>NC_081824.1:104944161-106194161 GCF_030867095.1 Alligator mississippiensis
CAACAATAAGAAGGTAAGGCCTGCTTTAGGAAACTTGCAATCTATAGGCAGGATTTTCAACAGGTCATAAGTGATACCATCACTCTCACCAAATGTTATACATGTCAGTGGGACTTGAACACCTAATCTAGTTTATTCTGAGCCTAAATGAATAACAAAGGGACAGAAAGGAGGGGTAGACAATATACAACAAAAACAAAGAAAGAATTAGCATTCCCATGATGATCTATGAGGTTCTTTGTTTGCTTTACTATTTCTATGGGTATGAATATTCTGAGGAGGAAGCTAGAATTTGGAAGTCTTATTAAGAACACAATTAGAGGAAAAACTTTTCCATTCTGCTATATCACTCAGTTGTTGTCATATTATAGATTTGAACAGCTAAGAAGACTGTTTCTACCACTGTTGTTCCAAAATATTTTTTTTGTGTTTCATATATGTTGATTTGATATGTTATCCTGACTTAGAACCAGTTTAAGAGTTCGCTGAGGTAATAGAAAGATGTCCACTGACTTCAGTAGCTTTGAATCAGACTAACCATATGTAATATGATGATAACAAGAACCTGTTGGATAATTTACTGAAAAAACAGAGTTCACTTCTTCACTGTGGCAGAGTTAAAGTAGGGGAAACCAGCCTTTAATTCATGTCTACTTCTAGAGGGACTCTGTCTCCTTTATGTTAAAACTACTTTATACATTTAAAATTCAAGTACTTTTACGTTGCCTGAGGAGTGTAAACAAGAATCAGCTTTGAATTCTCCACAAATCATTTTCAATTTCCTCAACACTTTTTATATTTTAAAAATTATCTGGATTGTTTAAAAACAACTTTCTGTGAGGATTTTATATGTAAGAGTTTCAATTCATGTGTTGGTTAGGCATGGCTGATCACCTAAGACTCATGGTACTGTTTATGACCTCAACTAGTCAAACATAATTCATTTAAGATGTGAAGGAGCTGCTAGCTTTAAATTTCTTGAGTACAGACAGAAACAGAACTCAGATATTTTAGAAAACAGGAAATCAACATCATAACAAGGCAACATTCCCTCAAATATTACACTATTAAAATTCCTTGGCTGGATGCAGCATTTAATTTTAATCTTTTCTTGTCATATTCAGACCCATTTCATGCATTTTGGTCTTGCTTCTAATGTACATAGGCGGATCTTTATCATGGTCATGTAATTGCCTCTGTGATATCAAGGACTGTGAGGAACATAATTTCCAAGTGTGTTAAGTTTACCTTCCTCACTTACCAAATATATAACGGTCAATGGAAACACTCACGCATTCATTTAAAGAAAACTTAATTACATAAATGTAAACAGAAAGCAACCATAAAAGGAGCACAGAGAAGTACCAAATGACTTTGGTTTTGTTTTTGTTTTTTTTTGTTTTTCATTTGAACAAACACTCAGTGATTTTTTTTTAGCAGAGGAGAGGGTGACATTTTCCCAGGTTTGTGGTTATGATAATTCAATAATTTCTCTTGACCTCAAATTTAAGGCTAAACCAATTATTCTCACAATGGCTGTGGCAGAACAAATAATGGTGATAGTAAAGGTAACTCAATATTAAAACATATATATATATAACTTCATCAGTGAAGTATATTCCTTGGTTTGGCTGACAAAGAAAGAAAAAAATATCAGGATGGTTTGGAAAACTAAGTACCAGCTGGTAGTGTCCCCAATGGAATTATAACAGTATTCAGCTCATACTGATAAAGGAGTAATAAGAAACCCCAACCCTGTTAGCAACAGTGTGAGGGGAAAGGGACTTTTGTAAACTGCAGGGGCTATCAGCAACAACAGTCAACCCGGACAAGAAAACAAACCCCGAGGTTGGGGCTTGTTAAGGACACTGCAAGTGTGAGAGGCTGGAACAGCCAAGGATTGTTAGGCCAAGTAGAGGCAACCACGGTAAGCTGCAGCAAATGGAGGCAGACATTATCATACAGAGCAGAAGCCCCTGTGTATGTCTGGAGAGACAGCTGACAGGAAGGGGTGGAGCTTGTGGCACACAAAACCAGGGCCTGGGAGCTAGCTGGGCAGTCTGACCCTGCAGGTAGCAGGGAAAACCTGGAAATAGCCAAGGGGAGGTTCAGGTATGTAGTAAAGGAGGAGATAAATTGAGGTGACTTTTTGGAAAGCAGTTTGCTTGTGTTTATATTTTGAAAATGCTTAACACTGGAGGACCAGGTTGCACCTTCAGGGGCAGAGGAGGCCATGGAAAGGGTGTCTGAGGGACATTCTGCTACTGGGGCTGAGATCTAGGAAGCTAGTGTCCAAGGCAGTAGACCTGGGCTGAAGAATCTCAGCCAGATATGAAAAAGCTAAAGCAGGGCAGAAGAACCCAGTGTGGAGTTGGACATGGGGATGTGCTACAAAGAGACCACTGAGAATCATCTGAGAGGCATGGATGTGATTATGGGGGCAGCTGGAGAGTATAAGTCTACACCCTAAGGCAGGGGTGGACAAAATCCAGCCTGGGGGCTGGATGCAGCCCTCCAGGCCATTCTATCTGGCCCACGGGGCCCCTAAAAAATTTAGAAAATTAATATTAATCTGTCCTGGGATGCCTATCATGCAGCCCTCTGCCCACCCCTGCCCTAAGGCAACCATGACCCTCTTAAAGAGGGAGTACACCCATAGGATGAGGTGAGAAAGGTAACAGGTGTTGGCTTGAAAATGGTATTTAAAGACTTGCTTTTTGGGAATTGGCTTATAAGTGTGTGGATGGATATGGATATATATGTACGTATTAGAAAGGTTCAAGATGGGCAGCAGGAGTTAATTGATTTCTAAAAGCCTGGGTCTCGCACAGAGTTTTCTCAGCCTTCAGAAACAGACAGGCTGCCTAACAAACAAGGAAACAGAAGCTGAGAAACTAGTGGCATGTACCACACTGTTCATAACATGAAATAAGGTATCACCAGCTCACAAGGCCAAAGAGGGGGGCCTAACATTCCTGTTTTGGGAAAGGTGTGCATGTGATGAGCTTGAAATGTGTTGACAAAACAAAATGTGGACAGTATGATAACCACAGAGAGACCAATCAGCAATAGCCATGGATGAAGAATCATTAGGAAGAAAGGAGAATACAAAGGCAGAGACTTGAGAGTAAAAAAGGCTCCTTCTCCCTGTGCTCCTCCCTGAGAGGGGTCCCCATCCCTGTTCCCTAGGAGGTGTCCCCAAGGCCACCATGGACAGAGGGCACACCACCAGCCCATCATATCCAGCCCACTGTGGGGGGGGGGGGGGGGCTTGGCATCCCACCTCCAGGATCCTGACATCTGACACCCGAGAGAGAGCCTTCAGAGTGAAGCATTCATCCTCGCTAAATGTATCTTGACTTTGATGACAGCCCTAAGATTGCTAGCTATAGAATTGCTTGATTGTTTATATTGTTTATTTTCTGCTATCACGGTATATCAATAAATGTGCCTATTATCAAATGGAAAGGTTGTGGTCGGTCTGAGGGTTGGTCCCCGCCCCCCCGGAACAAGGCATTTGGGTCCTATATCCAGAGCCAACAACAGGTACCCAGGAATAGGCCACCTTGGCTTCTGCAGTCAGCCTCCCCTTTCTAACAACAAGGTATGGCATGGTGAGAGACAGGAGGCGGAGGAGATCAGGGAACACAGACAAGCCAGACACTAGAGGTGTCAGATTCCAGGGAAGGAGATTAGCCAAACTTGTTACAACTAACAAGTTGCTGTGACTGGCATATGGAAATTAGAAACTGGACAGCCGCACTCTTGATGCTTATGATTCTTCATCAGTTGAGCAATAATGAACCTAAATTGATTCACAAGTTTGAAATCAGATTTAGAAAACTAAAGAAGAGTAAAACTATCTTTGGCTTTGTCTATTAGACACATTCTATTACTGCCCCTGCAAGGCCTTAGGTAACATTATTATTAGACCATATACTAAAAACATTGAGCCAGATATTGAAGTCCTATAATTTCTATAGGAGTTTGGCATCTAGGTGCTTTGGTGTATCTCACTGTAGTAATGTTCACAAGCATAGCTACCTAAAAACCACACTCTTCAAAGCTACATAGAAAAAAATTTAGCATCTAGCCATGGCATCCTCCTCCACTATCTATATAATGTAATAAATAAGAGACAACCTATGGAAAATCATGCCCACATTCTGCACAAATTGTTATATTATCACATTACTTATTCCTAAAAATAACTGAAAAATATTTTGTTTTGATAAATTGTTTATTTGAAAAAATGATTAGGGAAAAACTTGTGTTTAACAAAAAAAAATCAGTAATTGAAAAATTGCACTAATCGTTTTTAGTGTGCTCATAAAAATGGGGGTATGTTAAAAAAAATAAGGAAATGAAAAATGAGCATCAAGCCATGGAAAATAGAAATAACTGAAAGTTAAAAATACCTTTTTCTCAGTTTTTTTCAAGTTGTTCCTGATAATACCCATCTAGTAGAAAATCAAAAAGAATGATCTCTCCAACTACCAAAGAAAAAAGCATATTTATAAATATTAATATAAAGCATATAATTCAGTCAACAAAGTTGATCCTTGATGAACAATACCATCTGCATCATGTCAAGGGAACAGGAGTAGAGGCAGAGACCTCTTCCATTTAGGAAGATCTTCACATTACTTAAGAATCTATCATCTGCTAGTAATTATGCATGGTTAGAGAAATATTTGTGACTGCAGAAAGTGAAAAATTGATAAAAAATGCTTGTGATTGGAAACCTCTTTTGGGGTCTTGTTACACATTACACTTTCAGCTGCTCAAATGTTGACCAGTGTTAGTGCTGGCATCTGAAGTGGTCACACCTGACAGCTAAAAACCTTCACTGGCTATTCCCCATCTGCACAGTTGTGACTTGCCACTAGAGGGCTGGTGAGCAGAGGCCAGACTAGGAGCTACAGCTGTGAGTTACTACCACAGGGCTGGTGAGCCAGGACAGGCATCTATCCCTTCTCTAGGTTGGGGGGTGTTTTGCAGAGATAGGGTGGGGTGGGGCCAGGAACATGAAGCTGGGAAGCAGAGAATTAATGGGTTGGGGGTTGGTAATAAAATGGGAAGTTAAAAGGAAATGGGGATGGGTGGCAAAATGAAGTCAGCTACTGCAGGATAAAATAAAAATAAATTAAAAAAAAATAAAAAAGAAAGAGGAAAAAATTAAACAAGGTCTCATGTTTTAATAAATTGGGATTTGGCATTAAGATATGGGGGGTGCTGGTTATGCTTGGGATAAGCTGGGAGCAGTGAGGGAAGGCACTTTTGGGAGAACTACTCCCCCTGTCCCAGGAAGGAAGCCCCACCTCATGAGGACCCTATTTGGTCCCCTATCTCCCCCATCCCCTACTAGACCTCACACCTGGACCTGTCCTTGCTTTATTATTTGGCTAGCTGGCATGTGCTCTGCAAGCTGTTTTCACTGGTTTTTAGCACTGGGGGTAAGAAGGTCATGCCCCTGGGTGCAGGAGGAGAAGTTGGCTTGGTGCCAGAACCCCTTCCCCGGGCATTATGGTTCATGAACTGGAAAGTCTGTACATAGAACAGGAGGGTTGCAAAGAGACATGGCATCCTGTGATGCTGGAGGATTGCATCTTGTGTGGTTCATCTGGGGAGTGGCCACATATTAATGGAACACGAGCTGGGGAACATGGATCAGAGATAAACCTGTCTTGAAGTGGCATAACTTTAAGCCACCTAAAGTGTGCTTAAAACTAGATCCAGGTGTTAATGTATGGACAATCCAGAAGTTAAGGGCTCCGGGAGCTGCTTAAACTTAATGTTTAACAAAGTCCTTTATTATTATTCCCAGGCCTTTTTTATTAATGTTTCTGCTAGTGATAGCATAGATACAGGTAGATTTTTTTTAGATTCTGCTTAGGCACTTGTGATACACAAGTAACACATTGCCATGTGAGAGAGCCAGTTTTTTCTCAGAATACATGATAGACATCCCCATTCACATAAATATTGGATGTGCTATTTATAGTTTTTATTCCATGTTTAGTGATCCACAATAGCAATGTCTAGGTAGTACTTAGCACCCAGCCATAAAATAATGTTCTTGTGAGACAGAAGTTTTGTACTAATCAATTAATACTGTATCAAGTGTTACAAGTTCCGTAACATGCACAGTTCTCAGGAACATCACCACTGAGAGAACTGTGCATGTTATGAGATTCCTGGACAGACCATCATGGCCATCACTGTTCATTAATTCATTTTCTTCATTCACTGTAAATACTTGTGACAGCCCTCTAAAAATGGAATTGTTGTTCCTAGAAGACTTTGGAAAGATGCACAAGACTTCCATTCTACCAGAACAACTGAAATTATAAGAATGGCTCTCTTTCACAAGAAATACATAGCTATGGTCATTGGTGGTGGGACAGACATTTTAGGATCACAGGTTGGCTCACAGACTGTCATGCTCTTATCGCATGTGAGTTTCTGACAAAGAAATAAAGCCTTGAACTTGTTCATTAAGCTGGGGTATCAGTGGAAGCTGGAATTTTGGTGGCAAATTGAATTCAGGTATGGGATGAAATTCAGGTCTTTTCTCCACAGTCTATGGTGTGGGGGCTTTCATTGAGCAAGTGAAAGCAACATTCTGGTCAATATAAAGTTACAGCAAGATGAAGTTGAGGTCTTGTTTAAAGGTAGGCAAATTGGATTAAAAGCCAACCTTAGAGAATTCACAGACTGGAAACTGGAGGTTAAGTGCTTACCATTAAACCAAGCACATTGAGAGAAAAATCTAGACAGTAACAGGGGGCTTTCCCATACTTTCAGGAGCAGGAAAGGGAGCAGTTTCATGGAAAGTCCTGCAGGGTGCCACAGCCATGGAGGGAAGCACCGGGCCCCTGTGCAGCTCAGAAGGTAGGCAGGCTCCAGGAGAAAAACAAAAGAAAAAGATCAGGCTCCTTGCCACTTTTTTTTTTTTCTTCAGTCAAGCCTGTCTGCCTGCAGGGGCTCCCACCAGGTTGCACAGCCCCTGGGCTGTGTGGGGCCCGGTGCTTCCCTCCACGACTGCGGCAGCCCCTGGGACTATGCGGGCTGGGTGCCAGCAGGTGGGTGCCGCCTGTTCGGCCCCACCCCCATGGAGGAAAGCGCCCGGTCCCCCGCAGCTCAGGAGCTGTGTCACCCAATGGCAGCTTGCCTCCCCTCCCCCGCTGCGGGACAGGCAGTTAAGCTCCAGCACCCCTGCACCATCCCTGCTGCCTTCCCACTTCCTGGGACCACCCGGGAATGGCTGGCTTGCCCTTGGGCCAAGCAGCAAGGTGTCAGGAGGGCGGCTGGGTGTGCTGGTGGTGGGGGAAGGTGGCAGGGATGGTGCACAGGGTGCTGGAAACCCACCAAGCCTCGAGGACATCGGCTCCCAGCACGCCATGCACTGTTGCACTTCATTAGGTAGCAAACTAAAACACCTCAGAGGTGTTTTGTCTTCCTATGTTACAAAGTCATTTGAAGTGGAATATGCTGCCAAATGTGCAAACAGCAGAGGCCATTAAACCAGTGCAAAAGGGCATTTAAGTCACTTTAAAGGCCAATTTTGTGGCCTGTACAAAAGCATTTGGAAAGTAAACTTTACTTCAGCTAAGAGGTAACAGAGCAGATGGAATACAACCCAAATCAGGAGGCCAAGGTCTTAGCCAGGAGGCAATTGGACTGGGCAGGGTCAAAGAAGTAAATCAGCTTTATGGTTGTCTCAGATGGCCAGAGCCGACTCGAGGTGATCTAATAATTGTTTGTTCGTCGGGGCGGGCTGGTGAATAGAGAGGCTGAGAAAGCTTAATGGTTGTAAAACTTTACTTACGTCGCTTGTGGTTGCGATGAAAACGGTCCGGTTGTCTGAACAACTATGTCAGTTGTTCCAGCTGATAAGGCTCAGGCTAGCTCATCCGTCCACAAATCAAGTCGACAGGAATAGGGTACGTCTGGGATTGCGCTCAGTGACGGGGAGAAGAATCGATAGGTGATCAGTCTATCGATCAGCTCAGCCGCAAGTCAGATCTCTTTTAGAAGCACTCTGCAGCGTGCTCAAAGTTCTCCGACTTGGGCAGAAGTCGAATGAAATTTTAAACAGCTAGCAAGCCAATTACTAGCTGCCACGTAGGAATAATTTAGAACTGGCCAATAGCGGGACACAAATTTGCATTCGAATGGCGGGAACTCTCTTGCACCGGGGGTTTTCTGCTGCAACAGAAAACCTTTACTTTGCAAGAGGCTCTCATGTGGCGGGAAAATTCCACCGTGCCGAGGCACCAAAATCACTGGGTTGTGACAATGGTGTGTGACTGGACCTGAGAGGCAATGAGTTTTCCTGGTGCCCCTGACTGCAAAGCCAGGTTGTGGGCCAGGGGCTCCTTCAATAGCAATGAGAATTGCAGGTTTGGGGCCGGGGGTCTCAGATGGAAGGAGGCCCATCAGGCCTGGGTAAAGCTGGGGTACAAGGGCAGGAGGGCATCCCAGATGTGGTGATTTGGATCCAGGAGTAAAGTTTCCCAATTAAGGTTGAGGACCAGCACTCAGTGCAGGAATGCAAAGGCCAGCCATTGCCAGGGTACCAGCATAGAGAAGCTGTGGAAGAACTTGCAGGCAGCACACAACATCTCTGCTCACCATGTTGATCAGGCCTTGAACCCCCCTCAGCAGTGCAGCAGGAATGGATGGCTCACTGGAGTCAGTGGTAACTGTCCTAGAAGAAGTTCACAAGGAGCTTCTGAAGCTTCTTGATTAGGGTCATTGAAAAGTCTGGGATGGCACACTTGTGTCACAAAGTAGCAACTACCAAGTTGTTGATGGTCAATCTCTGGCTGCAGTAGGAGAGGCTGGGCAGGTGCCAGAGCCATCACTATAGTCATGCTTCAGTCTCTTCACTGAGGCTTTCCCAGGCCTAGGAAAACACCCTGGACTTTGAGACCATCATAGATAGATAGATATTATTCAAGGAGTCACGTTTGCCTTTTTTGAAAGAAAAAAAATAGACACTGTAACAAGAGCCATAAAAAAGTTGAGGAACAGTAGCTGGGGAGGATAGCATATTACAGAGGCAAATTTTCAGTAGCACGTTTGGGCACAAAACTTTGTGACAACAAGTAAATTCCAAGTCCGTTTTCCACTTCACATTTCCCAATAATAGTGACAGCAGCTGCAGAAGCAGTTCTGACTCAAGATTTCACAGACATTAACCTTAGAAGAAATTTTGTCCAGATTGCTTTTTTGTTTCAGTCTAGCCCTAGGCCAAGCAATCTGTCCCTTCAATGTTGCAGTGTAACCTGAACCATGAACACTACTGAGAGCTATTTGTTTGTACACTGAAAGCACTACTGGCCTCATTACTGGTTTTGTGTTTGAATTCCTGTATAGTTCACAGTCATAAACTCAAAATGAAGTCAAGGAAAAGGAGGAGGAGGGGAAAAGCCTTTTCCCATTTAAAAATTAGGAATGTTGTGGCACAAACATTTGCCAAAGAAACCCCCTTTTTACAGAGTTTATGTGAACATTTTCTATTTCAATCCATGTGAGTTCAAACCCTTTAATTCATGGTCCAGTATCTCACATTGGATCCCACAGTAAGCAAAAAAACAAACAAACCTGTTGCAAGTACAATATTAGAGAAACAAAAGTAGGATGCTGCCTGCCCAGTGCTGGGAGCAAAGGCAACTACAATGCACCTGGCATAGCAGTCATGGTCCAGCATGTGTTGTTGGCATGAAACAGGAAGCTACACGGCCAGGATCTAGTAAAGCTGAAGAACATTTGGCAAATTTAGGATTGTCTTCATACCAAGTGGGGGAAGCATAAATAAATGTGTGCTGATATACCAGAGCAGTAGCTTACTAAGGAGCACAGCAAATCTGAGCACAATATATCTTTTTGCTTAGCAAGAGCTAGTAAAATTATGCTAAGTAGAAAAAGAAATCCACAAACATAAATCTTCCCCGTTGGTTTCCTCATAGCTGGCTCAGCAGATGGAAAAAGTAGTAAACTGGAAGAAGGACAATAAATGCTTTCAGGTGAGAGAGGGGCTGCATTTGAGCTCAGCTGGAGTGCTGAGTTACATCCAGCCAGTACACCAGATAGCACATTTCCTCTAACCAGGAAGAAGAAAGGGGGAGATAGGAGGAAGCTTTGTATTCTTCCCTGACTGGCTAAGACAGAGTTAAGGACTAAGTAAAAAAATAAAATAAAATAAAATAAAAGACCTTTTTTCCTATGGAAAAAAGTTACCTTTTTTTTTTTTACTAGATCTATATTTGAGTGCCTCAAAAATATAATTTCACTTAGAGTTGAAGCAAAAACCCTGGGCCAGATTCTATTCCACCTGTTAGATGTCTAAGTGGATTGAAACAGTTCAATATGATTGTGTTCCACCCTGTTTAAATCCCTGAAAATTCACATTGCCTCTGTTTCTTACACACCATCATCCAACTGAATCTGAGTCATAAAGAGGCAATGATGATGACACCGACTCAGCTACCTATTACACCAACTTTTCCAAGACTTGAGCAGGGGGACTAGAATCATACTTAGGTGTTTAAGCTTAGTTACATTCCTCATTGGTAGAATGTAAATTAAGGGTTGGTGGTTTATTGAGGTAGGGATTTTGCTTAACGTGACACAAGTAAACACATAGATTGTCTAAAGGCAATGGTTATTCTACAAACTCTCTTCTACAGGATCTCTTACCTTACATGAATTTTTGACTCCTGATAGTCCAGTGCCCGTTTTGACTACTGATAGTTCAGTGACTGGGGATTAGCTAGCCCAATCTATCAATATTCATCAAAGAGTGCATAGACATCTATGTCTGTCCTCATCATTAAAGTTATATATGATATTTCAGGGATTCTGGGCACTGGAAAAGCTGACTGAGGTTATGATAGTGTTGGAAGGGACCTCAAAGATCTTCAAGGCCATCCCGAGTGCATAGATACAGCATTCACTATTTCTGAACCAACTGTGGAAGGGGATTGAAGTGGTTAAGCAACTGTTATTACATGAATTTACATGCTCTGCTCTTTTGTTTGTTTATTCATGAATATCTTCTGCTTTTCTTGCACCAGGTTCTAAATGAAAGTCACCTCTCAGTACTCAGCATTAGGAGCTTTCTTAATGGGTCTGTTCTGACTAGCTCTCATACTCCCTAGAGCACTATGTAAGCTCTAGGGCTTGAGAATTGGAAACCCACTATAATAGACCACTGGCAATTGAAGACATCTGATCCTGTTGCCAAGGAACACACAAGGCCACAAAGCCAGCCTGATTATTCTGACTGAAGGATGCAGATCTTTTTTATAAGCCTGGAAAGTGCCACTCAATAGACTAGAAATCAAAAAGTGCTTCTAAAAAGCATAGTTTGGCTGGATTTGCAAAACTGACCTCTAATTTTGGATGCCTGTTTTTATCATTTGAGGCACTGATTTTCATGAGCACTGAATTCCCACAGCTCCAGTTGAAATCAATGGTGGTTATGAATGCTTAAAACCTATGAAAAACAGTTTCTAAAGCCGAATATCCAAAAGAAGAGAACCATTTTGAACATCTAAACACAAGGTGTTTACCCTGCCAGTATATATTATAGAAACAAGGGGAGACTGAAAGTTGCTGGCAGAACCAGCATGTGACAGCACAAGGACCATATGTATGTCTAGGCAGCAGAAAGCACTCCTCCCACTCTGCACACATTAGCTCCCAAATCAGATGCAGTGGAGCTACTAAGGGAGAAATCTTATTTTTCCTTCATAGCCCTAAGTGGCATTTATGTAGCTGTGTAACTGCAGCTTTTGGTACTTAGTCACAGTTTGAGATTCTATTTCTGCCTGTGATGGAATAGGATCACCCTGCATATATCTGCCAGAATTAAAATGGAGAGAGGCCTCTTATCTTTGGTCCAATAGAGTCCAGTGCAGTGGTAGGCAGCATATGGTGATCTATGGGTTGAATAAACACACAGGTAGACATGAATGAGAAGGATGAGGCACCTTAATTTGTGGGGCAGTATGTAAGATCTGGAGACTCTTGGTCTCCATCTCACTTACTGACTGACTGATTGACTGGATGTTCTCTAACTGAGGGACTAGCTCCAAATTTCCAACTTCCTCCATCTTCTGTTAGGAGCATCTCTAAATCATAACTTCAGTCATTATCAGTGTGTAGGCCACTAATCCAGTCTGCAGAGCCTGAGAGTTTTACCTGTGCCTGTGTCAGGGCCAGAGAGCAACAAGCTGTGCTAGGGCCAAGTGGCTGCTTCTCCCTGCCTCTCAGCCATGGCTCAGCTCCTCACCAGACGGAAGCTGCTCCCATGCCCCTGCCTGGGTGTTCTGAAGGAGGTTGTTCTGGTCCACAGCTTGTTAAAGGTTGCTGGCCCCTGGTCTAGCAGTTGCGGTATATGCCTGGGGAGCAGGCAACTCACAGGCATCTGGATCCTACGCTGCAGTTTGAACCTACATCTTTTGCTTCTCAGCAACATGCTCTAACCATAAGGCCACAGCTAACTTCTACTCCACATAGGCACTCTCTAGCCCTTCTCTTCAAGCCATCCCATTTCAGCTTGCATTTAATATTCATTGGATAAACTGCATTAGGATAATTTTTGAAGCAGGAACTTGGGCTAGAACCTAAAAGCCGCCTCCTTTTCAGGGCACTGTCCTATATCATAAAACCATCATCCCCTATGGCCTCCTTTTCTTCTTCTGGCTTCACCTGTCTCATTTTCCTGAATGTCCAGTGGAATGTCTTTAAGAGGGCAGCTAGAGAGCACTTTTGGCAACAACTAGTGTGTGGGTAGAGCACCTTACTGGGAACTAGAAGCCATAAGCTCAACTCTCTACCCCAGATGAAGTGTGACTAGATCTCTGCTCTCTTGCTCTGTGGGTAAGTGCAATAACCACTAAACTACTGGGCTAAAAAGCGGCAAGGTTCTGCCCCACAGCTCTTCATACCCATTAGGTATGATTTTCTTTTTCAGCAACTAAAGAGTGTGGCTACCATACACAGGCCTGGGCAATTCTATTTGCCTGGGCTGCTGTGTGCTGGGAATAGAGCCTCCTGAGCATGCTCAGAAGGGAAATACAAGGGAAATGCAATTATGCTGGATCCCAAATGGCCTAAGTGCCCAGGTGAGCCCTCTAGCCTGGGGTAACTAGAGGGCTGCTCCCTAGGCTACCACTGCATTTAGGGAAGCCCATTAATCAACAGCCTGTCCTCTTCCCTGCTTGGGAAAAGGGCAGGCAGTTAATTGGCAAAAAAGCATCAGCTGTCACATAACCCTAGGAGGGTTCTAGCTATGGAAGAATGCCATCCTCCCCCCAGTCCTGGCAATCAGCTGAAACCCTTCTAGTTTCCACTGTGGGAGAACAGTCCCTGCTCTCTGAATTTATCTGGGATTACCTGGAGGAGACTGGAGGGGTGGGGAAGACCATGAATGCTGTGTGCCTCCAGAGGCTGAGGGGGGCATGGTGACCACCCGCAGGCGGTGGTGGTGGCAAGCAGGGAGCTTCTGTAGGCATCTGTGGCGGTATCGGCGGCAGGGGCTGGCTGAGCAGGGAGTTCCCGCAAGCAGCCGCGGTGGTGTTGGTTGGGGGCAGGGCATGGTGAGCGGCGACCACCCACAGGCACCACCAGCAGTGTGTGTGGTGGCCAGTCGCAGGAGGTGCACTGTCATTCTCAGGTGGTGCACGTGTACCCACATGCACCCCCTACGTGTCACCAGTGGGGAAGATGGGTAGGCATTCTCGTATGGCAGCAAGGCTCAGGGATCCTTAGCAGCTTCCTTTTCTCTTCATTGCTCTGGGCCAGCCCCAACCATTGGGGCTGTGGGGGGACAGGAGAGGAGCAGGTGGGAAGGGTTATTCTTTAATGGTGGGAACCCACTCAGGGAGGGTTCCCCCCACAAGAGAATGCCCTTTTGCCAATCAGCTGATTCTCCACAGGTCTCCCTGACAGCTCACCTCTGGGAAGGCTAGGTGGAAGGAAGGAGGGAGAGCAGAGAACTGTTGAATATGGGGCTTTCTCAACAACCAAGAGAAGTAGATAGCTATTCAAGTTAGATCAAGAGGAAAGAAATCTTCCTGGTAGGTATCTGACCTAGCTTTATTATGAAAGAGCCAGTTCTCTTCTGCAGGAAATCCCTTGAATGTCTGTACTCTCTGTTTTTGGACTGGGAGAAAGGCTTTTCTCTTGGCACAAATATAATGCCTACTCATGGCCCTTGTAATGTTTGACATGCTGCTGTAAACTTTGTCACATTCTCTGCTTCTAGAAGTTTTTCTATTAGTGTGTCACCAAGAAGGTAGGGCGTAGTTGTGAAGTCACTCCTTTTCCCTTTATGAGACAGAGAAAGAGGGGAAAAACTTTTGGTGCAGGGACATATTTTTGTATTCCCAATTACAGCCTCTAAGGAGAAGAATGAGTTCATCCTTGAGTTCTCTACACTTAAAAAAAAAAATATCTGCCGATGATGATTTCCACAAACCCTAAATGGAACAGAAAACACAGAAAGGAAATTTCTGTTACCATAGACTCAAGTTCCTGAACTCACCAACCACTAATGGGATGGCAAAGAGGTAATTCAGTCATGAGAGACTTTACATTTGAATATGCCTTGAATTCAGGATGTATTGACAATACAATAAAAATATCCAACCCAAGGTATAGCCCTACAAGTATTTCTTAAAATGTCACTTCAGTCCTGTTCATATTTTGCTGCCTACTGTTTGGAAACAGGCTGAAACATTGAAGATGGAGTGAACCATTATCACTATCATTTAAAAATGCTACTTAAGGAGAGAGAATATTTTAGAGGATAAAACTGAATGAGAATATTCTTGGCAGCAGGCTATACTTGCTGTATATGTATGGAATGGCCACATCGTAATATTCCTGAGTGCTAAGGACTAGGTCCTATCCATCTTGGGTGTTTAAGGGGATGTAGGTGCTTATTGTGATCCTATTGCACCCTGCTGATGTGCCTGAAAGAATGCTAGCACGCCTACTTTTTAGCTATGCTATTCATTTTAGCCTTAACATTAAGTCACCAGAAGCAGCAAACAGGAGAAGTATATATCTACCTTTTGCTTTAACTGTTTTTCAGAGACTTGAACAGGATGGGAGAGAGTCACCTTAAGGTACCTATATCCACTAAGGTGCCTAAAAAGTGCATTAGGATCAGGCGCAACATGTTTCCTTTATTAGTCAGGGAAGCATATGAGCATTTCTGTATGAATTACTTTAGTGACTTTTTCTTTTCTTCCTCATTACCTTTCTGATTTGCAAGAATGATTCTGTAACTCCACTTCAATAACTTCTCTTGATCTGTTGTAGGATGTTTCTAAACTGAAGTAAATTTAATACAACTCTTTGATATACTTGTACCAAAGCTTCTTTTTCGATGTATTGTGAAATCTTTTGGCTCCATTAGGGCTTTGATAAATGTTTCTCATATTTGCAGATTATGTTAATGTTTTTGAATATCAATAAAATATTGAAGAAGAAAATACTGTTCCTTTTGATGCCACAAAAGGGTCTGGAGGTCGAATTATTTGTATACCAAACATAGTCTCAGTTTGAGCTATTTAATATTTGCATGAAACAAGTTCCTTAATCATGGAGTTTTCTGTAACTGTACTATAAACATGTATCAATTTAAGATGAGTATTTGCATGTTTTTACTGCACAACATCAAGTTTTCAATTTTTGACTATGAAAGAGTTTCCTGTTTTTCACTGGCACCAAATGAAAGTCTGTAAGCAATTAAGATTCTTACTCTCTTCCCAGCTAACCTTGATGATCCTTTCAGCACTGCACATAAATGCATTTCCTATTGATTGCACGCACCACTTTGTATTGCATGAATGCTATGTATTCTGTCTACTAAAAGGAGGCATATCTGCGTTCATGTATTTGTTTTCCACTTGGATCATTCCACAACCATGGCCGCACTGCCAGTTGGCCCAAGCTAGGTTATGTGACACCCCAGCATGCACATTCCTCTCCCCAAAATTATCAGGAAGAAAAATAGCCACACTTGCTAGATATACCTGCCTGCCTTCCTCAGTGAAAAGTCTCCCAGGTTTTTGAATCCTGTGAGCATTGCCTACCTTCATTACAAAATAGCAAATAAAATGTAAGACTGGCTGCCTAGGTTCTTTTGTGAATAAATGTTATTGCAGAAGTCTATCGTTGCTACACAAACATTAACTTTTTAACACAGAAATCATGATACACCATAAAATGTATATTGTACCAGATGTAATAGCTAAAGATATGCTCTCATTTGCATAAGCACCCATTTAATATAACTTCAGCTAGGTGTATGAAACTTCAAACAACAAAAAATGAGAACAGTGATAGTGGCGTTTTTTGTTTGTTTTTTTTTTTTTTTTTTTTTTAAATAAAGCCAACATCCCACAGTGTAAGGCTCCCCTCCCTTTAGTTTCAAAAATTCAAATGAAAATCAGATGTCATCCTATTTAAATTTATTTAGCACTAATGCTAACACCAGCAACATGGAAGCATTGATTATTCAACATGAGCTGCAGTGGACAGGGCATTGTGTGTGCATGCCTGGTGTGGGTTTACCAAAACAACTGCTATACTCCCAACTCAGCTAAGGACAAAGGACATGTGGGTGCCAGAGGAAACTCTCCAAGGGCACCCTCAAGGTGTACATTAAGAAGTGTGATATTGACACCACAAATTGGGAAAAGCTACCCCAGAACATGGCTACATGGTGATGCCTTTTGAGAGAAGGTACATTTTACTTTGAGAAAAACCATCATGCTCTGGAGGCAGAAATATGACAGAAATGGAAGAGAAGGAAACAAGAATGAGAAAGCTGTGGTTTGACCCTCCTTTTAACTATCACCTGTGCTATCTGCCCAGAGAGTCTGCGGCTCTAGGGTCACCCTTCTTAGCTATTTACAGACTCATCTAAAACCCTTTACTTGACTCATGAGGGATCGCTGCCAATGCCACTGATAATTTTATCATGCAAAATAATGCTTTTTCTGACAGCTGGGTGATGTGAGACCTGGTGTACAGCATCACTACCCTGCTTTAAAAGTGGTGCCCAACCTTTCTGGTGTTCAGGTCAGATGAACTGGGGGCACAGAGGTCTGTGGGCTAGATGTGGCACACAAACCAAACCCAGGAGCTGGGTCTGGGGTCACACACCTGGACTTACTCAGTCCCATGTGCTGGCCCAATCTAGCATGCCGGGCCATGTCATCTGGTCCATTAGGCCTCTCATGGGTGCTAAAATTTAGTGGTTGGGGGAGCAGTGACAGTGATAATTGCTATGGGGCTCCCAGAGCCACAGCAGTTAATACTGACACTGCTCCCCTGATACCAAATACTCAGTTTCCTGGAGAGGCTAGGGGGCTGAGTGGCCTGGCTTACCCACAGGCCAGACTTTGAATACCAATGAACTATATGGTTCCAGTTCTTTATCTTTGATAATTTGCTTCTACTCTGCCACTGCCTCAGTTGAAGGTACTCCTTCTAGGATGGAGTGAGCTTGAGTTCAGAACAGATCATGCTCTATCTATATCTTATTCAGTTAGTCTATAAGGTGCATAACTATCCTGCCTTCTGCCTGATTTCAGACTAACACACCTAACTACCTCTCTCTGCTCATTTGAGTGCAGACAGACAAGCATGCAGGCCCTAATACAGATACTATCCCCTGCAGTAAGCTCACCAAGAAAGTAAAGAAAGGATTTACTTGTTTCTACTATCTTACAAGTAAAATTTATGTTCTCATTTAAAGCCTGATCTTGCAAGGTCCTGAGCCCCTTCCATTGGCAATGAAGTTAATCAGAATGGAGGGTGTTTCTCACCCTCCAGGTTCAGGCACCTGGTGACTCCTTGAATTAATACAGATTATCACAAGCAAGCAATGAATGGTGTACTTCTCAGTTCACTTACTGTAAGATAATTCCTTCTTTCTTAGTCAGAATCCTCATACTATTCCATGAACACCTACCATACTCACTCTTGTAAAGATATCAAAATACTTATTGCAATTCTTATATAACTCTAACACAAATCATTTCCTTCCATTCATATAGTTATTGCAAAAAAATAAGAAATATAATGCATCCTAAATGAACTGTAATCAAGTTACAACACCCTGATCCTTACTTTGCATGCAAGATTGGCTTAGAATTGAAATTCATTTGGTAGACACCAGTGATGCCAAAATTCACACTGACCGCATAAAGGGCATGAAATCCAATCACATTCTCTTGCACACAGTGCTATTCCACTAATGGAACTTTGTTCAGAATAGAATACAGTTGAACTATAGGCATTTTGACATGTGTCCACAAACCAATTTTGTATTTCATTCATGTGTTTTGCACAAAAGTTTCAAATGAAGTGTCAAACAAACCTCCCCGTTTGTTTGGTCTATATATTCTATTACATCAGGGCAACTTGTACTGTATTCTGATCTAGCTTTTGTGTAGCACATGGGAAACTTTTTCAAACCTGGATTACTACAGTATTCACCCAAATCTATATACATTTAGGACCTGAACTGACCACTATTAAATTGAATGGAAGTCAGACTATCACCGGAAGTGGCTAAAGTATGCTAAATATCACAGTCTGGTTCCTGCTTTACTTTGGGCCAGAAGTCAGAAGTAAGTTGCATGAAATTGGGAGCATCTACATGTGAAATGACTGCAGTGCAATAAACTCTGGCTTACTTTGCACCAGAGTTTATTGCTTCCAGGAACCATGTTTATACATGTGCCTGGGACCACAGCACATTGAGCTGGGGTAGCACAGCACTGGCTGCCAGGGGACCCGGGGTAGGGGTCACCCTGCCAGCCCAGGGCTACTCCAGCCCAATTCAGTGGAGGGGCTGATTGGGGCATGAGGGTGCTACAGTATGGGCCTACCTGACAGGCAGCCCCTGCACTAAGGCACTCTTGTGCCCCAGCCAGCACCATCAGTGTATACACTTTGTTGCAGTGCACTCAAGAACACCACTGCAGGATAGTACTTGTAAATACAGCAGCGTTTATTAGCTTACTGTGGCCTAATAGGACCACACATGTAGATGCAAAGACTTTAAGGTTTAATAGATTTCATAGACATTAGGGCTGGAAGGGACCTCGGAAGATCATCGAGTCCAGCCTCCTGCCCAAAGGGCAGGAAGTCAGCTGGGGTCATAGGATCCCAGCAAGATAAGCATCCAGTTTGCTCTTGAAGGTGTTCAATGTAGGCGCTTGAACCACCTCCGGTGCCAGGCTGTTCCAGACCTTGGGGGCTCAGACAGTAAAGAAATTCTTCCTTGTGTCCAGCCTGAAACGGTCTTGCAGTAGTTTATGACCATTCGACCTAGTCATCATCCCTTGGGGCGCTCTGGTGAACAAACGTTCCCCCAGATACTGGTGGTCACCCCTGATAAACTTATAGGTGGCCATCAGATCACCCCTGAGCCTATGCTTTCCCAGGCTAAAGAGCCCGAGGGCTCTCAGCCTGTCATCATAGGGTCTGCTTCCCTGACCTCTGATCATGCGCATGGCTCTTCTCTGCACTCTCTCAAGCTTCTCCACATCCTTTTTGAATTGTGGAGCCCAAAACTGGACGCAGTACTCCAGCTGCGGCCTCACCAAGGCCGAGTACAAGGGGAGAATGACGTCCCGGGACTTGCTTGAGAAGTGTCTATGGATGCAAGCCAGCGTTTTGGTCGCTTTACTAGCCGCAGCATCGCATTGCAGGCTCATGTTCATCTTATGGTCAATGGTGACCCCCAAGTCTCTTTCCTGCATAGTGCTAGCCAACATAGCACTGCCGAGCCTATAAGGATGCTGCGGGTTTTTCTTCCCAAGGTGAGAACCTTGCATTTATCGGCATTGAACACCATCAGATTCTCATCCACCCACTTGCTGAGCCTGTCCAGGTCAGCCTGGATCACCCGCCTGTCTTCTGGTGTGGATGCTTTGCCTCAAAGTTTGGTGTCATCAGCGAACTTGGCCAGTCTGCTTCTGACTCCAGTGTCCATATCATTAATGAAGATGTTGAACAGTATGGGTCCAAGGACAGAGCCTTGGGGTCCTGTGAGCCACTGGTCACAGGACACCATGATGAGTGACTTCCATCAATTACTACCCTCTGGGTCCGACCACGGAGCCAATTTTCCAGCCACTGGATCGTGGAGGACCCAAGGCGACAATTGGCCAGTTTCTCCAAGAGGTGATCATAGGAAACCAGATCGAAGGCTTTTTTGAAGTCAAGATATATGACATCAATCTCTTCTCCCTTGTCCAGGTAAAAGGTCACCTGGTCATAGAAGGAAATGAGATTGGTCAAGCAAGACCTACCCACAACAAACCCGTGCTGGTTATCCCTTAAGATGTTGGCGTCAGCCACTCCATTAAGGATGGCCTCTTTAATAAACTTCTCTAAGATCTTCCCCGGGATAGAAGTCAGGCTAATGGGCTTATAGTTAGCCGGATCCACTTTCCTCCCTTTCTTGAAGATAGGCACCACGTTGGCCTTCTTCCAGTCTTCGGGCACTACACCAGAGCACCAAGAGTTTTCAAAGATCCGTGCTAGAGGCTGGGCTATGATGCTCGCCAGCTCCTTGAGTACCCTGGGGTGAAGATTGTCAGGGCCGGCTGACTTGAAGGTATCCAGCTTCTCAAGATGTTCCTTCATGAAATCAGCATTAATAGAGTGCAGGGGATCACCCTCACCCAGACTTCCCTGTCCCGTAGCGGGCATGGGCGTCCCATGGGACTGATGAAAGACCGACGCAAAGTACCTATTTAATAGGTTGGCTTTTTCCTGGGCGTCAGTTGTCAGTTGCCCCATCTGGTTCAGCAGGGGTCCAATGTTGCCCCTGCTTTTCCTCCAGCTCCCCACATATCTGAAAAAGGAATTTTTATTGTCCTTGATGCTCAAAGCTAGTTGGAGTTCAGTTGCAGCCTTGGCTTTCCTGGTCTGCTCCCTACAGTACCGGACCAGTGCAGAATAATCTTCCTTGGAGGTGACTCCCATCCTCCATCCTTTGTAGGCCTTTCTTTTTAGCCTCAGGAGGTCTGCTAGGTCCCTGGAGAGCCAGGGGGGCTTCTGTGCCCTCTTGCTGCCTTTCCTCCGAGATGGAATAGACTTAGTTTGTGCATTGAGGATCCCTCCCTTGAGGAGCAACCACTCTTCTTGAACTCCCCTCTCCCCATGGTCATGGTCCCTTAGGGCCTCACTGACAAGCCTCCTGAGCTTGTCAAAGTTGGCTTTCCTGAAGTCAAGGACTTCCGTGTTGCTGACTGACTTGCCAGCTTTTTGGCGGATGGTGAAGGTGATCAGCTCATGGTCGCTGTCACCCAGCTTTCCATCGATCACTAGGTCACCAACTAGGTCATCCCCAGTAGCCAGTACCAGGTCGAGCAGTGCTTTGCCTCTCGTTGGCCCATAGACTTCTTGAGTCAGGTAGAGGTCATCCACGCAGGAGAGGAAGCTTTGCAACCGTTCAGATTTTGCTGAACGATCCTCCCACGAGATGTCCAGGTAATTGAAGTCACCCATGACAACCATGGCCCTGGAGCATGCTGCCTCAGCCAGTTCCCGGGCAAACTCCTGGTCAAGCTCAGGACTTTGGGTGGGAGGTCTGTAGTAGACTCCCACCATTGTGACCCCTGTGCCGTGTTCCCCATGGATTTTAACCCAGAGGGTCTCCAGTCATCCACCCTGGTCGCCAATATCGGCTTGCAGGGACATGTAGCTTTCCTTAACATAGAGAGCTACACCCCCGCCCCTTTTCTCTACACGATCCCTCCTGTACAGGGTATAGCCATCTATACCCGTGGTCCAGTCATGGGTGGAGTCCCACCAGGTCTCCGTTATCCCTATGACATCATAATTATTTGCATTGAGCAGGAGGATGAGCTCCTCCTGCTTATTCCCCAAGCTCCTGGCATTTGTGTACAGGCAGAGAAGTGTCCCCTGGGGGGCTCCTTCCTTGCCCACAGATTTTACCACGGCTGGGGCAGGGGTAGGCTCCCTTAAGTGCCTTGACCCGCTGGCTTTGCAAGGATTGCTCAGCGGGCCAGCAGTGGCGGTAATTAAAGGTGGAGTTAATTAGGCAGCGCCTCAGTAAACATCTTGTGTAGATGTGCCCATGTTGTCACAAATACTTTGCTGGTCCACACTGATTCAACTATCCTAGCTGTCACATCAGTACAGCTTTGCCTACTATGTGTTTTCTGTACCCCCCCAAAGTTGGTATCCCATTCATCACATGGTTAGACAGCACAAAGTGCCTTTCTTGCTCTTATATAGTAATTTATAGTAGTTTATTCACAGTTTGGTCAAGCCTGGTCAAGCCGGCAACTACAGTGAATATTCTTTCAGTTATTAGATGTCAACATGTTGGAGGAATTCATCATTTTAAACAACATGGGGAAGTGAGTTGGTTTATCTGTAATTTTATTTGATGGGAAAAATAAAAACAAGTTGGTATTTTAGAAAGGGTCATGACATTATGCATCTGCTCCCAGTTACATCAAGCCACACTCCATTAGATATATAGGGAGTAAAAGGAAGGCCCAGGGAGGAATAGGACCCCTGCTAAATGGGCAGAAACAATTGGTGATGGACAGGGGGGACAAGGCTGAACTCCTCAACGAGTTCTTTGCCTCAGTGTTCCTAAGGGAGGGGCACGACAAGTCTCTCACTGGGGTTGTAGAAAGGTAGCAGCAAGGCGCCAGACTACCATGCATAGACCCTGAGATGGTGCAGAGTCACTTGGAGGAACTGGATGCCTTTAAGTCGGCAGGCCTGGATGAGCTCCATTCGAGGGCACTGAAGGCACTGGCCGACATCATTGCAGAGCCACTGGCGGGAATATTTGAACGCTCGTGGCGCATGGGCAAAGTCCCGGAGGACTGGAAAAGGTCCAGTGTGGTCCCCATCTTCAAGAAGGGGAGGAAGCAGGACCCGGGCAACTATAGGACAGTCAGTCTCACCTCCATCCTTGGCAAAGTCTTTGAAAAAATTATCAAGGTTCACATTTGCGAGAGCCCAGCAGGACAAATTATGCTGAGGTTCATAGCAGGCAGGTTCATAGCAGGCAGATCGTGCCTGACTAATCTAGTCTCTTTTTATGACCAGGTTATGAAATGTCTGGACACAGGAGGGGTGGATGTCGTATACTTGGACTTCAGGAAGGCCTTCGATACGGTATCCCACCCCATACTGGTGAACAAGTTAAGAGGCTGTGATTTGGACGACTACACAGTCCAGTGGGTGGCGAATTGGCTGGAGGGTCGCACCCAGAGAGTCGTGGTGGATGGGTCGGTTTTGACCTAGAAGGGTGTGGGCAGTGGGGTCCCGCAGGGCTCGGTCCTTGGACCGATACTCTTTAATGTCTTCATCAGAGACTTGGACGAGGGAGTGAAATGTACTCTGTCCAAGTTTGCAGATGACACAAAGCTATGGGGAGAAGTGGACACGCCGGAGGGCAGGGAACAGCTACAAGCAGGCCTGGACAGGTTGGACACGTGGGCAGAAAACAACAGAATGCAGTTCAACAAGGAGAAATGCAAAGTGCTGCACCTAGCGAGGAAAAATGTCCAGCATACCTACAGCCTAGGGAATGACCTGCTGGGTGGCACGGAAGTGAAAAGGGATCTTGGAGTCCTAGTGGACTCCAAGATGAACATGAGTCGGCAGTGTGACGAAGCCATCAGAAAAGCCAATGGCACTTTATCGTGCATCAGCAGATGCATGACGAATAGATCCAAGGAGGTGATACTTCCCCTATATCGGGCACTGGTCAGACCGCAGTTGGAGTACTGCGTCCAATTCTGGGCACCGCACTTCAAGAGGGTTGCAGATAACCTGGAGAGGGTCTAGAGAAGGGCCACTTGTATGGTCAAGGGCCTGCAGACCAAGCCCTTCGAGGAGAGACTAGAGAAACTGGACCTTTTCAGCCTCCGCAAGAGTAGGTTGAGAGGCGACCTTGTGGCTGCCTATAAGTTCATCACGGGGGCACAGAAGGGAATTGGTGAGTATTTATTCACCAAGGCGCCCCCAGGGATTACAAGAAATAATGGCCACAAGCTAGCAGAGAGCAGATTTAGATTGGACATTAGGAAGAACTTCTTCACAGTTCGAGTGGCCAAGGTCTGGAACGGGCTCCCAAGGGAGGTGTTGCTCTCCCCTACCCTGGGGGTCTTCAAGAGGAGGTTAGATAAGCATCTAGCTGGGGTCATCTAGACCCAGCACTCTTTCTTGCTTATGCAGGGGGTCGGACTCGATGATCTATTGAGGTCCCTTCTGACCCTGACATCTATGAATCTATGTCAGGGATTAAACATATTAAAACAATTAAGTTACAGACCTGCCTCAAACCTTTGTTAACAGCAGACAGACAGCTACTAATATACTTAGATTTGGTATGAAAAGTCATATCCTCTTGTGGGCATAAACCAACTTTTTTAGTTACTTTTCTTAAAAACCTTTTCCCTTTTTTCCTCAAAAAAAAAGCTTACTCCAAAGGATGAATACAGAATATGTTGCACATTCCAAGAAGGAATGTACGCAATGGGAAAAAGCAATATAGCAGGAAAAGATAAGCCAATTATTTTCAATAACAACAATGTCATCCACTTATTATCTGTCTTCGTAAAATTATGTTTTGATTTTGGCTGTGAAAGAATGAATGAGAACTAGCATCTACGTTTTGTAAATCAAACCCAGGGAAGCATCAAATCATATCACAGGCTCATAAAAATACAAGACTTCAGAAAAATAAAAAAATATATAAATTTTGCTTTCTGGTTCAGATGTATCACCTAAGGAGGACCACAAGAGTATCATCTTCAAATTAGAACAATAGAAGGTTAAGTGTCTGTACTGTTTTCTGTTCTCATTACAATCATGCATATTCACAAGAATAGATTCATTTCTTTTAGCTGTCTATGGTATTGGTGCAAAGAAAAGAACTGCTATGCCTAATGGTGTCTGTTATAGACAGTCATGAAGTATGCCAGAGTGATTTAACCTTTTCAAGTTCCTATAATTTTGACTGGCTGGCATTCTGTCCCCCCTCACACAGCCCAGTAGTTGAAGCCAGAAGTGGTGAGAAATCAATTAAGCTTGAGAAGAACATTGAAAAGGTCAATATAGTATGGTCTGTTCCTGCCTTTCACAATTTGTTTGGAAGCTTGAAACCCTATTCCTGCACCAAAGGCAGTGGAGAAAATACAGTACAATACAGAACTTGACCCATTCTTTTTACAGTTCCACAAGGCACTTCCCTTGTCTCTGTGTGCACTCTCTTAGCACTAGACTTGCATTAAAAAGGGGTGAGAATTAGTTGAGGAATATCCAGAAGCTCAGATGACAACTACCACTTTGATCTTCCTGATATGTTTTATGTCAGCAAAAGTGAACATGTGCATACATACTATGCCCAAGTTGATGCACTGTATACAAGATGACTAAACTGCAGGGCACAATACTTAAATAAACAAACAATACTTATCTCGTCTAGTATTTTTCATCAGGACATCTCAATTTTCAGTATTTTATAAAGGAAATCAATATAATTAGCACCATTTTACATATTTGGAAATCAATGCAAATGTCCACCTCATTGTTCTTTCTAAAAGACTATGAAAAGCCATGAGAGAGGTAGAGTTTTGAAATATAATTCCTTGGTCTTTTTCCCACAAAGAAAAAGCCTCCACAATTATTGCACTTTATTAATAATGTAACATGTTAATTAAGGTATCAGATGACAATAGCCAATATTGGTTCAGTTGTAGAATATAGTAGCAAAACAAATTATAAAAGCACTATTATTTCATTGTGTATCACATCACAGGAGTCTGTTTGAAAACAGGCAGTATACCTTTGAAGCCTGACTTCACAACATAGGAAGCAAATGAAGACAGAGTAACAGAGCTGGGGAGGATGAGCTGTGTAACAACTCCAGAAAATAGCAGTTTGGATTTAGAATATCTTCAAGGATAACATCTCCAATCTCTTAGAATATTAATACCAGAAAATACATTCAAGTGCTGGCCGTTTACAGAATACTAGATTTCATTGCATTTTCACAAGTTTGCCCGAAGGCAGAAATGATCATCTTTCTTCAAAGCATCATTTTTATATTAATACTCCACACCAGAGAGGAAATTCTATGCAGCACATCTGGTAGATGCTTTTTGATTGAGATGTGGGGGAATGAAACACAAAGATATGGCATTTAAAATGGAAGGCTACAACTCTGTTCACTTTAACTTTAATGCAAAACTAAATATGAGTCATTTCTTAAGTGCTGTCCAGAGTTAAATGTTTTAATGCCAAATAAGTAACCTCCTGGGTTGGCTCCAACAGCCTAAGCCCTAGGACTCAGCTCCCTTTGAATTGTCTCTTCCTCACACTGCAATGTACAGATAAAAGTACATTCACAGATTCACAGAAGTTTGTTTGCAAAGACTCATAGGCTTCCCTTAAAATGCAAACATTCATGGTCTCCCCTTGTTCCTCCACCTTCAACCACAGATGAACCAATGTTTATTTCGTTGTTTTTATAAGGTATCATCACAAAGAGCTTAAGACAGACCAACAGAATATTTCTTACAGGGCTTCCAATATACAGGGCGCAGCTACACAAGGCCCTACGGCACCATTGTTGCTGCACCATTATTTAGTACTTCTACAAAAAGAAGTACTAAATGTTAGCGCAGTAACAGCCTGCAATGCGCCATGCTGGCGGCACACAGTTATTTTTTAACTGCTATGTGCTATAATGAGGGAGCGCATTGCTATGGCAAAGTAGATGCAGTGTCATGGTTTGTACCCACCAACGCTATATCACTGTAGCACATTGCTATAGCAACATAGTGTCTCGTGTAGACGCACCCACATTGTTTGATTTGTTGATTCTTCCTCCATAAGAAGATCAGATAGCCTGGTTTCCTGCATATTTTTGTATACAATAACACACACATACCCTTGCAACAAATCACAGATTTACCACTTTGACGGTTGTGTTTTTACTTACCTACCACTTCCTCTGTAGTTCCTGAAAATGTGCTATAATTCACAGTGCTAAGGAAGGAAACATTGCCTGTAGCAAAGATAAGTTTGTGAAAAGTGAATATGATATCCAACTTTTCCCATCTTTACTGGCTGCATCTACACATGTATTCATATGCTTTTCCTAATATGCATTCAATTGAGTACCTCCAGGCACTTTTACACATGTTCCAGGGATTGGGGGGGGGGGGGGGGGGGGGAGGTGGGGAGAAGGTGGTGCTTTAATTAGAGTGGCTCTGAGAGCTGCTCTAATTAAAGCACTGCAGTGTCTCATGTACCAATGTCCCCGCACTTCAAAATGGTGGTGGGGGTGCTTGAACTCATTCAAGCACTCCCACCACCATTTTGAAGTGTAAATACACCAATTCATGAGATCCAAAAGGCTGCTGGAACGCAGTAATTGTCATACTCCAGCAGAGTCAATTAATTGAGAGCATTGGAGTAGCCTCCATGCCCATGTATAGACACCCTCCAATGTGAGGTACTAAATAAATGCTCATTAAGCTGCCCTAATGTGCAGTAGCAAAAGCACATGCTTTTCTAGTGCCACTTAATGTGCAGTAGCATATTTAATTGCCCATTAGTGTATTTGCACATTTTTTACACAATGCTTTAATGTGCAGTAAAATAGGACAATGCACATTAAAGTGCACGTGTAGATGTGCCCACTGTTCTAGATATTATCTGTGCTCTTCAGCATAGGAATCCCACCAAGCAGTTTAACAGAGGAATGGAAGTTTTTTATTGAAAATGTCCCCTTACTCTTCCCTTCTGTCCCTCCTTCCTGACAGTTTAGTTTAATATATTACATTTTGCATATTTCATTGCACCTTATCTATCCATTGCCTTTTGGACTGGAAAAAATAATTCTATCTTTATAAACTAAGTGGACAGGGGAGGTTTTTTTTCTTTCTTTTTTAAATACTACATTCTACTGAGCCAAAGAACACAGAAAGATTTATAATTAAATATTATTTTACTTTTAAATCAGTTATTAATGATATATATGATTCATGCTCTGCAAATTTCCTATTCCAGGGGGAAGATCTTCTGTTAAGATGTACAATAAAGTGCATTATCTTGATAGAACAAGATCTATCTAACAGAGGGAAAAGAAACAGATAGGCAGCCAGAGGAGTTTTTCAGGTAGAGATGAAAGTCACAAGTGTGTGTATGAATTAAAAAGAACAGATTCATTTATCTCTGTCTTTTTACATCTGGACTGAATGCTAAGAGCCATCTGTCAAAACTGCATGAAAGACAATAAAGAGCATTTTGTTTATCTGCAAATAAATTAAAGGTCTTGGACAGACTCTCAGAAGAAATGTGGGCAGTTGATTCCCTAACAATACATTTGGCAGCTGCCCTTTCAGAGAACCCTCTAACAGGCTTTTAATGAGCTTTCTCTGAGGGCAAATCTCAAGGATATTCCATGAAACACCTTCTTTCTCCCAGTGTTCACAGCATCGTGAATGTTTTCCTTTTACACCAGACAGTTATTATGGATCAGAAAGGGAACAGGACAACTGGAGTTGCTACAAGTCAAAACCAGTCAGGACTATCCCAATCAGGACTATCCTAGAGAGAGAGGACACAATTCCAGGTAGCATTTCAGAACAGCTGTCAGTTATGAAGAGTTTTAATGGCACTATTTCCAATTAAAAGAATGACTTTGCATAGGTATAAATAAGGGAACACAGAAAGGGACAGAGTCAAGACCCACTGAAATCAATGTGAGGTTTCAATGTAAAAGGTTTGAGTACGTTTCTTAAAGGAGTGCTAGTCAGGATTATCAATGCTTTTGGCACCCTTTCTCAATCTCTACTTTCTTGATCATCTAAGGATGAAATTACAAGTTAGAGATACCAGGTGCTAATTCTAAGGAATGTTAGTCTGTGTTAAGGTTATCTAGTGCTAGTGATCAGGCACATGTTCAGGGTTAATTCCCTCTCTAATGTACACTGCTCAAACCTGTCACTAGATGGCAGGTGAGCAGGAACACAGCTAGGGGCTGCAAGTCTGCTCCATGCCTGCCCTGCTCTCTGGTACCCTGGCTTTCTGGTCACAGTATAGGCCAGGGAGGAGGATGGAGAAGGGTCCCTTGTGCCATTTGGATTGCTCTCTCTGCCCCCTCTCAAAATCACCCTGCTGGTCCACATCAGTCCCTGTATCCCCCCTCCACCCCATGACTGATCTCTTCACCTAGGATCACCCCCCACCCCTCAAATGGCCCCTCCAGCCCAGATCACTACCCTAACATTCCAGACAGCCCAAGAGTGGCAGCAACAGAAGCAGCAGCATAAAGGGGATTCCTCACCCCTGCATGCTTCAAAGCTCCCTATAGCCCATGTCGCCCTTGTGAACCTTGATCCGGGTCCCACCAGGCCCCATGGCTGTCTGACAATTCCTTTCCCCTGACTCCCCTTTAGCTTCAGGGCCTGGCAGGGGTGGGATCTGAGTGTTCTGGGGGTGTGTGGCCTGCAGGGACCACGGGAAGAAGGGAACTCCCCAATGGAATCCACTGCCACAATCAGGGTGATTAGCATGGCAGGCAGGGCAGTGATCCAGGGGGGGAAATTGCGGGGCAGGGGAGTGATCTGGGCATAGAAGGGGAAGCTTTGGGTGTGCGGGACAATGTGGGAAACAGAGAGGGCAGCAGCCTGGCATCTCCCCACCCACCCACTCTCCCCTTCCCTCTAAGCCCACCCCCTTTAAGCCCCTCTTTCTGGCTTCCATACCCCCTTCATGCCTTTTCCCTCCCTCTCCACTAACCCTATCCCCACCCACCAGTTGCTTGTTTTTTTCCAGTTGTCAGTCCAGGGCCATACATTTCTGGATGATGGCTACACCACCTGAGATCATGGATTCATAGATTCATAGATGTTAGGGCCGGAAGGGAACTCAATAGATCATCGAGTCCGACCCCCTGCATAAGCAGGAAAGAGTGCTGGGTCTAGATGACCCCAGCTAGATACTCATCTAACCTCCTCTTGAAGACCCCCAGGGTAGGGGAGAGCACCACCTCCCTTGGGAGCCCGTTCCAGACCTTGGCCACTCGAACTGTGAAGAAGTTCTTCCTAATATCCAATCTAAATCTGCTCTCTGCTAGCTTGTGGCCATTATTTCTTGTAATCCCTGGGGGCGCCTTGGTGAATAAAAACTCACCGATTCCCCTCTGTGCCCCCGTGATGAACTTAAAGGCAGCCACAAGGTCGCCTCTCAACCTTCTCTTGCGGAGGCCAAAAAGGTCCAGTTTCTCTAGTCTCTCCTCTTAGGGCTTGGTCTGCAGGCCCTTAACCATACGAGTGGCCCTTCTCTGGACCCTCTCCAGGTTATCCACATCCCTCTTGAAGTGTGGCGCCCAGAATTGCATGCAGTACTCCAACTGCAGTCTGACCAGCGCCCAATAGAAGGGAAGTATCACCTCCTTGGACTTATTCGTCATGCATATGCTGATGCATGATAAAGTGCCATTGGCTTTTCTGATGGCTTCGTCACACTGCCGGCTCATGTTCATCTTGGAGTCCACTAGGACTCCAAGATCCCTTTTCACTTCCGTGCCACCCAGCAGGTCATTCCCTAGGCTGTAGGTGTGCTGGATATTTTTCCTCCCTAGGTGCAGCACTTTGCATTTCTCCTTGTTGAACTGCATCCTGTTGTTTTCTGCCCACTTGTCCAACCTGTCCAGGTCTGCTTGTAGCTGTTCCCTGCCCTCCGGCGTGTCCACTTCTCCCCATAGCTTTGTGTCATCTGCAAACTTGGACAGAGTACACTTCACTCCCTCGTCCAAGTCTCTGATGAAGACATTAAAGAGTATCGGTCCAAGGACCGAGCCCTGCGGGACCCCACTGCCCACACCCTTCCAGGTCGAAACTGACCCATCCACCACGACTCTCTGGGTGCGACCTTCCAGCCAATTCGCCACCCACCGGACTGTGTAGTCGTCCAAGTTACAGCCTCTTAACTTGTTCACCAGTATGGGGTGGGATACCGTATCGAAGGCCTTCCTGAAGTCTAAGTATACGACATCCACCCCTCCTCCTGTGTCCAGGCGTTTTGTAACCTGGTCAAAAAAAGAGACTAGATTGGTCAGGCACAATCTGCCTGCCACGAACCCGTGCTGGTTTCCCCTCAGCATAATTTGTCCTGCTGGGCTCTCGCATATGTGAGCCTTGATAATTTTTTCAAAGACTTTACCAAGGCTGGAGGTGAGACTGACTGGCCTATAGTTGCCCGGGTCCTCCTTCCTCCCCTTCTTGAAAATGGGGACCACATTGGCCCTTTTCCAGTCCTCCGGGACTTGGCCCGTGCGCCACGAGCATTCAAATATTCCCACCAGTGGCTCTGCAGTGATGTCAGCCAGTGCCTTCAGCACCCTCGGATGGAGCTCATCCAGGCCTGCCAACTTAAAGGCATCCAGTTCCTCCAAGTGACTCTGCACCATCTCAGGGTCTACGCATGGAAGTCTGGCGCCTTGCTGCTGCCTCTCTACAACCCCAGTGAGAGACTTGTCGTGCCCCTCGCTTAGGAACACTGAGGCAAAGAACTCGTTGAGGAGTTCAGCCTTGTCCCCCCTGTCCGTCACCAATTGTTTCTGCCCATTTAGCAGGGGTCCTATTCCTCCCTGGGCCTTCCTTTTATGCCCTATATATCTAAAAAACAATTTCTTGTTGTCCTTTACTTGGGATCAGTGCCTCCTGGGATACTTGAGGACTGCAAATTGTTAGTTTTATCTCAGGTAAACACCCAGAAGTTAACTTGAATTAGATAGCAGATCTCAGAGGTATTCCTTGTGGGGGGTGGCATGCCTAAAGGGTGCCTATCACTAGTTAGTGAGTCTTAATGCATGATCATTCAAGTTTTAAGTTTTCTCAACATGATCTAATTTCAATATGTAATCTCACCCTACATGGCTATATGTTTCAATTGAGTACATGGGATTCTTGAAACACTCAGAGGAATTCTATTCCTAGATGATGCACAATTATGTAGTAGAAGAAACAGAATATACACGTGCCTCTTGTGGATGCATAGTGACCTTAGATGCCTGAAAATGGAGGCAACAAATACTGTGAGGCAGAAAGCAAGCCATGTTTCTCTGGCTTGCTCCCTTCCTCCTGTTCTACATCTCCCAGACTTCCTTTTCATAGCTATTAGCTTCAAAAGGGGTGTAGGTAAAATGACAGAGTAATGGTTGATCCTGTGTGGTAGTTAGAGCATTGAAAAGTCAGATAAATTCAAGTTGAAACCCACTTTGGGTGACGAGGATACACCAGTCAGGCCCTCTGATTTCCCAGGTGAGCACCCTTCCTCCTGACCTGTGCAGAGAAAATATGAGAGAATTTGCTCCATCTCTCATTCTGTTATTGCCAGCCTGGACTGGAAATGGTTGATCATAGGTTTCTAGGAATAGAATTCTTATAGCCATAAAAATATATAAGTACCAAAAATGCTCTGCAGATGGCCAAAAATGTGGCCGTGTAATTTACCAAAAAAGAATAGCATGTCACCCTAGAAGCTAAACTTAAACTTCTAAGCATGGTTCAGTTCAATCGCTTAGGTGCCTAACTCCTGACTAAGCTGCTTTGAGGTCTACATTTGCACTAGGAAAACACCTCAGTCTCCTGATGGACTCATTCCATTAGATGTACTCTAAGCACAACAAAATCACATTGACATAATTGATTTTAGCTCAAAAGCACAGCCAGTGGTGCTGCCGCCCGCCTTTTAGACAATACTCTATGGTTAGAGCAATTCCCCAAGAAGTCAGATATAGGGTTACAGAATTCCCAAAACCTCAGGAAACTCAAACTTGCATCTTCCATCTCCAGTTCTATAACTAGGCTATAAGGTATAGAACAGGATGTCATCCTCCCACTGGACTTGGCCTTGGTGAGGCCACAGCTGGAGTACCACATCCAATTCCGGGCTTCACAATTCAAGAAGGATGTAGAGAAGCTTGAGAAAGTCCAGAGGAAAGCCACATGCATGATCAGAGGACAAGAGAATAGGCCTTATGAAGAGAGGCTGAGAGCCATGGGACTCTTCAGCCTGGAAAACCGCAGGCTCAGAGGTTACCTGGTGGTTGCCTATAAGTAGATCAGGGGTGTGCATCAGGATCTGGGGGAACGCCTGTTCACCAGAGCACCCAAAGGGATGACAAGGTCTCATGGTTATAAACTCCTCCAAGCCCATTTTAGGCTGGACATAAGGAAAAACTTCTTTACTGTCCAAGCCCCCAAGGTCTGAAATAGACTCCCCCCAAAGGTGGTGCAAGTACCTACTCTGGACTCTTACAAGAAATGTTTGGACACTTATCTTGCTGGGATCATTTGACCCTAACTGACTTCCTACCCCTGGGGTCGGGGGCTGGATTCAATGATCTTCTGAGGTCACTTCCAGCCCTAATGTCTATTAAATCTATTAAATCTATGAACAGACTAGGAGGGGGCATGAAAAAGAACAAGTAAGAAGGGTCATTACTCTCTAGTCCCAGGATAAGGGCAGACTCCTCAGGAAATTGAGTTATCTTGATTCTGTTCTCTGCTACCGTTTATACATTTTACATAAGAGGGTCAACTGAAATAAAAGAAAAAGAAAGAAACAGAAATAACTCTAGTAGCAGGGACCGAGATTCAAGATTTTTTGAATAGGGAAGAAAGATTATTAGAAAAGGAGCTGGAACAAGTGGGGTCAAGTGTGTCACACAGGAAAGAAAGTTCTGAGGAAGAAGCATCATTAAAATTTTAAGAATGGTTCTTTAGTCTTGTTATGGTGTGAAAAAGTGATACCAAGGTGGGACTCAAGTGATTCAGGCTCAATTTCCAATGCTTCTATAATCTTCCTGTATAATGTTGGCCAAATCATCTAACCTCCTCAGAGCCCCCCCCATACACTTTGTTAAGTGGAGATAATAGTTCACCTCTGTCTGTCTGGTTTTGTCTAGTTAGATGACAAGTTCTTAAGTTCTTTGGAGCAGGTACTATTTGTGTACAGTACTTGGGACAGTAGGACTGAGGCCTCTATGCTCTACTCTGCTGTAAATAATAAATAAGAACAGGGCAGGGAAAAGGCCAGATCTTTTCTTAATATGAAATACCTAATGCTTTTAATTATTATTCCTGAGTCTTGCTAAAGCAGAGGTCAGTAATTTTTTTGGGCAGAGTGCCAAAAACACCCACAACCTCAACTTGTAAAATGTTGGCGTGCCAGGGGTGGACAGCAGGGTAGCCACGAGGGGCCCAAACCTTACTGTGGCAACACAACCCTGGCGCCCTCCCTGCTTTCTGCCCTGAGGTGCACGGACCAAGGAAAATGCCTTCACATGCCATACTCTGGCATCTGTGCTGGGGGTTGCCTACTCCTGTGCTATAGAAACTTGTCTTAAAAAGACAGATTTCTCAGAATGACACAAGGTCTCAGACTGACAGACCTCTCAATCACAGAAATACAAATGAGAGAGAGAACGTGAATTTCTGAACACAGCAACAGAAGCAGAACATCACTTTTCTGCTTTAAATGGTGGGAAGGATAAAAAAACCCATATGCTCTCTAGCTTCAGAACACTGGCGCTGGACTTTTTTCAGTGCTGTCTATAACTGGAATAAGAGGTACCTCCATTTTGCTAACAGTATCTTAAGTGGTTTGTCAGACTGAATTGTGATGACCCTGCCTTAGGTCATTATACTATCACACAAATTAAAGAGAAGGGAACTGGAAACAGTGACAGAAGAAGTTGCCTGAGTTCCCATATTTCACTTATCTATGTGTAGTATGGTGAAGTTTGAGCAGTCATTATATTTTTCAAATTTATAAACTGTGAGATGTTTGACACATTTATAAAGCCCTTCCTTTGCTCCCTTTCTCCAATAATGGTAGTTCTAAGAAAGGCAGTTTTAAGAATTTACAAAATACCTTTCATGAACGAGCCTATGAACTTCACTTCATAAATCTACTGGATACAAAAAATCATGGACTAAATATAAACATTGAATTTAGGGCACATTATAACCTGCCTGCCATATGATAACGCCAGGTAACCTCTCTATTTTACCAGCTACTTTCTATTACCAGCCAACATTCCCCTCCCCTCCACCTACCTGTCTCACACCTATTAACTCCCAGCCCCTCTGATCTTTCCTGCCACGCATTTGCACTTTTACAGACCTTCATTTTAAATATTGGCTTATGCTTCTATTCCATTCAGGAGAGTACAAAAACACCAGAAGGCTCTCCCTATGCCTCAAGAAGGGTTTCTGTGCCCCAAAGTTTGTAAAGAACAATTTTTTAAATTATTTAGTTAGTCTAATAAAAGATATCACATTTACCCAAAGAGCATTGCCTGCCTATGTCCTTAGACCAACATGGCTATAACCAACACTCTAAGAATGTGTATTTAAATTTGGCTCAAGAGTATTCATTTATGCAGTATAGAAAAAAAACACATCCCTTGAAGGAAATATTGGAGGAAATTCTGTGGCATGCATTGTGCATAAGTCATGCTAGATGATCATGCTAGTTATCTCCTATATTGTTAAAATCTATGAATCTATTCTATAGATTTTATTAAATTATATAGATTGTTGTGACCATGAAATAACATAGATAGGCAGGTGTCACTCCCTCTTTACAATTTCATCTGCCCTCTGTTTTCTGAATGCAACTCCCTGGGTACATCTACAGGAGATGCTATGGTGCAGTAGCAACAAGCTAATACACTGTAGATCATTACTACAGTACAGTAGCGTCACCATTATGGTTTGTGTCCAGAGATGTTACATTGCTGTAGTAACAAGCTGTGAAGCAATAGCTCATTGCTCCATCACAGTAGCATCTAAAAATAATTATATGGGGATGGCACTGTGTAGTAATGCCAGTTACTGCTCAGTCATTTAGTACTTGGTTAAGCAAGTACTAAATGACTGCTCAGTAACAACTGCAAAGTCTGCTGCTCATGTAGACTCGGCCCCTGAGACCCAGCCTAATATTCCAAAGGTCTGATTAGTTTCAAACAATTACCTTAAGAAAAAAATCAACATATGAGAAAAAAGATTTCTATTTCTGCCTCCAAAAGTGAGTTTAGCCCCAGTCCCACCTTAGTGTGTTTTCCCCACATTCACCACACACATGGAATGACACGGGCTTGAGGCCCAGTTCAGGCAAGAGATTTTTCTGGACCAGTAACTGTTTATCTTAATAAAAAATATATATTTTGAAATCCAGTGCATTGCACTACCATCAGCTTTATTGGGTGTTTTACAATGCTGAGAAGAGGAAATTCCTGACTTCTAGCCCTGGAATAGCCTCTGATATTGGATTTCAAAGTAATCACAATTATTTATATGGCAATTACAATTATTGACATGCTAGGGTATTCTTGAAATTTGCTTTGATTTTTAAAATGACTTGGCTTTCATTTCAATCCTTTTCTTCAGACAACACATTTTATTATTTGGGACAAAGGTTGAATATCTGTTCTGAGGTGCAGCAGACCCAGGATGGGAGGATAAGCTACCTTTGGGTCCTTACAGTCTTCTACTGTTCCAGGAAATGGAGAGACCCCTGGTGACTTTCGGAGGCCTGTATGCTAGTTTAAGTTAGAATAGCGTCCTCAAGCCATCCTGTGGTTTCAGTATTGCTAGGCAAAGGCATAACTTAACATTTTAGCATCTTGGGCACCCCTAAACACTTCTACAAACTCACAATACCCTTAAAATAATTTCTATAATATACATGATAGATTCCAGAAGTACAATGTCATGGTGCAGTATAATGTTTTCATCACCATCCTTGCTTTGGTACGATTCATACTGATAAAACCTTGGTTGCAAACCATAACATATAGGACATACACACATGCTCAGAAGCAGAATACATCCTGTATTAAGGACATACATACATGCTCAGAAGCTGAAAAAGGTCAATAATCATAAATATCCCCAAAATTTTCCACATGAGGAAAATAATCCACCTGATGAACAGCTGCTAGACTGTATAAGACTAACATCCCATCAGATCTCAGTAGATGATTTGGAACAAGAAAGGAGTAGTTTCTCTTTGAATTTACAAGAAAAATAATTTCAAAATCAAGTTTTTTCCCTAAATCTACTTTAGTGTTTAGATGCATCATTAGGAATTACATGAACAAAATACTAGACTCCTTTAGTGTAGATGTAAGAGGTAGGCCAAATATCACACATTCACTAAAATCTTCATTTAGTTTTCTGTTCAGAAATACATGGGGCTGAGTATGCTAAGAAATAAGCACTATATTAAGAACTATTTTTCAGGAATATGATAATAATAGAAAGCAGACTTTTAAATAGCAGAATTGTAAATTGAGATTGTCAGCAGTCCTCTAGGTCCAGTCACAGTTACCTCTGAGCTGGCTTTGCCCTCATAACTTCACAATATTGATATAAACGGATACCTTGGGTCAGGCCTGGTTTGAGTTTATACTGTGGTCTAAAGAAATTTATCAGGAAGGAAAGTCATACCCCTGCAACAGAATTCTATAGAAAGGTTTTTAATACCTTTCAATAGAAAGGTAGAAAAGATTCACTACTGCATTAAATTATTTGGATTGCAATAGTATTTCTTTAGAACCCTGTTAGTTTCATCTCACTTAAATCCCTAAGGGCTCATCCACATCTTGCCCTATGGCATGCTATGGCACCGTAGTGATCACACAGGTCTACACATGATTGCCAGTTACATTGCCATAGTGGCGCACTCCCCGGTGTGACCGCCGGATCTTGAACACCCAATCACGTGCAGCCTTGGTCCAAGCAATGGGTGGTATATGTCTTGCAGACTTCCGTAAACTTCCAATTAGCTGTTCACTCATGGAGTAGTCTTCCCCTATCTCTCCTGACATGACTTTGAATGTTCCCAGTGGGAGGGTTGACTACCCGGGGTCCTTCTGCGGCACACTGTCTGCCCAATGGTTACTTGCGGGGCTCCGCCACCCCTACACCCTGACCTTATGCCACCTCAATGGATCGCTCAGTCTTCTTGGGCCACATCCCCCTTCTTCTGTAGCTGTGGGGCCTCTCGGGTTTCTTCCCATCCTGGTTGGATCGTATACCCATAGCCTCCTGCTTGGGTCGTCCTTTTCCCCTTTTCAGCTCTTTCCAAGAGTCCTGTGCTGCCCCACTTCTCTCCCTTCTGGAGCATTCCAGTCCGGGTGTCTTGTGGTTCTTCTGCGTATGGCTGGCTACTTTCTTTGTTCAGGGTTAGGTGCCCTGCTTTTCTGTAGCCCTTCCTGTTGCTCCTGCTGGGACCTTCCCAATGGGACCACTTCCTCCTCCTCCCAGCTGTTCCCAATACTCTCACCTGTTATGCTGTGGGTCTTCATATGCCCTTCTCTGCTCCCCCTGTTGCTGCTGACTTCACAGCTTGCAGAGGCTGCTTCTGGCTTGTCTCCCATGCTGATGACCTGTTCCCTGCTGCTGCTGCCAAGACCAGTATCAGGAGCCTCCTCTGGCTCCTTGTCCAGTGCTCCTCCCCTCCTGAGGGCTTCCCAGAGTGGGTCCTGTAGCCATACACTCCATTCTCCCTCTCTCTTTTCCTCTGCCGTCAGCCATTTTTATCCCCGTCAGCCAGTGATTGCTGGTGACATCATAGGCTGGACTCAGCTAGATAAAGATGTGGCTAATGGGCCGCTTGGGCTTCTCTTCTTGTCCCCGCTGTGCCATGGCTCCTGCTGTAGGTAAACAGTTTTTTCTTGTTTTAACTTTTACGTTTGTTCTCTCTCCATTTTGTTTATTCTGTTCCCTGTAACTTTCTTTTCTTATCTGGGGTCTATCCTCCCGTTCTCTCCTGGGACACCCGGTTATAATGCAAAATCTAACTGTGCACTGCATGCACAGTGCAGTAACTGCCTGGGCTGTGCTGTGCTTTAGTACTTCCAAAAGGAGGGAGAATGGAAAGTATCAGGGTTCTGGTGATAGGATACTTAGAGTGCATCTACACATCACCATATGGTGATGTTCCTATGGCACCATGCTTTGAACTTCCTTTTGGCATCATGCTTTAGTACTCCCCAGTTATAGTGCTAAATCTAACTGTGCGGTGTAAAGGAAGTCCAAAGCATGGCGCCATAGAAATATCACCATACAGTAATGTGTAGATGCACCCTAAGTGTCCTATCACCAGAACCCTGATACTTTGCCTTCCCCCTCCTATGCCACATGAATGTCATGATTTTAGAGGTGTACTTGGTAGCCGTGTTGGTCTGAGACAAAAAGACATACAAAAAATTAGAACTCTTGGTTCCAAAATGATACCTTTTATTAGATAAACTGGAAAATGGCAAGAAAATTGTCCTTTCCTGCAAGCTTTTGGGATCAAAGTCCCTTTGTCAGGCTCTGGGAAAAGTGTAGATGGTACAAGTTGGTAAAACGTCCCCATAGGTAGGAAATAAACTTCATTTTTGCACAGAGGGAGCTGAAGATGGAAGGCTGTCCCTCTGGGTCCATAAGAGTGTCTTTGTGAGTTGTGTTGAGTAGCTCTTTGATATGTTGATCAGGTCAGAAGAATGTGACTTAAAGAATTAAGAAGCCCTCGGGAAGTCAGTAAATCTAAGTCTGGATTTAAAAAACTGAGTGCTTTCTAAACAATTTTATAGCTTTAGCATCTGTAAAGAGTTGGAACTTGGTGTTGCTACTCTAGAATAGGGGAGAAATAATTCTGTGTCTCAGGAACCTGGTAGAACACTTGCTGAGGGGTATTAAGAAAATAACCAAAAATATTATGAGCATTTCTTTCCCAGACATTTTTCAGTTTAACAGAAAATTAAATTTTCATATGCTGAGGTGAACGCACACCATGTTATCTAGCATTCCAATAAGACTGGATAAGACAGTAATGAATGCATATTTCATTTCAGATTCTACCATGACTTCAGCAGGACAAGATACCATTCATACTACTGAGATTTTTATGTAAACAATGCACAGCGATTACATCTGACAGTCACCTTTTCCAAATTTAGCACTCCAATCCAGCACAAGTAAAGGTTTCCTTTTGTGGAGAGGGGGGAAAAAGGCCATCCCAATTTGTGTTATTTTAAATTGCAGAAAGCTCGAAAGTTTTCAATAGCAGGTTTTGACACGTGTTCAGAGTTGGGGTGTGGATAAGAAGGTTAAGCCAATTAGACATTGACAAAGATAAAACAAACAAACAAACAAAAAATAGAAAGTGTGAGGTCAATGAACTCAGCAAGTTAAAGTATCTCTATACCGAAGAACTATTGGGAAGATTGCCTTCAATTGAAAGATTTTGATGGCTATTTCTGTATGTTGTAGGGCTAGTTTAATCCTACTATAAATGTTGCTCAAAAATATTCTTTAGTATTCTGATAGAATGGAATTCTCTCTGTTTGCTATTAATAAGTTTTTGCTTGCAGTAATATTTGAGAAATATTGCTCCTCATAAAAATGCCTGCCTCTGCCCTTTTATGCTATGATTATATATAGAAGCCTAAGAAAACTAAAAAACACCTGAAGAGATTCTCAACTGTGAGACATTTATGTAAACCAAAAAACTATGTGACAAGGCCTCAAAAAAGTTATTTTACACCACGTTATTCACACCTTGTTTTCTGGAGTTACATATGCAATTACAAGTTTGAGACTGAATGTCTCAGCCGTTTGCCAGGGAGCTGCATGGAGGGAAGGAGAGGAGCAACTCAGTGATAGGAATGCCTTGAAGAGGCTTTTCTGGGAACTGGTGGTCTGAAGACCAGACGTTCTGGGCTTCTGTGTGTGTTGACTTGTGTCTGTTTTGGAGTAGGTGCTTGATAGGATTTATGCTCACAGCTCTTTGTGGAGTGGTTTCCTTCAAATAGGGCTGGCTTGTTTGCAGGGCCAGGGATGACCAGGCTAAACAGCTTTACAAAAGGCAGTTCCTTGTTGACAGAGGGAGCAGAGAACTGAAGAAAAGCAATCAGAAAGTTTGCCTGGGAGTTCACTGCAGGAGGAAGCCAGGGAGTAGGAGGCTGTGAGTGTGGGTATATGTTTTCTTTCTTTTTTCTTTTGCTTTGTTTTCTCCAGAGAAAGTGTTACCAAGGAACATAGGAGATATATATTGAGATTAGATCAATAGCTCTTACTTGTGTGGGGTGTCAGATGTTCATGTTCCTTCAAGAGGGTCATGAACATTTTGTTTGCACCCAGTATAAGTTGGTATCTGTGTTATTCTCAAAAGACCAAGGAGTTAAACTTATAAAATGATAAAGTTTGTTTATTTCAGGGTGCAGTACCTTGCCTTAGTTCTTCTGTTCCCTCCTACAATCCCCAGGCCAATGTAACAACTTGCACATAACACTCTTAAAAGTATCCATGCATCTACCCCCTTTACAAGTAACATGTTCCCATATAATATTAAGGGGTGTGTGTAGACAAAACGGGGGCCCTAAATTGAAGCCGTGGGTTTTTAAAAGCACGGCTTCAATTTAGGGCCAAGTAAACCCCCATGTCATGCTCATACCCATGCACTTACCTGCCTCTCTGGAGGTGGGGAAGGGAGGGTGAGCTGGCAGCAGCCAGAGCGGTCCCTGGGCTGCTGGGGGGGCTGGTGCTTCCCTTCGCGGCAGCAGTGAGCCCCCTTTAGGCACCCAGCTCGGGCAGTTCTGGGGGGCACCGCAGCTGTGGAGGGAAGCACTGGGCCCCCATGTAGCCCAGACAGGCAGGCAGGCTGCAGGGCAAAAACAAAACAAAAAAGATCAGGCTCACTGCTTTTTTTTGTCTTGGGTGGAGCCTGCCTTCCTGGGCTGCTGCCAGGCTGCCTGCAGGGCTTCTTGCAGGATGCCTGAGCTGCACAGAGCCCAGTACTTCACTCTGCGGATGCAGGGCAGCAAACTAAAACTCCTTGGACGAGTTTTAATTTGCTCCTCCCCAGATCATTTGAGGCACATTATGCCATCTAATTTGCTACAGTGGCTGGAATTACTGTGCAATACACTGCCGACATGTGCAAACACCAACACCTAAAGTGGTGCAAAAGCATTTAGCTCACTTTAAAGTATTATGCACACATGCCCCTTATTTCGTCTGCACATGGCCAACATTGGAAGTTTAGTCATCCCATAGTTAAAACACATTTTAACAGGTCTCTATTAGTCTTTGTATTGGTTTTTAGCTCTAAGTGATCTCAGTTTTGCTGCGTTTTCAATCCTTATTGGTTTAGTTCTTGTTTGGTTTCCTTGTTCAGATGTCTCTACTTCTGTGTCATTTTCAAGCTCTGTTTTTTTCTTGTTGCTTTCATGTTAGCTCTGTTTCCTTTGGTGAATCTCATGATGCTGCTTCTTTTCTCCCCTTTATGAGCTGCAAGTGTCATCTGTCCCTAGGTAAGACCTGTTCTTCCGGTCACTACTTGATAGTATTTAGGGGCTCCTTGACATGAAACTAGTGCCTTTTGTTTCCATGTTTATCCATCTGAAATAAGCACCATTTCTTTGTTGTGCAGTAGTGGTAATTCTCTGGAAGCCTTGTCAAAGTACCATTTTTGGTTGACTTTGTCAGCTTTTAAAAAACATTTTCATGTCTTGCTTTTCATTCTCATGAGCATCATCCACACAATTTGGGAGCCTGGTTTTGAGTTTCTTGTTAAACAGCATTTCTGCTGGGGCAATCCATGTTTCATGAATGTTGTCCTGTAATTTAAGAGTGAGAGGTAAACATCGGTGTGTGAATCTGTAGCTTTTTCAGCAATGTCTACACTATTTTTTACTCCATTTTCCACCAAACCATTGGATTGTGGGTATCTAGGACTTGAAGTGTTATGACGGAATCCATATTTGTTTGCAAACTCTTTAAACTCAAAACAGTTGAACTGAGGTCCGTTGTCTCTTTCCATGATTTGAGGAATCCCATGTCTTGCAAAAATTGATTTGATGTGACTTATGACATGGTTTGTTGTTGTGCTTCCAAGCAACGCAATATCATGAAAGTGAGAATAATAATCCAGCACTAATATATATATATTTCTTGCGTGTATAAGTAATTCAATGCCCACTTAGAATCATAGGGAGGTTATACATACGCTTTTCCATCCTGTGATGCACTGGAGATCTGCTGCTTTTGAGCAGACCGTATTAATAGAGTCTGCTTTGCATGTGAGCTGAGGCGAACTGTGCTGTGCCTCGTGCCATTGTATAAGTGGTAAAACGTGCGTCAGGGTGCAGAAAATGGTGGTGGTATACTTTTGAACTAAAGCACTTCCAATGTGTTTTAGTTCAAAAGAACACCACTGCCATTTTCTCAGCGCTGACATGCATTTTGTTGCTTACACAACTGCAAGCATCGCAGCACTTGCATGTATAAAAATGCCCATAGAATTTTAGAAAGTTAGGGTTGGAAGGGACCTCAGGAGGTCATCTAGTCCAACTGCCTGCCCGTAGCAGGACCATCCCCAACTAGATCATCCCAGCCAAACCTTTGTCTATATGGGTTTTGAACATTTACAAGGATGGAGTTTCCACCACCTCTCTGGGTAACCTGTTCCAGTGTTTTACTGTCCCTTAGTGAGAAAATTCTTCCTAATATCTAATGTAAACTTCCCTTGCTGCAACTTGAAACCATTGCTCCTTGTTCTGTCATCTGCCACCACAGGGAACAGTCTAGCTCCATCCTTTTTCAACCCCCTGCTTCAGGTAGTTGAAGGCTGCTATTAAGTTCCCTCTCAGTCTCCTCTTCTCTAGACTAAATGACCCCAGTTCCCTCAGTCTTTCCTCATAAGTCATGTCTCCCAATCCCCTCACCATTTTTGCTGCCCTATGCCGGACTCCCTCCAATTTGTCCATGTCCTTTCTGTAGTGGGGGGCCCAAAACTTGATTCCATGGAGCTATGGGCTCCTCCATAACCATCACGGGCTCTTTTCTTTGTGCTCATCTGTACTGTAGGCATGTTGTACAAGCCCTTACAGCATCTTCTATGTCATTTTTTTTTTTTATATTGGGACAATATACAGAACCTCTTGCTCTCCTTTTGCATTTTTCAATGCATAGATGCCCCTCATGTAGTCTACTTAACATGTCTTTCTTTAGTACTGCTGGAACAACAATTTATGAGCCTTTGAACAAAATGCCATCCAGTACTGACAGCTATTCCTTGAGCTAGAAGCAGGGGATAGGTATATGTTATCCTAACAAATAGCTGTTATCACTTTTTGCAATGTGGTGTCCTGAGCAGTATCTTCTGCAATTAGTGCCAACATTTTATCTGTGGAAGGAATCACTCTTGTAATAAGATTAATATGTACTATGTCTGCATCTGGAATTCTATCATTTTCCATTGTGTCATATGCTGTGGACAATGTATTTGCAATAAGTAGATGTTTTCCTAGTGTGTACTGTAAATTTAGATGATACATTTGCAGTTGAAAGAAAAGATTCTGTAATTTGGGTAGCATGTCTGATAAACCTTTCTTTGGTATGGTTACCAAATGTTTATGATCACTTTCAGCTATCACAGGCTTCCAGTAGATTAATATATGACTTTTCTTATAGCCATATATGAGAGCTAAATTTTCTTTCTCAATTTGTGCATATAAACACTGACTTAGAAAGTGCCCTAGATATATATGCTACTTGTCTCTAGCTATCCCCATGTTTTTGAAGCAAACCTGCTCCAATGCCTTCTTTAGAAGCATTTGTTGACAATTTAATGGGTCTCTCAAGGTCATAGTATTTTAGTGCCAGAGCTTTCATTATTTTTTCCTTCAAGTTTTTTAATCCAGCTTCATGTTCATGTTCCTGCATCCACTGAGCATGCATTTGTAGGAGTTATCTAAGGTGTTTGGTCTGCTCTGCTAAGTTAGGTAGTATGAGTGGGCCAGCTTACCTGCTACTCTTCATACTGTTGGAATCGCGGGACCTCTACCTGATCCACTCTCCTTCTTATGTGCCACGTCTTTGATGTTAAGTTATTCTTCAGGAGTATAGATGGTATCTCTACTAAGGATCGTATGGATGAGGTCAGTCTTCCTCAGGGCTCCACCACCCTACACCCTGCCCCTTTCCTTTCAGGTGACAAGACATCTCTTCCTGTTTGTACTGAATGCAACTTGCCAGTTCTTGGATTCTCTCCAGCCTGGTTGGCTGTGGGCTTCGTGAAGGTTTAGGATCATGCCCTCCAGGCAGATCACTCCTCAAATGTCTCTACCCTGCTGGTGGTAGTCTTCCTTGTCTCTAAGTTCAGTGGGTCCTGGGGAGTGGGTCCTCTCAGCATGCTGGGGAAGTGCCACCTGTCTAGGACTGTGCCAGGTGAGTTCCCCCCTCCCAGAGTTTCCCCAGCAGCCTGGCTTTCCCAGCCCTTGCTGGGTGAGTTCTCTCCCCCAGAGCTCCCTCAGAGCACTGGGGCAGTGCCACTGTCTCAGCCTCTGCAGGATGAGTTCCAAACCTCCCAGCAGCTTCTCTCAGCATGCCAGGCAATGTGGTGCTCATGGACCTGGACAGGTACATTTTTTTTTCTCAGAGTTTGCTGACAGTGGGCTGGGATGGTACTGCTCATCCAAGCACCACCAGGTGCATTTTCCCTCAGCTGGCCCCTCCTGAGGGGGTCTAGTAAGGGCCACTTCCCAGCCATTGCTACAGATAGATATTTCCCTACAAAATTGATCATTCATGGTAATCTTTGCACTCCTTCCTTATTTGTAGGGGGTTGCATGTTTGTAATGGTTTTTACCATTGCACGATTGATTTACACCACTTTCTTAGAGAGCTTCTCTCTCAGATATGCTATTTCTTTGACCCTGAATTTTCATTTTTGTTCATTCAGTTTCAAACCTGCTCTGCAAGTTCTTTCTGGTGCCTTTCTTAGCCTCACATCATGTTCTTCCATAGAAATTTCCCAAACTAATACATTATCAACATTAACCATAGTTCAATCAAGGTTTTAAAAAAATTTTGCATCTTTCTGTGAAATACTTCAGATGCAGAATACAGTCCAAAAGTAAGCCTATGGCATCAATACCTTCTGAAGGACATATTGAAGATACATAATCTATTTACTAGGGGAACTTGCCAAAACCCAGAAGAGGCATCCAAAGCAGAGAAATATTTAGCTTCTGCCACATTGCCAAAAAGTCTCTTCCCTGGTGAGAACAGGAAAATGCTCCCTTTTGATGTACCTGTTCATTTGCTTAGGATTCAGACACAATCTCAAGGATCCATCTTTTTTTTTTTTCTATTATGACCACTGAATGAACCCAAACAATTGGTTGCTCTACTTTTTCTATTATGTCCATGTTAACTAATCTATCTAATTTCTTTTTCAGTTTCTCCCTTAATATAAAGGGGAACATTTCTTGAAGTATGTACAGTGGAAGTATTTGATTCTCTTAATTCTATTTTGTACTCAGTTGACAATTTCCCTATGCTTTGAAACACACCATAAAACTCTTCTTCTATGTTCTCGCTTGCTAGTACCTCAGTGGCATCTATTCTCTTAAGCAAACCTAGACTTTTACACATTCACAACCCAATAATTGGTACTAGCTTTCCTGGTACTGTTACAAACTGAACTTTTACTATATTACCCTTGTGTCTAACATTTGGTGCACAAACACCCTTAGTTGCAATCATGTTCTCATTATATGCTCTAAGTTTCACTTTCTTATTCTCACAGTACACAGGTTTAGTTTTCATTAGTTGAATAATGTGTTCTGGTATTACACTAAACTGTGCTCCTGTATCTAATTTAAGAGTTACCATTAGTCCCTTGGTGTCCAGGTAGATTGTCCAATCCTCAGAAAAATAAACAACCTCTTGCATTGTGCAAATGAGGAATTCTTCCTCTTCCTTGTTTCATAGAGAATGCACCTGCTCTTTCTTGTGTGTTGCATCCTGCTTCTTTCTGCAAACTCTTGCAAAGTGATTGAATCTTTTGCCTTTGTTGCAGCACTTATCAAATGCAGGGCATTGCATTTGTTTGTGGTAACCGCCCCTTCCCCCCCCCTCCCCCCAGCGTCTGCAGCTGACCATTGTTTCTTCAAGCAATTCTCTTTGGCCTCCACTTGCTTGCTTCATAGTGAGTTCCTTCTTTCTATATTGTTTGTGTGCTGCCTTAGATTTTGTAATCCTGTCTAGATCAGCTTGTTCTTTTTTCCTTTAGCTTCTGCAGCCTGGTATTTGCTATCTCAGCCACTTGGCACATAGTTTCATAGTTTGTAGGGTCAAAAGGGACCTAAGCAGATCATCAAGTCTGACCCCCTGCCACAGAAAAGAGTACTGGGGTCAGACCCCAGCAAGGTGTTCATCTAGCCTCCTCTTAAAGACCCCCAGGGTAAGAGCCAGCACCACTTCTCTTGGAAGTTGGTTCCAGATCCTAGCCACCCTGACAGTGAAATAGCGCCTCCTGATACCTAGTCTAAATCTACCCTATGCCAGCTTGTGACCATTATTTCTTGTCACTCCTGGGAGTGCTCGGGGGAACAGGGACTCCCCCAAAGCCTGCTGGTCCCCTCTGACTAGTTTGTAAATAGCCACTAGATTCTCCCTCAGCCTTCTCTTGTGGAGGCTGAACAGGTTCAAGTCCCTTAGCCTCTCCTTGTAGGGCCTGCCCTGCTGCCCCCTGATCATGCGAGTGGCCCTCCTCTGAACCCTCTCAATGCTGTCCACATCCCTCCTGAAGTGAAGGACCCAGAACTGGACACAGTACTCCAATTGTGGCCTGACCAGTGTCACATAGAGGGGGAGGATCACCTCCTTGGACCTGCTCAAGATGCATCTGTGGATGCATAACAAGGTGTGGTTGGCCTTCCTGACCGTGTCCCCACACTGTCAGCCCATGTTCATTTTGGCATCAATAATGACTCCAAGATCCTTTTCTGTCTCAGCACTGACAAGAAGGGAGTTCCCCAGCCTGTAGGTATGCTGATGGTTCTTCCTCCCCAGGTGTAATGCCTTGTACTTGTCAGTGTTGAAAACCCACATTCTAACTACCTTTTCCAAATTAAGCTCAGGATCCTTCAGCAGTCTTTTCCTGAGGCTTGTTGTCCATGCAGTACAGGGTAGGGCCGCGATGCCCGCTGGCCCTGTGCCTGACTAGACTGGGCCATGAGGGCTTGAGTGCAGTTGATCTAGTCATGCCACAGAGTTTCCCGCTTCTTGCCTGCCATGACTTGTTGTTGGATGGCACTTTACTCAGGAGGTGTTCTGTTCTACTGTAGCTTGCCTTTGATAATCCAGGATTGGTCCTTCTTCTGGGGCTCCTACCTTGCCTACACACCAACCATGCACCACCCTGATGTCACAGCATCGTTCTCATCCTTGGGTCTCACCAGGCACCTTCTTTCCTTTTTCTTCAGACTTATAGGCTTGTGGTCTCTTTGAGCCAGTATCCCCTGTATGATGGTCATGTGGGCTTGAACAGTCCCCTGCTGGAGCATTATGAATGAAAATGAAACCAAAGAAAAACACAGGACATTCAACTCAAACTAAGGTAAGTTTCTTACTCTTTGGGCTTGTCAGCTTACAGGTGGAGTCTTTCTGCTACCATACACTAGAGCCCAGGGGGAAGTAGAGGCTCTCCCTCTTCACTGGGCCAGTCCACTCTGGACTCAAGGAATAACCGAAGAAAAATCCATGGCTGGGCTTGTCTCTCAGTGGTATGGAAGCCCCAGCCTTGGATGCGTCTGTGCTGGCCCAGTGTCTTCCAGCCTGGTCTGAGCACCTCTGGATATGGGCCTTTCCTGGGCTCTAACTGGCTATGTGGGCCCAGGGATGAGAACACGGTGTTCATCCCATGCACCTCTTCTTGTCCTTCGCCTGTCACCAGTTCTTCCCCCTTTGATCCTGGGGTTGGCTGGCAGTCCTCCAGCAAACCCCAGTAAAACTGAAAAAAAAAAATAAAGAAGAATAAAAAGAACAGGATTTTACGGGGAACAGCTGCCTCTCCCATGGCCACTTGTCCCCCTGGTGAGGATTTCCATTGGATCCTGCTGCTTTCCCTGCCATGGGCTCAAAACTGACATCTCCTGATGTCCTTGATCCCCTCTGAGGAGCTGTTTGTCCACAGCATGAGGTGCAGTTCCCCCCAACCCCCTGCACCAATCTTCTTGAAACTTGGCAGGCTTTTTGGCCTCATCAGAAGCTACCATCCTTGCAGTTTTGGCCCTCCTGTGTTGTAACACATAGACATGACATGAGTTTTGCTTTCAAAAATTCAGAGTACAGTTCCCCCAAAACCCCTGCACCAATCTTCTTGAAACTTAGTAGACTTTGTGACCTCACTAGGGGCCACCAGCTCTGAAGTTTTTACTCCCCTGTGTTGTAACATATACATGTGACATGAGTTTTGCTTTCAAGAATTTGGGTTACAGATCCCCCCAAGCCCCTGCACTGATATTCTTGAAACTTACCAGACTTCATTCTCTCAGCAGAAGCTACCATCTCTGCATGTGTTATTCAAATTGGACAAAAAACAACAAAGTTATAGATATTTCATTCATCCCCCATTATACCCGATGGCCCGATCTCCAAGGTGGCTCCGAAGCTTCGGAGCTGCTTCGGCTAGATTGAAGCAGAAACCCAGTTCAGAGCTCTGGATCAGATCCCTGGCATCTGAAGCAGCTGGATCCAAAGCCAAATCAGATCGCTGCCGACTTGTACAGGCCTAATAACTAGTAGGGTGGAAGTGCTTGACTTTAGGAAAGCTAACTTCAGTGTGCTTAGGAGTCTAGTCAATTGTGCACTGCAGAATAAGAGTATTGGTGAGATGGGAGTCCAGGAATGGTGGTTGTTTCTAAAGGAAACAATCCTTTGGGCACAGAGGGAGACTATCCCAGTACGAGGGAAAAGGGGGAAAGGAGCCAAAAAACTTCCTTGTCTCAACAGGGAAATCCAGGTGAGCCTAAGGGCAAAAAAGAAGTCATATAGGCAGTGGAAGCAGGGGGAACCTACCAAGAAGGAGTATACCTACTTGGCCTGCAGTTGCAGGGAGGCAGTTAGAAAAGCCAAAGCAACTACAGAGCTGAGGCTGGCAACACAAGTTAAAAAGAACAAAAGTATTTTTCTAGGTATGTAGGAAGTAAAAGGAAGGCACAGGGCCGCATAGGACCCCTACTAAATAAACAGGAGCAATTAGTGACATACAGGGGGGACAAGGCTGAGCGACTCAATGAGTTTTTTGCCGCGATGTTCCTGAACGGGGGTCAAGATAAGTCTCCTAATGGCTTCTTAGGTGGGCATCAGAGGGACACCAGCCTACCAACTGTAGACACTGACTTGGTCTCACCAACTCACTTGGATGGACTGGATGTGTTTAAGTCAGCAGGCCCGGATGAGCTGCATCAGAGAGTACTGAAGGAATTGGCCAGTGTCATAGCAGAATCACTGGCACGGCTGTTTGAGCATTTATGGCACTTGGGTCAGGTCCCAGAGGACTGGAAAAGGGCCATTATGATCCCTATTTTCAAGAAGGGGAAGAAGGAGGATCCAAGTAATTATAGGGTAGTCATTCTCACCTCCATCCTTGGAAAAGTCTTTGAAAATATTATTAAAGATCATATTTGTGGGAGTCCAGAGGGAAAAATAATGCAGCAGAGAAATGAGCATGGATTCATAGCAGGTAGATCATGCCTGAAAAATCTGGTTTTGTTTTATGACAGGGTCACAAATTGCTTAGACACAGGAGTAGAGGTGAATGTTGTTTTCTTGGATTTTAGCAAGGCCTTCAATACGGGATCTCATCCCATTCTCATAAATAAATTAAGAGGCTGTGACATAGATAGTTACACGGTCCAGTGGGTGGCAAATTGGCTTAGTGGTTGCACCCAGAGAGTGATAGTAGACAGGTCAGTATCAACCTGGAAGGGTGTGGGTAGTGGGGTCATGCAGGGTTTGGTCCTTGGACCTGTACTCTTCAATATCTTCATCAGTAACTTGGATGTGAGCGTGAAGTGTACTCTGTCTAAGTTTGTGGATGATACTAAATTGTGGGGTGAAGTGCACACTCTGGAGGGTAGGGAACGATTGCAGGCAGACCTGGACAGGTTGGATAAGTAGGCAGGACACAATAGGATGCAGTACAACAAGGACAAGTGCAGAATTCTGCACCTAGGGTGCAAAAATATCCAGCATACCTACTGGCTGGAAAGTGACTGTCTCAGTAGCACAGAAGCAGAAAGGGATCTCGGTTCTTCAAGCTTTAGCTTATTAATCATTTGCAGCTTCCCCAGCTTTAATTCTAGGCATTCTAGCAAGAGTGGTCCCAGTACATCTTTTGTTCTTTCCACAGCATGATGCTTCTGGGATTGTTGTTGTTGCAGCTTCTCAAAATGAAACGATCATGGAGCAGGTCCTCAAGGAATGCATTTCTAAGCACGTGGAGGAGAAGAAGGTGATTAGGAATAGGCAGCATAGATTCACCAAGAGCAAGTCATGCCTGACCAACCTGATTACCTTCTATGATGACTGACTCTATGGATGCAGGGAAAGACTTTAGCAAGGCTATTGATATGGTCTGCCACAAAATTTTGCAAGCAAGCTAAGGAACTATGGGTTGGATGAATGGACCATAAAGTGAAAAATAAACTGGCTGGACTCAAAGGGTAATAATCTTTGGGCTCAGAGGGTAATAATCAATGGCTTGATGTCTAATTGGCAGCCAGTAGCAAGTGGAATGTTCCAAGGGTTGGTCCTGGGGGCAATTTTGTTCAATAATCTTCATCAGTGATGTGGGAAATAGGATGTAGTGTGCCCTCAGTAAGCTTGCAAATTATACCAAGCTGGGGGGAGTAGTTGATTCACTGGAGGGTAGGGCTAAGATTCAGATACCTAGACAATTTGGATGACTGGACCAAAATAAATCTCATTAAGCTCAGTAAGGACAAGTGAAAATTCCTGCACTTAAGATGGAACAATCTGATGCACCAGTACAGATTGGAGACCAATTAGCCAAGCAGCAGCTCTGCTGAAAAGGCCTTGGGGGTTACAGTGGACAACAAACTGAATATGAGCCAGCACTGTACCCTTGTTGCCAAGAAGGCTAATGAAATACTGGGCTGCATCAGTAGGAGTGTTGCCAGCAGATCAAGGGAAGTGATTCTTCTCCTCTGTTCAGCATTGGTGAGGCCGTATCTGGAGTACTGTATCTAATTTTGGGCCTCCCACTACAGAAAGGATGTAGACAAAGCAGAGGGCAATGAAAATTGTTAGCGGGCTGGTGAACATGACTTCTGAGGAAAGGCTGAGGAAAATGGGTTTATATGGTCTGTAGAAGAGAAGACTGAGGGGAGGTTTAATAACAACCTTCAACTACTTGAAGAGTGATTATAAAGAAGATGGATTTAAACTGTTCTTAGTGGTGGCAGATAACAGAACAAGGAAAAATGGTCTCAAGTTGCAAGAGTAAGATTAGGTTAGTGTGGCAGAGCTTCTGGGGAGAGCAAGAGCCGAGGCAGTGCACAGCTACAGCTGTGTTGCTATAGAAACTGACTAATAAAATTAATTATCAGGCACCTGAGGCTAGTTCAGGGGAGTCACCTGACTTGAAGGGAGCAGGGGCCTGAGAAGAATATACGATAGCCCCAGAGGCCGGTCAGGCAATCTGGCGATGGAAGCCATTACAGATGGAACCTTCTTTGAGGACTGGAGCCCAGACTGCAGAGAGAACTCCAACAATAGACCAGAGTGAAGGGAAACTAGGAACCTGCATTGGAAGTAGGTTCAGCACCTTGGGCACTTTCTATTTTGGCTGTTGTTTTTATGTGGAGCCCACCACCAAGGGGTGAATTGAGCCCCATGTGGGACATTCTTTTGAGCCAGGGCTGGTGCTTATATTTGGGGGGTTTATTCCCATAGTGCCTGCTGAGAGTACACTGAGTACACCCAGAAGGGTGATCCTATACAGCCTGTGAGAGGTAAGTGCCATTAGTGTCTGAGAGGAATAGATTGAGGGCCAGTGGACCGACAGCCCAAGAAGGGCTGGACTTGGACTTTGGGACCAGAGGGCCTAGGGCCTAGAATAGGGAACAGATAGGGACCAGTGAGAGAGGCCAGGAAGGCTCAGCAGCCCAAGAGGGAACAGAGATAACAGCCTTAAGAGCCAGACCAGAAGCTGGGAACTCCATATCTTGGTTTGGTCAGTGGACCAGAGCTAGAGGTCCCAGCAAAAAGAAGAACAAAAAGGGTGGAGGCTGAGAAGGCCAACATCTGAACAATGTCAGGCTCAGCCTAAGACCCACAGGCAGCCTCCCTCCTTTCAAAGTAATAACAACAAACATGTGGTGGGTGAGTAAAGGAGGTGACAGTTCTCTACAGTTGGAGCTCAGGAAGGGATTGTGTGGCTACCCCTGGAGCACAGTGCTGTCACTTAAATATTAGGAAAAACTGTCTTACTAGAAGGGTAGTAAAACATTGGAACAGGTTACCAAAGAACTTATGGAATCTCCATCCTTGGATATTTTTAAACCTGGCTAGACAAAGCTTTGGCTGGGATGATCTAGTTGGGGCTGGTCCTACTTTGAGCAGGAGGTTGGTCTAGATGACCTCCTGAGGCCCCTTCAAACCCTAATTTTCTATGATTCTGTGATTTCATTCTGATTCTATTATTTCATTTTCTATGAATTCTGTGATTCTAAGTATGGGTGATGCTGCTTCAGTCAGGGTATTGGACTAGATGACTAGAAGAGGTCCCTTCCAGCCCTATTTTTCTATGATTCTAGAATAGTAATAACCAATGCATCTTTAATGGGTTAAATATTTGCAGCTTCCACAATAATGAATGAATCAGCTAACTCATGCAGCAAAGAATAGGTTGTAACAATTCTTATATAAGCAGAACAAGCAACTTTCAGAATTTAACTTTTGTAAGTTGTAAGAGAAAGGAAAAAAATCCATTTTCCCTGTAATAGTATACATTAAATCTTTCTTGATTTTTTTTATGTAAATGCAGGTTTTTTCCATTTCTCTAGCTAAGACTTTCCATCACATATGCATGCCAGCAGTGCTTCATGAGATGAATTAGACAAAAAACCCTACATTGATAAGCTTTTTTAATAAGAATAGAATTGAAGAAGTGAAAGAATACCAACTAATTATCCATCTCTTTACCTGCAGCAGTCTTTCATGCATGCCAAGTGCGTATTTTTATGAAGGCATAGCCCTCTCCTGAGTTTAAAATAAACTCTGTCCTTCAAACTAAAAGTATATAGTCCTGTGAATTTTAATGGCATTAAAATGAGTTTCATATCTATCAGTAATTTAACATTTTTTTTAATTCCTTGCCTTTTCCCTTTCTTTGTTACTTTTAGGTGGAACTAGTCTTACTATGAGGCTTTTTGAGAAGGCAGTATAATATACACTGCATGTGAAAGCAGTTATTACCAGCCATGATACAGTACATGAACTCCAAAGAATAATAAAAAATATTTTTCACGTAGTGTGATCACAACAAAAAAAAAAAACAGCCAAACCCCATAAACTCAGTGATGCTAAATAAGCTGAATGTAGTAAGTGTTTTGTATTACACAGATTAAGTTATGATCCTTGATTGGCCCAAGAATTAAGAAGCTGTATCAGAGAACTGTGATGACCTAACTTCCTAATTTAGCATCCTCTCAGATTAATAAAAAGAAGTTCAGTAATAAGAGGATTTGAATGAGATGAATAACCATAATCCTAAAGTGAAATTAAACTTAGAACTCCCCTGTCATGAGAGACCCACTCAACTTCAATAATTGTGCAGTGGAAAAATCCAGGAGATTATAGGAACAAAATATGTGTCAGAGATTTTAATTCACCTTTTTTATGAGAAAGGCTCAATATACCATATACTTTGACATAAAACATTTCTCTAGTGATTTTTGAGGGAAAGAGATTGTTGTAAGTGAGCAGATGTGCTAAAAAAAAACACCCAACCCCTCCTGCTCCCTGTGCCCCCCCCCCCCAAAAAAAACAACAAAAAAACCCCACCCATCTATCTAATTGCATATGGGAAGGTGAAATGCTTCACATAGCCCATCCTGGTATTCCTAACCAGCACGATTACTATGACACCTGGGCATTAGTAAAATTAGATAAGGCAATAGGTCATCGGCAAGACTATTCTTTCTGTGATTGGAATATATGCAAAAGGGTATTTTGGTCCTTTAAGGCATTGGGGAGATGTGCTGCTCATTCTAGATCTGCTGCAGATAAAGCTCAGGAAATGATAAGAGCATCTGCTAAGAGAAAGGAAGTGACTGCAGTGTGTGGAAAAAAAAGCAACTCCTATTATCACTCGAAGGTTTAGGACCAAGAGCCTTGAAATTTGGAATGTCTTGAGGAATGTTTCCCCTCAAGTCCACCAAGGAGATTATAGAAAGCAGGCCTGTCTGTTTTGGGGAAGTTAAATCAGACTCTGCCTGCAGACTCTGGAAAAACCTGGGAACAAGACTGTATTGTAGAACAATAGGAGTTAAGAACAGAATAGCAAAATAGGCCACACGAGGATGAATTTCTAGATATTGCAGGTGAGGAAGAGTTATCCTGAGTGGTGAATCCTCCCACAAATGAACCCCAGGTTTTCTGGTGGTGCCTTTCTGAGAATTGGCCTGCTAATAGTTTTACTCTGCTTACACGTCAGAGAAAGACAAAATGGGATGCAAAAGGGCTGAAAGACAAAAACAGTCTGTTGTCAGATTGTTGTTGGTAAGCTTCCCCCCTTCATGAAAGAATGGAAGACCTAGCAGTAACTAGAAGATGGTTGACTAGAAGTTCATCAGAGCTACTGGTAGTTTAATCTAGAGGTTTACAGTAGAGATGGCCTAGGTATGGTCATGAGGGGGATCAACTCTCATTACTTATTATCAACTCTCGTTACTAGGATAGATGTAGCCACTGCTAGCCTTGACTATACGGCTACCTATTCCAGATTCTTGAAATAGCAGTGTCCTCTGAGAGTCATGTTCAAAACACTGGTTCAGTACAGATAGTAAAAGTGCCACCTTATGAATCTCCACTATTACTTCATACCTTATGCTGGAGACAGATCCTCCTTCACTGACGGATTTTGATATAATGGATATATTGCAATTTGAAAAAAAAAATCTGTGATTGGTTCAGTCCCAATCATTCTCAACTTCACTTGTTAAACTCCAGGTTTCATTTAGCAACCAACCCTATGTTTTCAAATGTCGTCCCTTCATCTTTCCATTTCTTTTTATTTTTTTTATTTTTTAATGTAGCTTGCTAGTCTGGTTTCCTTAGTAAAATACTCTGGTCCCTACTATTTGCCAACCATATCTTTTTAGGTTTCCTTTCTGAGTTGCAGGAGTTAACTTGTATTTCCATATAGACCCTACTGAACATCTCCATTCCCACGCCCTAAGGAAGCTTCACAAATTGATCTCCCATGACTTTTAAAAAATAGCACTTTTAAATTACTTTCAATCACACTTTTCAGTTTTTTCTATTTTCCTCCAAGAGACTTCAGTTCCGACCTCAATGGTTTGTCTGCCTGGGCATGTTAGCTGTTTTATTCTACAACTCTCAACATGGTGTGACACCACCCCTAATAAAAACATCAACCTTACCACAGAGAATTTCCTTTGGATGCTATTCAGTCCACCAAAACTTGTATTCTAAGACACACATAATAATGAACAAGCCATGGAAGGTTCTGTTCTGTGAGGAATCTTAGAATGAAGTTTGGATAAAGTTTACACTTCATTACTGTGTAAATATACTCCAAGCAGGGTCTCAGATTTCCAGTAAATCCTGATCTTGGGATTGCAGGGGCATGAGAAATATCAAAATATGATAAAAATGGCGGGGGGGGGGCAGGGTTAGAAATGTGTTTCCAAGCTAAAGCAAGGAAGAAATAAGGCACATTAAAATGAAAAGAAGTAAAGACATTTTAACCATATCTTTTTTCCATCCTCATAAAAAAAAAAATGAGTGGGTGTAGGTGTCGACATAAAATATAGGCAGTTAAGAGTGACAGAGGAGCAAAATTAACCACATTTCTTATTTCTGTTGAACTGCTTCAGCTATTTTTACATGCAGAATTGTGTTTTTTTGAACTATAGAAGCCCCAAACTAGTTCATCTATCCTTCTAACACTCATTTTCCAGCTGCTAATGACCAGTAATGGCATCCCCATGGTTTAAATAAAGGGAAAAATAGAAACCAACAGAGTAATGTGTGCATTCTATGGGATGAGCATTTCTTGTGTGAGAGAGTAAGAGCCATATATGCTTAGTGCAGTCACTCTGCCTACATAGCACAAAGGAGAACACATACACAATTCTTGAGACGTTTCACCCACAACATGATCATTCCTGTGTAACACTGCCCTGGTCCATTTACACTAAGCAAAGGTACTGGATCAGCATAAAAGCTCCTGAAAGCTCTTTATCCACCTGAGGAAAGATTTTGCAGAAATGGAAATTATGGGGAAAAAAAGTTGCAAGACTGTCGTGCAACCTTTCTTCCAAGCTTTGGCATATGGGTTGTATGAGGAGGTGGGGCAGGCATGGGCATGAAGTGTTTCAGAGATTCCAGGGAGCACTGTGGTTCACAGGGTAACTAGAAAGACAACTGTAATCTAGACTGGACTTGAGGGCTTCCTATGTTAGGCTGGATCCTCCAAGCTGGACTGGGAAATCATAAAAGAGGTTTAAGACCACCTTAAGTCCCTTTGGATTGTGAGATCTGTGTTGCATGTCTGTTTCAATGGCACAGAGTTGCACTCCACTCCCAGGATTTTGGGTTCCAGGCATGTATGAACCAAGGAAGTGATGATAAGAAAGTGAAAATAAAAATAGCCAAATAATTTAGGATTCCAGAAAATTTACTCTTATCTAGGCTAATTATCAGTATGCTGGATCATTGACTTTAACCAATTTTCAGGTAGAAAACAGTTTACATGTGTATAAGTTGAACTGTAAAGCCCCACAAACCACTTGATCCAAAATCCTTCTGTCACAGGCATGGCCTGGAAATTTGGGGTCAGAATTAAGAGGTAAAAGAGCAAGGCTAGGAAATCCAAAGGCCAGGAGTCACACTATCAGGGAGTGCAAGAGCCAAGGATCACAGGGATGCAGGCAGGAGCTGTAGACTGAGAGATAGTTCAAGGGTTTTAAGTTTAGGCAAAAGTACACATAGGAGCTTGTGCGGGCCGGGAGCGGTCCGAGGCTTTCTAGGGTGCGCGGCGGGCTGTGGCCAGCAGCCCTGGCACATGGGTCGGGGAATTCGGCACAGCGGACTAGAATTAGGCATGGACACGTAGCGGTTGATTAAAGATTATTTTACTTACACCGTAGATGGTCGCAGTGCAGGCAGGAGAAAACTTCGCTTAAGTTGCAGTTACAAATTAAAAGAAAACTCGCACGAACAAGACCCGTAGAAAACTCAAGCCTCTTAAACCCGGACAGAGCTCTGGATATCACGATGAGAGTCCAAAAGGTGACTCTCCATGAGCACGCAGGGAAGGGTACGTCAAGGGATCAGGTGGTGACGGGGAGGGGCTAGAGGTTGATCAGGCCCCTATATCCTTCTTAAGGCACACGCTGGGTTTGTTAGGCTCCACAGCACGCTTAGAGTTCTTCACGAGATGTGAAGTCCTCCTTCTCTGACTCCACGAGATGGTTGTGGAGTCCTCCTCCTCCAACTTGGGCGGAAACTGCTCAAGCCTCTTATACGGCTAGCAAGCCAATCGCTAGCCGCCACGTGGGAATAATTTAGAAACAGCCAATAGTGGGACACAAATTTACATGCGAATGGCAGGAACTCCTTTGCACTGGGGTTTATTCTATGCAACTGAGAATTGCACCTTGCAAAGAAAGCTCCTCGTGGTGGGAAATAATTCTGCAGTGCCGAAGCACACACAAAATCATACCCTTCGGGTCATGACAGAGCTAAGTGAAGATTTAGGAAACAGCTGGAGACTGGGACCTAGAAGAGCACCAGGAAACAAATTAGACCACAGGGAACCAAAGAGGGAAATCAGACTAGAGAATTCAGAACCAGGAACCAGGGCAAGTAGCAGGGAGATCAGGAACCGAGATTAGGCAACAGAAGCATAAGGACTAGGAAGAGGAGATACCTGTCTCTATCCTACAGGGTACTATAAAAGCTACTTCTTACATGCAGCAACCACACTCTAATGGGAGACCAAATGAAGTTATTCAGGAAGCAGACAGCTAGTCCCACCCAGGCTACCAGGGGCTTGTCTGTCTGCCTACTGCTCAGTCCTGAAAGCTTCCCCACAATGATCTGCATAAATAGAGAGCACATTTTTCCTATTTCTTATCCAAAACTTCAACTGGAACCACAACCAAAATTAAAAAACAATTTACCAGAATGACTAACAAAGTATGCTTTCAATTTTCTCAATTCATTCCAAGTCTTCAGAGAAATATTTGACCAGAATTCAGACTTAAAGAACTGAGCCTTTAATATGCCAGTTGCCATTTTGAAAGACGTATTTAATATTTAAGGTATTGATGTAGGCAAACCCAGCAACCATGTTTCGTTACATGGTATATGGCTTTTCACTGCAAAAATTAGGTGAATGACTGAAACAGCTAATCTAGTAGACTGTTGTCCCCAAGCCATGTCTAGCATATAAAAATCAATACATTGGGAAAGAAAATCAGCTTGACAGTTCTGTGGATTGAATACATCATTAGTTTAAGAAAGTGGTCTCATTGATTTGTGGATATATAAATGTATGTTCTCTGAGCAATAAGTAAGCTGGGAAAGAAATTGAGAAACATGAAACCAGCCACATTAAAGGACTAGTGAACTGTCAGTGTGACTAAGCTTTAGAGAGATACAGCCAAGTGGTTCAGTGCCAACACAAATGCCCCCAAAATCCAATAGGAAATGTTTTATTTCGTTTTACAAAGAATCCACCACCCAATGATGAGAAACAAAGGGAAAAAAGGAGCCAGTAGACCTCAAACAAAATAAGAACAAGGATTTGCTCTTTTGCTGTACCTGGGGTGCATCTACATGTGCACTTTACTGCAGAGCTGACCAATTAACTCCACAGTAAAGTGTCACTGTCTACACATGCATCCATATTAGGGTACCATAATTTAATTAATTCCACTATAGGATAGTACTGTCTAGGACAAGTACTTTCCTACAGTGGAGCAGTTATGTGTCCTGAAATGTATGTGTAGATGGTGACTGGGGGTGACTGGGGCATGAGGGTGTTACAGTGCGGGGACTTCCTGCCAGATAGCCCTGTGCTGTAGCACCCTTGTGCCCCAGGCAGCCTTTCTGCAGTACACTGAGCAGGCCGGAGCAGCCCCAGGCTGACAGCCTGGGCCCCTTGCCAGCTGGGGCTGCTCCACCCTGGCTCAATGTTCTGTTGTCCCAGGTGCACGTGGAAATGCTGTGCCTGCAAGCAATAAACTCTGGCATGAACTGTGCCAGAGTTTATTGCTATGTGCTAATTGCATGTGTAGATGCACCCTGTAGAATCAATTAGATAAAACGTAATAATTCCCCAGGACTTCAGAATTTCTGTGCCACAGTAGGGATGAATGTGCAAAGACAGCCATTTACTCTATTAAAATAAGGCAGTAGGGATGAGTTGCAGAAGAGAAGAATGTCACTTTGTATCTTTAAGAGGAATAGCACAGTATCTCATAGAGAGTGAGTGGTACCAGTATTTCACACAAGTTGTGACTATTATTCTGTTCTGTTGGCAAGTGTAGAAGAAATGGAACGGTCTCTTGGGCATTTGTAGAACATCTCCCTGCCCTGAAACTAACCCTAAATTCTTGCCTTATTCAGATATAGTGAATTGTACCCAACCAGATACTGACAAAAACTCTGTTTCCAGAAAATGTTTATCATTGGAGAGAATATAAAAAGTTTTTCTAATGAATGACAGCCTCAATCTTTCTTTTTTTTTTCCCCTCTTTTTTTTGTCTTTCCTGCGTCTCCTTCCCCAGCCCATCCTTTGAATAAGTCAGTACTGAAGAACAGGTTTGGAATGTTTCTTACATCTTTAACCATGTTACAGTATACAGTATACACCCTCCAGCTACACTAGAGACAAATTTTGACTACTGCCCTAATTAACATCTGTCAATATTTAGTAATAGATTCCCCCTCTTCTAATAATCTGCCATTATCTCCATGGGAAAATGTCATGTAAATTTTACTTCATGTTCTCCTCTAGTAAATATTAACTCGATGCAAAAGCTTACAGTGGAGTTTATGAAATGGGAAGGCTTTTTCCCCATTTGTTAACACACCACGGGCATCCTGAGTTATCCACTATCCACTGACATTCAGTAAATCTCAAATGTCGTATGGATTAAGGCCTGATTTCACAGGAAGTTTTCCCATTGACTTTTATAAGATAGAGATCAAGTACCTAAAAATACAAAAAAAAGAAAAGAAAAGTTATACGTGGTAGAAAACAAGTGAATAAATAAAAAAGGCTCGTTCCAGATTAGCAAATCACTTAACCCTTCTGCCTCAGTTTCCTTGGGGAAAATAAATCGCTTTTATATTGCTTGTTAAGTACTTTAGGACTAAGACTGTGCATTGCATGATCAATGTTGTAATTATTAGATGTTCTGTAACAGAACATTTTTCCACCTCAAGCAAATTAAAGGAAACTCTAGCTGATGAAGTTCTGAGTGATTTATGGATGGTTTCACACGCTGAAGTAGGCTAGTCTATACCAGAGTCCCACATTTCTATGTCTCAATAGACACAAAAGTAATTTTATTTCCCCTGCAATTTTATTAAGTTTGGGAAGTGCCTATCACATTCCCAGAGAACATCCAAGTATAGAAAGTGTGTCATTTCCATGCTTTAAAAAGCAAGAAGATTTATTGGAATCATATGTACTGCAGCACTTTAGTACTGAACTAGTACTTATAAACTAGTTTCTACAGTTCGCCTGTTTTGTTTTGTTTTCTTTTGCTGGGTTTTTTTTATTTTCAGGACTCCCCTGTTCTCTCTTCTGTGTTCCACTTCTTTCCAGGTGCTTCTACCAATTTGGCTGCATTTTCATTTAACTGAAAAGTTTTCACCATTCTTACTTCACAATGTTTACTTCTACTACTCTTGTTTCCTAAGTGGGATATAAAGTATGTGTGAAAGACAACCTAAGCCTCGTCACCAGCATTTATCACACTTCATTTCCCCTCCAAATACCCAGGCATGTACACCTTCCTGAGCACTTAATTCCTGCCACCCAATGCACAGACACATATCCCATTTCTCCCTTAAAAACCTGCACCATTTAAGTGTGCATGCTATAAGCAAACCACATATAAATTCCATTTCCTTTATAGAAGATAAATGCTTGGAATTAGGTTGTTAAATATGAGATCTAGTTAGGTGAGACTTAAAAGGGCAAAGAGAGAACATTTCTGATCAGTTGGGAAGATGAAAATCAGAAGCAAATTCAGTGAGTTATATTGGAAGCTAAACTAGGGTTAACAGTCATTTTTCTATATTTTTAAAATCATTCCTCCGTTATTAGCCTTAGTTATTTTGATCTTTTCAGTAGCAGATTCCTATAAGAAGCAAAACTGTTGTTTGACTTTCACGGCCAATCAAAAAATTGCCACCCAAAAGATTGCCAGTTGCCCTTGCTTTTCAGTTTAGTGTAGTTTATTTGGATCAGACTGTTTAATTAGTGATGCATTTGCCAACAGGGTTTCCATAATAACAAAGAAGCATAGTATTTCTTATGTTCTGTGAACTCTGTCATACAATTAAATTTTTCAACCTCATACTTGAACCTGGTGGATAAATATATTACCTTCTTTCTTGGCTTACTGATTTTTGCAGGGAAGCAGGATTTACCAGGCCATGTGGAACACTGCACTAATACATCTACACTGCTTCTGATAACCAGACTAGCTGATTCACAGATAGCCTGATATGGCACTGCATTGTCCTGTGCAGACACCGAGAGAGAAGATCTACATATGTCACTGTTTTGGTCACAGTATTACATCAATCATATGCCATTATTGTGCTGGCATTCCAGATTGTTTATTTACTGAGTTTGCCATTGAAACTGTTTTTGCTATAGGATTTCTGGTGTTAACACATTTCACTGTTCCGTATTAGAGTGGATGTTTTTTAGCTTTTTTCATAGATTTCATAGATTTCATAGACATTAGGGCTGGAAGGGACCTCGGAAGATCATCGAGTCCAGCCCCCTGCCCAAAGGGCAGGAAGTCAGCTGGGGTCATAGGATCCCAGCAAGATAAGCATCCAGTTTGCTCTTGAAGGTGTTCAATGTAGGCGCTTGAACCACCTCGGGTGGCAGGCTTTTCCAGACCTTGGGGGCTCGGACAGTAAAGACATTCTTCCTTATGTCCAGCCTGAAATGGTGTTGTAGTAGTTTATGACCATTCGACCTAGTCATCATCCCTTGGGGTGCTCTAGTGAACAAACGTTCCCCCAGATACTGGTGGACACCCCTGATAAACTTATAGGTAGCCATCAGATCACCCCTGAGCCTGCACTTTTCCTGGCTAAAGAGCCCCAGGGCTCTCAGCCTGTCATCGTAGGGTCTGCTTCCCTGACCTCTGATCATGCGCGTGGCTCTTCTCTGCACTCTCTCAAGCTTCTCCACATCCTTTTTGAATTGTGGAGCCCAAAACTGGACGCAGTACTCCAGCTGCGGCCTCACCAAGGCCAAGTACAAGGGGAGAATGACGTCCCAGGATTTGCTTGAGAAGCATCTATGGATGCAAGCCAGCGTTTTGGTCACTTTACTAGCTGCAGCATCGCATTGCAGGCTCATGTTCATCTTGTGGTCAATGATGACCCCCAAGTCTCTTTCTTCCATGGTGCTAGCCAGCGTAGCACTGCCGAGCCTATATAAGGATCCTATATAAGGATGCTGCAGGTTTTTCTTCCCAAGGTGGAGAACCTTGCATTTATTGGCGTTGAACACCATCAGATTCTCGTCCGCCCACTTGCTGAGCCTGTCCAGGTCAGCCTGGATCATCCGCCTGTCTTCTGGTGTGGATGCTTTGCCCCAATGTTTGGTGTCATTGGCGAACTTGGCCAGTCCGCTTCTGACTCCAGTGTCCACATCATTAATGAAGATGTTGAACAGTATGGGTGAATATGTTGAACATTATGGGTGAGTGCATATCAAACGCATGAAATTATGTTGTTCTCTCCTTTCCCTCTATGTTGTAACAAGAGGGGTTCAAAAAACCCTAGTACGTTTCAGTAAAGGTATCTGTAAAGACCTGCTAGTCCCCTCCTTATATCTCAAGCCAGTGTTTGTTTATTCAGTTTTATATGTAAAGTAATTCAAGGACATTTTTGTCCTTTCATCACATTGCATGTATGCCACAGCTAACATCTCAGGCAAAGTGCACTTCAAAATTAGCATAAACATATATACACATATACGTTTTTACCATTTTCTTTTAACGAGACTGCACAGTATCAATGAAAAGCTACCAGATTTTTATGGTGTCTACTTCTTTTATTTTGCATATTTGACCTCCATTTAGAAAAACAACCGTAAGGCATCTCAAAAGCAGCTAAGAATTTCTAGGATTGCCTCAATGCTGCTGTAGTTAGCCAGAAGCATGGGCTGTAAAAAATCATCAACCTTTGAAACTCACTCTATTTTATTTGTACATTCACTTTAATTTGTTTTTCTAGTATATAAAATACAGTGTCGCCTATAGCATGGCTTTACCAATGCTTGCAGTGTCAGTGGACTGGACTTTACTCTTCACTGGGGTTCTGATATAAGGATGGACTGTTAGGCTCCTGCACTGGAAATCAAATGCTACTGAGTTGCATTTCAGGGTTATTTGAAAGTTGAATACTTTCCTGAGGAATTGTTTCTGCAGTGATTGCCAATTTTCTGCTTGAGAGGTTTATGATCAAATAGACTCTGGCAGGGGCCTTTTGTTGGGCTCTTTGTACTGCTGGTGTTCCGAGGACGTTTGTTAGTGAATGCTCACATTTCTTCTGCCTTTTCTGTTAACATTTACAGAACAAATTTCAGCACCTGCAAGAAGATGTGAAGCACTGACAACACATAGATGGAGAGGAAATGGGATCAGCTGTAGCAGGAAATAATAAATAAAATATTTTGATTATACAGCACAGGATGAAAGTACAAATCAAATGACAAATGGTAAATAATTAAACATTATAAAGGGAAAGGTTTATATTTATTTTAAACAAACCTCAAAAGAGACATAGGCTGGCTAGGAGGCAACTTCTTGTTTCAATATCCTCCCAGACTGAGTTCATTTCAACTACACCTTTCAAGGGGAAATACATGCTGAGGTCATTCCTTATATACTTGAGTATAGCTGCTATAAAATCTATGCTCAATTACATTACCTAGTCTAAGATACAATCATGAAATCAGAGGCACACCGAAATCCCTGCACCGTTAACTCAAGACGCAGCAGGGATAAAACTTGCATATGCTGGAAAAGTCATGATAAAGAGAAGCACACTAAATAATGTGAAGCAATGTTATAATAATAGCTATTTGATTTCTCTGCTGCATGCAGAATAGTGCTGTGTAAATGAGATACACTTAAGTGTAACACTGGACACAAAAATAAGCCTATTAGCAGGTCATTTTCTATATCATTTACATTTACAGGCATACCCATTTTAAAAGAGATGCTTTTAGAAAATTGAAACTTACCATGGAGACTAGAGATTAAATGGGAAAAGAGTAGTTACCATTCTTCTTCTGAGAGGACTCAGGATGCTGGGGAAGTGATTTGGCCATTACAACAGCAAGCAGCCAACCCTACTCATTGTGGATATTGTCTTTTAGAATTTGCTTTTAAATAGTTTCCCCCAACTCAATTAAATTTAGTGACCTCTTCCCAGTTAATAACCATCTTCAATTTAGAGGAAAGATTGTCAACATATATTCCAACTGTGAATATGATTACTGACAGACACCTCTATTTCAGGACCTGCCCTGAGATCATGCATTTACCACATAGTTAGAGATTTCCTTTACCATCCAACCAAGTTACATCTGAACTTTTAGCAAAACCCCCAATTTTTCTTTTTTAATACATACTTATATACATATATGATAGATACGCATTCCCTTCCCTTCCCCAATTATTTCTGGCTTTTCTTTCTCTCCCGCTCTATTCCCTATAGACAAGCATAAGCGAGCTCAGACTTAGGATAAGCTTTAACATTTTTATTTTGGTAGCAAGTTTTTGGTTTTGAATATCCACTATTTTATATTGTATTATTATTAGATTTGTATTGATTCTTACTGTTTTATATTGTAATATTATCATTTTCATATTGATTTTTATTGTTTCATATGGATATTGTATGGCTTAGGCCTGTGTTTATAAGTGAACCAAAGTAATGTCAAGTTTCCATTTTGTATGCAAGTCTCCACCTTGTGTCCTCTGCCCGGGCATCCCCTGTGTTGCAACTGTATGAGTCACGTACCCCTCCCATATAAACTGAATCCCAGATGAATGAGAGTGATTGGGAATGATTGAAATACAATGGTATCAGGCCTCTACTGAATAGCCTGTAATGACTGGGCCATCACCTCACATTGATTCATCCAGGAACCACAGACCTCACTCAGGAACAGAGACAAGACCAGCATTTGAAAGACAAAAGACCCTGCAGAACCTGCAACTCTACCATTGTACCCCACCATTACAGACACCCGAAACTGCACATCCCTGCATGGAGCACACATGCTCAGTATGCCAGGGGCTGACCCTTGCCTGGGCATGCCTCCTGTCACTAGGGTCACACAAGGTCTGCCCCTATAAAAAGGGGCAGTGAAGACAGACCCAGCTGGATGCCCTCTCCATCTGTACCAGAACCATGCCACACCACCTATCCACCCAGAGGCCCTGCCGGTGACCCCCCTCTGGACAACACCTACTGGACAAGGACCCCTTTCCAGCCTGGATAGGTAGCTATCACCATCCATCCCCTCTTCAACCAAGGACTTGGACTCTGCTTCTCTTCCCTACCTGGACTCCAATCCTTCCACTTAGTCTCTTTCTCCTGCTGCCATTGTGAGCATGTGTGTGTGTGTGTGTGTGTGTGTGTGTGAACCACCAACTTCATGGGGCTGTGTAGTGTGTTGTCTGTGTAATAAAACTGTTATTTGGACCCCTAAACTGGGTTTTGCTTTACTATGGTTTGGCCTTGCTCCAATCTCTGCTCCTCGCCCCTCTAACTTCTGTCTCATTTCTCCCTTTCCTGTTTCTGGCTCACTGCCACCTCCAACACCTGTCCTGAGCTCCTCTCTGCCTCCAAACCCCCTGTTTCTTTGCCACCATCTTATCCCCACTGCCTTTTCCTCTTCCCCTGAGCAACCAGGTTTCCACCTCAGTTTCTTTCCTGGCTGTCTCCTCCTTGCCACCACTTATCTGCACCCCCCAACCAATATCTCAGCTGTCTGCCTGTTTCCAGCCCCAATGTACCTTAAGTAAACCCAAGCCTCAGTTTCTCAGCCTGCTTCTCTTTTGTCCACCGGTTCTAATCCCAGTCCTGGCAACTTTCACTCCCTACACTTTAACTCTCTCTCTCTCACCTGAACCTTCCCCCAAGAATCCCAGGTACCCCAAGCACACACATACACACTGTACCATCCAAGTTAGAAACTTACCTGTGTGTATGTGTAGGTGGGTTGTATGTGTGTGAACTGGTGGAACTGTGTATGTATATATATATATATATATATATATATATATATATATATATATGGCATTGTGTGCATGATATACACATTTGTGATCTACGTCTAACTTTTGGGGTGTATAGTCTATGTGCTTGAATTGGTGATAGGTATGCATGTGCCTAGGCTGGTTTGGATTTGTATGTGCCTGAGCTGGTAGTGTGTGTGTATGCACCTAACTGATTTGTGTGTTTGTATATGTGCAATTGTGTTACACCCTCCTGTCTAACAGCATAACATTGAGATCCTGAGAGTTGCCCTGACCCCACAGGGCTACAAACTAGGGATCCACAGTAAATTATTAGTAAATAATTAATAAGTTATTACTCATTTACTAAGAGGCTACAACAAATGTCAGGGTGCCTTTCTGCTATGTGCTGCTATATGTAGTGAGGGACAGTCCTTTTCTTAAAGAATTATATAGTTTACAGTTCAGGAAAGCATTCTTACTCCGGGAAGCATTTAAGCACGTGTTTCCTGAATAGGAACAGCTTGTCTTCCTGAAAGGTGTAAATAAATAGCATAGCCAAAAGCAAGGCCATTTGATAGCTGGAGAATTTAAGGCATAGAAAGATGGAATTCTATTTTCTTTAGACATCTAAATAGAAAGTTTCTAGCTGAATATGGCATTTTTGGCACTCGCACACAGGTAGTGATTCTACTTCCCCTCCAGTGTGGATGAATGAGCATGAGCATGCATGAGTTAGAGAGAGGTTTAACTGCCCTCTCGGTCCTATAACCTATGTCTCTACCTTTTTGGCTGTGTAACCTAGCCTCTCATTTAGTAGGACTTGCCTACTTCTTGTATTTTGATATGTGAATGCTTATCCACAGTGTAAAGGCAGCTCCAAAAATGACAGGGTGGGTGGCTAAAAGACTGCCATTTAGATGCACAAAGGAAAACAAATTCCACCATAGAAACCAGTAATTCTGGAACTTTCACTTGACATATCCTAAGAAAGGAACTGAGGCCAGTTCTCTTTAATCATAAGGGCATGTGTAGATGAAATGGGGGCCCTAAATTGAAGTGGATTTTAAAAACACCACTTCAATTTAGGGGCCTTTAAACCCCCATGTTGTGCACATACCCCACTGACTTACCTGCCTTTCTGGTGATGGGAAAGGGAGGGTGAGCTGCTGGTGGGTGGAGCAGTCCCTGGGTTGTGGGTGGGTGGAGCTGGTGCTTCCCTTTGTGGCTGTGGTGGGTCCCTGCCCCGCAGGGGGCACCCATTGGCACCTGGCTAGGGTGGTCCCAGGGGGCACCTCAGCCATGAAGGGAAGCACCAGGCCCCCATGCAGCTCAGGCAAGCAGGCAGGTTCCAGAGGGGAAAAAAAATATCAGGCTTGCTGCTTTTCTTGGGCAGAGACTGCCTTCTGGGGCTGCTGCCTGCTCAGCCTCTGAGCTGCCCGGAGCCCGGTGCTTCGCTCCGCAGCTGTAGGGCAGCAAACTAAAACTCCTTGGGGGAATTTTAATTTGCTGTGCCCCAAGTCATTTAAGGCTCATTACGCTGTTGAATTTGTTGCAGCGGCTGTAATTAATGTGCAATACACCACTAACACATGCAAACACCAACACCACTAAAGTGGTGCAAAAGCAGATGGCCCACTTTAAAGTGCCATGCACACGTCCCTCATTTTGTCTGCACATGGCCTAACACAGTATTTTAACTAAAACATCACCCTTCCTCTGTGTTTAGCTGCTACTAAATGAGAAGCCATTTAATCCAGTTTTACTCTTCCCTTTTCCCCCACTTTTTCACTCCCTTTCCTGTCTCTTTTTATATGATGTAATGTAACATTCTAACCTTGGGAACAGAATGAAGTGACCAGTAAAGAGAGGCTATAGGAAACTGGTTATGCTTCATCTAGGTTCATTATTCAGATGTCTAGCCCTTGTATTTTTCAATCAAAATTACAATGAGGTAATATTTTCTATCTCTACTCTTTTTTAACATGTTGCAATACAAAGCAGCCTGATCCAAATATAATTCTGTGCAACAACAAATCTTTATTCTTGCAGATCAATAAAAAAGGCATCAGTTCTTCTAGCAAGTGTGGTCCAGAGTGGTTTGTAAATCCAACCCCCCACCTAGGAAAACTCTTGCCAAAAAACAAAACAAAAACAAAAACCCAACAACAAACCCTTATATTTTGGAAGGGTAGTGTAGCTGCTGTGATGAAGAGAGTTTGACTCTCAAACGTTTGAGATGGAAAAAGCCTACCAGTGATTAGTTCTCCCAGACAATGGTGGCCCCACTACAAGAGTGTTGTACACTTGCTAGGGTTCTGTCTATTTTAGTTTTAATCATCTCTAGTCATGAGTTTTCTTTTTGCATCTTCGGGGAAAAGATGAGAACTTCCAACTGTTCTCAATGTTTTAAAACTTTATTTATCTTCATTCTGTATTTCCCTTTTCTGTTCTTTCTTTCTTATGCTTAAGGGGCACATAGGGCAGAAACAAGTCTCCTCCACAACTATGTCACTTGCTGTTGATTTCATTTACTCTTTGGCTTTGAGTTCAACTGCTATATGTTCTCTGCAAAGAGTTATAGATTCATAGATTCATAGATGTTAGGGTTGGAAGGGACCTCAATAGATCATCGAGTCTGACCCCCTGCATAGGCAGGAAAGAGTGCTGGGTTCAGATGACCCCAGCTAGATGCCTATCTAACTTCCTCTTGAAGACCCCCAAGGTAGGGGAGAGCACCACCTCCCTTGGGAGCCCATTACAGACTTTGGCCACTCTAACTGTGAAGAAGTTCTTCCTAATGTCTAGTCTAAATCTGCTCTCTGCTAGCTTATGGCCATTATTTCTTGTAACCTCTGGGGGCGCCTTGATGAGTAAAGCCTCACCAATTCCCTTCTGTGCTCCCACGATGAACTTATGGGCAGCCTCTCAACTTTCTCTTGCGGAGGCTGAAGAGGTCCAGGTGCCCTAGTCTCTCCTCGTAGGGCTTGGCCTGCAAGCCCTTAACCATATGAGTGGCCTTTCTCTGGACCCTCTCCAGGTTATTGACATCCCTCTTGAAGTGTGGCGCCGAAAATTGCACGCAGTACTCCAACTGCGGTCTGACCAGTGCCCGATAGAGGGGAAGTATCACCTCCTTGGTTCTGTTAGTCATGCATCTGCTGATGCACAATAAATTGCCATTAGTTTTTCTGATGACTTCGTCACACTGCCGACTCATGTTCATCTTGGAGTCCACTAGGACTTTCCGCTTCCGTGCCACCAAGCAGGTCATTTCCTAGGCAGTAGGTATGCTGGACATTTTTCTTCCCTTGGTGCAGCACTTTGCATTTCTCCTTGTTGAATTGCATTCTGTTGTTTTCTGCCCATATGTCCAACCTGTCCAGGTCTGCTTGTAGTTGTTCCCTGCCCTCTGGTGCGTCCACTTCTCCCCACAGTTTTGTGTCATCCGCAAACTTGGACAGAGTACACCTCACTCCCTCCTCCAAGTCGCTGATGAAGACATTGAAGAGTATCGGTCCAAGGACCGAGCCCTGCAGGACCCCACTGCCCACACCCTTCCAGGTCGATACCGACCCATCCACTACGACTCTCTGGGTATGACCCTCTAGCCAATTCGCCACCCACCGGACTGTGTAGTCATCCAAGTCACAGCCCCTTAACTTGTTCACCAGTATGGTGTGGGATAACGTATCGAAGGCCTTCCTGAAGTCTAAGTAAACGACATCAACCCCTACTCCTGCATCCAGGTGTTTTGTAACCTGGTCATAAAAAGAGACTATATTAGTCAGGCATGATCTACCTGCTACAAACCCGTGCTGGTTTCCCCTCAGCATAATTATTTCTGCCGGGCTCTCGCAAATGTGAGCCTTGATAATTTTTTCAAAGACTTTGCCAAGGATGGAGGTGAGACTGACTGGCCTATAGTTGCCCGGGTCCTCCTTCCTCCCCTTTTTGAAAATGGGGACCACAATGGCCCCTTTCCAGTCCTCCGGGACCTAGCCCATGCACCATGAGTGTTCAGATATTCCTGCCAGTGGCTGTGCAATGACGTCAGCCAGTGCCTTCAGTACCCTTGGATGGAGCTCATCCGGGCCTGCCGACTTAAACTCATCCAGTTCCTCCAAGTGCCTCAGCACCATCTCAGGGTCTACGCTTGGTAGTCTGGTGCCCTGCTGCTGCCTCTCTACAATCCCAGTGAGAGTCTTGTCTTTCACCTCACTTCAAAACACTGAGGCAAAGAACTCATTGAGGAGTTCAGCCTTGTCCCCCCTGTCCATCACCAATTGCTTCTGCCCATTTAGTTGAGGCCCTATTCCACCCTGGGCCTTCCTTTTACTCCCTATATATCTAAAAAACAATTTTTTGTTATCCTTAACTTGGGATGCCATCCTCAGCTCCATGGTAGCTTTGGCCCGTCTAACTGCCTCCCTACAAGCATGAGCAGAGGAGGTATACTCCTCTTTAGTAATCTCTCCCCATTTCCACTTTTTATATGCCCCTCTTTTTGCCTGTAAGCTGCTCTGGATTTCTCTGGTCAGCCAAGGAAGCCTCTTGGCCCCTTTCCCCCTTTTTCCCTGCATCGGGATCATCTCCCTCTGTGCCCAAAGGATCATTTCCTTAAGGCACAGGCACCCTTCCTTGGCTCCCATCTCTTCAAAACTCTTACTCTGCAGTGTGTCCTTGACTAAACACCTGAGTTCATTGAAATCAGCTTTCCTAAAGTCTAGCACTTTCACCCTACTAGTTACCTTACCCACTCGATGTCTTATGATGAATTCTATTATTTGGTGATCACTGTCCCAAATCATTTATAAGTCATTTATAAGATGTCTTGTGCGCCCCTCCCCCAATCTTTCCTTGCATGAGGTGGTTTCCACTGGACAACTTCATATAGGAGTCTATATATTAGCATATATGTCTGGGGTATTAACTGCATACTCCAAAGGGATACTGCACTTCCTTCCAGGTCTGGTAGAGACATGCTGCCGGTTAGTTATTTTTCAGTTCTCTTTCTTGCTGATGAAAGCTTTCTATCCAAAGACTTCACTTTTTCATAGATGTATTTGGTAGCTGTGTTGGTCAGAGACAAAAAGAAATGCAAAACTCTAGAACTCTTGGTTCAAAGGTGATATCTTTTATTAGACTAACTAAGAAATCACACTTTTTGTGATTTCTTAGTTGGTCTAAAGAAGGTATCATCTCTGAACCAAGAGTTCTAGAGTTTTGCATCACTTTTTTATAGACACTTTTTTATAGATTTTGGTTTCAAAATCATTGTTTCCTCTCTGATTCTTTGGTAGATGTTCAGCTCTTCAAGATGTATGTTAGATAAGTGATTACATTTCAGTTGAAAATCCCCAGTTCTATTCTGGTACTGTATAGCTTTGATTTACATTTGCTGTTAAGTTTAATGAATTCTATGGATATTGTTCCTATTCTTTATCTCAGTTCCTTCTTAAAGTCCCTGTTAGATGTTTTGATGCTGCCAAAGTAGATGAATTGCTTGACTTTCCAAACATGTTTTTGCTTTTGGATTTATTGTGACTGCTTGGCATTTGGGTTTCAAGGATATTTGTTTCAGTTGATTTTGGCCTGCTATTTTGCCAGGTTATTTGCCTTTGTTTGTAGCATTTACAGGGTATTTCTTAGACACACAATGCCATCAAAGTCAAGGTCTTCTAGGTATTTGTGATCTACCTATGCTATGCCAGTATCTGTGTTACCAATACACTTCTTCAGTAAAATATCCCCTTCATTGCCCTAAGCTAAATAACTCCCCTCTTCTTCTATTCATTTGTATTCTTCAAGTAGTTTAGATATATGCTTTCACCCTTTCACAACTCTAATCTAAATCATAATCAAAGAGAGGTAAAGGAACAATATTCAAAGAGTGGTAAAGGAAACAATTAAAATAAATACCACATATACAAAAACACTTCTTGAAAACTAAACCAGAGAGAGGGCAATTTGCAACAACAAAAATATATCCAGGGAGAAGGCAAAGTTGGCAAGAAGACACACAACTTTGTCAGCAGGAAGCCAAACATTCACTTCAAAGTGAAAAAAAACAAAAACACAGTGGTAATAATTCCATTTATTCTTCTTAAGAGTGAAAATCCCTTCAAAATAAGGCAAACAAGAAAGTTCAATGTCCCAGAAGAATACAGTATTAGATGCTGTAACCTTCTCAACAAAGCTATCAATGCTAATGGAAACATTAATAGGAGAATGCAAATCAAAAGCAATCCCTGGATCAATTTACATCCAGTCAGCAAGAGGCAATGCAGACTGCACTTTGAAAATTAACACCCTGTCAAATGGGAATAAGGATGAGAGAGGTTCACAAACAGAACTTGGTAGGTAAAAACATATATTTGCTCTCCTTCTGAAATTGAGTTTATGTTACAGCCCTGAACCTTTAATGAATTAGAAGGTCAGACATTTCTGATCCCATGCTAATTCAGATATAGACTCTCCAAAGCCTGCCTGCTGTACTGAGACACTAACCCAAATTGTTTCTTTAAACTTTGACTGTTGGAGTAGAAAGGTACTTCACCATGTTCACATGACCAAGTTTCACAGAGAAGTACTTTGATAAGCCTGCTGTAAGTTGCAGACCAAAAGAGAATGCCTGCACCACATGTTTCCAATTACCTTAATGAAGCATCATGAAAGGAATGACAAAAGGAGCTGAGGAAGCTGTTCTGCCATTGGAGATACTTTGGGATGGTCTCTTAAAGACCAGCCACTATGCAAAAATAACAGCTTCTTGCAGCTTTTGCTGTACACCTTAAGTAAGAGAACTTCTTCTGACCATCTTCATTATATTTGGTGCTTAAAACTCAGACCCTAATCAGATTTCTTTAGGAGACGACCCTCTTAAAGGGAATTTTGTCCATGAACGAACAAATTTTAAGTGATGATCGGGTAAGTTTCTGTTCAAGACACTTGTAAGAAAGTGCTAGTGTCTCTCTCTATCCCTCCCCCCATATCACACACTCTTCATTTAGTGAATACTACATGCAACTACATGTGCTCTGCAGTAAAGCATCACCAGCTATGTGTGCACCCGTATTAGGACACAGGAAATTAATTAACTCCACCATAGGATAGTACTGTCTGAGACATGTCTATCCTATAAGGGAATAGTTACGTTCATCAAAATGTATGTGTAGATGCTGACCGGGGCTGGCTTGGGCACAAGGGTACTTCAGTGTGGGGGCTAGTTGCCAGCTACCCCTGCACTGGAGCATGCTCATGTCCCAGCCAAACCCTCCGCAGCACATTGAGCCAGGTCACAGCAGTCCTGGGCTGGCAGGCTGACTACCTGGGACCCCTGCCAGCTGGAGCTACACTGACTTGGCTCAATGTGTTGCAGTCCTGAGCACATGTGTAAACACTGCACTCAGGAGCAATAAACCTCCGGCGTGATATGCACTGTATTCCAAATAGGTTAAATTCCCCCACACCAGATCAACAAGTCCTCCATATCACGTGAATTACCACACACACATCGATGGAGGGCTTCTCAAGATGAATGTGGCTGATTGAGAAGCCATTGATTTGATCAAACTCATTTAGTTGTTTAAGTGTGTGTTTTAAAGTTTACTTTGCTTGTTTTGCCCACATGAAATTGCTTTAGTAATACTAATAATTTTAATTTACTCCAAATCACCAGCAGGCTACCACAATGACAACTGGCTTCATTACTAAAACATCTATTTCCAACTGTAACTCTGTAATAGCTTTGGTTCTTAAGGGCAAATCCTTAGCAAGTGCAAATCAACATAGCTCAACTGACATGAGACTGAGAGCTTATAATCTGTTCTTAGGTTTCTTTGTGAAAACACTCTAGGTTGTAGATTTTTAGATAGTTTATAGACTTTTAGAAGGAGAAAACAATAATTTTCCCAAATATATTTTGAAAATAAAGCAGGAGAATTTCATGAAGGAAAAGTCGTTAGGCTGTTTTCATGTCCTAGAAAACTGGAGAAGCAGAAACAGCATATTTAATCATTTACAGCTGATTATTCTCAAGACACTCAGGAAGTTCACCAAGTTCATTACAAAGCCTTTGGAATTGTTTGAATTGGTTATTGTCCCACTAGAGTTTGTAATTCCAATAGAATTAGGCTCAAAGAGTCATTGAGAAGCCTGAAATAATCAATATCAAACTGAAAAGGCTCATAGTCTGTACAGTCTGACTCCAGCCCCTCTAGCCGCTATGGGCACCTGTACACATGACGGGGGTTTAGTCTTTCAGTATTCCCTTCTATGTGCCCTAAATTGAAATGGTGGGTTTTATTTTTCCATTACTGTGTACACGTGATTGTTCTTAAATCTCATGAAAATGCTCTCTGCATTATTCATAGTAAATTACTGCAAGGGGTGCCGCATAACAATCTACCCCGCTGGTCTCTTCGTACTAAATTACAGCAGGGGGTGCCTATAGCTTACACCTTACTGATAACATACAGATGACCACAAGCAGTGCGATTTCATTAATTTAAATAATTTAGTTATTTCATTACTTTTATTATTTTAATTAATTTGACATATACTTTTATGCATATTTATTTTAAAATTATTTACTAGTATTTTTAAATTATGCTTATTTTTATTTTATTCTACTAATTCCTATCTTTATTTTTATTCTCACCTTATTTTTCATTTTCCTGTTTCTATGCCATTAAGTAAACTTTATTTCATGTATGTCTGCTGTTTTTTTTTTTAAATTTCACTTTAACAACCACACCTATGAACAACTGACATTCTCTCATTGTTTATAATATGCATACAAAACTGCACCTCATGAATTTCTTATATATATCTTCCCCGCACATATTGGAGTGTTATGGTGTACTCCCTGCATTATCTCACAGAGGGTCCCAATTCCTTGGCATGGGATGGAGGGTCACAGCTGAGACAACCCTTGTGTGCAATGGCCACACAACAGTGCCAGGCTGTGCTTGGGACAGCTGGTGGGAGGGGAAGGGACTGGGGTTGCCCACTCTGTTGGGAGGTGGCACCTGGGTGCAGGGTCTACAGGAAACAAATGCCCACTCCCTTAACACAGTGTGTGCGGAGTGGGGTCCTCTGGCAGGAGGGGAGTCATCACAGAAATGAAGGGCAAAACTTGCAACAGTCAGCCTAGGTCTTGTGCACACAGCAAAAATCCCCAGACTTTTCCCACCAACAACCATGAGAAACCTTTGTGACCTCCCACCCAGTACCACTAAAACATCCCTTCTTTGCTTGGCTATGGTGTAATTGTCCCCCTAATGCCATTAATTTGCTCACCGCTTTTATGTACACCCAACATGTGGAATGCTGTGAGCCTAAAGGAGTGGGGCCATGTGCAGAAGGGACAGTCTCAGGAGTGCCCTGAGTTGCACATCTCCCCTCCCCACTTGCCATTCCCTTGCCCTGCCCCAAACCAAGCAGTTCATGTAAGCCACAATGGAGTGTGAGCCCAGGTATGGGGGAGTGTATGTGAGCCATGCATAGCAGGGTGGCCACTTCTAAACTTTGAAACCTTTCCTGCTGGTCTTATAACATAGTTGGTGTTTTGTGCATAATGGACATTAAGTTAATGTGAATAGTGGTAGGTAATGTATTTAATGTCCTTACCACATTTCACCCCCTCTCCTTCCCCCCATACACACAAAGCAAAGGAAAGCCTTTAGAATTCAACCATCTCTGGCTTGCCCCCACCCCTCCACCACCATCACTGCAACCCAAGCCCCCCTCCCACTAGAGAGAATGTATTTATGAGATGGAAGTGTTACAACAAAAATTTTATTTTATTTATAGAAATAGTGGTAACTGCTGAATGGTTTAGCATTCTGTGCTGATCAATTGGTGGCCTACAGAACACCCTTACTATCCATCTACAACAGCCAGAACGTGTGCATCCAGGCATTTCTGCACAATGGCTCCCCGACCAGCATTTGCTTGCTGATCTAAGGGGGCACTGTGCCCTGCCTGCCCACGTCTCTGTCTGGCCACTGCTTCCCTCACTTCTGCAGACAGGAGTCACTGGAAATTTTCCCCCCTGGTCTTGCAAATATTGTGGAGCATGCAGGCTACCATAATGAATACTATAATGTTTTTTTTTTTGGCTCCACCTTAGTTCAGTGACCTCCACTGTGCTTTCAGACATTCAGAGGCATATTCAACAGTCATCTGGCATTTACTGAGGTGGGCATTGAATATGGTCTTTTGCTGTTCAGTAACTTGTCCTCCATACAGCTTCATGAGCCAGGGCAGAAGGGCACAAGCCACATCTTCTATGATAAGCAGGGGCATGGCAACATCCCAGATTACTGTATTTTGCAGCCTGGGTGCATATTGTCCTTCCTCCATCATGCCAGGCAGTGGTGAGTTTTGAAAGACACACATGTCATGTGCAATTTCTGCCCAACCTGTATAAAAGTTAGTGAACCATCCTTGGTAATCAGCTATGGCCTGGAGGATCACTGAGACCAATCCCTTCTTGTTGGTAAATGACCGGCTCTCCTGGATTGGGAAAAGGACCACGACGTGTGTGCTATCCAATGCACGCATGCAGTTAGGCAAGTCCATAACCTTGAAACCTTCAACAACTTCCCTGGGGTTTTGGAGGCAGATGAACATGTTTACAACAACATCCTGCAGCAGCTGGCATACTTCCTGTACCACCACCATGGCCATGCAGGGATCTATGCCAAAGTAGCAGCCTCACATGCTACTCTGTGCTGCTGCTTCTGCAGAAGGGACATCATAGCCTGCACTATGTTCAGTAGTGGCATTTCTGCATTATCATGTGCCTCCACTCTCCAGTTGGACACCTCCAGGGTCCTACAGCATCTCGTTCTCCTCAGAGATTCCATCAGAAGTCAGTGAAGCTATCTTGTTATACAGAAAACAACTGTTTCATTTAGAGAAGCACTTGCTTGTGCTAAGGGGGTTGACTAGCTAGGGCTTTTGAATAGGGTCATTAGCATCATAACAGCCATGCTCTTTAAATTTCAATTCCTACATAGTTCAGGTTCCTGTAACCTTCACTCCTGTAAAAACCTGTGGTGTCCAATGGCCATGAAAACCCATGATCCACCCAGGGCTGCAGAGAATAGCTCATTAGCAGAAAAATTACTAGACCTGCCACAAAGTATCACCCCAGTAAGCACCTCCAATCCAGCAGAAGCCAGGGAAGAAAGGCGGGTATGTGGTCTCTGCACCCTTTTTTGAATAGGTCTCATTAGTACATCAGGAGCTATGCCAGATATAGAGGCACCAGAACCAACAAGTAAAATTGCAGTCACAAATGTCTGAAATCTCCCAACACTCAGTTTTCAATTACATGCATTCAGTGGAAAAAAAGTAGGTGCTGAAATAAACATTGAAATGGCCAAGCTCTTAATTAAGGGTTGGTGAATAGCAGGAGATTAGCCTTAACAGGATTAACAGCCCTGCTCTCTACATTTCAATTCCTACACAACCCAGGTTCCTGTAACATGACCACCCCTTCTGTAAAAAAATGCGGTTTCCGATGACTTCAGAATCCCTTGATTAGACCAGGAGTGGAGATAATAATGCTTAGCAGAACAATGGCTAGATTAGAAATCTCTGAAGTTTCACCCCAACAAACACTCCCAACCCTGTATAAACTGGGGAAGAATGGTGGGTGTGATGTTCCTGTGATTTTTTTGCATATGTCCAATAAACACCTCCGCCCTTGTAAAAACTTGGGGTTTGGGGTTTTTTGGGGATTACCCCTGAAATCTGTGAAGTGCTCAGTGATAAAAAGGCAGGCACTGAGAAGAAGACTGAGTGAATGAACCCTGATTTCCCGCCCCCTGAGCACATAGAAGCCCCAGGAGCATAGTTGAGTGATTTATAGATTGGACACTGTGGCCAGTGGGGGAAGGGGAAGTGTGCTTGAAGGTCCAACAGCAATTTCTTTCAACCAAGCTGCACTGCAAGCTGCCAGGCACTGAATTTTGGGTGTTTCCACCAGTGACCCATGAAGAACTATCGTTCTGGACAATGGGGCATCTGGGGGACAATTTGTGGCAGACTATGGATTCAAAGGTGTTCTGTTAGAAAGGTCACATGAGCAGATTTGCATGAGTGCTGGTACTGAGATACAATTCACACCTGCATAGGTATTCATTAGGCCTGTGCGAATAGGCAACTATTTGATTTGGATTCAGATGTGGCTGATTCAGATTTGGATGATTTAATTCAGAGATTCGAGTCACTTTTCTGATTTGATTCAGCTGAATCGATTCAGAAAAGATTTGGAGCCAATTTGGAGAGATTCGAAGATTCAGCCATAGGGTATAATGGGGAATTAGTGAAATATCTATAACTTTGTTGTTTTTTCGCTGATTCAGGGGTGATAGCCTCTTCTGAGGGCATGAAGTCAACCAAGTTTCAAGGAGATAGGTGCAGGGTTTTCTGGGAAACTGCACCTCAAACTGCTGGCAAGCAAAACTCATGACATAGGTGACACTGTGTGTGTGTTAAGGCATGGGGGGTGAAAACTGCAGGCTTCCTAGGGCCTGCTGCAGCCATTAAGCCTGCTAGCTGTCAAGGTGATAGGTGCAGGGGGAATCTGGGTTCTGGGGCCCTGCACCTCTGGCCACAGGCAGGCAAAAATCGTGACATGGGTGCTTGTGGGACTGTATGTGTGTTCAGGTGCACCCTTCCTGGTGCTGGGGCCTCTGCACAACATGGCAGTGTGCCCCCATGAGGTCTCCTCCTCCCCTACAGCCTTTACCAGTCCACCACTGTAAATGACAGCAGGTCAAAATAACTTAGCTGGCTCAACACCAATAGCACCACCAGCATCAAAGGTACCCAGATGGAACTGTTACAGAGACTTTCTTTTTATAAAGGAATTGACAGCAAGAAGTAAAGATGTTGTGTTGGATATATGTTACGTGTGGTTTGTGATGGCTTATCTTATGTTTATATGTTTATTATGGAAAACCCCCAAATAGTTAGAAAAATATATCTTAGGAAGCTTTTGAGTTGAAAACCCCTTTGTTAGGCTGAAGAAGTACATGCAGTTGGTGCGTCTCCTGGTCCTGGATGGAAGAAATAGTAAAGAAGTCAGAGGCTGGCCTGGCATGAAATGCAGGCAAGAAAGCCAATCAGTGAAAATGGAAATGGAGGCATCAGGGCGTGAGGGACAGGCTGGGGTCGGAGTGGGGGGGGATGTAGCAGAAGAGGTAAAAGTGCAGCGGTACTTGAGGAGTCAGATGTCTGGCATCAGGAATGTGTAGTACTCCAACAGCTACCCCTCTAAGGCAGTGGCAGAGGTTGCTGAACAGCCTAGGCTTGCCTCCTGCACTGTTGTAGCTCAGGGTCCCAAACTTGGGGCACCGGGGTGCCCAGGGCACCAGCAGAATCAAGCAGGGCATAGTAGCTTGGGCACCCATCCACCTTCACAAACATTACATCTTGCACCGCCTGGGGAACATGCAGCAGGGGCATACTTGGGGCACAGTAGTGGTGTGCGGGGGGGGGGGGGTGGACTGGCAGCAGGGGCTGGGGCTGTTGCAACAGGTGCTTTCAGCAGCCTGGCTTGGCCTGCCCTGGGAAGGGAGCAGGGGAGGCAGGCATCCTGCAGCCAGCACACAGTAGGCTTCCAGCCCCAGGGGAGTGAGCAGGGATGGGAGGCTTGGCTGGCAGCTTCCTGGGCACAGCCCTGCCCAGACAGCTTACCATGGTCCCTAGGCACCCTTGCACAACTGATCTCTGATCAAGTGCAGAAAACTAATTGGGTGGGTCAAGCTTAACAGGGGTCAGAAATTGAACCAGGGATGATTGGCAGTTTTGGAGATCAAAACAACTTCAAAACCAGTCAGACAGGCTTAACAAAATTTGAATTGCCAATACAAGCCAGAAAACAACCTTCCCTCACCCTTCCACAAGCTGGTTAACACACAATAACCCCCATCTACACGCCACCTCTTAAACAGAGGGAACATTAACTGAAGCAGCGAACAAAACAAATAGAAACGTTTATTTATAAACCAATGAATAAACAAAACTAAGCAAACCACAGAACAACTTTTCTAAGTTAATGATTCATAATTACTATGAAACAGGAGTTTCTTTTTAGTACCATAATTGGTCCATGAGCTGTGAAAAAAAAATATATAAGCAAGAATCATTTCTAACAAAAACAACTTGGCTATTCAGAGCTTGACTGAAAACTTGTGGAAGGTAGAGAATGGATCTGTACCCACCTGCGCTGCTCCCTGGCAGCGGCAGAGGCAGGGGCAGGGCTGATGATCAGCAGGCATAGAATCATTGCCAATAGCCTGGTCAATATTTGCCAGTCCTGCTGGGCCTCAGAATGCCTCCTGGACTTGACACAAATCCTTTCATGCTGGATGGTCAAAAATCTGGTCATAGCCTGATGGATCTGTCTCATTGTCTCAAGAAACCAATGCTTGCAGTCCCTGAGGACATTGATGATCCTGTCCATGCATGCATTGGCTGCAGCTGCCTCAGCAGCCTGCATGTCCCTGAGAGCGGCATTGGAAGAGGAGATGAAAAATCAAGAAATGCAGGAAATAGAGTGAATTAAGGATGCTTGGTGCTCTAAAAAGATATCCACTCACAAGATTCACAGAGTGTGTGGGGACCAAAATGACCAATAAGTGGTGCCAGGCCATGGGTGGTAGAAGGCCCCATGTGGCTGCAAACAAGTGTGATCCCACTGCAAAAAGCTTACTCCAAACAAGTCCCCCTTCCCCTCTTCACTACACAGTCCAGCTTAATTGCATCTGTCAGTTCAGGTTACAGGTGACTATAAGGTTCCCCAGGGTTTCACATCCCACCTATGGAGGTCAAGCTCTGTGGTCTGTCCTCCTCAAAGAAAGTAGCTGGTGACATGACTGGGACCCTGCTGCTATCTTCACCACTGGATCTTCCGTGATTCGCAGTGATGTTTGGTGATGTCTGGTGATGTCTCAGCAGGCGAGGACACCTTGAAGGCCTCTGTCCCCATGCATTCATGGCGATCCAGTACCTCCATTAGTGGGTTCAGGTATCTGTAGTGGGCCACATCATGCCATAGAGTGCCTTGCCACTGTGCTCTGGAGACATCCCTGTGGAAGGCAGCTCACAGCATCTTTGCCCTGACCTGGCACTGGAGCAGGGTCCTGTTGTTTCCCCCACTCCGCCATTCTCCTTGCAACATCAAGGTAAATCTCAATTTATAGATCTGGAGGTGACCTGGCCAAGAGAAGTTTACCCTACTCTGACCCTGTTGTGTCCGGACAAAGTTTAGACAGCAGAAATGATTTGCAACTGTTTGCAACTTTTGGTGCAAATCAGAGGAGTTCACCTGGGACATGCTGGAGGCAGACAGGGTCAAGCTAGGGAGGGGTGTGCAAAGGAAAAAACAACCCAAGACACCGCTCCCAGTGGGACATGATCTGAAATGCTGAGCAGTTGAGAAATAGCTGGTGAGAGAATTAATGGTGACAGAACTAACCTGCTATTCATAAAGTGGTCACACTTAAGGCTAATGATTGGGATAACAGTACCCCACTTGTTGGGTTCATGTAAAACCAGAGAGTAAGTTAATGGGGTTAGGAGGACAATTGCTCCACAGCCAGCTGAAAAGGGATATTTTACAGGTGCAGGGTAGGGGGTACAGGAGTTCCTTACAGTGTTTGGTGGGAAAAGTCTGGGGATTTTTGCTGGGAATTGTGCACACAAGACCTCTTGCAAGTTCTTCTGCCAGTCAAGTGGGGCATGTTTTGGCACCAGACAGGGTCAAGCCTGGGACAGGTTCTTGTGTCTACACCCATGGCAACTCTGTGTATCTTGTGGGCATACTTGTTCTGCACATGTTTTAGCCAAACTAGATCCTTTGGCCTGGTATATGCCATGGCACAGTATCAGGCTGCCCAATGAGCAGTGTGTCCATACAGCACCCCCAGCAGGACATGATCTGAAGTTCTGAGCAGTTGAGAAATAGTTGGTGAGGGAAGTAATGGTAAGAGAACTCACCTGCTATTCATAAAGTGGGAGTGCTTAAGGCTCATGATCAGGGTAACAAAACTTCACTTGTCAGATTATTTTAAAAGCTGCAAGCAAATTAATGGTGTTAGTGGAATGGTTACACCACAGCTAGGTGAAAAGGGATGTCTTAGTGGTGCAAGGTGAGTTAGCACAGGAGCTCCTCATGGTAGTTGGTGGGAAAAGACTGGGGATTTTTGCTGTGCACACAAGACCGCTTGCAAGTTTTTCCACCAGTCAACTGGGGAACATTTTGGCAACAGACAGGGTCAAGCCAAGGATGGGGGGCTCTGCCTGAACCCATGGAAATTCTGTCTATCTTATGTACATGCTCATTCTGCACAGGTTTTAGCCAAGCTAGGTCCCTTTAGCTCTGTGCATGTCATGGCATGGTATCAGGCTACCCATTGAGCAATGTGTCAAGACACCACTCCCAGTGGGGCATGATCTGAAATGCTGAGCATTTGAGAAGCAGCTAGTGAGGGAATTAATGGTGACAGAACTCACCTGTGATTCATTCAGTTTATGCATGCTTCTCAGCTGTTTGACTAAGAACTGCTGCTCTGAGTCTCTCAAAGGAGAACATTAAAGTATCCCAGTGAACTTTGGGGACCTATTAAACCCTATTAGGTGTTAAATGCTCAGAGCAAAACACATGCAACAGGGCTAGACCTCCCTTGCCCTGTTATTTCAAAGACTGTCAGTTGCACAGCTGTCTATACAGCAGGAGAACTTTGGGGACCCATTAAAGTCCTACTAGGTGTTAAATGCTCAGAGCAGAACCCACCCAAACTTGCCAGATAGGGTCAGGTTTCTTTATGGCAGGCATGACACACCCACTTTGGGGGAAGCCCTGCTTCACCATCCCTGCACTCGAAAAATTCCTGTCCATGCATGGCACAACTACACAATGACCCATATATGTCAAGACACTAACCCAGAGCCCCAAATTCTGAACTAGGGGAACAGGATACATCTTTTACCGGCACAGGTAATTTTGTTTCTTTTGAGTGGTTTCATGAAACCAATCACAGCATTAACCCTAAGCTGGTGACCAGAATTCAATAGCATGCTTCACTGTGTGGTATTTCTATAATAGTGCTGAGGGGGTCAGGGTATACTCTGCACTACATTATCCCCGATAACGGAGATGGGAGCACATACAGCAGACACTGGTTGATCTCCAAAAAATTCCAGGAATACCCCAATCTGCAACCTGCCAACACACCCTGGGGCCCTTTGGACACCTTCCACACCAAGTGAAATAGCAGATGATAACCACAGATTCATGACTTTGAATTCTTTATGTAATAAAATAGTAAGAGGTCAGCAGAAAATTGATTCATGTTGGGCTCTGCAACTATACCTGGTGCCCTAACAAAAAAAAAAAAAAAATATCACTAGAAACTCAAATACCTGCAAATTGTAGCAACATTTGGTAGACAAGGGAGCTAACTACAGAAAAACTGTAACAACACCTAAAGGGGCTCATTACATATCAGTCAGTAAATTCCCATGTACACATGAAAGATTAATGGGTGCAACATTGCAAGTTGCGTCGTTGCAAACTAAACTATATTGGAGTGTGGTTTAGTTTGTGATAATGTGAACTCATTTAAAATCCCCAAAACTTGAGTTTGTGTAAAGTGTAATGCCATTAAGCCACACAATGGGAAAATTTCCTCATGTGTACATCATCTGGGTGCCACATGTACAAGTGCCTTTTAAGCTCAATAGAAGCAAGTTCAAGAGATTTTTCTTTTAAGCTCCCCTGAGTATAGCTATGAAGTACATGTTTCTCAAACCATAGCTATTTGGTATCACAAGATTACACAGAGTGCATGTCACAAACCCAACTTCAGAGTGCCCCCAGAGGCCAGTGTTCTTCCCCTCCTGTCCCTATTTATTCCAAGGAACAGATAAAGGTTGCTGTGGGATCATTACTTAACTCCACAAGTCTCAGCTCCACTGCCCTTCTATTAGACCTCACAGATGCAGCAAGGAAATCTCTTCCAGGTCTAGGTGGGCTTCTATTTGAGTTGTGAAAGAAATGTCAGGTCCTCCTTTCTACAAAATGGGCAAGCCTGGACTATCACTTGCCCAGAGATCACTTTTTCCACAGAAAACCAATAAGGAGGCAAAACAACAAAAAATGTATTATGTAAAAGAAAAGAATTATACAAACAAAATGGATCAGAGGTTTGAAGACAGAAAAGCAAGACAAATAATGTTTCTTATTCTCATCTGGATACTTCTTAGCCCTCCAGAGAGTTTTGCCAGTATCACCAGAAAACAGCTTTCCTGCTGAATCTGCCAGCCCTGGCTGGTGGGGACTTGGACCTTTTCCAGCCTAGGAAAAAAAATCCAAAGACCAAGCATATTCAACAGAGATCTTCCTAAATAACTTCAAACCAGACCTCTCATCAGCATTATTCTAATTGCTGATGAGTCTCAAAATCCACCAGAAATTTCTTGGCTCCCTGAGCCACTTAGAGTTCCTTTGACTAATGGGCCATTTCTCTCAGATGCCTCTGCCATAGAGAAGTTGATTCCCCCACTAGATGCAGAGAGTAACTTGGGTGTCTACTAAATATCTCACTTGATTATATTCCATTTATACCACAAAATTACAAAAGTACATTTATATAAAATACTATAATACATACGAATATAAAAACCACAAAACATTACCTACAAATAGAAACCAAGCACCACAGAAGTAAATCTAAATTAGGAAAATATCCATGAATGCCACACAGGGAACCCCCAAGGCAAATTGGTTTTAGGGTGAATCTGTGACAGAGCAAGAAGTGTTGCATTGCAATTGATATGCATTTGTCCTGATAGAAATTGTAGGTGTACATACATTGACAATACCTAGTCTAGTGTAAAAAAAAAAACAACGTTCATGGTGGAAAGTTAAACTTTATACAACATGGTCTAAATCTAGATTGGGTTAGACAGGTTTTAACACGTTTGCACGGTTTCCCAGTAGTTCCTCCACTGTTCTTAAACATCCCAACAGGCATTGCTCCATCCCACATTCCCTCCCAGAAAGGGACAATCTGTGACTCAGCCAGACTCCACTGCTCCAGCTGAGTCGCACACCAAACCCCTCTTCCTGTAAGCCCCAGGACTAGGAAAGCCCATCCCCTCTTCATATCCCTGGAGCTCTGCAGTTTTTACCACCTTCCAACCTTGTTCAGGTGGGGAATGCTACCTGGCATCATCCCACCCCCAGACCTGACAGCAACTCCATGGTCTTAGCCATCCTCCACCCTTTCCATTGCCTGAACCCCCTACGCACCTAGAAGGGCCAGTCCCTGTCCAGGACAGGGGAGGAAGGAGTGGATGAGTTGTGTTCCCAGCAGGAGCCATGCTATTTGGATATGGAGGAAAGGTGGGTTGCCAGACCTCACTCTCCACACCCAAATAGCATGGTCTCCCATTGAAAACCAACCACACTGTTCCCTGTACACTACACTACTACCAGGGTCTGACCTCACCCCTGCTAGGACTGAGGATTGCCAATCTTCCCCTCACCCCATGGAACCCAACTGGAATACATGGAATGCACCTACAACCAATGAGCTCCAGACCTCATTAATACCTAACCCACAAGCACACAGACATCACCCAACCCAGCACACTAAACCCACCAGTAGTTAGACAGTGCTCAACTCACCAGCACGCAATGCACAATCCAATCCCAACCTGGCAGCACCTGACCCTGACCAGATTCACCTGATCTGCACTGGAACTATGTCTGTCAGCTGGTACCAGGGGGGTAAGGATCTACTGGATTGCTAGAGGGGAAATGGAAAGTTTTGAAAAGACAGAAGACACTCTGGAGTTGATGTAGGGAAAGAGGATATGGGACAGCCAGTCAGCCCTGCCCTCTGCCCTCCATGAAGACTGCAGAGCCTGCAAAGCATACTGGGATGTGTGATCTGGGGCCTCTGGGTGGATGCCATCAGCAAACACCATTTGTCTGCAGAGCATGCAACTGGGCACATAAACTTCTGTGCAGAATTCTTTTGATAGAGTTTCCAGCCACTTAAATTAAAACAAACAAACCCATAAGTGGAGAAAGAAGCATGGACTAATAGAAATAAGAGGTTGTTGTCATGGATGAAATTGGCTTGCAATTCTTGGCTAAAAAGCAGTAATCACATCTTATCACTTACAGCAAGGATGTCAAACATATGGTCTTTGGTCTAGATCTGGCTCAGAGAGCCCCATTATCCAGCCCCTGGGTCTGAATTGAACTGGACTAGCCCATCAGGCAGAGTCCGGGACATGAGCTACATGTGGTGCCTGCTTCAGCCAATCTGTCACTAGTGGTGCATCTGGAGCCCACAGGTGCCATGTTCAGCACAGGTCCTGGACCACCAGGAACAGGTGCCACAGTGGCACAGTCCCAGACTACCTAGAACAGGCACTGAATATGGCACAGTCCCAGATTAACTACCAAGGGTGCCTCTTGTGGTGTGAATCCTGGAGGGCCTGGAACAGGTGCAGTGGCTGGTATGGTCTGGCTGGAGCAGGTGCTATGTGTCATGCAGCCACCATCTCTGGCCGGTCTGAGATCCTCACTACATGCAGCACCTGTACGTACATGCAGCCGGACTGTGCTGCCCATTCAGGCTACTATTGGATCCACAGTGCATGCAGCATGGATCCTGAAGTAGGAGATGTGGGTCCCAGATCTGTCATTGGGAGAGGGAGTCCAGATTCCATGGGACTGTCAGCTCAATCTAGCCTGTATACCAACCCCACATCACTCAAGTAACCACATCCTGACCTACAGAGCTGTTGGTAAATGATAGTTGCTTGTCTGCTTTTTGGTGGAGATGATTTTGAAAGAGTGACATGGAGGAGCAGAAGGTAGGAATCTGGCTAGTGCTTGTAATGATCACCAGATTCAATTAACACAGGCATACACAAATAAGAACTAAACCTCTAAGGATAGAGATTCCACCACCTCTCTGGTAGTCTGTTCCAGTGCTTTACTACCTTCCTAGTGAGAAAGGTTTTCCTAATATCTAACCTAAACTTCCCTTGCTGCAGCTTGAGACCATTGCTCCTTGCATAGGCAATGTGTATAGGGGGTACGGGGCAGGGGCACATGCCCCCCCTTAGACTGACCCTTGCTGGCTAGGGAATGGGGAGTGCTGGCCAGTGCCCCACCTTAGAAGTGCCGGCAGCACTTCCAGTTTTTTCGCCAGCGCTTCCAGTGTCCATGATCGGCTGCTGGGAGACCCCTCCCCACCCAGTCGGTGCTTGGCTGCTGGTGCCCACCCAGAGTCAGGAGGCACCAGTTGTCCATGGCTCCTTGTTCTGTTATCTGCCACCACTGAGAACAGTCTAGCTTCATCCTCTAGATGTCTCTGTATGGAACTAGACTTTAGACATAACCTCCTACATAATCCTGCCTGTGAAAGTTTACAGCTTCCTAAACTAAATGTCAGCATCAGAGAATACACCATCTCCCAGAATAGAAAAAAGCCCCAACACCTCATACCTCTCTGCTACGAGATCTGGATGTGGCTAAGGCAGAATAGAGAATGCTGAAGAAGGAAATCTGCTTGCAAAAAAGATGCTAAAGGCCGTCAGATTCTGTTTGCTGGCTTTGAAAGAACAAGGTATTTGAAAGCCTAGAGAAATGTGAGTAAGAATAAAGAAAGAAAAATCAGTTTCTTAATGCTCATTTTGGCCTTTGAGATTATTTTTAAAGAAAATTAACTCATACAGAGTGGATAAAAGAAGATTCAATTTATTTCCATGATCAATTTTGAATACACATTTTTTACACTGGACATTTTGATTTTCTAATAAAATTCTAAAACATTTGTTTCTAAAAACATTCAAAGAAGGAGGGAAAGTATCATTTAATGTTGACATAATTTTGTTTTATTCTAGTTTTCAAAAATTAAACAAAATAGAAAATTCCTCTTCACATAGATGCTTGGTGAAATAAATCAAATATTTCATAAAACTAACAGCTTACATAGACTCTGAGAAAATAGACTGACTACTGTCTGAGAAACCTTATGCCTCTCTGAATCGCATAGTCTTTACAGTGCTATCATGCCCATAGGTAGATTCTAGGATTTTGAAAAGAGGTGTGCAATTAGCATGAAACATCATCACATATAATAAAACACATTTTTTTCCAGTTAAACATAAATTAGAGGTTTTACTAATATGATAGGGGTCTAGTGCTATATTAGTATTTTTAAGATCAAATCAAAAACAAGTACAAATGTATCGGTATATACATTTTCTAGATTATATATTAAGACAACAAACGAGGCAAAAGTGGTCAAAAGATAGTTTCATTAGTCTTGAAGACATAGTTAAATGTACATCTCTTATTCAGGTTTGTAAAACAAAATATAGCTCCTCCAGTTTCTTGACAGTGCTTCTAATACTTCCCTGTCAGTCATTTGCACACCTCTCTTCACTCCACATGCTGGTCATGTCTACATGAGATGCTGACTGCACAATTATTTAGTACTTGTATAAGCAAGTACTAAATGACTGTGCAGTTACTGATCATGCTGAGCAATGTCTTTTTTGTGATGCTGACTGTGCAGCAACTCACGACTATCACACAGTAGCATCATGTCATGCTTCCTGCCATGCAACACTTCTGCACAGTAGTCACAGGCTACTGCACAGTCAGCGTCTTTTCTATCCATGGATTGGGTTAGATTTTTAGTTAGCACTGAAAACAGTCTGCAGGGCTGTGAACTAGAAGAGAGACATTACCAGGAGTAATTTTGGTTAGTAAAAACAAAAATTACAGGAGAAATGATAGTTCGAATAGTTGACCAGCAAGACCATTTAAAAGGACAGAGGATCATTAACACCTGTGGAGTGAAGAGAGATTAGCAGGAATCAAGTAGATTAAATGAGCCTTGATATCAGTTGACTCCATCACTGCTGTCAGAAAATAAAACCAACTGCCTGGCATTTCAAGCTTGAGAACAGCAAGAACCACTTCCCCTCCTTTAGCGCCCCCCCCCCCCCCCATCCTGATCTATTACTGGCCATGCCCTGCCTTCTGCCTAAAACGTTCTTGAAACTGATTGATTTTTATTTAAAATATTCTGCTCGGTCAGTTCTATGTTTATGGTAGAAACATGCCTTTTCAGTTCAAGTCTCAAAGGTGCTTCAGCTTCTCTCAGTAGCAGTAACCTCCTTCAGATCTCCCCTCTTCCTCAGGTAGGGCCCTTTTAAAATGCTTCCAGCTTGGACTCCTGCCATGGGTCTGATTCTCCCCACCTGCATCTTATTGCCAGACAGGGCTAGCTGTCTCTTCTAGATCCTTAAGGGGACCCTACATGCTTTCACACACTAAACTTTTTGGGTGCCTATAGAGGTGCAGGGATGCTGCTTTGACACATCAAATGTAATTATGGCACATCAAAGCAGACTTAATTAATTGTGCCCTCCAGCAGCCTCCGTGTCTCATGTATTCAGTATCCCTCCACTTCTAAGTGGCACTGGGGGTACTTAGTTAAAGCACCCCTGCCACCATTTTAAAACATGGGGCACTGAATACCTAAGAAGTTGTGACTGCTTTAATTAGAGCGGATCTTGGAGCCACTCTAATTAAAGTGCCACACCCTCTTTCCCACTCCTGGAGCATATGTAAAGATGACCTTTGGTTTTACTTTTAAGACACTCAAAGGATAACACTTACATACGAGCAAGTAGATTCAAAAGTATCCACAAAAAGGCTGTAACAATAGAGAGAAAATGCCCTTTTGTAAGGTTGAAATTACAGAGGGGAGCAAAGAGAAATGCACCTTGACAAACAAATTTCTGGCATTAGACAAAAAGCCTTGCCAGAAGTCACATTTAAAAGGATGTGCTTAAGGGAGAGACTAAAATAACATGAATAAGTACATCTCATCATTATGTTCTAGAGAATAATCATTTTTGCAAGCTTGTAGATTAATTTTTTTAAACAATTCTATCTGGCAGCCAAAATGCTATGAAACACAGAAAAGCTTAGCAAGAAAAATATTTTGAAGAAAGTAGCATAGTGCTTATAAACAAGATTATTAAATGCCTAAAGGTAACTTTGTATCTAGCTCAATTTTTCATCAATCATTTGAAGCAAGAGAACGTCTGGTGTTTGCAATTCATTTTCTATTTTTGATTTTGTTGCACTTAAACCAGCTCTAATTTGTGCAAACATTTACTTAATACCTACAGTAAACTGAGAAACTGTGAGTGCTTGTACAGGAGAAGGAAAAACAGCTCTCTCCCTCCTGGGATACTGTTGCTTCTGCAAACATGGATTCTGCTTCTCCATGGAAAATATGGCATTGAAATGAAGCTAAATGGAAGATTTATCTGTGAGACCTATCTCATGCATGTTGCAGACACTTTAGCAGCCTCTATGGACAACCTTAGCAATGTGAATCTGTTTAAGTTGTCTCCAGAGCAGAAATTAAACCTGCTAGCAATAATGCTGCACTTTTATGTGAAATAAGAGAAAACTAGAAATGTTCTCCCAGAACTGTCCAACTCCTTAGGTTGTATGGTGCATTTGATGGATGATTTTGTACTTATAGTTCGAAACAAGCAGTTGTTATAGTGGGAGAAGCAGTGTCCATTGGAACAATGAAAGGTGAATATTTATTTGTTTTCCAGTGCAGTCTTTGAGTTGTTCATAACTCTAAACCAGTCTTAGCCAGGGTGCCACAGGTACCATGCAACGTTAGCACCTTTATACATGCTAATATAATTCACAAAATAAACCCACAGATTTCAAATAGGAATCCATAATTTAAAAAAAAAAATTACCCGTTGTGGTATTTCCATGTTCTACAGAACAGAACGATTGCTCTATTACTATATTATTTTGCCACAGTTTAAAAAAAAAAAAAAAAAAAAAGGTGAGAACTCATAATTTACATATTCCAAGGATACCTTGAGTTTAATGAGGCTGAGAACCACAGCCCTAAACATTTACCTTGCCTGACTTGGATTTTCCAGATTCTTTCAATCCCTCCCTCTCTTTTTCTTGATTTTTAAGTTTGAGCACAAAGGAATCAGACATTTTTGGGTGAGAGGAGAGTGCCTTTAAGAAATTCAACTCTGAAAAAGCTGCCAAGTTGATACAGACTTTAACACATTTAAAACTGGCAACAACAAAAAATAGAACTAACAGCATATTTGCAGCATGTGTTGCACTTCTTTGTATGCTGTATTCCTTTTCATCTGCTTCTTCTACTTTTGTCTGTTTAGAATGAAAGTTCTTTGAGATTGGGATGGTCTTATGTGCTTTCACAAGGTCTTGCAAAGTGGGACCCCAGTGTTTGTTGGAGCCCTCTTGTGCACAGTAATAGCAGAGGCAAGACTGAGCAGTGCTGTACTGTGGACGGTGGCAGTGCACAGGTCAGCAGCCATAATGCAGGTTCTGTGGTAGCTCAGTAGCTAGGAAAGCTCATGTAGCAGCTGCTATTGTTGCATTCCCCTAAACCAGTATTTAAGTCTGGTGCCCCAGTTGCCACCACCCTGTACCCTTAGTTCAGCTGAACAAAAGTAACAGATAAGCACACAAAGGTCAGGAAAAGTAATACATGCAACCACTGGAAAAGGACAAAAGTAGTTCCCACCTTTATGAAATATCTTTAAACGTAGGAAAAAGGTGGATCTGTGACCAGACAGTCAAACCTCAGTAGCTGGAAAGATCATGGAGCAGATCCTCAAGGAACCTATCATGGATCACCTAGAGGAGAATAAGCTGAACAGAAAGACCCAGCATAGGTTTAAGAGGCAGTCAGGCCTGACCACCCTGCTTTCCTTCTATGATAAGATGACAAGTTCTGTGGTTAGGGGAAAGTAGTGAACATTATATCTTAACTTTAACAAAGTTTTTGACACTGAATGTGTACAAGTATTACATTTCTATCGGTAGAATTGCAGTTCCCCCAAGTAGAAATCCTAGGGGTACAAATATATACACAATTTCTATTCGATCAAAAATGGCAGGTCTGATAGAAAAATAAACCAAGTCCAGTGAGGCGGAAGTGGCGTCTGATAAACTTTCTACCAAGGGAATGTATATATATGTATCATGTACTACTGTATACTTGCCCTACTGATAGAAGCTATAGGGCTGGCCTCCAGCATCCCAGCTTCCCTTATTCCTGGTCCCACCTCCTGCAAGAGATCCCAGAAGACAGCAGGCATATCTACATGAGATGTTTACTGCACAGTTCACTAATTAACTACACAGTAAATATCTGTGTCTACACATGAACCCCTATTAGGGTACACAAAACTAATAAACTTTGCAGCAGGATAGTACTTGTAAACACAAGTACTATCGTACTGCAGAGTTTTTTTGTAGTCAGCAGTGCATAAGTAGACACTGACTGGCTGGCTAGGGAATCAGGGTGTTTCAGTGCTGGGGCTGCTTGTTGGCTAGCCCGAACACTGAAGCACCCTCATGCCCAAGGCAGCCCCTCCGCACCCCACTGAGCCCAGTCAGATCAGCCCAGGCTAGCAGAGGGGTGTGCCTGGGAACTTTTTTGGAGCAATAAATTGTGGAGTAATAAACTCTACAGCTTACTGTGGCTGCCGAATGGCATGTGCAGAGTCACCCAGTTAGAAATTGGCTGCGTTCTACTGCTGCAGGAACGCAGAGCAAACCACTCCCTTTGACAGCTTCCAAGCTGTGAAAGCCCAGCCCCTCTCCACAGCCCCCAAAGCTCTGCAGCAGTGTATCCTGCCACTCTGAGCAGCTAGGAAAACCCAATACGACCAGACCTGATCCAACCTGCTAATCACCCAAACCTGATCTAGCAACACCCAACCCAACCCACCAACACCTGACTCCAATCCAGCAACACTAAACCCCAGCTGCCAGCATTTGAGCCCTGTCTCATCAAGACTGGACCCAACCTGGCAATGCTGGGCCTGACCTACTAGTATGCAACTCAGCAACACCTGACCTGAGGTGCCAGTGCTCATCCTTCACTTTGCAACACCCAACACTGACCCAGGGGTGTAATTAATTATTTTTGTGCTCTGGACAGAGATGAGGGGTATTATGCCAAGTACCTAAGGGCAGTGTAGGTGCTAGGGAGTGAGCCAGGGAAAACATAAGAGTCTTACCTGACAAGCATCTGCTACTGCACTGAGACCAGCTCTCTGCATGGTGCTTCCCTGGAGCTGGAACCAAGGTCGAGACCATCAGTGCTGGCTTCCTGCATGCTGCCTTTCTGGAGCCAGGCCTGGGATTGGTTCTATGCACCCTTTCTGGCTGTATCAAAATGTAGTTTGTCCCCACCTGGAGCTCTACTATAGAATTGATTGCAATTTATTTGTCAAAATTTCATTTTGGTGAAGGTAAAATTTTCATGGAATAATCTTATTTATGGATTTCAACACCAAATATTAAAATCCATTCTTAATGTTCTGCAATGGTACAAGTGTAATGTCTGTACCAGGCCTAAAGATCTTTAACAGGGCAAGACAAAGCTCAAAACAGAGGGAGAAAAATTAAAACACTGACCTAAGAAACAGTGCTCTCTTAAACCATATTAGGTAAAAAAGGACAAAAAATCTAAGAATAACATCAAAGCAAGCTGGAATGAGTATACAAAAGTATACAATCCCCCTAATATAACTTAAAAATATATAAATAGGAAACCACAACAGAAGAGATATTTTTAGCAGATCTAGAAGCACAGTCCCAATTTCTAATCCATTTGGTATGAATGAGTTCCCCATCTTGTTATCTTATGATAATAATTCGTGCTAGGAGCTGCTGAAATTAGTTTTTTGGAGGTATCTGATCACCTTCTAAAATATTGCAAGCAACCAGCAATCCTAACACAAAAGGTCTTTAGGTTTTTTTCTGTAGTTGTTAATAAAGAACCTCATTAATATTAAAATTAAAGAATTAAAAAAAATGTAAAAACTGTATCTAAAGAAATGTGATTTCTGAAAGTAATAACTTTAATTTTTCACCATCTGACTTCCAAAGCATCCTAAAAGCTGAAGGCAATGCAACACAAAGTGCATGTCTACATGTCACCCTATGGTGACATTTTTACTTTGCCAGGCTTTAGTACTTTCTTTTGGAAGTACTAAAGCATAGCTCAGTAGCTGCCTGTACTGCGCCATGTGCACAGCGCATTTAGTTTTTGCCGCTACTTTGCCGTAGTGGTATGTTAAAATGGGGGAGCACACCACTATGGTGAAGGAGCTGCCAATCGGATGTAGACTCACATGATTGCTATGTCGCTGTAGCACATGGTAGGGTGATGTACCGCGTCTCTATGGTGACATATGACGACGTGTAGACGCGCCCAAGGAGTACTATAGTATGAGGTGTCAAACCTGATAGTGCTGAAGCAGAAGATGAATTTGGAACCTGCTCAATTAATGGGTTCTTTTTCCAAGTGAATTTTGGCACAGTCCTATTCATCCTTTCTTGCTTAAGACAAGTAAATACTATTTAGTGTGTGGAATTTTCAACCTGTCAGTCACCTAAGAGTAATATTTTTTAATTGACTGTTAGGAACAACAGCTTAAAACAGCTCTTTATACCTCACCAGAGTTACAGCCTGAGCACTGTTCCTCTTGAGCCTGCTAATGCCACGTGTGCTATATCCAAACTAAAGCTACATGAAAGAAGTAGGAATGTATGAGAGGATAAAATAAATAATTTTGCAAGAGGCAAACATTTTTTTAAGAAACATATAACAACAATATAAATCTTTCTTGTTGAAAAAAACAAGATATAGTGAATTTAACACACAAGACATCTTACAAATATACAACATATGCAAACAAAAATTATTCCAATTAAATCACACGGCATTAATTGTCTGACGTATTAAGGTGTATTAAGATTTTGGTTACAAAATGAAAGGAAAATTGTAAGATTTTTTTAGAAATAGAAATATAGGGATCTCACAGAGCATTAATTTTCACGTTATAGAAAACACAGGGAAAACACTAGAGATTTTTTGAACATATTTATCTCTTAAAAGAAACATAGGTTGAAGGGTATCACATGAAATTCAATATTTATCCCTAGTCATTAGAAAACCTTGTGCATTTGGGGCTTCAACCCCAGTAACTTAATGAAAAAACAACTCCTGAGTCCATATTCTCTTGAATGACTAGACACATTTCCACTATTATCTCCTTTTTGTGGCGAAATATAGTTTCACTATTTTATGGTGGTCTATATGTAATTCACAACCATCAAAAACCACATGATGTATGGTAAAACCATATTTAGTATAATATGACTTCCTTTCATTAACTAAGTTCAATGCAGCACACAACTTTTCAAACCATGTTAATGTTAAGATGAAGAGATATCATTTGGGATGATTATAATAAAAAATGTCTCAAAAATCTAAGTAATACATTGGCTATGCTCAGCTTGTTCCTTACCCACTGATGCTTTTGGTCAGGCAGTATTTCTAGATACCATAGACATCACTCCCCATTCCAATTCACAGTACAAGTACATTTTTCAGGTTACTTTGAAATTACTGTTTCACGCCCTCATCAAACATTCCTTTCAAATATTGGGTCCCCAGATGAATCCAGAGTGGGAGATATTGCCGTGTACACTTGTACATTGTTTAGACATTCTCTATGATAATTATTAACTTTCAGAAAACCATTTTGGATTGCAGCTTTTCCCTTGATGCTTTTAGATTTTATTTCCAAATATGTTTTCTGCCATCTAGTTGTCCTCTGCTCTTGTACATTCATTGATTGCTGTTATAATAACAGAAGTAGTGTTAAGGATTCCAATTCAAGCAATACCCTGATTTACTGTGGGTACGTGCAGACATTCATGGAGGTTAGTGGGGTTAGATCTAATTAAAAATGGCCAAACAATTTAAGATATGTTGGGATGGGGGAACTAGTGGGGTGGGGGGGAGGCAATCTTAGGTGGATTGGGGAAACAAGCAGGCTCTGGGGGAGATTAGGGAAATTGGAGGGCAGGTGGGATCCATGAGGAGAGATTGGTGGGGGGGGGGGAGGGGGGGCTACCAGGGACTGCATTGGTGGGGTTGCTGAAGTCTGGGAGGGTTTGATGGGCTCAGGGGAGTTCATGGGGTCTGCTGGGGGGTTGCTGTTCCCTGCTCCCTGACCCCCCCCCCCAGTTAACCAACTCCCCGATCCCACCTGGTCTCCTCTACCCCAACTTACTTCCTCAGTTCCTGGCACTAGCAAACACTAGAAAAAAACAGAACTGGGAGAAACTTTTGGGATAGGAGCTTGACAGGATTGTGAGGGAGGCTGGCTGGTCCACAAAGCAGGTTGTCCATCTGGGGGTGGGACAAGAGTCTAGGGGGCTAAAAATTGCATGGTTCCAGAGAGACCACCCTGGGAACTATACAGAAGTTCAGGACAACTAGATAGGTCTAAAAATGCCCAACCCAATCTAAGTTAAACTATTTCAAAAGTAAGATTAACTTAGATTGAGTCAGCCATTTTTAGACTGATTTCACTGTCCTGAACTTTTCTACAGTTTGCACTTAGATCAAGCTAACTAGTGACCTAAGTGTAAGGTTCATATCTGGGCAAATTAGTTTTGATTGGATGGCTATTTTTAATATGATCTAACCTTCCCTTCACTTCACTGAACGTCTGCATGCAGCCTGTATGACCTATGAACTTCTTTCTCAGTTTCCTATCCATAAAAATGTATAATATAGTCCTATTTAACCAAAGCACAAAATATTATTGCCATTAGTATCAAACACTTTTTTTTTTCTATTTAAAACATCATTTCTAATTGTTATGGTAGTTTGTTGAGCCATTCTATTAGGTTTTAAACACATATAGACAAATTTAATCCCATATTTATGATTCCTAATTATAGTACACATTATAGGTTTTTTAAGCAATAGAAAGCTTAAATTTATTTATTGTCCTGCATTTTTGTTTCAGTCAAGTCAAATTCCCTTAAAGCCTGGCTCAGCTGCACTTTTCTTCCCCTCAAAAGACAAATCTATTCAATTAAAAAAGGAACATTCTCTTCACATTCATTTAGGTGATTTGTGAGGTTTAAGTAGGATGAACATACATCCCAGACTGGCTGAGAAGGTCCTGGATTTCAGAGGTTGGTCCCATCTGGCCAGTGAAAATTAAATGTCCCAGGGCAGGGTTTGGGGTGGGGAGGCAGCCAGAAATAGGAAGCCATAGCAAATAGCAAAATTGCCCTAATAGGTTATCTTGATTAGTGGAATGACCATTAAAATGGGGGCTGTTAAAACCAACAAAGCAATAGGTCATTAATGGGTCATTGACTCCTTAGCTGCCTGAATAAGTAATACCAGGGATGCCCCACCCTACTTCTTCCTGCAGCAGAGGTGGGGTGGGGGAGGAAGCAGTGTCCTGGATTTCAGATTGTTCTGAATTTCACATTGTATCATATGGCCAAGATAGGTTTCAGTAAAACAGAGTATATCTAGAGAAAACAGGAAAGATTTCAGTAAATGCTATAATAGCAAGGGAAAGAGAGAACTTCAGAGAAACTGAAGAATTGAAAAATCATAAGAAAAAAAGGTCTTGTCAGCTTACTAGAAAAGTCCATTAGAAAGCAGAACACCAAGATCAACTGCTTCTACCTATCCATCTTACCTTTCATGTGGTTGTTCTTTTAATTTGCTTTAAAAAAAATGTTTCAACTGAAAGCTTTTGTATCCTCTATCTTCTCTACAGTGTGATTCTTATTTCTTAAGAGGGTTTTTATAAACGTATTACTATTTAAAGAAGGATTTTCTTCCTGTTATGATTTTTAGTTTTACTGGGTGGTGGAACCTCAGGTGAGTCTCTATTTTGCCTAGCAACTTTTTCAACAGAAACCCATTCTGATCAGAATTGTTGATGATTACTGTAGGAAAAAAAGGAAAAAGAAGATCCCCCCTCCCCCACCATAATTGCTTTATTTTCTTTGTCAATGTTGCTTGAAATAGAAAATTCTGTTTCATTCAGAACTCTGCCGCTGCTGCTGAGTGACAAACCTGTTATAGTTCATTCAATAAGCATTAGAGAAAGACAACATTTTCAGACTAAGTAGTTTCTACAGAAATTTTACACTTCAGTCCATTAATTTTTTTAAAGGGTCCCTATTGTGCAGATCTGTGTTCACAGAAATAATATTTACACATTTGATTAGTAGCTAATAGAAGAGTTTACAGGGAGAGCCTTCATGGGTGCATACAAACCCTCTCTGCACCCAGTCTATGACCTTACTCTAAGCCATGTGATCATAGACAAGGAGTGCCATGTACAGTCATTCACCAGTGCCAGGATCTGCATAGGGAACTGAGTGTAAATAACTTGGGGTGGGATCAGGGGCTTAGTGTGTCCATGGGGAAGGTGTTCATGGGGGAAGGGTTGGCAGGTCTAGGAAGAGAGTTGGTGGGTCTGGGGATGAAGGGATCAGGGGGTTAAAAGTAGCCTAGCCAAGGTTGGGGAGGTAGGAATAGTGCAGCCCCAGGGTGGGAGCTAGTAGCTGATGTTACCCAGGTCTGGAGCTGTGCTCTGAACATGTGATGTTTGCTGAATTGGGATAACCTATTCCTGATCTAAATTAGTGGACCTACTCAGGTGAAATGCTTTAGGTTGTACCTGCCATTTTTAGCTTAATTTAAATCCCATGAATGTTTGCATAGATGGGCCAGGCAGGACAGCAAGGGGGGCGGGGCGGGGGGGGGGGCTGGGAGAGTGGCCAGGGGCTGGGGAGTGCTCTGGGGGACTTGGATAGCAGGCAGGGGATGGGGCCTGGTAGGGGTCCCCCCATGGTCCCTTCTCCCCTCGTCCATCCCCCCCCACTCCTCTGCCCCCTGTGGCAGCAAGCAGGGACTGCTTGAATCTCCAAAACTCTCTGAATCTTTTCCGAATCAATTCGGAGAGCTTCCATTCAATTTGGACCTTTTCATTGGTTCCCTGATTTGATTTGATCTGGATTCAGAGATTCGGCCACCAAATAAGGCTGAATCTCCTCTGAATTGAATCGGCGCCCGAAGCTTCACGCAGCCCTACTGTCAGATTTTATTGATTTATCTCTTCAAAAGTGTCAGTGGGATCCTGTGAAATGACAGAAAAGATGGTAGGATGGGTTGGCATGGCTTAACAGGGGAGTCAAACTGAGGAAGCAGGTGGCTGGGGATGCAGTGGTAGTTTTGAATTAGGATAGATAAATACAATTCCTTGATGTCAGTAAAGTGAATTACTGACAGCTATTGATTCAGCCCATTTTTACAACTGAAAGACTTTTCAAAGAGGTATTCTTAATGGTAGGAAGTTGTGTGCGCTCCCATATATACAAGGTGTTCTTGTTTGAACATTTAACGTGGTGCAGAGGTTTAGAACTAGAATTTACTAATCTCCAACATATGCTGCAATGTATAGACATCAGGATCAAAGAATATAGTTTAAAAGGTTATAGCAGTCAATGTAACGACATAAGCAATTCTCAGTTTAGGCTATATTAATTCTTTACATTTCCTCCTTTCTAAGTACTTTTCTTAGTCATTAAGCTCAATTCATTTTCTTATTTTATCTCAAAAAAAGTATTCAGTATTTCAATTTAAACCTAATGATATAACAAAATAATGCTATGTTTAATTACTTCACCCTCCAGCAAACTGTGTCACCAGTAAGTTTTAACAGTCCGCAGCATATTTTGGAAAGGGATTGGTTTTCACCAGTAACTATACTACTGTAATTTCTTTTTGCAGGATTCTACCAAGAGAAGTTATTTTTGTTGCAGAATATTCCAGGAACTAATATATTTAACCTGCTGATTTCAGTACTGAACTGAGACCCATAGTATGCTAAACTCTTTCACTAGGAGAAGCTATAGTTTCTAATAAAAAAAAGCAGCAAATATGGTATTGGATTGTGCTTAGAAAAACAAACCAACTCCCCCTCCCCAACCAAAAAACCCAGGGCCGTCAAATTACAGTTACCTATGAATATAATTTTGGTACCAAGGTGACTAGTTTATTTTTATTAGTTATATTATGATAATACCTAGCCTTCTATGATGAAGAACCAGGCTCCATTGTTCAGGGAATTGCAAGGAGACATATCTAAGAAATGTCTCTACATCAGAGAACTGAGAACCCTAGGCTTCAACACATGATTAAAGTAGACAAAAAAATTGGGTTGCTCTGGCAGTATGTGGAATAAAATAAAGAACGGTTTGAGCACAAGAAACAAAAGTCTCACTCTGCCATATACTGGAATGTAAAGCTTGATGGGCATCATGGCAGAAGTAGGTGTGAAGAAGAAATTTAAAAGAGGATAAGCTGGCAGCTTTATGAATTTTGATGAAGAGTTTTCACCTTGTAAAGCAATAGCATAGAAGGAAGAACAGTTGTTTGAATAAAGCTGCTCTACACATCCATTGCTTCTGCAAAATTTGATTTAGAAGATATTTGCATTGCATTCAGATGTTAACTTTTATGATTAGAATACCCATAAAACCAGCTGCATCTGATAGACTATTTTCTACTTTAAAAATGAAAAGTGCTTGGCTGTTTCCACCTTGTTTATCCTCTACATCTGTAAATGCTTTGGATGGGAAGATGCTGCTGAAATATAAATAATACATGCTTTGTTTTAGCTGGTTAGAGCCCAATGATATTAGCTCAATTTTCCAAAAAGAAAAAATAGTGACAGGTGAGCATTTTATAACAGCCACTTTCTCCACCCTAGAAGTATTGCTGCTGTTTTGGGTCACCTGTATTTGTTTTGGACAAATCATCAGTGTGGGTCTTTTCTTTGTCTGATAGTGTTGGTGTCTATGTTCAGTTTTTTACCACCTGAGAAAACTGGATGCCATGCTGCCAGACACTCTCATAATATCCACAAATGTTACACATAAGGGACTGTGAATAACATTCACTTTTTGTTTTTTTCTGTGAGAACTCACAGTAATGTTATACCTTAGAAGATTACACTGGTCATGTGACCTAGTTGCTAAGGAAACCTCTCTGGAATATAAATGAAAAACAGGGGGAGGGAATACCAATGAGTGCTAATTTACAAAAGTATAAATACTGAGCATGCTTGATCTGTGGCAAAAGATACCATCTCCCCTTTTTATTTATTGGAAAAAATGTTGAAATTGCTTAATAGGTCCCTCAGCAAAAAGAAAAACTAAACAATCAAACAAAGAAACCCACTAACAGCAATGACAACAAGAAGAATGAAAAAAAAAATATTGCTAGTGTGCAATAATGATTCACAAATCCTGTTACCTTTGTTGATGCAGAAAGGTTATAATACACAATTAGCAGAGACTGATTATGGGCAGTTTATGTTCCTTTAAAAATGTAAGAAAGAGAGCTATGTGATGAAGTTTGTGTAACAAACTTGTGTAGCCTTTGGCATGGAGTTTCTAAGACAATCATTCCCCTAATGTTAATTTTGGACTGTGCTCTAGTATCAAACTACTTGATAGTTTCCAACCCCTTTTCTCCATCCACAACACATGGCAATCATATATAGAACATAAGATGTATGGCAGTTTATTTTGGGGAAGAGGGTAGTTGTTTTTCTAGAGTTTAATGTTTATCTGTACTACTTACTGGACACATCTGCATGTGTGTTTTAATGCGCATTAGTCTATTTTAATGCGCATTAAGACGTCACTTTAAAAATGCTATTATTAAGTTAATGCACATTAAAATAGGCTAATGTGTATTAAGCATCACTTTAAAACCATGGGCACTTTTACACATGCTCCAGGGGTGGGGGGCAGGTAGAGTTTAATTAAAGCAACTTCAAAAGCTGCTCTAACTAAAGTACTGCAGTGTCTTGTATATCAGCATCCCCGCACTGCAAAATGGTGGTGGGAGAGAAGGGGGGCTTAAACTGAAGTTAGTTCAACCAGCTTTAGTTCAAGTGCCCCCACCACCATTTTGAAATGTGGGGAGTCTGATACACGAGATGCAGGAGGCTACTGAAATGCGGTAATTACCGTGCTCCAGAAGACTTGGTTAATTGAGTCTGCTCTGATGCACTATGATACAGCACATTGGAGCAGCCTCCATGTTTGTGTACAGGCATCCCATGCTCTTTAGTTAATGGACATTAAGACAGGCTAATGTGCATTTTCCTAGTACCTCACAATGGAGGTACTAGATTTAATGCACATTAACTAGAGTGTGTGATTGAATGTGTAGAGATGCCCACTGTGTTCAATTGCCTGGTAAGCCAAGTCTTCAGCCTGGGAGCTGAAAGCATCTTCTCCTAGTCAGATAGGTCACTTAAGATGAACCTGAATCAGCATTCTTTGCAATCTATCTTTGTCTCTGTTGCTACTACTTGTAAAGACATAAAATACATTATTTTTTTCCTGTGGTGATTAATGACTTTGGCTTGTATTTGACACAGCCCACCTACTTCAAGTCTACTGCTGTTTTGTTCTGACAGCTAGAATTAGAAGATGAAAGTAAGCAAGCTAGAGATAAAAAACCTCTACCTACCCAATGTAAAAAGACAGAACAGAGGGGGTGAGTGGGGGGAAGAAAAGTTATGTAAGCATGTTCTGTAGCTTGATAAGTCATAGAAGTGCTGGGTTTAATTTGCACTAATGTTCCATTAACTTTTTCAGACACAATTTAATGTAATAGTTTGAGTGAGCTGAAATCTACATTTTTTCCTCTCTCATCTGTGTTTAGACACTAACTTTGCATTTCCTATAGCCTAGCTATGCTTTTGGTGAATAAGAGAGGATGCTTGCCTGAATTAATACCACTGCCTTACACCCTGCAGTATTAAAATCATATAACTACAATAAAAGTTAATCCATAATTGGAATATGCAGACCTTGCATATGATTTAAGGGCAGAAAAGACTCCCTGTCAATTAAATCTATCACTTTTATCTCTGTGTGCCCTTTAATGAATCCATGTCCTATTGAATGGGTTTGTATCTAAATAATATTCCAAATGATAATGCTTTATATTTCAAACTCTTATTAACATTTAAAAATCTCAGAGTATTTCCCCCCCTTTCAAATGGATTTTGTTTAAGCTTTCAGTTGCACAGATTTCAACTTGTTTGCAAAAGAGGAAGGAAAAAAAATCACCACAAGGTCCAGTTTAGTTCATCCTCACTCACAAAGCTGATCAGTGAAGCATACTGTTTTGCTGTTTAACTCCTGCTTGTAGAAATAAGGTGCTCAGTAGGTCATGGTAACCTTAAATTATGTCTATTTTCTTGTGCTGATTTTGCCACTTGACAGAAGCAGTAAGTGGGCCGGCCAGTGGAGACTCACGAAGGACAAATCCCCTGTTATTGCTGCTTCACCCTTTGCTGTCTTTACTTAGAAATCTGTTGGCACTACTAAAGTTGCTATTAATTCATTTTTTTTCCAATTTGCTTTGCATGATCTCAAAATATTACCCACAAGGCCACAAATTTTAGACCTGCTTTTATTTTTTTGTAAAATAAACATATTTGCGTGCAGCTTGAAAACTCTAAATCTGCTGGAATAGAGCATCTCTCATTTCTACTGGGGATAGAAGACATGCGTAATTGGGGAAGCGTTTGACACATATTCCAAAACACAAGTTTTTATTACTTAAGAACCTTATGAAAATACAGCTAATTGACAGTTGACTGCTTTTTCCTTCTTAATTATTAAACTTCAGAAAATTGTGTATAAGAGTGCTGAGATTTGTTTTCCCCACTAAGTAAAACTGTGTGCAAAACATTGAAAAGAAGACTATAGTGTTTCACTAATAATGTCAAGAACAAGTCATGAGTATTCTGCGTTCCAGAAGCAATTAAACACATTTTCCAGAGGGGGTGAATCTATCTGACCAAACTGTTTTGCAAAACAAGTTAATCAGAAAGGGTGAGAGTTACATTTTTGCCTGACTTTCACAAACATATGGATATAATTCTCTCCTTTATTTACAGTTGGAAAGACTATACAGTGAATTATTCAGTGAAAGTTAAAACAAGTATTATGTCCAATGACGCTTGGTGGTGCCAAAAGGCCCAATACATGCACTACAGGTAAAATATTATTTTGTTATATATTAGAATAATTTTTAAAAGACCTGGAAGTAGAGGAAAGTTGTATGAACAGCTGAGGGGAATCAGGGCTAAAGGGTCAAACACAATTCACTACTGGCAAAAAGATTAGAAGGTAAGACATTAAGAAGTCAGTTTGGAATCACTAGGGAAGAACAAGAGATCAGTAGGTCATATGTAAAACAATATCTAACCAGAGCTATGGAAGGTGGATTAACTATCACTCTTTGGTATTTGAGCTGAGTCAGACCATAAAATGACATCAAGTCCTAGCAGAGTACAGTGTGTGTAACTAAGTACACGCTCCTGTCTTACCTCTCCTTAGCCTGCGGAAGATAGTTCTGAAATACTAATTAATGAGCAATAGCTCCAGATTAATTTACCCCAGTTGATGAACTTGTAATGGTGGTTTACGCTACCAGAAACATGAGGGAATCCATTGTAGGGAAATGTGACAAGATTGGCACTCAAGGGCTGTTCAAGTGTCCCCTGGTCCTCCCGGGCTCTTGTTCCCATCTCCCAGGGTCTTACAGTGCTTCCTTGAGTTCCATGCTTGTTGCTGAAAGTAATGAGGGGAGGCCACCTTCAGAGGCTGTTGAGCCTAAATGCTCTCTCTCTCTCTATTTGCTCTCTCGGACCCTGTGCGCCTTATGAGGTAAATCCATGTCCTCCTTTCACCCCTACAGTAATGCCCATGCCTCACAGGTGTTGCTCCATTGCCAGTTAATCTCTTGTTAGCCCTTGGCTTAACCAGCTTCAACTATGGGTTACTTTACCTGTTGACTGGCTGCCACTCCCCACCGTCTTTTTCCTTGCCTTTCTAGCCCCAGCCCCATGGTAGCCCCTGGCCACCTTGATTATCCTGTATGAGCTTACGCTTTTGTCCTCTCAGCCTCAATGGGCCTGTGCCTCCGGTGTCTGGGCTGCTCAGCCCTGTCTGGTTCTTATTCCCTGCTTAGGCACCCTAAACCTAGGTCCAGGTTGCTCCCAGTTCAACTCAACTGCCCCCATCATCCCTGACCCAGGGCAAGGCTTTACGCTGGGTGCCCCTGAAGACCCCTGTGGTCTCCTCTTCTCCCCCTTCAGCCACTCCCGGTTTGCCAGTTATACAACAAACATAAATAAACATATAATTGCACAACTAAGCACTGCCTTCACAAAGCTTGCAAACTATAACTCCCAGAGCTAAACCTGTCTCATCACTATGGGTTAGTCTCATTTCCTTGGGCCCTGAATGCCTGCAGTCAGCTTCCCTGTGGAAGCTGCTTTCCCTACAGCCTGCAGGTCCTGACTGCCAGCTCAGACTCAGGAATGGTGTCTATGTGCCCAGAATTCCCATCTTCTTTCACTCTCCTGGCTTCCCTTCCTGACTAGTGCAGGGCTTTTTAATATCTTAATTAAGGGTCAGTCAGCATTTCTCCTGTTCGCACTGGATTTATGACCCAGAAATCTTGTTCTGCCCAGACCAAAACCCTCAGACTGACCACAACCTTTCCATTTGATAATAGGCAAATGTATTGATACATGAAGATAACAGAAAATAATACTACAAGCAATTCTATAGCTACCAATCCTAGGGTTGTCATCAGAGTCAAGCTACAGCTAGTCAGGACACGAGCTTCACTCTGAAGTTCTCTCTTGAATGTCAGATGTCAGCAGCCTAGATATTGGAGGCTGAGCCCTCCCTCCAATGAAGTGGATGAGATAGACTGGTGGTATGCCCTCTGTCCTTGATGCCTCAGGTTCCCTCTAGAAGATGGAGGCCCTATATTGCTCTAAAGTCTCTGCTTTTGTATTCTTTTCCCTTCCTAATGACTCTCTATCTGTGACTACTGCTGATTGGTCTTCCTGTGGGTGTCATACTGTCCACATTGTATCCTGTCAGCATATTCCTTTGTTTCACAAGCCCATCACATGCACACAGCCTAATTTAGGCTTTCTGGGTCTTCTCCTAATTTGGTCTGCTCCCCCAAAACTGGAACTCTCAGGCTCCCCACTCTTGGGCCTTGTGAACTAGTGCCACCGTATCTCATGTTATGGAGCAGTGTGGTATATGCCCCTAATTTCCCAGGCTAGGTGTATATCCATTGGCCTTGTTGTGTTAGATACAGTTCTCACAGCCTTTAAGGCCAACAGGGTGCGTCTGTGTGACCAAGCCTTTAGAAATCAATTAACTTTTGCCTCTGCCCTGGACTATTGTTCTAATGCACATATATATTACCTATAAGCCAATTCCCAAAAGCAAACCTCTACATACCATTTTCTAGCCATCACACTGTCCTCTTAAAGTGAAAGGACCCCTGGCTCCCTGGTGCGGTTTCCTTCTGTATGAACTAGCCACTTCAACCCCTATTCCCCTTGCAAATGTTTTTCACGGTCCTCTCCTGGATGCCATCTGCCAGAGCTCTCCTCTTCCTGTGGATTGTTTTTGCACAAGCTCCAGATGTGCTGATGAAGTCTTCCTCCCCTTTCCTTGTATCTGAGTAACAGGGTTCAGTTCCCCTGTTACAGGAAGTCAGAGAACTGTTCCCCAGTTCTCCATCTTTAAAAGGTACTTCCCTGTTTTAAAAAAAGCATTGGGAAAGTTGTTATGTTAAAAATTGTCAGTTGTTCAAATACTACACTAAGTAATGGGCACCTATATAAGTACCTTTGTTAGATAGGTTAAGGACAGAGTACCCAAAAGTTGTTGGTTCTAAGCCAAGTACATTTTTCTGTACTTGAGAAGAAAGTATATGTATGCTGCCATGCATGAGAGGTATTGTCAAACAAAGAAGAGACTTCTGTAGTTTCTGTAGGTGCTCCAAAGGTTTTCTGACGTTTGTTAGTAAAATATCTGAGAGGGTAGCTGAGGTTAGCAGCCTAGCTACTGCTAATTTATATGATTTAAGACCATCTGTGAAGTGGTGGCAGCAATTTTAGAGTAAAAATTGCAGATGAGTTTCCAGGGTAATAAGCCTCCAAAAATCACAAGAAACCTCATCCTCAAAAATGGCAGGTTATTAAATGACAAAAGAATCAAACAAATCCATCTATGGTACATTTTCTAAAAAGGGTGCCTATTGCCAACTGTTACCACCAAGTAAGAAAGTCAAGGACCGTTTGGTTTAAATCCATACATAAAAAAGCAGAGTTGTAGCAGAACAGCTCTGTGCTTGGGAAACCATGACACATGGATCAGTGGTGTGATCAGCTGCCACTGTTGTTGCAGTTATTTTTGCATACCTGCACACACATACACAATATTAGTGCCTGGGGCTACTATTCTAGTTGCCTTCCCTTAGTTATGCTACTGTTGACCCACCTGAATGAGATGTTTATGGCTGCTGCCTAATTAGCTCCACAGTAAAGTCTTAGTGTCTATGTGTAAGGTCCTATTAGGCCACAGTAATAAATGCCACCATAGGCTAATACTTGTAAGCACAAGTATTAACCTATGGCAGCATTATTTAGTGCATAACAACACACATGTAGAAACTGATGGGGTTGGCTGGGGTGCAAAAGTGCTTCAGTGCAGGGGCTGCCCACCAGCTAGCCCCACACTAGAGCACCCTTGTACCCCAGCCAGCCCCTGCACAGTACATTAAGCCTGGTCATTGCAGCCCCAGGCTAATAGGTTGACCCCCAGGATCCCCTACCAGCTGGGGCTATTCCAACCCGTCTCAGTGTGCTGCAGTCCTGGGTACACATGTAAAAGCAGTGCACTGGGAGCAATGAACTCTGAGGCGAATACATGCCAGAGTTTATTATGTCACATTAATTGCATGTGTAGACTGTCAGAACCAAGTAGTTGTATGCCTATGGCACAGTGGAAAATTCCATTGGTTTAATACAGTGGAATCTCCCGCCATAGTGGAAGATCCCGCTGTCAATCATTCTGCTGTCAATCATTCTGAAAGTTATGGCACAGTGGAAAATTCCGCTGGTGGCAGTAACTAGGTCATGGTGGAAAATTCCGCTATGTCAGAGCCCAGTAACTATATGCCACAGTAATGGAAAATTACAGCTTAGAAAAACATGCACACCACCATTGGCCAGTTCCAAATTATTCATATTTGGCAACTAGTAATTGGCTCGCTAGTCATATAAAAGTGAAAGCAGTTTCCGCCCACGTTGGAGAACTCCGCATACACCTTGGAGTTGGGGAACTCCGTGCTTTTCTCGGAGTGAACCTGGAGGACTGATCCACCCACCAGCGACTCCCCGTCCTTGACCCTCCCGACGTACCCCAACCCGGTACCGCAGTAAGCCGATTACGGGAACTTCGTCCCAGTTCTCTCGCGCTTTTAAGAGAGTCTTTGTAACTCGTTTGTAATTGCAACAAAGCCAGTCAACTCTGCCTGTGCCCATACATCGGTGGCATAAGTAAACAATCTATTTGTTACCAATACGCTTCAGTGCCTAATTCCGCTCCATTGGTCAAAAGTACCCGCCTGCCATTTCGGGGCTACTGGCCACAGCCCGGCCTACCACTCGACCGCCACATGGCATCACAAACAGGATCTGGGGAAGACACAATGGAGATGGAACTAGTTAAACACTGCCCATGGCGCAGTGGGGAGCGCCTGATGTCCGACTCAGATGAGCTATGGGTGCACATTGCCTATCATCAGGCAGGCGGGAGGAGTTCAAACGTGATCGCCGGTTACTTCTCCCTCAGAGGAGAAGAGGGAGTCGGAAAGGAGTGGGCCGCCCAACTGGGCCCAAGCTCTTTCGGGTGTGTTATGAGCAGAAAAGGGGTCGTGTACCAACCGCGGGACGAATTAGAAACACTGTCCGTGGCCCGAGTAAGAGCAGCGGACACGGCAAATCCGCACCCCGCACAAGAGTTTGCACCCTGCAGTAGGCACAAACAAGAGGGTAGGGAAGGGATACCCCCCGGCAAGTTCAACTGTCCGGCCCTGACACCCCAGTCACGCAGCCAAGAATTGCTCGCCCAGCTTTGTAAAAGCTTAGAAGCAGGAGGCCACACCACAACTGAGTGGGTAGGCTCCGAGTGGGAAAAAGGGAAGATGATTAACGTGCCGTTCTGCGCAGTGTCACTCCTGCTGCGTGAAAATGCTAACTTAGAGACCCAGTTAGCTATGGTTAGCAAAGCTGCTGTGGAAATGGAGGCGTGCCAAAACCCTCTGCCGCCACCAGAAAATGGCGTCGAGAAAAAAAATGAGCCGCCCGGAGGACCCGGAAAAGAAGGGCGGAGCCACAGAAGAACAGGCGGGACTCCACCCAGCAAGCCCACCCCCTGAGGTGACGTCACTCCCAACAGCCCCACCTCCGTACCACAGGGAGGGGGCAACAAGCAGGGAATTGTATCCAACCCTCCCACCAGATACAGTAACTATTTCAGCAGCCGCTCACCCTGTAGCAATAACCAAGCAAGTAACCAACCCGCAGGGTGCAATCACCACCACCTATCGCACCCGCGCTCAGACTGAGCTACAAGAATTATGTAAAGAATCAAAAGTAAAACCCACTGAGACACTAGTCATTTGGCTGGGTCGTCTCGTAGTGGAGTATGGATCCAAACTATTGGATTTAGAGGAGGCCAGCTTCCTAACTCGTCAGGCCTCGTGGAGTGGAGGACATGCTACCGACTTAGAACTGGTAGTGAACAACAACAACCGGAACATTCCACTCCCATCCCTGGTTGCGGGACAGATCAAGAATAAATTTCGCGCGTGGCACAATGGCAGGTCGGGAAAAGCCACAGCAGAACAACTCCTACTAGCCATAATAGGGGTATCCTATTGTTCTTGGAACCCGAAGTTACATCAGTTGGGGTTGACGCAGGCCCAGCAAAAAAGCAACTGGCCTCACTGGTTCCTAAGAAACCCCGGGACAGTTCCAACCACCCTTGACTCCATCGAAGCATGTGTGGAGGTTTACAGAGGAGAGGACGCCATCACCCTTCGCCACCTCCTCAACCCACTAGCTACTCAACCAGCAGAAAATATTTTAAGTCAACTTCCACAGCTGCAAGCTCTCATGAAATCAGCAACCGCAAACTCAGCCATCGCCCTAAGCTATCTTACTGCATATCCAGTTGAATATCAAAGGCCAACAATATCAAAGGTATCAACAATTCGACTCACGGAAGGAATCGAAACTGCCACCTCAAAGGACGCCGGAAGAGAGAGCCATGTTCGGGTTCCTCCTGAGCCACTTCACTCTTACCAAGCAACAGCTACGCATCCTAGGAGATGCGGGACAACGACAACTGGCATATATACTAGGCTTCCAATATAATAAGAAACCTCGACTGATCCTGTCAACCGGTCCGGGCCCCAGAGGCACCCACGCCTAGCAGCGCACTCCAGATAACACCGCAAACTGCCCCAACGAGCAACTACTCGAAGGGGGCATCTATAAACTATTCCGACCCCTACGGCATTATGCCCGTTGATGTACAAAAGACAATTTTATTGTTGTTAGTTTTCTTTGCTTTTAGCAGGCCCAGAACCTAAGACGCACAACGAAAAGGGACCCAGCCCAGAGAGAAAGCGCCACAGCAGACACCGAGGCCCGACGTATGGCTTCACCATGACACCTACCGAAGTAACCTTGTTATCGTTCTGCGCCAAAGCCATAACTAACGGCTCATCAACAGATAACCTCACCGTGTGCTTATGGTTCATCCCTTTTTCTGTTAATGACCCTGTGTTTACACCCTTAGTTTACAAAATTGTCTTGTATATACTTGTTTTGTTTTGTTTTAAAGCTTGTTCAAAACTTTACGCAGTGAAGCCAAGCCATAATGTTTTGAGTGGGAAGGATAACTCACTTAATGGAGCAGTCCAAGTTGTTTGACATGCTGACTGTAACCAGCTTGTGCAAGCTCTGAATTACTGAACGAGAATAGCATTGGTAATCTGAAGGTTTGGGGGATGTCGCAGAAAGGTAGAGAGAGAAGAGGGGAATTTTGAAGGATGTATGGAGGGCAGGAAGTGTTTGGTATCAAATCGTTGAGAGGAGAAGCAGGTAGTGATTCATGACAAGGTTGATGTGTTTCGATAGTCTTAAGCAAAGAAGTGAAGAAAGGCCACTAATGACGGCACGGAAAATCAGTGTTCTAAGAGCTACAATTTAAATCAAGTATGATAAGAGCATAATGAGGTTACTCCACGATTATAGGAACCCTCCATATAGGGGGCATTAATCTAATACCCCACTCTCAGTTACCTTAGAAAATCGAATTAGAGAAAATTATCTATAACTTGAGCTCTTAATCTATTGCGTCATGACTAAGGAGGCACAAAATCGCCACCAACACAACCAAGTCTCAGGTATTCAAGAGGGATGGATGCATCCTCATGCCTCTTAACCCTTATTACCTTAATAATGCCTTTTGTTTGCATTGGTATTTGCGTATGTGTTAGTTGTTGTTTTATGCAATACCTTAAGAACAAACTTGTTTCGTTATCAGCTTTTGTATATACTCGTTTACCATTTGAGAATCCTGAACAAGACGATGACGACGTAATTGGCTTATAAATGAAATAGTTCCAACTCTGCCATCGGCAAGGGGGCATGTCAGAACCAAGTAGTTGTATGCCTATGGCACAGTGGAAAATTCCATTGGTTTAATACAGTGGAATCTCCCGCCATAGTGGAAGATCCTGCTGTCAATCATTCTGCTGTCAATCATTCTGAACGTTATGGCACAGTGGAAAATTCTGCTGGTGGCAGTAACTAGGTCACGGTGGAAAATTCCGCTATGTCAGAGCCCAGTAACTATATGCCACAGTAATGGAAAATTACAGCTTAGAAAAAGTTCCCGCCAACTTTATGCAAACACGCACACCACCATTGGCCAGTTCCAAATTATTCATATTTGGCAACTAGTAATTGACTCGCTAGTCATATAAAAGTGAAAGCAGTTTCCGCCCACGTTGGAGAACTCCGCATACACCTTGGAGCTGGGGAACTCCGTGCTTTTCTCGGAGTGAACCTGGAGGACTGATCACCCACCAGTGACTCCCCGTCCTCGACCCTCCTGACGTACCCCGACCCCAGTAAGCCGATTACGGGAACTTTGTCCCGGTTCTCTCGCGCTTTTAAGAGAGTCTTTGTAACTCGTTTGTAATTGCAACTAAGCCAGTCAACTCTGCCTGTGCCCATACATCGGTGGCATAAGTAAACAATCTATTTGTTACCAATACGCTTCAGTGCCTAATTCCGCTCCATCGGTCAAAAGTACCCGCCTGCCATTTCGAGGCTACTGGCCACAGCCCAGCCTACCACTCGACTGCCACACAGAGTTTATTATGTCACATTAATTGCATGTGTAGAAGTGCCATGTTAAAAGGTAATCTTACAGTAAATGTCTTAAGAGGAAGCAAATTGAAATAGCAGGTTTACCCCAGTGACCTTTTGCTGGGACTATGACTTGGATAGAATCCCCAGAAAGAGGAGCTGCTATCTGACTGCTTGGTCAAAGTCTCTTCCTCCAGCCCAAACTTACTTTGTCTAGCTAATCCTCAGGTATTCTGAAAGGTTTTCTTTATTTGTAGTGCCTACAATAAGAAACTTTTTCCTTACTCATTTGACACATGAGGTGTGTAAGCCCTCTCATGCTTTAAAATCAAAAATTGTTACTAAAGTTCGGAAGTCATACTTTTTGCCACTCTTTGGCAACAGAAAAGGAAGAAAATTAGAATTTGGAAAGTGAACGTGAGTTGTCTGGTCTGTTGACCTTAGGGTAGGTCACTGAATGGCAAACTGGAGAGCTAATGTTTCATTAAAAAGTCTTTATCCTTTTTTTCTTGCAGATAGAGAGCTAGATGATTAACTTAAATCAGCAGGAACAGCTTGTCCACTTAAAAAAAAAAAATCCTCCCTCAAGATGAAAGATGGTTCATCTTATCAGGGTTTAATGGAAGTTTCAGCAATCTAAAGCTTTCCAGAAAGGCAGGTATTGAGAAAAAAATATATATATGAGTATTGTGGGTAGTTTTTTTTTTTCATAATAAATTTTCTGAAGGTCCTGCTGCTCAATGTGGGGGATCAGCTGAGCAATGATGTCCATGAAGGTGGCTTAGCACATGCTTGTCATTCCAGATGTGCAAATGATCCACTCCTATCAGTTGCTGCTGGTTTTGTTTGCTTTGAACTACAACTCAACCATCTGGACATGTCACAGCATTCTGGAGTCAATGGCATGCAGGAAGGCCCCAGCTTCAATAGCCAGATGGAAGTAGTCAGATGATTCCAAGACACCTGGTAACTGTAGGGTCCAGTAAGTGGCCCCATGTGAGACACCAGACTCCTGGATCCTAGGGAAGAAGGATGTGCGAGCCCAAGCATCTCCCAGATCATCTGTAGAAAGGTACATATAATATCCCACAGCCTCTGGCAAGAGTTGTGCTGGGTAACAAGAAGGATGCATTAGTGCTCCTGGGTCTTTGGGACTGAGAGAGAGAAGTGGGGACAGAGTAACTAACACACTTGCGATTAATAGAAGATGAGACTACTCGCTCTGGGTCTCTTCTGGCAAGGCAGGAAGGAAAGGTCTCTTTGAGGGACATGATCACCTGTGGAAATCAGGTAGAGTCAGCACCACCCTGGATGCTTTGCTATGGTCAGCAATCTTCAGCAGCCTTGGGGAGCACTCTGGGATGTGTGCCAAAGGGCCCACTGTCTGTGGGCCATCACCAGTGCAGGCTGCCTCTGTGCCTCTTCTCCTGAATGCTGAATGCTTCCACACTGCTCTATCATTAGGGTTTAGGCTGCTCTACCTAGACCACACTATGTACACTGGTTCATTTGCACATGCCATAAGTGGAATATACACTAGAACATGTAGTTTTAGTAGCTGCATAACTACAGGTTTTGGCACAGAGAGATTTTGCTAGCAAGCACTAAATGCAAATTCAAAGTATTTTAACCACCACACCACAGTTTAAGTGATAGTCAGATTTTTGTCTCTCCTTTCCTCTTCCCCTGAAGCTGGCCCACTAGGGCAGAGGTAAAAATACAAGCTGGAGGGTATGTGTCTTAGTGAGATAGTCCTACTGCTGTAGAAAGGAGCAGGTCTTGTGTACTAGTCTTGGCCCCTTCCCTAGTGGGACAGAAGTTTCCTTAAACTGTTTTTCCAAAGATATTAAATGCAAGTGCACTGCACCAGATTTCAAAAGGAAGGCTAGAGAGGGAGATCCTGTTCCTCCTTTTTAGTTTTGGTAAGTGGGTGCGTGAGGCAATCCTACACCACCAAAGGTGGACATCACAAACTATGCATAAGTGCCAAAAACCTATGGTCCACTTAGTTAGGTGAAGTAAAATAGTATCTGACTTCTATTTTAACTTGGGAGACTCCAAGGGTCAGACAATTTACCACACCAAAGAGTAATCTGCAGTAAAGATTAAATTCCCTACTGTTTAAAAATGTGTCTTGGGGTGCAGTTACATGTTACAATTAGCCCATGCTAACTCTATGGAATGTTAATCTGTGTTAAAAGTTAGTACATGGCAAGCATGTTGTCTACATGAGATGTTTACTGCTCAGTTGACTAATTAATTCTGCAGTAAATATCTTGGCTTGTACACAGGTGCCCCTAGTAGGGTGCATAAAGCTAATAAACTCTTCAGCAGAGTAGTACTTGTAAAGTACAATTACTACCTGGCTGCAGAGTTTTTTCACAGCAGTACATGTGTACAGTGGCACACATATAGACAAAGCCCAGGCTGGCTGGGGCACAGGGTGTTACTCAAATTATCAATTGCTCAAATCATGAGTGAGACTTTATAAAGGGGGATAAGGCATGGTGCCATGTTTATTGATTACATGAGTTAGACATAGAGGTTCAGACACACACAAATCATCATACACATCATTACACACAGGCACACATATACACAAAACACCCATTCCATCCAAAAATAAATCAGATATAGTTACCAGCAATAGCTGCTCAATATCAACCCAGGGTGGCCAACCCAGGCTTACTGAGTAGATGATGATGATTTGAAGATAGCAGATTTCAAGATAACAGCTGGAGTGGGGTGAACAGATGCATCTGTGCTCTAATGGAACAGCAATAGAGAAAGACTCACCCAACTTGGCATTTTCAAAGTGTTCTTTTATAGGGGTTTGGTATCCTTTTTTTCAGTGCTTTGGGGATTTTCCATACCCAGCTTCTGTTTTTTGCGGTCGTTCTTCTTTTGTCTTCAGGTTATCTCAGCCTTGGAGTATTCTTGCTGCCCATCTGGCAGGATGGGTGGATTTCTTCTCCTTGTTATCTTCTTTGTGCCCTAGGCCTAAAAAAGATTCTTCAGCCATTCATTAATTAGTTTACTGACTGGTAACTTACATTAGGTGCCTTGTTGCTTACATAAACAGTCAAATCTTCTTCTTCCATTTCTATGCCATTCTCTCACCAGTCACCCTTTGACACACACGCGTCCATAAAGGCTATGCAGAGTTCATTCATTTATGTCAAGTAGAAGGATACAAAATGGAGTTTTCAAGTTGCTTACAAGACAAGACTAACATGGTTACATTTCACTATTATTATAATCTATGTTAACGTCAGCTATATTTGTTCATTTTATGCTGCAAGAGTGCTTCCATGTAAGGTTAGCCAACAGGCAGCCTTCATGCTGAAGCACCGTTGTGCCTCAGCAAGCCCTTCTGCAGCATGTGGAGCATGGTCAGAGCAGTCCAGTGCTGCTCTGATCAGGCTCCATGTACTGCACATGAATAAACTGTGGAGCAATATGCTCCAGAGTTTTTTGCCCCCAGGCACACATACAAGTGGTGTTCTAGGAGGAAAAAAAACTCTGGAGCAATAAGCTCTGAAGTTTATTCATGCATTAATTGTATGCATAGATGCACCTTCTGTGAGCAGTTGCACTTTAAAGATGAATACCTTCTCTAACATGCACAGCTCTGACTTGCTGCTAGAGGGCTGGCAAGAAAGCTCTTCATCCCAGTTGGAGCAGTGTAGGGTTAATATGGGAACTCAGGGAGTTTCTAGCCCACCTGTCCCACTCCCATGGATGCTCAGGCACTCCCTGCTCTGTCCCATGCCCCCTTCTCCCCTCCATTTGTATCACCCCTTCCTCTACCCTCATTCCCTCTTTTTCTCCCTTCCTTCTACTCTCCCTTTCCCATGCCTGACTCCACTCCTGCCCTCCCTTCCCTTTTCTCCCCTCCATCATCCCCTCCCCACTCAGCTGCTGCCTAGCTGTGCCCAGCTGTCAGTCCAAGGCCATAGAATTCTGGATGATAGCCAATCCACACTGGAAGCAGTGTCTCCCGTTGCAAATTGGTTGTTATATCTCAGTGGAGCAGAGAAATTAAGGTAACTTGAGCTAGGTAGCAGGATTCAGAGACAAACCTTGTCCAAAGTGCCTAATGTTGAGATGCACTTAGTACTTGTTAAAGAACTATAACATGTGGATGATTATATTTTAAGTACCCTTAATAGGCTTGAATTGTAACATGTAACCTCACCCTTACAGTCTACAATGTTCCTATTAATTTGATTGGTGCAATGGAAAGAAGTCTTTAAAGGGATAATAAAGATTTGGAAGTTTGGGTTTTTCATCTACATGCTATGCAAACTAGGCAATGGAAAAAAAGTTTGTGTGAATTATTTTGCCTAAATTTTATCTTTTTAATACACTAAGGAATGAAAGTTGAAGAGTTGTGTTAAGGAATAGGAAGTTGTGTTAAGGAATAGGAAGTTGTGTTAAGGAATGTTGCTTTAATGGAAGTTATAGCTAAGCCTGACTGCCTTTAAATAGAATCTTCCCAAAGCACTGCCTTATTCCATGGTTCATTCTAAAAAAAAGATACCTTTTGGAAGAAAATAAGGTTACTATAGAATTCCTCTCCTTGATTTAAGTAGATAGTGGAGTAGGTTTCAGGACAGAGGTGTTGGTGGAAAAAAAAAATAGGTCTCATGGGAGATCACTTGTGGTCGTAGTTTGTGTCAAAATCTGTTAGAAAACAGTTTGCTATAAAAACAGTACACTACTAGCATATCAAAAGCAGCCAGTACTCATGGTATGGATGAACGTGCATTTGTAACAATTTCCAAAGGGAAGGGGCAGCTGTTACTTGGGTATGTACAGCAGCTGTTATGTACATAACAGTGGCAATGCAAGTGAAACAAAACTTCCAAAATTCATCCAGGAGCAAAGTTGAGATGATTTAGCTCATTTGTATTGCTACAGACTCAGGCAGACACAAGAGTAAAATCCAAAGCAGTAGCTACCAGCCCTTTTTGAAAATGCCACAAATGTCATAGAACCATAGAAAGTTAGGGCTGGAAGAGACCACAGGAGTTCATCTAATCCAACTCCCTGCTTAAAGCAGAACCATCCCAAGGATGGCCAAGGCTTTGTCTAGCAGGTCTTAAATATCTACAAGGGTGGAGATTCCAGAACCCCTCTGCGTAGCCTGTTTTAGTGCTTTACTACCCTCCCAGTGAGAAAGTTCTTCCTAATATCTAACCTAAACTTCCCTTGCTACAACTTGAGATCATTGCTCCTTGTTCTATTATCCGTCACCACTGAGAACATCCTCTTTGAAACCACTCTTCACATAGCTGAAGGCTGCTATTAAATCCCCACTTGGTCTTCTTCTGCAGACTAAGCTATCCCAGTTACCTCAGCTTCTCTTCAGAAGTCCTGTGCCCCTAACCATGTTCACTGCCCTCCAGTGAACTCTCAAATTTGTCCACAACCTTTCCATTGTGGGAGGCCAAACTGGACACAGTACTCCAGATGTGGCCTTGCCAGTGCTGAATAGAGGGGGGAAAAAATCATTTCCCATGGTTTTCATAGATTCATAGATGTTAGGATCGGAAAGGACCTCAATAGATCAATGAGTCCGACCCCCTGCATAAGCAGGAAAGAGTGCTGGGTCTAGATGACCCCAGCTAGATACTCATCTAACCTCCTCTTGAAGACCCCCAGGGTAGGGGAGAGCACCACCTCCCTTGGGAGCCCATTCCAGACCTTGGCCACTCGAACTGTGAAGAAGTTCTTCCTAATGTCCAATCTAAATCTGCTCTCTGCTAGCTTGTGGCCATTGTTTCTTGTAACCCCCGGGGGCGCCTTGGTGAATAAATACTCACCAATTCCCTTCTGTGCCCCCGTGATGAACTTATAGGCAGCCACAAGGTCGCCTCTCAACCTTTTCTTGTGGAGGCTGAAAAGGTCCAGTTTCTCTAGTCTTTCCTCGTAGGGCTTGGTCTACAGGCCCTTGACCATACGAGTTGCCCGTCTCTGGACCCTCTCCAGGTTATCCACATCCCTCTTGAAGTGTGGCGCCCAGAATTGCACGCAGTACTCCAGCTGTGGTCTGACCAATGCCCTATAGAGGGGAAGTATCACCTCCTTGGACCTATTCGTCAGGCATCTGCTGATGCACGATAAAGTGCCATTGGCTTTTCTGATGGCTTCGTCACACTGCCGGCTCATGTTCATCTTGGAGTCCACTAGGTCTCCAAGATCCCTTTCCACCTCTGTGCCACCCAGCAGGTCATTCCCTAGGCTGTAGGTGTGCTGGACATTTTTCCTCCCTAGGTGCAGCACTTTGCATTTCTCCTTGTTGAACTGCATCCTGTTGTTTTCTGCCCACTTGTGCAACCTGTCCAGGTCTGCTTGCAGCTGTTCCCTGCCCTCCGGCGTGTCCACTTCTCCCCATAGCTTTGTGTCATCTGCAAACTTGGACAGAGTACATTTGACTCCCTCGTCCAAGTCGCTGATGAAGACATTATAGAGTATCGGTCCAAGGACCGAACCCTGCAGGACCCCACTGCCCACACCCTTCCAGGTTGAGACCGACCCATCTACCACGACTCTTTGGGTGCGACCCTCTAGCCAATTTGCCACCCACTGGACTGTGTAGTCATCCACGTCACAGCCTCTTAACTCGTTCACCAGTATGGGGTGGGATACCGTATCGAAGGCCTTCCTGAAGTCTAAGTATACGACATCCACCCCTCCTCCTGTGTCCAGGCATTTCGTAACCTGGTCATAGAAAGAGACTAGGTTGGTCAGGCACGATCTGCCCACCACAAACCCGTGCTGGTTTCCCCTCAGCACAATTTGCCCTGCCGGGCTCTCACAAATGTGAGCCTTGATAATTTTTTCAAAGACTTTACCAAGGATGGAGGTGAGACTGACTGGCCTATAGTTGCTCGGGTCCTCCTTCCTCCCCTTTTTGAAAATGGGGACCACGTTAGCCCTTTTCCAGTCCTCCGGGACTTGGCCCGTGCGCCACGAGCGTTTGAATATTCCCACCAGTGGCTCTGCAATGATGTCGGCCAGTGCCTTCAGCACCCTCGGATGGAGCTCATCCGGGCCTGCCGACTTAAAGGCATCCAGTTCTTCCAAGTGACTCTGCACCACCTCAGGGTCTACGCATGGAAGTCTGGCGCCTTGCTGCTGCCTCTCTACAACCCCAGTGAGAGACTTGTCGTGCCCTTCACTTAGGAACACTGAGGCAAAGAACTCGTTGAGGAGTTCAGCTTTGTCCCCCCTGTCTGTCACCAATTGCTTCTGCCCATTTAGCAGGGGTCCTATTCCTCCCTGGGCTTTCCTTTTACTCCCAATATATCAAAAAAAGAATTTCTTGTTGTCTTTTACTTGGGTTGCCATCCTCAGCTCCGTGGTAGCTTTGGCCCACCTAACTGCCTCCCTACAAGCACGAGCAGAGGAGGTATATTCATCTTTAGTGATCTCACCCTGTTTCCACTTTTTATGTGCTCCCCTTTTGGCCCTTAGGCTGCCCTGGATTTCTCTGGTCAGCCATGGAAGCCTCCTGGCCCCTCTCCCTTTTTTGCCTCGCTCGGGGATCGTCTTGCTTTGTGCCTGAAGGATCGTTTTCTTAAGGCACAGCCACCCTTCTTGGGCTCCCATCCCTTCAAAACTCCTACTCTGCAGTGCGTCCTTGACTAATCGCCTGAGTGCATTGAGATCAGCTTTCCTAAAGTCTAGCACTTTCACCCTACTAGTTACCTTACCCACTCGCCGTCTTATGGTGAATTCTATTATTAGGTGATCACTGTCTCCCAAATGGCTACCGATCTGGAGGTCCCCTATCATGTCATCCGCTGTTGCCAATACCAGATCCAGTATGGCATTCCCCCTAGTGGGACCATGCACCTCCTGTGTCAGGTGGAGGTCCTGTACACAGGTTAGAAACCTGCGTGAGTGATGGGACCTTGCTGTCTGCGTCTCCCAGCAGATGTCCGGGTAGTTTAGGTCCCCCATGACTACCGCCTCTTTAGCTTTTATGGTCTCTGAGAGTTGCCTCAGGAGCCCCGCATCTATTTCTTCCCCTTGGTGTGGGGGTCTGTAGTAGACCCCTACCACCAAATCCCTTTCTCCTTGCCCCCCATGTAGTCTAACCCACAATCCTTCTACTTCCTCAACCTTGGATTCTGTCTTGATGAGGGTTGATGTATATTGCTCACTGACATAGAGTGCAACCCCCCCTCCCTTTCTTCCCCGACCTGTCCTTTCTGTACAATCTATAGCCCTCAATATGTACCGCCCAGTCGTGGGATGAATCCCACTAGGTCTCTGTTAGCCCCACTAAGTCATAGGTGTTTAGTGCAAGCAGGAGCGCTAGTTCATCCTGCTTGTTCCCCATGCTCCTAGCATTAGTATATAGGCACTTGAGCCCTGCGACTGGTGCCTTTGCTGCCCCCCCGCTCCGAGTCCCAAGGGGCCCATTTATTCTTACTTTCTTGTTTCTTACCTGTTCTGTAGTGCTGGTCTCCCCATGGCTTTCAGGTTTCCAATGTTCTCCTTCTTCAGGCTGGGCTGTCCTTGTGGGTGCCACATGGTTTGGTGGTCCACAGCTTCCCCTGCCCTCGTACTCCCCTCCCCCCGACGAGCCTAGTTTAAAGCCCGCCGGAGGAGATCCGCCAACCTAGTAGAAAACACACGCTTACCTTTGGGGGACAGGTGAAGCCCATCCCAGCTGAGCATGTCCTTCGTCGTGATGTGCGGGTCATTGTCCAGGAAGCCGAAGCCTGCCTCGAGACACCACTGCCGAAGCCGCCAGTTTTCTGGCAATGCTCTTACTAAAGCATCCCAGTATGGTGTTAGCTGTCTTTATAACAAGTGCACATTGTTGGCTCATATTGAACTTATTGTCCACTGTTACCCTTGGGTCTTTTTTATGCAGAGCTCCTGCTTAGCCAATTGGTACCCACCCTTTACCAGTGCATAAGATTGTTCTGTCCTACATGTAGGACTTTGCATTTGCCCTCATTGAACCTCATGAGTTTTGGTCAAATCCTCCAATTTGTCTAGGTCACTCTGAATCCTAGCTTTACCCTCCTTTGTATCTACTATTCCCCCCAGTTTGGGTCATCTCTAAACTTGCTGAGGATGCATTTCATCCCACCTTCAAGGACACTGATAAAGATATTGAACAAAACTGACCCCAAGACTAACCCCTGGGATACTCTACTTGATAGTGGCTGCCAACTAGAATGTCCATTTTCCTTACCCTTTGTCTATTTCCTGGAAGAATCAAGGAAGTAAGCATACAAAGCATTTCTCTACATAATGGTTACATAGCAGATCTCTCTCAAATGTCTAAATTAAATAATAAGTCCAGGGATTTGTTTGGCTGTCATTAGACAAAAATCAAATATACTTTAGAGTCAAAGGCAATTTTTATTTACTAGCTCCAAGGATATGCCATTTTTATTTGGCCTGCTACAGTACCATATCTTCAAAGATTGTGTAGTCAGCATGACATGAGTTTCGAATGCTCAACAGTCTGTGTACATGGATTAATGTATTAATATCAACCTAGGTTTGACCTGACTGCCATTTATGGAAGTCTCCAAAATGTCTAGCCAATATATTTATCAGCAATTCCTCTCAGATTCTATTCCTGTTTCTAACAAGCCCTTTGCTATTGTATTTGCTAGTCTTTTTTGAATTCTTTGTTTCACAATTGGGTTTGCTTACACAACAGATAAAAGAGAAATGACCAAGTGTGGCATAATTAGTAGAGCTATGTGAAGCTTCAGCCCCTGATTCGGCAGAGATTCAGCCTGATTCAGTGGCTGAATCTCCAAATCCAAATTGAATCAGGGGACCCTTCAATGTCTCTGAATCAAATCAGAACCTTCCAAATCAATTCAGAGAGATTCAGAGATTTGGACATAGACACAGCTTTAAATGTTTTTTATATATACCTCTAGGTACCAGGCGGCTTGTGAATGCTGCAATGCCAGGGCAGATGGAGCACCCCACAGTAGCATGGGGGCTTCGCAGTGAGCTCAGTGGCAAACCCAGAAGTGAACTAGAAGCACTTACAGTCCACTTCTGGGTTTGCCAGAGAGTGCGCAGGCCTCCTCCCCACCGTACTGCCAAGGCTTAGTGACTAGTGCCTCCTGGGTTTGGGGGAGCACCCAGGGTCTTGGTGTGGCTGATCACCAAGCCAGTGGGACATGGAGGAGCCCCTCAGCATGCTCCCCGGTAGAGCAAGAAGTGGACTGAAAGTACTTCCGGTCCACTTTCAGGTTTGCCACAGAGCACATGGGGGCACCCCCCTCTCCTCCTGTGGGACGTTTCATCCACCCCACCATTGCAGCATTCATGAGCTGTGCCTGGTGCCTTGAGGTATGTAGAAAAAACATTTAAAGCTGTGTCTATGGCCGAATTGTCGATTCTCTGGATTTGGATTTGGCCGAATCAAAATCAGGGACAGTGATCCGAATGAATTAATTGAATCACTGTCTCCAATTCGGGCTGAATCCAAATCAAATATGGCCCATTTCGCACACCCCTAATAATTAAACAGTTGCTTCTAGTTAGGCTGTCTGATTATAAAAGACCTCTTGCACATTATGCTAATAAATTAACACAGTAAAATTATTGCATGCAATATTATTTGTGAATTCTCTATAACAATAATCTAGTGCATATAAGGAACCTGGTATTTCAAATAACTTTGGTGTTCTAAGAGAAATAAACTATTAAAGTAGCTACTGTGAATAAATGTAAATTTAGCTGTGCACATATAGAGATCCTAAAATGTATGGACTACTACCTTACTTTGTGAAGTTCTTGATGGTCATACCATGGAAAATATAAATACCCCCTTCCCATCAACTGCCTGACAAATTAGCATTGTGCTTTTTAAACCACTTACCTTATGACATTTTGGTCTTTGCTTCTCTTCTTTATGAGGATAGTCTAGTTATATGTTTATACACTATTCTGTGTTCTACATCATACATGTTTTACATAAACTTGATTTGTTACAGAGTATAAGAACTCAGAATAGAATTTATTTCCCAGTTGATCTTTTTCTTTGGCTCATATCTTCTGTATTCTTTCTTGATCCCACACTTCAGAAAGATTTTAGCCATTTAAATGAAGGATCTATTTGTACTGATTTTTCATATAAGTTCTTTATTGGCTGAAGAATCAGGTTGTTGCCTTGAAGGTTATGTTTGTGAGCCTAGGTTTATAATAGCTTCACCTGATTTGCACTGAAATATCAGCTGGAAGTTCTGAAGGATCTAAAGGGAGGTCTAGTTCTATGAACACCACAATTTGGATGAATTCCAAATGTTGGAATGATTTAGCTGAGCTTGTCTGATTTATCCATTCTTTTCTGCATTTTCATCTGAAAAATTGGGCTGTAATATTATAATATGATCTGCCTTTTATGTCTATTGCTTTCAACTTGACAAATAATGCCACAAGGCCATTTGAATATCTAATTAGCTAGCTATGTTACAGATGTTAACAAAACCAAAAACCAAAATGGCTTTACCAGAAGCAGCAGCATATTAATTCAACCCAGCTCCACAGCATCTATTTAGATTGGGTGCATCTGTGGGGATTTTTAGTGCTTTTATCTAATAGCAGATTCAGTCATCTATTAGATAAAAAAAGCCTCAGTAAAGGGCTAGATCTATAGACACATTGGGCAAGCCAGATCCAACTAATGCAATGCCTCTTCTGGACATGCACTGGGCTTGATGCAGGGGTGCACAGTTTCAAGCACCATTTTTTTTTTTGTTTACATAATGGAGGACAGGATCCAGTTCCAAGAAGGAATATTCTGCACTAGTCCGGACTTGCAGGGAGCGAACAAGGAAAGCCAAGGCTGTGACTGAACTTCAACTAGCTACAAGTATCAAGGACAATAAAAAGTCCTTTTTTAGATATGTGGGGAGCTAGAGGAAAAGCAAGGGCAACATCAGACCCCTGCTAAATGAGATGGGATAATTGACAACCGATGCACAGGAAAAAGCTGACTTGCTAAATGGGTACTTTGCATCAGTTTTTCACCAATCCCAAGGGGTGCCCCTGCCCATTACAGGATGGGAACACCTGGGTGAGGGTGATCCCTTACCCTCCATCAATATTGACCTTGTAAAGGAACACTTTGAAAGACCGGACACCTTCAAGTCAGCTGGCCCTGAAAGTTTACACCCCAGGGTACTCAAGGAGCTGGCAAGAACCATAGCTCAGCCCCTGGCATGGATCTTTCAAAACTCCTGGTACTCTGGTAAAGTGCCTGAAGACAAGCACCACATTGCCCTTCTTCCAATCTTCAAGAAAAGGAAGAAAGTGGATCCAGCAAACTACAGGCCCATCAGCCTGAACTCTATCCTGGGGAAGGTCTTAGAAAAGATTATCAAAGAGACCATTCTTAACAGACTGGCTGATGGCAGCATCCTGAGGACTAGCCAGCATGGGTTTATTGCAGGTAGGTCTTGCTTGACCAATCTCATTTCCTTTTACGACCAGGTGACCTATCACCTGGACAAGGGAGAAGAGATTGATGTCATATATTTTGAATTTAAAAAAAAGCCTTCGATTTGGTATCCCATAATCACCTCCTAGCAAAACTGGCTAACTGCAGCCTCGGCTTCACCACAATCCACTGGCTGGGGAATTGGCTCCGTGGTTGGACCCAGAGGGTGGTGGTTGATGGAAGTCAATCGTTGTGGTGTGCTGTGACCAGTGAGGTCCCTCAAGGCTCTGTTCTTGAACCAACACTATTAAACATCTTCATTAATGATGTGAACATTGGTATCAGAAGCGGACTGGCCAAGTTTGCCGATGACAGCAAACTCTGGGGTAAAACATCCACACCTGAGGACAGGAGGGATCCAGGCTGACCTTGACAGGCTCAGGAAGGGGGCAGACAATAACCTAATGGTGTTTAACACCAAAAAAATGCAAGTTCTCCACCTTGGGTACAAAAACCCACAGCTTGCTTACAGGTTTGGCTGTGCTACACTGGCTAGCACTACGGACAAAAGGGAGTTGAGGGTCATGTTTGGCCATAAGATGAACATGAGCCTTCAATGTGATGCTGCAGCTAGTAAAGCGAGCAAAATGCTGGCTTGCATCCATAGATGCTTCTCAAGCAAATCCCAGGACATCATTCTCCAATTGTACTCGGCCTTGGTGAGGCTGCACCTGGAGTAGCACGTCCAGTTTTGGCCTCCACAATTCAAAAAGGATGTGGAGAAGCTTGAGAGAGTCCAGAGGAGAGCCATATGCATGATCCAAGGTCAGGGAAACCGACCTTATGATGAGAGACTGAGAGCCCTGGGACTCTTCAGCCTGGAAAAACACAGGCTCAGGGGTGACCTGGTAGCTGCCTTTAAGTTTATCAGAGGTGCTTACCAGGATCTGGGGGAAGTGTCTGCTCACCAGAGCACCCCAAGGGACAACAAGGTCAAATGGTTATAAACTCCCTCTTGACCATTTCAGGCTGGACATAAGGAAGGACTTCGTTACTGTCCGAGCCCCCCCAAGGTCTGGAATAGACTGCCGCTGGAGGTGGTTCAAGCACCTATTTTGAACACCTTCAAAAGAAAATTGGTTGTTTATCTTGCTGGGATGCTATGACCCCTGCTGACTTCCTGCCCCTGGGGCGGGGGGCTGGACTCAGTGATCTTCCAAGGTCCCTTCCAGCCCTAATGTCTATGAAACATCTGTAAGCAGCCCATCTACCACTATAGATATTGATATTAATCTAATACTTTCAATTTGACAAATAATGCCACAAGGACATTTGCATATAGGTGCTTTTGTGCCATTATTTGTCAAATCAAAAGTAATAGTCATAAAAAAGACAAGTCATATTATAACAATACAGCTAAATTTTTATCTATCCATTCATCTGTCCCCATGTAAGTTCTCCTCATCACCAACCTGCATACGGTTTCTTGATTTTATTAAAAAACAAAACCAAAAACAAAACACTCTCTCTCTCCCCCCCCCCCCCCCTTCAAGCTATGGAACTTTAGGTGCATATTGATGGTGAAGAGGAAAATGTGTGTGGGTAATACAAGAAGCTTTTACTATTTTGGCTTCAGTTTTGAGTTGCTGTAATCACATGGTGGTGTGCAAGTCAGTCTACACTGCTTCATTAGTTTACACTATCATATTCACACTAGTTAAGGTCTGTATGTCTTAACATTGTGCATGGATTTATGCAAACACTTTTTAAACAAAAACCTCTAAAGTAAATTAGGGTTGTTTTTCAGGCATGTCTGGTATGCAACTTATTGGATTGTGAGCCTTGTATGTAAAATATTTCCTCACAAGTCACAACACCACCTTTACACAGAGGAACATTAAGAACTATTCTTATTTTACATGGATATTTTAGAAGAGTTAGATTCACAATAGTCTACTGGTACTAAAAAGTTAAAACTAACTATATGTGCACTGTATCTAAATAAACTGCCGTCCCTAACTAAACCAATCATTGACTTATCCCAATTCATTCAGGGAATAGAGTAGTTTAGTAAACTAATTTTATTCACCATGGGGCACTACATACAATGCTGCTAAAAAATGTGTAGATGATGGGGGAGATAGAGTGGCACTTATAACTTGTGGCAGCCTGCTTGGTCTTCAACTATAAGTAAGGTATCATTTGCAATCTTCAGCACAGGTTTTTGCTGGAGATATGCACAGAGATGTTTCATTTATTTACTCACATTAGGGTTTCTCTGCCCAATAGCCATGTGTAAGTGAAACACTCAGCTTCCTTAATAAGGCTAGTCAGCTCTAGGTTCATGATTTTCAGCCAGTTTATTTTAAATGGGGCAACCTTGCCCCCACAGTGAACAAAAGAAACAAATAAGAATAGAAACAACAAACAAAACCCAAACCTGATGCTTTTCTTTACTTCTTAAAAGCTGTAGGTGGGTTCTGTGCATTTCCCTCAGCACTACAGCCTACTCTTTTCTCTCTCCTTTTATTCTGCTCCTGAAGGTCTTAGCCCTCTCTGTAGCTCCACCCTCATTTACTAATCATCAGTTGCAGCTTTCTCTCAGCCTTCCCACCAGGCAGACCATTAACTGCAACCTACCTGCAGCTGCGTTCCAGTTCCCTGAGGATTAAGCACTTTCTTGCACTATGTTTGAGCATTCATCACAGAATAATTACAGAATCTACATAAAATTTGGAATGAGCATTTTTAAATGGAAATATATAGATATAGATATCTTTATATCTCTTTATAAATAGAGATATCTATATATAGATAGATATCAATCTCTCTCTCTCTCTCTCTCTCTCTATGTATTTATATATATCTCCATCCATTTTAAAATGCTAGCATCTGGCTTGCATTAGACCAAATTGCCCATTGTCATGCTTGAGAAAGGAGGGATGGTCTAGAAAAGGAGGTAACATAAATTATCTAGAGTGGGATTTTGTTTTTGTGTTTGTTTTAGTATCATTATCCTCCTCTTCCCTCAGAGATTTTCATCTCTCATCTTGCCTTTATGTGATATGTTCTAGCTGTAAAACAACTAACCTGAAAGTTCCTCATATTTGGCTATGTATGGATTGATAGGAGGAAAAAACCCTATAATTCAGTTTGTTCAGGAAGCTGTTTCCTCCCACCCTTATCTCTACCATGTAATGAAGATAGCAGAGTGGTACCATCACCTTTAACAAAGAGGTATATCATTAACTGCCTTCAGATCTTAATGGACAGAAAATTTGCTTTTTTTTACTGCAGAGATGTCTTGACTGAATATAGATCTAACAGAGTGATGGGAATGATGAAACTGATACTGTTGTTTCTTTCACAGTTTTTAAAAGAACATGGTCAAAGTCATTACTTAGAATTTAAAGTATTGTTTTGGTTTGAGAGGGTTGAAAGTGCAATGAGTTTCTTTACAGATCTTTTCCTCAAGACACTTTTTCTCAAAGAAAACCACACTTACGTGGATTGTGTAAACCAGACAAGAGGGGGACTACTGTCCTAGAGTATGGATAGAGAAGCAGAGTTTAGGAAGGAAAAACAAACATTTTTTCATGTCTTTATAGGAGTTGCTCTTTCCAGTTGTTCTTTAAAATCATTTTGCCTCTTTATTTTGTTCTTTCAACGGAACAACAGCTGGCACTTCTACAGAACTGGAGAAATATCTGCATCAGGAAGAGTCAAAGTATTGCGTACAGTGAAATATGTAAATTTTCTTGAAAGAGCTATATGTCCTAGTAACAATGTCTAAATTCTACCAATCAAAACATTACTCAAAATAATTGAAAAAAATCTGAGATTTCACTGGCAAATTTTGCTAAAGCAAATATATTTTCACTATCAGGTACATTTACTGTGGGGACACTGCCTTTTTGAATTAGAAAGATATCTCACTTATTTGCAACACACACACACACACACACACACACACACACACACACACCCTGTTTTTCAGATTCATAGAATAATAGGGAACTGTCTGACCAGAATAGGTACTTATGAAAATATTGAAAAATCCATACTAAATCAAAAATAAAAGTCAGAAACACTATCACTCAGTTTTGTTTGCTTCAGAACCCAATTTCATGTTAGTCTCTCAAAGTTTTCTCAGAACAGGGGTGTCCAAATTTGGATTGACTGGGGCCACACACAGTGACAGTATGCAATGGCTAGGTCACACTCCACACAGACCACATGCTTCAGGGGCCCTCCCTAAAGACCCCATGGCCCCCAGACAGTGCTGGTGGCATGTAGCCTCCACCACGTGAGCTGCACCAGCAGAGTGTGGTCCCCCCTCCGGGACTTTCTCTTTTGCGCCATAGTGGGAAAAACTGCTTCAGGGGTTCATAGGCTGCCAGATGTACAACTGCATATAAGAAGATTGAAAGGGATTCAGAGGGGAACTAAATGGCTCAAAGTATGATAATGAAATGTAGGAACATTTTCTCTATAGATCATCTATCTGAATGTTATCCTTGTTAGCACTCAAAAGTCATTGTTACCATTACTTAACAGTAGTGTTGTTTCTGTAAAATTAATTTTTGGTCATATTACAGTTCATAGTTTTCCACAAAAAACCCTTCATCCATGCTACGCTTGGGAGGTGTGATTATAGTAAGTGGTGGTACACCACAGCAAGCTTTAATTTAGCTGCTTGTGTGCTGATAGCAGTTAAGACATGGTGGCAGGACGTTCAGTAAAGGCTGTACAAGCATATGATATGGGGCACCTTAGTTAAGGACAGGTGTTACACATAAACCAATGTAAGTGATTGGAAACCAGTTCCAATCTGTAACACAACAAAAGTTCAGTGCATATAACCACTTTCAAAATGGCTGAAACTGGTGTAAGATAAACCTGGATGGATGTAGTATCAGATTTAACTGATTTAGGTGAAATTGGTTTATTGAACTTCTGTCCTAGATCCCCTCCAGATTCAAGTTAGCTCACAGTCCTCCAGCATCCCAAGATGCTTTGCACCTCCCCCACAAGCCCCTCCTCGCAAGGTGGGCAGGCTAGCTTTAGCCCAAGCTGTCTGCTCCTGCTCGAACAGGAAGGCATGCTGTAGTGCCCCCCATCTTCTGGCATGGGCTACTGCAAGCATGTGGCTGCATTTCTGGAATCAAAGTGAATATCTGTTCATTTGCTTATTTATTCAATCTATGCAGCTTAGACTAACCTGTGAAGAGTGAATCAATTCAGCCTTAGGCTTTTTGACTGTCTGTACTTGAGTACTTACTCAATTGTTAGTCTGCGCTACTGTTAATACCAAAGCATTTTCACAGCTCTCAGTTATCAAACTATCTGGCTTTAACTAGCCTGGGTGTGCAGTCATTGCAGTTACATGCATTCAACTGCAGTATAGATATAGCCTTAATAATGCCCTCGTTGGTGCTCTCGACAAAGATGTTATGGATAATGATTATTTTCTGATCCCTTAAAAATCCTTATTATAGTTCTGTAAACCATGTTTTATCAAATGCTCATGAGTGTACTTAGAGACATATTGGCAAGGATGCTACAAGGTTGGTGAATACATCTGATGCTAGCATTGTGAGAATGATTTGTTCTGAAAGATCTAGACAGAGTCTTTCCTCTGCCAACGTGTTTTTCAGAATTGCTTCAATTTCAGGCTCATTTACAAAAGTCAAGATAATGAAATGGCATTGAAATAAAAACAAATATGTTTAGGTTTTCAACTTACAAAGAATAGCTGAAGCACTCCTCCTACATGCTTTTTGAAATGGAACATACTTAATGGGAACTGTGGGCACTTGTCATAAAAGCTCATGAAAAACCTTCCAGGAGCATAACTTTAGGTTATGCAGTTTTCACAGGGAGAAATGGTTTGAAAAGGCTGGAAACTTAACTCAGTGTATGATTGCTTTCTCTTGAGAGCCTTTTATTGGCTTACGGCTGGCATTGCCATGCATTTTCTCCTTTTACCCCATTGGTGGTAATAATAGCTGCATAAGATTAAATGAACTGCCTAATCTTAAATGCTGTTGTCAGAGTCAACAACATAAAAAAAAAAAATCTTGAAGGCAATCCACAGCATGTGGGCTGAGTTGGGGAATTGTATGCCATTGTAAATACTGAATAACATTCACTAAACAAAGTAAAACGGTATAAGAGGCTGTATTAAACAATAAGCACCTGAGGACTGCAGTCATGTTGGGGTGCTGTTCTTATTTACCATTTGCTGCTCTGCTGGCATTCTTTTAGGAGGAGCTGTATACAATGCCAAAGTAGTGTGCCAGTTTGTGGGCGTGTGTTTATACCTAAGATTATTGAGTGTGAAGGCGGAGAAGAAAGGCAGGTGAGGATGGAGGCTCTGATTTCTCCAAGGGTAACGTTGGCAGGACTATTCATTTCAGAACTGTTTCAGGTATGTAAGCTATAGCTATACAATGCTCAGAAACTGGTAAGTGCTCTCTGGGATCATTTGCCCTTTCCATGGATTTCTCATCCTAGTTTGCTGTGTGGTCCCTCAACACTGTCACAAACAGAGGTGAGGATGATCAAAGCTAATGCTGAGGGAATAATCAAGAGGTGGGAGGTAGGCTAGAAGTCAGGGGCTGGAGTTGAGAACAATTCAGAGGTCAAAATCTGGAAGTAATAGCCCATGAACAGGTCAGAAGTCAGATGCAGATACCAGAAATGGAGTATCTGATACTTTCTAAAGGTAGGTAGTAGAATCAAGGAAGTCTACAAGTTCACTAGGAGACTTGTACAACCACTTCATCACTGTCTCCTCCACTGGTTTTTAGGCTGTGATTGGGGTCTACTTCCTGCCAGTTCAGCAGCAAATGACTGGCTGCCAGAAAGATTACTTGTTTTGAGCTAAAGCAGTACATTTTCACCAGTGTCCCTGTCCATAATGCCCTGGATTTCCTTATCTTGTTGGCTTCTGCAGGTGTGAAGCCCTTGATTGCGTATCAATATGCATATGAATCCTGTTTCAGTTTTCCTTAGTCTTAATCTGGAAGGACCATCTCAGGGATTCATTTGCCATGCCTAGATAGTCATTAACCTGCTTGGTGAGATTGGTATAATTTTTGGCATTTTTTTTGAAAAAGTGTGGACTTCTATAATAAGAGTAAACTGAGGCCACCAAATAATTATGCAGAGGCTACCACTAGGCATTAGGAAACTACTTCCCTCTGATTGTAATGACATTGGGAAATTGGGTTTGGAAATTTTGGTTCTGTAACCTTTCACTAGTCCCCAATCCTCAGCCCCAGACTGTTTTCTATTTACCCATCACCTACCATCAACTTGCTAAAATATCTACTTCCAGGATTGGGCTAAAGCACGTAAGTTGCTCCTCATATACTGTATGATATTCCAGAGCATTCTATATTCTCATGTTATTCCTTGTAGGATACACAGTCAGGGAATATTTTAGGAAATTAGAAATTGTGTCATATATTTAGTACCTGAGAAACTGCCTTGCTCTAACAGCACATGGAGCCTGTGGATAGCTAAGTAATGCTTGTAACATGCAGCAGAGTATGACCTGTAGAGGGAACCTGCAAACAAGGAGGTTTAAGTTAATTTAACAGATGTGTCCTACCCTGTTGTAATTACCTTGTTGGAGCCTTCACTATTTCATTCTATCATTTGAAGAAATATATATATGTACTTTATCTTGAATTGTTTATTGTGCAGAACAACTTAGAGGTGAAGTCAGTGCCAACCACTCTCTTTGTCTACCTTCTTGGAATTGATATTTACTGATGTGCATGACCTCATCAGAATTTGTTTCTAGTATATGCAGAAGAAACCAGGAGAATGCAAGCATTATGGGTGATAGATAGGGCCACAATGACTTTGCCTACAGATGAGAAATAACAATGATCTCTCCCTTTCTCAGTGCAATCATTTTTATCTTAAGTGAAAGTTGATGTTTGTTGGAGCTGCATCTTAGAGTCTTATGTTTGAATTGTTGCTATATTTAAACAATAGGCGCTTAACCCATTACAACATTACAAACATGTACATTGTATTTGTCTCCTGCAGAGATGTTACTCTTAACCTGAATGGCAAAGCTTTCCTGTTGGGATTCGAGCTAGTTGGGAAATTTCTTACAAAGAACGCCTTTTTTTTTGGTACTGAAATATATTGTTCTCCCTTGCACCTCTCGAAACGTTTTGTAGAAACATTTGAGTTTTGCTAAACTTCCACTGAAACACAGGCAGGTTTCAGTGCAAACTACTTGGTTTCTTGCTAGTTAGTTTTCTGGGCTACCAAGGACATCGGCATTTTTAGATCTGTAGCTGTGTGACAGCTCTGTCATGTGGAAGTTTCTCTAGGTTCCATGGTTTTGGTGCTGCCTTATCATAAGAGCTACTTTTGGCTGTACCATATGCCTTGGAATGGAGCCGGGAGTCCTGGACAGTGCAGGATCTTTCAACTTCCAGACCTCAACTCTGTGGCTTCTATTCTTCATATTCTCCAGTGAGTGATGACCTTCCTTTCCTGCACCTGGGTCTGTCGCTCCTAGAAGGGCAGAAACTGTCTGGGGAGAGCCCTTCCAGCCAGGCAGGAGCCCAGGTGCAGGATGCCATGGAAGCTAATTAATGCAGCAATTAGTCAGTACCTGCACCTAATCAGCTGGTAGGAAGGGGCAGGGCCTTGGGCCCATATAAACCCCAGGCAGAAATTAAGGGAGGTAGTTCTCTGCTAGCGACTAAGGGGGAAGGAGTCCTCTTAGAATGAGAAGGGAAAAAGGTCTGATTAATTTCTGCTCCAGGTAATGGTAAAGGGGCAAAGCACACCTTTGGTAGCCTGTGTTAAGTTGTAGCCCAGGGTCTTGTGCTTTGTTTATAGTTTTATAAGACCGGTGGTTTGGGTGAGGCTGTCTGGGGAAAGAGGAGGCCTCATTGGGGCCCACTACAGAATGTAGACCCTGGCTCCAAAGAGGGCGCATTATTTGGTTGGGCATGTACCCTGGTGGTACACTGACCCTTGTGCCAGGGCATTTGGGGAGTGGAGACCTTGATGGCAGAGAGGGCATGGCTTTTTTTGGATGCAGAGACCCTGGTGCTAGTGAGGGCGCAGAGACAGGGCTACGGAGAGCCCAGTGAGGACAAGGGGCTGAATTTTTATCATGAGGCTGAGGCAGGACAATGCCAGTACCATCTGTGAGGCTTGGGGGCATGGTAAAAGGGCAGTTGGAGCCACACACATAGCCCATAAGGCTAGGGTGCCCCAAAACACCCATTGCAAAACAAGACCCACAAGGTGTCTGGGAACCCATGGGGTTTAGTAAGTCCATCAAACTGTGTCCAAAAGGACTTAAAGATAGCCTCCCTATTTTCATCTCTTTCATCAAAGATGTGGTGGGCGAGAGCTGAGGGTGCCCATCGGGCCAAATTGGCATGGTCAAGGGGCCTTAGGAGAACATGGCCATCCTTATGGACCCTATCCCGTGATCGGGTCACTGAGTATCTGAGCAGCCAGTTGTTCATTTTTTTGCCTTGAAGAAAATCTATCTTTTCTGTAGCAACAACAGCAACAATATTGTGGAATTTCGTTCTTGTGAAAAAAATTGAATTTTCTGGTTTACATTCAGATTTGAAAAAAATGAGAACTTTGTTTTTTAAGTGTCATATTTACTCGCATATTATCAAAATTAGCCCTCCAAATGTGGGTTTTAAGTGAGTACACTGATTTCCACACCGGAATGAAGGCATGGCTGTGAGGGATGGACTTTGGGAAGGTTGGAGCCTACCCTCCAATGCTACTCTCTCTCCCTTTTTCAGCTGAAACTGCTGTTGAATGGGCTTTTGGCTGAATAGTTACTTTGGCAGTGACTCTGATCAGGTTAAAGCTTTAGCTGCAAGAAAAAGTGAATGAGACTGAAGAGTAGACTCTGCCCTTGCTCCCTGAGGCCTGCATTAAGCTATGAGTGGAAAAAAATCTTTTCCCCCAAAAAAGGTACATATCTTCTTTGGCAAGGGATGTATGTGATAAACCACAGTACACTGGAACTTTCCATGGAAAGGGAGCTGAGATGAGGGTACACTGGACAAAAGGGAAATTTGTGATGGATTTGGACAGGTTGATTGGTTATTGCTACATGACATTTCTTGCTTAGACCACTTTGATATTTAGGTTCTAGTTCAGCAAGCACTTATGCATGATCCAAAATGTAAATGTATTATCTGTACTCAACACACAGTTAAACATGCGCTAAATCCACTTGTTATGAAAGAGATTTGAGCATCAGTTATAATAAAATAGATGTGTATCTGTAAGAGCCATTTCACCCACTGGGCCTAGTAAACTTAGGCACCTAAATGCAGTTCTATTCCAGCCTGTTCAAGTCACTTAAAATCCATTAAAGCATTACTTTTTGTAACTGATCATCATTTTACCCTTTAAATTTAGTCACAAAAAAGCAGTGAGGAGAAGGAAGACGCATTTACTTTTTGAATTAGCAGTTTTTCAGGGATTTGAGCAGGGTGGAGTAAGATTGAATTTAGGTGCATGGAGCCACTTGTGCACCTAATACTTGGAATAAGATCTAGTCCTTAACATTTTGCTGCATAGGAATGAGCCGAAGCACATACTTGGAGATGACATGTAAGTGTATTGTGGAGTGTAACAACAGGACAAGAGCTGTTTTTTCTCTATCATAACAATTCTTATTCCTGTCAAGGTATGCCAGTGACTCTGTTGGAGTTTCCTGAGATTAATTCAGATTGAGTTCAGTAGAACAACTCTTGTGTCACAGAGTATTCACATACTTATTTGTTAGAATTTGACTTTCATGTGTGAAAGCCAACATTTTTGGTTACTTAGCAGTTGTGTAGCTTAAGGAAGCCAGAAAGGTCTCATCGTCCAGGCTAAATATCAAAACGAGCTGCTTTCTAATTGTTTTCTCTTGAAAAGTTAGCAAGTACTCAATCCTGAAAGGGCATAGAAAATTCACTTCATCCTTGACAATTGTGTCAAATATACATCCTAATTTTAGTAAATGAAATGTGAAGGGGAGGGATTTCAATCTAGGTTTAAATGAGAAGTGAATGCAATTTTAAGTATGGAGTCTCTATGAATACTCCCATAATCAGCTCTTCATTCATTCTTTTATAACTTTTCATATAAGATAGCTTTTTCAGGTATGGATCAAATAATTTTCAAGTAAATATGGCTAATAATGACATTTAATATTTTATTCTTAAAATATCTTTCTGTATTTAGTCCTACTAGTCACTTTTGGCCTGATTTTTGCTATTAAGCTTGATTGCAAAATACTATTAAAACCCATTGAGTAGGTAATTTTTTAAAAACTTAGAAAAGCTTGTTTGGTTTAACACTGCATAATTTGTAGAGTCTGCGTAACCACTTGAGAACTTCATATAGTCTATTCAAGATACGATTTCTTTTTCTGGATTTGTGTAGTCCTGCAAATCATAAGACTTACCTATTCTTGCCTCTTGTGGAGGAATGCAAGGACTCGGGCACACCTACCTGCAAATCTTACCCAGAACACACAGCCTGCAGACCACCAGTTCACCTCCAGTTACCTATACATTACTAATTATATTTTGCTTCTGTATGCAAGCTACAGACTCCCCTTTTTCACTCCAGTTACATTGTATGGCCAAGCAAATGCAACATATCGGATCTTATTGTCCAGATTCAGTTCTGAAAATGTCTCTACTCATCCTTTATTCTAATAAGAGACAGAAAAAGCCAACATATGTTGGCTGTCACCCTGTCCATACAGACTGGAAATCCCTTTATACCCTTCCTGTTCACCCTCCTATTGGGAACTTGACAACTAGGTTTACAAAGACCTCATGTCCACTGTCATCCAATACAAATTCAATACAAGATAAGGTGTTAGTGCCAGCTCAAGTTTGGGACAGTCACATTGCAGGCCAGCAGAGACCTAGAGGGCAGAAAAGTGAGAAACCTTCCCTTCCCATTCTGGGCTTCCCCCTGCCCCCTGGATCTGCCCCCCCCCCCCCCCACACACACACACCTTTTGGGGTTCCCCAGCCCAGGGCAGTACTTACTTGTGCAGGCTCCATCTCTTCCAGGAGAACAGGCAGGGAGTCAGGCAACAGGTTAATGCTTCCCTGCCTGGTCCCCTTAGGACAGATGGTGCTGGCAGAAAAAAGTAAGCAGGGGTTGGGGTGAGAGGCAGTTAGCAGGGCTCTAAGGTGTTGGGTGGAGGGAAGCTATGGGCCTGATCCAGGCTAGCAGGGAAGAGGGGCCATGTGGGGTGCTTATATGAAGGTGTAGGCTAATATGACTGCACTTTAGTGTAACACAAGCTGGGTAGTATGGATCAGAGCTAATCTTGCCTTGGAGAGTGGGAGAATATAATGGAAACAGTTGCAGTTTTCTCATCAAGGATAATGTTCTTCTTTGGCTTGTAATCCATCCTCATGGGAGATGTTGGTGTAAAGAGATCCATGGTAGCTAATATAGCATTTGCTGGACATTTGCCAATGGAACATAGCTTCTTTAAAAAAAACTACAGTGTCTTTCAAATAGCTGGTGGCTCCAGTGGCATAGAACAGAGCCAACATACTGAGAAACTTTGTTCATGATGGTGCCAGTGCCAGAGACAATGGGGCATGCTGGGTTGTCAAATGTATGGATCTTGGGTAATCAGCAAAAGGTGCCTGGTCTAGGTTCCCAGGAGGCAAAAGCAGTAATCCTTTCCTGTGTTATTAGCGGTAGCTTCTTTGAGAGTGTATTTAGTTCCTTCTGTTGTGGGGTCTGCTGTCAGAAGTTGGTAAAACTCCATCTTGGAAAATTACCTTTTGACTTCCTCTATGGATGCTACTTTCTCCATGACAACAGTGATGCCCCCACCCCCTTATCAGAAGGTTGCATGATAACATCTGTTATTTTTAAGGCTGAGCATGGCTTTCTGTTCTGCACCACTAAGACTGTTAGTCTGAAAGACTAAGGTTGCTGTTGCTTTTTGGCAATCTTGGAGTGGGCATGAAGGCAGAAACAATTATATGCAGGTCCATATTGGGGCTGTGGCCATCAGGTGGAGTCCAAGAGCTGTCCTTATTATGCATGTGTGTATAGGCTCAGTCTGGGGTGGGTTGATCACTGCATGGGCCTCATGGAAATATTTAATCAATCTTAGGTGGCAGAAAAAAAGCCTCAAGGACTCCATACAGCTGCACTGTATTGGGTTGTGTGATAAGCAGAAAAAAGACCACAAGATTAGACACCTCATTGGGGTTGAATGTGTGGTTGGATAGGTTCATGACCATGGATTGTAGGGTTTCTGTTGGAGCATGCAACTTTGGAAAGGTTTACACCCCCTCTCCCGCCCCTCCTCCTTTAAGGATTAAACCTGCTTTGTGATAGGCTACAGTCCAGTGTTCAATGCCATTTAATATTTTCATCAATGTGGCTATCACTGATTTGCAGATGACATAAAGATTGGCAGAATGGGAAATAATGAGGAAAACAAGATAATCATACAGAATGAAAAAGGACTGAATGATAGCAAATGCAAATATAATCACCCATGAACAAGAAATACAGGCTCTTGCTTATTGTTCTGAAAGGAAGCAGGCCTTGGGTTTTATCACTTGTTTTCAATAGGACAGAAACTTCTCTTCTGCTCTCCAGATGTTTTATCCAGTGAATATTGAAAATAAGGTGCAGTGGCTCAGCATACAATTGCAAAAATGCCACTTATGCAGTTAGAAAAGTGTCCTTGAAGTATAACGTGAAATAGAATTGGATCCCCAGGGCACATCTGCATGTCACCCATAGCAGTGTGCTCCCTGGTTATAGCGTGCTGCTACGATGATGTAGTGGTGAAATCCACCATGCCCCGCTCACATGGTGCAGTAACTGCCTGTATTATGCTAAGCATGGCATCATAGCAATATCACTGCACAGCAATTTGTAGACACGCCTGCATTATCTGCACTTTCTGCAATCCTAAAAAAAAGCCTAGATGTGAGAAGAACCTTGGAGCAGCATTTATCCCACTCCTGGTCATCTAAGCCAGGGACTGGCAACCTTTTACAAGACATGAGCCAGAAATAATCCAGCTCTGGTCCAATGTGGGCCAGGTGGCTTCAGTGGTGCATCAGTGGCAGGTAGGATTTTTTGTGCCTATGCCACTGCTGCTTCTCTTAGTCCTCCCACTCCCACCCCTGGCTGCAATGCTGGTGCAGCTTCCATCCCATGGGGAGCTGTCCTGGGGCCAGGTATCTGTAAACTGCATCCGTGCTGCCACTGCTTCTCATCCCCCCTCAAGAACAGAATATACCTGAATGTCTAAGTACCTAGACAGCTAAATGTGGACACTCAGATGACCAGGAATGGCATAGAATGTCTCCCTTAACTTCCCATGTGGTCATTTCCCACTCGTAATCAAGGAAATGGTCATCAAATATTTATAGAAGAAATACAAGTATCTCCCATTCTCTTCACTATAGAAAAACTTCTTCACCTACTTTCCAGAGAGGAAAAAGAATACATCTGTACCATGACAATGGTTTAAAAAACATTGCAAAAATGTCTTCACTGAAAAAAATGAAATTTATATATCCATAACAATATTAAGTTTTTAATCTGTGTAGAGGTATAATGTCACAGTTAAAGTGTTGTACAAATTACTGTCTTTGGCAATAATAGTTCACAAGCATTTAGTAATCATCTTCATCAAATTTCTCTTTTCAGAATCCCAATTTATAATACCAACAAACTTAAGTATCAATGCAACAAGGTACTGAAGTATATGCTAAATTTCAAGTGTACATATATGAATATACACACTTGATATACATATACACACTATATATATGTTTTGTTGACTTCAATGAGAATATCTTTACATTTAAATTTGGATTTGTAGATGCACAAACCAATGTATTTTGCTGAACTGAAGCCCTTATGAAAATTATGAATGTTCCTGTTATTTTCCCTGACCTTTGAAATCAAGGCTCAGTATTATTGTAAGAAGTTCAATGTAAAGATATTCTGTATAGCTGAATGAACAGTGATTTTTCTTTTTCATGAAAGCAGGGCATGGCATAAGAGAAAATTGAACAGTGGTTGTGTCTAAATGTTCCTTCCTCCCTTCCTTCCTTCTGCTTTGGATGCTTCAGACCAGGCTCACTTGGAGCTGCATGGGGTGATCCTGAGCTTAAGACTTCCCAGCTTTCTATCTCTCTCTCCTTTCTTCACTCCCACCTGTCTAAAGGTCTCTAGCCTCTGTTTATTTTGCTTTCTGACTCTTTTCTTGCTGTTTTTGCAGCTTTTCCCCCCACTTTTCTCTCCTCTCTTTTCCCTCCCCCTCTGCTTCCGGTTTCTTTGTCTGTGAGACGCTTCTCGCAGCCTTCTCTTTTACAGTCTCTTTCCCTTTCTTTCTCTCTTCTTTTTTTCTGACTGCTTGTTGCGGGGAGTTACCTTTTCCATTAGCCTGCCTTCCAGAGGTGCTCTTAATTACCCCTCCATCCCCCCCTCACTCCATTGTTTTCCTTTTCTTTTTTCTTTTCGCTGCTTTTTTTTCCCCTCCACCCTCCTCCCCCTTTGCGGGGAGGTCCCTTATCATTTGCCGCTTGAGGGATGCATATTTCTTCCCCCCCCCCCTCTTATTTTGCTCTATCCATGCTTTTCTTTCACCCCCCAATTCCCTCCCTCCCTTTCAGTGGCTTATCTTCACTTTCTGTTTTGGCCGTGTTCCCGGGAGCTTGGCCTTGAGCTCCTGTGTTTAAGTTTTCTTTTCGTTCCCTTAGTTTTTTTGCTTTGTAGTTAACCCTGTTCTAGTGAGGAATGGCTGCTCCTACACCTGGCAGCTGGCATGAGGATGTCTCTTGGGACCTCCTGCTGACTCATGGCTTGAGGGTTCATACCCCTCTCCATGTGGGGCTCGAGGTTTGCATGGAGGCTCTAGCTGCGCTCCTGGGATGGCGTACCATCCGCTATGCGGGTCGTGTGAACACGGTCCCCATGATTTATTTGAGCATGCCTGCCTTGGTTGACAGGGTGTGTGTGGAGGGCCTAGACATTGCGGGCATCCACTACCCTGTCATGCCCCTAGAGACTCAGGCAGTGAGGGTGGTGATCTCTAACATCCCACCACAATTTTCTGATCGGGAGCTGGCCAGGGGACTCGAGGCCTATGGAGTTCCTACGAGTCCTTTTCGCTGGCTGCCAACGGGAAGCAAAGACCCTCAGTGGAAGCACGTCCTGTCTTTTCAGAGGCAGGTCTTTATGCTCCTCAAGGAGGGCCCCCAGTCTTTACCTCGCTCCCTGAGCCTCATGCTCGAGGGTCAGAGGTATATTATCTATTTGTCTGTGGGAGAGACTACATGTTTCAAGTGCGGTGGCTCCTCCCACCTGGCTGCTCCTTGCCCTCAGGGCAAGGCGGCTGGACCATCGCCACCTGCGGCAGTGAAGAGGGACGGCGTGTCGACTTCTGGGGCACGCGGCAGGCCCCAGGGAGGCAGGGAGCTCTTCCTCCCAGCCTCCTTCCACCCCTATTCCATCTCAGGGGACTGGGGGCTCTGGTGTGAAACCATCGTCCAGTGGAGAGGCTGGTGCTACTACCCAGGCCCCACCGCCACCTCCCCCATCTGTGGCGCCCCCTGCCCTCAGTGCGGGAGCCCCACCAGGTGGGGGGGCAGGGCGGTCTGGCCCATCCCCAGCACAGGGGCAGCTGCCCACTACCACCAAGAAGAAGAGGGAGGATGGAGAGAGGAAGATGAAGGGGGCCTCTCAGGACGCCCCATCCCTGTCAGGACCCTCCTCGGCCAGTGCCGAGGGACCCCCCACTAGAGAGCCTGACCCCACTCCGGATGCCATACCACCCACCCTGTTGGATGTAGCCATCAGCGGGGCAGACTTGGTGGGGCGGGGGAGGGGGCTTCAGGGGTCCCTCTCCCCTTGCCTGTCCCCCAGCCTCCAGAGTCGGGCGGTGGCGGGGATGGTGGCGAATGCCTCGCTTCTGGTGGCCTGGCCTTGGGGGTGGCAGGAGAGTCTGCTACCCCCTTGGTCATGCCCCAGCCTGGCAGATCAGATGGAGAAGTTGGCAAGATGGAGGTCCAGCTCACTGAGTCTCACAAGAGGCATCGTGAGCGGGATGGCCTCTTCCCCCCCCCCCCCAAGAAGACAGGGAATGCCCTCGTGGAGCTGGTCCTTGACTTGGATGACAAGAGGCGGCTGATGTGCCTAAACTTTGAGGGTGTCGACGCTGCAGTTGTGGGCGAGCTCCTGCCAGGGGTGTGGACTCGCTGCTCTTCCTTAGGCAACATCCACCCCAAATTGGCGGAGCCCCCCTGGGTCCCCCCTGACTATGGGGGACTCCTGTCCTTGTTGAAGTTAACTAAGGGGCAGAAGAACGTAGCGGGACGCATCACTCAGTGGTGCACAGACCCCAAAGTGTTTGTTAAGGGTGCCCGGGCAGCTGCCAAGCTCATGCAGCAGGATCTGGGCACACGCCAGATGGCCTACCATTTAGAGAAGTTTGCCCAGAGGGTGAGAGTTGAGTGGGGCCTGGGCGGGTCCCTCGACTAGAGTAGGGCACAGTAGGCCTTCCTTGACCTGTCTGTACTGCCTTGCTCTGCTCTTGGGTGCTCGCTCTTCCACCCGTACTTTGCTTTGCTCTTCCTCTCCCACACCCACAACCATTGGCACCTTCAACATCAACGGCTGTCAAGACTCGGTGAAGCGCGAAGCCGTCCTGGAGCTCCTGCGACAGAAGAGGCTGGCCGTCACCTTCCTTCAAGAGACACACTCTGACAGATTCAACCAGGCGGCCTGGTGGGCTGCATGGCGAGGACAGGTGTTCCTGAGCCATGGCACCAACCTCAGCGCTGGGGTCGCGACACTCTTATTGCCGCAGCTGCAGCTTGACGCAGCGGTGCTGTGGGAGGTCGTCCCCTGCCGCCTGCTGACTGCCCGTGTCACCCTCGCACAACACCGCCTGCTGCTCGTCAACGTCTACGCGCCCTCCGATGGCCAGGAGAGGGTCGTTTTCTTTGAGACCTTGGCTGCCCTCCTGCGCGATGCTAGTGAGGATGATGACCTGCTCCTCCTCGGTGGGGATTTCAACTGCACCACTGCCCCGCGCCTCAACCGCACAAGGCCTGAGCCCCATCTGCCCTCTGCTCGCAAGCTGCAATCTGCCCTGGAGGGGGCAGACCTCGTGGACGTCTGGCGAGCCCTGCATCCTAATGTGCACCAGTACACCAGGGCCAGGATGGGTGCCGGTGGTCTCACCATGGCTCGCCTCGACCGCCTTTATGTCACCAGACACCACCTGCCACTCCTGCGCAGCAGCTGCATCACTCCCTCGGGTCTGTCAGATCATAACCTAGCCTTCAGTGAACTGAGCCTGCAGGGGAGAGCCTGTGCACGGGCACCTTATTGGTGTTTCAATGTCAGCCTGCTTCAGGACTCCTATTTCCGGGACTGCTTTGCCCACTTTTGGCGGAGGTGGGAGGCTGCGAGACCGAGCCACTCCTGGAAGTTGTGGTGGGACGTGGGCAAGGTACAGATCCGAGCCTTTTGCCAGCAGTACACCTAGCTGGCCGTGAACGAGATGCGCCGACGTATCTGGGAGTTGGCGGAGGACGTGGCGGAGCTCGAGGCTGCTCTGCTGGCCGCTGGCAGCGACGCAGCACTGAGCGAGAGCCTCCGGTTCCGCAGGAAATGTCTGTGTGACTTGGTGGAGAGCGTGGCCTGCGGTGCGAGGATCCGCGCCCGCTGCCAGGAGCTGGTGGAAACTGACGCCCCGACCCGCTTCTTTTTCAATCTGGAGTGGCGGAGGGCAGCGAGCAAAGTCTTGGATCATCTCAAGACTCCTGAGGGCCGGGTAATTACAGAGCCGGGTGAAATACGCGAACATGCCGTCGCCTTCTATCATGACCTGTTTGCGGCCGAGCCGTCGTGCCCTGAGGCCACGTGGGAACTCCACGAGGGCCTACCACGTCTTGATGCCCTGGAGGCCGGAGAGCTCGAGCGGGACTTGTCCCTGGAAGAGCTGGCAGCCGCTATGGCCGGCCTCGCCTCCAGCGAAGCCCCAGGCCTCGATGGGTTGCCTGCCAAGTTTTACAAGACCTTATGGCCTCTCCTCGGCCCCAGCCTCCTGCACGTTTTCCAGGAGAGCCTCGCCGACAAGGTCTTGCCAATTAGCTGCCGCCGAGCAGTACTGACCCTGCTCAAGGTGAACGGTGTGCTTTGTGCTCTATTCCCCGCATGCAGGGGCGTTCGTCAGGGGTGTCCACTGTCGGGCATGCTCTACGCCATGGCCATCGAGCTGCTGCTACACGCGCTGCGACGCCGCCTTAGTGGTGTGGCCCTGCCATTGGCCATGGGCCCGTCCGCTGGCCCTCCTCTCCGGCTGTCGGCATATGCAGATGATGTCACCGTCTTCCTCAACACTCAGGAAGACATGCGAGCCCTGGCAGATTATGAGCGCGCCTCCTCCACCCGCATCAACTGGGCCAAGAGTGATACTTTGCTGCTTGGCACATGGACTGGCATGCCCCCCCCCCCCAGACTTGCCGGGGGGCCTCACGTAGCACTGTGAGGGCCTCAAGATCTTGGGCGTGTTCCTTGGGCCACTGACCTTCATGGCGTGCAGCTAGGACGACCTCGAGGAGGGGGTGGAGGACCGCCTGCAGCGGTGGCCCTGGTGCCTTCCCAGCCTTTCCTACCGGGGGTGCGTCCTTGTCATCAACAACCTGGTGGCAGCGACCTTATGGCACCGGTGCGCCGTGCCCAACCCCCCCCCCACCAGATCTACTCGAGAGACTCCAGCGCAACCTGGTAGACTTCTGGGATGGGCGCCACTGGCTCCCATGAGCCGTCCTTCACCTGCCTGTTGCCGAGGGGGGCCAGGGTCTGGTTGACCTGGCGAGCAGGGTGGTGGCCTTCTGCCTGCAAGCCCTTCAGCGACTGCTTTACAGCGAGGAGAAGCTGCCATGGCAACAACTGGCGTGCCGGTTCCTGCAGAGGGTCGGCGCCCTTGGCTTTGACCGGGAGCTCTTTTTGTTGACACCCACGCTCCTGAACTGGGTGATGCTTCCGGCCTTTTATCGCAGCGTGGTACGAGCCTGGCAGGCCGCCTTCTGCCTCTAGCCCAGACACTGTGTTTCCCGCAGCTGCTGAGGGAGCCTCTGGTGCACAACTCAGCCCTGTCATGCTCTGTGCCGAGCCTGGCCTCTGCCAGCCTCACGGCCACCCTCATCCAGGCACGTGTCCTCCGCCTGCACCATCTCCTTGACCCCGCTCGGTCAGCCTGGCTCTTGCCCGAGGTGCTGGCCACATGGCTGGGCGTGCGCTCCGTCCGCACCATGGGTCATCTCCTGCGTGATATCCGCGCCGCTCTCCTGCCAGTGGCGGCGGCCACCTTGGACGAACATCTCCGAGCTCGCCAGATCCCGCGGGCCACGGATGCCGTGAGCGAGGCTTTCCGTTCGCTGCTGGTCACCCCGGCTGTGGCCGCGGAGTTGGCCGGTGGGCCGGGCACTCTATTGCAGCTCCCCATGCCTCCCGATAGAGAAGCAAAGGGACAACCCGTGTCACTATTGCGTAGAAGCTTGTATGCCTGGGTGGTTTGTGTCCGCCATGCTCAGGTGCTGGCAGGCCGCCCCGATACACCGTGGCGACAGCGCCTGGGGCCATCGGCTTCCCCACCGACCCACCCGGCATGGCGCACATTGTATAAGCCGCCGACCGCCAAGAAGACTGGTGACCTGCAGTGGCGGTTGCTGCACGGCATCCTAGCCACTGGCACGTTTGCATCCCACTTTGACCCAGCCGCTTCGACGGCCTGCCCCTTCTGCCCTGGGGGTGTGGAGGAGGATCTCTTTCACACCTTCCTGGACTGTCCCTGTCTGCGGCCGCTCTTTGCCACCCTCGAGCCGCCTTTGCAGGTGCTGGGCAGGAGCCTCTCGGAGACCACCTACGTATGCTCCTACCCGTACTGGGCAGCCGAGCAGGGCGCCATCTGCCTGGCCAACTTCTTGCTGGGCCAGGCAAAGATGGCCGTCCTCAAGAGCCGCCGCAACCGGCTTGCCGGCACCGGCTCGGACGATGCCCTGCGTCTCTTCGGCCTCCTAGTGTGGGCGCGCCTCTCGCTGGAGTTTGAGCACGCTGTGCTCCGGCTGGGGGTGCCCGCCTTCGAGGCCGTCTGGGCCCTTGAGGGAGCGCTGTGCCACATGGAGGACGGCCATCTCAAATACGCGCTCTGATGTCTTGACTGGTCTGGGCGACCGGGTGGGCACGGTGGCCGACTTGCGGCTTCCAGCTTGGGCCGTGCCCTGAGCCCTCACCAGGCTGCTTTTGTTTATTTTCTCGGGGTGAGATGTTGAAGGTTTTTGTATGTGTACTATGGGACAGGGAAGGGTGGAATTGTTCATTTCTCAAGGGAGATATATATGGCATGTTCAGGTTGGGAGAAGAGAAGGCTTTAAAAGTTCCGACCGTGTAGACGCCCTAGGCGAGTGAAACCGGGTAGCAGTCCCGTGAACTCCCTCTAATCAGTCTCATTCTGAGGCTGAGCGGCGGTCGCCGTCTATTATGGGCGCTTATATATAGCATGTTAGACATGATGTGTATTACTGCGAAGGTGTTTGTCACGGTGTGATGTTCTGAATGTCCTGGAATGGGTTCTCTTTGGTGGGGTTTGATGGTTTTTTGCTTTCTGTACCTGATCTTTTGTGAAATAAAGTTGTTAAAAGTCAAAGTCCTTCCTTCTGCTTTGGATGCTTCAGACCAGGCTCACTTGGAGCTGCATGGGGTGATCCTGAGCTTAAGACTTCCCAGCTTTCTATCTTTCTGCCTCCACTTGCCCCCTACCTGCCCTGACTGCCTCAATTGAGGTAGCTGGGGTGGTCAGCAATTGTGGTGCCAAGGCCCTATTGGACGACAGGGCTCAGACCTCCTTCCAGTTGCCCTCCACCACGACCTTGTCTGAGGTAGATGGCCCTGGGGACGCAGGCCAGAAGCAGTCCATCCCTTCTTCCATGAAGGGTGGACCACCTGCCACAAAGAAGAAGAAGAACAAAGAGAAGAAAGTGAAAGGGACCACTCAGGACACCCCATCCCTGCTAAGACTCTCATCAGCTGGTGCTGGGGTGGGCCCTGCTGAACAGCCTGACCCTGCTCCAGCTGTCATGTCAGTGACCCTGTACGCCGGCAATGGGGGCAGCTTGGAGGTGGGGGAGGCGAAGGTGGGGATCGTTAATCCCTCACTTGTCTCCCAGCTTCTGGAGGCAGGTGGCAGTAAAAGCTATGCACAATGCCTCTTTTCTGAAGATCTGACCCAGAGGGTGGCAGAGGAGTCTGCTGACCTCTTGGGCATGTCCCAGGCTACTGAATTAGATGAGGAGGCTAGTGAGATGGAGATCCAGCTTTCTGAGTGTCGCAAGCAACCTCGAGAGCAGAATGACTTCTCTCCCCGCAAGAAGGTGGGGATTGATGTTCGAGAGACAGTCCTTGACTAGGATGATCAGAGGGGGCTGATGGGTTTAGATATTGAGGGTGTAGATGCTACACTTGTGGGTGAGCTCCAAACTAAGGTGCAGCCTTGCAGTTCATCTGTTGGAAATGTGCAGCCCATGTTGGCAGACCCTCCCCTGGGCAGTCCCGACTATGGGGGGCTCCTGACCTTTTTGAAACAAACTAAAGGACAGAAGAACATAGCAGGGTGCATCACTCAATGGTGTGCAGATCCTAAAGTTTTTATCAAGGCTGCCAGAGCTGCAGCCAAACTTATGCAACAAGATCTAGGAACTTGGCAGATGGCTTACCATCTAGAGAAGCTAGCACAGCAGGTGAGAGATGAGTGGGGCCTAGTGGGGTCCCTGTAGTAGAGTAGAGCATGATAGGCCTTTTCTGACCTGTCTCTGCTTTTTGCTCTGCTCTCAGGGGCTTGCTCTTCTACCTACCCCTTACCTCACTCTTCCTCTCCCATACCCACACCCATGGCAGCCACAACCATTGGTACTTTTAACGTCAACACTGTCACGATCTGGTGAAATGGGATGCCATCCTGGAGTTCCTGCGCCAGAAGCGGCTAGCTGTTGCCTTCCTCCAGGAGACGCATTCCAACAGGCTGAACCAGTTGGCTTGGCATGATGCCTGGCAAGGCCACTTGTTCCTGAGTCATGGCACCAACCTTAGCACCAGGGTTGCAACTCTCCTATCGTCACAACTACAGCATGATACGGCGGTGGCATGGGAGATTTGTCCCCGTCTACCTGCTGACTGTCCATGTCACCCTAGTGGAACACCATTTGCTACTCGTCAATGTTTACACACCTACTGATGGCCATGAGAGGGTCATTTTCTTCAAGACCTTGGATGCCTTCTTGCATGTTGCTAGCAAGGATGATGACTTGCTCCTCATAGGTGGGGACTTTAATTGTACCACTGACACCCCGCTCGACTGGACAGGGCCTGAGCCTCATCTGCCCTCAGCCCGCAAGTTGCAGTCCATTCTGGAGACTGCAGGACTCATTGACGTCTGGCAAGCCCTGTATCCTGATGCACACCAGTACACCTGGGCCAGGATGAGTGCCAGTGGTCTCACTATGGCCTACCTTGACCACCTTTATGTCACCAGGCACCATCGGCCACTCCTATGCAGTGGCCACATCATTCTCGCGGACCTGTCAGATCATGGCCTGGCTTGCTGTGAATTTAGCCTGCCAGGTAGAACCTGCGCACAAGTGCCCTATTGCTGCTTCAGTGTCAGCCTGCTTCAAGACTCCTACTTCCAGGACTGCTTTGCCAACTTTTGGCGGGGCTGGAAGGCCACAAGACTGAATTACTCCTCCTGGAAGCTATGGTGGGATATGGGCAAGGTACAGATCTGGGCTTTTTGCCAGCAGTACACTCAGCTGGCCACAAATTAACTGTGCTGCCATATCAGAGAGCTGGAAGAAGATGTGGCAGAGCTTGAGGCTGCCCTGCTGACTGCCAGCGGTGATGCGATGCTGCTCGAGAGCCTCCAGTTCCGCAGGAAATGCCTGCGTGACTTGGCAGAGTGCGGCCTGCGGAGCGAGGACCTGTGCCCACTGCCAAGAGCTGGCCGAAACAGATGCCGCAACCTGCTGCTTCTTCAACCTTGAGCGATGGTGGGCAGTGAGCAAAGTCTTAGATCACCTCAAGACCCCCGAGGGCAGGGTAGTCATTGACCTGGGTGAAGTACACGAGCACACCATTGTCTTTTTATCATGACCTGTTTGCAGCTGAGCCGTCCCTCCCTGAAGCCACGTGGGAACTCCATGCGAGCCTGCCATACCTTTGTGCCCTGGAGGCCAGCAAGCTTGAACAGGAATTCTCTCTGGTGGAGCTGGCAACTGCCTCAGCTGGCCTCACCTCCAGCAAACCCCCAGGCCTTGACGGGTTACCTGCTGAGTTGTTTTTTGGGGTTTTTTTTATAAGACTTTCTGTCCCTTCCTCAGCCCCTGTCTCCTGCGTACTTTCCAGGAGAACCTTGCCAACAAGGTCCTGCTGACCAGCTGCTGCCATGCAGTGCTCACGCTGCTGCCCAAGAAAGGGGATCTTGGCTGCATTAAGAACTGGTGGCTGGTCTCCCTGATGTGTGTGGACTACAAGATTCTGGCCAAAGTGCTGATGACTCGTCTCCATACCATCATGGCATCTGTCACTGGGCCTGAGCAGAGTTACTGCATGCTGGGCAGAACTATCCAAGACCACACAGCAGAAACAGGTTACTTACTCACAGCCAGAAAACTCTTCGGCCTAGACATTGGCCTCATCTCTCTGGATCAGGAGAAAGCCTTCGACTGGGTGGGCCATGTCTACCTCTTTGAGACACTGGAGCCCTTTGGCTTTGGGGCCCCTTTTCACCAGGGCCCTCCAGGGCTTGTATCAAGATGCCTCCAGTCTGCTCAAGGTTAATGGGGTGCTCTGTGCCCCATTCCCCGAATGCAGAGGCATCTATCAGGGCTGCCTCTTCTTCGGCATGCTCTATGCCCTGGCCATTGAGCCACTGCTGCATGCACTGTGGCACCGCCTGAGTGGTGTGGCCTTGCCATCGGCCACGGGCCTGTCCATTGCCCCTCTGTTCTGGCCTATCAGCATACTCAGACGATGTGACCATCTTCCTTAACACACAGGAAGATGTGGGGGCCCTAACAGACTGCCAGTGAGTCTATGAATGTGACTCCTCAGCCTGTATCAACTGGGCCAAGAGTAATACCCTACTGCTTGGTGCGTGGATCGGCGCGACCTCCCCTCCCCCTCCCCCCTCAGATTTGCCAAGGGGCCTCATCTGGTGCTGCAAGGGCCTCAAGGTCCTGGGTGTGTTCCTAGGGCCATCAACCTTCATGGTGAGCAACTGGGACAGCCCCAGGGAAGGGGTAGAAGCCCGCCTACAATGGTGGCACTGGTGCCTACCCAGCCTCTCCTACCATGGATGTGTTCTCATCGTGAACAACCTAGTGGCGGTGACCTTTTGGCACTGGTGCACCGTACTCGATCTGCCATAGGACCTACTCTAGAGACTCTGGTGCCTCCTGGTTGACTTTTTCTGAGATGGGCACCACTGGCTCCCATGAGCTGTCCTTTACCTACCTGTAGCTGAGGGGGCCAGAGTTTGGTTGACCTTGTGAGCAAAGTGCCTACCATGGCAACAACTGATGTGCCAGTCCTACAGAGGGTGGGGGCCCTTGGCTTTGACCGAGAGCTCTTCCGTTGGACCTCATGCTCCTGAACTGGGCGGTGCTTCCTGCTTTCTACCACGGTATGGTACAAGCCTGGCAGGCCACTTTCTGCCTCCAGCCCCAGGCCCATCAATTGCAGTTCCCATAGCTGCTGAGGGAATCCCTGGTGCACAACCCAGCTCTGAGGTGCCCCATGCCAGGCCTAGCCTCTACTTGCCTCATGGCTATTCTCATCCAGGCATGTGTCCTCTGCCTGAGCAATCTCCTTGACCCCGCTTGATTGGCCTGGCTCTTACCTGAGGCCCTGACCATGCATGCACTCCGTCCACAGCATGGGCTGTCTCCTGTGCTACATTTAGGCTACCCTCCCATCAGAGGCAGCAGCCACACTGAATGACCATCTCTGGGCTGGCCAGGTCACCCACACCACAGGTGCCCTGAGTGAGGTTTTTCCACACTGCCAGTCACCCCAGCCATAGCCAGTGAGCTGGCTGGTGGACCTGGCACCCTGCTGATGCTCCCTGTGCCTCCTGACAGTGACACGGGTTGCCCCTTTGCTTTTCTGTCATGTAGAAGCCTATATGCCTGGGTGGTTCACGTCTGCCATGCCCAGGTGCTGGTGAGCCACCCCAATACACCGTGGCGATGATGCCTAGGGCTGGCAGATTCCCCACCAGGTCACCTGGCTTGGCGCACATTGTATAAGCCGCCAACCACCAAGAAGGCTGGTGACCTGCAGTGGTGTTTGCTGCATGGCATCCTAGCCATTGGCATGTTTGAGTCCCACTTTGACCCAGCCACCTCAACGGCCTGCCCCTTCTGCCCTGGGGGTGTTGAGGAGATCCTCTTTCATGCCTTCCTTGACTGTCCCTGCCTGTAGCTGCTCTTTGTCACCCTTGAGCCCCTGCTGCAAGCACTGGGCAAGAGCTTCTCAGAGACCACTTATGTGTGTTCTTACCCATATCGGGTGGCTGAGAAGTACTCTGTCTGTCTGGCCAACTTTTTACTGGGTCAGGCCAAGATGGCTGTCCTCAAGAGCTGCCAAAACCGGCTTGCCAGGGCTGGCTCAGATGATGCCCTGTGGCTTTTCTGCCTTCTGGTGCAGGCGTGCCTCTCGCTGGAGTTTGAGTATGCTGTGCTCTGGCGGGCGGTGCCCACCTTTGAGACATGCTGGGCCCTTGAGGGACCGGTGTGCCATGTGGAGGAATGCTGTCTCAAATACATGCTCTGATGTCATGACCGGTCTGGGCAACTGGGCAGGCTTGGTATCGGACTGCAACTTCCAGTTTGTGCCACGCCCCGGGCCCTCACCAGGCTGCTTTTTGCTTTCTTTTTTGTGTGGGAAGTTGAAGCTGTTGGCATGTGAATGATTGGATAGAGCAGGGTATGAATCGTTTATATATGGTTATGACCATGTGGCTGGCATCCCAACCGCATAATGGCATGTAAGACATGACGTGAAATAGCGAAGGTGTCTGTCATGGTGTGACGTGATGAATGCAATGACATAGTATTTTTGGTTTGATACTAATTTGTTTGTTTTTTGCTTTGTAAGCGGCCAACCTTTTTGTATCCCTGAACCCCTGAATAAAGTGGTTAAAAAGTCAAAGTCCTTCCTTCCTCCCTTCCTTTTCTGAAGCTATTTAACTATTCTTGAGAACACTCAGATCCCATGGTGATGTGAGCAAGCTAAGTATCTAGATAGATTGATAAGAGAGCTGTTTACTTCTGTCAGTATTAAAATATTAAATAACATATGTTCTAGACAGTAGAAATTAACTGTCTGCATTGTCAATTCTCAATCACTTTGAAGCTTTATCATGAATGATCTAAAGGGTTTATACACATTTCAGTAACTTAACTACACTTTTCCCTGTTTAAAAAAGGAATTCAAAATATTACACACTGAATATTCACATTCAAAACATTATTTTGAACATTACTTTTACAGTGACATCTCAAATTTAGTAGCCTTTTTTCTTTTAGCTCTGTTTTATACAGCATGATTTACTCCTTTACCCTTTTTCATCTTTTTTTTTTTAATTCTCACATTATGATTTTCTGCAGAAATACATAGTGAAAATACATTACTATTGATGTGCACGTGTGTGATTGCCACAGTTCCTCCAACCTAAGAAGATCTTGAATAAAAGATGACCCCCAGAAATTAGATTCTATACTTGGAAAATTTATAAACATGTTAAAATTGTTCATGTTTAAAATCTAATCATGGGGGTCATCTTTAATTCATCCCCTGCACTGATACAGGGTAGCAGGCAGTGGGGGGAGGGGACAAGGAAGGTGGGGAGTTCAAGCAGCTTGTCCCCACTTGTGTCTACTCCCTGCCACCTACTCGCCCATCTCTACAGGCTCAAGCCCCTTCCCTTGTCTGCCTCTGCTTCCCCTCTTGCTCCTCCCCCAGCCTCTTCTTCCTCCCTTCTCTCCAGCCTATGCTCCCCTCTTCCTCCTCTCACAGCTCCAGCTACCCTGTCCCCTCCCCTTCCCCTTAATTGGCAGGCTCCATCCCCATTCCAGCTTGGGACACCGAACATGGCCCCAGACCTGCCCCTATAGCAGTCATGGAGGCCATGCACTGCTACTACAGGGCCAGACTGGGGCCACATTTAGTGCTCTGGGATGCATCATGCATGGAGCCTGTTGGTGTAAAACAAGGGGGAGGGAAGGAGAGGGGCAGGTGAGGGAGTAGAGTGTTGGGTGCGGGGAAGATGATATGGTATAGAGGTGGTGGTGGGGGCATAGAGGGCAGACAGGCTTGAGTAGGGGCTTGAGCCACAGCTGCAACAGCCACCTGACACCCCAACACCCTCATATGCAATTCTAAGATAATTGGGGGTAAAAAAAACCTTGTCTTAGAATCATGTAAATACAATATATCCCTGTAATTACAGCAACAGATTGAATTTCTGCTCATTCATGGAAACATCTAAAGTCCTGGCCCTGGGATAAAATATTTCATTTATCCCAAGCCCTGGATGAGTAAATCACAAATTCAAAGACTAGCACAGTAGCAAATGATGATACAAAATGGAACCCAAGAGGTTTTATTGTCCATTGTTTGTTTCTCCTTGACTGAAGTACAGAGTACTGTGGAAGTAAAAAAGACTGCATTGTGATTAGTTGAGAGTTTTGCAATGAAGGTCCTTCCTCCTGTAGCAGTACTGCATCCCAGGGATGGCCATGACACCCCCTAGTGGCCTTATAACAACCTTCCTGTCCTGGCTCCAAAGGTACCAACCCTCTTATCCTGCCTGCCACACTTTTATGAAATAACTGGTTCTTGAACAAGGAGGCTTCCCTAGGGTCAAAAAGTGATCCCTTGTCTAATATCAGTCAGTGGGTTCCTCCTGAACTGCACCAATCCTTGTCCAGCCCTCAGGCACTGGTGTGGCCCTCCTACATTGTCCATGCCCCTGGGGCACAAATTGACTTTTATGGGAGAATTATATGGCCTCTGACCAACTCTACAGGCATAGCCATGTCTCAGAGGTGTTACTGGTCATCATTTAAGGGGGGTAATTTGCCCAAAAACAATGTGAGGCTACCTCAGGCCTCTATTCCCTTATGGGGCTTGAGCCTTCTCAGTTTCCACCCCTTTTCTCTAGCTGGCCCCTAAGACTAAGGTCCATGCCCCAGACCTGGATTCTGGGTTTCAGCCTATGTTTCACTCTCTTGGGCTTTGATTTCACCCTCTTGGACTTAGGGTTTCTAACTATGGTTCTTACCCCTTTCAGGCTAAAGTTTTGCTCCTCTCAGACTTCAGGCCCACGTCCCTGGTTCTCACCTCTTTCAGGTTATGGCCTTAGCCAGCTTAGGCTTCAACTCTCCCCATCTGTCAGTGCCTTGAAGCTGGCACCTGGAAGGACTCAAAGCAGTCATGTTCCCCTTGGGCACCACTGGGATCTCTTCCACCCCTGATTGTCCCAACCCAAACCACTGGCTTAACTTAAATGCAAATGGCAAGCAACGAATTAACACAAACCTTCCCTTCTGGGCAAACAAACTTCTTAAAAGAAAACACCCTATCACTTTAAAAGGAAACTCCCCTGTTCCCCCAAGGTCGACAAATGAACACCCAGCAGAGCAGCCCTTACCCCTGGGATCTCACCGTTCTCTGTACCACAAGTATTCTATGCTGGTTCAGGTCCCTCAGGTAGCTCCATCCTGTCCTGGGAGCTTTTCTCCCTGACACCAGCATGGCTAGCCTTCCCCTTACTCAGGTCCTGGTCTTATATGCCTCTTGAAGTTTAGCCTGCCTTCTTCTGCTGGCCTGAATTCAGCTATTGGCAGTTAACCCCTCAAAGTAACAGGAGCCCCTGGCTCCCTCTTCCACCCCCATGAAAGTAAAATTTGCAAATAAAATTAAAGGGAGCAGAATTTAGCCAGAAGTCATCAATCATTGACATTTTACAAGTGAACTTGATCTTCACCTCTTTTTATATCATCTAAAAATTCAACACAAGCAAATCAGATAGATGTGTCAAGACTGAAGAATATTAATTTCCTGCAGTTAAAAGAAATACATACACAAATAAATACATGAATGAACCTTACATTTTTTGGGGGGGGGGGGGAATCTTTTCAAATTTCATTTGTTCAAGTCTAAAAGAAGTTGAGACTTCAGGAATGAGTAGTTTAGTATGTCTATTGAAGAAAAAGGAAACAAGCAAAACAATTTAAAAAAAAACTGGAATTGTGCGCATGGCAGCTTATTCGAAATTTGGCCTACAAATGTTCAGAACAAGGCTAGCATTAAGGCTATCCTAAAAGCAAAATACCATTTTTAGAACAAACCTGTGGGCATTACTATTAGTGATGAGAATTTCCCCCTTGCCCACTTATACCTACTATTGTAACCAGCAAGCACATCTACATGTTCATTAATGCACAGTGTTACTGTGCATTTAATTTAGTACTTGTATAATCAAGGACTAAATAAATACTCAGTAACCATAGTTATTAGGCTACAAGTATTATTAGGCTACTCCACAGTTACCATCTCAGTGTTGCTGAATTTTGCTTCCTGAGTCTGGAATCAAAAGAATTCTTTAACACTAGGAAGTAGATATTGTTCTGTGCACACAATGAATGTAATGTCTCTCTGAATGTTCCACAAATTCTGGTGCTTCCATTCATTATCTAAACTCTTTGACAGATGTTCATTTACTATGCATAACAGAACTTCCTTGACTAGATGCTGTAAATATGCTTCAGGCTTCTCTTTTAATGGTACATGGTGCAATCTTTGTCTTGCAACATTTGGGCTAACTTTGCATCTTAATGAATAGCAGTATATGGTACTGATTTTTATACTGCCCGGTTCCCCTGCAACAGTCCAGTTAGATGTCTTTGTCCATGCATCATCTCAGATATTATGGCTGATTCTCCTATACATTTTCAAGCCACAAACAATGTTACCAAAACAATGGCAATCTTGTGTTTCTCCATTTTAAAATTTCAAAAGCAGGTTAGACAGACACTTGGCTGGGATGGTTTAGTCAGGGATGATCCTGCCTCAAGCAGGGAGCTGGACTAGTTGATCTGCTGAAGTCCCTACCAGCCCTACTTTCCTATGATCCTAAGATTGAGTTGGAGAAGAACAGTGAGAAGGAATATGTCTTTTTTTCATTAGCTGTTTTTTCTGGGGCTCAGTCAGGGTAAACTATAATTTCTCTTATACACTCAACTCCATTTATACACTTAATAATCAAGTAGAATCTGGCCCTCTGGCTCCCATTGAGATGATCTGCAATAATAAGAATGCATAAAGTTAGATAAGTGCATAGTCTCTGCAAGATCAAAGTTATAAGACCATTATTGCTCTGCATATTTTTTTTAAGCTATACAGTCAAAAGGTATTAGCTATGCTATAGAATACAAGTATGTTCTAACATTGGCACGGATCTTCAAGACCTCCTGGTGCTCTGGTAAAGTGTCAAAAGATTGGAAGAAGGCCAATGTGTTGCCTATCTTCAAGAAAGTGAGGAAAGTGGATCTGGTAAACTACAGGCTCATCAGCCTGACCTCAATCCCGGGAAAGGTCTTAGAAAAGATTGTCAAAGAGACCATTCTTAACAGACTGGCCGACAGTAACATCCTGAGGGATAGCCAGCACGGGTTTGTTGCAGGTAGGTCTGGCTTGACCAATCTCATTTCCTTTCATGACCAGGTTACCTATCGCCTGGATAAGGGAGAAAAGATTGATGTCATATATCTTGACTTCAAAAAAGCCTTCAGTTTGGTATCCCATGATCACCTCTTAGCTAAACTGGCCAACTGTGGTCTCAGCTTCATCATGTTCCTTTGGCTGGGGAATTGGCTCCATGGTTGGATCCAGAGGGTGGTGGCTGATGGAAGTCAATCATTGTGGTGCGCTGTGACCAGTGGGGTCCCTCAAGGCTCTATCCTTGGGCCTATACTATTCAACATCTTCATTAATGATGCGGACATTGGTATCAGAAGTGGACTGGCCAAGTTCACCGCCAACACCAAACTTTGGGGTAAAGCGTCCACACCTGAGGACAGGAGGATGATCCAGGCTGACCTTGACAGGCTCAGGAAATGGGTGGATGAGAAACCTAATGGTGTTTAACACGGAAAAATGCAAGTTCTCCACCTTGGGAAGAAAAACACGCAGCATGCTTATAGGCTTGGCTGTGCTACGCTGGCTAGTACTACGAACAAAAGGGACTTGGGGGTCATGATTGACCACAAGATAAACATGAGCCATCAATGTGATGTTGCAGCTAGTAAAGCGAGCAAAATGCTGGCTTGCATCCATAGAAGCTTCTCAAGCAAATCCCCGGACATCATCTTCCTGTTGTACTCAGCCTTGGTGAGGCTGCAGCTAGAGTACTGCATCCAATTTTGGGCTCCACAATTCAAAAAGGATGTGGAGAAGCTTGAAAGAGTCCAGAGGAGAGCCAGACACATGATCAGAGGCCAGGAAAACAGACCTTATGACGAGAGGCTGAGAGCTATGGGACTCTTCAGCCTGGAAAAGCACAGGCTCAGGGGTGGTCTGGTGGCCACCTATAAGTTTATCAGGGGTGCTTACCAGGATCTGGGGGAAATGTCTGTTCACCAGAGTGCCCCAAGGGATGACAAGGTCAAATGGTCACAAACTCCTCCATGACCATCTTAGGTTGGACATAATGCAGGACTTCTTTACTGTCTGAGCCCCCAAGGTCTGGAATAGACTGCTGTCAGAGGTGGTTCAAGCACCTACTTTGAATGCCTTCACAAGACATTTGGATGTTTATCTTGTTGGGATCTTATGACCCCTGCTGACTTACTGCCCCTGAGGCAGGGGGCTGGACTCAAAGATCTTCCGAGATCCCTTCCAGCCCTAATGTCTATGAAATCTATGAAATCATTACATTTTTCTAAACAGTCAACACATTGGGTTTTTTGATTGACTCTTGCTCATCTGCTTCTTATGGTTTTTTGTTTTTTTTCCTGGTAAAACAAACAGGCTTCTGAGTTTAGAGACTTTTTTTTTTTTTTTTTTTCCAAATGATCTCTAGTAATATGTTGGGAAAGAATCAAGATCCTGTCAATATAGTAGCAAGACTCTTTTGCCAGCATTGATTTGATATTTAAAGTCAAAAGAAACTGCATGGCATTGGGAAACTGGCAAAAGAGGTGTGACAACAGTATGACAACTGGATGGAATTAGAATGGCTAACCTACTTTGAGTTACTTTAAGAATTCTGTACATCTTACAGATAGTTTTATAGTTAAGGTTACCTGATACTTTGTGATCTAAAATCCTGTTTTCAGTTACTTACAGTTTTGCCACACTTGAATTCTTCCAGGTGATATTTTTTTAATGTTTTATGCCTGAAAGTTCCAGTTCAGATGCTTCTTAGAAAGGGTTGGGAGGATAAGGTGTAGGTGGGATAGGAAATATGGTCAGGAGCCAGAAAGGGAAAAGGGGAAAGAGCAAAGACATGAGCCAGAATGTTGGAATACTCGGCTGCCTACAGACATAAAAAAATCCCCCCAAACCATGCTTTACCAGGAGAAGAAGCATGTTATTTTGAACCAGCTCTGTAGCATCTGTATAAATTGGGCACTTAAAGAGGGCTTTTTGGTGCTTTTATTTATTTGCTGATTCAATCAGCTGTTAGATAAAATCACCAAAAAAGCCCCACTAAAATGCCAGATCTATACAGATATTGGGCAAGCAAGGTCCAACTAATGCAGTGCCTCTTCTCAGCGTGGAAGCGTGCCAAGTTTAAAGTAAAGCACTGGGTTTTTTATGTCTATAAGCAGAAATATAAGACTGGAAGAGACTAACACACAAAAGCAGAAAGATCAGTAATACAGGTGATTTGAATTGTTCCAGTAAAATGTGTTTCCTTTGGAAAATACCAATTAATTCAAATCAAAACATTCCAGAGGACTGTGTTAATTTCAACTAGCATGGGTTACAAACTTGCCTGTTTTCCTACATTGACCCCCTAAATATAGTTTTAAGAAGCAAAGAAGGTTTAAGAGACTTATCTCAACACAATCAAACATTCTAAAGAACTGGTTTAAGAAACAACAAAAAACTTAATGAATTAAATTAACTTAATAATGAAACAATTTAATCTTAACAAATTAATGAAACCCCTCATCTGAAAATACCACAGGTGAATACAAAACCATACTTTACTAGTGATTTATAACAACAGTCTTGCTTTATAACAAAATCAAATGTTATTAAATCTAGATAAAAGACACTTACAAAGGATACAAATAATTAAAACTTGAAAGGTTAAAGTTGATTAAGAAGATTAGAAACCTGGGAAAATATATGGAAATGGTTATAAACCCAAAACACATACTGATTTACAATTCTTGAAGTAGAAAGTTAGTCATCTTCATACCCTGAATTTAACAAGTTCAAAAATTATAAAATCATGCACTAAGATATGGCCAGTCTTTTAGTGCAACCCACTTTACCCAAGTTTCAGAGAGTGAGTTCTGAAAGCAAAGGTATGTGACATCTGCATATGTGTTCCAATGCCCAAACAAAATTTCAGCACAGGAGGAACACCAGCCAAAGATAGAATGGCCTTTTATTATCAAGCTGATAATATGAAATGGCTTTCATGCTAATATCAAAAGTAGGTCTTCTATTTTATCCTTTTAGTTAGACTAGATACAACTAGTTCAGAGCAGAACTTAAATCCTTTCATTTACCTGTTCTTTCTGTGTCCTCATACCTGGTTCCACCTTAATCCTGGCCCTACAGAATTCTCGCTTATGATGTTTCTTCACTTGTTATCAGGTTCTTATATTCCATTCCCTGTAGTCTAAATGCTTAACAGTACCTGGTCTAGTTTATCCTATGGTGAAATTAAATGTTACATTTAGACAATACTAAGGGCACTTGAAACCCAAGCGTGTGCACGTTAAAGCTCATTAGCTCATGCTAAGTGTCCTCTGAGCATCTCAAAATTACTTCACTTCATGCAAGGGCTAACTTTGTGCTGTGCTGCCTAGCTTGTGTTAGGGTGACTTCAGTCTGCTACATGGATATAAAATGAGCAATTTGCAGTCCTCCAGCATCCTAAGATACATACACTGCTCTGAGCCCACCAACGCCCAAGAAGAAGTATAGAGTCCAAGTGTCCTGGCTCCTAGCCACAAGCCTGCATGCCAGATCTCTAGTAGCAAGTCAGAGCTGTGCAGGCAAGAAATGGAATTAACTCTCAGTGCATGACTGACCACAGTGGGCACGTCCAGACAAGCCCACATGTGCCTCTTTCAGTGTCTCAAACCCCTTTGAGACGCTGCAAAAGGCATGTGCAAGAACAGGAAAAGATTCCCCCCACTGCAAGTTTGCAGTGCGGGGGCAAAATTAGACCCCTGGATATTGTCTGAAAAAAAAAGGAGTTAAAAAAAGCGGGGCAGGGCACGGTCCCAGACTGTGCCCTGAGACAACCAGAGTCTGGGTCCTCCACAGAGATGCTCTGGCTGCCAGAGTACCATTATAGTTGGCCCTTGCCCTGGTGCTGAAGCAGGCTGCCTAGTAGGCAGCATGACAGCAGCAGGACTCCAGTGCCAGTAAGTAAGGGGTCAGGGTGGCTGAAGGAGGGTGGAAGGGACTATGGGGGGGACCCCTGCTGGCCCCACCCACTCCCCCAGCCCCACTAAACCCTTCCCTGCCTGGCGCCATCCCCCGCCTGCCCCTCAATCCCTGCCCTGCCCCCTCCCCTGCTGCCCCCCTGAGCTTCCCGATCCCTTCCCTGCCCAGCCCCAGCCCCCACAACCCCCTGAGGCCCCCAATACCTTCTCTGCCCAGCCCCACCCCCCCAGCTCCCCAAGGCCCCCTATCCCTGCCCCTCCACCCCGGCATCCCCGCAATAAAACAAAAAACAAACCCCTCCCTGGCACTAACCAGCAGTCCAGCTGCCGTCTGTGTCACTGAGGCACTGCCCCCACAGCACAGGGCAGGGGGACAGCACCAGCGGCCCCAGCCTGGTCCCTCCTGCTCCCCGGTGCCCTGTGCTGCCTGGGGTGCATTCTGCCAGGAGGCCCAGGAGCCTCACAGCCCCTGCTTCTAGGGTAAGTAGAGGCTTTTTTTTCCCCTGTAGGAGGGCAGCAAAATATATATTCATATATTCATGAATTCATGAAACATGTATTTAGAGTTCACTTTATTATTATGATGGAGACACTGGTAGTCTTCCAAATTGCTTTAACACTGTAGATATATCAATAAAACATTGCCCAGCTGATCGCTGTCTCTGTCTTACTCTCTCTTTCTCTTTATAGTGGCCTTTTGTTTTAATTGTGGAGGAACATGGATTTGGGGGTATTTTACAGAGTGACTTTGGGATTTTTTTATCAGGTATTTTTCAGTTTTCCAATAGGGAACACCAGAATTCCTGCTAGGGAAGCCAGTGGCAGGACCCTGCATGCTCAGAGCTGGCATCTTGGACCTAGCTGCCTGTGGCTGACCTCCTGGCCAATTGGGACCAGGAGGACAGAAGCAGCTCTGAGAGTTCCCTGTACCTTTTACCCACTGCAGCAGTCTGGCAGTAGGGGCTGCTGCCTGGCTGTGACCTGCTGCCACCTGCCAGACCTGGATGGGGCCTGTACCGCCAGCTGCCAGTGGGCTGTGGCTGCAGAGTTGGCCTCTGTGTGGCACTACTGCCATATGTGCTCCCTGTCTGGCCATCTGGGCAGCTATTGCCCAGAAGATGTTCTGGGTGTGGTGGCCTGTTAATGAATCATCTTGGAGTTAATCTAGTTCCACAGAATATTTTTGTTTCTTTATCTTTTTTATTATTATTTTTAAGAACAACAGAAAAAAATCATTTAAAAATATATAAACACTGAGTAGATTGAATGTTAAATACTCCTAAATTGGAGAATGCCAGCCTCCAGACTGACTGTACAACCTCTGTTCAGCCCCTTTATGCTTATGTACCATAATCTAGTCTTTAATTCCACAATCATTCTATTTTTCTACAGGATCCCTGTCTCATTCAGTGCATAGGACAGACTCTGCTGTGGGACTAAATCTGGGTTTGATGCTGAACTAAGCTTTGTCTGTAGAACCCTTGCTTCATTTGCTGCAGACGTTGTGTGTAAAGGTAGTAGGGCATGGTAGAAAGAGAAATCATTGTTTTGCGGTTAAGCCAAGGTAATGTTAACCTGAGGGGCTGGATTGTGTCCTGTCTTCTGCCACAGAGGACATTTCTAAAAAGCACAGTGTATGGCTTTGTGGAGATACTCAAGGCAGCTGAGATATTAGAGAAAGTAAAACCATTTTAGTGTGGTGCTCCATGAAGGCTAATTATCTGTGCTGCTATTAAAAGTATATTAGCTAAGGCAGGGCCTATTCAACCTAGTTTATTCAGAGCTATATCAGATATCTCAACACAACACTGCACTGTGCTGCGTAGATGTATCTAGAGTTCTCATGTGATTTTGGGAAAGACACTTTAAGCAAAAGCTTCAGAAGTAGAGACTCTGCGTGTATGTGTGTGTGCCCATGCACATTTCTGGGTACCCAATCTCAGACAATTCAAGACACCTTGGGTCTGTAGAAGAGCTCTATGCTTCTAACTCTATCTGATGTCAATAGGAACTCTACCCTGAACATAGAAATTGCCAGCTTTTAACTCTATCATTTCCTAACTTCTCAATGCTTTACTTATTTCATATTAAAATGTTAAACAATGTTTTTCAAGTAATACATGTTAACATATATGAATGATTTGTATCATGTAGACTCATATTGATGGTACAGAATAAGCAGTGTTTATATGAACTCACCAGCTATACAATCTCATTTGGAATAAAACCTAGCATCAGAAACAGAAGGCAGCAAAAAGATTACAAGTCGCACTGAAGGAACTGTTGTAGAGCAGGTCTGAACCTTAATAAAGATCATATAAATAATACTACTCGGATATGGAAGGTAAGTGTATGGGGCTCTATAGAGGAAAACTAATGGATGATCTTATTTACTAAATACACACAACATGCTGTTAAATCTTCTTCTGCACACAGTCCTCTCCTTTAGTTAAAAATAACAGCAGGAATTGACTCCAGTTTCGTCTTTGCCTTCAGTGGAGCCCAGCCAGTACTCATTCACCATTATTCCTGATGACTATGCTGAATTGATAACTCTCAATTGCTAAAAAATATCTCCCTCACAGTCTGCTGTCTCACAGGCTCATTTCTGCTAAATTTAGTTCTTAATAGCTTTTGGAAACCTGGTTTCCTTTTCTCCGTGAAGTTGGAAATTTCAGCTGCCAAACTACAGTAGCCCCTTGAGTGCAGCATGATCCACCTGCCAGTCCATCAACATAATGAGATGCCACTATAACCCGTCAATTAATATAGTGGTAATGGAACATTCACAGGCAAACAGAATATATTCCCATAATGTTCAGGGTCTGACACAAACATAGACAAGCATGCAAAATTTGACTCAAGCATCTGGTAGCAAAAGTGAGATGGGAGGAGATAGGGTTAAGCATCACTAAAAGTGTTGGTTCTGTTAACTGTTATAATAGAATGCCTTTATCTTCCATTTGTTTTGCCTTAGTTGAAAACAATAGATGCAAATTTAAATTAAAATCAGAGTTTCTTTGCTATATGGAACCTGCTCCTCCATTTTAATCTGAACTCCTGCCCGTGCCATTCATCTGATACAATGGAAGAGGGAAAAACTGATTATGTCGGTATATTTTTCTTACATAAATAGAAAGCTTCTAGTACTTCCATTCCATTCTAGTACTTTCATTCAAGTGCACGTATGCCAAGACCTGGAAGTTCAGGATACTGTTTATGCACTACTGCAAAATTTGTCAGAGTGAAATCAAACTGCCTCTTCCCACTCCCCCAGGCTTAATATAGTCTAAATCTTCCTGACCCAATATCACTTCCTGTTTTTTGACACTTTGGAATATGACACCTAAAACATGTTCACGTGGGACTGGGAGGAGATGGATTCTTGGAGGAATGGATGATTTTAATCTAGGCATAATGATTGTTTAATATAGAATAGTGAAGAGTTGTATTGAGATCTTAATGGGAGAAAAGAAACAGGCACACAGGGAAAAGTTTAATGAGTGAATTCTTAGGAGAGCACTATTATATTTGTTATAGTGGGTAAGAGCCCTATCACACAGATTAAATATGAATGAAAATGTAAAATATTTAAAAGCAAAGCTTTTGTTGATTATTGTCTGAAATGTAGTCTCTTCACAGTCTATTTTAACTTATCCCATATTAATGACATGTAATCAAATTCAATAAATTATATAAATGATTATATTTTCCTTTATGCAGCATGTTTTATTTAGAAGTATCTAATTAATTGATTTACTATATATAGAAAGTATTTTTCCTACTATGGAAATACAGCCATCTCTAGCAATGAAACATGGCATCCTGGATAGAAAATTAGGTTTTACAGTTGGCTGTATGACCCTGGATAAGTCCTTTCACCTTTGTCTTACTCCCATCTTTTGTATAGTTAGTCTATGACTTCTCAATTGCAACCAAGACTGTTAAACTATGCATTCTGCCAGGGCAGACCTGAACTCAGTCAGGGTGTCTAGGTAGACTCAGAATTTAACTAACTGTTAAACAGAAACAATACTTAGTTTAGGAAAGAAGTGAAAAATGTTCACTTCAAAGTACAAGGCATAATCTCATTACCACAGCTGAAGATGTCAATGACCCTGTTTTAGAAAGGGTTCTGCTATCTTTAATACTGTGAAACAGGGTTGCAGCATCTCTCTGAAACATGCCATTCTGTCAGCACAGATTAGTCCTGCAGAGTAAGGGTTAAATGGCTTTTGTTCCTGAGACAGGTAATACATTAATGCACCTAGATATAAGGTAGGAGCTGCTCTCTGTGAGTTAGAAATGGGGTTGGGTGTTTTGATTATGTTGCCATTACTATTTTCTTTTCTTTCTTTTTTCCTTTTTCTCTTAATAAAATCCCACAAAAGGGGTTTTAAATGGTAGGCTGGGCCATCTACATAAAGGGCCTGTCTACACCTTCATTAATGTGCCATAGTTACTGCATGTAAATTTTTAGCACTTGTATAATCAAGTACTAAATTAATGTGCAGTAACCAGCATTACTGTACAGTAGTGCCGGCACATGTCTATTAAGTGACACTACTGTGCAGTAGCCTAGTAATACTGTGCGCTAGTGTAGTACCACTGTTGGTGCTGTGATGTGCCACTGCACAGTTAATGTCTCATGTAGATGTGCCCAAAGATTAGGAAGGGGCTGAATTTGAACTCTTCACGGTGTTCTGCACATCTAGTCAAAACATGTTGTGAAAAGCAACAACTCACAAATTAGAATTAGTCAGACCTGGTTTTAATTCTCACTGGAAGGACTAAAGTGTCTTTTCCTCTGAAAAGACAATAATAGAGACTGTGAAGGGCTTTTAGCCACCATGAGTGGTTTAAATTCTGTTGGGTTTTTTTTACATACCCCACATTTCTTTAGCATTTTGGCATCCCTTGAACAGCGAATGATATTTACTTTGTATGTACATACATTTTTACATGAGTTTTTAATTTATAATAAGTGTTGGGTAGTAGGATATACGTCTATAAAATTATTTTTATACCTTGACTAGGACTGATTTAAATATTAATAATCCTTATGTTATCCTATCATCATTTAAGATGGAGTTGTGTGTAAAATTATTATTAAAACGACAACTGTTGTTTTTCTAAAATCACCTTCATTTACTCCCTTAGACAGCACAGCTTTGACCTAATACAGGTACTCCTCACTTAACGACCGAGTTCGGTTCCTGCGACTCGGTCATTAAGCGAATTGGTCGATAAGCGAGGAGCCGCTCTGAGCAGCAAAGTGCTCCCCGCAGGACCGTGTGCTGGCAGCCGCGTCCCTGGGGCGGGGGGCCGAGCTGCTCCCTCCTCCCCTCTTGCCAGCACCAGGGCAGCATTTGGCCCTGAAGCCAGGGCTGGTGGGAAGAGGATGCTGAGAGAGAGAAGGAGCTGGCACCAGGGAGCAGGACGGGAGCTCGGCCCCGGCAGGCACAACTAACCACAGCCCTTAAACCCACCCTCCAGACCCGCGCGCGGGGCTGCTCTGCGCCCTGCCGGCTGTTGTCGCGTGGGGCCGGGGGCATCGCGCCTGCAGGCAGGTGGGAGCCGGCGGAGCTGCCCCGGCCCCGGCGAGGAAAGCCCGCTCCGTGCGCCCCGCCCCGCGCGGGAGCTGTCTGCCCCGCCGTGCTGAACCTGCGGCGCGCCGTTTCCACAATACAGGTACTCCTCACTTAACGACCACCTGCTCGGAGTACCGACTGCTCGGAGAGCTGGTCGTAAGTCCGCGCAGTCGTTAAATAGGTAGGTCGTTAAGTGAGGAGCACCTGTATTGGGTTTTCATACATCAGGGAATCTATAGACGTGCTCTGGGGTGGGAGGGTTGCAGGGGGCATTTTCATTAGAGCGGCTCTTGGGAGCTGCTTTAATTAAAATGCCTGCAACATCTGATTTATTCAGTGTCCTGCAGTTCAAAGTGACAGTGGGGGTGCTTTAACTAAAGCTAATTGAACAAGCTTTAGTTAAAGCACCACACCACAATTTTGAAATGCGGGGAAACTGAATACACATGACAGCAAGGCTGCTGAAGTGTTCTAATCAATCTATCAATCAAGTCTGCTCTGACACGTTCTAATTAGATCCCATGCCTAATTAGGTGCCTAATCTTTCATTCTGAAAACTCTCCTCCTGACTTTTTTAGGAACTGCGAAAATTGTGAAGACCTAGATAAGCTCTTTAAAATATACTTTCTGATGCATAAAGTAAATAAATATCCCTCACTTCTTTGGAGATCTTTGCAATATTTAAAATACTATATAATTCCCCAGAAGAAAAGTGATGTACATCTCAATGGAAAATCACAGGTATGCTTTCTAATCTCATATTTGAGTATAAAATATCTCCTCTTTGAATGAAGACCATTCTGTTTCTTTATGCTGTCCTTTATGCTGACAGGCAAAATCACTGTCCTAGTATGATGTAGTGATAAATTTGTTCATGCCTGCTCTGAGAATGAGATATGTTCCTCTAGAACATTGTATGTAAGTCTCTTAAGGACTGAGGCAGATAATTTTTATTATGCCACCACAATTTAATGTCTTGCAAATTTATCACAACAGAGAAATGGGGGTGTGCGCATGGGGTCACATGTCTAAAGGTATCTTCGTCTTACTTTTTTCTTCTTGCTTCTTGTTTATTCCTCGCAGAGGTTCATGTCAGAGCAATCTTTTTTTTCCCAACCAAAAAAGACTGATGCAGTTGTCTCCCCTATACACTCCTCTATATACAATGAGTGTCATCCCAGTAAAAATCATGAGAGATCATGCCTTTCTGGTTCAAGAAACAAAGGTGGGAACTGAGGAGCTGAAGTATGATCTCTTGCTTGATAGTCTGTTAGTTTGCCACAAAATAGTCTTAATCTATCGTAAGTGCTTATACTGTAGTACCTGAAGGCTTCAAAGTCTTTTATGTACTTATTTGCAGAGCACTGTGTCATTTCAATAAATAATGTTCTAGTTGCTTTTATAGATCAAGAGGAATTGAAGGTGAGAAAAACTAAATGGCTGGTTTAAGGTGATGGTGAACTGTGTGACGGAGTAGGAAACTGAACTTGATTTCTTACATCTCGCCCTAACCACCTGGCCATCATTCCTCTCTTTAACAGCCTTTAACCCATTATATGCTGAAGGAATACCTTGTTTCCTCAAAATACTTAGTTGATAAAGGAGGCTGCTAGCTACTTTTTTTCCCCCTGGACATTAGACCTGTGTGAGTAGACAGCTATTTGGTCTGGCTTTGGATCCGGCCACTTCGGATGCCAGCGATCCATTCCAGAGCTCCGGACTGGGTTCCTGCTTCGAACTGGCCAAAGTGGCTCTGAAGCTTCGGAACCGCCTCTGAGATCTGGCCATAGGGTATAATGGGAAATCAATGAAATATCTATAACTTTGTTGTTTTTTGTCTGATTCAGATTAAACTTGCAGGGGTGGTAGCCTCTGCTGAGAGCATGAAGCCTGCCAAGTTTCAAGCAGGGGTCACCATCCCTGCCCTTTTCACTCCCCTGTGGCGTAACACATATGTGTGACATGAGTTTTGCTTTCAGGAATTCGGGGTGCAGTTGCCCCCAAACTCCTGCACCGATCATCTTGAAACTTGGCACACTTCATGACCTGAACAGAAGCTACCATCCCTACAGGTTTCATCCAAATCAGACAAAAAACAACAAAGTTATAGATATTTCATTGATTCCCCATTATACCCTATGAACAGATCTCCGAGGCAGCTCTGAAGCTTTTCCGAACTGCTTCAGAAAGCCTAAAGAAGCCAGCGCTTTGATCCAGACATACTGCTTCAGATGCTGAGGTGTCCGAAGCTTCTCTGGATCCAAAAAACAGTCCAAAGCATCACACAGCCCTACTAGACATGTTTCCCTATTTTTTAAAGCCTCAGTCTCCCATTCCGATCCCATCTTCATACTGAGATGTGACTCTGTCCTTTACCTCAACAACAGAATTGGTCAGAACCTGGATCTCTTGTTCTCTGATATATATTACTATTGTCTCGTTCTTGTAGTTGTCTGACTGTTTCCATTAATCTTATTTGTTTTGGCACAAACAGTATGTAACCTGAAGTGAGCACACAGTAAGGAAGTTTTGGCAGGTGACTCCAATAGGGCAGCATTCCCAGTGAAAATTGGCCTGGTTGTTAGTCACCCTTGATCTAATTTTGGTTGCTTTCTGGAAAAGAAATGGTATCTGTAAAGCATATCTAGAGTCCATCTTAATTTAGTTTGGCTGTGTCCCCGTAGCTTATTTCCAGTCATGATGGTGACTCTTGGATAACACATGGTTATCTGCTTGTTATACTAGAACAGTAAATGAAAGCTTAGGGGAAAGACTGATGTAAATACATGGGATACTTAAAAATATTTATATAAAAAGGAATAACTGAGCCATAAATCCCAGGTAGCAATATCATTAAAGACTGAACCAAAGCGCCTTGAAGTCAATGGACTCTCAATTACTTCAGCAGACTTTGGATTAAACCTATGGTTACTTACAGATGTTACAATAGTGAAGTATTTTCAGGAGATGTTTGACTGTTGACAGGATACTACATTTTGTTTAAAAACTAGCTCAGGAAGGATTAACAGGTAAAGTCTTAGCACACTTTGTATTGTAAGCTCCCTCTTTTCTTTGGAAGGTTGATTTCTGTCTAGTTAGCAATGAATATCTCCATGTAGCAAAGCTATAAAGACAAAAGAAAAGGGTCTTCCATGAATGGACAGGTGGGGCCAGTGATAGTAAACCAGACTCCTGTGGAATAATTGATTTTCTGTTTAGCCAGCTGGATCACCTTCTGTCTTACTATGTGAGTGGCCTTTGTTGATGAGCCAAAAGGCAGTGTTTCAGTTCTATATAGTGAAGCTCCAGGTGTCAAATAGCTGAGATCTGAGTGGTGGGGAAACTCGGCTGAGCAGGAGATTAGCAAAGGCTGGGCCACCTGGGGTTGTCCAAAACTTGTAACTGGGGCTAGGAAAGTGAACAGAGATCAAAAAGCTGTATTGAACATTAAAGTGCTGGCTTTATTATTGTAGTTGCTCATGGCAATTAAAAATAAGAGTAATGGGCCAAGAAAACATGTGGCATGATATTTATTGCTGTTCTACATAGTTATATTTCCACAAGGCCAGACCTGATATGTGTCCTGCTGCTGTAAAAACACAACTGGCAGTTTATTATCCCTATTACAGAGCATCCTTCATTATTTATAGAGACTGTGATTGGAAAGATGAATGACTTTTGTTCTTTCCAGAAGCAATAATAAAGTGATAATGATTCCTTTTAATAACTAGCATCTCTCTTACCCGGAGCCTTACTGCCTGCTCTTCTAATCCTGCAGTTTCCTATCCAGCTAGGCAGAGCAGATTGCACCACCATATTTATTAGCTGCCACAGGTAAAGGATGACTTCCCATCCACTTCTATTTTCCACTGTAATGTTGTTGTCAGTCATAAACAAAATGTTCCCTGAAATGAATGACTTCAGGTTCTAAATTCCTTTTTGAAAAAAAGGGGCAGGTTTTAAGGTGGTGGCTTCTATTTTCCTTGACTCTATCATACAATAACAGACCAAAATGATGAGTCTGAACTCCAGACTGTCTCAACTCCTGTGTTGTTGGGATCTTTTTGTAAATAATATTACCAAAAGTGCAATATTTACTTTAAAAGTAAGTATAATTGTGTTTTGATATCAGATATAAAAAGAATTATACCTTAATGTTTGTGATTTCTAATGAGATTGCATTACTTACTCATCAATACCATGAAGCCTACCTGTAGCCAGTTCAAGCTCATCTTTCTTCTGTTGTTTTCCTCCTTCAAAGCTCAATGAAGGATTTTTAGCATAATACTTTCCATGCAGAAAATGTAAAGGTTTCTCAGGCGAACAGCCTAGGGTGTTTCTCTATTTCTGGATAAAGGCATTCAAAACAGGAGTTGTGTCTGGAGGGGGTACCAAACAAGAAAAAAAAATCCTGTGAATAAATACAGAAAATAAGTAATGGGTGTCTCCTTTCTATGGTGGGAGAGGAGAAAGAATTCTAACCAAAAAAAGAAAGCAGGGCATTTTAAAAAATATTTTAAGAATTTTAAAATAAAATGAATGCCTCTAGCTAAGATGGCTGATTTATGCTTTGAGCCATTGTTAACTACATGAACCATTGCATTATTCAGAAAAAAATATAGTAAATATTAATTTGCATCACTGCTATATTTTAACAAAGCATCAATTGAGCAAAACAAGTTGACTCATACAGGAATTAGAAAACAGCCATTCTATGGTGATAAAATATAAACATTTAAGTGGACTTAAATTCTAAAAGGAGTTAATATTCAGTGTGCAAGAAATCCAATCTTGACAGCCATTTTAATGGATAGGAATTGGATTGGACAGCTGGATTTGGTTTTTATTTCTTGTGTTTTTGCCACATATGTGATAGGGTGAGGGTCAGAGATAATTTTTACCCCTGAATAAATTAATTCAGTTGTGGGGGTTTTCTTTTATCTTGTCTGTTCTGGACTGTAAACATGAAAACATCCTTGTTTTTGGTGTCAAAGATGATAGCTATTTGTTTCCATTGTAAAGTAGCTTCTGTGAATGCTGGACTGGGATTAAGGCACAGAACTGGGATTCAATATCTTCATGGAGACTAGCCTGGACCCAGGCAGGCAGGGTGTGCACCAGGGAAGATGGGATTGGGCCATGAGCAGTCAGGGAGTGGCATCCGGGAGCAAGGTGGGTACGTAGGGCTGAGAATGTGGGGTAGTGACAGCATGGGCTGGGACAAAGCCATGATCTTTTCCCCGCATGTCCCTGTGATGGGCACCGGTTTCTCCAACATGGGCAGACTGAAGCTCTCCCCAGGGCCATGGCCCTGTGCTGTCACTGCCCCAAGATCCAGATCCCTGGCTTTGCCACTCCCCACCTGCCTGTGGTCCCATCCCATCCACCCAGCCATAGACACTGCCCATGTGGGTCCTGGGTCAGCTCCATGAAGACCCTGAGATCACTGGGCAGTGGGAACATGGGTTCAGGGCCTGGGGCACAGTCATGATCCACTCCCCACATGCCTGTGGAGCTGGTGTCCATTGCAGAGGAATGTGGGGAGTGGATTGTGGCTCTGTCCCAGGCCCTGGCCCTGCAATGTCACTGCCCTGTGAACCGGGCCCGTGCTCACCTGTCCCACTCCCAGATGCTGCTTCCCACCCACCTGTAGCCCCATCCCAACTATCTGGCTGAGTATGGGAGTGACTTAGGGAGTTTTGGGGAGCTGTTAGGGGGTGCTGACCCAGACTGTGACAGCTCGCTAAAGCTCCCTAAGTGGCCCTCCATCCAGAATAATTGCCCACCCCTGCAGCAGGCTGTCACCTATGAAAACATATGCCTCTCTGAATCAATTAATTTCTAAGGTGATACTCTGCCCTGTCTTTGGCCAAAACCAACAAACACTGATTATCTTTGAGCTTCCTTATATCTTATGATTAGAGCTTCTATCTTATCAAACCATTCCTAAATGCTATTGCCAGTTAAACAGGACAGAGTTAACATTGTTATAGGATAGTATGTGCATTAAACCTGTCAAAAAGAAGAAGTCCTGAGCTAGATTTTGCTACTTTCTACATTCTGGAAAGGCATGAGGCAACAGTGTGATTTTTAATGGAATTTGGGGACAGTTTCCCCAAACCACCTTGGTGTGGAAGCACACATGCTGATATAGCTTATTCCTATACAAATTAGGGAATCATGTAATTCAGGTCCATGATTCCTTAAATGTAGATGTTTCTCAAACTGAAGTAGGGAGAGCCCACAATCTATTCACTTCATAACTACCTGTTTTCCTTCCAAACTAGTAGCATACCTTACTACCCCCTCTTCCATATCCTAGTCAGAGGATGTGACAGGGAAGAAGATGAAACTTTAGCAGGTAGTTTCTCTCACAGGTTTGAGGTTGGAGAACAGGCCTTGTGGGTGTGCGGGCCGGGAGCGATCCGCGGCCCGCTTTGTGCACGCGGGCTGTGGCCAGCAGCCCGGGCACGCGGGTCGGAGAAAACCGGTGGCGAGCTAGAATTAGTCACGGACGCTTAGTGGTTGATTTAAAGATAGTTTACTTACACCGAAGATGGTCGCGGCGTAGGCTGGACAGTTTTCCAGGCACAGCTCCGATTAAATCCTCGTTTGAGGACTACGACAAGTTCGCTCTCTCCCACAGAGTTGTTGAAAATCCGTGGGTCTGTCTCTTTTGCGCGCAGGAAGGGATACGTCTAGGAATCTATCGGCGACGGGGAGAGGCCAGAGGCTGATCAGGCCCCTGTTGCCTTTTAAGAAATGCATTGGGTCTGTAAGGATCCACAGCGCTTAGAGATCTTCACACAAGGCAAAGGTTTTTCTCTCTCTCTTTAACTCAAACTCCGAACTCCGACTTCGGCGGAAACCACCCAAGCTCTTTATACGGCTAGCAAGCCAATCGCTAGTCGCCATGTATGCATAATTTAATGTGAACCAATAATGTGGCTCGAATTTCAATACAAATGGCGGGAACTCTTTGAACCGAGCATTTCTTAGATGCAAAAAGAAATGCACCCTGCAAAGAAAGCTACAAGTTGGCGGGAATTCTCCTTTGCACTGGGGTTCTCTTCTGCAGCAGAAAACTCCACCGTGCAAAGAAGCTGCAATTTAGCGGAAAAATAATTTAGCAGTGCCGAAGCACACACAAAACACAAAATCACAACTTTGGGTTGTGACAGTGGGAAATTATCATCAGGAGGCTCTGAAATCCTTGGTTTTGAATGATTGCTGAATGAGACTCAATGCCATAGAATTATAGAAAAATAGGCCTGGATGGAACCTATAGAGCTCATCTAGTCATCTGGAGGTCATCAAGAGGTCATCTAGCTCAAGGTAGGATCATCACTATTGAAATCAATGGTCTCCAGCCTTTTTATGGTGAAGATTACTTTTTGGAAGTAAAAGCCACTCCAGGATCTACAGTGCTCCCCCCATCCCACCCCTCCCTGCCCTGCCTCCCCCATCCCCTACCCCACCCCAAGGCCTTGAGAGCACAGGTGAAGGGTCATGGGCCCTGAGGCCTCTGATGGGCTGCACTGATCCCACTTCTGTGCTGCAGATGCATTGAGCTGCCCTTGCCCAGTGACCAGATGAATGTGATGTCAGGACCAGTTCTGGCTGGATCTGGAAGTCTACATTTTTTAGAGGTGCATGGGGGGGGGTGCTGACACTGCTGGGCATAACCTGGTGGAGGCCCTGGGGACCCATGCCCCCCACCTGTGCTCTGGAGGCCTTGGGAGCTCATTCTCCCCCACCTGTGCTCCAAGAGGAGGCTGCTACTGCTGCAGGCTGCATACTGAACTCAAAGCACAGGTAAGGGCAAGGGCCCCTGAGGGCTCCACTGGGCTGCACCCAGTGGCAGAAGCCCCCCCCCCCCCCCAATGCCCCTAGAATGCAGAGACTTCCAGACCCGGACAGGCCAGGGCCCAATACCATATTTGTTTGGCCACCAGGCATGTGCGGCTCAGTGTAGCTGTGGCACAGAAGTGGGATTGGGCCCCAGCCAGGACCAGCCAGGTCTGGGACTCTCCCTGGTCTAGAAGCAAATTGTGGGGTACTCCCACTGCTGGGCTCAGCCCATCGGAGGCCTCAGGGGCCCATTCCCCCTGCCATCTATGCTTGGGGAACAGTGGGCAGCCTGCAGCATCAGCCACCTCATCCCAAGCACAGGTGTGGGAGGCACGGGTGCCTGGGGCCTCTTCTGAGCTGCATCCAGTGGTGCGAGCCCCCCCACCACACACACCCCTGGATTGCGGAGGGTCCCTGGCCCCCTTCCCTTCCCTCCTCCACAAATTGACCTGCTGGGGCTGGGGGTGTGGACATGGGCATGTGTGCATGCCCAGCTGTTCCCCACCATCCCAGGATTGAAGAAAAAGAGGCTCCATGATCAATGTGTAGATCAGGATTGATGGGTTGGTGACCACTAGTCTAAATCATTCCCAATCCATGTTTGTCTAATCTACTCTTAAAAAAACTCACAAGGGTAGAGATTCCACAACCTCTTCAGTAGCTATTCCAATTTTTAACCACTCTCCTAGTTTGGAAGTTCTTCCTAGTATACAACCACAATTTCCCTTGTTGCAATTTAAGACTGTTATTTCTTCTTCTGTCCCTACAGCCAAAGAATGAAACAAATAAAATATCCTAGGCTGAAGAATGGAACAGTTCAAAGTCCCAATCAGAGCTAACACTGTCCAGAAATGAGGAAACGTGGAAGTGATTTAGACATCATTTCACTCTGGCAATGCATGACAGTATAATGTGGAGGGCCAGCAGGCCTCTTTATGTCTGATAATGGCTGGTTCTGGGACACTTCAAGATGTTTTCAATGGTTCAGTTAATTCAGCCAGAAGAATAATTATGAACCTGTTACAGGAATCTAAGGAGCACTACATTCCACAAAGAAGTACATATGAGGAACCTTTTTATCAGATTAGAAGAAGGCGAGGCCAGAAGAAGGTACCTTAAATATTACCTTGTTCAGGCAGTATGCTTTTGTAGGTGGCGGTCTACTTTATCAGAGGGTATACAGAGGATAGAGAAGATAGTAAAAACATGGAAGTTTTGACTGATCTGTGGCTGATGATCTGAGATTGCAAGACTTCTGTAATGTTGCAGTTTTGCAGGGATTAAGTGAGTCCCTGATAAAAGACACCTACATTGTGACTGGAATCTAAGGCAAAAACTCAGAGGGCCTACTGAAAGAAACAAAATTAAGATTTAATGAAGGTATTCAGATTTGCCCAGAGAAAGAAGTCACTCATTCCAAGCTGAAGTGTATGGAATGGACTGTGCTTTACTATTGGACATCATAGAAAATCCAAAATACTCCAAGAAAAGAGACCCTTTGGCAGACAGATATATGGAGCTTAAAGTTGGAGTCTACAAAACAATGGATGATGGAGCTATGGCAAACCAGCCAAGCCAAGGCAATTCCTACACTGGGAAAGAGATACAAAAACTGCAGTGGATTATATCACTTTTCAGGAGTTAGGAAGTGCAAGCAGAATGTGAAAGTTAGACAAAGAAAATGACAACAGCACAACTTGCCTGTATGAACAATTCCTCTGAGCTTTGGATAGTGTTGCAGCAAAAAATAAATGAACTATCGGTCTGAAAGCAAATGGGACATGTATTTAGTTAAAGTTGGACTCTGATGCACAAGCCAAGGTAGTGCCAGAAACAATTATATTAGCACTGGCTGTTCTTTCAGATGGCAAATGGTAAAATGCAGGATTTACAGCAATAAGTTTATCCTCACTAAGGGAATGTGTGAATTAAATATGTGAATGAACAACAAAATGAAAAAGGTACAGTTTTTAATTGAAGCAATAGTAGAAGCCCTTGATTCCACTGAGAGAGAGTACTCATTGTAAAGACAAGAATCAAAAAGAGTTGAGTAACATTTTGAGGATAAAAAAGCTTTCCATGGAAAACAGAGGTGAAAGACCAAAATGCCGGAAATTCACACCACTGGAACAATTACCACTGCACCAGGACAGAGGTTAAAAGAGGAACTCGATAATTTCATTGATCTGGGATTGACAGAAGGAACACCAGAGTGGACACACCCATTTATCATTTTAGGAGGAAATAAAAGGAACTTTTTCTTTACATATGGAAAAAACTAAATAAATATGCAAAGGCAGAATATTTTTTACTATGTACAAGGGACATATTTTTTCTAAAGAGAGCTGTTATCAACTATATTTCTATGCTTGATGAATCAACTGATTTTTGGTAGATGCACTAGAAAAATAAAGTATGTATTTATGCCTTGTGTGAAATTAGGGATGTGTGAAGTCCTGAGGGATTTCACAGGCATTTAGAAGCCATTCAGTAGGTATTCAATTTAAATTAAAAGAATTTGGGGAAATTTAAGAACAAATGCTGAAATTATATTCTTCCCTCCATGGGAGGACTTTGCCTTCTCTTAAGCAAAGTTTAATAATGTTGATTGTGAGAGATAGGCCTGGTAGACTGACTCAAAGAATTTTGTGGTCCTTAACTTTGTGGTATGCAAAGCTCTTTATAAACTTTGGGGAACATCTACTGTAATAGGCTAGATGAGACCTCACCATCATGGTCGTTTCACCAATATTACAGAACAAAAAACACTAAGAATTGGCACAAATTTGAATGTTCAAATAAAGGATTGTGACTTGAAAAATGCAGAGGAGGCAATCCAATTACTGAAGCTTGGAAAACTATTAGGCAAGTATGTCAATCTTATTCCAGAAGAAAATAGGGGACCCTGTTTAAATTTTAAATAACATCCTCTGGGATTTACTTGTAAAGCATCTCACCTAGAATGAATTGAACATTTATATTGGAAGTGTTCCTAGTACTTAGTCATTTGGGCTATTCACTTAAGATGTCTGGAAGATTTTACTGAGACATTGCACAATAAGTTCCGACATTTGAAAGTTATGACTTGCAGCTATTTTAAAACCAATGTTGTTAAAGATCTCATTTTCAATTTTAAACATAAGATAACTGGAAGCAAAAAATGTAATTGAACATTATGTGTCTTCATTTTTTGAGGCTAGAAAGAAACACTATAACTCTGTTCCTTCTGCATACAAAAAGTGTTATTTTTGTATGAGCAGCCAGTCTAATAAGTAAGATGACACCATTTCTGCCAACTTACACAGCCTTTTATAGTAGACAAAACTTTACCTTCCGGGCAAAATAGAGACCCTAGTAAAAAAAACAAAACAAAACAAAAAAAACCCAAAATCCAAACATTTTCACAAAGGCAAGTGCTACATCTTTGTGAGAGAGAAACGTATTGTTTCAATCTTAATTTTTTCTTTCCAGTTATGAAAGCTAGGGTGTGTACAGATATGATACTTATTTTCAATCTAAGTGAACGTAGATTGATCTAAACCTGTAACAGGACAGATGTTCAACACACACAGACCAGTCAAAAAAGAGCACCAAGTGACCTAGAATAGATGGAGTCTGAGGCGCACTACATTGAAATGGATTCAGGTTAAACCACAGGCAGGCAAAATATGGTCCACAGGGCAGATCCAGCCCACCAGGTGATTTCATCTGGCCCGTGGGTGAGTGGGTGCCTACCAATTCACTGTATCCCAAACAGCCCTGGGCTGCCCCTGCTGTGCTTGCATGGGTGAGAACCCTGCGGGGGAAGCATGCACTGTGCTCCCACCCTGATCTGTGGGATGGCCCTGTCTCTGGCCCCACAGATAGGAAAGCAGAAGCAGGCAGGTGAGGGGGGGCACGGGGAGTGGTGGTGGTGGTGGCAGGCAGGCAGAGGAAACAACGGTGGCAACAAAAGGTGGGGGAAGTGTTGGTAGCAGCAGGTAGAAAGGAAAGCAACAGCAAGTGGGCAGGAGGGTGGGAAGTGGCATCTCGGCAGGAACATGGGGCCTGGGGCTGGTGGGGGCCCTGGGTGGGGAGGCAGGAGCACAGAGCCTGGGCTGGCAAGTTCCACCTGGTTAAATTGAATGGGGCTCCCCATGGCTCGCATGCAGTTCCCGGGTTCTCCACTCAAGCTGCATGCTTTTGGGGGGAGCCCTGTGTGACGGAGCCGGCAGCCTGGCCTTGCTCCCTGCCATGTGCAGGTCATGGGGAATGGTGGGGAGCTCTACACTATGGAGCCAGGTGAGCTCCGCTGCTCTCCCTACCACCCTGGCTGAGCCCCGTGGCTTGCACCGTTGGCTTCATTACGCAGGGCACCCCCTTGCAGCATGGGGCTCAGATGGAGAACCTGGGAACTTCATTTGGGCCCCACATGATGGTGCTGACAGCCCGGTCACGTGCATTCCTGGGGCTTGCTGGGACCACACGCTGCCTGCTGTGAGCACACCGAGAGCCTGCCACGTACTGGTGGCAGGGGCTGTGCACAATGCAGGAGGGGGAGGGCATGTGTGTGAGGGGGGTGTTCTTATAGGGGGGCCCACATGCACACCCCACCATACACATGCACGCACACCCCACATGCCCCCAGCCACATCCCACCACACATGCCACAACTCCCCCACACATGCACAGACCCCCAAAATGTCATACCCACCCACAGACCCCCCCACAAACAGCTTCCCACAAACTATGCGCACACACCTCCACAGGCTTCCCAAACTTCATACCTACACACATCCCCACCCACACCCTCCTCCACACTCCAAATACAACCCCATACACACACAGTCCCCATAAACCCCATACCCACCCACCCATACTCCCCACATCCTCCCCACAATATACAAGAGTAAATGCTATTATGCAATCATCTCTATGTACACTACAGAAACACATACACATCAGGACAAAAATAGTATTTTGAAATAAAATTAAAATATAGTAGAAGTTTAATTTTTAGTATATAATTTGTTTTCCAGTTCCAAGATAGCACCCCCCTTCCCAAAAGGAGTACTTCCAGGGGTAAGGGGAGGGACTTCCAGTGGCAAAGGTCAGGGGTGAGGAGGTGGGACTTCTGGTCCCAAGATGTTGACCAGGGAGTGGGGCACCTGCCAAGGGGCAGGGATACACTTGCAGTGCTCGACAGCTCACCAAAACTCATTAAGCAGTCCTCCAGCCAAAATAATTGCCCACCCCAGTTAGACTAATCAGTCAAGCATCTATACTGTTCCCCTATTGAAAGAAGTTAGATTTCTGTCTTCCAACATCCCAGTGTGCCTTGCAGTCCCCCACCCCCCAGCCCTCCCTGGTGGGGAAGTACACTAGCACTTGGCATCAGCTTGGCTGCTGCAGCTGAGTGCCCAGCTTGCTCAGCACTCTCCCCAGCCCTGCCTCAGCCAGCTGCTGACTCCAGACAGGTAGGGGGAGAAGTGTGGCAGCTGTGTCCTGCTCATGGGCCCCAGGACCTGGGCACTGGAGTCCTTGGGCTGTGCCCCCACACTCCAAACACCCCATCATGAAACACTCTGCAGCCTACACTCACACCCCAAAACTGAGCCCAGGAGAACCCCTGCACTTGAAAATAGACCTATGGACTCCAATCCCAGCCCTTGAGCACCCAGCAGGCAGGAGCTAATACAGTTTGCCTCTGGCAAGTTGGGCTGAGGGAACAGAACCCAAGGACTGGGACAGTATGGAGGCAACCCTGTCACCTCTGCAGCTTGGTCACTGCCAGAAGGTACCCAGGCCATGTGTACCTGGAGTATTATCAGGGGGTTTTTGGCTTGCAGGTTCAGGGTCCCAGAGCGCTGAGGCCTGGGAGGAGAGAGGGTCTTTGAGCATCCCAGGTGAAATAGATAGTTGGATGCCCCTGAAAACTTTGGGCATGGACAGGACATAGCCAGCTAGTGTTGCCAGGTAGAGACCCTGGGAAATTTCTAGACTGAGGTGTGGGCATTGCCAGCTGGAAGCCCCTTGAAAGTTTGAGGTTGTGGGGGTGGCCTGGCCAATAAAGCCCTCATCATTTTGGAGCAGCAGCCATATCCAGAGTGAGAGGAAAGTCAGTATTCACATCCATGAGTACCTATCCACCCATCCATCCATCCATCCATCCATCCATCCATCCACCTCCTCCTTATAGCTAGATCCCTACCCACATGGAGATGCTGACACTCTACAGCCACCACCACACACCATGGATGAGCCCATCCCATCCTCCTCTAGTACTGAACCCCAGCCACATAACTGGGGCCATGGGGAGATTCATAGATGTTAGGGTCGGAAGGGACCTCAATAGATCATCGAGTCCGACCCCCTGCATAAGCAGGAAAGAGTGCTGGGTCTAGATGACCCCAGCTAGATGCTCATCTAACCTCCTCTTGAAGACCCCCAGGGTAGGGGAGAGCACCACCTCCCTTGGGAGCCCGTTCCAGACCTTGGCCACTCGAACTGTGAAGAAGTTCTTCCTAATGTCCAATCTAAATCTGCTCTCTGCTAGCTTGTGGCCATTGTTTCTTGTAACCCCCGGGGGCGCCTTGGTGAATAAATACTCACCAATTCCCTTCTGTGCCCCCGTGATGAACTTATAGGCAGCCACAAGGTCGCCTCTCATCCTTCTCTTGCGGAGGCTGAAAAGGTCCAGTTTCTCTAGTCTCTCCTCGTAGGGCTTGGTCTGCAGGCCCTTGACCATACGAGTTGCCCTTCTCTGGACCCTCTCCAGGTTATCCACATCCTTCTTGAAGTGTGGCACCCAGAATTGCACGCAGTACTCCAACTGCGGTCTGACCAGTGCCCTATAGGGGGGAAGTATCACCTCCTTGGACCTATTCATCATGCATCTGCTGATGCACGATAAAGTGCCATTGTTTTTTCTGATGGCTTCGTCACACTGCCGGCTCATGTTCATCTTGGAGTCCACTAGGATGGGGGACTTATTGCCATCTGGGGTAAGCAGGGCTGGTACCTCAACAGGAAGGTGTTTGAGCAGGTTGCCCAACAGATATAAGTGAGGGAGCATGACAGGGACTGGGTGCAGGGCTGGTAGAAGACCAGGTGCAGTTGATGAAGGTGCAGGATGTCAACAAGAACTATAGGAGCAGTAGGCAAACCATGCCCTTCTATGAGAAACTGTCACACTTTGCCACTGACAAGGTCTTCACCACCTAGCACACCTATGGCGTCATCGGTAGAGGAAGGAGGCCCCAATGTGACAGGACAACCAGCGGCCCAGGAGCAGGTCCCTGGGTGCCACAGAGCATGAAGTATGCTGCTGGTAGTCCACAAGGTCCCCATCTTAATGGTGCTGGTCCTTGGTACATCAGAGGAACTAGGAGTAGGGATTTACCTGGAACTGTACTTCAGATCCTTTGACTTCTTCTCAGCTCTGGTCATGGGCATGGACCTTGTCTGACAGTATGGTCATAATGACCCAGGACCTGGGGCTCTTCTGCCTTCACCTTGTGGAAGCTTCTGCTGTGGGTTCCAACTCCCCTTGACCATGGCTGAACGCATGGCCCCAGGGAAACCATTTCCAATGTTGAAGCCACTGGTGTTCCACTTCCACTCTTCTGACATCTCCTTGATGCACCACTTCCAGATGCACAGGGAATCCCCGAGTCTCCCAACTTCTAACACACCTGCAACCCTCACACACAAACCCCTCACTGATTCCAGGGTTGACCTGTGAGCAATCACAGCCCATCTCCCAGGCAGGTATGGATCTATCCTATCACACGTGGCCATGAAACAGACCCAGACATTGAGGGAAATGAAAAGCCCCTGGGTGGAAGGAGGCAAGAGGAGAGGATGGGGAAATAGCAGGATGATGATGCTGCACTAACCCAAAGCCCTCTGTCCAGGTCTGTCTCTAGAAGGTAGACACTGGACCCAACCTCCTTCCCTCCCCATCCTCCCATCACCCCCCAAGGGCCTAGCAGCCTAAATGGGCTATCCCCATGCCATTGTGGCATGGAACTTTAGAAGGGGGGCCCAGTACATGAATAGGAGGAGTGGGGATCTGGGTAAATGCCCCCATTCTGACTGCTAAAAGTGCAGAGCCCCAGGCTTCTTACTGCTCAAGATCTTCCTTTTTTTCAGCACTGGACAGACAATTCCCCCACTCCCCTCCTCTTCCTGTCTTTCTGTAGCAGCACAGAGCTTAGGCAAAAAACCCACCTCCCCTGCTTTGAGCAGTCAGCAGTCCATCTCCCAGACTCTGGGATCATAAATCAGCTGCATTCACACCTCCCTCCTTATCTCTCAGGGCCATGCTCAGCTATTGTGAAGGTGTGACTTCCACACCCAGCCACCCTGAGCAATGGCATGGAACCAGCCTTGCAGCCCCCTCCTTCCCCTTGGACTTGTGAAAAAGCACTGAAATCAAGTATTGGGCTCTGCAGGCAAAGTATACAAAACAGGAATGGGTGTTGGGGTTCTTCAGCCTTCCCTGCTTGGTAGCACCAAGGACCTGGACAGCAGATAGGATGGTGAGATCATAGATATGAGAGAGCACACAGCTATCTTTGCAAAACACCTGGAGTTGTACAGCAGCAATGCAAAACAAATTCCCATTAGTCAAACAAGTATCCTCCTGCTCTCCCTCCCTGTCCAAGAAAGACACTGATATGATGGCAGGAGGCCTGCATTGGAACTGTAATTGCAGCCAATACAGCCCCACTGCCAAGGTGACTCCTGAGTCACACATCTGGAGAGGCTTGCAGGTAGCACTCCTGCAGGTAGAGTACTCCTGTATTCTAATCCAATCTCAGGGGAAAGTCTGGTGGAGCCAGGTGACTCTGAGGTTCACAGAAAAGGCAATCACTCTACCAATCCCTCAAAGCAAACCCCAGCTCCCTCCTGCAGTCATGGCCTAATCATAGTCCTCAACAGCATGCCTTCCCATGCCAACTCCTGAAAGTAAAACAACACCCAGCCCCAGCCCCTCCAGGTCTATTCAGAGCAGAAGAATAGTGCTGGAAAGCCATGGGCAGCATACAGTGAGACTCTTTTCAGGCATCTGGGATGGGGGTAACCTCTCTCAGTCAGGCCACAAATTGTTTACCACCATGTTAATAGTGAAGGTGATCACAAACTCATCTGTGAGTGTCAGCTAATCATAGCAAAGTCACAGATAGCGTACAAGCCTGGTTCTCATGTTGAATGGAAACCTGGGCTTCTCCATGCTTTCAAAGGGGATGACTTCCCTCCCCCCCCACCCTGAGGTGTCAAATATCTCTCAGGGTATCATATCCTCAAGCAAGAGCAGGGCATATTGGCTGGCATTCCCTCAGGAATAGTGGTAAGCTCATCTCTCCAGCACTGGTCGACTTTCACCAGGGAGACCTCAGCAGTGAAGCACTGTTCCTGCACATACAAGATGCAGAAGGTGCTGAAATGTCTCTCTTGTAACAGAAGGAGGTGGAGGGAAATCTTAGAGCTCTGCTGGCATTCCCCAGAGCGTGCAGTTCCTGCTTGGTCTAGGGATGGCCCAAATTCTGGTGGGATCCTGGGTTCCTGGACACACTGAGTGGAGTAAGTGCTGGCAACACTTCCTCCCCTCTGTTGGTGGTGCCATAGGTGTGTGGAGTGGCGATGGCCTTGTCAGTAGCAAGGGAGTTTCTGGAACTCAACCCAGCTCCTCTCTCCCCAACAACCAATCCCAGCACCACTGCAGCACCTACTGTCCACCCACTGCACAACCAGGGCCTTGGTCTCTATTGTATTGGGTGGAGAACACTGGCACAGTTTCCAGGCCTTGGGAAAAGGGGCAAGACATGGGATTTAGCATTGCTTCCTTGCAGTCTCTGTGGGCTCCTATAGATGTGCAGCAAGGCTGCTCCAACGTGCTGTAAATCCAGTGTGTTGGAAGAGACTTGATTAATTAAGTGTACTGGAGCATGAAAATTAGCACACTCCAGCAGCCTCAAGCATCATATGTATCACCATCCCTGCACTGAAAAACGGTGGCAAGGTGCTTTAAACTAAAGCTTGTTTGATGAGCTTTAGTTCAAAGCTCTCCACCATCATTTTTCAGTGGAGGGATGCTGATACACATGATGTTCAAGTGCTTTTAATCAGTGTGACCAGCTAATTAAAGTGCTCCCCCGCACATATCTATAAATGCCCTATGTTCCTGCCCAGCCAAATGTTGGGACTGTCCTAAACATCCACCGTTATATTGTATTTTATCAGTCAGAGTTGATACTTTACATGAAGGCGCTATGCTTCCCCTGTGAAAGTGTAGAGACTACACCTGTGCATAGGAGGACAGTGTGCCAAGGGCACAATGGTGGCTCAAGGCCAGGGTGGTCCCCAACTATGAAGCACCTGGGAGATGTCCAGAGAAGACATTGAAGGAACAAAGAGGAGATGTTGCAGGCCTTGGTACCTCCTTCTGAGAGCAGGCATCCATGGCTGACTCCTGGCACTGGGAGCTGAGGGATCAACATGAGGAGAGAATTCAGCTATGGGAAGAGGACACCCTGAAGCTGAGGGGTACCTACATCTGAGCTGCCAAAGTACAGGAATGGAGCTCAAGATGGCCACCCACAGCTCTAAGGAGGTAACCCATGCTTCAGTGGAGTTGGCACCAAGAAAGGGAGTCCATGGATAGGATTCTGGACCACTTTGTGACGACCTATGATTCCCTGCCCTAACTCATGCCAGCCCTGTTACCCACAGAAACCCAGTAGCACTCTGTCTTGTGGGTGGTGAAAGTGGACATGGGTGGACATGAGGAGGAACTTTTCGGCTCCCTGTGAGCTGTCTCCTGGCTTGGGTCCCACTGAACAGGGAAGCACCCCAGCCATAGTGGGGATGGGCAGCCCTTGGTCCTGGTCTCAGTCTTGCTGCATGAATGTCCCAGGCATGGATGAGGTTTACAGGGTTGGAGTTCCCAAACAGGAAGACTGGGACCTGGGGACCAGAGATGAGGGGCTGGGGGTTCCTGCATGGAAGTGCCAGGAGTCCACAGTCCTGCTGTTGTGATGCCTCCCATCCTACTGCTTCCTGCCTCTCCCCTCCCGTCCCCCCGCCCCCAAGCTCCACAGCCCTCTCAAGTGGACAGTGGGTCTGAGATCAACTACCTGTCCAGCTCCTACAAGGAAAAATCCCTGGTCTTACTCCCAAATCTAGCAATTAGTGGACCAAATTTAAATCTCCCTTCTCTGCCCCTCCTGTCCAAGTTTCTGTGCTGGATTCTGCCCCTCTGGCATTCTCCTCTGACCCCAATCCCTGACCTGTTCCCAACCCTAATCACCCATTCAGGTTAATTTGCCTCTTTCTGCAACCACCCCATCCATGCTCATTTCGCCTTCTAAAGGTATGCTGGTTTGCATTGATGGAAAGAGGGACCAACTTCTGACACAGGCGGTGTTCAACAAGTTTTTCTTTAATAAAAACAAGAAAATTTTGGCAATTGTAACATTGTAAACTGAGGCATGTCTCTTTCTCACGCCACGCCCCACTTCATCTTGGTGCATGTCCCTCAGGGAAACAGGGGAGGGGAAGGTGTTCAGCCAATCAGGGATGTGGGTGGCCCTGCTGGACATGCAGGGCCACAGGAACCTCAGGAAGGAGATCCATCACCTGGAGCCAGTGTGCAGGCATGTAGAGATTCAAAGCCATTATCAGGAGTACATCCCTCTGGGTGGGGTAGGGGAGGCTATGCTGGCCCCAGCAGCCTTACCTGAGGTCCTGGGGGCCTTTTGGGGCTGCAGAAGCAGCAGTCCTGCCTCTCAGAGCCTGGGCATGGCTCCGGCCAGTCAAGCTCTAGTTTTGAGCAGTGGGTTATCCAGGGGGTCAAAAAACCCACTGTGCTGCTCCCTTGAAGTGTGTGCAGCTAAATGTGCAGTAAGTGGTACTGCAGACATGTCTAATCCCTAATCAGACTTGGAATGAAATTTAGGAATTCTGATGTGAAGAAATATTCATTTCTTTATTTTGGTTCACTTCTCTCCTGTAATGAATTTCTCAAGTGGCTAATAGACTGCATCATGACAAATTCCTGTAGTGTTCATACTGGAGGACTGATTAGAGTCTTACCAATTTTATTCATGTATTACCTCCTGATTTGCTTTTACTTCATTTATCTTTGGAATATAATAGGGAGCTCTACTTGATAAGATTTCTCAAATGAGTACAGATTTTCAGGAAGCTGTTTTGTACTCATTGCTTTAATATGTGCAGTAATTGAAAATTTTGGACTAGGTTCTGTCAAGTTTCTTACTCTATCAGAAATCTCCTACACTTCAGTGAGACAACTCACAGGGTAAAATGCTATTTAGTGTGAAATTGGGAAAATCTAATCATTCGTTACAGTGACTAAAATGACCATGAGGCAAGGATTTTAGACCTGAAGAAGGGTACTGTGTTACCCCAAAACTTATCCAGACAGCTCCCAGTTGGTCCAATAAAAATACCATCCACAAAAATTCTTGCCTCACATTTCCTGGGACCATCATGGCTACAACATCATCCCCACATTCCCATAAAATGAGCATGATAGTCTATCCTTGACTGTTGTTTCACAGACACATTCCTGTTATTTTCCATCACTTAGGGAAAGTATAATGATTTAATTTTCTTTCTACACATTTAACTTAAAGCTGGATAGAAACCAGCTATAGAATTGTTATATATTCTCAAGCACTAACTTTATAGCGGGTTGCCTCTTTTTATAACTGGATAGACAATTTAGTTGTGTGATAGTTACTTTGCATGTGTGGCTTGAGTAAACTTATTGAGCGTTTAACCAGTTAATTACATAATATATGTAATGTATCATGGGCCTAACCCTCCTTATTTTTGCGTGATTATTTTTAGCTGTTCTACATCTATGAAGTCAATATCCTGACCTGTTATAACTCCCTCAAACTCCTGTATCATTTCTTACATTGATCTTTCTGATTCTCAGAATATAATTGTGTTCTACATACTTATGATAGAAATAAAAGAAAACAGGTCCTTTTGTATTGTTTTTGTAAAGCTTTTGTGAGTATGGCTTCCAAAAACTGATGAGGAGGAAGCAGCTGACTCTATAGTCTTATTTTTCATGCCAGTTTTCAGAATCTTTTTCACATTCTTCCTACTAGTAGCATTTAGCTTTGCACCATCTATTCAATAAATACGCAATAATTATTCCTCTGAGTCTACGTGTGGATGAATGTGAGTGTTACTTTAGATAAAATGTGCAGTCTGTAATGAAAACAGCAATTCATTTTTGTGTGTGATCTTTAGTTGAAGCAGAACAATTCTAAAGCTTATCTTGAAGTTGTGCATGTGCATTTGAAGTGGCTTTTCTGTGTAGATCAGATTCTTATTTTTCCCTCTCTCTCCTACCTATTTTTGATAACTGATTAGTATTCAGCACAGAAACCCTTGGGATAGATGACTCTGTGACTATTGCTATTTTATATATATACAAATATATATGAAATAATAGGGAAATACATACAATGCTCTATCCAAACTCTTCACTATGAAACTTGTAGTTTAACAATGAAAATATTTTTGCTTTTTGCTTTGATTCCTTAAATTGTGAAGCTCTGTGGGCCATCCTCCAATGTCTTGGCTGCTCACTGAAGTTTGTTACCATGCTGAGGCTCCTGCATGATGATATGGCCACCACTGTCCTGAGTGGAAGATCTGAAACCGATGGCTTCTGCATCTGGACTGGGGTCAAATAAGTTTGTGTGATCACCCTCAACCTGTTCACCATCTATCTGGCCATAAACCTCCACCTCATCCGAGATGATGTACCATCTAGCATCAGTTTCCAGTATCGACTGGATGGGAAGCTTTTCAATTTGGGCACTTCTAGGCAAAAACAAAACTTACCACCAAGGACATCTATGACCTTCAGTTTGCGGGTGATTGCTGTGTGATGGCTCACTCTGCACAGGATGTGCAAGTGACCTTAGATCTCTTCAATGCTTCGTATAAGAGACTTGGCCTGTCCTTCAACATCACAAAGATGAAGGTTCTCCACAAATCCTCCCCAGGCCAGGTGAACAACCCTCGCGCTATCTACATAAACAGGGAGGCTCTGTAGTACGTAGAGCACTTTCCATATCTCTGTAGCCACCTCTCTCAAGGGGCTTCCATTGATGAAGAAGTCCAGCACCAGGTCAACTGTGTCAGTGCCACCTTCTTCAAGCTGCAACACTGTGTCTGTGAAAATAGAGACCTTCAGAAGTCGACGAAGGTCCTGGTTTACAAGGCTGACATGCTGACCACCCTCCTCTACTGCAGTGAAACCTGGACTGTCTACCAATGCCACATTAAGACCCTTGAGAGCTTTTACCAGTGGTGCTTGTGTCGAATCCTGGGGATCAATTGGGAGGACTGCCAGACCAGCACGAACGTCCTCCATGAAGCTGCATCCACCAGCACCCAAGCCTTGCTCTTGAGAAATCAACTCTGATGGACAGGCCACTGCATCTGGATATCCAAGAACTGCCTCCCTCACCATATTCTCTTTTCCCAGCTCTCCATTGGCCAACGGTCAAAGGGAAGCCAAAGGAAACAGTACAAAGACACATTCTGAGGCAGAATGGCAGCAGTGGAGGAAGGAGACTAACCCGGGGTTGTGAATCCCACTCCCCCATGCAACAGCATGCCCCCATTGCAAAATAATGTGTGTATCCAGAATCAGGCTTTTCAGTTACCTGAGGACCCATCAAGCCTGACAGATGTCATCCTTGACTTTGAGTGACTGCCAACAACCATTTTTGCTTTTTAACTCACTTTTAAAAAAGAAAACTATTTTGCATGGTGGGGGGAGGAGGGGACGAGAGGAGGGCAGTGGTATAGCAGTATTTGTCAATTCTGACAGCAGCTTTTAAGATGCCATTTAACAAATGTTTTGCCAATTTAACTTATTGCTTTTCACTGAAAACAGACAGACAAATAGACACAGATCTCTCAATTTCTATCTTCCAGACATCCTGGAAAACTTGAAAGTGAAGAAATTAATTTTTAAATTGTGTATATAAAGTATATTAATAATAGAGTGTCACAAGTGTTAAATTGTTGGAATTATAAATCATAAATCTTAAATCAATCATAAATCTTAATCTTAAATTGTTAAATTTGGAATCATAAATCTTAATATCAGAAGTGATAGGAGAACATCTTAAGCCATAAAAAAGAAGGAAGAAGGTATTGTATTATGTAGAAACCAGCCACTTGAGGAATGTAACAAGTTCAAACCCCAAACAGTGAATAACCCTGTCCCAGCCAAATAATGAAGGACCCATCTTTTTTGTTACAGAGAAAATTTGAATAGTTGTCATGGCACAAAATAACACTTAATTGAATTATGGGGCCATTATTAGCAACACTGTAGTATGATCACATGTGTTTGTGTGCATGCACACGTAATAAATGCGAACATTACCTATCATGCTGTAACATTAATGAACCAATACCTGAATTTGTTGAATTGCTTTTCATTATCCAGTCCTTTCACATGTATAAATTATAATTTCAGTGCTTTAATGTAGGACCAGATCTACAAAGGAGTTTAGATTCTTTAGGTGTTCATTGGGGCTTACAACGGCACCAAAATAACTTCAATATCAACTTGCAACTGATTTTAGCCCCCACCAAACAAGAGGAGAGAGAGAGAAAAAAACAATTACATTTTTGTACTCTGGGAAAGATTGATAGATTCATAGATGCTAGGGTCAGAAGGGACCTCAATAGATCATTGAGTCCGACCCCCTGCATAGGCAGGAAAGAGTGCTAGGTCTAGATGACTGCTATGCCACTTCAGTCTCCTAAATGTGCTACAGATTTGCCAGGGTGTTTAGGTACTTAAAGAAGCAGACTGATGTCTCATGGGGTTTTACAAAAGCATCTTAGGCAAGTTAGATATCAAACTCCTATTAACTTTCAAAAGAGCTCAGGAAAAGAACTGCAGTTTATACTCTCCTCTCTTGTTCAGCAGGGAGGAAAAAGGCAGGGAAAGAATGAGTTATATTAATTTGTAACTGGCAAGTTCTATATACACTTAGCACTGAAATGCACCAGGATTCTTGTCTCTAGTTTCTTCAAAATTGTATGAGTAACTACAGCACTAGCAAAAGATTCCAAAAGGAATGGGGAAATATTTAATTTAATTTAATTTAATTTAATTTATAATATATATATTTTGTGGCAGTGTGCTAGAAAAGCAGACAGTTGGCCCACTGGGTTTTGTTAGATTCTGGGCAATCATTAGTAATGGAGGCAATCATTAGTGATGGCTTGCCAAAGGATCTCGAAATGTAAATCATTCCCAGAAAAAAGCAGCATTCTTTACTTTTAATGCACTTGGAAGTACTTCCACTATTTTAAGTACAAAAGGCAGGAGTCAAATTGAGCCAGTTCTTATAGTTTACATTCTCTTTAAAAAAATGTGTGTGCGCGCGTGTGTGCCCGCGTGCACGCACTCACGCACACAGGCACGCATGCACGCACGCACGCACAAAGTATAAATTGGATTCCTGAACCATTAGACATCATGAGACAGCACTTACAGGTAAGAACATTGTCAAGCTGTGACTCTTGTTGGCGTGTCAACTCTAATGATCAATAACAAGAAAAGTAAAAACTGAAACACAATCCAGGCTGATTAAAATATGGTAGAAAGGAGAGAGGTGGTTTTATTGTGAAGATGTTTGATATGTCAAAGGTGGGATCTCATTTTATTATCTTATAAATAAGCCCCACATCCCCCCAGCATCCTGAAACCCCCCAGAAAAACTTTATCCAGGTAAAATAAGCATTTTAACCTTGTTAGCAAATAGGAAATGCAGAGACTAATGCCACTACTTCTAAGTTTTATACAGGAAAACATCTAAAATGGACTGGTAATCCTTGGCACACACGCCAGAGCATGGCACATGAGGCCATTTTGCTTGGCACACCACAGCTGGCCCATGCTCTGGCCACAGAGCCCAGGCTGCTTGCAGCAGGTGGCCAGGAGGCTGTTGGATTGTTCTCAAAAGACCAAGCAGTTACGTTTCTAGAATTATAAAGTTTGTTTATTCAGAGGGTAATACTTTGCCTGCAGTTCTGCAGTTCCTTCCTGCAATCCCTGAGCCAATGTAACAATTTACATATAATACTCTTAAAGGTATCCACACATCTGCCCCCTTTACATGTAAATGTCCCATGTAATACTAATATTGGCAGTTTATTTCAGCCTATAGTTAAAGCACGTTTTAACAGTTCTGTGTCAGTCTTTGTGTTGGCTTCTTAGCTCTAAGTGATCTTCTCAGTTTCTCTGCAGTCTCAATCCTTCTTGGTTCAATTCTTGTTTGGTTTGTTCAGATGTCTCTACTTCTGTGTCATTTCCAATCTTATCTGTTATTTCATGTTGCTTTGGTATTAGCTCTGTTTCCTTTGGTGAATCTTGTGATGCTGCTTTTTTCTCCCCTTTATGAACTACAAGTGTCTTCTGTTCCTTCTTAACACCTGTCCTTCCGGTGTGACTACTTTATAGGAATTGGGAACTACTTGATGGGAAACGAGTGCTTTTTGTTTCCATGTTCATCCAAATGAAATAAGCAGTTCTGGTAACTCTGTGGAACCCCTGTCATAGTACCATTTTTGTTTGAGTTTGCTGAATTTTTTTAATGTTTTCACATCTTGCTTTTCATTCTGATATGCATCATCCACACAATTTGGCAGCCTGGTTTTGAGTTTCCTGTTAAACAGCATTTCTGCTGAGGACAATCCATGTTTCATGGGTGTGGCCCTTCAGTTTAAGAGTGACAAGTAAACATCAGTATGTGAATCTGTAGCTTTTTTCAACAATTTCTTCACTATTTTTGTTCCATTTTCCACCAGTCCATTGGATTGAGATTATTTAGGACTTGAAGTGTGGAATCCATATTTGTTTACAAACTCTTTAAACTCCAGACAGTTGAATTGATGTCCGTTGTCTGTTCTCACAATTGTGGAATCCCATGTCAAGCAAAAATCAATTTGATGTGAGTTATGACATAGTTTGCTGTTGTGCCTTCGAGCAATTCAATTTCATGATAGTGAGGATAATAATCCAGCACTAATGCATACTTTTTCCCCGCATGTATGAATAAGTCAATGCCCACTTGAAACCATGGAGCTACGAGATCCTCCAGGGTTTTTTTTCTTTCTTTGTACCTCACTCCTGGTACCATGTGTTGTTCTCAAAAGACCAAAGAGTTAAGTTTATAGAATGATAAAAAATGTTTATTCAGAAAGCAGTACCTTGCCTGCAGTTCCCTCCTGCAATCCCTGGAGCCAATGTAACAATTTACGCAGAGCACTCTTAAACGTATCCACACAGCTACAAGCCCTGCTGTGATGGTGACAGTGGGTCCAAGGCTCAGGGCAGACTTGCAATCCACTGCCCACATATCCCTGCAATGGGCACTGATTCCATGGGCAGGGGCATGCAGGAAGTGGATTGCAGAGTCTACCCCAGGCCCCAGGCCCACACTGTCACTGCCCAGTGATCCTGGGGTCTCCATGGAGACCAGCCAGGACTCACATGGGCAGCGCACATGGTCAGGTAGATGGGATGGGGCCATAGGTGGATGGGGAGCAGCATCCATGAGAGGGATGGGTGGGCAAGGCTGGGATGTTGTGGAGGTAACGGCATAACTGTGATCCAGTCCCTGCACACTCCTGCCTGTGAAACAGGGACATGCAGGCAGCAGATTGCAGCTCTGCCTAGAGCCCCAGCCCTGAACTATCAATGCCCAATGATCCTGCCCTGTGGTCCCACCCTCACCCACCTGTTCCACTCCCAGGTGCCACTTCCCACTCACAGCTCCATCCCATCTGCCTGGCCACGTGCCATGCCCATGCAGGTCCCACACTTGGTGGTGGATGTGGGATGGACAGGCTAGGGTGCCCAGGCATTGGGGCCTGTTCTGGTGGGAGCAGTAGTTGGAAGGAGCTGCTGCTGGTGCTTTTGGGAAACAAGTCCAGACACCACACCACCCCATCCCTTCTGTGCACCCAGGGGCAACAGGACAGTTTCACGTGCCATAGCCCAGGCTGCCCTCTGTGCCTGGGTTACTCCAGGAGCAAAGGGATTTCACCCCTGATGAACCCCAAGTGAAGGGGAGTTTACCTTGGGTAAGGCTGAAGGGCTGCTTCCAGAGAGGCTTAGATACACATGGTATCTCCAGACCGTTCTAAAAGCATGCTTTCCCTGTGTGTGGGAGAGCACATTTTCAGGAACATCATAAAAAGATGTCCAGGGCACCAGCAAGCCTCAGACCCTGGCATTGAAGTGGAGGTAGTATGGGTGGCAGGCAGAGTTACTGCAGCCCTGATTGGATCTGCTGAACATGCTGGGAGAAACTGCACCGAATGACACGAGAGAAGGCAGGGAGCAGTCCCCTGCAGCAACGCTGACAGTAGGCCACCTGGATTTGACTGGTGGGACCCATCCCAGGGTTGAATTCACATCCCATTACATCAGACACATGAATCCCAAAACCCTGAGTGCCAAGACATGGGGCACCAGGGAAAGTTTGAGTTCAAATTTTTGTTTTGCTTTGAAGATTACAGCATATATTGAGAGAGGGTTGACCCAGGAAAGGGTATCCCAGCAGGACCCCAGGTGACCTGACAAGGTGATAACAGACTTTGCTACTTTAAAGGGGTATAGCCACAGCCACCTAGTTGAGCCAATGGAATGGGACATTACCCCAGCTTGGGGGAATGAGCCTATACCCCAGAGGTGGCATTAATAGGGCCGGTCCAGACTGGGCATGACCAAATGTGGGCTAGTGCCGTGGCTGCAAATTGGTTGGCAAGTGGACGGGATGTAGGGGAGGTCACTTGCTACTGCACCCAGTTGGCCCCAGGGAGAAAGACTCTTCCTCCCTTGAGGAACACCCCCTTCCCTCTGTGCTTAAAGTCATCAAGTTGTGGCAGGCGAGTAAGAGAGGGGAATACACTGAGTGTTCACACTTCAAGTGCCCATTAGACCCTCTGCAGGCACAGTCAGACATTTGACAAAATATGTATTTACTAGCCAATTGCCCAACAAGAATGATGGTGGGGAGGCAGGGAAATGGGGACAAGGAACAAGCCTCCAGGGAGCTGCAACCTCCAGGGAGCAGGGGGAGGGTGGGTCCCCATCCCTTGGTTCCATGGCTGCTGCCTCCAGGGAGGGGGGTGGGACCAGTGCCACTGGTATTGCCACCCCACTCCATTGGTTCCCTGGCCACTGCCTGCAAGAAGCAGAGGGGGGATTGATCCAGGGAGCGGGGGGGCGGGGTCACCAATGGCTCCACCCCACTCCGTCCACTCCATTGCTGCCACCTGCAGGGATGGAGGGGCATGGCCAGTGGCACTGGTTTTAGCCCCCCTTCCTCCATCTGTTCTGTCTTCATGCCCTGCAGGGGATGGGGCAGAGCCAGCACTGCTGGCATCACCTTCCACTCCATTGGCTCTACGGACACTGCATCCCGGGAGCAGGGAGGGGAGGGGCAGCATGGACAGAGCCCTGTATCTGCCACCCTCCCCACAACTCCTCATCCAGGCCTGCTACTCCCCTTCTCCCACCACCATGTCAGTCCTAGGCCCACTCCTCCCCTCCCCCTGCCTTAGGCACCACTGGCCTTACCCCACTCAGCTCCATCCGCTGTCCCTGCCATCATGGTGGCACTCCACCCACTGCCCCCTGTCCCAAATGCTCTTCAAACACTTTGATTGTTTGTTTTAGACAACCAATTAGAGTGCAAATAAAGCATTATGGACAGACAGACTAAGGCTTCTGTATATATAGAATATTCCTAAGCCTGTGTTTACACATGGAGAGCTTAATGAAGTCTTTTGGAGGGTGAGAAGTTGTCATTCAGTTAAAGTATTTGGTCAAAGGATAACTAAAAATCCTGTATTTAAAGAAATGCTTTTGCAATAAATATTTAATCACAAATGTTTTGTGGGTTTCAGCTAGTTAAAAATATTTATAAACCCAGATATGGAATGTAAAGAAGGTTGACCTAATTGTCTGGATTTTTGAAAATGTTCTTTAAGTTTTCCTCAGAGGATTCAGAAACTGCTTCTTTTTAATCTAAAGAAAAGACCTGTAGGAATGAAAATCCTGTGGCACCACTTTTTGAAGTTAGCTATCCCACAGCAACACTGACATAGGCCAAAAAAGCAAAGCAGACTGTCATAGAAGAAAAAACAGTCAGCAGTCTATTGGTAAGTGCTGCATCTGGTCATGCTATTTCAATTGAAGAAAACACTCTCTGGGTTTCTTTTCCTGGAAAAAAAAATACTAATTGTAGTCAATCCTCATCAGAAGATTATTTAATAAAAGTACCACTATTATTATATTAAGACTCATTATATTCTTCCCTGATGTTGTATGTTAACATTGTATTTGTTGATTAGTACTTCATTGCTATGGAAATAGAGTAGGTCTTTTAACAAACAGCTTTAATTTTAGAGAGGATATGTATTTTTTTGTTAAAAAGTAATGAATACCAATGGTTGTATGCAGCAGTCAGCTAAAATCTAACCATCAAGCACCTTTTATAGAACGATTTTTATTGAAATAATCAATATGTAAATGGGAGGTAGAATTGATATAATCAGGATAGAGTATAATATTTTCTACAAAGTACATTGCAAAAGCAATTTTACAGAAAGGAATGCCGATACTTTATCAACAAAATAACACCATTTTTCATTTCAATTAATAAATGTTGGATGCATATAATTACAGTATATTGCAACAATGTCTACATGTTCCATTATTTGACCTGGACTCCTCTTTAGCTAGGGAAACATAGTTCCAAGTTCATAATTTGGTAAGTGAACAACTATAAAGATTAGAGTTGAAGGCAATTCTACAATTAGGTCTCCTGGCTTCATTTTACAGGTGGTTTAAATAGCATATTAAATGCATGCTTGTTTCTGAGACATTATCATGCTTCATTCCTGGTTTGTTTCTTCCTAAAGAGTGTAGGAAGAGGAGCATGGCAGAGGAGCATGAGATACTAGAGGCTGGTTTGGAGCAGCCATAATGTTGAAGGTAAGAGTCCAACATTTCTATATATCTGTACTCACTAAGGCAACAATTATTTTTGTTGTTGTTCTTCATTGATACAAAAATAGCAGCTATGATGCTCTGAAGAAAGCAACCAAAGAGAAAAAAAAGTTTAATTATACTGCTTTATTTCCCTTGCAGCTGTGTCCCATTAGCTTGTGAACAGTGGGGGATTTCTTTGCAATCTTTGACCCTCCTACCAATATATTCCTGACCAAACTGATAATTAAAATCAATTACTGACTATACATGTGGTGAAAGGGATATTTTTCCCAACAGAGACCCTTGAATTAACTTTGCAGTCATACAATAACTTTCTAGTTATTGGTTACTGCTTGCTTGATTCTCCTTTGAGAATGCTAGCAAGAAGTTGTTCATCTTTAAAAAAACATTCGTTTAGTTTTGAGATCAAGAAGAGAATGGGAAAAGTTTGCCCCCTAAAAACTAATACATAGTTTGCCTACAGTTTCACAGGAGGCCTAAAAGTCAGTGTACTTGGAAGTTCTGAGGAAATTGTATGGATATATGTAGAATATTGGGGGAATGTGTGACATTGCATGAACTCAAAGGCAAGTGATGTTATTGCATCCAATGTGAGATCCATTTAGCTTCTCAACCATGTTGCATTTCCATTGAATACTCCTTAGAGAGGAGTACAAAATGATGAAGTCCAGGTCTAGCTCCTCAGTGCCCTGGGTTGTTTGGGTTCAGGACTTTCATTTAGACTCATTTGTACCTTCTACATACACAAGGTATCACTACTAGGGTATCAGAGGTAAAAGCAAGGAAGTTTCAGTTAGTTCTAACAAAAGAATAAACAGTTCTCATTCTTTTCTCAAGGCACCCAAGGGACATATCAGGGTCTTAAGTCACCTTGCCTCTTTGTTTTTCAGATCCCAGAAATGTAAGATATATTGGGTGTGTCTACACATTGCCCTACAGTGACATTGTTACTGCACTGTGCTTTATTAGTTCCTTTTGGAAGTACTAAAGCACAGTGCAATAACCTCCTGTTCTGCGCCATATGTGAGGTCATGGTTATTTTTAGCAGCTACTTCACTGTAGCGCCATGCTATAACAGGGGAGCACACCACTATAGTGAAGTAGTTGCTGGTTTTGTGTAGACACCTATGGATGCTACATCACCATAGTGCGCTGCTACAGTGACATAGTGTCACTTATAGACACACCCATATATATTTAAGACTGATAAATTAAATAAGCTATATGTATTATATAACTTTTTAAAAGCCTTTTAAAAAAGGAGATGGTGAAATCCAGAAACAAGTTGGATGGTCTCACTAACAGCACCTAAAGGGTTCATATGGGATGTAGTATGAAAGACCAGGTATTTGATCCTGACCTCCTTGGCTTGAATAGAGAATACATTGTAATGCCTCTGATTCACTAAAAGGCCTCTACCCCATCTGTAAAATATACAGCAAACAGTTAAAAATATTTTTAGTGCCTTTCTATAATCTGCTGGAAATCGGAAATGAGCTCTGTATTTTAAAGGTCACTTCTAGGAGACACACTGTTAGAAGTCAGAAGATCAGACAATATTTCAGTGCATCATTCTTCTAATCTTCGTTTCCCTCACTTTTTTTTGCAAAAAGTGTTCTTGTCCTACCTTGGCTTTTTCTTTATACCTTTTACTTTTTTTGACAGCCCTTCTGTTGAAAGTTTATCTTTCATTAGCTTTTAGGCCTCCAGTCATCATATACTGTCAGGGTCCTTTGGGGCATGTTGAACTTTTATTCCAACATTGTCTCACTCACTTGAAGGCTTATCACCAACGTTTCTTTGAAAGGCTGTCCCCAGTTTAATATCTGAAGGTTAGACTGATAGAGCTTTTTAATCTCACCAGCAGAGTCCTAAACCAATATTATTACTATTCCAGTCTCATAGTTGTAGTTTTAATTAGCTTGGCTTGATGTGTAGGAGAGAACTTTAGAACATTCATTAAATGTAATTTGTTGACTGTTCTCCAAATTTTTGTCTCCATTTTAATAATATGCATGAGTATTCTCATAATTAATAAGGTGATAATGGAATCTTCATTAATACTGCACTACACAACTGATATGGCACACACACATCGCTTTTACTGGATTTTTCCAGGTATTTTTTTAAAACTCCTTTCCCATTGCAGCTAGTAATGGGTCATGTGTTTTGTTTTTCAGATGATTCTACAATAAAAAACAAAGAGTCATGCAGAAAATTCTGATAAGGTCACCTTCTCTTACATAGAATAATATACTTAACTAATTTTAAAAAATAAACAACAAAGGGAGGGTTAGACTATTGATGATGATTCATTTAGCTTTGAGAAATATATTGAGCAGCTCAGACATTATGACATTAGTTTTAGGATTTGATTAGCTAGTAAAACTGATTAGCAGAGGAAATCAGTGGAAGTGGCAAGGTGCAAAGTAGGGGGTCATGGGGGTGGTTCTGTGACCTAGTTATTTTCACAGTGAAATGTTTCAGTCTTTGTGCCAGCTTAGCTCTTATGGAACAGTGAGTAGCTGAAATCCTAGTGACTTGATAATGTCTCATGTGCGACAGTTTGCCAAATTTCCTTTTAAGATTGTCTCAAAGCAAATATGACAAGTCATTATAACATAAGAAGAAATGAGTGTGAGATTCTGTTGTTTTCATGCTTCGGTTCCAGAGTATTGATGTGAGATTTCTTTTTCTTTCCAGGCAGTAAATAACACCTCACATAGACAGAATATGAAATTCATGTACAATTAAAAGCAAAGAGAAATACTGTGCCAAAGTTCTTTGGTTGAAGCCCATATAAAACCTTTGTCTTTTAAAATGCAACCTGATTTAATTTTCTGAATATGAGCTATATGAGGTCAGAAAATAACATTCCACCCACTTGGAAATTTTGGATCATAGAGCAATTAACTGCTGACCCGGCCCTGGGTCACCTCCAGTCTCCCCCTGTATCTGTTTTAATTGTTTCCAAATGAAAGCTAATTTAAGACCAATATCAAGTTGTAAGGCAGGATAAAATATTTTTAGTTTTGCTCCATGCCTTATGTTAACCCATTCCTCCGCAACAGACACTTATCAAGTGGGGAATGCTAAGGTAAAGTACCTTTTATCAACTTTGAGGGGAACCAAATGGTAACAGTCCTTCTGGTTGAGGGTTTCTTGGTTGATGATTTCATAATCTAGAGGTATTTAATATATGAGATAGTGTTTGAATAAGTTTGCATTATATGTGTTTAAGTTGAGTAAGTCCATGAATGGTTATGAAATGCTGCCAGGTCAAAGTAATTAAAGGAGTTAGTATGAGAACAACTTCCAAATTGTCTTTGGTTTGTTCACAGCTATTCAAACCCTAACAATGTGGGACAGATGCTCAAAAATCCAGTTTCTGAAGGATGGTGGAGGGATGAAGAAAATTTGGTTACACTTTGTTTTAACAGCTTTAGGACTTTCTGCTCCATACTTATCTGGCAGGGGAGATACCATGATCTAGAAGGAGGTTTTCCCAAGGAGAGGCTTGCCCCTTGCACTCCAGGCATGCTAACACCTGTGATTTCCCCAAATGCAGGAAAATGAACTGCATAATTTGTGGTAGTGGGGGACTGCATGTGTACTTCCTTTTTGGGAGAGGCAACCTAATGACAGAGGATGCAGAAGAGGCTAAAGTGCTGAATGCCTTTTCCACTTAAATCTTCACAGGCAAGGTCAGCTCTGAGACTACTGCACCTGGCAGCACAATTTGGGGAGGAGGGGAGCAGCCAACAGTGGCAAAAGAATAGGTTAGGGACTATTTAGAAAAGCTGGACATATATAAGTCCATAGGGCCAGATAGAATGCACCCAAGGAAGATGAGGGAGTTGGCTGATGTGATTGCAGAGCTGCTGGCCATCATCTTTGAAAACTCATAGCAATTGGGAGAGGTCTCAGATTATTGGAAAAGGGCAAACATAATGCTCATATTTAAGAAAGGGAAAAAGGAGGATCCAGGAAACTACAGACTGGTCAGCCCCACCTTGGTCCCTGGAAAAAATTATGGAGCAGATTCTCAAGGAATAGATTTCAAAGGACTTGGAGGACTAGAAGATGATTAGCCAGGATCCTGATCTTCTCTGATACAAAGAAACCCAAATTTTTCTGATTAAAAAAAACACCAAATCCACATTTTTCTCTGATTAAAATGTAACAGACCTATCTATATCTATATCTATAACCCCCAACCCCCTAATAAATATATATAACCCCAAGCCCCATTTTGTGAAAAAATCCACATTTTTTTCATGATGAAAACAAAACACTATATATATATATATATATATATATAGAAGTGCTTTGTTTTATATATATAAACACCACTATCTATATCTATTCTCTCTCTCTCTCTCTCTCTCTCTCTCTCTCTTTCTTTCTCTCTCTCTCTCTATATATAGTGGCATTTTGTTTTATCCTTGAAAAATGTGGATTTGGGGGGTTTTGGTGGTTTTATATATATATATATATATATATATATATATATTGGGGGTTATAGATCCAGGATCCTTGATCTATAACCCCCAAACCCCCAATGTGTGTGTGTGTGTGTCTATATATATATATATATATACATTGTGTGTATAGATAGATAGATAGATAGATAGATAGATAGATAGATAGATAGATATAGGATTAGCAAGGATCCTGGTTTTGACTGATAAAAAGAAATCCAAATGTTTCTGATTTAAACCCCTCCCTACCAAATCCACATTTTCTGTGATTCAAATGTAATACCACTATCTATATCTATAAACCCCAAACCCCCCAAATCCACATTTTTCCATGATTAAAACAAAACACCACTATATATATACAGATATACATATATATAGATATCTATGTATATAGTGGTGAAAAAATCCAAAATTTTGGATTTCTTTTTATCAGAGAAAACCAGGATCCTTGCTAAGCTTATATATATATTAGGAATTTGGAATTTGAAGAGTCGTGGAACTCAGAGTGGTCCCAAACAATTGGAAGAGTGCCAATGTGGTATCCATCTTTAAGAAAATGAAGAGGGATGACCCTGCAAACTACAGACTGGTCAGTCTGACCTCAGTCCTGGGAAAAATATTTGAAAAGTTGGTTAAGGAGGCCATCAACTGCAAGTTGATAACAGGTGGGGTGCTAAAAAGTAACCAGCACAGCTTTGTTGAGTATAGATAATGGCTGGTGAACCTTGTGTCCTTCTACACCCAGCAAACTAATAGGGCTGTGTGAAATTTCTCCTGCTATTTCACTTCAACACTGTTTCGAAAATAGAACTGGTGCATCAGGTCTAGGTGGGTAGCTGTGATGTTCACAGTCTCCTGCAAGACTTAGCCAGAGTGACCAGCAGGACCTGCCGCAGGTCCTGGATCTCCCTGCTTGCTTGGGTGTGCAGGCCAGGAAATGGAGGCATGTGCAAGTCACAATAGCAGGGGTTGGAGGCATGGTAGCCCATTCCCAGCAGCCAATCAGGGGTGACTGCGACACTCAGCTCTGTTTGGGGGTCTTTGGCAGCCTGGGGAGCCTGCAGGGCAGGGAGGTGTGCAAGAGCCCACCCTACCTGCTGCACTCGGTCCCTGCAGGCAGGCTCTGAGTCCCTCCTCACTGAAGTGCTAACATCTGTTTTATTTGCAGTAGACCGAACCTTGGTCACTTAGAGTATAGCTCAAAAGTTAGAGCAGTTCCACCTTGGGACTTCAACAGAAGAGGTGGAAAATGAACTCCTCAGACTATCCTTTAATTTCTCCCCTACCCCATTTCTTGACAATCTTCACGCAATGGGCCCGATGCTTTTGATCCTTGTTACCCTTGTTCTCTGGAAATCTGTGACCAATAAATGAAATTAAAGTAACCTTTTATTCATTTTCCAAAAGTAAAAGTACAAAGCAAAGGGCAAAAACAACAAAAAGCCGATAGACCTGGGTCTTAGTCACTTCTTAATCTTTCCTAGCCCAGCTTATATAAATTTCCATGAGCCCAGATAGCTGCATTTCCAGTTTGGACAAACAAGTTGTCTTACTCACAGTCTCTTCGTGCACTCTCTGTTTCTTTCTGTGTGTCTTCTTGCCATATTGTCAGGTGTTGCTCTCCCCTGAGCACACTTTGTTTGAACATCCAGGACAGCTTCCTTTCCTACAGAGCATCAACTTACGGTGTAACTTATATTGATTTTAGACAGCAACGTACATTACACAAGGAACTTGAGAAGTCAATAGTAGTAGGGAAGTGTTATAGTGCCTCATCATTGTGGCAGGACAACAGGTAACAAACTAGTTTCCTTCTGCAAACAGTTATCATGGGATAAATAGCCAACACATCATGTGGATCCTAATAACCCTGGTATAGTTTCCTCATGTTTTTCATGGTGTAAATCTGCACTGGACTTAAGTATACCAGTGTAGTGTTGTATAGTGTATGCCTACTTCTTTTTTTTATACTGGTATAAAGAGTGATTAAAACTGGTGTAAATGTGCATGTTTCTCATGGCCCAGATCTGCATCCTGCATTAGGGAAAGCGTAGAATTTCCTGTAATCTCTTTTTTTTTCTCAGCTTCAGCAAAACAGCTTTGTCATGAGGGTTGAGATTGAATAATTTCCTCTTCATAGCTATACAGTATCTGGTTAGTGTCTAAGGGTGTTGAAAGAAATAAAACTTAAAACATTCTAGAGCTGGCTTAAATTTCCTGGAACATTTCAAAAGCACACAGGGAAAATCAAGAGCTATATTCATCTGGTCTTCCTTTAATTGGTTTAATGTACAGGCACAGAACATTCAATGTCTGCTGTCTGGTCACTCCTCCAGGCATCCCACATTGCACTGCTCCTACCCCCCTCACCCCTTCCAAATCCATACAGGGATGAAACCAGGACTCTACCCTCCAAAGATTTATTGTCTATAGAGACCATAGAAGCAGAAAGACTCCATTTGATTGCTCTATGTCAGTTTGACTTCCCTACTAGGAACCCTGGCTGGGGGGTCCCTGGATTATTTTGTGTGAAGGTGGGTAGCCGGGTTTGGGATGGGGGAGGGGAACAGGGAAGGGAGGGTCTTTGTGGCTCCCTGCTTGTGGTGGGTAGATGACCGTGCCTGTAACAGCAAACAACTGTCAATTGCTGGGTGGGTTGGGGAGGACACAGAGCCTTTCTACAATGGGCACTTAATAGAACAGAATGGCTGTTAATTCCATGCTCAGTGTGAAGTGACTTAGCCCATTAACTGTTAATTGTTTTTGCCCTCTGTACTGTATGCTTACATCCAGCCCTGCCCTTCCCTACTATAGCAGGGTAAGTAGGATCCACATTATGGCCACTTTTACATATGCTGTGGGGGGACGGGTGGTGCTTTAATTAGAGTGTCTATTGGAAGGTGGTGGAAAGGCTGGTGCTTTAATTAGAGCGGCTCCAAGAGCCACTCTAATTAAAGCACTGCTGCGTCTCCTGTATCAATGTCCCTGAGCTTAATAATGCTGGCAGGGATGCTTGAACTACATTGCTCATTAAATGAGTTCTAGTTCAATTGCACCCCCCCTTCCCCCCCATTTTTAAGTGCAGGGATGCTGATACACAAGACACAGGAGGCACTCCATTTGACTTGATTAATTGAGCCTGCTCCGGTGTGCTGGAATTCCAGCACATCGCAGCAGCCTCTGAGCTCATGTATAGGCACTCTATGCATCTCCTATTTATCCTAAAATAACTGTTTGCTGAAGGCCTGCACATACATCTCTATGCGATTGGTGTTGATGCAAGGTAGAGTGGTTCAAAAAGCCAGAGAGTTCTTTGGCAGGGAGGGAGAAGGGGCTCCCAGAGCACACAGCCCCCAACACTCCAACACCTCACAACTCTCCTGCCCTAAATGTGGACAATTCTGTCCAGGGACAGTTGTGAACTGGCTCCCAATCAGTGACATTCTTTATATCCAAGCATTATGTCTGTCCGTACCCTAATTGTATTTTCTGAGATGGTCTTTATTTGGTCCTTCCTTACCAGTTCTTCTGGATACTTTTAAATGACTCTTTTAGCTTTGATTCCTACTAAATAACTCATCATAAATGAATCCACAGAAACATGCACTATATTCACCATAAACAATAGATACTTTTTAATTTCTCACAACATATTTAACTAGATTTTAGTAAATTCAGAAACCTAACATGTAGTTTTAAAAAAATCCCCTAACTTTGCATATAAAGTCTAAGCCAATGGTCCTGCAAAGACTTGTAGACATATACAGCTTCTGAGGATAGCATCAGTGGAATTCGTTATAGACTCCTACACAATGAGATCTACAGTCCCCAATCCTGCAAATATTTATGCACACGCTTAACTTTTACTTCTATGGATAGCAGAGGGAAAACCAGGTAGCATAGTGCCTAGAGCAGCAATGTGTGGGGCAGCAGTAGTTTTCAGATGCCAGTGCTGGCTGTGGAGGCAATCAGCAGTAATCATAGTTTATTTTTTCCAACCCCATGCCAAGTTGGCATCCAAGGCACTGCCCCCATTGCCTTGCCTTAGTTACACTACTGATGAGTAGTAGGCCTGTGCAGACAGGGAACTATTCAATTCAGGTTCAGATTCAGCCAATTTGGATGCCAGTGATTCGATTCGGAGCTCTGAATCAGTTTCCCGCTTTGATTCGGCTGAACTGGCTCCGAAGCTTCGGAGCCGATTCAGAGATTCGGCCAAAGGGTATAATGGGTAATCAATTAAATATCTATAACTTTGTTGTTTTTTGTCTGATTCAGATGAAACTTATAGACATGGTAGCCTCTGCTTAGAGCATGAACTCTAGCAAGTTTCAAGGAGACAAGTATAGGGGTTTGGGGGAAACTGCAGCCCAAATGCTTGAAAGCAAAACTCATGTCACGTGTATGTGTTACGCCCCAGTGGGGTGAAAACTGCAAAGATGATAGCCCCTGATGAGGCCACAAAGCCTGCCAGGTTTCAAGGAGATAGATTCAGGGGTTTGGGGGGAACTGCACCTAAAGCTGCTGACAGGCAAAACTCGTGACATCGATGACCCTGTGTGTGTTAAGGTGCAGCAGGGTGAAAACTGCAGGGGTGGTAGCCCCTGCTGAGCCCACGAAGCCTGCCACCTGTCAAAGAGATAGGTGTAGGGGGAGTCTAGCTTCTGGGGCCCTGCACCTCTGGCTGCTAACTGGCAAAACTCGTGACTGACATGAGTGCTTGTGTGACTGCATCTCTCTTGGGACATGGGGGCGGGGGGGGGTGAAATCTATGGCAGGCGTGGGTGCTAGGCCCTGCCAGGCCACAAAGCCTGTCAGCTGTGTGTGTGTCTCTTAGGGTGCAGGGGTGGGTGAAAAGAGCTACTGCAGGCCTGGCTGCTAGGGCCTGCCAGGCCCCGAAGTCTGCCAGCTGTCAAAGAGATAGGTGCAGGGGGAGTCTGGCTTCTGGGGCCGTGCACCTCTGGCTGCTGACAGGCAAAACTTGTGATGTGGGTAGGTGACACTGTGTTTGTGTTAAGGTGCATCCTTTCTGGCGCTGGGGCCTTTGCACAACGTGGTAATGTGCCCCAGTGAGGCCTCCTCCTCTAATACAGCTTCTGGTCTGGTCCACCACTTTACATGACAACAGGCAAAATAACTTAGTGACTGACTGAGGTAGCACCAGCAGCATCTCAGGTAGCCAAACTGTCAGAGAGCCCTTTTTTTCTCTCAGGTAGGAGCTGCTTCTTCTCTAGTATGCCTGCTAAGGTGTGCTTCCACTGTGCAACTCTATGTGTGTGTGTGTGTGTGTGTGTACTTGTGTTCAGGTGTGTTCTTCCTGGTGCTGGGGCCTCTGCACAACATGGTAGTGTGCCCCAGTGAGGCCTCCTCCTCCCCTATAGCCTCAGGTCCGGTCCACCACTTTACAGGAGAACAGGTACAATAACTTAGCTGCTGGCTCAACACCAGTAGCAGCAGCAGCAGCATCAAAGGTACCCAAAGGGAACTGTTGAAGAGCCTTTCTTTTTATAAAGGAATTGACAACAAGAAGTAAAGATGTTGTGTTGTGTTGGACATATGATGTTACTCATGGTGTGTGATAGCTTGTTTATATGTTTATTATGAAAAAAAGGAGTACTTAAAAATATATCTTAGGAAGCTTTAGGGTTGAAAACCCCTCTGTCAGGCTGAGGAGTACCTGCAGTTTGTCCTGGATGGAAGGAATAGTAAAGAAGCCAGAGGCTGGCCTGGCACGCAATGCAGACAAAAAAGCCAGTCAGTGAAAATGAAAATGGAGGTTTCGGGGGAAGAAGGACAGGGTGGGGTGGGGGTAGGGTGGAAAGGGGGATGTAGCAGCACCGGTAAAAGTGCAGAAGTGCCTGGGGTGTCAGATGTCCGGCAGGTCTCAGTGTGCCAGAACTCCACTGTGTATATTGAGTCCATGGGTTTCTGTACCTACTACCTAGGAGGCTGATAAAGTGCAATTCATAGGACAAGCTCTGAAAAGTGGTTTGTACATTCAAACAAGCACCTAACCTCATCACCAGAACTGAAGCCAACTTCCTACAACTCAAAACACAAAACCTGCCAACTATCTCCAGTACCCCCACAAACTGCAGACCAGAATCTATCAAAGACAACAATACCCAGTTACTTGTGGGGGCACATTCCTCACCAAAAAAACACTCTGCCTCCAGTCTCTCAGGCCTGATCCTGAGAGGGAACAAATTATAATGCAAACCACTTTTCAAAGCTGGTCCTGTGAAATGCGCTTCATCAGCCTTGTGGGTAGGTACAGAAACTCATGGACTCCCCATATATCTCTGCACTTTGCCTGAGCTGCTACATCCCCGTTTCCCCAACCACCCCAGCTTGTCCCTCACCTCCTGATGCCTCCATTTCCATTTTCACTGACTGGCTTTCTTGCCTGCATTGTGGACCAGGCCATCCTCTGGCTTTTTACTATTCCTTTCATCCAGGACCAGTTGCAGGTACTTCCTCAGCCTGACAAAGGGTTTTTCAACCCTAAAGCTGGCATCTCAGGCAGCTGAGCTCACCCGGAGCCTCACAACTGAACTGCAACCAGCAAGCATCAGGTCTGTCAAAGACATGACAGGTCTGGGCATTCCCCAGCCAGGACTGTGTGCATGCATGCATTAGCTGGAGTTGCCTTCTACCCACCTTTCACCAGGGGATTGTTGGTCCTGGCATTTACAGGGCTACTGTGCCACCAGCAGTCCCACCAGGCCTCCCTACCCTGGCAGGATGCAGTTTTAGTGGTCATGATTGGGACCTGGGGCCTCTTTCTTCCCATAGCCCCATCCTATACCTCCAAGTCCTGGCAGGGCAGGGGAATGGGCTCAGCAGGGGCATGTTCTTCCCCTGCTGGCTAGTGATGCAGTTAGTGCCCCCTTCAGCTAAGAGTGAGGCATTACTTGGCTTTTAAAAAACTCAAAAAAGGAAATAGGTGCAGACAGAGTGAGGAGGGTAGCACTCAGCCCATCTGCAGGTGGAGCTTGGGGAACCCCAGCAGTGGGCGGTTTATCTTTAGGAACACCAGCTGCTCCACCAAAGTAGGATCCAAGCAGATGAGGTGGGGTGTCACAACATCCCCAGCAATGCTGAACACCCTCTTGCCTGGAACAATGGTTAGTGGATAGGACAGGTGTTGCTGGGCAACCATGGCCAGATCCTGCCACATCTGGCTTTGGCTTGCCCAGTAGGCCAAGGGGTCACAGTCCAGTGGCTCCACATCCTCAGTGAGATAGGTAGCCACTGAAGCCTTGGCGCTACCTGCCTAAGGCTGAGGTCTGGTGCATTTGGACCCCAGCATTGAAGCCATGCCCATGGCCCACATTGGCAGTGGCTGGCGTGGAGGAGACTGGCTGGTGCTGGTGCCAGTGCTGGTGCTGGTGCTGGGAGTGATGGCACGGGAAAGTGGATCCCCTCTTCCACATCCCCTCACCTCTGCACTTTGGCCTCCCTGACTTTGTTGACCAGCACCTGCGTCCAGTGATCAAAGGTTTTGGTGCTGCCAGTGAACATGCTCCCCTTCACCCTTGGATTGCACATGCCCACCATCATGTGGACCGTACTGGACCACAAGGGATCCAGCCATCTCCTGATACCCTCCTTCAGCCACCTCACCATTGCCTGCACTGTGAGGATCACCTGGCTGAGGAGGGCATCGCCAGTGCTAAGGGTCTCAGTGGCCTCGAGGAAGGGCTTGAGGACCACCAAGATCTGGGAGATGCTACTCCACTCAGCTCTGTTCAGGGGGCCCCTGATCCTGATCTCCCCAAGCAAGGCCATCTCATGGACGGCCTTCTGTTGCTCCCCCAGCCTTTCGAGCATCAGGTATGTGGAGTTCCACCAAGTCTCCACATCCTGCATGATTTTGTGCTGCAGGATACTCAGCTTTGCCTGTTTCTCCCTCAACATCTTGCCCCCCTTGATGCTGTGGTGGAAGTAGCCCGCCACCTTCCTGCATTTCAAAATCACTTGGCTTGCAGCAGTAGTGGTGGTGACACCATCACCGGCAGCCCTGTCCCCAACCAAGGCATCCCTCACTATGAGCTGCACTACGTGTGCCACACAGTGGATGCCAACTTTGTTGGCATCATGGACAGCCTTCGCCATGTTGGCCCCATTGTTGGTGACCATGAACCTACGGGTGAGCTCTGCCTGCCCAATAAGCCACCCCTGCACCATGCGGTTCATGGCCCCCATGATCACCCTTGCAGTGTGGGACTCATCCAGCACCTCAGCTTGCAGCAGAGCCCACCGGTGGCCTGACTGAGTGTACCAGTGCCCTGTGAGGGAGAGATAGGCGTGATCGCCACCCCGGCTGCTCCAGATGTCAGAGGTGAAATGCAAGGCTACCTGCGGCCCTGCCTTGCGCAGCTCCTCCCTCAAGTACTCCCTGCATGCCTCATACAGGGAGGGCACTTCTGTTTTGTAACATGTACCTAAAATGATGTATCTCCTTCTTCTAAAATGGAGTTCTGTGTTAATCTCAATCAGGATCTGACTTTTCTGTTGTCTTCAGTCTCTAGGTAAACTAACTATAATAATATTAATAACTAATAACTGCTATATATAATCTGACTCTTTTCTTCTCCTATGAGTATCTGATTTTTCTTCTTCTATGTATGTATATTGTAAGTGTGTGTGTGTGCAATCTGTGTGCCTCCTTGCACACTGATGGATTATGCTGGCAGGGAAAAACACAGCTTTCTTTTTTCAAAGTTTGCAAAAAAAAAGAGAGTAAAAATATAAACTGCAATAAAGTAATTGAATATTAGTAAGAGATGCTAAACTAAGCTAAGCTAAATCCTACCCAATCCTTTCTAACAACAAAAAGGAGCAGGCAAGTTCAACTGCTGACTAAAGCAAGCCAGGCAGAGCCGCCTGCAATAGTACCTTTATCACACTGTGCCCCAGACAGAACCAGCTGACAAAAGGCACAGCTCTCCTGCAAACAGAGGCTTCTATGCTGTTTCTAGGTCCCTCCCCCTTGACACTGTAATTGGAAAGGCAGCCAGAGAGAAATCCTGCTCACTGGCCACCTACATATGTCAGTGTTTCCCCCCCTGCTCCCTCTCCCTGCCGGTCCGCCTCCCTCTTCTAAGTTTCTGTTTCCCCACACAGACAGCCCTCCCAAGCTGCAAATCACTGAATCTTTTCTGAATCTTTTCTGAATCAATTTGGAACCTCTGAGTCAATTCAGAAAGCCTGAAGTGGCCAGCACTTCAATTCGGACAAGCTGATTCAGCGTCTGAATCTTTTCTGAATCTGAAGCATGGTCCGAAGCCTCTCACAGCCCTAATGAGTAGTCCTACTAATGTGGCTAGAATTGTTTACATGCGTGCTGACATGTTTTCAGGTTGAAGCTAGTGATGCCATTTATATTGTTGCTGCAGCATAAGCAAGCAACAATCTGCATTCCATAATTCCACCAATATTTTATATTTACAGAAGTTACTTTAGAAAATGGTATTTTTTTCATATTAACGTCAATACAGAAGTGGGTACTGGTGACCAGTGTAGAGTTGTATCAGTACAATTTAATCTTATGTGGGCTACAATAGTGCACAGTCTGAAGCAATAAATAGTACTGGGGTTTTTTTTTCCTTTAATTTTTTTCTCCTTGCTAAGAGTGTACTGCACACATTATTGAACAGTAGGCAAAGGGAATATATTAATACTGGATCATCACCACATGATATGAAAAATCTACTTATATCCTACAAAGACAAAAAGCTTGCTTAATATTAGCAGTTGTGCTGTAATCCTAAAAAATGGAGCCCATAAGAGGTGGTTATGAAATGAGGTCTTGTGATTCATCATTATAGGCGATAGTTTTTACCTTCCCTGAATATAAAAATATACAAGGAAATTCAGACTGAAAACTTTCTCAATCTTGAGAGAAACTGTTTCAGCACAATGAAGAGTTCAAGCAAAATGTATCCTGAAAATGGAAAATAATGGAAAAAAGCAAGTGTTAATTTTCAGGAAAGTCAGTATTCTAAAATATCTATGATGAAGGTGTCAGTCACACAAAAAGAACTTGGGCAGGGAGGAGGGAAGCAGAGGAAGTATGTGGTAATTTAACATGCTTTCCCACCTTCCATTAAGTGTTTGTTTCTTATTTTGTCCCAGTTGTCAGGGACCCCTTCCCAGGTCTTATAACCAAAGCTGCATATTGGCAAAGTACTCTATTATGTTGCCAAGAAGCTTGCTACATTTGAACAAGAGACATCACTTAGGCATGTTAGTTTTAATACAAGCTACCCACTGAATTTAGTACCTCTAATTGTATTTAATGCATATATTTTTCCAGGAAAAGGAACTTTTTGAAAAAAAGAACTTTTCAATTGCTAATGACTTTTTTAAAAAGTTTCTTTAACAAAACCTAAAACTAAAAAAAATCCAAATTTTGGCTTCCCTTTGCTTTGATTCTTGTATAGATTCATAGATTCATAGATGTTTGGTTCAGAAGGGACCTCAGCAGATCACTGAGTCCAACCCCCTGCCCTGGGTAGGAAAGAGCACTGGGGTCAAACAAGTCCAGCCAGATGCATGTCTAGCTTCCTTTTCAAGACCCCTAAGGTAGGGGAGAGCAATACCTCCCTTGGAAGCCCACTCGAGATTTTGGCAACCATTTCCATAAATAAGTTCTTCCTGATGTCTAACCTAAATCTGCTCTCCATCAGTTTGTGGCCATTGTTCCTACTTACTCCAAGGGCTGCCCTGGTAAACAGAGCATCTCCTATTATTTGCTGCCCCCATCCCCAATTAATTTGTAGGCAGCCACAAGATCACCTCTCAGCCCTCTCTTGCAGAGGCTGAAGAGATCCAGGGCCTTCAATCTCTCCTCATAGGGCTTTGCCTGCAAGCCCCTGACCATATGAGTGGCCTTCCTCTGAACCCTCTTGAGGTTGTCCACCTCCCTCTTGAAGTGTGACACCCAAAACTGGATGCAGTAGTCCATCTGCAGTCTGACCAATGCTGCATAAAGGGGAAGTATCACCTCCCTGGACCTGTTTGTCATGCACCTGTTAATGCATGATAAAGTGCAGTTAGCTTTACTGATCACTTAATCACATTGATGACTCATGTTCATCTCTGAGTCAACATTGACTCTGAGATCCCTTTCTGCTGTTGTGCTGCTGAGAAGGTCCTCCCTCAGACTGTAAGCATGCTGATGATTCCTTCTCCCTGGGTGGAGCACCTTGCACTTGTCCTTATTGAACTGTGTCCTATTCTGTTCCACCCACTTTTGCAACCTGTCCAATCCACCTGGATTCATTCCCTTCCCTCTCGTGTGTAACTTTACTCCATAATTTGGTATTATCTGCGAATTTGGGTGGAGTGCTTTCCATGCTCTCATCCAGGTAACTGATGAAGATATTGAACAGCACTGGTCCAAGGACCGAGCCTTGTGAAACTCCACTGCCCGCATCTTTCCAGGTCGAAAACGACCCATTCACCGCCACTCTCTATGTGCAACCCCTAAGCCAATTTACCATCCATCTGACCATGTAATCATTTACATCACAGCTGCTCAGTTTACCTGTGAGAATAGAATAAGATACCATATCAAAGGTAAAATCCTTCTTACAATCCAAGTAGATGACATCTACCTCAATTTTTGCACCTAAACATTTTTGTGACCTGTGACATTCTGTGATCTGATCATAAAAAGAAACAATGTTTGTCAGACAGGATCTACTTGCTATGAATCCATGCTGGTTGTCCTTTAGCATTGCTTTCCCCACTGGACTCCCACAAATATGATCCTTAATAATATTTTAAAGGTTTTCCTGAGGATAGAGGTGAGACTAACCAGTCTATAGTTACCCAGATCCTCCTTCCTTCCCTTCTTGAAAATAAAGACCACATTGGCCTTTTTCCAGTCCTCTGGGACCTGACCTGACCACCAAGAATGCTAAAACAGTCATCCCAGTAACTATGCTGTGACACTGGCCAATTCCTTCCACACCCTTGAATGAAGATCATCCAGGCCTGCTGACTTACATACATCCAGCTTCTCCAAGTGTCTCTTCACTAAGTTGGTGCTAACAGTTGGTGGGCCAGTTTCCGTTTATGCCTATGACCCAGTTGGAGATTTGTCCTGTCTAGAGAATTTCAGGTTCAACTCCTCCTCCTGATGTGGGGCCTATAGTAGACCCCCACTAACAAGTCCCTTTCCCCCTGACCCCCTTGCATTCTGACCCACAATACCTTAATTTACACCTTCTCTGGTCCCATCATAATTATGGAAGATGTATATTGCTCCTTCATGTAGAGAGCAACACTCCTCTCCCCCCACTTTTCTCCCTACTTTATCATGTCTGTACAGCCTATAGCCCTCAATGCTCACTGCCCAATAGTAGATAGGGTTCCACCAAGTTTCATTTAGCCCAACTAAATTGAAGTTCTTGTTTGCAAGCAGGAGTGCAAGTTCCTCCTGCTTGTTCCCCATTCACCTAGCATTAGTGTAGAGACATTTGAGCCCCCCAATGGGTGTCCTTGGTGCCCCCCTGTCCTGATCCCCATTGGGCCCCTTAGTGCTTACATGAGCTGTTCCAGAACATGGCTTTTACATGCATTCTTTTCAATGAAAAAGGGGGAAAATACAATAAAAAAAAAAAAATGTTGCTATGGCCCACCTGGGAATTTTCAAAATAGTTCTTTTTTGAAAACTTGTGAGTGCAAGTCTTTTTGAAATTGAGAGTAATTTTTGTGATCTGTAGAATGCATATTAAGTTTAAAACTGCACACAAGCATTGGGGTAGAATTGACAATTCTTTTCTATTAATACTGTTTGTATACAACATGAATATAATGAGCTCAAGTGCACACATTTAGAAATTAACTTCATAATGTCAAGCCCAGGATCAGTATTATTTATATAGATTGTACTTCGAGCTTTCCTAACAGTTTACAGAAATGCATCTGATTATGAACAAGCTTCTGAAAAAGAGTAGGGCTTAAAAAGTCATTTACTAATAAGACTGGAAAGAAAAAAGATCTTCTTAGGTGTGTTTACTCATGAAACTTTAATATGCATTAGCCTAAGTTAATGTATATTAAAAGTGTGAATCTACACGTGCACACCTTTCATGCAAATTAAAAATGGTGATTGTAGGATATTCACACATAAATTTGATACCTGCAAATGCAGGTATCAAATTTAGGCATAAATACAGCACATTAACACATGTGTGGATACGTTAAAGTGCATTAATGCTATGTGTGTGGAATGACTTGGGACCAAATTTACTTAAAAGGGAGTCCACACGCAGTATTAATGTGCCTTAATGCCTACACATGTATGTGTCTGCCTAAACCCACTTAATGCGCAGTAAGCTAATGCTGAATAAATTTAGGCATGCTTAAATACACATGTAGACATACCCCTTGAACCTCAAATCCAGTCCACACCTGTTGTAGGGAACAATATAATAGGGCACCTATACAAGTGCCCAATGCCTGCTCCCATGGATGCTAATTAGGGAACCTATACATGTGCTCAATTAATTGAGACTGTTGGAGCATGCTAATTAGGACAGTCTAAGCCTTTGTATCTTGGTTATTCAGTTTTCCCATGGTTCAAAATGGCAGTGGGGGCACTTTAACTACAACTCATCAAATGAACTTTAGTTCAAGCACCCCTTCACCATTTTGAAGTTCAGAACACTGAATACACAAGATGCCATGGGTGCTTAATTAAAGCAACTCTTGGAACCATTCTAATTAAAGCATCCCCCACCTCCACCCTGGAGCATGTGTAAAGACACCCATAATACTTATTGTCTTCATTGTGTTTACTTTTCTTTCACTCTCTCCTTCTGTATCATGTTTTGGATACTCTTCTCTGTCTTCTTCAGCTCCTACTACCTTTAAGCTCACTTTTTTCACTTTTTCCTGGAATATTTATCTTCATTATGTATCTTTCCTCCCTTCCTCTTCTTTGGATTATTATCTTTTCTTCAGCTTTTCTCATCTTTCTCTCTCAGCTTTTGTATTTAATTCTTCTTCAACTGAATCCACTCTCTTCCTTCTCATGTTCCTCTATTTAATGGACTCAAATTCTCCTTATTCCCAGTTAGCATTCACTTATCACCACTCAGGCTATGTAGAAACAGTCAAAAAGCCTGAGATTGAATTGATTCAATCTTCATAGGTTAATCTAAACTGCATAGATTAATGGATAAGCAAATGAACAGACATTCACTTTTGCTTCTGGAAATGCAGCCACATGCCTGTAGTGGCCCAGGTCAGAAGCCAGGGGATGCTAGAGCATGTCTTCCTGCTGACTGGAGCAGATAGCTCAGGTCAAAGCTAGCCTTCTCACCCTATGAGGGGGGAGGTTTGTGGGGGAGTTGCAAAGCATCCTGGGATGCTTTAATCTAAATAAATTCATTCTGAAATACACCCATCCAGGTTTATCTTAAACTGGTTGCAGTCATTTTGAAAGTGGTTTGTGTACAGTGAACTTTTGTTGTGTTACAGATTAGAACCAGTTTTCAATCATTTATACTGGTTTACATGTAATTTCTGCCCCTAGCCTCAGTGCCCACTCTCTAATTGCCCTGAGTGCATTATGCACTTATGACAGCTATATTACTTTCTTGCTTAATTTTTGGTTCTCCATGCATTCCTACCTTGTACTTGTCCATAGATCAGACTTTGATTCTGATATATTGAAAGTATTGGACTGTTATAGAATCAGAATCATAGAAAATTATAGTTGGAAGAGACCTCACAAGGTCATCTAGTCCAACCCCCTGCTCAAAGCAGGACCATCCCTGAGCTTGATCATTCCAGCCAGGGCTTTGTTGAGCTGCGCCTTAAAAACCTCCAAGGATGGAAATTCCACAACCTCTCTTGGTAACCCATTCCAGTGCTTCATCACTCTCCAAGTAAGAAAGAGTTTCTTAATATCTAAACTAAACTCCCCTTGCTGCAACTTGGGACCATTGCTCCTTGTTTTATCATCTACCACTACTGAGAACAGTCTATCTCCATCCTCTTTGGGACCACTTTTCAGGTAATTAAAAACTGCTATCAAATTCCCCTCCCCCCCTTCTCTTTTACAGACTAAATAAACCCAGTTCACTCAGTCTCTCCTCAGAAGTCATGTGCCCCAGCCCCCTAACCATTTTTGTTGCCCTCTGCTGGACTGTCTCCAATTTGCCCACATCCTTTCTGTAGTGAGGGGCCCAAAACTGGACACAGTACTCTAGATGTGCCAAGTAGAGGGGAATAATTACTTCCCATGTTCTGCTGGCAACAGTCCTACTAATGCAGCTCAATATGTTGTTAGCTATCTTGGCAATAAAGGCACACCGCTGACTCATATCCATTATCCTGTTACTCAAAAGGGTGTATGTGCACATGCAACTAATTTGAAGCAATGAACTCTGGAGCAGTTTGAGCTGGAGTAAACTCTTGGGCACAGAGTCTACACTTGTGCCTGGGACAGCAGCAATGTGAGCCGGGGCAGAGCAGTTTACACCAGGGCTGGGGATATGGGGGATCAGCCTAGGGTGGCCATTGGTCCTGTTTTATACTAGACTCTCATGTTTTTAAATCCTTTCTCCCCTGTCTATTTCTAAATAAAGAAAGGACTGCAAAAAGTCTTGTTTTTCAGTTCATTGGTGAAAATACATATCAAATATTTGTCCTAATCATTCTATTGGCTGTGCCTAGAGGTAGGGAGGTGCAGAGCCAGGAGGAGAAGGATTCTGAGCCAGCCAAGGAGGGAAGGAGGTGGCTTTTTTATGTTGGCCACAACCCTGCTGCTGATTGGCCAAGGGGCCTGATGGCCCCACCCCTTGCTTCCTATTGTCCGAGGAGGTGGCATCCCTGCCCTCACTGGTGATTGTCCAAGGGGGCCAGTGGTCCTTCCCCTCATCAAGTGTATGTCCTGTATTCTGGGGATGCATCAGTGGCCCTCCTAGATTAACCCCAGGCTCTGGATGACAGCATTGAGTGGAAGAGGGGCTGGCTGGGGCACAAGGGTTCTGAAAGTGCGGAGCCATGTGGATAGGCTGCAAGCATAAGTCTGGCCCCTTGCTGGCTGGGATGACTGGGTGTAATTTACACCCACAATCAGCATCTAAACATGCACTTAATCACAGGTAAATATTGTATCATAAGATAGTACTGTCAGAGACTTCTGACTTGGCTTTGGCTCTTCTTGACTCTGACCTCAGATCTCCCCTGTTTTTTTTTATATCATATTATTTCTTAGATTATGACATTTTGGGTTTCACCTCTTAGTTCTCCTGGAACTTAGTCCCCCTGTCCTCAGCCCTCTCACCTAGATCCCAGCCCAACACTCTGTTAATTTTTACTCCTACCTTGATGACCCCACCTTGGTCCTACAGACCTAGCCACAGGCCTGGCCATCTATATTCTGACCAAACACTCACAAGTACTTTCTACAAGGCTTCACAATTAATGGAGTAAAAGGCCTTAATGAGGTCAATGAAGGCTATATACAAGTCCTAATGTTGTTCCCAAGACTTTTCTTGGACTTGAAGGGAAGCAAAGATCATGTCAATTGCCCCCTTATGATGGTTTGAAACCACACTGAGATTCTGGCAGGACTTCCTAAGCAGTAGGTAGAAGACTATTCAAAAAGGTGCAAGCAAGGGTTTTCCCTGCTGTTGAAAGGAGGGTGTTATTTCATTAGTTCTTGCACACCAACTTATCTCCCTTCTTGCAGATAGTAATGATGTTGGTGTTTCTCAGGTTCTCAGAGATCTCCTCGTTGTTCCAAATTTAAAGAATAAATTCGTGGAGTCTCAGTACCAGTTCCTTGCTGCCAACCTTGAAGATTTCAGCAAGTATGCTATCTGGTCCAGTAGCGCCTTATTGTTCTCATTGTGCTTGAAGGCACACCAGGCTTCTTCTAGGATAGGAAGTTTTGTGAAGAAATTTCCTTTTGGGGTGTTGGGGAACAGACTCAGTACTGGCATCTGTCACAACTGACTCACATTGAGGGGCACCTCCAAGTGCTGTTTCCATCTAGCTTGAATAGATTAATTTCATAGACATTTGGGCTGGAAGGGACCCCAGAGGATTATCGAGTCTAGTCCCCTGCCTCCTCATTATCTTTGAGGAGTATCAAATCATCATGCAATCCCAGGAAAGTGGGAGCATGGGAGGTTGTACCATGGGGATGCATCTACATGAGATGTTGACTATGCAATAGCTGGATATTACTACGCACTAACATGTCACAGCACTAACAGTGCTAATACACTACTGCACAGTGGTATTAGGCTACTGCCTCATAGCGTTACTTAAAAGACTTTTGCCAGCACTACTGCACAGTAATTTCCATTACTGTACATTCATTGAGTACTTTCTTATACAACTACTAAATAAATGTGCAGTAGCCACTGTACAGTAGCATCTCATGTAGACATGTCTTAGATGGCCCTAGTTGTCTGGAACAAACTGTGCATTTCATGTTTGTCAGCGTAAAGCTAAATTACCTTGGATTTATCTTGCCACTACTGTTTTTTGATTTCCCAGATTCTCCTTTGGTTTTCAGGTTTGAGAAGTGGATGCGTTTCCTTCTTCTGATGAGATAAGATGTCTGTTAACATGAAGACTAGTTTTATGATATTGGCACTGGGCATGTCTACACATGCACCCCACTGTGCAGTTGGTACTGTGCAGTCATGTAGTACTTGCTTTAGCTACTGTACAGTAGCGGCGGCATCATGGTTAGTGCCTGCTGACATCACATTGCCGTAGTGATGAGCTACATCGCCATAGCTCATCATTATGGTGATGTAGTGTCTCATGTAGATGTGCTGTAGGAGAGTGGGGGAAACCCAGAGGGGGAATTCCCCATTCCCTCATCTGTCAGGAATCACACTGCCTCAACAGTGCTGAGAGGAGCAGCAGAAACATCCAGTGCTATGCAACCAGCCCTATGACTCTGACATCACATGCAAAAAAACACCCCAAGGTATGGGCACGGGAATAAGGGGGCTAGACCCCCTTACCATTTCCCTGCAGGGGGGAAGTGAAGGACCCTGGTGACACTGGAAAGAGTGGCAGGAGTACTACAGGAAGCTCAGTGGCCAGCACAGTCTCAGTCTTCCAAGGGATCCCCCAGGAAAACCGGTCCTATGGAGAAAGATGCCCTGGCTGGGACTGTAGGAACCAGTTAAGAGCATTCCATGTGGTTCAGGGTATGGGGGAGGAAACTCCTGATGCTGATTTACCATAGGTAATTTGTCTTAAAACAGGAGAGGTGAGCGACAGCAGGCAGACAAGAACCAGTGCTGATTGGATAGGAATATCCAGAAGAAATCTTAAAAGAACACCAGAAGCAATAAAGAGAGAGACCACATGCCGGAGAGAGATGTCTGTAATGAGTGATGGGCAGTTCACCTGCCCAGATTTATTTATTTTGGCATCAGAAAGACTACTAGAAACATCAGCATCAGATATTGGACAGACTACTACTATTCCTGGTAGCTACCCAGGGAAATACTGTACCTAGCTTCTGTCTGTGAAGTTAATTGTGAAAGCTGGTGATAACTGTTATAAAGGAGTATAGTAGGGATGGAGAAGCCCCCACTGTAGGCCCAGGTGGGCCTTGCCAAAGGCCATAGCAAACTATTTGCCTGAAATGGAGCAACCCTGATGATGGAGCCTCTACTTTATGGGACATAGTTCTACCTAAAATTCCTATCAAGTCATGGTGGGCGAGTGTTCTGAGACAGTGGAAGACTCCCTAGCAGGGTACGTAATGCAGGTCAGGCCAGGCCATAAGGAGGGGCTTGACCACATGTGCTCACTGAGATCCTGTTGAAATAAAAATCTATTAAACTAATGTAGCAAGTTTTTTCAGTCTCAGATACTTTTAATCTCTTATTGATTCAACAAGGAGTTATGCTCTGTTCTAAGCAACTTTTAGAATGTACCATGAACTATGGAGTCCATGATTCATCAGGTTTCTTTTCTAATTGACATTCCAGGAAATTCTCTGGAATTCTTATGAAAATAACATGTTTTAAATGTACTAAAATCCAGAAAGGTCACCGAATTGTAGCAAATTGCAGCTTTTCCACTTCTAATTAAATTATCTGGTAATCATGTATATGCCATGTCTGCTGTGCTACATGTGTGCTATCTCACAGGGAACTAGCTGCTGCAAATGTATTTATTTTCATCAAGAAAACTACTGATTTTTAAAAAGCTGGTTCAACATCCTTGTTGTGGAATTGCTGCACTGTATTGTGGACAACCAAAAAAATATGGGTAATTTTCAAGCAGATTGCCTTCCTAAACTCAGAAGATAATTTCACAAGGCAAACCCTCAAGAACATAAAGACAAGCATCCTATTAAAAGCAATTAAATAAAGAACATAGAAACTGGAAAGACTCCCCTGAATTTCTATACAACTTTCTTTCTGTAATGAGTTTATTCATCCCTTGGGAATCATACTACAGAAAATATTTACCATACTTTTTTATTCAAGCAGAGGCAAATAAAAAAGAAGATGGCTATGTAAATAGCTGATGTAAGTATCTGTTCTCTATTAGTCTGTGATTTATAGTTGATTTTCTTCCAAGCAGGTGTCATAAGAAGATGCAAAAGTAAACCTACCATATATTAGCCTGATCATTTTCATTGCCCAGGATTTATGAGTTTGATTCCAGATGAGGATACATTGAGAGAGACAGAGAATGAAAGAGAGAGAGAGAGAGAGGGAGAGAATCTGAAATCTCCCAAACATAGTTTCATACTTGTTCTCCATGTGGCTCCACACACACAGAGCTGAGCAGGGAACAAGGTCCCCACCTATTCCCCACCCAGCTCCACATTAGCAAAGCTGAGCAGGAAACAGGCTCTCTAGACCCCACCCTGTGACTGTGACTCGGGGCTAGGAACCTTCCCAGTCAGGGCAATCAAGGCATGGGCTTGGAAAGAGCTGCATGAGTGGGACAGGTCTCAGTCACCTTCCCTATCTACTGGTGGGGCAGCTAGTAGCAAGCTCCCAGCTGGGCAGGGAATCCACCACCGCCAGCAGATCGGGGCAGGGGACTGGGAGCTGCCCCTCCTTGCAGCTCTTTCTAATCAGGGAGACGGGGCTGGAAGCTACCTGCTGCTGGGGCAGAGGACATTGTCCCCACCCCTGCTGTAGGCAGCCTCCCAGGGGCAGGGAACAATGTCCCAGCCCTGGCCAGGAGACTGCTGTCTCCTGACCCAGTGCTCCCTGGCAGCCCCTGGGCTAGGTCTCCCAGTGGTGGCAGAGGGCCTTTGCAGGGCACCAGGAAGTGGGAGCAGCTTTCAGCTAGGAGCAGCAAATCTGCTTCCAGGTCCCTGCATGTATAGATACATGCCCGGGAGCACTGATTCTCAAGTAGTCTATTCATGAGTAAACTGATCTCAGATCAAACACATGTGTAGAGGCACCCAAGAAGCACCATAACAGGGCAGACCAATGGTTGTTCTAGCCCAGTGTCCTGTCTCCAACACTGGCAAATAGTAGTTGCTTTAATGCAGTGGTTTCCAATCTTTTTCATTTGTGGACTCTTAAAAAAAATCGAGTGTAGGTGCAGACCCCTTTGAATTGTAAGTGTGAGTATTCACGTACTTTTGGTTGCTCGTAGTCATCTTTTGTGGACTCCTTAGACATAGTCTGTGGACCCCCAGGGGTCTTCAGACTACATGTTGAAAACCACTGCTTTAGAGGGAACGTATATGAAGAGGGCATATTCATATACATGAGAATATACAAACAGGGCATGTTTATACACTGATCGTTGGAATGATCTCCTGTCACAACCTCCCTGGCATCAAGCAGCATTGGTTTAAGGGTGTCAGAGGCTATTTCTTTGCATGGTCTAATAGTTCCCAATAGAACCATCCTGTATCTGCCTTTTTGTATCTGCCTTTTTCAACCTAGTTATACTTTCTGCCTCTAAAACCTCCTGTGGCATTGAGTCCCATGAGTTAGTTATGAGCTGCATAAAAAGTACTTCCTCTTGTTTTCTTTAAAACTTGCTCCCAATAATTTCAACTTGTAGCAAAGTAAACTAATCTTTTTTTCTCCTATGCCCAATGATTATGGAAGACATTTGATCAACATCTTCTGTATATATTGGAAGCTGTTTATTAGCTCTCCCCTTAGCCTACTCTTTTCTAGAGTGAATATAAGTCATTATTAATGGAAATTTCCACAAGATATTCGTTTAGAGGCATTTTATTGGAATAACTATTACATTTCTAAGCAGAAAGAGGAAGTTATCTGTTTTAGCCTGAAATCAGTCAGAAGGTGAGACAGATATGCACTTTTACAAACTAACTAAATAAGATACATGGAGAGAGTACAAGCTTTTGGGTACAGACAGAAGTGCAGCTCCCCACTATAACTGAGAACTCTTTGCAGGAAGTGTTCTGAGTTACAACAATCCCCAGCCTAAACCAAACAGAAGTTCACTTTTGGTTCCAGAGGGAGGGGAATTTAGCTAATGGCTAGGAGTCTGCAGCCAGTTTCCCCTAGCAATGGCCCATTCTCCTTGCCAGCCAGTGCTGTTTTCAGAATGGGAGTTGGGAAAGAAAGTAGAGGAAGCTCATTCTAGGGTTCCCCAGTCAGTGCTGGTGGGTGGGGTGGGTGAATTGGAGTTCCCCCCACCTCAGAAAGATCCAATATACCTGCCCCGTCCTCCAGCAGGGGCTAAAAAACCCCAGCCCAAACTGCTTCTGCTCCTTTTCCCCCTCCCATTCTGAAAACAGATCAGAGGCTGGGAGAATAGCACAGACACATGTTTCAAAAGATGCTATTTTTCAGACATATTCATCTGAACCTTCATGCAGCGAGGGTGAAGATTTTCAACTGATTGGCCATTTTTGAAGCTGTCTTCAGCTATGCACTTGTGTTTGGTTATTGCTAGAGGTCACTTTCTTTCCAGATTAGGTGAAAATGGTCACTTTTGTCTGTTCCCCTTGTGAACCAAAGTTTACTGTCATCCTCTCATATTATCTGGTGAAGTGAATTTTGGTTCACAAAAGGTTGTACTCTATCAATGTATCTTGTTTAGTTTATAAAGTTTCATATCTAACCTGCCTTGTTACATTTCTGTCATTTCAATGCTTTGTAATATTAAGAACCAGAAAATATGGTAGCACTAGTACCACACCTTGCACTAATTAACTTCTTTTAAAAAAAAATTAAAAAAAAGGTGAAAAGGGCAGACTGACATCAAACTTAAGGGACCAGGTAGGAACAATTTATAAGGGATGGGAATATGCTAGGGAAAAATTAAAAATAAATTATTTCAATGGTAAAACATCTTATGTAATTTTCAAGGTCACAAAGGAAACCAATGGATTTCTATAATATGACTAGCTGGTAAATATCCCATTACTTCTTCATTTAATATCTGCAAGGTACCTTTTTCATTATCTGAACTATAAGCAGTTGATTAGGACCATGAATTTCTGGGAAAGGGTGCAAATAACCAGGCTTCTGATACAAAAGAGAATGTAATGGAATTGTTCACAGTGGCATGATTTCTTCACTGGCGCGTTACCTTTAATATAAAACAAAATGTTGGTTTCATGAGCCACACATTTTTATTTTCTTACATTTATTAATGTTCCCTGAGGTAGAGGCCTATCATGATTAACATGACCACTATGCTTACAATCCTAAAGTCAACACTGGAAAAGTTATCATTCTCTCCTTCTACATTTTAGCGCTTAGTACTGGTACACCCCGTGACTTTTCTTTCATTGCCTTCTTCAGTGCATGGCATGCTAGTTCTTATTTTATTTTTTTCCAATTACATTTTGGAAGAAAGCAATAAAACAGCAGGTGCTAGAAGATATGCTTCAAAGAATGTGATGGTTGATGAGCTGCTGTCCTCAGATGTTGCTTCCAATCAAGTCCTCTATACCCCAGGTATGAAGATGAACAGACATAATTCTCAGTACAGCAATTTTCAGTAAATTGTTCTGTTAAATAGGAAAATATTACTTCAAGGCTGCAAAAATGATAAGCTTGACCCTCCAGCTCTGCTTTGAAAGGTCATTTTGATTAATATAGGTAAAATTGGAAAATAAATGCATTTTTCATTGGCTGGTCTCTTCCTGCATTTTACTGGTGTAATGGCTTGATATTTTACAAATGAAAAGCACGTGCAGGTTCCAGCAAAGACTGAAGGCACCAAAACCCTTTGGCAATCAGGTTATATGTACTTTCACTTTTCCCTCTCTCTCTTTCTCCTCTCCTCCCCTCCCCCAAATGTTCTCATTATGTTAGCATAATGGATTTTTTAACAAAAGACCTTCACTCATGATCTTGGAAGTATAATGTCTTTCATTTACAAGGTTGTGTTTTGAGAATGTTTGCTTCAAAGTCATCAAGACTTAATCAGAAATATAGGAGTCATGCCAAGACATGGGCAGCTGGGTCTGGAGCCACTTGGGGATCAAGGCACCAACCAGAGTCAAAAGGGTTGAGCAGAATCTAGAAATAAACCAGATCAAGGAATTGGGAGGTCTAGCTGAGAGGGTGATGGAGCACCAGAGAAGTACACAGAGAATGAGCTCACCAACAAGTTCAGTCAGGAGGTCAGGAGATCATGCAGGAAGCAAAACCTAAGAGAAAACCAAAGGGAACCAGAGCAGAACAGTCTTGGGTCAGCTACAGCCCTGTTAACCAGGCACTTCCGGTTTCTGTTCCTTGTCAGTGGTTTATAGAGGTAAAGAAGAGGTTCAGATGACAGTGATTGGCTAGCCTGGTGACAGGGAGTGGATGGTGGGTTAGGCTCTGCTGAAGACTTCAGACTAGCCTTGACTAGCTTGAGTGATCATTTGTAGGATAGCAGGCTGAGATCCCTGGTTTGAAGCCACAGCCTGACAGTAGATCTCTGACAATCTTCCCAAGCTAAGAAATTGAGTTCTTTGTGATCAAAGTCAATGATTTTTCAAGGAAAAATATGAAGGACACTAAATTTGCCTTATAAGTTTCACTAAAGCTGATTTACTATCAAGTTGCAATTATGTAGCAGCATATAATTCTGGTTTATTAAACTCATTATGGATTATCCATGAATTATGTTGTCCTATGGAATCAAAGCTTTCAGCCATATTTAAATGTTATCAAGAATTGTCACCAAAATAACTAGGCTTTTTTCAACTGCAGAAGAATTGCTTTAATTGCTTTAATATTAATCAGATGGTTGTTCAAGAATCTTAAAGGAGGAAGGATGAAACAAGAGGGAAAGGAAATTGCCTCCATCTCAGGTGATTAAGATTTATTTCTTTTTTTACTATGGTGAAAGCAATGTTTTTAAGCAATGCCATGTCAAAGTTAGCTGTCGTTATTTTGGATATGAAAGAACAGTGCAGACTTTGAACAAATTAAATAGAATCAGGGTTTGTCTACACACATAAGATAAACTGTTTTAACCATACTGGCACTGTTAAGTGAAAAAATCCTTTCCTCCTCCCCACTCCAAGCCCCCACATGAATGAGTTTATTCTGTTATAAAAATACTCTACGAATATAACTACCATCACAGAAGATGACTGTTGGTATAAACAACTCTATACTGGTATATCTAAATCCACACTAGCCCCTAGGCTGTTATGATATTTTGGTAAGATACTTTATCCCTCACTGAAATACTGATATTAGTTGATATCACTACAACAAATTGCATAGACTAGGCCTAAGACTTTAAAGTATGAGCTCAAGGGTATTTCATGCTATTTTTATAACCCATTCCGTCTTCCTGTGCAATGGATTTATGACTTGTACTTATTAGTTTGATTCCTTCCTCCCATGCTCGTTTCCCTTTTTACATTAATCGCACATTTAGGAGGTATCCTGTCAGAATGTGTGTGACCTATTAGAAAGCATTGGGAACAAATGTTTGAATAAGAACCAGGTATAACAGAAGAAAATGGCCAAATGGTACAGCAGGTCCTGCAGGCACACAACAGATCTGGGAGGAAATGGACAATAATTCAGAAATTGCAGCTCTTGGTTATTCCAAAGGAGCATGGGAATGAGAAATTGGTGACATTTTACAGATCAGTGGAAACTGCAGAGATTATGGAAAAGTAGCAGTGCATTTAACACCCATTCATGTGGTTATGCTTAAATCATTGCTTCCACTGTAGCAGGCCTAATAAATTAGCCATAAAAATGCTTCAGGTTAAAACTTGGGTATACAGTAGAGTTACCATATTTCCAGTTTCAAAAAACTGTCTGGAGAGCAGGTGGGGGGAGGGGGACGTATTTCTAACTGTTGCAGGAAATAACAAGTGTTATTGCATGAGAAATTTAATGAGAAAAAAAAATGTAAAGAAATTTTAAAACGTACATTTTTACATGCTGTCAGTCCTCTCCTGTGCTTCTTCTGGTCATGCCCATGCATACTTCTCTGTAGAGTGGATCTTTCTCAGTGATTGCTGATTGCTCATCAAGTAGCCATGAAAAATAGGGTTACCATATTGCCAGTTGCAAATTGTCTGATTAAAAAACCTGAATTCACTTAATAAAAAACCCCTGCTGTAAAACACACACACACACACACACACACACACAGAGTCTGGGGACCCCAGACAGTCCCAAACCCCCACCTTCCATCTTACCTGTATCCAGGTGCTTGGCCGGGGTAGCTCCCATACCCTGCCTGGCCGTCCACATCTGCATGTTCACACAAACAAACATGGTGACCCAGGCCCCCTGCCCTGATTCACTGAAGTGATACTGCCTCTTCCATGTTTGTCTGCAATAAACTGAAAATTTGGGTCCTGAACTCCTGATCACGCACACATCAGTACTAGGTATTCCGGGAATTGTAGTTCTACCTAGTGGTGGCCATGTTGAAAACAGACTGGCAAGGAAATCCTGAGCATTTTGCCTCCATTTAAAAAACCCACCCAGATGCATCACAGGAGGCCAAAAAAGAGGACATGTCCAGGAAAACCCAGATGCATGGTAACCCTAGTATACAGAAGATGAATATTTAAAAAAAGCATAAGCATAAACCATCGCCTTTCTAAGTTATATAAATTGCTAAATGATCAGAAAAAAATATTGCCCTTAAATGCACCTTCTGTACTTTGATTTGATTTCCAAACTAAAATTAGGTGAGCAGACAGGATATCAGTCTTTTCTGGTCATGTAGGTAACCATGTTTGGTTATCTATGTCCCAAAAAAGCCACTTAAGTTCAGGTTGGCATTCTATTTCTACGGGCATAACCCTGTATATACAGAAGACTATGCTTGACTGCATATTCACATAGACTGAGCTTACACAGTAGTAGCCAGGGCATATGCACACGTATTTTATGGACATTTAGAGGCCTTAGATGCTCAGAAATGGAGTTGGCTAAACCCACGACTACCACATGGGGAAAAAAGCTATGTGTGTACTTCCCCACTTTTGTCTCTCAGCTTAGTGGCTAAGGGAGTGGTCTCCAACCTTTTAAAATAGGAGATCACCTTTGGCATTTCAAAACAAACCAAGATCTTCCTTAGGCTGCCACCAACCTCCACCCCCGCCCAGCAGGTAAGTCTGTGGGGCGGCCAGGAGGGGTAGACTGAGGCAAAATATTTGAGGGTGCACCTCCCCAGCAGGTAAGTCCCACCCAGCCAGGGCCCCACTCAACTTACCCCTGCTCCTGTCTCTGCGGCATTGTCCCTCACTGTGGGGGCTTCAATGAAACCGCCTCCCCTTCCCTCCCTCATGAACTGACCTGCTGGGCTGGCGTGTGTGCTTGCATGCACACGGGCACTCAGTCCCCCACCTCAGCCTTGGATCAACTCCAAAAGGCTCCAAGATCTACCACTATAGGTTTCAAGATCTACCGCTGGATCAAGATCCACTGGTGGGTGACCACTAGGCTAAGGTATTCACCTGAGATACTGGACCCAGGACTCTTCTGGGTCCCCCTTCCTCCAGAAAGGGCTTGAATGAGGGCCTCTTTCACTTTGGGCACATGCAAACATTCTCAGGTTCCAATCTATTATCATGCAGCTTATTTTAAGTGATTTAAGTTAAGGTGGTGGGAGAAGTGGGAGGGAGGGGGAGGCTAGTGGATCCATGGAGGGTGGGGTTGATGGAATTAGGGATCAGGGAGGCTGGCAGGTCCCTGGAGAGGGTTGTTGGTCCTACAGGAGTGTAGTCCATTTAGGGGTCAGGGGTTGGAACACTAAAGATAGCCCATTTAGGGTGGGGACAGAGTAGGAGCATCTCCATTTTCCCAGCCCTGAGACTATGCTCTGAATGTGTACACATGATCAGTTGGGCCCACCACAGGTTAGTCCAGTCTATGCATTGCACCTCTTCAGGTGAACTTACTTATGTTAGGATGGTCAGTTTTTGCCCCATCTAACTTCCCCAAACAGTTCAGCATTTAGATCGATTTAACCCTAGTTAGGTCAATCTAAGTGTAATGTCTGCACGTACCCTTCCACATGTAGCACTCACACTACAACACCACAGAAGGCTATTTTTCATTGCCTTCTGTGACACTCCTTTTGAAGTTAAGCCACTAACGTAGTCATTGGAGAAAATGGATGGAGGGCAGTGCAGGGGAGAAATATCTATTCTACCAATGATAGAGGCCCAGGTTAAAACCTAGGTAGTAGGAGTATTAGAGAAGAGTCTGGGTAATTACTAATTTGTGGTGCAGTATGGTGCTTAGAGGTTCAACCCTGCTCTGGGATCAGGGCCAAGAACCTAGGGCCTGTCAGGTTCCCAGGTGAATGTTCCAGCCACTCAGATATCTCAGTGGAAAACATAGGAGGCAGGTCTTTCCTTCAGTTTGTTGCTAGAACATATACCCAGTCTGGATGCACATGAAGCTATCCATTTGCATGAGTGGCGTTTTTGGGACTTGGATAACTATGTTAGATCTGGTCATGTAGGCATTGAGAAAACAATAGGATGCAACTCCTAGTTTTGTGGCATGAATGTATGTGTGTCCTATAATATGAGTATCTGATATCTTTTATTAGGCCAACTCAAATAGTTGGAAAAAAATATTTGCAAGCTTTCAGGCATAAACACCCTTAGTCAGGCTGAGGAAACATCTGCAGTTCTCTGCTCTTCCTGGATGGAATGAATAACTTGTCTGCCTATGTCCTTAGACCAACACGGCTACAACCTATACCCCTATAATGGGTGTGATAATTTCTAGTTAAAGTGCATAAATGTTTCCTTTATAAATCTCAGTGTTTCATTCTTTGTAGCTTTTGAGCTTTTTCAGCTTGAAATTTTCTAGGGTTAGCCTATGTCCAACTTGTTTTTTTTTCCAGATTTGAGCAGAAAGGATTAATTTATTTTTGTAAGAAAAGAGTCTGAGTTAATTAAATTTTCAATCTATTCGATAAAAGCATTCTCATCACAATTATTTGAACTTGTGTACAGTTAAAAAGTGTTCAAAAGACAGATTGGCATCATATCATGCAATATGACTGAAAATAATATTGAATTTAAGATGGTAAACATGTTTGTAAACAGAAGTTTTAGATGTTTAGACTCTAGGGATTAAATTCTGCCTTCAGTGGGTGTGTCTACATGTGCATTAAGGTGATTTTCCTAGTGCGCATTAAATTTAGTACTTCCAATGTGAGGTACTAAAGATACGTGCTTTAGGCTGCCTTACTGTGCAGTAAAAAATGTACATGGTTTTTAATTGACAATGTCCAGTAGCCTATTTTACTGTGCATTAGCATAATAGCACTTTTTTATGATGCTTTAATGTACAGTAAAATAGACTACTGACCATTAAAGTACACTTATAGACACACCCTGTAACAACTTTGCTGCTGTTCTGAAGTAACTATAGTTGTGAAAGTATACATGAAAGCAGAAATTTCTCCAGTTAGTTTTTAAGTAAGAAGAGTTGCCTGGGAATATTTCCACCCATTTTTAATCCCTCTCCTCTTCCCTCCTCCTTGCCTTCCTGCTGAAAGGAATAATTCAGTTTCTGCAGAATTCATTTCTTTTTCCCTGCTGGGAAAATCAAAATGAAATACTTTATTTAGGTTGGGTCAGCTTGAATCAACATGTTTGAGTTTTTGAACCAAACTAAAAGGTTTGGGATTAGTTTTTACTCTAATTTGTGCCCACCTGAGCTAAAACAGTGCCCTTTAGGGCACTTTAGGGAACTACATCTTCCAAGAGGCCCTGTAGTATCTACTCTATCCAAAACACCACATTGCATTATGAGAGGTTCATCACTATATTGAATATCAAGAATATGTAGAAATTACACACCAGAATTAATTCTCACAGAAAAAAAATATAACACATGGGGACACACAAACATCAGTGAGGGCACACTTTTCACAGAACAACTCTCTTCCTGACCTGACCATTTTTGTGCTCAAGGGAAATTTATAAAACACCTTCTGCAGGCAAACCTGGAAACAAAAATTAATAAGCTGGCAGAACACTAAGAACCTAGGACTGAACACTGATATTGAATCATAGCACACTATAACATACCTGAGTCCTGAAAATCTTTCTTCACACCACAGGATGAAGGTTGGGGGCAAATTGGGATGGGGTGCATTTTCTTTTTTGAAAGATCTTGATCTCCCACTAATGAAGCTATATTTTCTTCTGTTATTCCCATGAGAAGTTCTCTTTCCTCCAGTTTCACAGCCTTCCATACTGCTTTAGATCATAGCTGTGCCTGCTTCTTTCCTCAGATCTGAAGAAGAATGCTTCTCACTTGAAAGCTTGTGTAAGGTTATCCCAATCACTTAGCTGGTACAATAAAACATACCGCCCACAAAAAATCCTTGCCTGTCATATAATTCCTGGACTATCACAGCTAAAACATCACTTCAACACTATCAAGGGTACGCAGTATAGGTAGGGTGCCTGGCGCAAAGAAGGAAGAGGTACTAGGACTACGACTCTTATGATGCATTGCAATTGCTGAAGTGGGAAACAGATTCATGTTAACTGAAGCAAAACAAAACATTTCAACATCTTTTGACAAACTGAAACAAAGTACTTTGATTCAGGAATGTTGTTGAATATTTCATTTCAGCTGAAAGATGTGAAAATGTCAAGTACTTTTAAAACAAATTTCCATTCTGCAAAAAAGTTGATATTTCAATTCTTCATTCCAGCTTGGGCTAAAAAAATGGTAAAATGTAGGAATATCCCATGAAACAGAAATTCTGATTATCAACCACTAAACAACTAAAAAACTTTGTACAACTAAAAAATGTTGTTTTGTCAGACTTCCCCCTGGGAAAAATGGTAGATTAACAGCAGCATTTCCTGGAGGAGAAAAGTGGGATGATGTGGATATCTCCTCTTCACCTACAGGGAAGGGTGTTCATAATTCCTTTTGCCGTTTGGTGACTCTAGGCATGTCTACACAAGATGCTATGGTGCAATGAGCTACCATGCCATAACTCATTGTTTCTGCACAGTAGCATTGCCGGGCATGCAACCATGATGCAACGGTAGTGTGCAAGTAGTAATGAGCTACTGCGCAGTAGCTCATTGCTAATGCTCAGTAGCATTGGGAGAAAACATGTGACAATGGTATCGAGCAGTAATACTAGTTACTGTGCAGTCATTTAGTGCGTGCATAAGCAAGTACTTGCATAAGCAAGTACTAAATGACTAGGCAGTAACAACTGCACAGTCTGCCACATGTCTGATGCAGCCTAAATGTTGCAATTTATCAGTCTAAATTTTTAGTCTTTGCTTATCTTCCTAGTTATACTAGTATTCAGAGGTAGAATGGTTTAGTGGACAAAGCACTAGAGTAGAACTCAGGAAGCCTGGGTTTTCTTCCTGGTTCTGTCATTGACTTGCCTTATGACTCTTGATATTACTTCATTTTTTGTGCCTCATTTACTCATGGCCTGTCTCATCTTTTTACAGTGTGAACTCTTGTGCAAGGATTTTTTGTTTGTGTTTTATACAGAGCCTAGCAAAATGGAATATTTTGGGTGGCTTCTTGATGTTACTGGAATATAAATTAATAATAACATTGTGTGTGAAAGGTCCAGATGTCATGCTACCACTTTCATCCTCATGGAGTATCTAATGGCTCCAATGCACAGCATTTTTGGATGCCTTGGGACCGATAGGGGTCAACAGAAGTGGGTAGGGAAAAAAACCACATCTCATTTTTCTGTCAAATTCAACAGCAAGCAAAAGCACAAGAAAAAGGTTACCATACCTAAACAGTGACCACTGTCAATATTTGTAAGTTCAAAAAACCTAAGACGTGACCTTAATGCTAGCTAAACTAATCAATAATAAAAGCAAAAGATTACAGCATAATCATAATACAAGATATAATATAATTAAAGTTGGCAGATTGCCTTGGAAAGATAAAAAGTGACTATTCATCATATACATTTACTGAAACAAAAGCAAAATAAGGAAATTATGGTACGACATCTTTTAGCTATCTAGTTGCTACTAGAAAATAACGGCAAGAAAATAATTTCTATTCATTAAATTTTGAAGGCAGGAGTTTCAAAACGATCCATGCGTCTGAGTATTAATTGGGCTTTTGCTGCTAAGTCACTTAGGAACCTCTAAAAAAACCCAATCTCATAGCATATGAAATAAACAAACCACCAAAAATAGTCAAACTTGCAAATAAATTCCTGCAAGAATTCTACTCTGTAACTGTCAGAGTGGAGTGCAAAATGTAATTACTTTAAAAAAAAATAAACTGGGCAAGAAAACCCTAACGATCATCATTTTAAAATCAAAATCATGACCATCATTAATATAGCCCTAAACCTACTCCATTTAATGAAAATACTCATTCAATAATACCTTAAAATTTGAATACTTCAAATAGTTTACAAAAAATTGGGAACTTCTAAAAAAATATGGTAACCTTAATTTTTTTCAAATTTTCCTTCCCATAAAATGGAGTATTATATAATTGAGAGCTGTTCTGTTTACATATTAAATTGAAATTGCTCAAGGTATATTATCAACCAGGCAAAAATAATCGATTTTGTAAATGATTACAGTACTATTTGAATCAGACTGTCAAATACCTTACAGTGAAGGACACTTTCACCAAAAATGGAGGCAAGATTACTGAAGCAGAAAAAATGTTGCTGGTGCACTCACTGAAGTGACAGCAGGTGTGATTAAATTTGACATACATTAATTTGAAATCACAACTGAAAACAAGTTATCATGAAAACAAAAGTTATGATGCTAAGAAAATCAGGCTCAAAGGCAAGTAAGTGTGTGTGTTGATAAATTGACTAGATGGATGGTGAAGAATGGAAAGTGATTTGGTTGAAGAAAAATGAAGTAGTCCTTAGCAGTAGCTCCGAATATGCATGACAAATATGGATTGTAGCAAAAATTACAAATGAGCTTGTACAAATAGATGCTGAAAAATATTTTTAAAGGATCAATCAAGATACAGGTCAAAGCATGGGGAGAGAGGGGGAAGAAATAGCTTAAATTTGAATATTTGATAATATTGATGAAATGGTCAAGATTAACACTGTGAAAGAGACATATGACACAGTCAGAGTTGTTAAATCCATCTTCTCAAAGTTTCCCTGTACACTACAAGAGAAAAAGTGATCAATGAAGAAATTAAACCTTCCTGGCTTGGAATGGAAAATTAAGTCACTGAGGATAGCAAATGAGAAGTAAGTGTTGGTTATGTGATCATTATCTTTAGAAGAGAGATTAAAGTCATGTCATTGAGAGCACTGTGTATATCCAAAGTCCTGGATGACTCTAACAATACTGAGGAGAAGAATTTGAATTAGGATGAGTCTTTTGAGCCAGATCAAGATTACTGTCCAAAGAGAATACGACTGATTGACAGACCTGATGGAGTTCTTATCCACAGAACTTTAGCCACAGTGATGAGCTAGGTACCCATCTGATAACTCAGGTATTCGAGCCATGCAGTAAAGCAAAAATCTGTGTAGGAAGAATAAAAGAATTTCCAGTGACTACATACACACATGCATACATATATATGTATGCGTGTGAAGAATGTTACTTAAGAACAGAATATATATTTATATATTCTGTTTTTAGGTAACATTCTTCCCAAACCGTTGCAGAAAAGCTTGAAATGTAATCCATTTGTTTCCACTGCTTTCACTGTGCACATGAAAAGATTATTCAGTTTTCACTTTGATGTTAAGATACTGAGTTATTTTATTAATATGGATTAATTCTGTCTTTGTTTCCCCAAAATAACTGTTTAAAGAGAATCAGAAACATCTTGGATGGTTTAATAGAAATTAGGGCCAGAAGGGACTTTAATTAGGCCAAGTATTTCAGTCCTCAAAATAATAAAGGGCCACAAGAGGGACCAAGGTATTTTCAACACCTGAGGCCCCAGCAAGGTCAGGAATTGATTAGGTAAGATGTATCCAGATGACCCAAGCAGGCAAACTATATCATGCTGCAGAAGAAGGCAAAATCAACCCCAAGCTCCCAGGTAACTTAAGTTACTTCCTGATTCCTCAAATTTATTTCCTGTCACAGATGCCAACCCCCAAGATTGGCTGCTGCCAACGCCAACGTCGGCTTCCGTGGGCAGTCGCCACTAGCCCCCTGCTGCCGCTGCCACTGCCGCTGCCAGCTTCTGTGGGCAGCTGCCAATTGTCACTTGCAACACCCCCCCTCCCTGCCACCGACACCGCTGATGGTTTCTGCCGGTGGTCACTGCACCCTGCTACCAACACTGCCAACACCTGCCGCCCACAAATTGTGCTGCCCCTGTCTTGGGAGGCACCAGCTGTTCATGCTGAGTGTTACATTTAAGTAAGACATGAGCCGATTTCTGGGTGGATTTCCTCTGCCATCTCAGAGCAAGGCCATTTCTATGTAGGCAGGTTCTCATCTATGGCTGCTTTCTGGTGTTTCATAGAAAGTTTACAAAAAAAAAATTACTGGTAACCAATTTATACATGAGAGAGGAAGGAGAAGAATCCTTCCTGATCTCCTGCAGGCATCTGAGTGTAGGTGTCATGACACTTGATAGTGCTGAGAACCTCTAGCCATGAGCAGTCCTTGGACAGGTTGCTGATACTTAAATTTATCAACAAATGATCTGGGAGGGAAATAAAATACCTGGGTTCTTGTCCTTAGTTTCAAGATTATTTTGGGGGGGTTGTATTCAATAACTGTCTAATAAAAACTGTGTAAATAGTCAAGGATTAGAGCCAAAGTTACTCCCCCTGCCCATCTATCCAAATACTGTAGCACAACACTAATCAGAAGGCTAAACAGACAGGCTCTATCCAGCTTGCTTTCATTCTGCTCTCATGAATGATTGCTCATTTTTTGGCTGCACAGTTTTCTCAGCCTGGTGGTTGGAGCACTATTCTGACAAGAATAGGCACATCTGTATGACACGTTTACTGCACAATTGACTAATTAACTGTGCAGTAAATGTCTCAGCATCTACACGTGCACCCCTATTAGGGTGCACAAAACTAATAAACTCTGCATCAGAGTAGGACTTGTAGATACAAGTTATACCTTGCTGTGGGGGGGTTTCATGTGCAGAAGTACACATATAGATGCTGGCCAGCTGGCTGGGGCATGGGGGGTGCTTCAGTGGAGGGGCTGCCTTCTGGCTAGCACTGCACTGAAGCACCCTTGTGCCCCAGCCAGCCCCTCCACAGCACAGTCAGAGCAGCCCCTGGCTGGCAGGATGACCTGCTGGGTCCCCTGCCTGCTAGGGCTGCTGCAACCCAACTCAATGCGTTGTGGTCTGGGTGCATGTGCAGACGTCTGCCTGGGAGCTTCCCAGGAGCAATAAAATGTAGGGTACTAAGCTTCACAGCTTATTACTGCCCTCTAATGGCACATGTAGATGCACCCAGTAGTATGTTGTGGATTTAATCCCCTCAAGCTGAATGGTCTCATTCATTTTAGTTTAAAAGGCACATTTCTACGAAAGAAGGTATAAGGCCAGCTCCTGGTCCCTTTTATATCAGTGGGTGTTCTGCCATTGACTTTGATGGTGGCTGGGGTATACTCATAAATGTTTGTAATGAGTGTGATATCACTTGCTCTAAAAGAGGAAGGAGGAAGTGTAGAGTTGAGATTTGTGGCTAGTGACAGGTTTAAATGCAAGTGAATCAGGGTAATCAATCTATTTTTAAGCAACTATGGGTCTCTTGCACTCTACCCTGTTCCAAGTATATATGTATTGAATATAAGTAGTTGAATTCTTTGAGGATCTTCCAAACAAGTTATTAATTTCTCAGGCTTTGCAGGTAACTTTAAAATCGAAAGCACTTTTGAAGAATGAAAGGAGAAAAAAACAGAATAGCATTGCAGATTAATGTTCTTTCCTCTGGAAGCCTGGGTAGGAATGTAGATTCACTTAGCCTTGAGTACAATAATCAGAGCTGCAGAGCAAAATGAAGATACAAGGCACAAAAGAAAAATCTAAATTTAAGTAGTAGCCCCAGTGTAGAATTAGTGAATATTTAAAGTAATATCTCATGTACTCATAGGCATTTCTTCTGTTCATAAACCTTGAAGCCTGAGTTACACACTGTGCATCTTTGTGTTTATATTGCCATTCTAATTTTGTAAATAAACTGTTTTACATTCTAATGATAATTTAACTATGCTCAGCAGGCTATTGAGCACAACACATAACTAGGACCAGATGAGAAACTACTCAGTGATATAAAAGTGGCCAGGTTCTTTAATAGTTACAGCCAGACACTGGGTATTAGGAGATCTGGCTTTCAGTACATGAGAGATTTAACCTCTTTGTACCTTTAACCCCATCTGTGAAAGGAAAATGATAACATTTACCTGCCTGATAAAAAACTGTGAGGCATGCTCAGTTAGTGTTTATGAGACACTCTGAGATCCTTTGATGGGAAAACCGATATAAATGTTAGATTGTATTGCTGTTTTACTATTGCTGGTGACAATAATTATTAAATACAGTTGCCAAATCATGGCAGATTATAAAATCTGACTGATATCACACAGCAGCTGCCCAGTGCCAGATTTCCATGGATATTATTCTTGGTGGAATCCTCCTAACATTAGTCAGCTTCTCATTTTTGTAAAGCATAATATACACATTGAATGTCTAAGAAAGTTAGGTGAGCAGAAGGAAGATGCACCACCAGTTTTGTGTTTCCATCCGAGCACTTATTCTGGTGCTTCTTATTCTGGCATCACAGTCTCTCAACAAGAAACCTAAGAATGAAGTAGCAGAATGTTGTAGGTGAGGATGAGGAGCCTTGGCAGAGCTGAATAGCTGAAGCCTGCCAACACCTGCCCACAGTATGCTCACTCAAGCTAATGCAAAGTTTGCTTTTTCAGTTTCTTGAGTTCTCTTTCAAGAATGATGTATCTGAATCTGTGCAGAAAAAAAAGTCCAAAGCAGTGCAACATCCATTGCAGTCTGAATGGTTCTTTGCAGAGCAGTTAAAAGAAACTCATTGTTGTATGCTGATTAGGGGGTTGAAAGGCCTATAATAACACATCTGCTAAAACTAAACCAGTTTTAAAGGACTGTGTTTTATGATGTCTTAAGGTATTGGGAGTGAAGACTTAAATGGCAGGTTCTATATTACATCACCCAAGGATAATTATAACAACATCAAAAGGAGAGAAAAAGTAACTTTTTCCACAATCTCAGTCTCAAACATGCTGTCTGAATCACTGAAGGTACAAAACGTGTATGTCTGAGAGCAGCTGGCGTAAAACTTTCAGATGGCAAATTATGCATAGACATTTAAATGCGTTTTTATGTAGTATGCTTTGATGAAGAGGATGTCTTCCAGCTGGGGTGCAGTCAGCATTGCTGATAAATTTTATTACGGCATTTCTGATGTATAATTTATCATTATAACATTGCACTTGTAATTTGGGGGTAATTTTTTCCTTTTTTTTAATGCACAAGCTTCGCAGACCACAATGTCCTCATCAAACAGAGTCCATAAAGTTGGAAGAAACTCATTTTGTTGAGTTATATATTGGCAGGGTGCTGGGTTCACTAGGTTAGAAACATAGTGACTGACAAGCAGGAAAATCCTGCATTCATGGATTTACCTTCTTTTTTAATATATAGACTCCTCTACTTTCTTACCTTAGCCGTAATATTATTACCTTGATAGTTGGATATTCTGAGTTAAATTTCCCTTTACTATTCTAGATGTTTTCAATGCATAGAGTATCAATAGTCCTGAAACTCTTCATTCAAACAATTACTGTTAATTTTCTTCTAGGTTCCCTACTGGTAGCTACGAAAGCAAAACCAGTCCTCCAATTTAACGACAAATACAAATAGTACTTAAATTATAATGTGAACTATCTTTTCCAACATCTGTGATTTCTTTCTGTCATAGCAGCTGGCACATACATAACCTCACAGCTTTAATTGATATACCTATATAACTTAAGCATATGCTTAAGTAACAACCTGAATAGGAATATTTTCTTGAGTCAAGAGGAATAAGGAGGAGGAGACACCAGGCAAAAGTAATAAAAATGCATGCATATGGGCTGAATGAAGAGAAAGATGGTTCTGAATAATTGATGTTTTGGAAAGAAACCAATTGTTTTAACCTGTGTAATTGTACATTTCATAACATTTGCTTATTTTATTATATTTTATGCCTATTACAATTTTTTAGAAATTATTCTCAATTATTCTTTTAACCTTTCTATTCTTTAATCTACTGCTAATGTTTTATTAGCTTCTTCTGTTTCCTATCTTTAAATATTTAATGTCTTGCATTCTTTCCTGCCTATTCAAATACCCTTTGTTTATTTAATTTTTAAACCTCTGCCTACTTCTTTTTCTTTTTCAAAATTCTCCTCCAGACTGTTTACATCATGAAGCCCACAAACTCTAATGTAGGTCAGTAAACATTTCATCAAGCACCTGTAAACATGCATTTGTTTTCATACAAAGTCTTTTATAATATAACCTTACCTCTCCTCCATATTTGCAAGAGTATTTTGTGCTGCCCAGCTATAAGGATTATTAGTTCTGTAAGGAAGAGTTCATGGTTAACCCTCTGCCCTGTTCAGTGCCAACCATACCATCAGTCCTTGATAAACAAAAATAGTATTTCCTTCCAACACAATATTACAGGGCAAATTAAGTCCAACAAAGTTCACACTGTAACTTATTTTATTGACTTTAATATTTTTTAATGCATTATCATATTACATGATTGAATGAGTGCTTGAGGTCTTGGAGATCACTAACAATTTCAATGAATAATTGTCAAAGTGGGCACATCTACATGTGATATTAATGTGACCATAGGCAGAGGGAGAAAAAAAAATTGGGGAGGAGGGGCTGAGCACATGTGCACATGCCCATGCGTCCCTCCCCAGGTGGGAAAGTCTGTGGGGGAAGGGCCAGTGGGAAGGGGGAAGGAGTGGGGCTGGGGCTGGGACCAGGCAGGGATCAGGAGGGACCAGGATCGGGATCAGGGCCAGGGCCTGCTAAGCCTGTCCCTACTCCCATGCCCAGGGTCACTGCCTGGTGATGGTGCCCCCCACAAATCTGCTGCCCCCCCAGCCCCACATCGGCCCTGGGTGCCTCCTCACACCAGCCCCAGCCCCACACCACCTGGGGGGGGGCAGGGCTGGGGGCTGAAGCAGGGCCAGCCTCAGTTGTGCCACTGGGCTGGAGGGGATGGAGTTCTTGGGATCCCTGAACCCACCCTGCCCTGCCTCACCCCACTCTGAGTCATGCCTGGGAAGAACCCAGAGCAACCCCAGCCCCAGCCCCAGGCTGCAGCAGCAGCCCACCCTGCCCCACACAGATCCGGGGGCACATGCCCACTGTGCCTCCTGGGGTGCATGTAGCAGCAGGAGCCGCACACCCTGGACAAGTTACTTGAGGTTCAGTCCTGTGCCCCGCCAGCAGTGTCTGCCCCTCCCCTAGCCCCAGCCCCAGCCCCAGTCCTTCCCCACCCCTGCTGCAGCTGCCAGAAGCTGTCAGCTGGGCTGCCTTGCAGCCCTATCACTGCAACACATTTGGAGGTCTAAGCCCTGTTAGCCCCCTGCCTTCTGCCACCTATGAATGTGACACAATAAACTCTGGTGCAGTTTATGCTGGAGTGTATTGCTTTTGAGTAAAGCATTTACGTATGCACCTGGGACCACAGCACATTGTGCCAGGGCAGTGAAGCCCTGCCTAGAAGGGGCCTGGAAATTTGGCCTGCCAACCCAGAGCTGCTCTTTGTTGGCTCAACGTGTTGTGGAGGAGTTGACTGGGGCATGAAGGTGCTACAGTGTGAGGCTAGCTAGCAGGCAGCCCATATACTGTAGTACCTGTGTGCCCCAGCCAGTTCAGTCACCATTTATATGTACATAGTGGCAGAGTAAATAAGTCTGCCATAGGATTGTACTTGTGTTGGGCAGTACTATCCTATGGTGGAGTTAATTAATTTACTCCAGCTTAATAGGGGTGCACATGTAAATGATGATGCTTTACTATGGAGCTAATTAGTCAACTCCGCCATAAAGTATCTTGTGTAGATGCACCCACTAAGATCATGATAGTTGCTTAAGCTTTGTTTTTAATAATTGGATAGCAAAATTGTTCATAGATTAATAGATTCATAGATGTTAGGGTCGGAAGGGACCTCAATAGATCATCGAGTCCGACCCCCTGCATAAGCAGCAAAGAGTGCTGGGTCTAGATGACCCCAGCTAGATACTCATCTAACCTCCTCTTGAAGACCCCCAGGGTAGGGGAGAGCACCACCTCCCTTGGGAGCCCGTTCCAGACCTTGGCCACTCGAACTGTGAAGAAGTTCTTCCTAATGTCTAGTCTAAATCTGCTCTCTGCTACCTTGTGGCCATTGTTTCTTGTAACCCCCGGGGGCACCTTGGTGAATAAATACTCACCAATTCCCTTCTGTGCCCCCGTGATGAACTTAAAGGCAGCCACAAGGTCGCCTCTCAACCTTCTCTTGCGGAGGCTGAAAAGGTCCAGTTTCTCTAGTCTCTCCTTGTACGGCTTGGTCTGCAGGCCCTTGACCATACGAGTTGCCCTTCTCTGGACCCTCTCCAGGTTATCCGCATCCTTCTTGAAGTGTGGCGCCCAGAATTGCACGCAGTACTCCAACTGTGGTCTGACCAGCGCCCTATAGAGGGGAAGTATCACCTCCCTGGACCTATTCGTCATGCATCTGCTGATGCACGATAAAGTGCCATTGGCTTTTCTGATGGCTTCGTCACACTGCCGGCTCATGTTTATCTTGGAGTCCACTAGGACTCCAAGATCCCTTTCCACCTCTGTGCCACCCAGCAGGTCATTCCCTAGGCTGTAGGTGTGCTGGACATTTTTCCTCCCTAGGTGCAGCACTTTGCATTTCTCCTTGTTGAACTGCATCCTGTTGTTTTCTGCCCACTTGTCCAACCTATCCAGGTCTGCCTGCAGCTGTTCCCTGCCCTCTGGCGTGTCCACTTCTCCCCATAGCTTTGTGTCATCTGCAAACTTGGACAGAGTACATTTCACTCCCTCGTCCAAGTCACTGATGAAGACATTAAAGAGTATCGGTCCAAGGACCGAGCCCTGCGGGACCCCACTGCCCACACCCTTCCAGGTCGAGACCGACCCATCCACCACGACTCTCTGGGTGTGACCCTCTAGCCAATTCGCCACCCACCGGACTGTGTAGTCATCCACATCACAGCCTCTTAACTTGTTCACCAGTATGGGGTGGGATACCGTATCGAAGGCCTTCCTGAAGTCTAAGTATACGACATCCACCCCTCCTCCTGTGTCCAGGCGTTTCGTAACCTGGTCATAGAAAGAGACTAGATTGGTCAGGCACAATCTGCCCGCCACAAACCCGTGCTGGTTTCCCCTCAGCACAATTTGCCCTGCCGGGCTCTCACAAATGTGAGCCTTGATAATTTTTTCAAAGACTTTACCAAGAATGGAGGTGAGACTGACTGGCCTATAGTTGCCTGGGTCCTCCTTCCTCCCCTTTTTGAAAATGGGGACCACATTAGCCTTTTTTCCAGTCCTCCGGGACTTGGCCCATGCGCCACGAGCGTTTGAATATTCCCGCCAGTGGCTCTGCAATGATGTCGGCCAGTGCCTTCAGCAGCCTCAGATGGAGCTCATACAGGCCTGCCGACTTAAAGGCATCCAGTTCTTCCAAGTGACTCTGCACCACCTCAGGATCTATGTATGGAAGTCTGGCGCCTTGCTGCTGCCTCTCTACAACCCCAGTGAGAGACTTGTCGTGCCCGTCGCTTAGGAACACTGAGGCAAAGAACTCATTGAGGAGTTCAGCCTTGTCCCCCCTATCTGTCACCAATTGTTTCTGCCCATTTAGCAGGGGTCCTATTCCTCCCTGGGCCTTCCTTTTACTCCCAATGTATCTAAAATCAATTTCTTGTTGTCTTTTACTTGGGTTGCCATCCTCAGCTCCATGGTAGTTTTAGCCCGTCTAACTGCCGCCCTACAAGCACGAGCAGAGGAGGTATATTCATCTTTAGTGATCTCACCCTGTTTCCACTTTTTATGTGCTCCCCTTTTGGCCCTTAGGCTGCCCTGGATTTCTCTGGTCAGCCATGGAAGCCTCCTGGCCCCTTTCCCTTTTTTGCCTCGCTCGGGGATCGTCTTGCTTTGTGCCCGAAGGATCGTTTCCTTAAGGCACAGCCACCCTTCTTGGGCTCCCATCCCTTCAAAACTCCTACTCTGCAGTGCATCCTTGACTAATCGCCTGAGTGCATTGAGATCAGCTTTCCTAAAGTCTAGCACTTTCACCCTACTACTTACCTTACCCACTCGACGTTGTTGAATTCTATTATTAGGTGATCACTGTCTCCCAAATGGCTACCGATCTGGAGGTCCCCTATCATGTCATCCCCTGTTGCCAATACCAGATCCAGTATGGCATTCCCCCTAGTGGGACCATTCACCTCCTGTGTCAGGTGGAGGTCCTGTACACAGGTTAGAAACCTGTGTGAGCGATGGGACCTTGCTGTCTGTGTCTCCTAGCAGATGTCCGGGTAGTTTAGGTCCCCCATGACTACCGCCTCTTTAGCTTTTATGTTCTCCGAGAGTTGCCTCAGGAGCCCCGCATCTATTTCTTCCCCTTGGTGTGGGGGTCTGTTAAACAGAAGAATAGTGAGAAATTAATTTCTAGTGTAAAAAAAAAGTTAAATTATCATTTGTGTTAAATTTGGACATGAACACTATTACAAATACCTTGCAACTGTTTGAATATAGACAAAGAGCAAATAACTTCATGAACTAGAGAAAGGCAAACTTCATATTTTTTTAAAAAATCAGTTCTTCCTATGTAATTAGCCTTGCTTATAAATGCCATCTCATGTAAGTTACTTTGTACTTTAAGGGTTATTAAGTCCTGTATAAAGTGCCCTTTCCCCCATCTCTTTAAAATGCTGAACTTTTTTCTTTTTTGTTTCTTTTGTTTTTAATTAGACAAACTGCTCCTCCTTTTTTTTGTATTAGTATGAAATATTCAATCTCTCATGCTATTTTATGCCCCGTGTTACAGAGGACCACCTACAGTGAACAGGAGGGCAGTCTTAAGCCATAAGAGGTACCCCCTATGTGCTGTATTAATTTATTTTATAAATCATTCCGGTATTATTGCAGTGCTAGTATTTTGAGTATGTTCTCAGTTTGAACATATATTTTTAATGAGAGAACATCCCTGCTGCTATAATAAAATGTTCTACTGAAAGAAAAACTAAACTAACTTTGCTATTCATTTGGGAGTCCCAAGCATTCTGAGAACTGCAATCCTCTAAGGGTTCATACAGCAGTTTGCTGCACCCAGTTTACATTAAAGCAACTTTAAGCCATGCAAATTAAGACAGGGAGTGGTGTGTACAGCTCTTTGCTGGTGTTGGGAGCTCCATAGGGAACCCAGTGTAAGTAACTTGGAGTAGGGTGCGAGGCAGGTAGGATCAGGGGCAGCTAGTGAGGCCAGGCAGGTTTGGCAGGATTGAGGGGGTTGGAGGGCCTGCAAAAGGAGGGTGGGGGGGGAGTTGTCCACCTCGGGGATGGAGGAGTTGAGGGGCTAAAAATAGCCTGGTCAGTGCCAGGGGGTAAGAAGAGCACAACATGGGCTGGGGTGAACAGCTGGGCTTTTCCAGCCCCAGGACTGTGCTCCAAACATACACAGGCATTCAACAAATTGAGTTAGCCCATTTCTGTTCTAAGTTAGTTCACCTCCTTAGGTAAGCTGACTTAGATCAGGGCCACTGTTTTTTGCCTGATTTAACCCCTCTCAGCTCCTGCATAAATGAGCATTTAGACTGACCTAATCCTAGTTAGGTCACTCTATGTAATGGCTGTATATACCCCATCAGTACATCTACACTGCATTTCCAGCAGTGGTGTAACCAAGGCGGGGTTAGTGGGGCAGATGCTCTGCATGCCAGCTTGAGGGGGAAGGGTAAAAAGAATGACTCCCACAATAGCCAGGCAATAGTACTGGTGGTACAGCAGCAGCAGCTGGAAGTTGCTGCTGCCTCTGTGTGGGGCAGCTGCCATAAACATCTGGACAGGTTGTTACACCTCTGATCTCCAGTGTTTCTGGGCCTGATCCCACCTTACCCTCACACCCTCATTTACACTTGACATGTTCATAGATTTAATAGATTTCATAGATTTCTAGGGTCGGAAGGGACCTGGTAGATCATTGGGTCCGACCCCCTGCTCCAGGCAGGAAAGAGCACTGGGGTCAGGTAACCCCAGCCAGATGCCTGTCTAATATCCTCTTAAACATCTCTAGGGTAGGGAAAAGCACCACCTCCCTTGGAAGCCCACTCCATATTTTGGCAACCCTCACTGTAAAGAATGTCTTCCTTATGTCCAATCTAAATCTGTTCTCCTTTAGTTTGTGGACATTATTTCTGGTAACCCTGAAGGGGGCCCTGGGAAACAGAGTGCCCCCTATTCCCTGCTGGCCCCCCTTGATGAGTTTGTAGGCGGCCACAAGGTCGCCTCTCAGCCTTCCCTTGCAGAGGCCGAAGAGATTCAGGTCCCTCAGGGTCCTCATAGGGTCTTACCTGCAGGCCCTCAACCATATGAGTAGCCCTTCTCTGAACCCTCTCAAGGTTATCCGCATCCTTCTTGAAGTGTGGTGCCCAAAACTGGACACAGTACCCCATCTGCGGCCTTACCAATGCTGCATAGAGGGGAATTATCACTTCCCTAGACTTGCTCGTGATACTCCTGCTGATGCAAAAAAGAGCGTGGTTAGCTTTTCTTATTACCTCATCACACTGGCAAATCATGTTCATTTTATGTGTCAACCAAGGCTCCAAGATCTCTTTCCACTGTTGTGATGCTCAGAATGGTACTTCCCAGTCTATAGGTGTGTTGGAGATTCTTTCTCCCCAGGTGCAACACCTTGAATTTATCCTTGTTGAATTGCATCCTATTCTGATCTGCTCACTTCCCCAATCTATCCAAATCTTCCTGAATTCACAGATTGTAAGGGCTGGAAGGGACCTTGCAAGATCACCAGGTCCAGCCTCCCTGCACTAGGCAGGAAAGACAATTGGTGGTCAGGTGACCCCAGCAAGGTAACCGTCCAGTCTTCTCTTGAAGATTTCTCGAGTAGGTGATTGCACCACCTCTGGAGGGAGCCTATTTCACAGTCTGGACACCCTGACTGTAAAGAAGTTTTTCCTAGTGTTAAGCCTGAATCAGCCTTCCAGGAGTTTGTGGCCATTACTCCTGGTTTTCCCCAAGGGTGCCCTGGTGAACAGTTGTTCACCAAGCCCTTGATGTATTCCCCTGGTGTAGTGGTAAGCTGCTACCAAGTCCCCTCTCAACCTTCTCTTTTTTAGGCTGAGAAGGCTGAGAGGGGACTTTGTAGCAACTTACCTTCCATAAATGAAAGAAAATGTGGTGGAGACAAGAGGCCTCAAGCAATCTTGGGAGCTGCCCTTGAAGCAGAGGGTTTAGCGCTTGTGACCAGGGATATGTGTAAAGGACTTGCTTTAGGCACATTCCTTTGTAGCTTTGGGGACACTGTGTACACTCAGATCAATGACTAAAATACCTTTGTACAACTTCTGCAATAATGAGTAGAGCTCTCTACAAGCTTCTATAAGCATGTACATTACAGCTGTGAGAAATCTGCCACTTTCAGCATGCCCTACTAGTGGAGTTGCTACTTGGATCAATCTAAAATTCAAAGCAAATTCACGTGCACTCAGGATCTGCCCTCCCTATATACTCCACTCAGTGCATCCAGGACTTCCCTTACCTGATACAATCTCCTTAGAGATAGATAGATAGATAGATAGATAGATAGATAGATAGATAGATAGATAGATAGATAGATAGATAGATAGATAGATAGATAGATACTTCATCTCCAGACATCCTGTGAGCCAGTGAGCTACCTCTCTTCTGCAGCTCACCATCCCCTCATGATGTATTAACTCAGTGCTGGCTTGAAGACTGTTTCCTTCACCAATCCCAATAGACACTTGGGGAAAAGGAGCTGGGCCTACAAACAGCCTGACACTCTCCCAATGTCACTGGAAAGAAACTTCAGTGAAATTTATTTTGAGAATGAAACCCAACATGAGCATTTTTCACCCTTGGTTTCATTAGGAAAGCTTTGTGTAACTCTAGTGAGTGTATGCATGGTGAACGGGGTAGCATATGAATAGGAAAAAAGGAAGTTGTTATAGCCCCACCTGTTTTGTATGTACAAGCCTGCATGATTATCCATTTACAAGTAAAATGGAAACAGCTGTCTTAGAACAATTTTAAAACTTTATCCCTTACTTGGCTACACAAATAAATAAAATCCATTTCCAATGCAAATGATCCTTGATATCAGCTAAAGGGATTTAACAACTTTGTTATATTTGCACCAGGGCTTTTAAAACTCATTTTCATTCATGTATTATTTCTTTTTAGAAATAATTTTGAGGGAGTTTAGTGCTGAAGCCAGCCATAAGCCACAGAGCTCATGAGAAGACTTGTCCTGCACATTTCTGTAAATTCACCTCAGTGCTGATCTTCACTTGTCATTCCAATCAACTTCACTTGTTCATCTGTTTGTGAGTGTTTTAATCAAAGGCTGCTAGTCATTGATGCTATGGTGGCTTTGTGATGTAGTTAAGTTTGAGGTTCTTAAAAGGCATTTTGCAATATATATATGATTACATATATAAGGCATCCCAACAAATGCTATACCTATTCATATATTTATACCATATATATATACCATATATATATAGGTATAGCATTTGTTGGGATGCCTTAGCTAGCAAAACCTGTCATTGTCTTCATCTCACAGCACCAGCTGCCCCAGGTGTTATAAAAACATTAGCTGTCCTAACTTTCTGCCAGTATTAACTGAAACACATAACTTTCACAGTTCCATGGATTCAGCCAAGCTTGTACCTTTTCCCCACAGCACAATGTATTGTCTTTTATGTTTTACCCCCAACAATCCCATTTCCATCAAGAGTACTGGGTGTTTTGGCAGATGCATTTCATGAGAACCAATATGCATTGGTATAATCAATGCTTTAATATATTCTAGATGTGTGAACCTGCCATCAATATTGCCCAGACAGAGTTGCTCTATTGCAGTGATCCTCAACTAGGGGCTGCAGCACCCTGGGGTGCTGTGAGATGTTTTTAAGGGTGCTGTGGAGTGTCACAAGTCATTGGTACTGAAAACACCTACACATGATTTACATGATAAACCCAGAGATTTCAAATAGGAATCCATAGTGTCAAAAACATTCTGACATGTTCTATTTCTAAGTTCTCTGCAACAGAAGAATTGCTCTATTATTTTCCTGTAGTCAAAAATGCATTAAAGCTAAGAGCTGGCATTTTCCAAAGGGTGCCTTGAGCGTAAAAAGGTTGAGAAACACTGCCCTATGAATATACAAAAGCATTACAAGACCAAACTGCTCGGCATAATCCCCACAGCAGTTTCCTTGCTTAAACCCTCATCCTATCTCCAGCCTGAATAACTTCAGCAACTCGGTTGTGGCAAGACAGTCATCTCTTCCTCTCTCTTCCCCCATGCTGTTGAGCAACAGTTGCCTCAGCAAAATGTAAAAGTAGAATGGGTTCATTTATTCCCTTCAAATTGGAAGAGGGCTTGCTGGAAGTTATCTTGGATCCACTGTTCTCATTCCCAAAAAGCTGTGAGAGCAAGGTCTTTCCATAGGTACTTCTTTATCAATTTGTACTTGCCAATTCTTGTATGTTATCTGTTTGACAGCATTTTATGGATATCATCCCATCAATTTGCATCTAAAACAGCTGAAGTTGAACCTCATATTTTATTTTGAGTTTTTCCCATCCCCAACTCTCTGTCACACTCCACTTTATCAGATGTAGATCACTCCTAACACTTTGAGATAATGGTTGACTTCTCTTTCTCTCTTCTCTCACCCAGGCTCTGTTCAAACTTAGCTTCACCTTCTTCTGTAGCCATGAGCTAACTGTTGGTCCAGGCAGCAGAAGTTTGTGTCACTATCTCCCATCTTGATTAGTGAGCTCTCCTCTCTGGTTTCCTTGACACACACTCAAGGTCTAGTTCCATCTGAAATACCTCATCACCCAGTGGGGCAATAATTCACACAAAAAAAAAAAAAAAATCTTAACAAAGCCATGTCCTTGTTTTGTAAAGAAGCACAAAGATAATGTAAAATACAGTTTACTTTAGGTAGATAGTATTAAATATGATGTCCCTTAAAAGCCTACTGAGTATAAATCATTGTAATAGTACACAGTCTAACAGCTTATGATGGTGTGTGAGAAATGAGTAGTGATACTGCTGCCTATAATTCAGAAGACAACGTTCCATGTGGTTAATGTGATTCGAACATTATGAGACCATTATTTCTCATTTTCAGATTGGACGTTCAGCTTAATTTTTGTTCAGCATGTAATGAGCACAAGTCTCACAGAAGTAGTGACAGGGATGATGGAAGATTTTATAGTATGATTCATTTATTTCGTCTGCTCTTGTTTAATCTTTTATTTTGGCTGGAGGTTACTTTGCAAGATTTTCATTATACTAAAATATGTTGTTAGATCCTAATTGGGAAAGGATAGCTGCTTTAACTTTTGAAGCCACCTGGGAAACAGTAACCTTAAACTAACATAAATGCTGACTTCTCATTCTAGCCTGCATTGAGATAATTGCTTTAGCAATTTCAGCACATTTTATCTTTGTGGAAGACTTGCTTTTTCTATTTGATTTTATTTTTTTCTACCTTTTCCTATGGTTTTATTTCATTTGATTATAATTTTATCCTAATTATAATTGCAGTGAATTGAGACTAATATTGATTAAACTCTTTTGTTCAGCCACCAAAAGAGTGTCCCCTGCTACTACACGACTTGAATGCAGCCGAAGCTTAATTATTGTCATGATGCAATATTTTTTCCTTTCTGACCATTGTTCTGGTCTTAAAATAAACCAGAAGGCACTTTTAAAAGTTATATTGCAAATTCTTCCTTTACTGATTTAGCATTTATCTTGACTTTTGAGTATGAGGGAACTAGCCATATGGACTGTGGATCACATCTACAGTGTCCAAGTGCTGTAGATTGCACACTTAATCAAAGCCATACCTGCTCATACAATTGGGTTAAAAAGTATTGGTTGAGAATGTGCCTATATAGATTCATTCTTATCTTTTCTAAAGGGAAACTCCAATGATGTCTCTCTAGAAACAGACTACCTTACTTTTATTCTCAGTAAGCCATCAGGCCAAGCTCTGGACCCAGATGCCAGCTTTGGCCTCTCATCAACACAGACCACATAATCTCTGCACCAGTATACCATAATATCCCTGGACATTTCATCATTAACCTCGGAGTGGCTGTTCTTAAACAACAACATTTTTAAAAAATCATCCACAGACTAGATGGAGTACAGTCTCAACAGAGACTAAATTCTTATCTGATTATGTGAACAATCTCTGTCTCTCCCCGTATGTCCCTCAATGGGTTAACTGCTTTGTTTATCCTTTTGATCCCTACTGTCACCTCCAACAGCACTACCCCGTCCAGGGGTTGATTTAGAGGAGGGGTGAGACAGCACAGATGCACCCTTCTTGGCTGTGCATCACATGTACAGTAAGCTCTGCTGGGAGCTCTATGAACAGGATCTGCCTGGAGCTCCAGCTTTCAAGCACCAGTACAACCTGCTACTTTTTTCTTTGCCCCTTCCCTCCCTGAATTCAGCTGGAGGGGAAAGGAGATGATGAGAAGCCATGGCAGCACTGTGCAGGCGCTAATTTCATGCAGCCCAGGGGCTGCACACCACTGCCATTCGTCCCTTGCTGTTGAATTCGGGTGGAGAACAGGAGAGGATGGGCAAACAACCTCATACTCTGGAACGGAAAGCAGAAACTCCAGGCAGACTCTGCACCAGTGAGCACCTACAGCTCCTAGAACACGTGGAGCTCTGTCAGGAGCTATACTGACATGGGGGTGAGATCTGAAAACTCACTCATATCCAGGATTGCAGCAAGGGGCTGCAGTCACATCCCCTTCAGCTGTCCCTGTGCACAATTTGCTATCTACTTTGTGTATCCACCACATAGCCAAAGAGAATGTGGCCACATCCCCATCACTATGATCCTGAATCCATAAACGCTGTGTGCTCCCGGAGGCTGGGGGGTCACAGCAAGCTCCTGCAGGTGGTGGTGGCGCTGTCAGTGGTGAGAGCATGGCGGTGGTACACAGGGAGCTCCCGCAGGTGGCCACAGTGCCATCGGCAGTGGGGGCGGTGGTGCCAAGCATCAACCAGTGGTCAGCAATCACTCACAGACACCACTGGCAGCATCAGCAGTGACCAGCAATGATTGAGGTCTACCGGCTGACACCATTGGTAGCGAGAGGGGCTGGGGGTGATGAGCGGCAACCACCTGCAGGCGCTGCTGGCAATGTCAATGGTGCCTTTTCATAGGGGGTGCACCGCCATGCTCAGAGAGTGCATGTGCACCCACGTGCACCCCCTATACATCACCAATGCTTAAATCCAGGCATGCCCCCTCCCCTTTCCTTTCCTCCCCCTTTCCGTTCTCTCTGTATTTAAATTACTTTATTCCTTTCTATTTACCTTCTCTTCCTTTCTATTCCTTCTTTCTGTAACTTCAGCCATAGCATCTGATGAAGTAGGCAGTCATCTGTGAAAGCAGCTTCGGCCTCTCTAAACTCATTGGTTTTGTAATTAAAATCTTTGTCTGTGTTGGGGAAAAGCTGGTTCTTTGGCCCTTGTGCCAGGCTCTGAATCTTTAAAATGAAACGTGAATGGAAATAGTAAAAAATAACATCTTCAGATGCTGTCAATCCTGTAATATATATTCACCAGAAATAACACACAACAATTTACCGTGCTATTTTATTTTCACTATTGTTAGAGAGAAATGTTTAGAAGACAGATTTACCTGAGTGATCAAAAGAGATTTTGTTAATATATATGCCTCATGGAATGTGATCCAGATCCTGTAGTCCTTATTCAGATAAGCTGTCATTGGAATTAGAAGCACAAATCAGGATTTAGCCTACCAGAAGTAACAGTAAGAGGAGCAAATTGTTCTGGCATGAACTGACAGCTAATTGGATGATGGAGGGGAAATTTAATAAGGAGCTCAGTGCAGACAGAAAAGGATGTATTCTACTTTGTAAATTTAAGGGGAAAATAAGCCTTCAGGGTTTGATTCCCAGAGGTCAGCAGTGAAATAATCCCCAAAAATGATTTTAGAGATTCAAATTCTACTTCAAGTATTTAGTGGTGGAGCTGACTGGCGTACCTAAGAGGTTTCTCAGCAGTATAATACTTGAATAAACTCACTAAGCTACAGAGGTAGAACCCAAGGAATGAAGCTTCACCTTTCTAGTATGCAGGATCTATTGCAATCTTTTAAGTTGTCCCTCAACTAGTTCATGACCTGAGTTAGTCTAGTTCCCTTGATTCTGCTTTCACACCCTTAACTATATGAGAAAGAATGCATTTTTCTAGGCACGGGGATCAAGTTTGAGCCATGCCTTCTGTATTTCCCTCATAGCTCGAAAACCAGGAAGACAGGTTGGAAATGATCTTTTCAATCCCTTTTTAGTGCCTTAGTCATGCACTAGACTAAGTAGTCGATTAGGAAGCATTTACATGTTGCTGATCTTGCCTTGGGGCAAGACAATGGATTAAAGGAACTCTTGAGGTCCCATTTATCCCTTTTCTCCCCCTACACATCATCACAAACTTCATTATCCCTTTCTGGAGAGAAGCTCTTACAAAACACTGACTCATTTTCTTAAAATATATATTTTAGGATGTATCTCTTAAAACTGTATATTCATGGAAACTGATGGTCCATCCTGCAGCAGGAAGACATCAGCTATACATGCAATGTGGGTAGGCTGGCTGCACAAGTTTCCTCTGTACATCCATGCTGCTGAATTTAAATCCTGACCTGAAAAGAAAGCAGACTCTATATTATTATTTAGTCCCGAGCCTGACTACTGAAACATTTCATGACAGATCCAATCTGTGTTGCTTGAAGAGAAGGCACCACATTGTGGCTGTGCACACTTGTCTGATGCAAAGTAATGAAGATTATACAACTGATTTCAAATAGGTCATCAAACAGCCATCAGGCAATAACCTTTGATTACTGCTGACCCACTCTGCATTTACAGTCTGTGGCTATCTTAAACTCTTTTTATCCCCTTCCCAGCTTCCCATGTTTCAGCATACCTCTTTTAATTCAGACATTTCTCCAGTGTTAATGTCAGATGCAAATTATTTGCAATTAGCTATAACAGTTCATTAATTGACTTACAAGTGTTGATCAAGCTGCATAAGTAATAACAGGATATGTTAGAAAAAAGGGTTACTTTCTGCCCAGCTAGCAACCATATATGTGTTTATATGTGTATGTAAACATGCACATGTCTGTTTTTTTAACCCACCTACTGAGGAATCTTGTCCCCTTTCTTATTCTGGAGAATGGCAGGAAATATTTATAGAGTGTGACTATTGAACCACATAACCAAATTATTCATGTGAAAATTGAGTGGGAGGCAAGCCAATGACTAAAAGCAAAATACCAAGATTTTGCACTTTATGAACCTTTACAACTGCCTTTTTAAATATGGTCTTTGGTCTCATTAGAACTCTTACTAATCAGCACTCTTGTTAGCAGCCTCAGCAGAGACTGTGCATGTGGGGAGATTCATCTTTTCTTGGGGTGAGAGAATTCAGTGTCTAGGTTAGAGAGGGCTCGTCTCCAGGGCAATCATTTGACATCTTTCACCATAACTAAAAGCAGTCCAAAATGTGAGGAGGGAAAAGAAACTCATACAGATTTTAAGTAAACTGATTTTCATAGCTCAATATAATGGTTCAGTTCCTTTAGGCCTCTTCCCTGAGGTGAACTAAGTAAGGTGACCTAAAGATGGACACCGCTAAACTACAATAGCTCATTATAGTCACTTTGAATTAATCTGATTTATAATTCTGCCTGGATATATTATTGAGTGTCAAAAAATTACTGCTAAGTCAGCTATTATGAGATTCTGCCATATTTATGCATATATGAAGAGTACTTTACTTCAAAAGTGCAGCATACTCCATTGACTTATATACATGGGCGAGTGGTGCCTTCTGAGCCTGGGGAGGCACCAGATTGCCTATGGTGGGTGCCCAGAGGCTGATTGCCGAGCCGGTGGCGAAACTGGAATTGCACTTCTGCTAGCACTTCTGGTTTCACAGCTGGCACTTCCAGGGGGTGCATGGCCAATCTCAGGGGTTGCATGTGCACCTGCTTACACCCCCTATGCATCGCCAATGCATATATACACAAAAAGTGTGTAATACATTTAAAGGAATAGTTCAATGGCAGTCCCTTTTATTTTTAAAGGAACTCTTGAATATTGATGTATAAAGATAAATGCATAAATTCCTTAAGTGCAGAGCATCTTTCAACCCAAATTTCTACTTTAAGAAATAAGAGCATAAATGGCATAGCTGGCCAGGCCAATGGTGCCCAAAGTGGAAAACTGGATAATATGAAGAAATAATATGTAAGAAACAAGAAGGTAAGAAACAATGGGCCCCTTGGGACTCGGAGCAGGGGGGCAGCAAAGGCACCAGTCGCAGGGCTCAAGTGCCTATATACTAATGCTAGGAGCATGGGGAACAAGCAGGATGAATTAGCGCTCCTGCTTGCACTAAACACCTATGACTTAGTGGGGCTAACAAAGAACTAGTGGGATTCATCCCATGACTGGGCAGTACATATTGAGGGCTATAGATTGTACAGAAAGGACAGGTTGGGGAAGAAAGGGGGGGGGGGTTGCACTTTATGTCAGTGAGCAATATACATCAACCCTCATCAAGACAGAATCCGAGGTTGAGGAAGTGGAAGGATTGTGGGTTAGGCTACATGGGGGGCAAGGAGAAAGGGATTTGGTGGTAGAGGTCTGCTACAGACCCCCACACCAAGGGGAAGAAATAGATGCGGGGCTCCTGAGGCAACTCTCAGAGACCATAAAAGCTAAAGAGGCGGTAGTCATGGGGGACCTAAACTACCCGGACATCTGCTGGGAGACGCAGACAGCAAAGTCCCACCGCTCACGCAGGTTTCTAACCTGTGTACAGGACCTCCACCTGACACAGGAGGTACACGGTCCCACTAGGGGGAATGCCATACTGGATCTGGTATTGGCAACAGGAGATGACATGATAGGGGACCTCCAGATCGGTAGCCATTTGGGAGACAGTGATCACCTTATAATAGAATTCAACATAAGATGGCGAGTGGGTAAGGTAAGTAGTAGGGTGAAAGTGCTAGACTTTAGGAAAGCTGATCTCAATGCACTCAGGCGATTAGTCAAGGACGCACTCCAGAGTATGAGTTTTGAAGGGATGGGAGCCCAAGAAGGGTGGCTGTGCCTAAAGGAAACGATCCTTCGGGCACAAAGCAAGACGATCCCCGAGCGAGGCAAAAAAGGGAAAGGGGCCAGGAGGCTTCCATGGCTGACCAGAGAAATCCAGGGCAGCCTAAGGGCCAAAAGGGGAGCACATAAAAAGTGGAAACAGGGTGAGATCACTAAAGATGAATATACCTCCTCTGCTCGTGCTTGTAGGGAGGCAGTTAGGCGGGCCAAAGCTACCATGGAGCTGAGGATGGCAACCCAAGTAAAAGACAACAAGAAATTGTTTTTAGATACATTGGGAGTAAAAGGAAGGCCCAGGGAGGAATAGGACCCCTGCTAAATGGGCAGAAACAATTGGTGACAGATAGGGGGGACAAGGCTAAACTCCTCAACGAGTTCTTTGCCTCATTGTTCATAAGTGAGGGGCACGACAAGTCTCTCACTGGGGTTGTAGAGAGGCAGCAGCAAGGCGCCAGACTTCCATACGTAGATCCTGAGGTGGTGCAGAGTCATTTGGAAGAACTGGATGCCTTTAAGTCGGCAGGCCCGGATGAGCTCCATCCGAGGGTGCTGAAGGCACTGGCCGACATCATTGCAGAGCCACTGGCGGGAATATTTGAACGCTCGTGGCGCACGGGCCAAGTCCCAGAGGACTGGAAAAGGGCTAACATGGTCCCCATTTTCAAAAAGGGGAGGAAGGAGGACCCGGGCAACTATAGGCCAGTCAGTCTCACCTCCAACCTTGGTAAAGTCTTTGAAAAAATTATCAAGGCTCACATTTGTGAGAGCCCGGCAGGGCAAATTATGCTGAGGGGAAACCAGCACGGGTTTGTGGTGGGCAGATCGTGCCTGACCAACCTAGTCTCTTTCTATGACCAGGTTACGAAACGCCTAGACACAGGAGGAGGGGTGGATGTCGTATACTTAGACTTCAGGAAGGCCTTCGATACGGTATCCCACCCCATACTGGTGAACAAGTTAAAAGGCTGTGACTTGGATGACTACACAGTCCGATGGGTGGCGAATTGGCTAGAGGGTCGCACCCAAAGAGTCATGGTAGATGGGTCGGTCTCAACCTGGAAGGGTGTGGGCAGTGGGGTCCTGCAGGGCTCGGTCCTTGGACCGATACTCTATAATGTCTTCATCAGCGACTTGGACGAGGGAGTCAAATGTACTCTGTCCAAGTTTGCAGATGACACAAAGCTATGGGGAGAAGTGGACACGCCGGAGGGCAGGGAACAGCTGCAGGCAGACCTGGATAGGTTGGACAAGTGGGCAGAAAACAACAGGATGCAGTTCAACAAGGAGAAATGCAAAGTGCTGCACCTAGGGAGGAAAAATGTCCAGCACACCTACAGCCTAGGGAATGACCTGCTGGGTGGCACAGAGGTGGAAAGGGATCTTGGAGTCCTAGTGGACTCCAAGATGAACATGAGCCGGCAGTGTGATGAAGCCATCAGAAAAGCCAATGGCACTTTATCGTGCATCAGCAGATGCATGACGAATAGGTCCAAGGAGGTGATACTTCCCCTCTATAGGGCGCTGGTCAGACCACAGTTGGAGTACTGCGTGCAATTCTGGGCGCCACACTTCAAGAGGGATGTTAATAACCTGGAGAGGGTCCAGAGAAGGGCAACTCGTATGGTCAAGGGCCTGTAGACCAAGCCCTATGAGGAGAGACTAGAGAAACTGGACCTTTTCAGCCTCCGCAAGAGAAGGTTGAGAGGCGACCTTGTGGCTGCCTATAAGTTCATCACGGGGGCACAGAAGGGAATTGGTGAGTATTTATTCACCAAGGCGCCCCCGGGGGTTACAAGAAACAATGGCCACAAGCTAGCAGAGAGCAGATTTAGATTGGACATTAGGAAGAACTTCTTCACAGTTCGTGTGGCCAAGGTCTGGAACGGGCTCCCAAGGGAGGTGATGCTCTCCCCTACCCTGGGGGTCTTCAAGAGGAGGTTAGATGAGCATCTAGCTGGGGTCATCTAGACCCAGCACCCTTTCCTGCTTATGCAGGGGGTCAGACTCGATGATCTATTGAGGTCCCTTCCGACCCTAACATCTATGAATCTATGAATCTATGAAAGAGAAAACACCAAAGCAGGTATCTCTAGAGTGATCTAGTCCCTATTCAATACCCTCCCAAGCATCTACCATTTAATGATTTAGAGATGCCGAAGGAAACATCTCCAACTATTTTGTTCAATAGCCATTAAAAGATATATCCTTAATAGATCTATTGGCTATGAATTTATCCCTTTTTGAACATGACTATATTATCTGCCTTTATCACCTCCTGTGGCAATAAATCCCCAAAGTTAATTATGCATTGCATAAAAAAGTCCTTTTTCTTGTTAGTTTTAAACCTGTCACCTATTAATTTCAGTGGGCGCCCTGTAGTTCTAGAATTCTGAGACTTCGGTGACCAACAGGTCCCTGTGCACTTGGTCTACCCCCTTCATGATTTTATACACCTCTATCACATCATCCCTCAGCCTTCTTTATTTTTAACCTGAGTTGTACCTAGGTTAATTGCATAGTAACTGCTTCTCTACTTGAAAACTATCTGTACTCTATTTACCTGTGCCAGGAAGAGAGGATGAAGCTCCTGTCAAAAGGCCTTGAAAATGATGGGACTTTTTATTATCATGGCTGCTGTCTCTCTTAATTTTCAAGGCTTCTAATAGCAGTCCCACACGGACTGTTAGAAGCCTGGAAAATAGGAGAAAGGGGAAGGGGCTGGGGCAGATAACCAGCTTCAGACCTGCTAATACTACAGCCCTGACAGTTGCATAAGCAATACTAGTTAAGTTTTTGGCACTGTTAGGTCTGTGGTATTAGTATTCCTGAAACGGAGTAGCTCCTGTCACTTCCAAGGCTTCCTCCTTACTCTCTCTACATTATTTATATAAAGTTGGGATAAGTGCATACTTCTGATTAAGTGCACAGATTCTCATTAGTCAAAAGTTATGCATTTAAAACCTTGTTGACTTCAATGGAGCTACATGTGGCAGCGGGTACAATTCAGTGTTAATAAGAGTGGGAGAATCTGGCCTTGAGACTTCAAATGTGCATTCGTATTCAGCCACCTTTATAAAGACAGTTTGTTTCAGGTTGTGTAAAACTTGGCAGGGAGTCAGGTTAGTTCCACTAGCTGATGATTTCTTACTCTGCTCTATTAAATTTTTGTGTTTGTGCATCATTTCTCATTCTCCTAATGTAATGTCATTGCTTGACAGACAACCCATCACCATTTAACTTTGTCTGCTGGGAAAACTGCCATAGGCATACTCTCTTTCACTGAAAGAAACCTACTTGACACAACTTTTTTGACTCTGACAATCCAAAAAAAAACTGATTAGGTCAAATGCATGGCATAGAATGTCACAAGAAAACATACAGTTAGAAGAAAAATGGATAATCTTTTAGCATTCTTTACCAGGAATTCTCCAGACAGCTTAACGAGATCATTTGAATCACGATGTGCAAAATTTGAATGGAAATGATCAATGCAGACAGATTAAAGTACAGTCAACTGGATCACTGTCAGGTTACTTACATTTCTTATGTTTTTGTTTAAGAAGGAATATCAACCCTGATGACTTGCAAAGGGCTCTAAACACCATATAAGTTCCATTTATTATACTAAGGATTTTAGTAGTATGTAGGGCTTTGAATTGGCACTCAAACTTTCCATTTGTACTGAACATAACCCTGACATATAATCTTTCAGGGTGGCCTTCTATTTCATTCCTGGCCATAGTTTCATAGTTTCATAGATGTTGGGGTCAGAAGGACCTATTAGATCATCGAGTCTGACCCTCCTGCCCTGGGCAGGAATGAGTTCTGGGGTCAAATGACCCCAGCCAGATGTCTATCCAATCTCCTTTTAAACAACTCCAAGGAAGAAGGCAGCACCACCTCCCTTTGAAACTTATTCCATATTTTGGCACCCCTCACTGTAAAGTATTTTTTCCTGATATCCAATCATAATTTGCTCTCTTCCAGTTTGTGGCCATTATTTCTAGCTACCCCAACAGGTGCCCTAGTAAACATTGTATCCCCTATTTCTTGCTTCCCCCAGATGAGTTTGTAGGTGGCCATGGGATCATGTCTCAGCCTCCTCTTGTGGAGGCTGAAGAGGTTCAGGTCTCCCAATTGGTCCAGATAGGGTTTTTCTGTAGGCCTTTAACCAGATGAGTGGCACTCCTCTGAAACCTCTCCAGGCCATCCACATCCCTCCTGAAGTGCGGTGCCCAAAACCGGACACAGTACTCCCACTGTGCCCTGACCAATGATGCATAAAGGGGAAGTATCACCTCCCTAGACCTGTTTGTGATGCACCTACTTATACAAGAAAGGGTGTGGTTAGCTTTACTTCTTACCTCATCACATTGGTGACTCATATTCATTTTAGAGTCAACTGTGACTCTGAGATCCCTTTCCGCAGTTGTGCTACTTAGAGTGGTACCTCCCAGGCTGTAGGAGTGTTGATGATTCTTCCTCCCCAGGTGCAACACATGACACTTATCCTTGTTAAATTCATCCTATTCTGTTCAGCCCATTTCCCCAACCTGTCCAAATCAGCCTGGATTTGCTCCCTGTCATCTAGTTTGTGTGCCTCCCCCCATAGTTTGGTCTCATCAACAAACTTGGACAGGGTGCTTTCTACTCCCTCGTCCAAGTCACTAATGAAGATATTGAACAGTACCGGTCCCAGGACAGAGCCTTGGGGGACTCTGCTGCCCACATTCCTCCAGGTAGAAACTGATCTGTCCACGACCACTCTCTGGGTGCATCCCATAAGCCAATTTTCTACCCACTGGACTGTGTAATAATCCACATTGCAACTGTTTAGTTTATTTATAAGAATTGGTTGTGACACTGTGTCAAAGGCCTTTTTAAAATCTAATTAAATAACATCTACCTCTATTCCTTCATCCAAGCATTTTGTGACCCAGTCATAAAATGAAACCAGGTTAATCAGGCAGGATCTTCCTGCTATGAAACCATGCTGATTGCCCCTTAGCATCTGTGGTCCCCCAAAAATATGATCCTTAACAATTTTCTCAAAGGTCTTGCCAAGAATAGAGGTGAGACTAACCGACCTATAGTTACCCAATTCCTCCTTTCTCCCGTTCTTGAAAATCAGGACCACATTGGCCCTTTTCCAATCCTCCAGGACCTGTCCTGAGCACCATGAATAGTCAAACAGTTGTGCCAGCAGCTCTGCTATGACTAGGTCAGCATGAACAGGTGGTGGGTTGGTATCTATACTGGGCTTAGCTAAGGTTCCAATGGGATGCGTATTTGTATTTGTGTCCAGGAACACAGATGCAAAGAAATGGTTTTGAAGCTCCGCTTTGGCCATCCTATCTGTTACCAGTTGCCCTAGTTTATCCTGAAGGGGCCCTAAGTTACCCTGCAACTTCTTTTTGCTTCCTATGTACTTAAAGAATGACTTTTTGTTAACCATAACTTTTGCTGGCAGCCTAAGTTCCATTTCTGCTTTGGCTCTCCTCACTGCTTCCCTGCAAGCTCGAGCCAAGCAGGTATACTCCTCCTTAGTGTGAGCCCCCTGCTTCCACAGCTTGTAGGACTCTTTTTTTCCTTCCAGGCTCTCCTGGATTTTCCTGCTACACCAAGAGAGTTAATTTGCTTTTTTGCCCCCTTTTATGTGTACTGGGATGGTCCTTTTCTATGCCTGCAGGATTAATTCCTTGAGAAATGCCCACCCTTCCTGGACTCCCATTTCTCCAAGGCTTTTACCAGTCAGTCCCTCCCTAACTAATCTCCTGAGCTTGTTGAAGTTGGCCTTCCTGAAGTCTAGCACTTCCACCCTACTAGTTATCTTCCCTACCTTTCTCCAGATAGTGAACCCTATCAGTAGGTGGTCACCATCCCCTAGGTTACCTTGCACCTGCAGATCCACCACCAAGTCATCCCCTGTGGCCAGTACCAAGTCTAGTAAGGCATTTCCCCTAGTGGGAATGCGTACCTCCTGCGATAGGTGAAGGTCCTGTAGGGAGGTTAGAAACTTTTGTGAATGGGCAGACTGGCTGCCTGTTTCTCCCAGCAGATGTCTCGGAAGTTAAAGTCACCCATGACAACCTGGTCCTTTGAGCGCGCTGCCTCTGAGAGCTGTCTTGAGAATTCTAGGTCTAACTCTCCCCCCTGGTGTAGGGATATGTAGTAGACCCCCACTACCAAGTCCCTTTCACCCTGAGCCCCCTGTAACCTGACCCATAGTACATCAATTTGCCCTTCTTCCTGGCCCAAATGAACTATGGAAGATGTATATTGCTCCTTAACATAGAAAGTAATGCCCCCCCCACACACTTTTTTCCTCACTCTGTCCTGTCTGTACAGCCTGTAGCCCTCAATGTCCACTGCCCAGTAATGGGTAGGATCCCACCAAGTTTCTGTTAGCCCAACCAGGTTGAATTCTTTATTTGCAAGCAGGAGTACAAGTTCCTTCTGCTTGTTCCCCATGCTCCTAGCATTAGTATAGAGTCATCTAAGCCCCCCCAATAGGTGCCCTTGCTACTTCCCCATTCTGATGCTAAGCGGGGCCCTTGATACTTACCTGGACTGTTCCAGCACCTGACTTGAGGTTCATTGTTCCTGGCCTCTCCCTGTCATCAACATCCCCATCCCCTGACAAACCTAGTTTAAAGCCTGGTGTAAGAGATCAGCCAACCTGTAAGAGAACAGACTCTTACCTCTTGGAGAGAGATGTAACCCATCTCATCAGAGCAAGGCCTTATCCTGGAAGTGCAGGCCATGGTCAAGAAATCCAAACCTTGCATGATGACACCAGCTCGTGAGTTGACCTCTCTAATGCAATTGCTGTGGTGCTGTCCTCAACCGCTGACCAATAGGAAGCACCTGGATTTGACCATTTTGGTTCTTTATACATTCAAGAGTATCTATACATATGCAGAAACAAAATGAGAGAAGTGCCTTCCAGACTTACTTTCATATGATCTTGTTCCTGGCTAAGTACAGAGAGTCAAAAAGCCTGAGGTTTAATCGAGTGAATCTTTGTAGGTTAGTCCAAGCTGCATAGATTAAACTGATAAGGATGTGAGCAGATGCTCACTTCTGAATCCCAAAATGCAGCCACATGCCTGCAGTGGCCCAGGACAAAAGCCAGGGGGCGCTACAGCACACCTCCCTGCTTGGCTGGAGTAGACCGCTTAGGCTAAGGCTAACCTTTCCACCTTGCATGGGCAGCGGGGGGGGGGGGTGTTGTGGGGGATTTGCAAAGCATCCTGGGATGCTGGGGGACTGTGAGTTATCTTGAATCTGGAAAGGATCTAAGACAGAAGTCAATAAACTGATTTAACCTAAATCAATAAAGTCTGATACTACATCCTTCCAGGTTTATCTTAAACCTTAGAGACATTTTGAAAGCAGTTTATGTTCACTGAACTTCTATAGTGTTACAGATTCAAACCAGTTTCTGATCATTTGTACTGGTTTATGTGTAATTTCTGTCTCTAGCTCCTATGATCCTTTAAAAAAAAATATTGTTCCTGACTAGCAATTTTTTAATTCATGCACACAAATATTCACATTATAACTTGAATCTCAGAACTTCTGCTCATCAGTTAGAGAACTTAATGCCATGTAATAATATATTCTTAATAAACAGCTTAGAAAAAATGTTATTACAAATTATACACAGAAATCCCTTGGTGAATAATTTTAATGAGAAATCTTGACAAAACTGCTATTCCCTTGCAGACACTTCAGCAGGAAAAAGAAACACATCTAATAAACAATTGTTTTATTAATCATTTTTCCAGCTTAGACCTTAGTGGGGTAAATACTCATTTAAGTCAGTGCTAGGTTTTTCTTGAATAAGCACCAAGGCTGGATGATTAGTAGAAGTAATCAGCAATATTTGTACATTTCAAAGTCCATTTTGAGTCCTCCATGTTTATATATATATATATATATATATAAACATGGAGGACCTAAAATATTTATATATATTTAAAGTCTGCTGGAATTGGAACAGCAGATGCATGGAAAAAGATCTGAACTTAGCAGACAGGGAAGTAGAGGAAGATTTTTTTAAATATAATTTTAAATATAATTTGGGACTTAGGCATCTAAGTTACTTAGGTGCTTTCAAAAATCTTACCAAGGAAGAGCCTAAAAGTTGGTATACATGGAAAACCTGACTGGCATAACTGTACTGATATAATTATTTTGCTCTAGTTGTACTGGTATAATGCCTTCTGGGAACACTCTTTTTCCAAAATAAGAGTAATTTTTCCTGTTTATTTTATTCCTCTTCCTAACTGACATAAGGTGAACCTGTAAAAGGTAGCTGAATTATAATATGTGAAATTTCCCTAAATGAACAAGTCCCAATTCCATTTAAAGGCAATAAGGTTTGGGACCAGATCTGATGTGGCTCAGTCAGAACCTCAGCATAATTGTTACCCCTCCCCAACCACTGCACACCTGAGCCCTGAACAGTTTTTCTAATTGACCCTGGTCAGGCCTTAGTATCTCCATAAAGCCAATGAAGACACCTCAGTGGTTGTGCAGTGTGAATCAGATTTTCACACTGAGGTTTTCTATACAGTGTGAGCACCTCCAAATGGTAAGTCAAAAGGAGCCCAAATAATAAGTAGGCCGCTCACTATAGGCAGGCAGGGTCAAGCATCAGGGAGATAGAAGGTTTAATTGGCTACAGCTGTTCCTAGTTTCTAAATAGGCCTGACTTGGCCACAGTTATCTGCATGGTCATGGCTGCTTGCTTATAAGCAGCACCTCTTTCAGAGTTCAGCAGGCTACTCGGTAGGATAGATATCTCTCTGTCTAGCTTTGGGTTTTGATTTTTAGATCCCTGGTTCCCATCTTTGATTCCTGTCACAGGGAAGAGCAAGGAGGGGACACCATAAAACAAGGAAATGAAATAAAGAAAAAACACTTACCTGCAGTGGGAGCAGCAGCGGAGCGGGAGCAAGAAGGAGAACCCGTGCGACTCATCAGCCACGTCTTTATCCAATTAAAACTGGCTGGCGACATCATTAAAAAATGCCGGCCGGTGAAGATAAAGATGGTGACCAGCAGAGAGGGGCAGGAGAGAGAGTGGGAGAAGTGTGCGAGAGACAAACGCACACACGGAGAGGCTTAGGAGGCATGAAGCCTCAGAGAGGAAGCCAGAGGAGGATCCTGAAGAGGAGTGTGCCGGCAACGGCAGAAAACACGCCGGCAGATACATAAAGGAATTAAGACAGCCTCTGCGGCTTGCAGAAATGCCACAAACGAGGAAAGGAGGAACAAGCCCGCGGCGATACACAGGATATCAGGTGGGAGCCTGGGAGGAACGATGGGGAGGAGGAAGAGACAACCCTGTGGGGAAGTCTTCAAGAGGAGCAGCGGGGAGGACCTTGGAAGAAAAGGGCGGAGACCCTGAAGCCAGAAGAGGAATAGAGGTGGGTGGGGAGGACCTGAGACACCCGACTTAGGCCAGTCCAGAGAGAGGAGATGGCAGGGAAACAACGTGGGAACCGTGCCTAAGGGGGGGAGCCTCAAGGCAGTGAGGACCCCAGAGACATAGACAGGGGACTACCAGTAGTCCCAGGTTGACGCCAAGCTAAACAGGTTTTTTTTCGAAATTTAATTTTTGTTTTCCCTGAGTGAAGGTGTTGAGAGTAGGAGCGGACAGGCATAGAAAAGAGAAAGAGCTTAAGGTCCCAGGATAGTGGCGTGGCATGATGTTTCTTTTATTTTTCCCTGAATGAAGGGGTTGGGAAGCTAAGAAAAGGGGCCCAGATACCCTGGTGTCTTGAAGACAGGAGCATTAAAGATCCCCTGGGATATAAAATGTCCATAAAAGGGCATTAACTACATGGAGATTATTCAGGCAGGTGTAAAAAGATAGACCCTTGACCAGGGATTATCCTGGCATCCTCAACACTACCATAGAGGAGCGCCATGGCCCATCCAATCGGCAAGGCGAAGTAAGGACAGGGTGTAGGGGTGGTGGAGCCCTGTAAGTAACCATTGGGCAGACCACACCCGACCGAGTGACCCTGAGGAGGCAGCCCTCACTGGGAACACTCAAAGTTGTGGCAGGCGAGATACGGGTGAACCACCTTGGGAGGGAACAACTACTAGAGCAACAACCAGAGTGGGTGAGGAGAACATCACCCACCATACGAGGTAAAACCGCTCGTGACCAGGTGTTTGAGGCCCGATGGTCACAATTACTAATTTCCCAATCCCTTGGTCCTTCCTGCTTTTACCTGGTTTCCTGTTCCCTTGGTCGCTTGATGGCTTCCTGACTTTAGCTCTGCTCCTGGTTCCCACCTACTGGGTGAATCTACACATGCAGCCAGTGTGATTGAGAATATACTCTGGCTCAATTTGAACAAGAGTAAATGAATCCCGACATCACCGTCTACACATGCTGCTGGATACCATTTTTTATTGGACAGGACTATCTGGCAGCACAGTAAATTAGTCTACTGCACCCTAATTTCTGCAAACATGTAGATGGTAATGCTTTACTGCACAGCAAATTAGTGTGTTGCATGGTAAAGTGTTTCATGTAGACACACCCACCAACTCCTTGTTCAAGACCTCAGCCTAGATCCCTGTACTTCTAGACTGCCTTGTTAGCTCTTTGACCCCTGTGCTTCCAGATACTATTCCAGGCTCTGTTCCACTGCTCTACAGGCAGCACACAGTCACAGGAGTCAGTGTCCTTCTTCATAGGCTTAATACAATAACAGACTGCAGCCATGTGACATTTTGCTAGAGATCATCCTCTATCTTAAACTTTAGCACATTCAAAATTCCCTTCATGTTATGACTGGGGGAAACTCCATGATCTATGCCCTTGAAATAGTCAAATACCTAGTGGCTCCCTAAGGAGCAGGGGTATAGAGTATGATATCTGGCACATATGGCATTGTTAGCAGGGTATTTACTATATAGATGTCTAAAGGCATGTCCAAACACACACTGATATGGATTGCTTTGAATGCACCCTTAGTGGTCCATTTACTACCAGGATGTTCTGAAATTCTGCTATGAAACGGGGTAAGCAGCTTAATGTCTAGTGTTGGCCAATGGCACATTTGGTGCTGCCTGCAGGGTTGACTGCGCTTTCTAATATCTCTTGCTGCTTCTTAATGATATTGGCTTGTCTAGCTACTGTGCTGGATATTTTTTACCATCAGGCCATGGTTGAGCTGCAACAGCTCGTTTATGTAGCGATCTCTCAGGCTACACACGATACAGTTGCATAGCCTTTCATCCTGAAACTGCAGGTGAAGTCACAGGGTTGTGCTAGTGTCGTGTTCTGTATAGAGCAATAAGAAAAATGTTCATCAGATTCACTCTGTATTTCTCATTGATGTTGTGTCGGGATGCCTGTGAAATGTCTGTCAAATGTATTGATAAGGATGTTATATGAGGACAGAATATCTTCAACCTGTGCCCTCAGGTGATGCATGACAGAGTTGATTTGATCCCCTCTGGCTTGTTTTTCAGGCCTTATGCCTACCTAAAATGTTGGAAATTTGCTTGATTCAGTTTCTTCTTCTCCCCACTCTCCCCCCCTCTCCTTCCCCCCCCCCCCCCAAAAAAAGTAATTTGTTCTGCAGCTACTATTTAGTAGGCAGGAGCATTACACTGTTTACACACTGTTTTCTTTGTGAATCATAAAGAATTCACATTGATTTTATTTTCAGGGCTTCCAGTACAATCCTGCTGCTATCATCATGTAACATTTGCTCCACAGAGAGCTGCTTTACTAATGCCGAGCAGCCTAACAACAGAACTTCCACAAGATAGTGAAAAAGGTAAGTCAGCATAGTAGGCCTGGCCCTATCAAGGACCATAGGTAATCCATCACCAATAAAAAAAAAAGATGACTGCATTCGAGTGACCTCTGGCCACTACACACCTCACGGATTTAACTACTACACAATGGGTGTGTCTACACATGCATTTGATCCAATCTAAGTTTACTCTGGTGTAAAATACTTGGGAATAAGCACTTTTGAGCAGGCATCCACACATGTGGGGATTAGGGAGAAGATTTGCTGCTCTTTGCACCAAGTTCCTGAAGTACTGCAATTGGTCCCCACCACCACCAGGAGATGTGATTACCTCTGGCACATCATGGGGGTGACAACTCTGGCTCTAGCTGCAAAATCCAAGCAGTGCAGCGCAATGGAAGCAAGTTTTGTTCCAGGACATATCTGTATCATAAATATAGTAATGGGAATTAGCAGATTCTTGGCATCTAAATTAGTTGGCGGGACTGTACTGAGAGGAGTCAGCACACTGACCCGTAATGGGAGCACTCCACTGGGAGAAAGAAACCCCGGTTCTGGTCCCTAATTCCAGGGTTATTGGGAATCTTGATTCTGGTCCCTGATGCCAGGATTATTTATATTTTTTTATCCAATAAATGTCTAACATAAAATGCATACAGAGTCCAAGGAGCAGTTGCTGCAACCCTGGTCACCCCTGCCCCTTCTAGCTGAATGTCCTAACCATTAGGCTGTAGAGTCAGGCTGCCTCTTGCTTCTGGCCCCATGACTTTTGCATTCTTGTCTGTACATCACTCCAGTTTCAACAGGAAGAGTGTAATGTATCTCCTGGTCAGACTATTCTACCGGTTGCTATTTAGGCATTCTCTTGGGAAATGATAAATGTGTATTTGAATCCCCATTAGCTGAAGTGCACTATCTGCACTAAATATATGAAGTGCCTAATGACCCCACAGTATGCCAACCTTTTTATGAGCCTCCTGGAAGAAGACTTCTTCAAGAACTGCACCATCAAACCCTTGCTATACTTAAGATATATCAATGACATCTTCATCATTTGGACTGAAAACCTACAATCTCTGATTGAGTTCTATCAGAAATTCAAATATCACCATCCCTCCATCCAACTTTCTCTAGAATACTCCAGCACCAACATCTCCTTTTTAGACACAATGATCACCATCCAGAATGATGAAATACAGACCATGTTATACAAGAAACCCACAGACCAACATAAATAGCTGCACAGAACCAGCAATCACCCTAAACACACCAAAAAAAGCTGTGATATACAGACAAGCCCTCAGATACCACCAAATTTGCACTGAAGAGAACACCTGGGATTGCCACCTCACCAATCTTAAAAAGGCTTTCACTCAACAAGGCCACTCCTCAGGAGAGATAGATCACACGTTTGAAAGAGCCACCCGGATACCACGTGAAGAACTGCTGCAGTACAGAACCCCCCCCCAACAAATCGCATACCGCTGGTTATGACATATCACCCTTCCCTTGAACCTGTATGGAAAATCCTCAAACAATTTCAACCCATACTAGAAAGAGACCCTATTCTTAAAAAGATCTTCCCAGAGCCACCCATCCTAGCCTTCAAACAAGCACCGAACCTCGCCAACCTCATCACCAGAAGCAAACTTCCTCAAGCCCAGAACACACCAAAAGGATCCAGACCGTGCCAGGACAAGAAATGCAAAACCTGCCCACACATCTCCACCACCCCCACTATTACTACACCCCACAACAGAGCCATCAGCATTCCTGGATCTTACAGCTGCACCTCCAGAAATGTAATATATCTCATCCAATGCACCAAATGCCCTGATGGAAAATACGTAGGAGAGACCAAACAACTGTGCACCAGAATGAATGCACGCTGGAAATCTATCAAAGACAGAAATACCTAATTACCTGTGGGAGCAAATTTCTCACAAGAAAACCACTGTCTCTCCAATCTCTCAGTCCTGATCCTCAAAGGAAACTTACAAAACACTTCCCAGAGATGAGCCTATGATCTCCACTTCATCAACCTCCTGAATACTAAAAATCATGGACTAAATATAGATATTGGATTTATGACACATTATAACCTGCCTGCCATCTGACTCCCCAGGTATCTCTCCACTTTCATCCCCCTTCTCTCTCTCTCCCCACCGCACCCCCCCCCCCCCAGCCTGTCTCTAACCGACTGACTCCTCAATCTACATTTTCACTGACTACCTGTCTTGTATGCATACCAGCCCAGCTGCTGGCTTCTTTACTTTTCATTCCATCCAGGAAGAGCACACACCAACTGCTGAAACTTCCTTAGCCTGACGAAGGGTTTTTGAACCCGAAAGCTTGCTTAATAATTATTTTCGAACTATTTGGTTTGTTCTAATAAAGATATATTCACCCAAGGAACCTTGCCTGCCTAATGTCTGTATTGTCTTTGAATCTCTCCTTGGGGCCAGAACCTTAACTGTTAGGCATGTTGAAGGCTTCACTTTGAGGGGAAAAATGGACCTATCTAGATTTTACTCTATATTTCTACAGCCTACCTGTGTTCCTTGTAAACCATATGGCTACTGTTCCTAGGGAGGCAATCAATTAGCTTTTGTTTTCTATTTGCTAGAAACTACCACCTGTGTGACTGCATATGTTTATCTTCTTTCAAAACTGCTAACAAACTTATTAATAAAATACTTGAGTTCCGGAAGAGGTGTTAGGCTTACAGCACAGTTGCAAATCCTCCACAGATAGCAACAAATCTTTTCAAGATAACCATTATCCAACACTTAAAGAGAAAAAAAAGGTATGCTTAGACTGAAGGAGAAAATGGGTCTGATAGTCATGCTGATGAAAGGGTGCTTCTTTTTTCATTGTTATATTTGCACTAGTGGCATTTTGAATCCTTTGCCAAGAATCAAAGACAGCAAAGTAGAGGAACTTTTCCACTTCTCAAGCATGTCTATTGTTAGTTCCGTGTGAGGATTATACAGTTTTTTCAAGGATTCAATTTGATCCAGCCTGTTTTGGTCTTGTAATCCATTTTCCAATATCCCCTTACAGGCAGTGTGTCTAACTGTGAGTTTACAGCTTAATCCTGAGTGTGATTCTTCAGCATGGTTTGTTGTTACTTTACAGCTTAACTTTGATAGGATAACTTTTACATTGGTAAGCTGGGGTCTATTTGAACTCTTATCACTTTTCAATCTTTGCATTATGGAGCATCAACTGTCTGCAATCTGCAGCTAGGCGGTTAAAGTCTGTAATAAGAATTTTTTAATGAATTCCTACCTCTTCTTGTTGATGCTGGTTGAGTAGAGTCTTCTCAAATGTTACTTATACTTTTTCACAAATTTAAATCTCAATCATTGTTGACTATTATATTTTCTCTCTGTTTCTATTAAGATTGTTATAGGATGATTATAGATATCCTTTCTTTAGGGTTCTCTTCCCTTCTGACTTTGCATGGACATTGTTACCTCTCCTTTGAAGACTCATCTGCCATGCCTTGATGGGGGAAAAATAAATAGATCACAAAGAAAAGATCACTGACACACATACAATAGAGGTATCCAGCCTTGGGATTATTGTTGCAAGGCTTCACCTCCCCTTATACCCTGGCCATGCCCAACCAGTCTGGATCTTCATTTCTAATTTTCTGGCAGCAGTCCAGATCCTTCACTCAGCTTTTATCTTCAGTGGATTTGTTTGGTTGCCAATTAATAATTGCTTTACCACTACATAAGTTCAAGGACTGTTACCTAGTCCCCTGAACTTCCATGTAAATTCCTCTCTTTTTTTCTCTCTTTCAGTTCTGTTGTATAGTGTGCCTTTTAGGGAAAGGCTCACAATTTCCCTATCTCCATTGTCTTTTCCCAATAGTCAGTATTTTTCTAAGGCTTGCTGGTATTCTGCAGGTGATTGCACTCTCTCTCTGGGTCTGGTCTGAGCCCAGTAACATAAGTTTGTGTTGGAGTCTGCACCTCTAAGCAGACTGCAGCAACCACAGCTGGTTGCTCTCTCCACCCCTGTCCCAGGGAAACTAACCTTGCTGCTGGTCGTTTTTAGGCTTTTCTGGCTCCCATCCTCTTCCAGTCAACTTGTTTTTTTTCCTTTCAGGTGTCAGGACTTACCAACAAGGGAGATGCCATCTGAGGATGCCATCATTCTGGGAGCTCATAACAGGTAAATGCTTCATATTCTTTTCATAACAGGGACCGATGTTGGCCACCCTGTTACAAAGACAAACGAGAAAAAATATTTAAAGGGCATCACCCTTACTAAATTTTCTAGGATTTAATTTACTTCCCTTCCCCTTTTGCTAGATGTGAAACTATCTAACCATCTTTCAAAGTTTCTCACTGTTTTGGAACATTCCCTCTGCCAACCTAGATTTTATTGTTTTAGGGAAGGAAGATTAAAAAAGATAGCCTTATATTAATTTTTGTGCAGATCCTCTATCAAACCAACTCTGTGTTGCAATAGATTTTACTTTCTTTAACTTCCTTTTGACATCTTGTTGCAGCAACTCAATCATACTGGACCTTTTTCCTTGAGGCAAGTATAATGCTGTGGCTGATGAACATGTTCCTGTGCTAGTTGGTTTTCTCTTCCTTCTCTCCCATTAGTAAAATTCTCTATTTTTTAAGCTATGTGTTACCTAGTATACAGAATCTCTTGAGTTATGTCAAACTATACTTATCAGCCAAGTAAGCATCCTGGGGAACAATTGTAGTCAAGAATATTTACACAAAATAATTTATATGTGAAAGGTAAAATAAGGGGGTCAGGGGAGAGAACAGGACTGGGTGGAAAGAAGAGGGTCCAAAAAAATGACCATAGTAAATAAAAATCTATGTGCATCATGACAGTATAATCTCTATATGTGATTTTTAGAAGCTGCCTGTATAGTGATTGGGGTGAAAAAAATCACAGTTCATATAGATATATCTTTTATATGTTGAATAGATGTGAGGGAAAACTCAGACTATAATGGTGATTTTACCATATCGTATATTCTTTGAACTGTATAGTGTAAAATGGAGCTTAGGGCACCTGTTAATTTAAGAGGTGGAAAGGCTGCTGAGAATGCTCAGGCAGCAATCAGGGGAGTGACCTGACCAGCAAAGGACTGGGCTCAGCATGTATATAAGTACAGGTCCAGAGCTGGACAGGCAGTTTGGACCTGGTGAATGATGTGAGAGGAGCTCCTGAGCAGGCTACAGAGAGAAACGCCTGATGAACACCAAGAATGCCTGTGACTTATACAGCCTTAGGATTGGGGTATCACCAGTGGTTTAGGGTGAGACTAAGGGGAAGTGCAGGTCCCAGCAATGGGTGGTTAGTGGGGACTGTGGCAAGAAGGAGGTCTGAACAGGTGCAGGAGCAGGGCCAGAGGGATGTAAGTAAGGCCATAGCCCAGGAGCAAGGCAGAAAAGGGGCTAGATAGGCCAGGGCCCAGGGAGGATGGGGCTAGGAAGCTTAGAGCCTAGAGGGGGGTTGAGGCCCAGAAAGGGACTGAGAGAGTGAGGTTGATTGGAGCCAAACATCCACTATGCTGATTGGTGATAATGTATTGGTAATATATGTAAGGCTTGGATGTGGCTAATTGGAGAGATGAGGAAGCCACAGTATTGTCCTTAAAGTAATGAGCATTTAGAAACCAGCTCGTGAGAAAATGAGATCTGGTTTACGGATGCCGGGGCATCCTCCCTGGGGCAAACTCCTGTTTCTAAATCATGTTAACATCCACACATGGTGGGCAAGTAGAAGGGAGGGATACTTAAAAGTCAGGGTGAAACCGGGGCTGAGTAGCCAGCAGGGGGCATCATGGACACCCCTAGGGTTGACCTTTGCTACATTTAACATGTACAGTAGTGGAATAGATTTGTGCAAGAAGTAATCTCTGAGCAGAGAGAAATGGTAATTTCCCCTGTTAAGTGATTTAATAACCTCAGTCAGATAGTGTGGTCACCAGTTCCAATATTCTTTCATAGTCCTCTACTAAAACTCAAACACCTACATAGGTTCCCTTCTTTTCCTCCCTCCTTCTCTGTATGTCTTCTGTCTGTCCTTCTGTCACCTTAATTGATATATTAAGTGGGCTGTTGAATTTTCTTGCTATGTGATAATGCTGAAACACTGTTGTGATTCAGAGTACATTAATCCATGAAGCTATTTGTACCATCAGACAATCCCTACATGAATCCCATCTTCCCTAATTTAATAGTTAAATTTGTTCCATGCAATTTCAACAGTGAAATGAAAACCAGGCTTTTCATTCAATTCCAGCTGTAGGAATGTATAGTGAAAGATGAAAGAGAACTCTGAATTACTATAGATGCAACCATAAGCTTTAAGAATTGAATTGAGTTCTTTCACAGCTGAGAATAGGCTGATTGCCATTTTAACATAAGTAGCCTTAAAGGGGGGGGGGGGGACTTTATTATTCAAATTGGAAGACTTGAAGAATCTAGCAAGACATACATTTAATTGGATTAAATGGAGTTAGAAGTTACAGTGTGTTTGGAAAGAGTTATATGGTAGCAGAGCCATGGGTGCAGAATTCATTGTAATTAGAATTTTTCATTTTAACAATCCCAGATGATGAAGATTATCATAATGCAACATGAGACATCTTGAGAACTTGTAAACATTTTAATAATATTAAAACCATTTAAATTCTAAAGGTATTCCTTTAGAGACACAGCTGACTACAAACCAAGCTCCCTCACATGAAGTGTAACAGAACTCCTTTTTGAGGGTGAGGAAATGGATACACGTGGTAGCTAAGGAAGTCCTTTCCCAAATAAGATTTTTTTTTAAAAATGGCTGGGACTATTGGAATAGGGAGAATTCTTCTTTTTCATCTACTTGTTGGTAGTGCCAGGAGACCTCAACTGAACTGAGTCCCCACAGAGCTACAAGCAGATTGTGAGAGAGAATAACTATCCCCAAGAGTTTACAGTATACATAGTAAGACAGCAAAAAGGTAGGGGGACCATATGGGAAAATGTGAAATCTGACACACTGCCCCTCCCCACTCAAGGGCATCAGTGGTCCATTAATGACCATTGTTCTTTACTTCCCAGGTGTTAACAGTGACCTGTGAAGTAATAATTAGTGCTAATGGGCAATTTTGATGTCTACTATGGCTTCCTATTTCACAGCTCCTGCTGCTCTTCTTCCATGCCCTGTACCCATTTTCATTTTCACCAGCTGGCCTGGACCAGCATCCAAAATCCTAAAGGGCAAGGAAAAGAACATGTTAAGATAACATATTAAGATAAAATTATCTTAATTTTATAGTTAGGACATTGCTTCACAGATCTTTCAATAGATTCCAGGCAATAAGTTTTCTTTCTGTGCATAGAGCCCCACATAACTCAGACCTATAGGTATCCACATCAAGCCACATGGGGAGTTGGCAACCCCCGGCATGTGTGCTGAGCATGGCATGTGAGGTAATTTGCCTCAGCACACATTGGGGCCGGGGACGCAACAGCTGTTTGCAGCCTCCTGGCTGCAGCCGGCCCCAGCTCTGGGTAGCTCAGGGATGGGCAAAATACGGCCCACAGGCCAGATCCGGCCCACAAGGCCATTCTATCTCACCCGTGGGGCCCCTAAAAAAATGTAGAAAATTAATATTTTTCTGTCTTTGGTTCCTGTAAAAACTGACAGGAACCAGGGACAGTGGGACCCAGGGGAAGCCCAGTGGGCTCCCGCAACTGCAGGGACTGCCTGGCCCTGCCCCCTGAGCTGGAAGCCCTATTTAGAATTATCCCTTAATTATAAAATAAAGTATGTCATCTAGACAAAGACATTAATTTTAAAACACACAAGTCAGACCATTCATTTTTTGTCTCTCTAGGCCTGATCCAGTTTCCTTTTTAAGTTACTGGGAATCTTTCCATTGATTTTTTTTTAAGGGAACTGGATGAGATCTGCTGTCTGGAATTAGCCCCTAATTATAAAATGATTTATACTCCCTAGTCTTCCTAAAGCAAAGATATTAATTTCAGCAACACAGATACAACAAGCACATCTCAAAGTACAGAGGACAGTCCATAAATTTAAATCCTTTGATCCAGATGCTTAGTTGGTATTATTTGTTGTCGGGTCATTAGCTTCTACCTAAGGATTAATCTCCTGCACTTAAAAATGTAGAAACTAGGGCTGGAAGAGGCCTTCAAGGCCATCAAGTCCAGTTTCCTGCATTTACATGCAACCATTTAGTCAAAGGTTCCTAAAAATTATCCACTTGAAACTTGCACTCATCACAGTGACAAAGCAGAAGGCAAAAAATACCAAGACCACTCTAAAACAGGGGTGGCTAACCTGAAGCATGGGTGGCACAGGTGGCATAGACAGTCTCTGTGTGTGGCACATGGCACATCAGGGAGGGGAGTGGCAGATAGGGCAGGAGTCAGAAAGCAAAGCAGCAGACCAGGCAGGGACCACAGGGCTGGGAGCAGAAAATAGAATAGCAGATAGAGGAGGGAAAAGGAACCATAGTAGCATTTGAGGAGGGTTGTAGGCTACATTGTGGCATGCCTGCCCAAAAGGGTTGGTTGTCACTATGTTAAAACATGCCATGGGTTAAAATTAGGGGAGACAAGGATACTGCCAACACCTTGTCAGTGCAATGGCAGAAGAGTAATTTGGTTAATATGTGCTCCAAGGCTCCTACAAAGAGGACCGTCTCACATGCTAAATGCTTGTTGGTGGCATTCCTTTTCTTACTAATCATTAGTGTCTGCATGTCGTTGCCTACATGGCAAAAATGTCATTTATGTAAAGCTTGGAATTCTATTCCTAGTCATATGTATGGAACGTGTGGAAGACTATATATGTGCGTAGACTGGACATATGCATTGGCAACAAAGTGAGAGAGAATGTGCACCCACCTTTTTCTCCTTGTAGCTGACCAGCTAGAGTACACGTGAAAAGCCAGGGGACCTGATTTCTAATCCCCCTCACTTATCAGGGACTTGAACTGACAAAAATTCAGGGACTGATCTTTTTGATTGCACTCATAGAAAATGTTGGCCACGATAGGATTCCTTCTCTGGTACTTATTTTGAAGCTGGTCTTCTAAGCAGCCATGAGAGACAGGCTTGTGAGACATATATGGGATTAGGAAGAAAAGAATAAAGTAGAGGGCATGGGGCTCAGGAAGGTGGCTTAGACCTAGAAGGGAATAGGTCTTGGGTTTTAGCTGAGGCCTTTCTCCCAGTCTGTCAGACACATGTCTCCTGTACTGCTCTCCTCATCTATTTTTTTTCCTAATGAATATACTAAACACAAGAGGCAGTTGCTCAGCTTCTAAAAGAGTGGTGATAAGGTGCTAGATAGTAGCTGACCTGTGGTGTGGTGGTTCTACTGCTGTGCTGGGAAACCAAACACACACAAGTTCTAAATCCTGTCTGTATAAAGAAGGCCTAAAACCCAGGTCCTTCATCTTCCTAGGTGAATCCCCTAACCAATGTGGGGGACACGCACAGTCAGCCATTTTCCAGTCCCAGGATGAATTCTGGTACTCATTATTTTTTAATAATTCAATTTCCAGGCATCTAAGGACACTACATGTTCACAGGGGACATATGTAATGACCTTGGCTACTACTGGGCAACCACCTGGTCATGCATAGTCAGCCACATTGCATGGCTACATGCTCAGAATAGAATTCCAGCCTGTGACATGTTTTACATTTTAGCACTTAGATGCCCAAAATTGTTGTGTAGATGACCAAATCTGGGCATCTACATAATTAGGAAGGGATAGAATGCCACCTTTTTTCCCTCACCAGCATCTTTATTATTATTAAAGTTATACTAATTACTAGTGATGGATCAATTCATTTTTCCTAACTTAAAACCTACACAGAGCCCTTAAATTTGAAAATTTATCATAACTGTTTTGATAGACTATGTCGGAGAGAGTTTGGCTGGAGAAGGGAGCAGAGAATGAAGCAAGAGAAATTTCAATGGGGGAATGGGGAAATGGACAATTTTCAGATATCCAATTACAAAGGAATTTCAAATAGGAAGTAGAAAATTCAGGGGAGGAGACTTCTAATGAAAAAATTACATATAACGTTAAACATATGTTTTAAGTATTTTGCTAAATAGAGATGAGATTACTTACATTGTTTAAGAAAATGCTTGATTTAATTGCTTACTGACCTGGGACCACGGTCTCTAGGACACAGATGTACTAGACCTAATGAAAATCAGCTGTGATTTGGCTACATTTTAAAGGTTTAAAATATTCTTTTCTTTGATCTTCCAAATTTTGACTGACAATGGATATATATGAATCTATAAACTGAGGGGAAATCTGAAGGGATCTCAAAGGATGTGTGCTCACATATTTAACACAGTGGAACATAATTCCAAGTTTAACAGAGAGAGAATTTGATCTGTGAAGGAGACGGGGTTTTGATGTAGCAAAAAAGTAATCAGTTTTCTGACAGCTATTTTGCTGCCTTGCAGGGAATTTTATACAGCTAGAATATGAAGATTCCTATCTTCTCAATCCTATCCTTGGAAGGTCACAGATAAGTTTCCCAGCTTTGCAAACTGATAAGTTTACAAAACTAAAATAAAGGGGAAACTTCGAAGATTCACAAATAAGGTAACCCTGGGAGACCTACCATATCCAAATGTGGTACCCTTACTGAAGAACTATCAAAATTCATAGAGACTATCTTGAAACACTTGTCACTCAAAGAGAAAGTTTTCTACAAGACACAAGATTTCTTCAACAAAATTCAGGACATCAACCACCTCCCCAAGAAGTCCATATTTGCAAACATATTATCATGCTACAGAAATAGATTGTATACTAACCTCCTACGCCATAAAGACACAGCTGCCTGCCTAAATACCTACAAGAACATGGAGTACACTCAGATTTGCAACAACATGTTGCACAAATCATCCACTTCATCCGCACCCACAACTTCATTTTCAACAATCGCCTCTTCCTCCTAACTGTGGTGACAGCTTTGTGCACAAAGATGACCCCTCAGTATACCAGCTTCTTCACGAGCTGCCCAGAGAAGGAAGATCTGGGAGAACTGCATCAATAAGCCTGCAGTATTCCCCTATTACATAAATGATAGTTTCATCACCTAGACTGAAAGCCTAGATTTACTTATTGACTTCCACCACAGGTTTAATAACTATCATCCCTCTATCTCTGGAATATTCCTACACTAACATCAACTTCCTAGCCACCATGAGCCATGTCCAGAATGGCACCCTACAAACCAGCATATACTAAAAACCCAGGGACCACTGCACATATGTCCACAAAACCCAACCACCCCAAACACACCAATTAGTTGTCATCTACCAGAATGAACTCTCACAGAAAAAAAAAAAAAAAGACAGAGACACACAAATGTCAGCAGAAGCACATTTTTCACAGAACATCTACTCCTTTTCTGACCTCACTCTCTTCCTGATCATGGGAAACCTATCAGATACCTTTAAAAGGTGAGTTTGAGAACAAAAATTCATAAACTGGCTGGACACTAAGAACCAGAAGCTGAACACCATTACTAAATTTATGACACCCAATTTCTAAAATGCTTCCCTTACACAATGGGTAATAATGACCCATCTCTCTCTTGATGGGTCTTGATCTCCCATTAATCAAGCTTCTTTTTTTCTGGTATTATTTGTCTGCTACTGCTGGGAATTTCTCCTCTCTGGTTTCACAGCTCTACCCTTTGCTTTTTTTCACCTTTGTGTATGTTTCTTTCCTCAGACCTGTTAAAGAATTAATTGCATTTGAAAGCTTGTTTAATTTTATCCAAACTATGCAGTGAGTCCAATAAAAGATATCATCCCCACAAAAAAATCCTTGCCTCTCCTATTTTATCTCATTTTCAGAGGTGCATCTGAGTCCCCCAGAGTTGGACATATAATAATCAAGACATGTGGCATTGCAAAAGAGGTATAAACATGCTCCTAACACATTTTTTACTCACTTAAGAATACTTCTTTCTATAGGTCATATAGTTCTTCCACAAGACGTGACAGTCTTGCACAACAGAAAAGGGTTTTATTAACTTCTGTTTGAGATTACCTACATACATGTATCCATAGTTTACTTTTTTTGAATAAGGGGCTCATTCTAGATGTTTGGTAATAAAACCTTATCCTACAATTAGAAATAAGTACTCTTTAGGTGCCTAAGATCTGTTCCTGAAAGCTCTGTTGAAATTCTAGGAACTATTGCATATTGTATAAAAGCCCCCTGTTACAGAATGTCATCCACTTTCACTAGTTTTATATATCTTGAGTTGTGCACCAAGGGTCTTAGTTATGAACTAGCTTTATCTTGAGACTTGTTAAATTATTTGAATGCTGATGGTGCGTGCTTGGTGCCACGTAAGTGTAAGGAGAGACAACCCTTGCTCCAAGGAATTTAAAATCTAATTAAGATTCACACACTATAAATACATGGGGTGATAGTGCAAACTTTAGGAGGAAGAAGAGATGTGCCTTGGATAAATGAATGCCAGAAGTAGGGTGTGTGTATGTGTGTGATAGAAGATTTTAAAAGAAGGGCAGCAATTAATTTATCAACGTTCTCAAGCAATAGGCTAGCTTCAGACAAATGAATTGGATTTGAGAGTGGAAAATAATTAAACTTCTTTTTGGTTTTATGAATGTTCTGTCCTAATAAGAGAATCCTATTCCAGAGGAAACAAAGTAGTCCCCAATTAAGCACTTATATGCTGTTTATAGGATGCATCTACACAAGATGCACACTGGCTCCACAGTAAATGTCCCAGCATCTATATGTCTACCCCTATTAGGGTGCAGGAAACTAATAAACTCTGCAGCAGGGTATTACATATACAAATATGAGTACCTGTATTAGTAAAATACTTGACTCAGCTGGCTGGGTCACGAGGGTACTTCAGTATCGGGGCTGTTTGCCAGCCCCACTGCAGAACATTGAGCCCAGTCTGAGCAGCCCTGAGCAAGATTGCTCCGGAGTTAATTGTTCCAGGCCACATGTTCAAACAGTACACCCAGGAGCAAAAAACTCCAGAACAATAAACTCTGGAGTTTATTTATGAAATCTAATTGCACATGTAGACATGCCCATATTCTCCTTGCATAAGCTTACAAATCACACACAGTCCCTGTGACAAGTCTGAATCTGGATCACCTCCACACCAATTCTTGTCAATTTCCTCCTACATAGTCCTATAGAAGAGAGGATAATGTAATGAAAGGGCTACTATCATCAGGGAGGTGAGCTGTTGCAAGTTTTGTGAACAATCTGATGGGCAATTTGCTTCCTTTCCCTCAGTCAATCAGGTTAGGCTGGAGGTGGAATTAGAATCAGAAGACTTTCAGAGAAGTGAAAGAATGAGGAGGTGACCCTGGGATCTCAAAGGAAGCAAGAAGGGTTTTTGGAATGTAGCCTGAGTTAGGAAAGGTCTGAACAAGGCCTGGAAAATAAGCCCCTAGATAAGATTATGAATTGGGTCTATGTAGCAGTTTTAGAGACTGGTGAATTCTTCAACTGAGAACGGAGAATGGAAAAGTTTTGTCTTAGTGTGTTCCCCTTATCATACCTGGGAAACTGAATTTCCTAAGGCCAAGCTAGACCCAGAAGTCCTCATTCATCTTTGGCTATTTCGATATGTCACTTGTTTTTTTTTATATAAAAGGGCAGATCGGCATGTTAGAGACTACCTGCTCCAGAGAGGCATGAGCTTTCATAGGCAACAACCCACTTTATAAAACGATGCTTGTGTTTGTCTGCCTGTTATTCAGCTGCATCTATTTGCCTCCATTGATCTAATTCATACTATCCCAGGCAGATAGGAATAAAGTTACTTGTTTATTTAGTGACCCTGGCATGCAATTGTCTTTCATGGCTGAATGCACCACGTGTAAGACATCCATGTGGTTCTAATTGTTTGAGTGACTACATTGTTTGCCTCTGGGATCTGTGGTATGGCTTGTCATGCTTACTGACCCTGATCAATTTCTCTGCACAACCATTCATGCTGGCTTCAGCTCAGCTCTCTCCAAGACAATATGAGATTGGTTATAATAAAGACAGTTTTGCAGAGCTGGAACAGGAAGAACAGGTGATAGATTTAGACATATCAAGGCAAGAAATAGATGAATGGTAACATTTAAAAAAATACCTAAGTCCCCTTGACTATAAAATGAGACTTATACCTCCAAGTAATTTCTGAATATGGGAATCAGTCTCTTAAGTCACCTGTGTGCTTTATAAAATTGTTTCCAAATATATATCTGTACAACTTGTGAATGGAGGGGAAAGAAAAGAAACATGGGCCTTTGTGGGAGTGATGGGCTGAGGTGGCTTTGTGTGAAGCTCTTGCTAGCAAGCCCTTGGGGATTCATGGAGGGTAGTCTTAGTCTAAAACAGTGTGAGCCTTTTCTTTGTGACAAAAGTATTACAGTGGAAAGTGTTGCAAGCAGATGGAACCTTAAAATCCGGTGGAAAGAAACAATTATTCCACAGCATCCCGGGAGATTGAGGCATGGTGAATCTAAACACACAAAGGCACAGCTGCCCAGGTATATATGCCAAATGGGCAGTTACATTGTGTTTTATGTAGAAGGCTTACCTTGGGCAGGTATGTGGCTTTGTATACAGGTCTATTCTGTAAACACTGTTTTAGTTCAGGGATGTCAAATTTACTCTCAGCCCCAAGCCGGATCCAGATTGTAGGGTCTTCTCTTGGGCCACAACTACAGGGCCAGCAGCAACTCCAGTGGGGCCATGTTCAGGCAGCAGTGTAGGTCTGAGACTGGGTGGTAGTGCAGGTCTGGGGACAGGCAGTGATAGGGGGCTGCATTTGAGAACCAGTTTGCGGCTTTGCCCAGGCATCAGCATGGAGCAAAAGGCATCTGGTGATGCAATCTGGCCACACAGCAAATGAAACCAGGGGCATGTGACACTATAGGGTTTTTGCCAGCAAGCAAGCGGAGCTGGGGGTGGGCAGCAGCATGCAGTCATGTGGATCCAAGAGCATGCAGAGATGTGAGCCAGTGGGCAAGCAGCAGCATGAGGCCTGGTCCTTGCAGGTGTACAGTAGGGCATGGCTGTGTCCAGACAGCAGTTTGGGTCTGGAGGCATTGCAGCAGCAGTGGGCTGCAATCAGGTGGTGCAGAGCTTGGGAGCTGCTGCTGACAGCCATGTCTGTAGGGGTCTAGGGCCTTCTGAATTCTGCAGTAGGCCATATCCCTCAACTTCCAGGAGTCCACTGGACTACCAGTGGGCCAGATGAAATGGTTCTGTGGGTTGCATCCAGGCCATGAGCCATATGTTGGACACCCTTGCTTTAGGGTGTGTAAATCTCAAAAGTGTAGCTGGGCCCATGACAGGGTGTTAGGCCCAGGAGGAGAAGGAGGAGGCAGAGAAGGACACTTGCATACTTTCTCACACCTGCCCAACTAGGACATAGCTGGTTGAGTATGCTCAGTGTCACATGCACACTTGCACATCTTCATTTCAGAGGTAACAGTGCCCCAGAAAACCATCTTGTTAGCATTCCCCAAGTGACTGGGTCAACCATTATACCACAGGTAATGTATTGCTCTTTGCGCTCTCTAGCGCTTCTTTTGAAGCTGAGCCAATTCCCTTCGCATTTAATAGTCATTGTCTAATGAGGATGGACAGCAGGGCAGAGGGGAAGTTTCTACCCCAGTGTGAGCTAGAGTCTAGGCTAGAACACAGGGCTCCCTTCTACACAGGAAAGCAGCCACCTTTGAGCTGCACAAACTGCTGTGTGGATTGTAAGATATGGCTGCTGCCATAAGTAGCTTGTGCTAATTTCTGGCCCTACATATCTCCTTCTTCCAGAAGATGAGGGGTGCAATATCAAAAGGAACACTGGAGAGGGACCTGGGTAATGCTTGTCTTGTGACATGGCGGTTCACTGGGAAGTCAGAGAGCTGCAGTTTCAAACTCCTGGTGGGTGAAGTGGGGAGGCTAAAACCTAGATTTCCTGCTTCCTGATTGACTAACCATATAGTCATGGGTTTGGGTCAGCTCTTTTTCCTTGACTTAGATGCATGCAAGTGTCCACAACAGGTGTGCATAGCCCAGCAGCATCCTCAAGGGGTGCACATATATAACACATACATGCCCAGCCAAGGGTGCAGCTGAACCCCTTCAGCTACACCCTTCAGCACAATTTCCACAATCCTCATATCAGAGATAACAGAATTGCTACCCATGCATAAATGCCAAAAACAGCGCTTACACTGCAAGAAAGCTGTCATTTGGAAACAAAAAAGGGAACAGAATTTTCCCTTACAGTTAAAAGTTCAACAGTTTCCATCACTGACATTCTCTGGTACAGAGAATAGTAAAGAGTAAAAGTACTCATCAATAGTAAAGAGTAAGGCATTTGTTTCAAGTTAAGATTACTAACCATAACTTCAAAAAGAAAGTGAATTAGGTACATGCAATTCAAGTAGAAGAAGTTGCCAACTTTTTCAGTGTTTGTTTCTTAAGTGAGCCTTCTCATCTGACTCATTTCTTCATCTGAGGCCTATACATAATAACTTATCTGTTTAATTGTGATACTCGTGTAGTTTTTGAGGATGGCTCTGTCAATATACAACACATTTAATTCCCAACTGTCAAAATGCTGTCAAAATGTCTTAGAGACATGACTAAGTATTACTATTATCATCATCATCATCATCATCACCATCACAATCTCTACATTACAGTTGTGGAAACTGAAGTACAGGGAATGTTGGATTTTTCCCAGATCATATAGCAAACCAACTGCAGAATCTCTTATGATCTACCTATTGGGCCATGAAGTCTTTCAGGCAATACACTAGAAGATCACAGAGAATAAGTGGGATGGGGGGGAGGGCAGAGGGGCAGAAGGGGGGTAGCAAATGAAAATGAAATGTGTTTTAGAAGTAACAGTTTAATTGCACACTGTCTTATTTTTACTCTGAGTTAGTTTTATTCCACAAGGGCTGACCTTATCCTCAATGTAACCCCAGTGAAGTCATTGGAATTAGTTTAGAGATGAAATCTGGTGAGTTTCTGCATATTTTATTTGTCTTCCTTATTTTATTGGGTGGCTGTTTTCTTTGTTTCTTAATAACTTTTTAAGGCTTCTCTTCTTTCTGTTGGCTTCTCTGGTGTTTGTTCTTCCCCTTGTTATTTTCCTTTTTTCTACTAACCCTCTTTCTTCCATTGATTTATATTTGTGTTCTTGGAGTCTTTTAAGTTTCATTTCTTCCTTCTGAATATTCTGCTGGCCTAAAATATCAGACTGAGCCAGGACTAGGGCACCAGTGCTAGTAATTGATCAGTAACAAATATATAACCCAAATTATTGATTTATACTCAATGTATTCCTACTCATTCCTTTCATCCTACTGTTTTAAGGGAGAAAGTCCATAGTACAGTGAGTTTGCCCTACAAAACCTAAAGTCCCAGGTTTAGAGAAATCAGTGGGCATTTACACATGTGCTCTAAAGAGCCGCTCTAATTAAAGTGCCCCGAGTGTCTTGTGTATCAGCATTCCTGCACTTAAAAATGGTGGTGGGGGCACTTTAACTAAAGCTTGTTGAACAAACTTTAGTTAAAGCAACCCTGCTGCCATTTTTAAGCATGGGGACGCTGATACATGAGATGCTGGAGTCTGCTGGAGCATGATAATTACTACGCTCCAGCAGACTCCATTAATCTCCATTCACCAATAGACTCGATTAATTGACTCTGTTCTGACACACTTAACTACATCGTGTCAGAGCAGCCTCGCTGCTCATGTGTAAATGCCCAGTGAAAGCTTCCACTGGGTTTTGAACTGGGTCCTCAGTGCATACAGGAGAGCAGAGGCATACCGAGGAATTTTTTAGAGTAGGAAAATGGAGGTCCATAATGATGTGAGCAGTCACAAAACTATAATCAATAGTTTAATAAGGGTTGGGCAAAATGCAGCACCAGTCCCAGACATCCACCTGGAGGGGCACAAGAATGGTAGCTCCTGCAACTGCCACAGCCAACCTGCCCCTACTGTCTCCTAAGGACACAAACCCTAATAGTTAAGCCTCTGATTGCGTACTACAATTACAGTAAGACTGTGTGATTTTCCAAATTGATGCATGTCTATTTCACTTTTTAGACATTTTCAGAACCTTAAATTACATAGGAAGGGAAGAGGAAAAGGTTATTTATCCACATTATACTAGATAGCTTTATGATTTCTCTTTCTCCCTTTTGTATTTTAGAACAGGTATGGCATACAGAAAAAGACAGAGCTCTATCTAACGGACCAACAGAATGAGCTATCCTATAAACCAAATAGGAATTGGTAAATTTGTTTTTAGACGTTAATCCCAAGACTAAATGGCAATATACAGTTCTGTTTGAATTGACACTCATTCTGTAAATCATTTACAGTCCCCACAGACAAGCAGTTTGAGCCACACTGTACATCTAGGAGTCAATCCCAGTTTCAGTTTGTTGACATGTTTAACTATAAGCCACATTATTATTGCTTCATCAATTTTTTTTTTCCTTTAAGGAGCAAGAATGATGCCACCAGAGGTCAGATAAGAATCCTGTTTTGATGTAGCACCTTGATTCAAGATGCAGCCTGTTCAGCCCACAAAAAGTCTCTGTAGCTATGTAACAGAAGCTAAAGAAGCAATTATCAGTAAAAAAACATATGCACCTAATGAAGCCACAAGCTGTTTCTGTATATATATTCTTTTCTGTCATGCTGTCAGCTATAAATTTGTGTGGCTTCACTTTTAAGGTAACAACAAAAACCATCTCCTGCTTTTTAAAAGTTCTTCAGAACTGTACTTTGCATACCAAATTTCTTTTCTTTTTTTAGCAACAGCTCTGACTTTTCCTGATCTTTTGGCATTATCGAGTGGCATATACCCAATGCTTGGATACAGATATGTCAATTTTTCAGGAGGAGGCAAGCTTCATTTACTTGCAAATTGGGACATTTACAATGTCTGCCTGTATCATGTGGGTTTTTGCATCTGAAGGAAGCTTTCTTGCAGAAGACAGCACATTAGGCACCATAATTATTTTAATCTGACATCCCCTCGGTATTGCTCTTTAGGAGAGAGCATTAAAAAAGAGTGAGGTAGTTGGCGAACAATACTTTGCTTTGGAGGACCTGACAGCTGATATAGTGCCATCTTCAAAGCTGCCTCAAATCAAGTACTCTATAAGGTTATAACTGCTGAATAGATGTTAGCATTACTGCACTGAAAGGGAAATAATCATTCAGTTAAACACCAGTAAAGTGCAGCTGTCAGAGTTATAAGTGCAGTGCCTATTCCTACATCAGAAATCCCTTTGACAAAACGTAATAAAGGTACCTAATCTGTCAAGAAATGTATTTACTGGTAATGCTGTTTCTTAACTCCTTAATCCTGGTCTATTGATGTTATGCTTCTCTTTTGGTTGTGATAATTTAGTGTCCTCTACAATAATGAAATGATTTTGTCAGTCCAATGGGAAATAAAATGGGACCACCCAGACTATGTAGCACAGAGATAAATTATGATGTATAGCAGGACTCACATTTAAAAAAGGGTTTTATTTGTAAAGGAAAAAATCCATGTATTTAAATGTTTTATACAAATGATATTTACAGAACGTGTAAATGACTATATTACTAGTACTACTACTACTATTATTACTATTATTGTTTCTAGCCTCAACATGTTCTTGTGTACCCTCACATATCAACAGATAGCACACACAAAAAAGTGCTTTCAAATACAACAGCCAGTACTTCATTGAAGTTAGAAACTAATATGTTAGTATTCATGGTAGGCTGAAAACATCCTGATATGTCAAAGAACCCTTAAGGCCAGGGGTATCAGGGTATCAATGTAATATGTCACCATTACGAGGTGGGACTGAATACTTAAAGCTGTTTTGCACTAGTTTAAGTTATTTGGCATTAGAAGAGCTACTCCTGATTTATACTAGCCTAATCAAGATAAGAATTAGACCCTGGATTTGTAAAGAAACACTGAGAACTGCTACAATTATTGACTCATTAAACAAGAAAGATAATACAGTGCTGAATAGAATATTCTTTATGCAAAACTTGCTGGCCTCTTTAAACTTAGTGCTATTTTAAGTTTAATAAAGATTCTTGTATACCAGAGATCCAGGATCTCTTTAGCGCTGCCAGATTTGTGCCTTCCGGGGACTTCGGCAATTAGCATTTCTAAACTTAGCTTTGCAATGCTAACATATCTTAACACTCACAAGGTGTCAATCTTACAGCATTATAGGTGTTCTGAATTCCTCTTATAAAGCTATAAAAGTCAGCCAGTCAGATAAAAAAAAAGAAATAACTGGAGGATTAGTGAGTGAATGATCTGGTTATGAATGTATTGTTTTTTGCACATCATAGCTTATTCTAGCTACATTCCCTACAGGATATTCTATGATTCAGAGCTAAAAGCTCTAATGTACATTTGATCAATTTCACTTTGGCACTTGGGGAAAAAGCTGTCAAACTGCCATTAAACTAAGTTTCTCTTTACTCTAAAGTACACAAAGCAACACTTCAAACAATATAAGGATCAGGCTAGTAAGGTTCTCAACATATCATAACAGAAAATCATGTAAGTAAAGCACTCTTGAGTTCATGTAATTGCAAGAGGCCAGGAAAGCAAATACCACTGATTTCTAACTCTCAGAAAAGCTTTCACTTAAGTAGACAATGAAAGAGGGAAAAAAGCCCAGCAGCAGCAACAGCAATATAATAAAGATGGTTTTCTTAACACCTTCCCAAAGATTTTGGAGACTCATTTTCTATGATTGCAAATTGTACTCTAGTGTGTTGTTATTTCTGATTGCTTAATAGTAAAATTGATGTGGAAGGGGGTGGTCTTTGATCTACAAATAAAGAAGCAATATAATACTTTTGGCAGCCGTGTAAATATTAATGGAAGACTAAGGGATCTGGGGATTAGAGCCATTCACCTTTGAAGGTATATTTAGCTCAGCATTTCTTTTCTTTTTCTCTTTTTTTTTTCTGTTTTTGAATGTGGTCTTACTTGTTTGTAATATTCTTGTATGGCATACTATTGGTCTACTTGTATTTAAAAAAGAATATATATAGATATAAATCTCTATCTACATAGATCTATCTCTATCTCTCTATACATATACATATACCCTGTAAATTCTGATGCAGAAAATATGCCACATACCTACTATGTTTATTTCTTAATTAATTTTCATATCTGGTTACCTGAGACATTAGTAACTGAATTAGAGCATTCTCCCTAATAGATTTGTTAGAATCTAACCCCTCCTCATTTTATTTTGCTTAATAAAAGTGAAAAATGTTATCCATTACAGTAGCTGGAGTGACTAGATTATAGGTAAACTCAGGCAGTTTCTGATGGAATTTATGGAAAGGTGAATGAAGGCTGTCAGACAGCTTTGCTGTCAGCCAATAGCCACACTTGTCTGTCCTTGTGTTTGATCTTGTTTCATCCACTTAAGTGATGAGCAGTAAGATAATTTAAAGTAAGTGCACTGCTATTTTTAATGTGTCACTCACATTAAAGGAAATATCAGTTATTCATATATTATTTGACTTCTTTGAAGGGCTCTGGTAAGTGCCATTTCAGAATTACTATCTGCCTTTAAAGAGTAAGGAAAGTGTAATTATCTGTGCTGCTTTACAAAGCCACTTGCACTGCTCTTATTAGAAATATATTTATATTCAGTGGTTACTTTTTATCCCACATTTAGGATTTTAAGAGGTGCTTGCCACTTTGAGAACTAAAATATGAATCCCAATTCCAACTCCAGAAGGTTAGTTGTGTAAGGAATGGACCACTACAAAGTGAGTCTCCATCTTGACTCCTAAATATGTGCTTGCAAGCTGGCAAGGGCAGGGAAAGGGGCTGATGCAGCTGTGTGGTAATTACAGCTCTTGGTGTAGTGTGGTCAGTAAGAAGAAGCATGCTGTATTCCATGAAAAGACTTACTTTTTAAGTTTTTTATAAGGCTGCCATTCAAGTATTTCCTGGTCATTTAAGTGGTCATTTTTTTTGGTCATCCACAGTGCATTTCTGGGATTTTCATACCCAGAGGAATTCTATTCTTGGGTGCATATGGAGGACTATGCAGTCACACAGACTGAGAAAAACAAAGTATGAGAAAAAGAGCCCTCTTATCTTTTCCCCCAGTAGCTGAGCGGGTAGGGGATTCACCTAGGAAGCTACATGCCCTACACTCTATACCCTCTTTTACCCAAAGGAAGCTTGAGCCTGGGTCTTTCTCACTTCCCAAGCCACAACATAACTCTGGTGCTCCTTTATGAAGCAGACCCCCCCTGGAAAGCTATCAGATGGAGGTCTCTAGGAGGTATGTGGGACCAGGAGGAAAGAAGCAATGTAGGATGTGTGACCCAGTGCAGTGGTTGCTGACCTAGAAGGGAGGGGGCCTATAGGTTATTGCTTGGACTCTTGTCCCTCGTGGAGCACTTCCCCCCCTCCCCCACTTCCACTCTCCTCCATCCATTTTTTTCCAATGATAATATAATTGGATCAGCTTCTAAAGAGCACCGGAGAAGGGCCTGAATAAAGGCTAATCTGTGGTGAGGTGGCTCAAATACTGTGCTAGGAAGTTAGCAAGACTGTGGTTCAGCCCAGTCTAAGTGCAGGGGCCATAGAACTCAGGTCCAGAAGCTTCCCAGTTAAGTACCCAAGCCATGGATCTACAGGGGCAAAAGAAGCACACATACATTGTCAGTTAGTTATGGGTTTTACACAACTCCATTTCAAAGTGTGTAAAGTCATTACATGTTCACAAGAGGTGCCTGCACCCTGTGTCACGTGATCCCTTTCAGAATCTTATGAAGCTCCAAAAGTGTTTTAAACCATATCCTCAGGGATTTGTGACAGAAGTTCAAATAAACTGACTTAACATAAATCAGTTAAGTCTGATACTACATCCATCCAGGTTTCTCTTAAACTTATTTCAGCCATTTTGAAAGAGGTTTATGTGCACTGAACTTCTGTTGTGTTACAGATTTGAACTGGTTTCTGTTCACTTATACCAGGTTATGTGTAATTTCTGTCCCTAGCCTGGAAGCTCACCCAGATGTCACTTGCTCCTGCTGGAGCCATTCCTGAGAGTTTTCTAATCTAAGGAAGCACGCTTCATTGAATACATTTCACCTGTAAATTTAGCCAAATTTTAAAATGAGTTTTTCTAGAGACTAACACACAGTGTATTCCCATTTTGTTCCACAGTATCTTTGCATTGCTACCCTCCATTCCTGTCTCTCTTAAATTGTGTTAAGTTACATAGGAAATGACAACTACAGAACCCATAAGTGTTGTATCGATAAGACTGTCAAGCATTATGCTTTCTTCCAATGCTGCATGTGATGGCTAGATATCCTTTCACCTCGCCCCATCCCTTTCCCCTGAATCCTATTTATATGCCAATGAAGAATCTAACTAATTAGAATGTGGACATACATTTTCAACTGATCCAGCATCACCTTGTAATTACCTAACTGAGTTTAGCAGCAGCAAATATAATCCAGCCCCTGAAGACAAACAGTGTCACTGAAGAGGATCTGATCCAAGGCACTGAGCCGTCTTCTAATTCACAGCTAAGTTGACATAAAGTGCTTACAGGTACCTATGCATTAAATGTCAGAATGGTAATTTTCTTCCCTTGATGTTTTGGATCCAATTTTTTACACTTCAATTTTATCAGCAGCAACTCTAAAGCTTTCTGTCTGTAGACCTAACCTGTATAGCAAAATAAAATTATAACTGATTCTGTAATTTTCCACTAAAATAGTGCAGAAGCATAGGGGAAAAGGGACAATCCATTTTGGGCAGCTGGCTTCTAAGGCAGTGGGTGCATTAGAATGAATAGATTAAATGTGAGAGGCTAGAGAGGAGACTTGGTTATGAGACAGTTTTTAGGACCTGATCCATCTATGCACTAAAGCACATGCTAACTTTAAGGATATGGGTACCATTCACTTCAAGTTTTGCTTAAAATTAACAGCTTTCCTGAATTAATTTAAAATTTAGGGATATGCTGAATTGGGGCCTGGTTAAGAGGTTATAAACTTAGCCAATAACTTTCACTCCCCAATTTAATAATCTAGGGATCCATCCAACTTATTTATTTGTTATTTAAAATATATCCTTTTCATTAACTTGTGCAAAAAACAACACTTTGTTTTGAGAAACAAATTTAGTGATGAGCATCCTACTGTATTTACTCATATATGAGATGACCCTGAATTTAAGATGCCCCTCTGCTCCAATTGTTAGTTTCTATACATGGAAAATGTATACATTTGCTATAAAATTGCATGCATAGAATCTAATTATTGGGGGGCTGTCTTTAATTCATTCCCCCCAATGTTTTAGGGGGTCAGACGGTGAGGGGGAAGGTCAAACAGCTTGTGTCCTGTTTGTGCCTGTCCCTCACTTCCCCTCTGTCCCACTCTCCCCTCCCTTCCACCCTCTGCTCCTCCCTCAACCCCTTACCTTTGCTCCACCTGGCAGGCTGAGTCTGAAACACTGATCATGGCCAGCCCCACACCCATACTAGCTAAGTAGGCTGCACACTGCTGCTATGGGGCTGGGCTGGGGCTGTGCACAGTGCCCCAGGGTGAAGTGTGGAAAGCAAAGGTAAAGGGGGAAGGAGGGAGAGGTGCAGATGGGGGAACAGAGGCTTAATGAGGAGGCAGGGAGATGTGTGGGTGCAGAGGTGGTGGAGAGGTGGGAGGGCAGGTAGCAGCTGTGGCTACAGCCTAAGGGAGGTAGGGGCTGGAGTCAGAGCCAAGCAGCCACCTGTCCCCTGCACTTCCTGAGTACTTGATTCTAAGATGAGGGGCTTTTCCCCCATGTGACATGAAGGGAAAAACCTTGTCTTAAAATTGAGTAAATATGGTAACATAATATCAGTATCAACTTGCAGTCTGCCCACCCACCCCTCTGCTTCCTCTGCACCCACACACCTCCCTGCTACATCCCTTACAAATGATGTGGTAGAACCTATGGTATGCTTCCTCCATGGATCCTATGAAGGAAGACTAAGGGCTGAATTCTGTTTCCTTTTTTGCATCTAAAGGATAATTGTCTCGTTCATGGGTTTTGGCCCAGGCTTTAAGGTGTGGACCCGTAAGTGAAATTAAAAATTAAGCAAAAACAGTATGACTATGCACTGGCTGGGTATGTGAACAGCTACATGTAAACATGCCTGAGCATAAATTCTACAAAAAAGTAATAGGGAGAGAGGCCCTTCCTATGTTTTAGTCCCAATAACTGAGTGGTTAAGGAGCTCACCCAGGCATCTAGGATTTAAACCCACATTTTCTCAATTTTTAGCACCGTGCTGTACCAGGGCACAGGTTAGGCATTATTAGGACTGCCTTCCCCTTGTTCTATTTGAGTAGAGCCACTACACAGTGTAGTTAAAATTAAGTGGACAGAGAACAGTAGAGAGTTTCCACCCTGGTGGAAGCAAGGGGCCAGACCTAAGACCTGTTCCCAGCCTGAGCAGCAGCCATCTCACTAAGTCACATACCCTTTGGCTTCTGCGCTTTCTCCTGGCTTCCTAAAAAAGTAGCTCTGGAAAGCTGCTGCTTAGACACATAGATATAAACAGAATCTTATCCTAAGTGACTAAGTTCACACTGGATGCCTGTGGCCAAGTAGGGTATTGAACCTGAGTCTCTCAGGTAGCAGACTAGTAACTTTCCCACTGTTTCTGTCCTTCCTTTCCCACTTACAGATAGTCCCCAAGCAAGGAACTTTGCTTTAGACTGAGATTTTTCATTGACTATGTACTTACTCCTAAGGCTCTCAACCAGGAAAGCAGATATTTACATCCATTCCTAATTATATGTAATGTTAAGCTCATGTGTCCTGATTCCCTGCACTGGGTTTTAAATAATTTACAAATCCGAGAAAGCTCAAAGCCAGGAAATTAATAGATAAGGACATCAGTATTGGTATTCTGTTTTCCTATCTATCCCTTAATGGTGAGTTTCTTGGCACTTAAGGCATTTTTACATGTGATGGGATATGTATCACCAGGTGCTTTTAATTAGCAAGCTGCATGAATTAAAAGCACCCGTGCCTCACGTGTGTCAGCATCGCTGTGTATCTCCATGCTGAATAAATGGCAGTGGGGTCCTTTGAACTAAAGCTCATTGGATGTGTTTTATTTCAAATCACCCCGCTGCCATTTTGTCATCATGGAGACATGCAGCAAAACTGATGCACGTGCTGCACAAGGCTGCCGGAGCACATCAATTTCTGTGCTCCAGCAGACTCGATTAATTGAGTCTGCTCCAACACGCTGGATTTCCAGCACATTACAGTAGGTTTCCCTCATTTGTGTAGGAGCTTTTAGGTGGCATTTTTTAGCACATAAATACCAGTTATGATGCTTTTATTACCCCAGCACTGTGGAAATGTAAGCATGTGTGGGTAGACTGCAGAAGTCAATGGAACTACTTCTGCAATAACATGCTAACCAACAGAAGTGAGGATATGTCTATATATGAACTGTTGTCCCTGGAAGAGGTGAGGCCATAGGAGTACATTATACCACTGTTTCCTACACCAAAAGCAGTGCGGAAACATATTGAGAGTATTTGAAAGGACTAAATATCATTGCTGAGTAACAAAGCCATGTAGTCAGCACTCAAACTAACTCACTCTCCTGTCTGGCCATGTCTAGTATAATTTTAGTTCAAGAAGTAGCCCGTATAGAGCAGTATGGCACACTTGAGAATTTTTGCTCCACCAACAGTTAGTTTACCATATAGACATAGCCTAAGCATTTCATAATCTGGCCTGTAATAAACATGCACATGTTTTTTATCAATTATGTAGAAACGAATCATCACAACCTTAAAAGTTGCCCAAAGTAATTTTATTCTTTCATTAGCAATGCTAATGTAGGCACTCAAGTGATACTTAAAAGGGGCATTTTTTTTTGGTAAAACTTTGCAGAAACGTGGCTCATTCACATTATGAAAATCCAAAATGTCAATCAGCTCTGATATGAAAAAATCCTTTCCAAAAAACAATTAGAAATATTAAGGGCCCAATCTTACAAATACATATAGTTGTGACAAACTTAATTCACAAAAAGGTTTTCACTGGGTACGTCTACATAAGTAATTATGTTGCAATTACAGGAGCAACAAGCTCTGGAGGATTAAACTCTACTGTTTATTCACGCACAGCACATTGAATGGAGGCAAAGCAGCCCTGGGCTGGTAGGAAGCCTGAGAGATCAGCCTGCCAGCCAGGGGCTGCTTCCCTAAGTTCAATGTGCTACAGAGAGGCTGGCTGGGGCATAAGGCTGGCTGGGACATAAATTTGCATAAATGTATAAATTTACATAAATGTATACATTTACAAGTAGTATTCTGCTGAGGTGTAAATTAGTTTACTCCAGCCTAATAGGGGTGCACATGTAGACACTGAGACATTAAGTGCACAGATAATTAGTCAACTGCACAGTAGACATTTCCTGTAGATGTGCCTGCTGAGTGCTGTAGAAAACCACAGATATGTAAAGTTACCCATGTACATTTGCATATGTAACTGTGCCCTACAAATGTATGTGTTCAAAACATACTTCAGTGTATTTCAACTGCAAAGCCAGGCATAGACAAATTTTGCCATGAATGAATAAGTTTATGCACTTTTTATATTAAGCTACATATACAGTATTGTGAAGAAGTAGCAATTATATAGGATTTTACCAAATTATTTTGGCTATTGACAGGCAGATACTCAACTCATGTTTTCTATTTAAAAGCAATTCACAAAGAAACCAGGAAGGTAAGACTGTAAAATGTGTCCTGAGCAATTGAGTCCTGTCTCCTGCATTTGGAGGCAATCATTTACCCAAGGGATGGATTTTCAAAATTGCCATTTCAAACCCTTACACACAACCAGAAGGCATGTTGCCCAAAGTGCCAAGAATGCTGTATAACAGGCCATACATAAAACTAGAGATTAGGCAAAGTACAATGCCTTGACACTGCAATGGCAGGGAGTATAATAAATGCTCAAAGGATCCCAGGAAAAGGATCCTACAGAATCAGTGGCAATCTGACCTAAGGGAAAAATTCCTTTCTGATCCCAAATTTGCAATGGGTGTGACACTGAGAAAAAGACAAGATCTCTGGTTTCTAAGAAGCAGGAGAAGAATCATACTCCAGTCAAAATCCAGAAATCTCAGCTGTGGTGAGCACCTCAAAGCTTCAGATGAAAGCCTTCTTTCGCTCTCCCCACGCCACCTTCCAACAAGTTGGTAGTATTCATAAGGTGGAAATATTTATTCCAGGCCCCAGTTGGTGACTAGGAAAAGCTGCCAAATAGCTGCCTTTCTCCCCAACCTGGGTAGAACATGACTCCACATAACACACCCAATTTCTGAGTGAGAGGTTTTTGTCCTATCATACCATCAATTCCATCAAATTATTCAGTTCGGTTCTCTCACCACTTTTCTTGGAAGACCATTCCAAAACTTAGAAGTCAGAAATCTTTTATTTTCCAATCTATAATATTTAAATTCCAAATCCATATAATTGAAAAAATGGCATATAAACAAAAGATTAACTTTATAAAACTGTCAGTTTTCTTGTTCTGTGGCAGCATAAGATTTATTATGTGCTCTACTTTTCATCTCCTTTCATGCATTTTGGTTTTCTAAATAATTATATAAGAATTTCTTGTTACATAGCAACCTTAATTGTTTTCAACTTTTGGATTTAGAATGATAATGGCCATGGTTCAGAGTCTCAATGCTTGAATGATGCAGAACAGCTTGGGGACAAACCTATATGTAAAGGCCCATATCCTATTCTACCTACTAGATATCTAAGTCTACTCTGCTGGTTTGTCCCTTGTAGCAGGCTTGCCTTTCAGAGCTCGGGTTAAGTCCCAGGCTTGAAATCTTGCTCTTTTGATTGGTAGAGCCCATTTACCAATCAGGAGACATCAAGAGGAGTTAAGTTGTGCCCCTTTCCTGAGGGGAGGGGGAGAGGACCTTCCCCCCCTGACCCTGGACCTGATTGAAGACTGCATCACTCAGCTCCAGAAAACTTCAGGGATGGAGCCCTGGAGAGTATAAAAGGAGCTGTGCACCCAGCATGAGGGACACACATCCAGGACAGAGAAGAGTGGGGCTTAGAAGAGCTGAGGAGAGCTGCTCAGCAGGGTGAAGCAGTAGCCCGGAAGTGCCCCTGAAGACTTCCATCAGTGGGGAATGGCAGATGGCTCCAGCAGCTAGGCGCATGGCTAGGTGTGCAGCATGGTGTATGGCGTCCAGACCCTTGGAGTTGCATGAGATGGCTCGGGCCTTCAACCTCTGCCATGCAGCCAGAGACACAGTGCACAGGCTGGTACATGGAGCAGGATCTTTGGAGCGCTTGGGCAGCTCAGGTCCTCAACCCCAGAATGAGGCTGGGAGCTTCATGCAGGAGGCGCTGCATGGGGGGTCCAGGAGGGACCAAGCCTGGTGCTGCACAAGGTGGCCCAGGCCTTCAACCCATAGCAAAAAGTTGAGTCCAGAGAGCCAGATGGTGCTCAGGCTACTGAGCCAGCAGACAGGGCTGAGCCAGGGGCCCCAGAAGCCCCGCATAGGGAAGCCCTGTTCCAGGGGACAGTGACCTGCCCCCCCCCAACCACAAAGCCCACCACAGGCAAGACAGCAGGTTGCCGTAGAGGATGAGGGCCACTCTCCAGGCCTGGGAGCCATGAGTTGCAGGGAAAAGAGGCTTCCCACAGGGGAGGGGGAGTCCCTCTGGTTAGTTAAGGGCTCCTGAAAGTGGAGGTCACATTAGGAGGGTCCCCCTAAAGTTACCAGGTGCCTTGTAGGGCTTGGGAAAAGCCCAAGGGCATTGGGATTTTTCCTTGGGATTAAGTTTATCTTTGGGGTTCTTGCAGCATAAGTGGTGTGATGTTGTGCCTTATATTTTGTGAACTCTCATGTTTGTAAATTAGTAGACAAGTAGAGTCCTAGGGCTCTGCCAGGACCCCCTGTTGCTATTATTTTACCTGTTTTTTTATTTGTATTTATTTGTGGCTTATTTATTGTTCACCCATACTTATCTATAGTTTATCTGTTGGCTATCTATGTTTATTTTGGGGTTTATCTGTTTCAGATATGTAAGGTTTTATAGCATTATCCAGAGGGTATTGTGTATGTTATTTTTTAGATATTCTCTCTCTCTCTCTCTCTCTCTCTCTTTCTCTCTATATATATAGATATATATATATCTATATATATAGTACATAAGTTTTATATCCATGCTTCTTTTCCTTTTGATAAGTTAATGTAAATACATTTGTATATAGTTAAGTCCCCTGAGTGTTCTGGCCTGGTTATATAGGGACGGAGGGAAACTGAGCAGTCTGCAGTTCCCCCACAGCATACCCGCCAGCTAACAATTCCCTTCAATCGGAGAAGGGGAGTACATACCCGAGTTACCTGGGCTACACCCTTACCTGGGGAGTAATCTTATTCCACCCAGAAAGGCATAAGGATTTCCCAATATCTCAAGAACAACCTAGTGCATTTACAGAGCCTGAACTTATTCCAATTTGTGGAGCCTCATCACTCACTCTTTCTGATGATGGGAAGCATTAAGTTTCTCCAGAGTGTGAAGGGAGTCACATATAAGAACATCTATGAACAAGGACACTTCAAATCTCAACTACAAGGTGACATTTACCTGAATAATGGAACAGAAGGAGGCACACCTACCTTGTGACCAATAACCTAGTGGTTATAGTCCTTGCCTTAGAACTGAAAGACCTTGAGTGGGTTTAAACTCATCTCACACTTCCCAGGTAAGTGCCTTAGAACATTTGTAGACAACCCATTAAAGTGGGTTAAATGCCCTTGTGCACCACTTTAATGGTGTTTCTGTTTGCACAAGTTTGCAAATTTGGCAGCGTATTGCGTGTTAATTCCAGCCACTGTAGCAAATTTGCTGTCGTAATGCACATTAAATGACTTTGCGGCACAACAAACTAAAAAAACCTCTGACAAGTTTTAGTTTGCTAGCTTACAGCTGTGGAGGGAATCACCGGGCTCCGTGCAGCTCAGGAGCTGTGCAGACAGCCCCAGCAGGCAGCCCAGCATCAGCCCAGAAAGGCAGGCTGCACTGAAGGAAAAAAAAAGTGACAAGCCTTATCTTTTTTTCTTCTTCTTCTTTTCTGGAGCCTGCCTGCTTGCCTGAGCTGTGTGGGCGCCCAGTGCTTCCCTCTGCAGCTGCAATACCACCCAGGACTGCCCGAGCCAGGTGCCTGAAGGTGGGTGCTGCCTAAGGGGGTGCCACTACTGCCGTGGAAGGAAGCACCAGCTCCTCCCCTCCCCCCCAGCTCAGGGACTACTCAGTCCAGTGGCAGCTCAGTCTTCCCTCCCCACCACTGAAGAGGCAGGTAAGGACACAGGTGTACATGACACAAGGATTTACTTTGCCCTAAATTGAAGCAGTGTTTTTGAAAAGACCAGTGCTTCAGTTTAACCCCCCATGTTGTCTACAAATGCCCTTAACCTCTAAACTCTGGGCTATCCAGGACTGAGTGCTTTACGTTCCTCCTCCTTACTGGGAAGAAAGGAAGACAACAAGCATGGGGCTAGAAAAACAGGAAGCAAGTGGAAACCTACTTTTGTAATTCAGTGGGATAGTCACTTTTATGTGAGAGAAAGACCCTGGATTCTGGTCCCTCCTTCTTTTTCATTTTCTCTCATGACTATTTCATTCCAAATACAAAAACAACATTCCTCACAGGGCTCCAGAGTTGGACTCTCTCTTACCTGAATGAATATTTTTCTGATAGTTTTACTTGAGCTAGCAAATAAAAATCCTATTATTTGTACAGAGAGATGAAAGGACATGATCTGGATTGTTTAATAAAGCTCCTAGCAGACTCAAAAAAACAACAGAGATCTATGGGAATTTTTGGGTGACGTTTTTTCATCAGAAAATACCAGTTGTCAAAAGCAAAGCTTTTGATGAAAATATACTATATCTTATTGCCTATAACATCCAGAATATAATAAGCACCTTGTTTTTGAAAAGCAGAATGAAGAAAAAAAAGATCTTTCCTTTTAGTAAGTAACTGAGCAGAAACAGCAAGGGAGCTGAGCCTGCTCATTGTTTTTCTCCCGGTGGATCACTGTGGATTTTACTTTCAGTTTTACCCCTAAGTGGTAGGACCTGCCATTACTGTATTTTTCACATATAATGCAGGCTCCAGTTTCTAGGAACCTTTTTTTTTTTTGTATTTTTTTTTGGGGGGGGGGGGGGGAAGGAGGCGGGAGAAGTGTATTGTATTCCAGAAAATATGTACTGGTTTTGACAAATCTTTCATTGCCAGAATTGTCAGGTTCAGGAGAATAGCCAATAGCCATATATCTTGTTTGGCTTGTGGGATAAACAGTTTCAAGTTCCTACTCAATGTGATTCAGAAGAGCTACATCTTAAATATTCATTGTCTGAGAGCGAGAATCGGGCAGAGCAAAAACTAATACAGAATTTCCACATCTCAAGTAGATGTCTTTACCATTGTGCTATTGGCTTCCTGGGGAGACTGGGTCTTCCTTACTCCCTGTTTTATTTGCAAAATCATATGAAAGGTCTCAGTTTCATTCTAGTGTAGCTCAAAAGCAAATCTTGAAACTTGTCATGACCCAATATACTTATTTTCTTATAGAATCTTATATACTTATAGAATCCAGATGTGTATACACATGTACTAAGTCAACTCAAAATAAGACAACAACTAAACTCACTTAATTAATTCAACTTAAATTCATCCCCATCAGCATGTACACATGTACACATGTACAGTTCCTTGACATGGTGGTAGCCATCCAATGTGACTCAAGATAATATACCTCAAAGGCATATTATCTTGAGCCACATTTAAGTCAACTCTGCTCCACAAATGTGTGTATGCTCTGACAGTTGTCAGCTTTAAAAAGTTAAGTCAGCTTTACTGTCAGAAAGTTAGTATGTGTACATACACCAATTCCTGCTCCTGAACTTAAGAAGCAAAACAATACAAATTATGGAAAATGATTGTCTTGCTCCTGTTCTACATGCTAATCTCAAAATAATTTACCTAAAAAAAGCTAAAACATTTTCATGATTGGATTCTCAGAACTGTGAATAATATTTCCTTACAGAAAAGAATCAAAGGAAAAATAATACATTTGAAGATCATGTTATTGTAGATTAACAACTAGCCACTGCTGTGCTTACAAATGAAAAGATACACTGAGCTCTGAACATGCATGCTATCTTGCTCTAGATGTGGTTGAAATATGGAATAGGGCAGCGATGATCACCTTTTATTATACAGTAGGGTTTTTTGTCAAGTTCATCTGCAACCTTTAGAAAGAAAAAGAATAATAAATTGTCTTCTCCATAGCAAAGGGCAAACAAATATAAAGTCACGTTGGTGTTTCGTTGTTCAGAAGTCACACTTGCTAACTGAACCATACTGCTGGGACTCACTATTCATTTCTTTACCCTCACTGATTGAATAGTTTCAAGTAAATTGTAAGACTGTTATTGCCTGAGAAATCCAAGAACCAGAAATTTCCTTTTGTTTTGGGCATGACATTTGAGACACTTACATAAGCTTGGTGAAGCTTTTTCTTCTTGTTGTTTTCATTTCCTCAGTAGTTCCTACCCCACCTGTGGTTCCTGGAGCAATTTCAGTCAGATGTAGGCCCAAAGTAGAACAATGAGATCAAATACATTGCTGTAACCTTTTGTTGACAAAAGGTTTTTTGTCTTTCCTTCTTTCCATTAGGGTTGAAAATGATTTGGCTACTGGGGTAGAGAAGGACAAAGTGTTTTCAATACTTTTCAGGAATAGCTAGAGCCTTTGTTCCACAATGTCCCTGGTACATTTTGGCAGTGGGATCTGTAAACAGCTAGGGATTCTTTCTGTAGCAGCCAAACTGTTTCCAGCTCTGTTGAATGGAGAAAGAAGTGGGGATCTATTTTTGAACCCATGTCAACAACAAATATTTTTTTCTAGAGTATAGAGACCTGTTAGTTGCAGTATAAAGTTTCTCTGTTAACTCAGTCCAGCATCCTGGGTCTGTAAAACTGGTTGAGCAAGTGAATGATCAGCAAAAGGATAATGTTGTGTTCATGTTTTAAACTGTTTAAATTAAATTCATGCCATTTTAAAAAAAAATATCTAGATAGGAAAAATAAAAATGTTTCATTAGTCAAAAGGAAACATTTTTACATGGTTTTTTTTTTTTTTTTCAATTGTTTTTCAGCTGAAACTTCAACAAATTGGCAAATAGTTTTGTTTGACCTGCATGCAAATGTTTTTGGTCAATAAAGTATTTGGACAAACATTTTGCCTAGTTCTACTGCTCAAAAACTCTCTGAAACATGGAAAATGCATTTTGTCTTTAGAAAGTATTTCTATATAGAATTAGTAAGGACATATTTAATTACGCTTAAGTATAAGCTTGTTTTCTTATTCAGCTACTACATCATTTCACTGCCCTTTCCATTTATAGCTTTTACAGGCAGATAAGTTGGTTAAAATCTAAATCTCACAGTAAGTGGAACAGGAAGTCCTGCAAGTATCAGTTCAGCAAAGATCAGTATTTCCACACATTCTTAATAACATTACATTGTTTTTCCTTTTTTTATAAACATTGTGTATACTAGCATTGAGGTAGCACCAGCCAAGTTGTTCTTCCATCCCACCATAAAGGAGTGCCTGGTATCCACTTCCTGATTATACGGATTCCCATCACCCATGTTATATTGGGGATTGAAAATTAACTCTCAGGAATTGAACCTAAGTGCCTCAGAAAGGAATAGTTAGTCTGTTTTGGCTTCTGAAAAACAACTGTGTTCCCAGGGAGTTCAATATCACCTCTGCAGCCCTCTCTATGGTTGCCAACATGGTTATAATTGAACATATAACCATGATGTACATAGAACTACATATATATCTGAATATATAAAGCATATAACTATAACTGTGGTATAGTTAAACTCTGGAATCTGATTCTTAGTATGAATGTGTTTTATGATGTCACTTACCAAAAAGATGAGAAAATCTGTGGGGGAAAAAACACCTAAGTGAACCTTTATGAGCTAGGAAAGAGAAGTTAAAAACAGAAGCAATAAACAGCAGCTGTGGCTAATGGTAGAACGCTTTCAGTGATAAAGCTGAGTACACTTTTGACTTTTTACCAGATGTACATTTTTCACAGGGTATATAAACACTGCTATTATAGCAACTACTGAAAGGTAGGGTAGATAGTGAAACTAGCTTTCCATTTTCTAGCTCAAATACCAACAGCAGGCTAACTGCAACAGTTTAGAGATCAGCATGAGTTAATTTACCCTGCTTCTTAGCCAGGATTAAAGTTAGCTTAGGTGTCTCTACACACTGCTGTAAGTGTAGAATGGGCATGTCCTCAGATGCAATAGCTTTTTATCTTAAGCAAATTTCACTATGACTGGGTATAGATGTTACACCTATCATGTTTTAAGCATGCAGAACACTGTCCAAACCAAACAGACATTCACAGCTTTTAAAAATGATGGATCATGCTCTAAGTTAACCCTTGATGGATGTGGTACTAGACTAAAGCATTTTCTGTTAAAGCCTTTTTAAAAAATCTTTTCCACATTAATCATGAGTTAAGCTAGGTTGCATTCTGCCACCATCCCAGGCAGCATAGCACAGGGCTGCTCTCTAGTCTCTGGACCTAAGACAGTGACAGCCTCTGATCCCAACCCTGTGACCTCCCTCCATCCACCTATGAGCTGTAACCTAACCAGGGGAGGAAACGGGGGACTTTCTGCCCGCAGCCACCCCAGCCCCACTGTACATAACAGCCCAGCTAGGAGGGGGGTGGGAAGGGGGGCTGTAAAGGAAGAAGCCTGCATGCCATGGCCTGGGAGTCTGTAGGGACAAAGAAACCAGACTCTTTTCCCCTGCAGTTCCTCTGGCCAGGCAACCCCCCTGGCCAGCCCAGGGTAGGAGGAGGGCGGGCTGCAGGGGAAAGGTGTCTGGGCTCTGTGTCTGCACAACAGTCTGAGCCCCGTGGTATATCACTGCCTGGCCAGGGAGGCTGTGGGGAGGGGGACTCAGGGTCTCTCCCCCGCAAGCTGCTGCTGACAGTCACTAGCTGGCAGGACAGGTGGAAGGCTGGGGAGGGAGGCCACTCTGGCAGCCTCCTGGGAGGCATACGAGAGAGCCCCCAGTGCCTATGTGGGCAGGCTCCAAGTCCCCCCCTCCCCCCCACACTGAACAGCAAATATCTATTCAGTTCACTCAGGGTCTAATTTAAAGCACTTTAAGTGTGATTGAGCATGTTCACCAGGGACTTTTTGAACATCTGTACTAATCCTTAATTCTGAAAATGACCTCTGGACATAATAATAATAATTCTTTGCACGTGCAAAGTGCCACCTTCATTGAAGCCATTTTTATGTGACAGCAGCTCCATTAGACAGGATTAAGGATGCCTAACAACCAGCTCCCAAAACAGCTCTTATATTTCTAATTCACACATTGTCGCCACTCTGGAGATGGGCAAAAGATGTTCAAAGATACCTTTATGGCCAATCTGAAGAAATGTGATATTAATTTTGTTGCAATTAAAATGGGCTGCTTAGTGTTTAGGAAGATTGACACGACACTTCTGTTGATAGCAAAAGGCTTTACTAATTAAATAATGAGTTATACAGGAAAATGACAGGAAGGCTATTGCAATCTACAAATAAAACAAGCTATACTCGTGTCCTGTATTTCTAGCCATAATAGTGGTTTTCTCACCAACATTGGCAAAGAAGTGGTCCTGATCTCTGCAGCTTCTTGCCAGGTGTGAATCTATCACTGAGGATGGTTAGTTGCACGTAGGTTATGATGGTTCAGCATGGTGTTTCCCTTCTGAGATGAGTGTGCTTTGCTGGCAGCTTTGTTCTTCTCTTATAATCATTCTTCAAAGCATATTTTTCTTAATGGGTAGAAGATCAGGGTCCAGACAAAGTTGACAGGTTGGAGGGTGATTGTCTTTTGGTTGTGCTGTAAATGTTAGCCTTTTGCATCCATCTCTGGTTGTTGTGGGTGAAACTGACATGCACAAAACCCCTTGATCACTCTGGCAATTTATCATTCGCTTAACTATAGTATGGCTTGAATGCTTGAGCCCAGCACCCTAAACCAGAAGTATACTACTTGATTAATTGCAGTAGCACTTGATTATTTGAATTGAGCACCTTACACCCTAATTGTAAAGCACTGTATAGGTTATTGTTATAACAAGAGAGATCCCAAAATATTTTCTAACTGGCACGGACACCTAGATTGGTGAAGAATGTGATAACAAGGCAGAGACAATCACTTTGAGAGGGGAACTTATTCATAATCAGTTGAGAGTAGCTAAGTTGGGGTGTACTTGATACCAAAACCAGAGGTGAGATTAACTGTTTTGTCATGTTTCAGGTGGTCCCAGTCATGAATTTACATTCTTGTGGAAAAGGCACCGATATTATAATTTGGTCATTTAAATTTTACACGTAGGTCCAGATGAGCTCTGTGTCCAGCAAACCTCAGTACCTGGGAGATTCAAGCACTGAATCATCCCCAAAAACACTATGATGTATGACAATGCAAAAAACATTTTGAGCAATCTCACCTTACTATGAAGGCAAGTAGATGAGAAAAACAAAGGGAAAGAGCTGTGGCCTGACATCATAAGGATCTACTTATTTCTCCTGGACCTATTTGCCATGCCTGCAGTCATATATGTGAATTTCAGATCAGCCTCCTCATATATGGATTCACCAATTACTTTCCTACCTATTTACTACAAGACTGTTGTCTTTGTATTGCCAACAATGGCAGGCAAGGCTCTTTGAGTAGATGTGATATCTTTTATTTAACCAACTGAGTAATTGGAAAAAAGTTCTTGGCAAGTTTTTGGGCACAGTCACCCTTCTTCAGGCATGGGGAGTCTGCTGTTCTGAGACTCATGAGAAAAGCTAAAAGTGTGGCAGGATGTCAGTGAGAATATAAATAGGTAGAAAGTAGAAAGATAATTGCCAACAATGCCATGCAACATGCTTTCTGCCTTAGGATCTCAAAGCCCATTAGGAATATCAATGAAGCCTACCTTTCAGCATGCCCACAAATATGATTATCCACATCTTATCGAGGGGAATTTGAGGTGCAAATTATTATTATGCTAATAAAAATCTTTTGGAGATCCAAAACCAGAACCTTTTGAACAGGTCTCAGAACACTGGATAGCTGACTGAAAATGAGGTATTTGTTAAAAGAGATTGGAATTTTAATATTAATAGGACTTCTTGCTGGTGCATTGAACCAAACACATTTAAAAGGTCAAGCTATATCACAGTGCACTACCTTCCTATTCTCCTTGTTATGTCAACTGGCATTTCATATACATGCTGTTCTTACATGTTCCACCTTTTTTCTAATGTACTTCTGGTTTTGATTTATGCTACTTTAGTGCCATTGCTAGCAAATTCATTCTTTTTTTAATTGGCCTTTCATAGATTTTTGTCTTATCCAGGAATTCTAAAGCAGTCATGTTCAGCAGTTTCTTTTCACATTGATTTCTAACTGCAGAAACTTTGTGACATGAGGTAAGCCTAGCTGTGCTGAGGATTCTGGAGCTGAGTAGTGAAGCTGGACTTAAGGCTTTTATTAGAATTTCCAACCAAGTGACATTTTTCATCTTTCTTCATAATTTGAAGTAGCTTACTTTTTTATTGTCCATATCTTCAGGAGAGACCAATAATAGCGTTGGTGGGTATCTTAATGCAAAGAACACTACCTTTAATCTATTTTTGTACTGTTTTGCTAGCCCACTGATTGCTGCTATGGACCTTCAGAATTTCTTTTAAAAAGTTGGTGCCACTTAGCAAATTATTACCACTTTTGGCTGTATTACTTCCTGTAAGGTCTCAGTGGGTGTGTCTACATGTACATTACATCTAGGCGCAGTTTAGTCATGAGTAAACTACCTCATCATTAAGTGTTCTTGGGCAGGCATCTATACATGTAGGGAAGCAGGGACAGTTTTGCTGCTAATGGCAGTCAACTTCTTTTGCTTCCTGGGACCCTGCGATGGGCCCCAGCTGCCACCAGCAGGATATCTAGGTTCCCCCTGGGTGCTAGCTCAGGGGCTGGAAGGGAGCACTGGGCCAGGAGACAGCTGTCTCCTAGCCAGGGCTGGGACATTGGTCCCTGCCCTCAGGAGTCTCTCTGCTATCGGGCCAGGGACAATGTCCTCCTGACCTGACAGCAGGAATCTCCCAACCCCAGCTCCCTGATTGGGGCAGGGGACATGGAAAGAGCTGCAGGGGAGGGGGTAGGTCCCAGCTCCCTGCCCCAGTAGCAGATCAGGTGAGAGATCTGGGACCTTCTCCACCCCTGCAGTTCTTTCCAAGACCCATGACTTGATCGCCTGATCAGAGCCCTGGGCTGGGACCTGCCTCTGACAAGGACAGTTCCCAGCCCCTGCTCTGTGATTGTGGATAAGGATCTCCCACCACTGGCCACAAGACCAACACACCTGGTGCTGGGAGATAAGGATCTCCCAGCCCCCACTCCCTGATCATGATCCAAGAGCAGGAGGCTTGGAGCTCCCTGCTGCCAGGGCAGGGTGCATAGTCCCCACCTGGGGTTTGGTGGCAGAGCCTGCCCCAGCAGCAGGCAGCTCCCAATGGCAGGGAGCATGCTTCCACCTCCTGGTGGCTGGCTGGGTGGGAGCAGATTTATTCCCAGTCAGGCATCTACATAAGCGCTACTGCACAGTTAGTAATCACAAATAAATTTGCAACTTGTATTTTCAGGTAACATATTTACTTGTGAGTAGTAAAGTTTATTGTGCAGCAAGCAGGTGCACGTGTAGACACACCTGCTTACTACTCATTAACTATGCTATTTCACAAGAAAGCATCTCATGTAGATGCACTCACTGTAACTAAAAGCAGGGTGCATTTATATGTGCAATTAATGCACTTGAATGTTACTGCATACTAAATTCAGGTGCATTAAGCCTTAGCTGGGAATGCCTTCACATCATGCACCCATTCAGAGCAAATTTGCTCCTGATGCAAGCAGTTCGGTCCACAGCTGCTTCTGCCCTGCTCCACCCCCTGCAGCAGCCAGGGGAAACTCCAGGCTCTCTCAGGTGCCATCTCCAGGCTGGCAGAGGGCACAGGGGTCAGGCATAGGTTCTGGAAAGACAGGGGAAGCTGTCTCTGCTCAGGGGGCAGCTCCCTCACAGCTGCAGGAAGATCAGGGCTGGCCCTGAGCCCCAGGTGATGCAGCCCCCCTCATATCTCCTGGGGGTCGGGACCAGCCCTGCTTTCCCTACAGCTGCAAGGGAGCTTCCCTGGAGCAGAGACAGCTGACCCCACCCCCAGGGCTCAGGGCCAAGCCCCAATCTCTGCAGGGCTGGGAGGGAGATACCTTGAAGCTAGGACAGCTCCCTCCACCTGCAGAGATCAGGGCTTAGCCAGGCAGCAGTTTTGGCCCCCTGATGCCTGGGCTCACGAGGAGCAGATTGCTCCCAGTTAGAGTCTACACGTGCACTCAGTATATTAGTTAATGCACCATTTTTCTAGTACCTGTATGTGTTTGTACTGAGAAATAGCTCATGAGACTAATTTAATCCACACTAATCTACACATGTAGACAGTGACACTTTACTGTTCATTAGATTGGTGTTATGGGCAGGAAAGTAGACATGTAGACTCATGTAGAAAGTAGACTCATGGAGACACATCCACAGACTCCTGAAGTTATGCCAGCAAATGGGAGGAAGTGATAAAGGTCCTAACCTAAAACCTAGAAGACCCAGGGCATATCCCATGCTGTGCCACTGACATCCTGTGTGGCTTTTGTAAATAACTTAGTCCCTCTCTGTGGGAGGAAGCATACTTGTCTTGGATTCTAGCAGATTAGTATAAATTAAGGAGAGCTTTCAGATTTCTACTGTGGTACTGGTAATGGATATAAAACAGTTCAGCACAAAATTTTCTCTAGTGTTCCCTCAGATGACGCAAAAATTCAAATGAAGTTTCCTTGGTTTCTTACAAGAAGGCTTCTGACTTGGAAAAAATAATGTTGCAATAGCAATTGTAAACAAATAAAGTATGTATCAGCATGCACTTGGGAGGTGCTTGGAAATCAGAGGTAGCTGTTGCATTTCAAAGGCTGAAACTACACAAGAATGTAAGCAGTGCCCTTTTGAGTCAGACAAATGGTCCATCTAGCCAAGTATCCTGTTTCCAACACTGGCAGGAGTGAATGCCTTAGAGCAGTGATTCCCAACTTGCAGACTAGCACAGGAGTGGGATGGGGAGGAATGAGATGGCTGCCTTCCCCCCCAGGGCTGCCCCCCTCCCAGGGCTGCCCTGCCGGCGAGCTTTAACCCCACATGTGACTACCAGCAGTGGAAGCTGCTCCCCCTATTAGACAGACAGGGGTCTGAGAGGAGGGCTCATGCCATGACCCAGTAGCCAACACTTCACAGCCTAGTACTGGGCTATGGCCCAGTGGTTGGGAATCTGTGCCTTAGAGGGAGAGCACATGAACAGGGTACATCTAGAGTGCTCTATCCCCTGTTCATACCTTCCTTGGCATCCGTGTAAGAGGATACATCTGATTGTTCTAATAACTATTAATTGATCTATCATACATGAATTTGTCAAGTCCCATTTTAAGCTTGTCTACTACTATTTGCCTCCATAACCTCCTGTGACAATGAGTCCACAAATTGACTACATGCTGCATTAAAAAATATGCTTTCTGTTGTTCCTTTTAAGCCTCTCTCCTGCTAATTCCAATGGCTACCCCTTAGTTCTAGTATTCCGGGACTTGGTGAATAATAGTTCCCTATTCACTTTGTCTGGGAAGTCATTTGTCAAAGAAGTAGATATTTGTTGCAAATATGGACTATCATGACTTTGACCATTCAAAGCCTCAGAACTGCCTAGAAAAAAGGAACCAGATCCATTGAAATCAATGGAGCCATGCCAGTTTATACCAGCAGAAGACCTGGCCCGAGGGCAGAGAAAAAGATTAGGTTTACACAGTCCTGAGATAATGCTAAGTATCTTGGGAAGCAAATATATTCTAAATATCTGTTTGATTGTCAGTGATACAATGGGAAAAGACAGGCATGTAAACATGAGTGAGGAGAGAAAAGCTACCATTTCAGGACCAGGAACCTGAGAGAGAGAATGCCAGAAACATACCTGGCTGAAACAGTGAAAACATAGGAGAAGAAGTGATTTTAGTATTCATAGAATTATAGAAGAAGAAGGGCTGGAAGGGACCTTGGGAGATCATCTAGTCAAGATTATCCCACCCTAATGTTTGTCTGCATTAAAATATATTAGGGGTGTACTTGGTAGCCATGTTGGTCTGAAACAAGACGACATACAAAAAACTCTTGGTTCCAAAATGATACCTTTTACTAGACAAACTGGGAAATCATAAGAAAAGTATCCTTTTCTGCAAGCTTTTGGGATCAAAGTTCCTTTGTCAGGCTCTGGGAAAAGTATAGATGGTACAAGATGGTAAAAAATTAAAAAATATTAGATAGGTTATATTTCTAGGCAGGCTACTGAAGTTTCTAAACTGAAAACAATGTGATTTCTTTTCAGATTCATGTGATTACCATTCACTAGTACCTGTAACTTTCAGAGTCAGAGCAGTTTTAATGATTTCTGACCTTTTTCCATTTATAACTTCTGGAAATTGAACACATTTATTACATTTTATTTTCTAACACAACAGATAGTAGAAGAGATGTCCAGGTCACCGCGCAGACATTAGCAAAGATTAAATGGTGGAGTAGGTGGTGTTGCAGTATTCTTCTAGCATTTATGTCCAGAGAGCTGTTTAATCCATTCAGTTTTTGTACCCCACAGTTGCATAAATGAAACAATCACTTCAGTCTATTTATTTGGAATAAGGCTAGAGTAACGCAGGCAATTATTTGTAGTTATTTCTTTCACACAAAAATTCAATAGAAAACTTACTTTTTAAAAAAAGGCAATTAATTAGATTAATTAGTAGCTTAATCTACGTAACAAAGCCAAGTCCTTCCAAAATATTCTAACACTTTTTATTATGAAAAGAGTTTAGGTTCTGCTATATACATAAGACTTAGGAAATCCAATGTAGTGAGGGAAAGAAAACTACCTTTCTATTGACCTAGGTGTTCAATGGTTAACACTTCCAGAGAGAACATGAACATAAGTCCAGGAACTAGGGAGCTAATATTATGTTGGATATTGTACTTTGCTTTTCATTAACTTTCATCTTACATTTGTCCCTTGTATATTGACTTATGCCTTTCAAATATGATACCTTAACACAATTAAGAAACATTAAAAAACAAAATTGGAAGAGCAAAAACAAGTTCTAAGTATTTAGAAAAAGGATCATGGTTCATACAGTAGGATGGTTAATATAATCTTTTAAATCAGTCTCTCTGGTTCCTCTCCTGTTCCCTTCTACACAATTTCTCTTTCTGTGAGTGGTGGAAAAACGGCAATGATTGTCCTAACCAGAGAATGCGAGATGAAGTGTTTAGAATAAAAGAATGGAGCTTCTATTTTGCCATTACCACAAACAATACCCATTACTGTTCTTAATTGTTACCAATCAGAAGATAAACCTTAGGTAAAATTGTGCATGATGACAAATGAGGACTATTTCTTTATATTGCAGACATTGCTTTGGGACCTAGAAATGTATTTACAAATATAGAAATGACTAAAGAATAACTCATATTTCCTTCTATATCCTATCATCTCATCAGGTGGGTAACTTGATTGTGTAGGCATCATGGTAGAAAGCCACAGGAGAGTACGCACAGAAGATGGCCCTCCTTGCCCTAGCCAAGGGTCCCATTCCCCTATGGCAGCCAGAAGATGGGAATTTAGTTCCCCCTTTCTTCCCAACCCATTAATTTGACCTTAGGGTAAGGCTTTTGGGATCTCTTGTCCAACTTATCTTTCTACCTTGAAGGGACAGTCTGTCTGATTCCTACTTTGGGATCGTTGCAGCACCATCTCATCGAGAAATAGCTTTATGTCCTCTATCATACCATTGACCACATCACCAGAATCAGCGAGAACTACCCTCTGGCAAAAAGTATGGGAGAAACAAGACAAGAAAACTGTTGAATGGAGCCAGGGAGGAATCATCCTCAGTGTGGAGTTAGCATCTGGCTCCAACTATAAATGGTATACATGGCAGGGCCTGAATAGATTGAGAGTGGGTCTTGGTAGATGCAGCTTTCTCAAGAAATTATGGGGCATTTATACGACCGACCAATGTGTTTGCAAGGAGAAGCAAACCATGGATCATCTCCTGAGATGCCCTGTAGCACCACAATGCACCCCACAAGATCTGGTAGAAGCAACACCAGAAGCAGTGGCTTGTCCAGAATATTGGGAACAGACCATATAGAAAGGCTAGATTGGAGACAGAATGAAGAAGATGACTTTGGGATCAGGGAAAAAAAACCCAAAACATTTGAGTCAAATTTGTAGTGGTCTGAGGAGAGGCAGGTTTACTTTTCTTGCAACATATTAGAGACATAATTTGGTTAAAGATACTACAGCTTAGTCATTAATATTAGGAATCTATAAGGATGTCTAGCAGGGCTGACTGAAGCTTCGGTCACCAATTTGATTCGGAGGAGATTCAGCCCAATTCGGTAGCTGAATCTCTGAATCCAACTTGAATCAGAGGACTTTAATCTCTCCAAATTGAATTGGAACCCTCCGATTCAATTCAGAGAGATTTGGAAAAATTTGGAGATTCAGACATAGACACAGCTTTAAATGTTTTTTCTACATACCTCTAGGTAGCAGGGGTTTGTGAATGCTGCAATGGTGGGGCACATGGAGCACCCCCAGAGGAGCATGGGGAGGGGCCCAGTGTGCTCGGCAGCTGACCCAGAAGTGGACCAGAAGCACTTCCAGTCCACTTGCAGGTCCACCGGGGAGTGTGCTGTGGGCCCCCTGCACCCTCCAACTCAGTGACTGGTGCCTTCTGGGTTGGGGGGGCAGCTGGAGTCCCCCTGTGGCCAATCACCAAGCCAAGGAGGCACGGGGGAGGGGCCAGCACACTCCCCAGCAGACCCAGAAGTACTTCTGGTCCACTTCTGATTTCTCCACCGAGCACATGGAAGGCCCTCCCACACTCCTGTTGGATGCTTGAGATGCCCCAGCATTGCAGTGTTCATGAACTGCACCTGGTACCTCGAGGTATATAGAAAAAACTTTTAACGCTGTGTCTATGTCTGAATTGCTGATTCTCTGAATCAGCATCGAATCTTCAGATTCAGATTTGACCGAACCAAATCAGGGACAGTGATCTGAATCAATGAATCAAATCACTGTCCCTGATTTGGGCTGAATCTGAATCAAATAGGGCCCGCTTCTCACACCCCTAATGTCTAGTCCATTGAAATTTGAAGCTAGTGAATCCTGTGGTAAAAGATGAAAATGCCATTTCTGGGAAAGAAAAGGAGTTGGGATTTTTGCTAGTGAAAATTCGGTCTCTAGAGTCTTGTCCATACTGTGACAGTGGTGGGTGTCAAGGAGGGTGGGAATGAACAGACTTACCTACCCTAGTTCATTGACACACTCCAGAGCCAGAAGTTCATTTATGAAGTTGCTCCATAGCAGCCACTCTCAGATATACTAGAGATGGAAACCTTGGGGGAGTGGGTTGTGAGGATAAATCTGAAATAGCCTCATGTATGAGCCTCCGGCTTTGGAGCACATCAGCACAACTGGACAGGTGGGACATGGGAAGGGAAAATTCAGTCTTCCCTGAGACATTGCTGATGGTCTGTGGACAAGACATAGGATAAAGTAAGACCTGAAATCTTCAAAACAGTTACTCCTTTGGTTACTTTCTGTTCTCATCAAAAGCAGGAAAATGAGAGTATTCAAAAGTGAATTGAACTGAAGGAAGAGTCTGGGAGAGAGCCTACCCTGAATTTTGGATTATATGGTGGGAAATCTATACCCTTTTAAGTCATGGTTAGAGTAAAATCTGAATAAATTAGGTGGATAGTGCTCAGTTGCGACCTACTGCTTAAGTTCAGCCTTTGTATTTCTCCCTCACTTTCTTGTCCTGAGCATTTTTAATATGATGTCTATATGCATCATTATTAGAGAGTTGGAAGAGCTACTGTTTCACAACTATGCCCCAATCCTGCAAGGCTGTATTTCTCTGGACTAATTTAGGTGAGTGGCGGGGTGCAACCTTCTTGGCAGGCTTGCCACAAATTAGCCCCACACCCTTCCTGAATGTCACTCTGATCCTCTTCCTTTGCCCAATCTGCTGCTCTGCTTTCTTCTCCCTGACCTATCTATTGCTGTGCTGCTCACTCCCTCCTTGTTCTGCCATGTGCTACACCAGGGTCAGATGCACTCCCACCATAGGTTGGCCACCCCTGCTTTAGGTCAAAACAAGCATGTTACAGATGATTAGGTTTGTAGTAAAGATATAAGTAAATCTGTCTCTAGTGGACTAAGATGAAACATGACATTCATTTCTTAGTTTCATTGATCGACTATAGAATTAGGCTGAGGCATGCAATTTTATTTTGTATACAAACACCCAGGGACGCTTGAAATATCTGGCAGTCTTAATGCGATTGAATATTTAGTTTAGGGGAAAAACCTACCTTGTTTAAAATTGAATTGTAAATTTAATTTCTTTAATGCAACTCTTTCCTTATGACATAGGAAGGTAAATGGTTGCAAAAGTGAGTGCATGCTGTGTGGTTAAAGCTCCTACATTTTGGTTTGAAGTGTACTTGTTTATTCTGGGAGGGGAGAAGTGTTTATTATGTACTTGTTGATGTTGGGGATTGCATTAAACAAGAATGGTGACAGGAACGTTGTCCCAAAACTTCAAGGTTTGAGTTGAAGTCTCTGGAAGTCTTTCACTGGGCTTTGGATTAGGCCCAATAATAGTAAGTACAGTCCAAATTGTGAGTTATTAAAAGAGAAGGAGCTCCTTCCAGGACCAAACACTGTTCTTGATTTGGGCAATTAAAATATGAAAAGAATTATCTCCTGTAGTTTAGAAAACAATGAAGTAAAGAGTATTATATGGTCTTGCTCAAATAAAGACAGGAGAACCTTTCGAAGCATATAATGAGTACAAATAAATTAATGTAATACTGTTTGGAATAATTTTATGTAGCAGCCAAAATAGAAGGCGGTAAATGAGGGCTTTGATTTTCCTATCACCTCTTTGTATCAGTGAAATTTAGATTCCTTTGTCTTATTTCTGTTCACAGTACACCATGTAGGATTTAATAGTAGTCTTCAATTACCTGATGTGGGGAGGGTGGACAAAAGAGGATGGAACTAGACTGCTCTTAGTGATGGCAGATGTTTCATAGATTTCTAGGGTTGGAAGGACCTGGCAGATCATCAGGTCTGAACCCCTGCTCTAGGCAGGAAAGAGTCCTGGGGTTAAGTAGGGGTTAAGTAACCCCAGCCAGATACCTATCCAATCTCTTCTTGAACACCTCCATCTAAATCTATTCTCCTTCAGTTTGTGGCCATTATTTCTGGTAACCTTGAGGGGCACCCTGGTAAACAGAGTGCCCCCTATTCCCTGCTGGCCCCCCAAGATGACAGAACAAGGAGCAATGGTCTCAAGTTGCAGCAAGGGGAGTTTCAGTTAGATATTAGGAAGAATTTTCCTACTAGGAGGGTAGTAAATCACTGGAACAAGTTACCCAGGGAGGTGGTGGCAGGTCCACCCTTGGGGGTTTTCAAAACCCAGCAAGACAAAGCTTTGGCTGGGATGATCTAGTTGGGGCTGGTCCTGCTTGGAGCAGGGGGTTGAATTAGATGACCTCCTGAGGTCCCTTCCAACCCTAACTTTCTACGATTTACTTTGCCATATTGTAGCCTTATGTGGTCACTCTGACAACTATTTTTAGAAAGTGTTAAATAAGTATTGTTCACTTTGAAAGTAATATGGAAAGTTACCTATACAAGTATCAAAAAATGAATTTGTGTGATAGCACGTTCAGAGTACAATTAAACAGACTTGAAAGAATGAGATGAAAACCTCAAGCCCAAAATTTGGGTTCAGAATTTCAAAGCTCCATGTCTGAAATGTAAGGTGGGGAGTCTTATTTGGGGTTTCAATTTTGCTAAATTTACATAGAGGGTCACCTTGAAAAAATTGGCTGTGGACCCAGATTCTTAATTCCAAATTACCCAAACATTTTGAATGGAACTTCTCATGGTGTGGTGGTAGAAGCATAAGCAGTCTTCTTATGGAATGTATGTTATACTCTTTATGTCCCATAATGAACCTTAATATCTGGGGATGTGTAGGCACAGAAATTTTGAATTGTGAGAAAGCTCAAGGTCATGTGGTTCAAAGGGAGCATCTGCTTTCTGTTTTATTGGTAGGCAGGGAGACTGATTTTGTGTTCTACTAACCCTCACCCCCCCCCACCAGTATTAGCCCCATTAATTGATATCAGCATAAATTAAACCTGTTCAAAGTTTCAGCTGTTTAATGGAAGCAGGAAAGACCATAAAATGACCTAAACTAATCACAACCTATTTCTTGGACTTAATGCTTCTTCTCAGCTTTGTTTGTAGACTGCTGCTTTCGTGAACAGTTTCATCGCTATGATGTGAAATAGTCAGTGTTGATACTAAGCATTATGATTTGTATTTATGATCTCATAAACTCAGTCTAACTATATATTAGTACCACTTCTGATTACACCTCCTTTAGCAGAGTTAACGGGGGGTATTAATCCTGCTGAGTGCATCTACTGCCGTAGTATGGCATCGTAAACTTTGCCACTGATCAAGAAAATAAAGAGAATTTCTGACCGATGGCTTAAAGCCCTGCTTTAGTTGTCCATTTGCACCCTTCCTTGGGCGCTTATAGTCTCATTAAGCAGTTTCCCCTTCTTAACAGCCCAATCAAACCGCCTGACTAATTTCAAAGGGTTTGCAGGGACTGTCAGATTTTTTAGCTGCCTGCACTTCCAGGAAGAGGGGAAAAGATGCTTCGTTAATGGAACACAGATGAGCTAGTTAGTATATGATTTAATCCTCTCTTCATAGACCAACCTAGGGGAAATAGTCCGGTCAAATTATATTGCATATCATATGCAGAAATCCATTCTCTGATGGTCCTATTTTAGTCTCAGATTGTAGATGTTACATCAGATGCTGTAACAATATTCTTTTCACAACACTGATTAACAAGCTGGCTTGTTTGAGGGATGTATCAATTGATTCTTGATGCCTGTAATTAAAATTGTCTGGACTTTCAGCACTGGCATCAAAAGATAGGTACAAAACATGCAGTCACTAACTTTGAAATGTAAGCTACAAGCTCTAGATACATCTCTGGTATAGCTGCCCTCTACTCTGTTTTTTAGCTGATACTAACATGTAATATTCCAGGAAATGATCATTTCTATCTTGCTCATTTCTTCCTTTGAGCATTTGAGCTGTAGAGGGTAGAAATATCCATTAGGCACTCAGACACCTTGGCGCTGGACATAGTCTGAATACCCAGATAGACAGATTATTGGAAAATGTAAACAAGATGCAACATAAAACATATTCAGCTAGCAATTGAGTGTAAATATTAAATAGCAAAATTCATGTGCCAAGTCTGAGGGTTTCCACCCAAGGAAATGACTAAATTCATCAAACCAATGTCTCTCTTACCAGTGCACAAAGATTTTAAAAATAAAACCAACATAAGGCTGTATCCCCATATAATTCTCAATCAGTTTACAAATGTGTGTAAATTTACCCAGTTACCAAATAAGATTATCCACTTCACAGACAACAAAACCTGTATATCTATAAACTCATTCCAGTAATAACAGTAGATTTAAATTAATCCCTTTGGATAACACGAGTACTTTTCTTTTGCAACATAATGTAATCAACACAATCTCAGTAGCAACTCCTGTAAAGGAAGCAGCAAGACTATATCTCAGTGGCGTAACTAGGACAGGGTGATCCAGGCAGCTGGAGGTTGAAAAAAACAGCTGCTGCTGCATCTGTGTAATTGTGATTGTGGTGGTGGCTGCAGCTGTATGTCACTGCTGCCCCTATGTATGACGGCTGCACTGGGCATCCAGCTGCATCATTATGCCTCTGCTGTATCCCAATCAAGCTGTAGCTTACAGTAAACTAGCTTCGTTTTATTCTGCAGAGAAACTCCTCTCCTCCATGAGAATTGGTGGAAATGAAGAAGTGAATTTTGAGGGGTGGAAATTTCTGTATCCTTTTGTGCATCCAAATGGCAACTGTCTAGCCATATAAGTTCCATTTGTGGCACTTCCGCAGATCTGCTGCTTTATTATTCCTGCAGTGTAAATGTGTAAACATATATGCATTTACTGTTGCCATACAGTAGGCTGCCCGTTGTTTGACAGGTGCATGGCCTGTTCTGGGTGTCCAAGTCTGAAAAAAATAGCTAGCCAGAAACAACCAACAAGTTTTAGGCACTGGAGGAGGAGTGCCCTTCTGGGTTTTATCTGAGTGGTAAGGCTACTCATCCAAAATATGTAAAGCCTGGCTTCTAGGCCACATTTTCTCAGAGCAGGGGGTGAAGAGGGAAGGGGTGGGGGGCAGCTGAAGTTGTTTGTTTCTGATTGCCTAGCACAGTACCCTAATCACCATATGGCAGGTCAGATATTATCCAAGTCCCCTTTCCAAAGCTGGCCCTCTAGGCAGCCAAGAAAGAGAGAGAGAGGCCAGAAGTGTAGTGATCACCAGGTTCAATAAATTCAGCTATGCAGTTGTAGCAAAACCCTCAGTTTTTCTTTTTCTTTTAAAATGTATTCTCTCCCCTTGCCCAAACATTTCTGACTTGTTCCCTCCCTCTCTATTCCCTATAGATAAGTATAAGTGAGCTAAGACATAGGATAAGCTTCAGCATTTTATTGTGGTAGTTGTTTTGGGGTTTTTTTCTCCTTCTTTACATTGTATAATTATGTTTATATTGATTTTTACTGTTCTATATTATGGTTTTACTGGTACTATATGATTTAGGCCTACATATGTAAGTTAGCATAAATCCTGTCAAATTTCCATTTTGTTTGTCAAGTCTCCATCCTGTCCCCAGGCCTGGTTGTGTAACCCATGACTCTCACCCACCCCACCTATATAACTTGGTTCCTGAATGAAAGGGGATGGATGAGGGTGCTTGAGAGACAATGGTAGTAGGTCTAAAAATAGCTCCCTCTGAATAACCGAATTATCAACACCAGTACCTGGACCAATGACCCAGCCCTTGGAACCACCCGCAGCATTCAAGAAACAAAAGATGAGGCAACCCACCATTGTGCCAAGGCTGCGCATGCTCAGTAAGAATACCTGGAGCCCTCTCAAACAGACTGACCTTACCTGGACAGGTCCTCCCCATAGGAGATCAGAGGTAGTCTGCCCCATAAAAAGGGGTAGCGAAAACTGACTCCTTGGGACGACCTCTCTATCTGGACCAGCACCATGCCACACCACCTATCCACCCAGAGTCCCTGCTGGCGACCCACCTCTGGACAATACCTATTGAACAAGGACCCCTTTCCAGCCTACATAGGTAGCTATCACTCCCCACCCCCTCTTCAACCAAGGACTTGGACTCTGCTTCTCTTACCCACCTGGACTTCAACCCTTCCACTGATTCTCCTTCTCCTGCTGCATATGTGTGAGTGTGTGAGTAATCGATAACTTCATGGGGCTGTGAAGTGTGTTGTCTGTTTAATAAAACAGTTATTTGGACCCCTGAGTTGGGTTTTGCTTTACTACAGTTCCAGCCCTGCTCCAATCTCTGCTCCTCACCCCTCTAACTTCTGTCTCATTTCTCCCTCCCCTACTCCTGGCTCCCAGCCACCTCCAACACCTGTCCTGAGCTCCTCTGCCTGCAAACCCTCTGTTTCTTTGCCACTGTCTTATCCCCACTGCCTTTTCCCCTGAGCTCCCAGGTTTCTGCCTCAGTTTTCTTCCTGGCTGTCTCCTCCTTGCCACTAAGCTTTTCCCCTTGCACCAGTGACCTCAAGTAACCTTGGGGCCAGTTGACCTTAAGTCACCCCAAGCCTCAGTTCCTCAGCCAGCTTCTCTCTAGTCCACTAGTTCTAATCCCAGTTCTGGCAACTTTCATTCCCTACACTTTAACTCTCTCTCTCACCTGAACCTTCCCTCCCAGATACCCCAAGCACACACATACATATCATACCATCCAAGTTAGAAACTTACCTGTGTGTATGTGTAGGTGGGTTGTATGTGTATATACACACACACACTCCTCATTGTGTGCATGGTATACAAATTAGTGTTCTGTGTATGTGTACCGAGTGTGTGGGTATGGACAATTGATTTTTGTCTAAGTTTTGGGGTGTATAGTGTATGTGCTTGAATTGGTGATATGTATGCATGTGCCTAGGCTAGTTTGTGTGTGTGCATCTAATTGATTTGTGTGTTTGGGTATGTGCAATTATGTCATATCCTCCTGTCTCACAGCACAGTATTGAGATCCTGAGAGTTGGCCTGACCCCACAGGGCAACATAGTGAATGGGAACAAAACACTTAAATTTGTGGAGCAGTATGCAATGTCTGAAGATCCTCCGTCTCTCCCTAACACCTTAACTCAGGGACCATCTCCCAATTTCTAACATCCTCAGTCTCCGGTTGAGGAACCTTTTTAAATTATAACTCCTATAACTATGAGGAGGAAGAGAGTTGGTTTAGAGGGTGTATGATTCAGTGAGATGACTGCTGCCTTGGAAAAGAAAGGATCCAGGATTCTGTCTTTGGCCCTGGATCAAAACTGGGCAGAAACTTCCCCATGGCTCTGCTTTCTACCCATTTTTTTTATTGGCTATTAAATACAAGTGATTGTGGCTTCACTTTAAAAGGATCACTGAAAAGAGGCCCCAAAATGCCTAATCTGTGGTGTGGTATTTAGATCACTGTGGTAGGAAGTCAGAGACAAGGGTTTCAAATCTGGAACACGGCTTTCCCACATTTAGGGCAAGTGCCCTAACCACTCAGCTATTTGGGCTAAATTAAAGAAAGACCATCCTCCTCCTCACTTAGTTTCAGACTTATTCTCAAGTATGTTCATATATAGGTGCATGTAACACAGTCCATGTATAGCCTACTACATATAGGCAGGGTGTGTGCAGACTTCTGCATTCACAGTGCAGGGGTAGGGGTAATACAATCTCAGTCTGGGCAGAATATCACCCTATAAATGATTACCAAAATTGCTACTGTGCTGCTAAGTCAGAAAAGCAGGCCGGGAGGGGGTGGGGTGGGGGGTCATATCTCTTCTGGAATAGGTTTTCTGCTTCTTGTGTAAGTATCCTAACTACACATCTATTGCGGTTAAATTATAGTGGGACCCTGTTCCTCTCCAGCAACAGGAGCTAAAAAAAAAAAAAAGACTTCCTTAAGGGTCTTTGAAATACATCCCTGATAAAGGGCAAAACCTGTAAAAAGGATATGCCTCAAGGAAGGGGAAAACAAAACAGGAGGAAATAAAGTTGCTTACCAATGAATACAGGAGACTGGAATCATAAAACAGGGCTGGAAGGGACCTCTGGAGGTCATCTATTCTAAAGTCCTACCCAAGGCAGGTGTAATGAAGTCAGGCCAGGACACTGGACCCAGTCAGTCCGAATCAAGAGACATCCTCTGACTCTAGCTTCTGACTCTAGTAAGACCCTTGGCGTTCCTTGAGTTTGGTTCCCTGCTCATGGTTTTAGTTTGGCCTTTGGCTTCTGATCTGACTAACCCTCAGCTTACTTTGTTTCCAGCTTCAGCTTCTGACCATAGGTAATCCTGACTTTGACTACAGCTTCCAAAGCCAATTCTAACAGTAGACCCTTCTAGACCCCAGCCATGTGGGGAACTAATCTGGGCTGCACCCATACTTCAGATAACTAACTCCTAGGCTAGACTGCTCATGCCCCGATGCACAATCATTCCTATACAAACTATAGTGTGCTAATAGTTAGAAGTAGTTGCATTGCTTTTGAAACAGTCTAACTTATTTCTAAAGCTATACAGTCCATCCTGTCAAAAATACCAGGAGCACTCTAAACTGCTACAGGTAAAGCAGGTTGTCAGCAGCCTATGAGGTCCTTTCCAGTTGATGGATTTCTGATAAGCAGAGAAGCTAACAACGAATACTGTTATATGATGCTGCAAGCAGCAAGGTAAAAATGCAGTACTTCTCTTCATCTATGCACTAATTGCTAGTCTTTTACATTAAAAAAGAGGATTCATGTATCTATGTGGCACACATCTGTGTGGTCTGGGATAACCAATTATCCCTTATGTGCTTCCATATTGATTGGTTTAAAAAACAAACAAACAAAAAAAAGCAGCAATGGACAGTGATCCTACTGAAATTGTCATCAGGTAATGAAGGTATAGGGACCAGATATTATGCAAGCTGAATATATGAAGAGTTTCAACATAGAGTAAAAACCCCAAACTGAAGAGTACAATGATGACAAAAAATATACAGAGATGGTGGATATTAGAAAGATGGACTGAATTCCTCCTTTGAGGAGCAAAGGACTGAATAGGACACTCCTTGAGCTTTTTCTGAGAGTCCCATGTGTTAGATGCTTGAGATAAATCTTTATTTTATTATGCTTCAGCTGGGTTGGGTATTTGACCTCTCTGGAGTCTGGCTCCCCTGGGGTGTCCATATTCCCCAACCTCCTCTCTCTCATATGCCATGACTCGCTGTTTAATACATAAGGGGGGGGGGAGGGTGTCTACAAAAGCCAGAGTGGCCTACTCCTTGCTGCCTTTTACCTTTGTGCTTCACCCCATGGGTGTACCCCATCTTTAAGAAGGCCTTAATCACTAGAATACTGACCTCCAGCTGCTCCCATAGTCATGCCCATGCCTCACAAATGATTCTCAGTGGTCCCTTCATAATAGACCTCAACATCCAAATCAACACTGGGATCCTCCAGCCCCAAAACCCTTGACCAGGATTCTACCTGCACATCTTCAGCCTTTTTTATCTGGCTGAGACCCTTTAGTCCAGGTCCAGTGCCTCAGACCCTAGCTTCCTGGGTCTGATCCCAAGTAGCAGAGAGTGACTCTCAGGCACCCCCGCCTCTGGCAGGCTCCACCCCTGAAGCCACAACTAGGTGTTCCTCCAGTTAAGCATTGTCAAAACATTAAACACAAGCAAACCACCCTCCAAATAAGTCATCCTCTTTTAGCTTCTAGCCTTACTACACACCCTTAGCTCCTCTTGTCTTTTTTCTTGCAGGTCAAGTCATCAGTCAGTCCATCTCCTGCAGCTCTCTCCTTTGACAGACCCTCTTCCTGCTACCTGCAGGGTCAAACTCCTGCATTAGCTCAGGCCCTAGTTTTGTATGTCCTAGAGCTCCACCCCTTTCACTCAGCTGGCTCTCCAGCCACACACACTGGTTTCTACTTTATCTGATAATTAGCCTCCCCACCCTTTGCTGTAGTTTAACTCAAATGCTTCTACTTGGTCTAATGAGATTTGGCTGCACTTACCCTGGGTCTTCCCAAAGTCCATAACAAGCCCCAGCTCTGAGGTTTGTGTTTTTGTTGTGGCTGGCTGTTGTAGCCATTGGCCCCTATGGACTACAAAAGTCCTGTTCCTCCTCTGGTTGCAGGTAACAGGGTTGGGGTTCCAGATTATGCCAACATTATGTTTATGTAATAAAAATCTAGACTTTTTTCCAGGTATTAGTTGCTGTCTTTGTTTGATGTCTACTACTATCACGTTACAAAAAATCAAATTCATTTCCCGTGTCAACAAAAAAGGGTACTTTACTAAATGGAAGCTATTCTATTATAATAAAAGGCTTAGTACTCCCATATTTCTGTCCATAACACTGGAGGCCAACTATGCATGTGCCCTGGAGAGGGCAGGCAGCAATTGGCTGCAAGGGCCCCATCCCCTCAGGCAGGGAGCTGGAGGCAGAGGGAGCTCTTAGGCTTTAAAACTGTATTGACTTGCCCCAGCTCCTGTCAAAGCTGATAGGATTCAGAGACAGTAGGACCGAGGAGCAGCCTTGTGAGAAGCCCAGCCTGCCCCACTCCAAGCAATTGTACTCCCTGCTTGCCAGCACTGTCCGTACAACATGGCCTGGCTTCAATGTAGGAGTGGGAAGCATAGAGCTGCCCAGTGGGGTGTGTGTGTGGTGTGGGTATGTGTGGCATATGTCTTGTGTGTTCAGCCAGGGGCAGGGTAGATGGGTGTAGGTGTGTGCGCATGCATGCACATGCACAGCCAGGGGCAGAGTGGGAGGGTGGGTGGGTGAGACTGTGCATCCAGGGGCAGGGTGGGTGCATGGGTGTGGGTGTGCAGCCAGGGACACAGGTGTTTTGGGTGGGTGCAGATGTGGAACCAGGAGCACAGTGGGTGGGTGGGCATGGTTGTGCAGCCAGGGGCAGAGTGGGTGGGTGGGGGTGTGTTTGTGTTCATAGGATGAATTCTACATGCACTCCTCATCATACACATACACCCACAATTCCCTCGCACTGCCATGTATGTTGACCCTCACATGCACACTCCCCACACAGCCCAGGCACCCTTCCCACCCCCACACACAGCCCCCTGCAAGTCCTACACACACCCACATCCCATATCTCCACACACACCCACCCACCCACATGCTCCCTCACCCCACATACCCACATACCACAGTCCCCCCCCACAAACCTATACCTACCCCACACAATATAAAAAGAGTAAAACTTCATTTTAAGCTATTGTGCAATCACTTCTATATACACTACACAAACATGTAAATTGGGTCAAAACATTTTTTTTAATCAGATTAATGAATGCTGTAGAAGTTTCCTTTTTAAAATATAAATGTATATTTGCCTGGTTCCAAGATGGCACAACTGCTTGCTGAAAGGAGTACTTCTGGGGGCAAAGGGACAGACTTCTCATGGCAGAGGACAGGGGGCAAGACTTCCAGTCATAAGATGGTGACCAGAGGGTGGGACATCTGCCAAGGGGCAGAGCTACCCATGTGGCCTATGACAGCTTGCCAAAACTTGGTAAGTGGCCCTCCTCCCAAAATAAATTACCTGCCCCTGGCTTACGTGGCCAGCCCCAAAGGGGGGGGGGGGCGGCATGTAAGCTCTCCCTGAAATGCTCCGTCATTCATGAAGGGCAATTGGCAAGTAAATATATAGTAACAACCACTATTAGACTGTCTTTTAATCATCCAACTGGCAAAAACAAACATGCTGAATAATTCAAAGGTCCCACATATAGTCACAGAAACAACTTTACACACAATTGTTGTGCACATGTACATCCAGTTAGTCTCCATTTAGACAGATAAGTTTTGGGCACATATGTACAATTAGCTTTATATGCAGCTATTTGTATTGCAGGTGGTGCATATGCAACTAGAGTTTGTCTTTTGTAACTTTGGGATAAATTTTTATTATTATCAGTCAAAGTCTCAGACCCTCAGGAATTTGATCTTGTATGGAATGTACATATACTTTTTTCAGCAAGTCTCTACCATTGGCATTTGCATTATCTTATTTAGGATGAAGATATTTCAAACTTCAGGACAGTATATTGCCATATAGAATCAATTCAACCCACTCTACAGTCTCAGCATGCATTTATACTCAGTACATTTTATTTATTTGTTTATTTTACAATAAAATTCCATAAATTAAAGGTACTCATAAATTTGAAAATTCTGCTGTTCCAAGAAGCAGTTTTGTAGAATTTGTTCCCATATTAGGCACGTTGCTTGGGAATATATGGTTTAAAGCAACAAAACACTCTGCCCTTCATTAGAATGAGGGATTTGTCTACCATATTCTTTTTGGCCCAGACTTTATAACCATTTAAAATTTTCAGACACAAGATCAATAAGTGAGCACAGCTTGAAAAATACTGATCAGTGTGCAATTTGCATTTCTTATATAAGCCAGTAGACTTGAGACAAAATGAGGCTGTGTGTTTTTCTATTCATATTGAGTGGCTTCAGCAAGAAAAAAAATTTTTGAACCGATACTGGTCCCAAAGGTTCTGGCCCATTCTTTAAACCAGTTCTTCCTATTTATTTTTAGGTATTGTCCAATATTGTCCAAAGCCTGAACAAATTGATCACTGTAGGTGCTCACAGAAGTGATATTAGTTAAGCAATCTCCCCACCGTAAAGTGCTTTACAGCTGTGCCTTGACAGAAATGCCCAGCTGCAGAGCACTTTAAAAGTGACCAATAGCATGACAAATTAACACTCCTCTAATGAGGGTTCAGGTGAAGGCAATCCAAAGTAGACCACCTTCATTAACTTGTCAGTCCTTGCATGTGAACAGGACTGGGCTGGTGCAGCCCAGCCCTCCCCCAGCACTGGAGGGGATGGGTTTTTTCCAGCCTGAGCTGGAGGGGGGTGGCTAGATTGGATCAAAATTCCAATCCAGCCCTCAGCTCCCTCCCCTTCCTTCTCCCCTTCTCATCATGCAGACAGCACTAGAGCTGGGGAGAAGGGGGGGGGGCAGGGCTAGGGGAGAGGCTGCAGACAAGCAGCTCCCCCCGGATCAGCTCCAAAATGACCTTGATTTCTCCCTCTCCCCCACCCCCTCAGACCCAACAGTGAACATGTGTTGGGTTTGAGGAGGGTGGATTGCTGTAACTCATGGTGCTTTCTTTGAAGCACCATGAGTTACAACAGGGAGCTGCACATGCGTCAGTGCTATGCATTTCTTCCAGTGTAAACTGGAGCAACTATTAGATTTCTTAATGCTAAATGAATCAGGAACAACTTATTATATCATACTTTATGCATACAGAATGAGGAGGGAAGCAATCAAATGACAGTGACATCAGTACTGCTCAGATAAGTTTTGAGCTACCAGAAATATTCATGGAAAGGGCAGGGATGAATAAGGAAATAGAAGTTATTATTTGCCTTAGACCTAGGCCTGGTTGGAATTTCTTTAGTTTCAGATCATTATGTAGGAGACTAGGAATTAGAGCTAGACTTACTGTGGCAGAGTTCATGCTGAAGTTTATTGTTCTCAGGCACTGTATTTACATGTGAGCCTGGGACCACAGCACTTTGAGCTAGGTTGGGGCAGCCCCAGCTGACAGGGGTGCCCAGAGGGTCAGCCTGCCAGCCCAGGGCTGCTTCAACTTGGCTCAATGTGCTATGGAGAACTGGTTGGGGCAGGAAGTGCTCCAGTGTGGAGCAAGCCAGCAGGCATCCCCCACATTGAAGCACCCTGATGCCCTAGCCAACCTATCACCATCTACATGTGAGTGGCAGCTCACTAAGTGCCACCCCAGGGTAGTACTTGTGTTTATAAGTACTCGTCTATAGGAGTTAATTAGTTTACTGCGACCTAATAGGGTTCTAAATGTATATGCAGAGAACTTACTGTGGAGCTAATTAGGCAACTCCACACTAAACATCTCATCTAGATATACCCACTGAGAGGAAAAGATGATTATTTCACTTTGGTAGTCACAAACAAGCAGGGGGGGAAATGAAAACAAAAGTAAATCTCTTGCTATATACAACAATTAAACCAGGAATTAAATGTATTACAAATGCATAAATCAAATATCACTGACCTATTTTTAGGAAAAAAAATTACTTGTTTTAATTTTATTTTTTGACCATGTAACAAGGGGCTCTCGGGGCCGGTCTGTCCTTGGTCCGCCCACCTGTTTCTAGGGGCAACAGTCCACCTTCTCATCTGCCACACCTTGATATATAATTATGATATTAATTAGGCAGAGGCTGCCCATTTCTTGCCCTAATGCCAGGGGGCACTATCTGCAGCTCCATTCTTCCCCTACACCACAGCCCAAGCCTTGCAGATGTCATCACAGATCTTAATGTCACCCGCCCCACAATCCTCCAATCCAGACCCCAAATGGATCCCTCCAATCAGGCAGCCTACTCCACCCTCATTCTGGGCTGCCTAGCTCCCTGAACTCCTTTTCCTCTCAGGCATTACCCCTCCACCCGGACCTTTGGCCGCATAGTCCTTAGCCTTGCCTCCAAGGCCAGTTGGAAACCCCAGGCCCTCAGCTCTAGGCATCCCTCATAGTGGGGCCCTGGCCCTTTTTACCCTTCTGGTCCTGGGCCCAGCATTGACTAGTCAAGGGTGTTTCAAGTCAGGCTTCTGAGCCTCTAACCCACCCCTTAACCTGGGTCCACCTTCTTGGCCCTACTATGGGATAACCCACCCAGTTGTGGGAGCTACAGTTATTAAGGCACCCCAACCTACCTTTCACCAGGGTGGTAACTGGCCTGGCATTTCCCAGAAGCTCCCACACCACTGGGAGCCCCACCAGACCAACCACTCCTGGCAGGGTACAGTTTTATTCTCCAGCCTTGGCTGAGCTGGGAGAATAAAACTTGCTTCAGGAGTGTGGAACTGAACAGCTAAATGGCATGGCTGGCCCAACAAACTTGATGTCAAATGATCATTACCTCACTACTCCTGGTATTTACTTGCAGGAGGATGCTAATGTAGGTGTATCTGTTTTACCACTAGATTCAGAGGATCTTGATTGGTTCCTTGAGTCGTTCAACACTGATCTTCCATCAGCATTGCTTCTTGTGTAAGCATCGTTTAGAAGCCAGTTTGAATGACATAACTGAGTGAATGAGTTGTGACCAGTCCAGCAATCATCAGCTCCTAGCTTAGCTTGGACAATGCAGACATTTTTGTGATCCCGGGCACAGACAATGACAGGCAATCAAGCACCAATACTTAGATTGTGGGTGTTTTCATGATGTCTTGTGCCTTTTTTCCTGTCAGAACAGGGTGTTGGTGATCGTGAATCCTTGTGCAGTGCATTTGGTCAAGAGGAGGAAAGTTGAGTTTTCCTACTTCTTCTTTGCTGATGGTTCCATTCCAGAAGTTAAGAGTCCCTTCAGACTGTAGCATTGAAATCACCAAGAAGAATAAGTCTGTCTCCCTTTGGAATATGAGAAAGGGCTTGGTCAAGGCTGGTGTAGAATTCCTCCTTAGTTTTATCGGCAGAGTCAAGAGTTGGGGCATACGCTCTGATGACAGTGCCATATTGGCTCCCTGCCAGTTTAAGACCGAGTCATGAGGCACTCATTACGTCTGATAGGGAACTCACTCACTTGGTTTATGAGTTCATTCTTAATGGCAAAACCAACTTCATGAAGTCAGTGTTTTCTTTCTTGTTTATTCTTCCAGAAGGTATATATACCTCCATGTTCTTTGAGCTGCCCATTTCACACTCACCAGGTCTCACTCAGTGCAACTACACTGATGTTGTGTCACTTGAGTTCTCAGGTGATAATTGCAGTGTAGTTCTCTGGGCATTCACTATTAGGGTTCTTTGTGAGGGTCCTGATGTTCCAGATCCTAAAAATGATGGTGCATCTTTGCTAGTATTTTCAACCACAGTAAAGGTGATCCTACTGGCTGCAGTTGTGTAGTCAAGAAGGAAGGAAAACAGGCTATGTTTAAGGCACTTTTTCTAGTCCACTCTCCATGTGGGTGAGCAGAGCAGATCCTGAAGAGGGATACTCAGTCACAGTTACAGCTGCCAAATCAAGCTCCTGTCTCATCCAAGTGCTAGACAAATTTCTTGTAACTGCTGCCTTTGTGCCAGTTCATGATGAGAAGCTTCCATACCTCACAGTCCTGCTCCCATCACCATTATCTGATTGCCAAAGGGCTTAGGGAATGTGCTGGCAAAGCTGTTTTCATGGAATATGCTTGCGCGTGACTTCTTTTGTCAGAGAGAAGCTGCTGCACATCAGCTTCCACATGACTCTAGACAGAACAGAACCTTGATTTAATGGCAAGGAGATTGAGATGACTGAGGATCTCATTCCACTGCAGTTTCATCCATCTTTGCAGCTGTTGAGAGTCTAACATCTTCTTCCTCCTGCTCCACTGTTGAGGACTTGTATACCCATGGTTGGGGGGTATATTAACCTTGTATAATATACATGGTTGTATATTATAGTGGCGACCTGTACTCACCATGTCACAGCCCATCAATGGACATATGTGGCTTTTCAGAAGGGACAGCATTGCCATTTTCTGTTCTCACCATATCCAGGTGGTGCTGCTGCTTCTTGGTCCTCAACTGTTTATTTGTCAGAGTTACTCCTGCTTATTTCACACCTAACCTTCTAGGCAACAGGATTTCTGCGAGTGTAGATTTGCTGTGGGGCAGAGATATAATTAAATATCAAATGGGTTAAAACACTAGTTAAACTTTGATTAAGATTACGCAAAGTCAAATATGCTTCAGAGTATGTTCTGTTGTATATGGATATTGGTGTTATCTATCATCCATGGAAAGTTATACAAGGAGTTATATAAAGTGACTGCTTTACTTTTCCAAGTCTATATGGAGAAGTTTCTGTCTCAGGAAATTTTTTGCAAGAGAAACCTTATGGTTATTGTTAGAGTGACAGTATTTGGATCTTGGGGAGCACTGGATTTACAGCTGAATAAATGCTTTTTTCTGTGTCTCAGCTGAGCTGCTGACCACAAGGCAGAATGATGTATTAAAATAATTTTGCAAATGATTAAGTAAGCAGTTTCCTAACAATAGGATAGTGTGTAGGATACATGATTCCTGTATAAGAAGAACAAGATACAGCCCATCAGCTATCCTCAGGAGATAAAGTGGAAGCAAGACCTTGGCAATGAAGAAAGAGTCAGCAAGAAAGCAGGAAGAACCAGAAAGTGACCGGAGAAAGTGGAGGTCAAAGTCCTGAGCATGTGCTTTTGGCAGAGAGGCGTGTGTGGCAGGGCACTATCACTGCGTGCCACTTTAAGAGCTGAGCTGAGCAGTCAGCAGGTACTTGATTGCAGTGGCCATTTTAGATCTCTGGCTGCCTATATAAACAGAGCAGTTCCCTGTCCCGGCAGGACAGGCAGTAACATTGTCTGGCAGCAAGGTTCCATGCAACATCCTGGAGGTAAGGGAGGAGCTGTAGGGGATGGCCTGGAGGCTCCTGGTCCTGGGCATGACCTAAAACTGCACCCTGCTGGGAGTGGGTAGCCTGATGGGCCTCTCAGTGGCATGGGAGCCTCCAGAAAATGCCAGGCCAGTTACCACCCTGGCGAAAGGTGGGTAGGGGCGCCTTAACCCTGAGCCCTCACCTTTGGGTGGGTCATATAACATTGGAGGTAGTGAGGCAAGGCATAGCCGTGGCCACCTGAGCCCTGTGGGGTGCAAGACCCTGAAGAGAGTTAGCTGGGGCTAGGCATGGCTATGGCTGCCTGAGCCCTGTGGGGTGCAAGGCCCCGAGGAGAGGTAGTTGGGGCCAGGTATGGCTACAACCACCTGAGCCCACTGGGGAGAGAAGCCCCATGGCCCCAGTGTGGGGGTGGAGATGTGGGGCCCCAGTATGTTGGAATGTATAGGGTTGCCCTGGAAGGAGCAACCCTATCACCAGGCAATTGGCTGGCCAGTACCCCAGTGAGGGTCATGGGAGAGGCCCAAATAATGGTACATCTGCCACCCAAGGTACAAACTAGCTAAAGCCTATGGCTTTCAGGGCCCGCTCCAAGAGGGAGCAAAGCAGTATAATTTGTTGATGTGTAAAAGACCCAGTGAGAGGAGATGGAGTGTGTGAGGCTCTAGTGAGAGGAGGGCGGTATGAATGTGTGTGTGACTGAGGCCTGACAATAAGGCCTGAGCTTTGTCTGGCTGTAAGCCGGGAGCATTGTTATCTGGATGCCATCTGCGAGGCTTGGGCTGCAGTGTAGGGGAGGAATGGAGCCGCAGATAGTGCTCCCTGGCATCGGAGCAAGAACGGGGAGCCTCCTGCCTTAATTAACAACTTAATTAATTAACAACAAGGTGCGGCAGGTGAGACAGGTGGGTGGCATGCCCAAAGGCAAGTGAGGAAACTAGCACTGTGGCTAGTCAGGGACCCCACTTTGCTATAGCATATAAATGAGTGAAATGCATAGGCAACCCCATGTTAATGAAATAAACAGAGGCAGAGCTTGAGATGGGAGGAGAAAGTGGAATGCATGTTAATGAGCATGAACTAAGGTGTATAAAATGTGAAAAGAACTAATGTTCACTGCTGCTCCCCATGTTCACAGACACAGCCTGTGAGGGAGCTGGCCCGAAGCTGTCTCCATTCTAAATGAAGCTGTTGCAAGCAATGTGTGCAAATAGCATTGACTCCCTGCTTGCTCTGGGCAATTAGTAACAGGATCCATGAGCAATTGGATCTTCATCTCCTTAGTCATTGGATGTAGCATGGAGCTGGGGTCTAACAGTTATGACAAAGGAAGTCAGCACTCCCTGGGATAGCAACAGTGGGAATGCTAATTATATTTATACTGTAAAATATCCCGACAGTTTAGAGGAGCCCTGTATGATAGTCACTAAGTGGGGGAAGTCATTCTCAGCTTGTCTACACTTGTACTTCTGAAGTCACTATGATGCTAAAGCTAAATCAGTGGCAGCAGTATTGTGGACATCTTTGCTAAAATGGTCTTGTATGAACAAAACCTAAAAAAAATAAAATAAAATAACAATATGCATGTGCATTTCTCCAGGGACAAACAGCAGCAGCACAACATGCACCACTGCTACTTGTCCTCGGGGAACACCTGTGTATGCATGCTCTGATATATGGCATGCTGCCCCAGGTGGCCTGGGCTGGGGGCTTTCTGCAGTGATCTGGCAGCAGGGAGCCTAGCCAGCAGCCAGAGCATGGCTTGGCCAGCCAGGCTCTAGTTTCAAGTGGTGCATGCTTCTTTTTTTTCTGATGATTTTTTTTGACACTGGGATATCCCAGTGTCAAACCTCCTCCCCTGCCCTCCCCCCCCTTCCCTTGCGCACACATGTAATGTGTGTGGCACCACAGATGGGTCCGAGGTGCTGCATATCATACATACGTGCTTGTCTGAATGTGCCCCTTTAGTTTATATGCATACGACAATGTCGTAGCATCAGCAAGTGACATATGCACAAAGTAGCTTGGGACATCATGGGCAGAACTCTCTTCCTTTGTGTGCCTGAATGGCAACTTTCTAGCTGCATAAGTGGCATTTTTGGCACATGCACACAGACTTTGATTCCAGTATTGCTGCACTGTAGATGCACATGCTGAGTATGCACAGTAGCTACACATTGGCCAGACGGGTATACAGCTATGTATGCAGGGCCTTTGTGGATGCAGAAATGCGTGTTGGTCACAAAAATGCATCTGGCTAGAAACCGAGGACTAACAGGCAAGGAAGGGAAGAGGAGAACAAGGACAACCCTCCCCTGTTTGGGTCTCCAAAAGCTAGGGAACTAGGAGATGGGGCTCTACTCTCCACCCTTTCCCTAAGACAGTTTGAACCTGCATCTTTCTAATTTTTAAGACCAGTGCTCTACCCACCAAGCCACAGACTCCTGTGAAGCTGGCAGCTGAGAGAGAGAGAAATGTGATGTAGGAAGGAAGCAAATAGGTTGAAGACCATGTGGCTCAGTGATGGGTTTTGGCTTGAAAGAGCTCAGTCCCTGAGCCCTGGCTACCCAAGGGCCACATCTACAGGAAGTGCTACTGTGCAGTCATTACTGCACATTCATTTATAACTTGTATAAACAAGTACTAAATGAATGCCCAGTAACCCAAGTTACTGCACAGTAGTGCCAATGAACACCCTTTTTTGATGCTGCTGTGCAGTAGCCTAATATTACTGTTCAGTAGTATCACATTATGGTTTTTGCCATGCAACACTACTCTGCAGTAGTATCGGGTTACTGCACAGTCAGCATCTCGTGTAGATGTGGCTAGGCTTCTCCATGGCACTGTTCTCTATCCTTCTTATCCAATGATCAGTAAATGCAAGGGACAGTGGCTCAGCTTCAAAAGGAGTACTGGAGACCACCTGATTTGAGGCATAGTGCTTGCAGAGTTGTTGGCAAATCATCAAGATATATGTTCAAAATATCTGGGTGAGGAGAGCCTACGGCTCAGCTCGCCTGCTCTCTGGGCAAGTACCCTGACAATTCAGCTGCAGTATGAAAGTATCTACCTCCTCACTCTTTCATAGACCTACACTCAGATATGCATATATGTACCTGGCCTGTACATGGTATTATGCACATACTTGCACATCATAGTGCAGGGATAATATAATCACAAGCTGTGCATGAGTACCAAAAATGTCACTTACACAGCTAGAAAACTTCCACATAAGCATACAAAAGGAAATAGAATTCTGTCCTATATATGTTACTAAATATTGAGTATTGTCATATAATATTTCAGAAGTGTCCTTTAGATTAATGGGCTCTTTCTCTGCCATTGAAATAAATGCAGTGTTTATATTCTTACTCTACTTTGAAATGGATCTAGATGTGGCTGACTATAATCATCGTGATATATTGCTGGACTGACAGGCAAGAAGAACTATTTTGGTTTCTATTAACTGAATAGTCAGTCAGTTTCTTCCACCACCCCCAGCCTCCCCCCCCCCCCCCAAATACTTAAAACTCTGAAAATATTCCATAAGCAATAGACGTTAACATCTGGTGCTAAGAATCTACCCCTCCCCTGCCTCGGATCAGTCCTAGAAAGTCCTTGTACTCTTTCATTATGGATGGGGAAAGAGAACAATGAGAAAAGAGAACAATACCATACTTGCAATCTCTGAAGGTCTTTTCCTCTAAAGAGCTGAGAACAGGGGATTCCAACTTCTAATACTTTTTTCTAATTTTGTTTCTAAGCTGTACCTTTCAAGATTGAACAATTTATCTCACTCAGGATTTAAGTGTTTTCAGTAAAGTGATAAGAGTACGGTCTAATTTCCCCGCTCACTTTTGGTGGCGGTGTGAATCAAGAATAATGTTGCTGAAGTCAGTGGAGTTGCATCATTTTTATGCTAGAGCCAGGAAGAGGAGAAACCTAACCAAAGGTTTCTTTTAACATCAAATGGCCTGTTGCTTGCAGACTGAGAGTTCACTTGGGACAGCATATCTCGGCTAGTTAACAGTCTCATTAACAAAAGGCATATTTTACTTAGTACATTTATTTTTTTACTATAGTAACTGGAATTGCAGTGGGTAAGATTTTGTTTTTTAAACTGCTGTCTGCTACAGCTGAGATCGTTTTCTCTTTCATTTTTGACCCCAAGGACGTTGTTGCAAACACCTGCCACTTCAGCCTTCACTGTCTTTTTTACATTCACAGTGTTGCTTATTTTAATATGTGAACATCTGGGATAGATTTGTTTTTAAGATACGAAGGCATGGAGCTGGTCTGCCATCTTTGTTCACTGTTGTTGCACAGGGAGAAGATTTTTAGTGTCAAAAACAATGTACCACAAAAATCTTTAATATTTAAAGGGCATGTTTATTGAAGTGATAATAACTTTGCCTTCAAAAAAATCACTGAGTTTTTTTGTTTTTGTTTTGTTTTGTTTTTAACAGCTGCTAAGTTATTCAGCTGCTGTTTGGTGCATTTGTCTTTTTATTACTGCAGAGCTACTGGGTTTTTTTGTTGTTGTTTTGTTTTTCTGTGTAGAAAATTGAGCTTCTGTGAATTTGTTCAAGAGCAAAATTTAATCTTCTGGGGTTTTTTATGTCCCTTTTTTCTCTCCAGTCTGACAGAACAAGGTACTGCAAATGTTAAAGTGAGCTAAGAGGAACCAAGAGGTAATGTTTTGCCAGTCACAGAAGCTTGGTGTATGTGGAGCAGTGTCAAGTCTGGGGTGGAAGCAGATGTCACCTGATATCTCATTTGTGCCGCCATAAAATTTTTATGGAGGCACAAATGGTGAGGTAATAGATGTCACTACCCCTTGTTGTGCCACATCAAAGGAAAATCAGTGGTGAGACAAAAGGTTGTAATAGACTCCGCTGCTTTATTTAGGGGGACATCTACTAGCTCTTGGCAGGAGAGTAGAGCACCCTGCACTACTCCCCCTTTCCAGCCACCCTGGGCAGAAACCCTGGGGGTTTGAGGGCCCCTCTAGCCTGCAGAGCACTTTCACTGCATATTAAGAAGCAGGCACCCCAGGAAATCTGCAGTGCCTCTCCATAAGAAGAAAAGTTGGGGTCCTGTGCTCAACCACAATTACAGGAGTCTGGCTGAGCAGGGAAAACCCCTTATCTGCTTAGCTAGACCTCTTCCCCATGATATCAGTAGCTGGGTCTGACTGAGAGGCGAAAATCAGGGAGATCCCATTGCCTTTTGTTTTACCCTTGATGGTATGGGACACAAGGCAATGTGTATTTTGCCCGGTGAAGAGCATTGGCAGTGGTACTGTGACACACCACAGCACAAATGATCCCCTTCATTAGGTGATGTCTGTTTCTAGCCTAGATGGTATAAAAAAGCCACAACACTCCTAATGGAATTCAAGGAGTAATGCAGCAGCCCAAGTTACTTTTTAGTGATATTTTCAATTTTTATACGTTTTGAACCATGTAACTTTAAATAAGTGTGCCTGTTATTTATAAATGAGGAAGAAAATGCTTCACATATGTTCAAAATTCTCATCTCTTACATGAATGGAAGATGGAAAGTTTCTAGTCATATCAAAGCCAGTAAAGACATATCTCAATTTACTTCTGTTAACATAGAGTATTTTTAAATGTAAATTGTCATGGTGGTCCATCTTTTAGACTTTATAATGAAGTATCATAAAAGAGGAAAATGAGATTTGTGACTTCTTTATGCTAAGGAGGGCAATTATGTTATGAAAGACATATTTCCTAACAAATACAACTTGATAAGAAGTTTATGAAGAAACAAAGGCATATAGGATAATAAAAATCTCTTTGTAACTAATTGTATTAGAATCCAAGCCCAATATCTCTATCACATGATTTTAGGTTTAAGACAGTCTGACATATATTTTATGTAATTGAGAGGACAATCAAGCCCTATGCAAGAAGTAATGCAAGACCCCACAAGGCTGTATTTTAGCATATGTAAATCCCTGCTTAACTTGAAGTGTGGTATATGACTAGTCCCAAGAAAATCAGTGGGACTAACCGTGTGCTTAAAGTTTATGAACATGCTTAAGTGCGTTGCTGGAACAGAGGAAAGTTGATTACATTCTTGTATTTCCAAATGGAATTGGTGCAAATGAAAGTGAAAAAAATTTGTTGCTTTTCAATCCTTTGGCCACTTTTTTTGGTAAGCCTTGGCCCTGGTTAGTTGATAGCAAAAATTTCACTGAGAAATGCCATCTAGGTCTCTAGTTGTTGAGAGATTCAACCTGGTAGTATGATCAATCAAGTCTTCTATTTTGCATATACTTGATAAACAAGAAGTGCCTGTTGCTTACATATTAATAAACATTGTTTTCTGTTTTCATGAATTTACCTCTTTATATATGCAGTTTGAAACAGAGACAAAATCCTAGAGACGTATACTTGTATAATAAAAAAGAAAAAATGCACTGTTGGAAAAAAATGCATTTTGATAGCAGTAGGAATCATCTTGTGTTCTACTTTTTGACTGGAATAAAAATATTTTATTTTATTACAGGGATGAAATTTCCAATTTGTATAAAGCTATTTTTCTAGAAAATATTTCCCAACTAATACTCATGCAGACAGCATTACATATCAGCACATAATTGTTTATTGGTCAAGGTAACTTGGCCAACAATTAGCTTCATGAAAACTAGTGCAGTTGCCTTAGCTTCTAAAAAGAATGAAAACATGGAAAATGTATACCTCCAACTGCATATTCACCTTCTTCTATATACACTTGACTTGAAGACAAATATAGATAGGTAGTAAAGTATATATAAACAAACAAAACAACACAAAAGGAACATTTCTGGCTAAACTATGGTTCTGAGAGACCTATGAGGTTTTTGGATAATTTTGTCAGTCAGCAAATCTCTGGCTATCATGCAGGCATCATCCATGCATGTAAGAGAATGTATTGCTCTTACATGAACACGTGTAAGAAAAATGTTAAAATCTTCACATGATTTTTAAGATGTATTTTTTATTTAGAGCACTAAGAGCCACTGGGTCAATTGGTGGCATGTGGATGGGAGGGAGAGGGAAGAAAAAGAGCAAGCAGAAGAAAATATAATTTAGGACTGGTGTATATCTAACACTATAGCAAACAAGCCTATAAAGAAACAAATGGGTGTGTCTACACATTCATTAATGCATCTGAGATACTGTGCATTTAGTTTAGTATTTCCTTAATAAAATGTTAACTGAATGCATAGTAACTAAAGTTACTGCACAGTAGTGTCAGCGTGTGGTTTTCAATTGATGCTTACTGCACATCAGCCTAAATAACATTGCATAATAGGCTATTAACACACTTTTTTTTGCTGTGACGCGCTATTGCTCGGTGTTATTAGGCTAATGCACAGTAAACATTTCATGTAGATGCACCCAGAAAACAAGGAAATAGTCCTCTAATATTGCATTTAAGTATTTAGATCTTATTTAAGTAAATATGGAGTAACATCAAAACTGCAATATGCTGAGCATCTTTTATTTCAGACTTATGGTAACATCATGCTCTTTGCAGCCAACAGCTAGTGTGTTGAATTTTTGATGTAAAAAATAATTACCTAGTGAAGGGCAGGATGATTTTGGAATACGTAACTTCAGCTTGAGCCAACTGGACAGTTTGTCATAGCCAATAGTATGTATCACTTGATGGGAGAATGTGAATACAAGATAATATATTTCTAGTCCAGTAGTTCACTGTGATCTAAAATTCAATATAATCCTCACATCCAGTTACTTGATCAAATTAGTGTCATGTAGCCTTTTATCTTATCTGTGCTCTGATATAATGATATTTGAATGTTTTTCCATTCTGAGATTATAATTATATTTTCAAGGTTTATTAATGATAAAAGCAGACAAAGCATGTTCTGCCTAAGGATCTTTAGAACAAATTTTATCCATGTTTGTATTCTGTTAGATTTAATAATTATGGGCTTTTCTCTTCCCAAAGCTCCACCTCTTTGTGGATCTATGATGCATGGTGTAATTCCCCCTAGAGGTAGTAATACCTTTGTTCTATACACTATGGTCCTGTGCAGTTCCTCCCAATGTTATTGTTTAAGATATAACTTATTTGCAACTACTCAGACTTATCAGTCAGAGGCCATTACCAGCTCATAAAGAAAAAAAAGTTCCTTAGTTCTAAAAATCTTTCAAGAAGAACCACCAAAATCCCTGTTGGAAGTTACTGTAATTGACTCTTCCTAGAATCAAAACCTGAATGTTTTTGGTTTTTTTCAGAATATTCCTAAATGATGTGCTCATCCTCGCTCCATGACCATAAATTGTATACAGTTTTTATGGAATGAATTACAGCTATTTTAAGAAGGGTTTTAAAAGCCACTATTGGATTTCATGTATGCATACACTTGGGACATTTGGAAATAATAATATTCCTACTGCATCTTATAAAATTCATATTTTTTTTTACATACTACTTTCTCAAATCTTAATATAAAACAAAACAACTACAAATATAACTGCAGTAAAATCTCCAGTAACTGGCACCTTACAAGCAGACATGTTAACTGGCTTGCTGACTTGTAAGGAAAAGTGAAACCAGAAGTGCCCACTGTGCCACTTCCGGTTTCTCTGAGCCCCCATGGCCTGGGGGCATAACAGGCTGCGCACAGCCCACCTCCCTGTCCCGCAGGGCCCGCAGGAGGGTCAGCGATGCCACAGGAGGGCAGGCAATGTCCCAGACATGGCGGAATAAGCGGCAGCCCAAACAGGCAAGGGCCCTTCAAGCGTCTGTTTGGGCTGCTCAATTAACCGGCATATTTTGTTATCCAGCATCCTCCATTCCTGGGGGATGCCAGATAACAGAACTTTTACTGTACTAGTTTGAGCTTGGCACATGTTGCAGATTTTAACACCAATAGGGAGATTTAAAAACACTTTGTTATATCATCAATAAACCATACCAATGTCTGGTGAAAATACATTTACTTTATCCAAATTGTGGTCATGTGAAAACCTTCTCTAGTTTGTAGGTATAATAAAAATGAAGAATTATGAGTAAATTTTTCAGAAATCATTGAATAAGCTTCTGGTAACAACAGTACATCAATGTCACTAGGCATTTGAAAACTGTATAAAACATGCCAACCTTCCTCCTAAATTTCCAGTTCCTAAATGAGTTTTCTGTTTTCTTTGCAGCATATATTTTTCTGTAACCTTATGAATCATCTTCCTACTACCTTTTAAAAAAAATCCTTTCTTGTACTCAAAACTCTTCCTGGGAATGTACTGCCTGGGTCACCATTTGCTAATAGCCTTAAATACCTTACGAAGGGTCTTATATTAAGTAGGTATAACAATAAATTTGATGTTTCATTTGGGATTGGACATGTTTTTGACATGTAGGCAGTCTATTTCTGGACTTCACAGCCCTTTTGTTAAGAGCTCTATAGCTTGTTTTTGCAGTCACACCAAATCTGTCAGGTATTCTCTTTCCATGGGATCAAATATTAGGTAAAGCTTCTGCAGGGAAGCCAGTGTAACTAGATTAGTTGCATGTAACTCACTGAACAGAGTCAGCTGAGCCCCAGCCCCTTCCTGTTGATTGGTCCTGGGGCTGCTTTTAAGGACTGTAACACCTAGAAACATTGGAGGATTAGGCCAAAAGGAATCTCAAGAGGTTCAACAAGGACAAATGCAAAATCCTGCACTTAAGACAGAACAATCCCATGCAGTGGTACAGGCTGGGGGATGACTGGCTGGGCAGTAGAAAAAAGGACCTGGGGGTTACAGTGGACAATAAGCTGAATGAGCCAATAGTGTACACTTGTTGGCAAGAAGGCTAACAGCATACTGGGCTGCATTGGTAGGAGCGTTGCCAACAGGGCAAAGGAAGTGATTACTCCCCTCTATTCAGAACAAGTGAGGCCACATCTAGAGTACTGTGTCATTTCTGCACCCCCTACACTACAGAAAGGATGTAGACAAATGTGGAGAGAGTCCAGCGGAGAGCAGTGAAAATAGTGAGGGGGCTGGGGCACATGACTTCTAAGAAGAGGCTGAGGGAACTGGGATTATTTCGTCTAGAGAAGACTGAGGGGTTTTAATAGCAACCTTCAACTACTTGCAAAGGGGTTCAGAAGAGGATGGATGGAGCTAGACTGTTCTCAGTGGTGACAGATTACAGAACAAGGAGCAATGGTCTCAAATTGCCGCAAGGGAAGTTTAGGTTCAATGTTGGGAAGAATTTTCTCACTAGGAGGGTAGCAAAATGCTGGACCAGGTTACCCAGAGAGGTGGTGGAATCTCCATCCTTGGAGGCTTTTAAGACCTGGCAAGACAAAACCTTGGCTGGGATGATCTACATGGGGCTGGTCCTGCTTTAAGCAGGGGGTTGGACTGGATGACCTCCTAAGGTCCCTTCCAACACTAATTTTCTATGATTCTACCTGGGCCCTTTAGCAGTGTACTGACTTCAGTTTTTGAATAGCTCCTGCCTCTGTATCTTCCCTGGTTCCTGCCCCAGTACTCCGACCATTCATTTAGCCCTTTGGACTCCGTTTGATCTTAGCTGTCCTCCTGACCTCTGATATGGTAAACCCTCTGTCTAAACTTTGATTTGATGCTGGCTTGCTTCCTAAACCCTGATTTTGGTTAGTCCCCTGGTTCAATGCTCAGCTTCTGACTTCTGGCTTCTAACCCCCTGACTTGTCATTTGGATTTTCTTTCTGTTGCTCCAAACTGTGGCAACCCTGGGTTCACCTCTGGCTCTATCCAAAAGGCTTGAATAGCTGCTCCTTAAGTGAGCAACAACCGTCCTGTGCGCTGGGAAAATACTATGTGATCATGCTAATTATTGGTTGTGTCATAATGGATAGGCACAAGGGGTCAAATTAACCTTGTTCAGGCAACTCTAATGTTGGCCCTAAACCAATAATGGTGGATGCCAAGGTGTGTATTGAATAGGGGCTAGATCACTCTAGAGATACCTGGTTCAGTGCTCTCCCTGTATAGGATACTGACCTAGATAGGCTATTGGTCTGACCCAGTATGACACTTCTTATGTATTTATTGCTTTTCTTTCTTAAGTTTTGAATGCTTAAATTTGCAACTTTAATATATTCTTTTCATATAGATTAATCTGTGTGTGTGTGCATATTCCCGCATATCTGATTGTATAAGGGTGAATGAAATGTCAGAAAGTTAGCTTTATTGTATGCAAAATCAAAGTATGTGTTGTCTTTATGGGAAATTTGAAGTTTCTAAAGCTCTTGATTGTAGTATGTAATGCAGTTTTATTAAACAAGTAAATAAAACAATTGATAATCAATAGGACAGTCCACTACAAAAAAATCAGGTTTTTTGTATGTGCAGTACAGGGATGTATTGCATCACTGGTGTTGGAGAATATCAGCATTTCAGAGACAGATATCCAGTTTCTTTATAGATATTGATAAATGTCAATTGTATATGGACATATCTACACATGCCCCTGATAGTGCAGTTGGTACAGTTCAGTCATTTAGTACTTACTTTAGCAGTCATTTTAACAGACTCTTAATAATGTTTACTATCTCATACTAGGTCTACATATAGGGCACGTCTACACAAGATGCTGCAGCAATGGTGGGCACTAACTATGACATACCATTACTGTGCAGTAGCAACGAGCTAAGCAACAAGTTACTGCATAGTAGTTTGTTGCTACTATGTGTAGAGGATCAAAAATGACCAGGACTGCGCAGGGGTGTCAGCATAACAGTACCTGCTAATGCTATGTTGCCATAGCTCACTGCTACAGTGACCTAGTGTCTAGTGTAGACATTAAGAGTCAGTTAAAATCTGTCACTGACTGCAGGCCCGCAGGATGGTGAAGAAGGCACTTGAGTATAATAAAATGACAGCTTTAAGTGACAAAGAACTTCAATGGATAGTTCAGTCGTTTCAAAGGTAACACAAGCAAAATATGCATGTACAGCAGCAGAAATATTTGACTGGAAATAAGTAAATATCTACACTCAATTTTTTTAAGCAATGGCCACTCATTCACTAGGAAAAAAATGCTATAATTATCTGTCAGGAAGCCACTCTGACAGGTAGTCAGTTGCTATGGTATGGTACTTTGAAAAGTTGAAGCATAAATAAATGGGAATGGCAGGGTACATTTTATTCTAGCCTGCCTTTGATGTCACCTGCCTACCTAAAACACTTAAATTACGTTAAAAAACCTTGCACTCAATTGACAGGATTTCATAGCTGATTGACTGGTAGTGTCCAGTGGAAGGCATGTCTACACAGACTCTGCTGTACCTGGGAGTGGCACCCTGAAGAATGCCCCATCCTCTTCTCCAGCTCCAGCTGTGTCAGCTCCCAGAAAAGAAGCATTATAGCTGCCTTAGAATAGTGCTGGTTTTTAGGCCTTTCTGTCTATCTAACAATGCATACTCAGACCTCTATGGTGGTTATATTGCTGCCCCTAATGTACAGGTGGCAGAGGCATAGTCAGGGAGCTCCATGCCCTGGGAAGCTGTATGATACCCAGGGCAATGCCAATTGCTATGGTATAATTGCAATGGTGTGATAGCCACTGCTATGGTCTCAGCTATTTCTGTGTGTCCCCAATACCCTCCAAAGGCAGCACCCATGGCTGCTGCCTCAGTTGCCTCCCTCCTAGTTATGCTACTTGGGGGTGGCATAGGCTTTACAGCACACTCTGGAGGCAGTTTGTACATTCCCACAGCCATGTCAAGTGAATCTTCTTAGTTGTGTCTTCTTCAGTTTGTTTTAGATCTTCTAGAGCTTGGCTTCATCTTAGGTTTACGAGAAATTAGTAAGAAAAAAAAGGTTTTTTTTGTTTTTTGGGGGGTTGGGCTTTGGTTTTTTTGCAGGGGATGTCTACACACATACACATCTGACACATGTCTTTGAGAATCCAAGAAAATGCTTCACCCTTAATTGCTTAATAATGAGTACATTTACTCACATATCATATACTTTTCCCCCAAAATCATCCCTCCAAAATTGGGGTGCATGTCTTCTGCAGGGAAGGTGATTTCTGTACCTGAGTTGAAGCATGTAATGGTTGCTGTGCAATGGCTGACTAATCTTTGTCATGGGCTTGTGTGTCTCTCCTGCCTTTCAGGATCATAGTTTTACCCCAGTCGCAGGCACTACTGAATTGACCAATTTGGCAGCAGCTAGGACAGGGTTAAGAGTGTAGTTCTGAAGCTGAAGTTAGAGGTTGAGTTATGCTGAGGAGTGGGCTCTGCCTCTGCCTTATCCAGCCATGGTGAGCCCGGGCTGTGGCATTCATTCTTCATTTCACCTTCTGAAAACAAGAAACGTTTTATTTTTGCAGGCACATAGTATACAAGTAAATGCACTCATAGTTGTATTTTAAATAGCTTTCTAAATCATAATATTTTATTTACTAGTTTTACTGGAGGAATATCACAAAACCTACTTTCTATACTTTTCTTCCCTGAAAATATACTTTCAAGCCAATCAAACTGACAATTTGAGTGACCTGTATATATTCTGACTTCTGCTTGTTATTATGAACTTGGTATGGATCTATATCAAATCACAAGCTCTATCTTTCTTTCTGGAGACCATTTCATTTGGAGGTGCTTCCATTTTGACCCTTGAGGTTCCAGATTGAACCAAAACGGTGACTGTAAGCTCTCAAAATGTTCTAATGTACCAGTGTGGAGCATTATGATCAGACTTCTAATTGATAATACTAGCAAGTAGTGGTGTCAAACTCAAACTGGTCTATGGGCTACATTCCTTGCTTTGCAGGTGTCTATGGGCAGCATACTCTATGGCCATGATGTTAGGGCTATGTAACTGTGATCTGGCCCTTTTAAAAAGGAGCAGTCAGCCTTGTTAAGAATGCCCAGCTGTGGGGCATTTAGATAATGCTCCATTGGGAGCTTAAAATCCCACAGGATGGCATAAGGGAGCAAATCAGGTGAAGAAGCAGTTTTTAAGCAGGGGGCAAGCTGTGAGCCAAATAGGCTTGCTACTAAGGAAGGGCCAGGCTGTGCTGGGCCTAGGCCCAAAAGAGCTCTCTCCTATGGCCCAGGGGGGTTGATTATTGATTTTTTGGTTTGTTTGCTGGAGCAAGCAGGCTAAGAAATCCTTTTACAGGCTGCCAAAGGTTTGGTTCTTCCTGGGGCTCTGGCTGCCATGCTGAAAAACTCCTTTACCATGGCCAGAGCTTTTGCTGTTGGAAGAGTTGTCAGTGTAGCTTATACTGCGGCCCCAGTCTGGGCTGGCTGCTCCCAGTACAGCTGCAGCTATTGGGTACTGCTCAGCTCCCCTCACCTCCAGTGGCAGCTCCCCCTCCCCCTCCTGCTCCTGCTGTCCTGCTGTAGGTGAGGGGGAAGCTTCAGCCAGGCAGCTCCTGCCCCAGCATGTGAGGCTCTGGCTGCTTTCCATGCACTCCACTTGCCTGGTGTCAGCAGTTGAGTAGGTAGAAAACAGCTGGAAGGTGAAGCTGAAGCCCTGCAGGCTGCAGCAGGAGCCACCCAGCTAAAGTTTCTCCTCTTACCTGGAGCAGCACAGCAGGAGGAACCACCACTGGTGGTGAGGGGGCCTGAGCAGCACCTGGGTGACTGCAGCCCAGCTGGGAAGCTGTGCACGCTGGCTGGGGCCCGGCCGACAGATGCAGGCTGGCGTGCAGGTGGGCTGCACTGGGTGGGGCTTGGTCCCACGCAGAGTATCACAAGGGCAACTATAGACCACACCACATGGGTGTGCTCTGCTGCATGCAACCCTTGCCTTGTCCTGCCTCCTGTCCCACAAAGGGAGTTTTGGTGAGTTTTATAGCACTGGGGCAGGGAGGGAGGGGTGACCCAGCCCACGGCAAATCAGCAAACTCTCTGTGGCCCCAGATCCAAATAATTTCCCACCCTGTCATAATGTCTGTGTCTCAGAAGTAACCTGCCAAGGGAATTACTGGATTTGATGGTTCCACGTTCATCCAAATGTGAATGAAGCCTACTTTTTTATGGAATGCAGTTCCCAAATCCAGACATGTACTTTTCTCTCCTTCCACATTTTCCCTTCTTTCTCACTTTATAGGAATATTTTTAAGGGCATACATTTTCCTGTCTTTTTCTGTCCTTTTTATCATTGTGATGCTCCAGAAATTCTTCCATGAACAGTATTCCAATGGCTTGGAGTTTTCCCTTTGTGAGCACTATTGCAAAGAATCCAATCAAGTGCTTTTAAATGCCCTTTTACATATACTCTTTGCCTGTAATGATTGCCTCCATAAATGTGCTTATTTAACATGGTTCTCAAATTTAGCAAAATTAACTTTATTCACAAGGGATTAGAACAGGTTTCTTTGTCCTTTTTTGATAGTAGCTCATGCAAATTTTAAAGACATTCCCAGATATCTTAATACTACCTTTTTTGCTGACTTCTTTGGTCTCTGAAAATGAAAGAATTAATCCTGCATTAATGCAGAAGAGGGTTGAAGGTCTATAAAGTGAGCAAGCAAATGTCTAGAAGGTGGTGCTCAGTAGATATGCAGGTATAAACATATTGTGCTTGTATCACAAGGATACTGTGGAAATAAATTCATCAAAGAATGCCAGGCATTCATGGGCTGAAACAACAAGCACTGTAAACACAAATGAATTGGCTTGACTCCAAAATCTGACCTTTCCTTAGCTTTTTGTTGTATTATACCTGGGGAAAGCTAGCTGGATATTTTATCTGGTTGACTGAGAAATAGTTATTAAAAACACGGCCAGCACATTTTAGAATGAACAAGTTGTGCATACGCAACCATATTTGTAATTATTCAGGAGATAGAAATTATTTATTCTCCTAGTCTCAGTTTTCATTGAAGGGCACCTGTAACAGCATGGCAGGCAAAGAAATTGGAATGCATAGATGTTTTCTTGAATTACCCCATGTTCAGATGGCAAAACTTTGCATTGAGAATGGAATTCAGGGTGATTAATTTTGAGTCTTACTGGCAGGTGGGCCCAATTAGCTTTAATCAGGATAGAGTGTCTCCAAGGGACAGCCTGTCTCTTTATGTCAGAGGAAGCTGTCAGAGAGATGGAAGGTTCTAGGAACAGCCAAACATAACCTGCAGTTTATTGCTCTTGAACTTGGATGCCAGCTCAGTCTCTGTGCTCTATTGATCATGGCATTCAACTCGCATGCCCTTGGAAGGTGGCTTGAGTTTTTTGTGATCTTTTTTTCTCCATATGTAAAACCAAAGGATATATTCCTTGTTTGCTGTGCTTCTGATTTACTAAATTTCCTGTCCCTCTCTGGTAAATCTGCATTCCAAGTATTCAAAAAGCAATTTCTATTTGCACATCATTGAAAATACAATCTGTGGGTGTTACACAATGATAGTAACAGTAGAAGAGGTGCTTTTATGCTCATTTTCTATTAAACTTGTGTACATTAAAATGGCAATTTGGAAGAAGATTTATTTTTTGCAAGACTTAGTTTTAACTTTAATAAAATAATACAACTTTTTTGACTTTTTGATTGTCTTGAAACTTTCAGCTGAAATGTGGTTATTGAATGCATCTGTTCCTAGAACTATTGGGGGGCGGTGACCATTAAAATGTTTACCAGTTTGCTTTTGCAAAGGGTAACGATTTATTCCTTTGCTACCTTTAAAATAAGAATTTGGAACCCTGTGTTAAGACAAACGCATTACCTGTAAGTTCAAAATGGGAGAGATTTTAATTGAGTGCACTAAAAAGTACCATATTTCCCCACAGTGTGTTTGGGTTGAAAGGGAATGGCATTTCCAATACTACATCTTTAGTAAGGCACATGCTATTCTCAATCCTGTGAAGGATGCTATTACATAGTGTGTATTTAAGGACCTACCCAAATTGAGGAGGCAGGTGGTCAATTTTAAAGGGCAGATCACAGGGCCAGGCACCATTTTCATGGACTTATTACAGTGGTGGCCCAATTCCTCACTGCTGATTGGCCAAGAGGGCTGTTCATCGAGTAAATGGAATATTTGCTTACCACAGCAGGTTGACATCACTTAAGCAAAGATACAACCCAAGACACTAAGGATTTTTTCCCTAAATTTCATAGACATTTAGATGTTCAGACTAGACATCAGGAGGCGCTACTTCACTGTCAGGGTGGCTAGGATCTGGAACCAACTTCCAAGAGAAGTGGTGCTGGCTCCTAACCTGGGGGTCTTTAAGAGGAGGCTGGATGAACACCTTACTGGGGTGGTTTGACCCCAGTACTCTTTCCTGCCATGGCAGGGGGTTGGACTTGATGATCTGCTCAGGTCCCTTCCAACCCTACCAACTATGAAACTATGAAGGGATCTCGGAAGATCATCAAGTCTAGCCCCCTGCCTCAGGGGTAGGAAGTCAGCTGAGGTCACAGTATCCTAGCAAGATAAATGCCCAATTGACTCTTAAAGGAATCCAGAGTAAGTGCTTGCACCACCTCTGGTGGCAGTCTGTTCCAGGCCTTGGGGGCTCGGACTGTAAAGAAGTCCTTCCTGATGTCCAGTCTGAAATGGTCTTGGAGAAGCTTGTGACCATTTGACCTTGTCATCCCATGGGGCGCTTTGATGAACAGGCTTTGGTCCAACAGATCCTGATGCACACCCCTTACATACTTGTAGGCAGCCACCAGGTCCCCCCCGAGCCTGCACTTTTCCAGGCTGAAGAGTCCCATGGCTCTCACCCTCTCATCATAAGGCCTGTTTTTGTGCCCTCTGATCATGTGCATTGCTCTCCTCTGGACTTTCTCAAGCTTCTCCACATCCTTTTTAAATTGTGGAGCCCAGAATTAGATACAGTACTCCAGCTGCGGCCTCACCAAGACAGAGTACAGCAGGAGGATGACATCCTGGCATTTGCTAGAGAAGCATCTATGAATGCAAGCCAGAGTTTTGTTCACTTTGCCGGCTGCAACATCACATTGGTGGTTCATTCATCTTGTGGTCAATCATGACCCCCAAGTCCCTTTCGGGCATGGTGCTAGCAAGCATAGCTGCTGAGCCTATAAGCATGCTACAGGTTTTTCTTCCCAAGGTGGAGTACGTTACATTTTTTGGCGTTGAAGGCCATCAGGTTTTCATTCGCCCATTTTCCAAGCCTGTCCAGGTCGGCCTGGATCACCATCTTGTCCTTGGGTGTGGACGCTTTTCCCCAAAGTTTGGTGTCACCAGTGAATTTGGCCAGTCTGTTTCTGACACCAGTGTCCACATCATTTATGAAGATGTTGAAAAGGATAGGCCCAAGGATGGAGGTGAATGTATCGTGTTCTATTTCCATGCTTTTGATTGATGCTGTAGCCCCAAATTAACACTATACTCCCTCCTTCCTTAATAAGGGCTTTCTGCATGTTTTATGCAAACCTGGGGATTATGAGTGGATGACTATTGCCTATTAAGGTCACCCAGGAGAGGTTTTTTCTAAGTTTTTGGCTGTTGTCTTAGGCTGACTTTATTTTGAATGTGGCTCTTATAGCTGATGATGATACCTAGCAAAGTGTTAGTCTCTTAACTGGTCAGAACAGATAGTGTAGTTTAACGGTCCATGTTAGAACCTATTATAAGTGAAAACCCCTAACTGCAGGAGGTTATCTGTCCCAAAATGCCATGTTCTTGCCTGACAAACTGCAAGGAGTTTTCTAAGCTCTGATATGGCAAAGTTGTTGCTATTGTTCCTGCTCGCAGACTGAGATGAAATGCCATGAAAGCTGGTAATGGGACCTTCCCAGGATCCTTTCCAACTAAAAGCTTTTGCTTTTATTTGTAGTATAGTCAGCTCTGTGCATCAGTTCACTTTAAAGGAAGGAAATCATGTTATGCTCTTTCTGAAAATGAGAATGGTGGCAGTTCAAAGCTCTGAATGCCTGCCAGATGGTTTACAACACATGTAAAACATGACAAAATTAAAAAAAATGTCGCTAGCTTTGATTTAGGCTTAGAAACAATGAAAAGTCAGACAATTTTTTCCTTTCATATATACAGTGGAAAAACAGATACACTAATCAGCTCTGTAGGCTATTTACTACTGTTTTCTCATAATTATAATACCAGAGATAAAAATAATTAAACCAGAGTGAATCATTCAGCCAGTTCCAGCATAATTATGTCTATACTAATTGGGGGTAGGGGGACCCAAACAAAAATGAGTTACTGGATATGGATACCTCAGATTAGTCTACAGGCTGTACCGGTGTAGGGTGGACTTCCATTTCCCTTTGTATGTCTTAACTGCAGTTTTCTAGCCATGTAAGTGGCACTGGCTAGGCAAGTATGTCACTGGGGAGGTGTGCTCGTCCTGGACACATACCTATGTCTAAGTCTCCAAAATACAGTTGGCTAGAAAGCTAGAAGTAGCTGATGTTAGATATAGGAGGTGGGCCCTCCCATATTTAGCCCCACCAACTGAAAGGCCATGGTATTTATCTAGGAAATGGAAGACCTAGGGTGCCTGTAGCCATGCAAGGAGGCTGCGCTGATGTGCTGTAATTACAACGCATCAGAGCAGACTGGATTAATCAAGTCTGCTGGAGCGTGCTAATTAGCATGCTCCACCAGCCTCCATGTCTTGTGCATCAGCATCCCCATGCTTTAAAAAAAATGGTGTTGGGGGCGGTTTAACTAAAGCTCATTGAATGAGCTTTAGTTAAAGCACCCCCAGTGCCACTTTGAAGCTTGGGGATGCTGGTACACAAGATGCCACGTGCACTTTAATTTGAGTGGCTTTCAGAGCTGCTCTTAATTAAAGCACCCCTCCCCCCTCACAAGCCCTGGAGCATGTGTAAAAATGCCCCTAGATTTAAATCTGTTTATGTACAGAGGGTAGAGCCAGCCTTAGGGTGGGTGATGTGGGCAACCACTGAGGGCACTGGTCGGGGGGGGGGGGAACTCCACACGTGTGCATACACATGTGAGTGTGGACTGCTCACAGTAACATTTTTCCCCTGTTGCAACCCACCCTGCTCAGCCCTGGTTGATCCCTGCCCCAGGCAGGAGGAGTGGTACCCAACCCAGCCTGTCCCTAGCCACTGCTCAGAAGGAGCTGGGCTGGGCAGTGCAGGTGGCAGAAGTGGTGGCTGCTCACCTGCTTGCCTGGTACACCACGATGCTCTGCTCCTCCACTGGACTGTGCCCCATGCTCCTGTCTGCATGTTTCTGCCTGCAGTAGCATTGCGGATCTGGGGGAACACTGGGGAGTGGGGGGAGAAGGGGGGCCGTGTGCCAAAATGCAAGTTCATTCAAGGAGCCATTTTTCCTAAGGCTGGCTGTCACAGGAGGGTCTTGAAATTGACTTCCCAGTATTGCCATATCATAGGCTGGGTATTTTCTAGCTCATTGTCTAATATTGGTTTATTTTAATTTATTTAATTGATTGCTATGTCACACCCTCTCCAAAATAGCTCAGAGAAGCTCATCTGACTTTAGGACTTCGTTACAACTACTACTACTACTACTAATAATAATGAAGCTCCCCAAAGAATATCCAGAGCTTAACTCCCCTGCTAAAAGCATGCACCAAGAAAGGAGTTCTTACACTTCTCCTGAAGATGGTTAGGCTTAGGCTCTGGTGGGCCTCAGGGGCAAAGATTTCCAGAGCTGAGGAGCAACATCTGAGACTGACCTCCCACAAGTTTTGGCTAAGTGAACCAGGAGCACAGATGGTACTTGCAGAACATTGTTCTTGGTTGACTGGGCAGCCAAAAGAAGGGGCCTGAAGAGAGAATAAGTGAGGGAACGTGGAACTAAGTAAGAAGGATGCTGGCCTGGAAGAGAAGTTCTCCTGGGTTCCAGCCTAGATTCTTGTTCCCAGGTAGGCAGAAACTTCTCCACTACATTTGCTCTCTATCCATTTTATCCAGTGACTATGAAATGCAAGAGGCAGTGGCTCAGCTTCAAAAGGAGCATTGTAGAGGGCTATGGCTAATTCCACATCTGTAGCATGGTATTAAAAGCCTAGTACAGGGCAGTCGGGAAGACATACATTCAGACCTTCTCTGGGCAAAGCGGGCATGAAACCCAAGTCTCCAGTTTCCTGGGTGAGTGCTCTAATGCTCATTTACTGAATTGCAGGGCCCTTTTCCATTCCCTCCCCATCTCTTCCTGTGCTGTTCCCAGGACTTATACTCAAGCATATACATACATAGATACACATATACATGGCCAGTGTGTTACTTACTGTGCATATTCATTCTACACCAATGCCCATATATATCCATGCTTTAGGGGACATAGAATAGTAAACTATGTGCAAAAACTCCACTTACAAACTAGGGGAAGTAAAATTCCATACTCAGTGCATATTCTGCAGCAAAACCATTCCATTTCCTACAGGGCATGATGATAGAATACAGTACTACAGCAAGCTAAACATTTCAACAGCAAGGTGGAAAATGGAGATAAATGGTCATTTAGATTCAGTTAAAAACCTCTTGTTTGTGATCTGCAGCCCTATTACATTTATTTTAGACTTCTGTAGCAATGCCAATCTGCAGGAGACTTGGTTGTGACACACAAAATCATGCTGCCAGTTGTCACATTGGAGAAATGTTTTGGCAGCTGGAGAAAAGAGTTTAGAATGGTCCACTGAACAGGAGATTTGGAGTTCATGTTATAGCAAGATTGCTTGGCAACATAGAAGGGTTCCATTCAGGAGTCTTTAGGAGATTTTGAATCTAAAAGTAGAATTCAGAGCCCTTGTTGGAGTCTCTGCCCATGGATAATAGTACTTTCAGATTCTTTCTTGTGCCTAGCCTGTCTTCTACAAACATACAGGTTACAGGTTCAAGGGCTCTTAGTCTGCCACTCCTTTCCCAGCTGTAGAGCCACTTTGTACAGTCCAATCCAGTTTGATATGGAACTTCTTCTTTTATTGTCCTTTTCCTGGTGCATTTTTGGAAAGGTAGAAACAATGTAATATCCATTCCGGTAGCATTTCCTTACCTCACAATTGGTAACATTACAGTAGACATAGAGGGAAAGGAAAAATACTATTGCTAATCAGAAACTAGCAAAGAGACAAAAATGAGAGGAAATAAATAGTGGTCAGTATACAAAAGTATTAATGAAAGAGTACCACAAGATTCAGTACTAAAGCAGAAATTAATACACTAATGATCTAGAGAAACAGTGAATGATGAGTGCCAAATTATTCAAGATTTTTTGAGTCAGCCAAATCTAGAGAAGAATAAAGGACTTTACATGCAGTAAAGAGAAATGAATGGGCAGAGGGAAAAGGAAGTGAAAGTCACTCATTAGTAACATAACAAGATAATGCACATCAGAAAGAATAACTGAAACTACATGATATACATTACTTGTAGCCATTCTTAGGAAAGATATGCCCCTCTCGAATAAGAAATAATTTTCTTGTCACAAAAAAGGAACTCTTATTTTGGATTTTGTGCACAAAGGCATTGTAACTTGCAAACAGAGAAGCAGGGTTTAAGCAGTGCAATATTTTCACAAAGGGCTTCTGTTAGTCCTGATTTTATACATATATAGTCCTGATATACATGCGCATGTGTGCGCACACACACACACACACACTGTATTTTTTTATTAAACTTAAAACTATGTCTTGCAAAAATAAATATATATGTATGTATGTATATCATGTGTGTATGTATGTATAGAGAGAGAGGGAGAGAGAGACAGTAGGACAATTGGAGAAGAACCCTGCTATATTATAACTCTGCATAGTTATAGTTATAAAAAAAAAAATCTTCATTGTTTGAACTTTACATAATTTTTTTTCAAATTTTGAAAAAAAAAAGGTAAAATTCACAAAATGGGTACCTTGTTTCCAACCAGCACTCTTTAGTAGTTCAAGAAAAATATTTTTTTTTATGCAGGAGCACTCTTAATACACCAAATGATGATATTTGTTTATCAAAGGAAGCGATATTGAAAAATGAGGTGACATCAAAATCAGTGATAATCCTTATCTTGGATAATATGAGAATTTTTTTCTATATCTCAAAATCTCTACAACAGAAATAGGAGTCCAAATAGGCAATGGAAATAAGGATATGAAAAAATGTCTGTATGATGAGACATGGGAAAAGATTGAAATGGTTTTAGCTTAAAATGGAAGATGGACATTGAATTTTTGACCCTGACACAATACTTATTAAAGTCGATGGACAGATTCCTATGAAAATCAGAGGGAAGGCTCCTGCTTTGGGGTGGTGTCCACAGAAAGTGGTGTAAGGCAGATCAAATTGATTCTGTTTACTTCTTGTCATAGAAAACCAAGGAGATATTCAGTGAAAATCTAAGACATTGTATTTAAAAGCAAATGTTTTTTTATCAGTGCGTAATTAAGCAATGAAACTCATTTCCACAAGCTGTTATGGCTCAGTAGCATTCAAAAAATGTGTCATTTTATAGTGATGAGGACATCACTAGGCACATAAGAAAGCCTAGTAATTTAAAAGGGATATATATCTTCTTGCTCTAGGGCCTAAGTCAAACACTGACCAATAGGGTGTAATAACTCTCTCTCCAGACTACTTATATCTTGACCTGATAGTTTGCTGGGTTTCTTGCACCTTCCTCTAAACCATCTGGTTCTAGAAGGGTAATTCCTACCATCTGTGATCAGAAATCCACTGATGAGCCATCACTTCACTGCCTCCTTCTGTAGTATCCAACTGGCTAAGAAATCCCCTGGCAGGAATCTGTGTGTTTTGCAGAGAGGCATGAGTATTTACAAAACCCTGAATATTTTATTTTTATCGGCCAATTTACATTCTTGCTATCTGAATGTAACTGATCCTAATTAAATGTTGTTTATTGTACTGAACTGATATGACTCCTTTCCATTTAAGAACAAGGACTCAGAAAACAAGTGTCTACAATACTGCAAGTCCAGAAGCCAAGTCAAGGGTCAAAGTACCAGGTGTCAGTCTGAATCTAATGGTTTATGTCAACAGTAAAACTAGTTCATGCTCAAGGCCAGACCAGAGGTCAGGAGCCAAGAAATCTAACACACAGCATGAGGTAAGCAGGAGTGAAGTGTGTGGGTCCAAGGTGAAGGCAGGACTGGAGCAGGGCTGGAGGGTCCAAAGCAAAGTCAGAGGCAGGACAGGAGCAAGGCACATGTGAGTCAGGAGTACCTGAGTCAATCCCAGAGGTCCATAGAAGAACACTGAAAAATTTGTTACAGGGATCAAGCCCTTCAAGAAGTGAAAGGGTTTTATAGCCCTCCCATTGCTTCCCCTTGGTCACGTGATCCCCCATTGGGAACTTCATGAGAGGGCCCAGGCTGGGCTCCATCTTGTGCACTACTAGCTATTCAATGTGCTTTAACCTCGGTCTCTCCCTAGCCGAGGAAAACCTGGATTTGAGCTTCTGGGGTCCTGACATGCCTAAAATGTAATAATTTGGTATTACTATAGCACTTGTCATCAATAGTTCTCAAAGTGGTTTATAAAAAGACTAGGTTCACAAAGGACACAAGTATCAAACTGCCACTCCAGGTGGCCAGGTCTAAAATGACTTTATAGATTAATGTTAGGGGATTCACCTAACAGAAGAGGAGACCTGGACTTCAGATTTGGCTTCAGGGAATCTGGGCCTTCTCCCATTAGTGTTCAAATCATTTCACCCAGCTGATCAGTTACAGAACTGGGATTTTAACTAGATATCTTAAGTCCAGTTCAATGATCTATATGATGGGCCACAATGAGTCCTTTAGGCTATACTAGTATTACAAATGTGTAACTGATGTGTATAACACTCTATACTATACCAGCGCCTTAAAAATCACTCAATAAAATACCTAGATAGATGAAGTACATCATATCCCATTAAACCTGCAGTCAGGATTTAGTTGGAACTTAATGACCAAAGCTGGATTTTAGCCAGGATGTTCACTAAGCTAACACTCTTCTTTTGATCCAATTACAACTAGATTTTTAATGGCCTAAAGTAGTTTATACCTTTTCAAAGAACTGTTACAGATGATGCTACGGAGGTTACCTGTAGGACTACAGTTCTTACACTGCCTTTAATGTGTTGGTGTTGTTATTACAGGAGTGGTACAATGGAGATTTGGCAGGGAAGACTGCTGGAATCAATGTGCTGTCTGATCAGTTCCCTGGTTTGTGTCTGTAAAAAGTAAAGTACAAGAAGTCTGATTCATCTTTGCCCATTTGGATTTTAGTAGTTGATGAGGCTCTCCCTTGACAGAAAAAAACTTTCCCTTGAGAGAAAAAATGTGTTAATATAACATGAGTAGGTGTTCAAAAAGATTCCTAAAGTACTGGCAAATGTTCTCATTTACCAGAGATTCCTCATTTTTTAAATAACAAAACTTGCATAGCTCCAAATAGGTTTAGGTTCTGTGTATTAAAAGTTACTATTTCAGTTGCAAACTAAAGCCTGTGTGAACCATATTAACACTATTAATACACCCACTTGCATTTTAGGACATTCTGCTTGAGCACATATTGCCTCATTTATTATTTGCTGCTAGATTCACCCATGTTCCCTGCATGCACAAGCATTTGATTTTTCTGCACCAGTAGAGAGCAAAGCTATAACAGTAGCTCATCATAGGTGTACATCAGCAGTAAGGTTACCAGTGACAGATGATTGTAATTTGCCTCCTGGTTTCTACCTTGGTCTAAAGTGGCAGTGCACTATGCTAGGTCTCTTCATGGAGTGGTATACATTCTCTGGGTGCACTGGCAAGGCCATAACTGCTGGCTCACTGAAGTGTGGTCTCAAAGCTGTACCTACTTTCTGCCCCTTTCTGTCCATATGTACAGGGTCAGCTCTTACCATGGACAGTTACCTGCAGTATGGTGCAATGCACTAGGCACACCTACTCATGCTATTAGCATGCAGCAATAAACTCTGGTGCATATCATGCCAGTTTATTGCTCTCAGGCACACCACTTGAATGTGTGCCCAAGACCACACTCACTGAGCCAGGTCAGAGCAGCCCCAGCTGGCAGGGGGCCAGGGTGGTCAGCCTGCCAGCCCAGGGCCACTCTGACCCAGCTCATCCTGCTGCAGAGGGGCTGGCTGGGTCATGACGGTGCTCCAGTGCAAGGCTAGCTGGTGGGCATCCTCCCACACTGAAGCACCCTCATGCCCCAGCCAGCCCTGTCAGCATCTACACATATGCTGCTGCTCACGAAAAAATTCTGCAGCAGGGTAGTACAGCTGCTGGGGATGTATTTACAAATACTGCCTTGCTGCAGAGTTAATTAATTTCCTGTGGCTTAATATGGCTATCTGTCGAATTGCAAGATGTTTACTATAGAGCTAATTAGTCTACTCCACAGTAAGCATCTCATGTAGATGCACTTGCTAAGGAGTAAGACAACATTTGATGCCCTGATATTTCCCAGTGTGGCTCTGCAAGCCAGGCGACACGTTGGCAGTTCATTTTCCTTTTTTTCTCTCTTATTCCTTATTCTTACGCCAACACTCTCAAGCTGCTGCTCTCTTGCTCTCCCTTCTTCTTCTCATCTTTCTGGTCTATGCATTTTATCATGTTTCCTCATCCCATAGTGCCTTGGACCTTCCCCTTGTCTTCTATTGCCTAGCACCTTCTCTCCCCACTTCCAAATTCACCCCACAACTTCCTACCTTTTGTCCGCCTCTTCAACAAACTCTGCCTCCTCCTTCACCTGAATTGCCATCCTGTAGTTAGGTATTATTTAGATTCCAAATCCTATGAGACAGCAAACATATCAACAAGAGATACAGTCCAAGACAGTAAGTTTAATTCAAATTAGAACTTGGAAAAGCTTTGCAATCGGCATAAGACTGTTGCAGGCCCCATGACATAACTGGGATGGGAGGAAACATTCTTTGTAACGTTCTTGTCTAAGAAAAGATGCAGCTGATGTGACTCGGTATGCCCCTCTGAAGTTAGTGCAGTGATTCTAAATGTCACCAACTGCCCCTGAAGCTGATATTTTGTTTCAGGCTGGATCATGGTAGATGGTTGCAATTGATTCCAGTAGCAAGGTTCAAAATTATTTGAAAACAGTGAATTTGCATGTTTCAGGTGTTTATTTAACAGGGAGTGGGGTTGGAATATAACACGTTCTTATTCACGCCTGCTGCAAACAGAATGGCATCTTAAGAGTTTAGCAGGATTCATATACTAACTACCTATCACGCATAGCCACTCAGTTGAGCACAAAACCTTTTCCACAATGCAGCACACCTGCAAAGTTGACATGTATCCCTATAGTGCTATGCCCATTATCATCCCAGCAGCATCTTTCCCTCCTCTGCTGTGTGCAGGTAACTTATGGTCTGTCAGCTGTTCTTATTCTAAACCTTTTGTTTGTTTTGTTTTGCTTCTAGTTGAAACTTGGCATCCTGAGATCTTCAATGTGAAATCAACTTTTAAAAAAATCGAGGGGAAATGACTAGCTTTAGAGTAACAGAGGAAGTTGTTATTTCTGAATAAATATTTCTGTGCGTCGATTCCTTGTAAGACTCATTATATTTAAAACAAATAATGGAAAATTAAAAGTTCATAATACAGTTTCACTGCATTTAAGGGCCTTTCCCCAATGGACACAGAAAATTTAGCCGCATATGCTTTCTGTAATATGCAGTAGATTGCTTATATGGCAAATAAAATGTCTACTTTATTAAGTATAATGATTGCATACTGGCATTACAAATATCTTTTGGAAAAATACGGGGCTTGTGTAAGATGTTACCATCTTTTAAAGAGCTTGTGTGGTGAAGCTCTCTTTTTAGCTTATATAGTAGCACATATTTCCTGTATATTAAAACAGTGCTTTTCAAACTTTTTTGCTGTCTGCAAAATATTGCTTCTCAGACCCCCTACACCTGACACATTTCAGCATTTCCTTAATGTCAACACATTTTGTGGTCATTACTCATGCCCATAGACCAATTAGAAGCTCCATACCCATTATTAAAATGTAGATTTGTACTATTTGGAAAAGCGCTGCATACCCCTGGGGACACACATAACCCAGTTTGAAAACCACCGTATTAGAGAATTCCTAAGTAAACTCCTTCTCTCTGTTATGTGTTCTTCTCCATTAGATGGCAAGCAAGTGGAAATGGTCTCTGTATGACATTTCAGCTTCACAGCTACCTATGATTTTTAGTCTTATAAGAAGCTTCAAAATAAAAATAATTCTGCATTTACTGTTAATCATCACTTCTGCTGGTGTTGTCATACTTTAGTTGGAAATATGATCTGGTTCCTGTAGTATCTCCCTCTACCCCTAACCCACTACCAGTGGCAATGCATAAGGGGTGCACAGGGGAACATGTGCACCCCCCTGAGAGTGCTGGTGCATGCCCTGTCAGTCAGCATTCCTGGGCAGGAGGGCAGGCGAGAGCACTGGTGCTCCTCCTGAGAGCACGGACCAGGGAGTGGGGGCTCACCCAGAAGTGCCAGCAGCACACTGCTGCCACTTGTGGGTCAGGGGGATCGGCCGCAGGGGGACATCCCCCCCTCCCCTCGGTCGATGACTGGCCACTGAAGGGGCAGGTGCCCCCCACCAACTCAAGAGGCACCAGTCGCCCATGCCCAGTACCCTATGACCCCATACCAATTAAAAAACTTCAGCCCCAACAGGAACATTAGGACTAAGAATACAATGCTAGGTGCTTGATCTTTAGTCACTGATTGCTTTGCCATTGACTTGAATGGAAGTAGTATCAAGCCCTATATTCTATACACTTTTTTCTGGATGTTTTCTCTCCATGAAAACAAAAACACAGTTCTCTCTCTGTGAACCTACGTTTGCTATGAGTTTCCCTTCTTTGAAACTCAATTATGTTCCTAACTTTACTTACATAGAGCCGCTATATTGAAATCTACTCCTCCACTGGGCTCAATTAATCCATTTTATTTTAAAGTGCTTTAATTTAAAATAGTAGTTGATAAGCCTGTAGGCTGTACTTTATAGCTGCACTGAAAGCATTTCATAATCCCAACTAGTGCAATGATTTATTAAATATGTCTGCATGGAATTCTATCAATCCATCCTGTGGTTGCAGAATGGGTCATAATTGAAATATAATTATTTAATTTCATTTCAATTCCCAACTGCATAACCTACAGATTTAGGTTGAATCATAGTGTGCAAAAGACAATTCTCTTAATTTCAGGAAAGAGTTAGCTACCACTTTGACTTGAACTAATTTTCATACATTGTTCATTTTTCAGTGTCATCATTCCCTGTGACATGTACAAGAGTGAGAGAATCTATTTTACATAGTCTGCTTTCCCTCATTCTCTTATTTCCTCTCTCCATTTTTAATGTGTCACTGATCCTTGGAATGTCCCATATTATTCTGATGATAAACAGATGTTCAACTTTGATTGCATCTATTAGTTGGAATCACTGAGCCCCTTGGCTGCAATAAGTTTCATGCCATTTGGTCCTTGTGAAAAATGGCTGGTTCTCATCTTTCAGACAGGCTACAAGCAAAGGCAAGGAACCAGACTGGAGATGATCTCTGTGACATTTCAGCTTTACAACTACCTATGATTTAAGTCTTAAAGAAACTTCAAAATACAAACAGCTCTGTATTCACAGTTACTCTTTGATCCTCTAGAAATATCTTGTAGGTCATATGGATGGAGTGTGTTCAGTTCCCAGGGTTGTGTTGCATTGCATTCTTTTCTCTGTATGTGCAGAGGCAACAGTTTCAACTTAGGTCATGGACACATGAATGAGCTAACTTGGTTCAAGTCAAGCCATGTAAAAGCTACAAACACATGGTGCAAGCCCTAAAAATCATGTACCCTTATCCCAAAAGCAGATGTATCGTGTGTCAATCTGAGGCAGTTCTCTCTCACTCTTTCAAATGCCTGCCTTTCAGTACACAGCCTGGTCATTGCTCATGCATAACCCACTAATCACTGTGCAGCTGGCACGGTGGGATTTGCTTCAGAGTTATGCCTTAAGCTTTGTCTCTCTGTTCATGTGTCCATGGCCTTATTTAAACTTTCTGTGTGATTATGTTCATTGGAACATTTTGAATGTATTCCCCTCTCAGCTAAGAGCATGGCTGACCATTTGGGCAGAAATTATTTTTGAACTGTCAAGGTTATTGTCAGTTGGAGAAGCTTCTGATAGCATTTTGGGAACTCCTTTACTAAACTCTTAATAGCAGATTTTATTTTAAGATAATGCACTCAAATAATGCTTCCTGCCTTAGTTAAATGGTCCACATACCTTTTTTGAAGGAGATTGGAGCTAGTATACAAGTCCTTTTACCATCATCACCTTTCTGAAATGTTACCTACTAATCAGTAGGAACAGGGCCAAAATGTTTGCCTTATGCTTTCAGTGTATTGATCTGTAGGTGGACCAGGCCACAGGGGTAGCTGTGATACCCCCTTGTGGCCATGTGAATCCAGCCCCACTCTGGCTCCTCCAGGTGCCTTCCCCCTTTTTTTCCCCTCGCCTGCCATGTGTTGATGGAATTATTTTAGTGTTAAAGAGAGCCTGCCTCAGAGTCCCACAACAAGGCCTAACCTGTTTTGGTTAATAGGTACCTCCCACACCGAGCTGACCACAGTTCTGTTCCCTCAAGCCCTAAGGCCCCCCCCCCCCCCCCCAGCGCCATTCATATCTCATGACACCTGTTGCCTTAGCTATACATCCTCCCCTGTAGCCATGCCCATGGCTTGCACATGTTACTGCATCAGTTGAGTACCAGCCTGTACAGGCTTCCCCTTCTTGACTTTAGCCAACTGGTTGCTCTTGCTGGGGACTTCTAAGCCTAGGCCCACATGTCCTGGCCTGACTCTTCAGCCCGGCCTTCCCTGTGGTCTCACTTGGCAGGCCTCCTGGCCCTGTCTTTCTCAGCATCTAGCCTAGGCCCCTGGTGTTCATGACCCAAATGAGGTTTCTTGCACCCCCTGTTCCAGCTGTCTGCAGTCCTGACACAGGTAAGGCTGATTGTATCCTCTGTGCCAACCTCTCTATGGTCCTTGACCCTGTCTTGACTGTATGCTGGGTCCCCCTCAGACACCTCTGTGGCCTCCTTACCAAATCTACTAGCCACATCTGGCCCTCAAGTTATCCTAATCAGAATGTAAACACAGACACAATGGCTGTACATCAAAAATCCTCCAACACTGGATCATTTCTCCCTGCAAGCTAAAAGTCCCCCTTAACTCTTTCCTTTTAGCTTTCTGGGACAGCTTGGGCACTGAGTGCCAGTCTATCCCCTGCAGCCGTCTTCTTTAGGAGGCCAGACTGATCACCTGGGCTAGGGACAGAAATTACAAACAAGCCAGTTTAAGTGATCAGAAACTGGTTTAAACCAGTAACAGAACATAAGTTCAGTGCACATAAACCAGTTTCAAAATGGCTGAAACTGGTTTAAGATAAACCTGGTTGCATGTAGTATCAGATTTAACTGATTTAGGTCAAACTGGTTAATGCAATATCTGTCCCAGACCCCCAATTAAGTTAAACCAGAGTCCCTAGGTTGGCCATGCCCCTTCCTGTCCCAGGCTGCTGCTGCTGCTGTGGCTGGTTGCTGCAAGCTTGGTCTGAGAAGCTTCTGGGGAGAAGATGGCCAGGCCCTTTCCTGTCTCTGGCTACTAATAGATGCTGGCTTGGTCTCAGAGCTTTTGGAGTAAGTTGGCTGCACCCCTTCCTGCCTTGGGCAGCTGCTGTTTGCTCCCCCCCCCCCCCCCGCTCCCAGGGGGTGCTCTTCTGCTGCATGCTGCTGCCACCCTCAGGGAGGGGTCCACTTCACTACATCCCAGCTTCTGCACCCCTGTTGTGGCCTGCTGCCCAGCCTGCCACCAAGCTGCAGTCAGGGGACAGCCTGGGGAGGCAGCCTGCACTACCTGTGGTCCCCTCCCCCACCATCACTGCCGGAGCCTAAAGGAACCTTGTATGCCCCAGCTGCCTTGGCAGGCCACCCCCACCTTCAGCTCCACTCTCACCAGAAGCACACCCTGAGTGGCTGAACTGGACAGCTCCTACCATCACTGAGCTGAGTTCAAGAAGAGTGGTTGCTCCTCAAGGGAGGGATCCTCAATGTACAAACTAAGTCTATTCCGTCTCGGAGGAAAGGCAGCAAGAGGGCACAGCAGCCCCCCCGGCTCTCTAGGGACCTAGCAGACCTCCTGAGGCTAAAAAGAAAGGCCTACAAAGGATGGAGAATGGGAGTCACCTCCAAGGAGGATTATTCTGCACTGGTCCGGTCCTGTAGGGAGCAGACCAGGAAAACCAAGGCTGCAACTGAACTCCAACTAGCTTTGAGCATCAAGGACAATAAAAAGTCCTTTTTCAGATATGTGGGGAGCCGGAGGAAAAGCAGGGGCAACATTGGACCCCCCGCTGAACCAGATGGGGCAACTGACAACTGACGCCCAGGAAAAAAGCCAACCTATTAAATAGGTACTTTGCGTCGGTCTTTCATCAGTCCCATGGGATGCCCATGCCTGCTACGGACTGGGAAGTCCGGGTGAGGGTGATCCCCTGCCCTCCATTAATGCTGACTTCATGAAGGAACATCTTGAGAAGCTGGATACCTTCAAGTCAGCCGGCCCTGACAATCTTCACCCCAGGGTACTCAAGGAGCTGGCGAGCATCATAGCCCAGCCTCTAGCGCGGATCTTTGAAAACTCTTGGCACTCTGGTGTAGTGCCTGAAGACTGGAAGAAGGCCAATGTAGTGCCTATCTTCAAGAAAGGGAGGAAAATGGATCTGGCTAACTATAGGCCCATTAGCCTGACTTCTATCCCGGGAAAGATCTTAGAAAAGTTTATTAAAGAGGCCATCCTTAATGGACTGGCCGACGCCAACATCTTAAGGGATAGCCAGCATGGGTTTGTTGCAGGTAGGTCTTGCTTGACCAATCTCATTTCCTTCTACGACCAGGTGACCTATCACCTGGACAAGGGAGAAGAGAATGATGTCATATATCTTGACTTCAAAAAAGCCTTCTATCTGGTTTCCCATGATCACCTCTTGGAGAAACTGGCCAATTGTCGCCTTGGGTCCTCCACGATCCACTGGCTGGAAAATTGGCTCCGTGGTCAGACCCAGAGGGTAGTAATTGATGGAAGTCACTCATCATGGTGTCCTGTGACCAGTGGGGTCCCCCAAGGCTCTGTCCTTGGACCCGTGCTGTTCAACATCTTCATTAATGATGTGGACACTCGAGTCAGAAGCGGACTGGCCAAGTTCGCCAATGACACCAAACTTTGGGGCAAAGCATCCACAGCAGAAGACAGGCGGGTGATCCAGGCTGACCTGGACAGGCTCAGCAAGTGGGCGGACAAGAATCTGATGGTGTTCAACGCCGACAAATGCAAGGTTCTCCACCTTGGGGAAAAAAAACCAGCAGCATCCTTACAGGCTCGGCAGTGCTATGTTGGCTAGCACTATGGAAGAAAGAGACTTGGGGGTCATCATTGACTGCAAGATGAACATGAGCCTGCAATGCGATGCGGTGGCTAGTAAAGCGACCAAAATGCTGGCTTGCATCCGTAGATGCTTCTCAAGCAAATCCCGGGACGTTATTCTCCCCTTGTACTCGGCCTTAGTGAGGCCGCAGCTGGAGTACTGCGTCCAGTTTTGGGCTCCACAATTCAAAAAGGATGTGGAGAAGCTTGAGTGAGTCCAGAGGAGAGCCACGTGCATGATAAGAGGTCAGGGAAGCAGACCCTACAATGACAGGCTGAGAGCCCTGGGGCTCTTTAGCCTGGAAAAGCGCAGGCTCAGGGGTGATCTGATGGCCACCTATAAGTTTATCAGGGGTGACCACCAGTATCTGGGGGAACGTTTGTTCACCAGAGCACCCCAAGGGATGACGACTAGGTTGAATGGTTATAAACCATGGCAAGACCATTTCAGGCTGGACATAAGGAAGAATTTCTTTACTGTCCGAGCCCCCAAGGTCTGGAACAGCCTGCCGCCGGAGGTGGTTCAGGCGCCTACATTGAACATCTTCAAGAGCAAACTGGATGCTTATCTTGCTTGGATCCTATGACCCCAGCTGACTTCCTGCCCTTTGGGCAGGGGGCTGGACTTGATGATCTTCCGAGGTCCCTTCCAGCCCTAATGTCTATGAAATCTATGAAATCACCATTGTTGTTGCCACTGCCACCATTGTTTCTGCTGTTGCCTCCTCTCAGGAGAGAGGGCGATTTCCTGCTGCACCACCTGACACCACACCTGCACTGGATCACTTCCTAATTGACTGACTGCTCCTACCCTCCCCCACAGCTTCCTCGCTGCATCTGATCCTGATTTGTCTTCCTACCTACTGCTCTGCTGCTGGAGGCCTGAGGGACTTCTGGACAGATCTTCCATGAACAAAGCCCTACCACTGCTCCAGCCATCCTTTACACGTGCCTCAGCAGCCTTCCCTGTGTTTTTGCCCTTGTGTGGTAAGTCCTGTGGTCCACTCCCCCTGACCTGGTGTTTGTTGTGTGGCTGAGTAAGCCAGTTTGAGTTTCCCCAGCCCGTGTGTGTGTGTGTGTGTGTGTGTGTGTGTGTGTGTGTGTGTGTGTCCCCAAACATTCTCAAAGCATAGGCCTCCCAGGGTTTTTTGGTTTTGTTTTGTTTTTCTTTTTTCCCTGGGGGGCTGTGGCTCAGTGAGCTTCAGCCCCCTTCCTCCCTACCCCACTTCTGTCCCACAACTGCAGCCTACCCCTACTGGATTCACCAGCCCTGTGGGATATTTTGTTTTTCTTCATTGTCTTCCCTGCCCTCATGTGAAATGATGGCAGGGCAGGAACCTTCTTGGGGAGCAGATGCCCCTACAGAGCTTTCTGCAGCCCCCACTATAGGAGTGGATCCCAGCCAAGCCCCTAAGGGAATGCTTGCCCCCGCAGCCTCTTGAAGGTAGAGTCCAACCAACCTCCTCCAGGGGTGGAAAAGTCTGCAATCTCTGCTGCAGGGACAGGTGAGACTCTGGTAGGGAGCCAACAGGGCCAGGGGTTCATCCCTGGCCAGCCCCCCCCCCCCCCGGAGGGGTTCCCAAGCCCCCTCTCCCATCATCAGGGACCAAGGACAAGGGCAGTGGGAAGGGCTCCTCTTCAGCCTCCTCCACAGCTGGGGGTGGGAAGAGCAAGGGCCCTGCCCTGAAGCCTAGACCACTGGTGCCTGAGGGGACCAGGTGCACTACACCAGCCAGCACACCCACTCAGCCTGTCCCTGGCCTTAGCTCAAGCCCCACCAACATGGCCCCTCAGGGTGGGAACCACACCTATGCACAGGCAGCTGCGGGGAGACCCAAATCTGGGGGGTCTGAACCCTCTACTGCCAGCTCTTCCAGCTCAGACAGCAGAGCCCTCTTTCCAGCACTCACCTGCAGGTACAGGGTGAAGTGTCAACTGCCCAAGTGGGAGAACCTGCACTTTGAGACCTAGGTGCAGGCCCTGGCTCAGGTAGTGGGAGGCCTCCAAGATCATGGCAGCCTCCTGCTTTCATGGCAAGGGGGTCTTTTTCCTTGTCTTGGAGGCTGCTGCACAAAAGGCAGTGGAGAGGGGGCTCGTGGTGAAGGGTGAGTATGTCCCCCAGGGTGGTCCCCAGCTCCATCCTTCCCTATATCCCCAATTGGGCCCTGCTCCCCGAGCTCCAAACCCTGGGGAGAGTTAACTCCTTGGTGGTGGCCTCTCACTGGGGCACCAAGACCCTGGTCTCCACCATGTGTGCTCTTTCCATTGCCAGGTCATGCTGCAGCTGTCAGTGGGAGTGCGGCTGGAGACTGAGGGGTGCCTGGTCATTCCTTATTAGGGGGGCCTGTTAAGGATTTTCTATACACTGGGGAACCTGTGGTGCTTCTGGTGCCATGCCCCGGGTCACTCATGTTATGAGTCTCCCATGGGCCAGGTGGGGAGGGCATCTGCAGGTCCCACTGGAAAAAGGGGTGTCCTTACCACTGGTGTTCCACCCCCCAACCAAGTCTAGTGGAGTCCCAGGGAGGGCACCAGCAACTAGGGGGAGAGAGCGGCTGGGGGGTCCTGCTCCCTAGTCATATCTCTGTCATGGCTGCCCCACCCCTGCAACCCTCATCTTCTCTTGTTGGAGCCTGTCCACCTGAGGACCAGCCCATGGCTGAGTTGGTGCAGGTCACCTCTGGGTGTAAAGGCAAGAAGACCCAGAAACAGTTGGAGTCCTCTGACGTGGAGGACTCCTCTCCCCCTCCCAAGACCACCACACAGGGTGAAGGAGTGGCCTAGCCTCCAGGGGCCTCCCTATCTGTGCCTGACACCCCTGCCCTGGGGAAGATCAAATAGGTGATCCCCATGGAGAAGGTTTCAGGGCTGCTAGATAGTCCCAAACAGGAGCCCGTGGGGGAAGCCCTTCATTCTGCTGACCAAGGCCTACCCCCTGAAACTATGGCTGCCAAGGCTGAGGCCTGCCCAAAGGAAGGCCTGGCGGCAGAGCCTCCTCTCTCTGATCTAGGGGGTACAGAGCCCCTGGGGCTCACCCTGGTGAGTTCTGAGGGAAGAGGTCCCCTTTCCCAGGACCCTGAGGCAGATGCCAAAGCCACCCCAGTGTCTGGTTGGTCTCTTCCCTCCTCCTTCTAGGAAAACCTAACCTACAGCCTGCCCCATAGTCCTGCACCAGAGTTGGTCACAGTGGGGTCCCCTAATCAACGGGCTGATCTCAATAGGGACCCTTCATTGACCCCCCAGGGCTCCATCTCTTCCCCACTATTTTGTGAAGGAGCCCTACCCCTCTCCCAGGGGGCTGCAGAGCTCTCCCAATCCCAACCAGAGTCCGGGGTCTTAGCAGACCGGGGGGACCAAATAGTGCTAGAAGAGCCTTCTGAACTCCAGGACCATGAGGAGGATGCCCGAGAACCAGTAGGCTCCATGAAGCCTGCAGACCTTTCAGTCCCAGCGGTCTCCAGGGATGAACTACTTGCATTTCTTGACCATGACTACACCTGCCAGTCCACCAGCAAAGTACAGCTAGCCTTGGACTGCTGAGGAGAGTTTGACAGTGTCCTCACCACTGTGAGGGTGCTGCCAGGGGAAGGCAAGGGGCCCAAAAGCTGCAATGCCCAAATCTATAGGTGGGCCTGCAGTTTTATAGATTCCCTCTATGCATATCAGAGAGTGCTACGCTAACTGACGGGCCCCACACTGAGCGATGAGATGCGTGAGGCCCCTGCTGAACCATCTACTCCACCCCCGCCTCCCCCCCCAGCCATGGGGTCATTTAAGATTGTGACCCTCAACATCCATGGCTGCAGAAAGGATCTCTGGAGGTACTGGGTGCTCTCTCCTTCAGGAGGGGGGGTACCCCCTGGTATTCTTGCAAGAGACCCTGATGACTCCAGTTGATGAACCAAATTGGCAGCTGGAGTGGGGAGTCAGGGTCTTTTTTAGTCACCTCTCAGCCACCTCATCTGGGGTGGCCACCCTGTTCTCCCCGGGCCTGCAGCTGGAGGTTCTCCAGGATATTTTGGTGGTGCTGCGCCACCTGCTGCACCTCCAGGTCAAGGTGCGGGGGCTGGTCCTGAACCTTCTGAATGTGTACACCCCTGTGAAGGACGTGGAGTTAGCAGATTTATTCTGCCAGGTGACCGCATACATCAGCACCCTCAACCCTTGTGAGTGCTTGGTCCTTGGCAGGGACTTTAATGTCACCCTAGATGTGTGATACTGGTCAGGCAAGGAGCAGAACCAGGCCGCCTTGGGTGTCCTTGGGGAGATCCTGATGGACTACTTCCTGGTGGACGTCTGGTCCTGGTGGACGTCTGGTGTGCCTGTCACCCTGCTGAACCCCCTGCCTTCACTTATGTGAGGGTGGGGGAGGAGCAGGCATGCCACTCCCAGTTAGACCAGGTTTATATCTCTTTGCCGTACTTTGTCTGGGCCCACTTCTCTGGCATCCGGCCAACCCCTTTCAGTGATCATCACCTTGTCTGGGCCAAGGCCACACTGGGGCCTGGGCATCTGGGATCAGCCTACTGGCATTTCAATTCCAGCCTGCTAGAGGATGTGGACTTCAGGGAGGCTTTCCAGGAGTTCTGGCTGGCCTGGCGGGAGCAACGGGCAGCTTCCCCCTTGGCTCAGAGATGGTGGGACATTGGGAAGGTGCTCATCTGGCTTTTTTGCTGCAGCTACACTCAGGGACACAACCAGCAGGGGGAGGCGGTGTGGGAGCAGCTTGAGCTGAAAGTCCTAGAGCTGGAGGGGTGCCTGGCCACTGATCCAACCAACCTGTCCCTCTGTGGAGAGTGTCAGGAGGAGGTGGGAAGAGCGTCATGCTGTGGACGACCACCGAGCCCATGGTGCATTTGTCTGCTCGTGCATCCAGCTCCTTTGGGAGATGGACTGCAGCTCCTGCTCCTTCTATGCCCTGGAGAGGAGGTGGGGGGCCAAGAAGTACATCACCTGCCTTCTGGTGAGTGATGGCACCCCCCTCACGGATCCAGGTGAGATGCATCAGTGCATGCAGGCCTTCTACAAAGACCTCTTCTCCCTGGATCTGATCGATGCCAAGGCCTGTCAGACACTGTGGAAGGGACTCCTGCAGGTCAGCATGGGTGACCGGGACTGGCTGGAAGCTCCTCTCACTCTGGCTGAGTTTTTGGCTGTGCTCTGCCTGGCAACAAGGCTCCGGGCATTGACAGGCTGACCTTGGAGTTCTACCAGGCTTTCTGGGATGTCCTCGTCCCAGACCTTGCTGCAGTTTGGGCTGAATCTGAGGGAAGTGGGGAGCTCCCCCTGTCATGCTGGGGGGCCATGCTGACCCTCCTGCCGCACAAGGGAGAGCCTCATGACCTAAGGAATGGGTGTCCCATATCCCTCTTCTGCACAGATTACAAGGTAGTAGTGAAGGCCATCTTGCTGCTCCTGTGGTCCGTGCTGATGGACATGATCCATCCCAACCAGATGTACATGGTGCCCAGATGTTCCATCTTCGACAATCTGTACCTGGTTCAGGACCTCCTGGAGCTACCGCGCTGGGAGGTCCTGTCTTTTACCCTCCTATCCCTGGACCAGGAGAAGGCATTTGACAAAGTAGATCATGGGTACATCACAGGCACACTGCCGGCCTTTGGCTTTGGGCCCCCACTTCGTGCGGGCTCTCCAACTGCTGTACACCTCTGCAATGTTTAGTCAAGCTCAACTGGACTTTGATGGAGCCCATCCCATTCATGAGAGGGGTGCATCAAAGCTGCCTACTGTCAGACCAGCTGTATGCTTTGGCCCTGGAGCCCTTCCTCATTCTCCTGTGGAAGTGGGTGGCGGGGTTGATACTCCAGGAGCCAGCAGTGCAGCTGCTCCTGTCATCATATGCTGATGATGTACTCCTCATGGTCCAGGACTCAGGCAACCTGCTGCGGTTGGAGGCCTGCCAGGCATTGTACTCAGTGGCCTTCTCTGCCTGGGTCAACTGGGTCAAGAGCTTTGGCCTGCTGGTGGGTGATGGGTGACAGGTGGGCTCACTCCCACCCATGCTTCACGGGATCTGCTGGGGCATGGGCTCACTGCTCATCTTGTACCTGTCCCCCACAGACCCCTCCCCACCTGAGAACTGGCATCAGCTGGAGGCAAGGGTGGTAGAGCGGCTCTAGGCATGGGCAGAGCTCCTGCAATGTCTCTCCCAGCATGGGAGAGTGCTGGTGCTGAACCAGCTGGTCCTGTCCATGCTCTGGCACCGCTTACACACCCTGCCTGTGCCCCCTGAGGTCCTGGCAGGACTCCAGTGATTGGTGCTGGAGTTTTTTTGGCTGGGATGGCACTGGGTCACTTCAGAGGTCCTGAGCCTCCCCTTGCAGGAAGGCAGCCAAGGCCTGGATTGGCTGCGCAGCCAGGTCTTGGCATTCCCCCTTCAGGCCCTGCAGTGACTGCTATATGGTGTTGGCAGCCACACGGCATGGGGCCACCCGATGCATGCTTTCCTCCACCACTTCCAGGGGCTCCAATATGACTGGCAGCTCCTCAGCCTGTGGGGCTTCTCCCTGCAGGACCTGCAAGGACTGCCAGATTTCTTCCAGGACCTCCTCTGGGTCTGGAGGCTGGTCTCCACCTCCAGGTCCCCCACAATAGGGTGCCAAACTGCTCGTCAAGCCCCTCCTCTGGAAGGTGCTGATGGCAGAGGCGCCCTGGTTGCAACAGAGGTTGATCCTGGCTGGTGTCGCCCATCTTGGAGACCTCCTGGACTACAATAAGCAGGAGTGGGTGGACCCCTCTGTGGTGCCCTGGTGCATGGATCTACCCACGACACATGCAACCTGTCATCTGGTCCAAGAGGTGAAATCTGCCTACCTCCCAACGCCCTTGCCTTTATTGATCAGGTCCTGTGAGGTGGCGGTCCCCACCCCTCTGTGTCGTCCAGCCCACTGGAATTTGTCGTGGGGCCAGTGCCTCGCACGGCTCCATGGTGCTCCCTGCTCCACCACCTGAGCTGGCTGGAGGACACCAGACCAGTCTGCTTTTCCACTGTCCATTGCCATCACATCTACATGCTTATGCACCACATTGTCCATCATGCTACCCTCATGTCCTGCCCAGACTCCAAGTGGCAGGACCTGCTCAGTGAGGGCATGACTGGGGCACCTCAGTGGCTGAGTCTGTACTCCACCCTCATCCCACGAGCCACTGGGGACCTCAGCTGGTGGCTCCTCCATGGAGCCGTCACCACAGGTGCATATGTGACAAACTTCATGGACATCCCAGTCTCCTGCCCCTTTTGTGAGCACAGGGAGACCCTGGCACACACGACCCTCTAGTGTGCCAGGTCACAGCTTCTCCACCTCCAGAGCCTCCTCTTGAGGTCATGGTTAAATTTCACCCCCATCCTTTTTGTTTTTGGTCACCCCATCCATGGTGCCACCAAGTCCCGGGACCTCCTAGTCAACCTCTTCCTGGCCCTGGCCAAGTGGGCCTTGTATTTGAGCAGGAAGGAGGCTCTGGCCATGAAGGTGCCCAGAGACTGTGGGGCCACTTTCCTCTCACTTGTCTATGCATGTCTCTGGGCGGAGCACCAGTGGGTGGTGTCCACCGGCTCCTTGGATGCCTGAGGGCCGGCGGGTGCTGCCCAGGGTGCTTTGCTCGGTGTCCCCCTCAGGCACACATGTTTTGACCCTTTGACCAACACAACACTTGTATCCTGTTTTTTGCCTTTCTTGTCCCAAGAATTCTGTTGTATTTTTCACCCACTGGCCCCACAAAGTAGGGGCTATTAGTTAGCCAGGTGGGCCTTAAAGCCCATGATACTTGAAGGATACAAATAGACAGAAGCTTCTGGGGCCCAGCCAATTGGTACCTGGGGGTACAAGAAGTACCCCTTGTGCCACATTACCCCTTGTGCCAACTGGACTGCTGAAGCAGCCCTGAGAGTTTCCCATATCCTTTACCCACTGCAGCAGTCTGGCAGTGGGGGGCTGCTGCCTGGCTGTGACCTCCTGTGCACCTGCCAGACCTGGATGAGAACTGCACAGCCAGTAGAGACATCTTCCCCTCTGGGCCAGCTGCCAGTTGCCTGTGGCTGCAGAGTTGGCCTTTGTGCCACACTACTGCCATATGTGCTCCCTGGCCAGCCATCTGGGCAGCTATCACCTGGAAGATGTTCTCAGTGTGGTGCCCTGCTTTGAACTGTCAAAGCATGTCTTCCTGGCCTCAGTTGGAGATCAGCCACCTCCAGCTGGGTCTAAGGTGTCAGCTCTGAGAAGACTCCTCTCCCTGAGTCCTGCCACTTCCCTCCGTAGCAGGAATTCTGGTTTTCCCTACTTGAAAACTAAAAAATCCCAAAGTCACTCTGTAAAATACCCCAAAATCCATGTTTCTCCTCAATTAAAACAAAAGACCACTATATATATAGAGAGAGAGAGAGAGATAGTGATCGGTTGGGCAATGTTTTATTACTATACCCACACTGTAAAAGCAACTTGGAAGCCTACCAGTGTCTCTATCATCATAATAAAATGACTTCTAAATACCTATATGTTTTGCTGTTTGCCTTTTGTTTTCTTACTTACCATAGAGCAGTTAGAGCTCCCTGTGACCCCTTCACTAACCAGGATGTAGAAACAGCTGCCCCTGCAGCCACAGCCAGCAGGTCTCATCCTGTCTGGCAGCTGGGCATGCAGAGTGTATGCTGGGGGGATGTGGGGTTTGCAGGGGGGGTGGGGTGATGTGGGGGGACAGTGCAGGGGGGCTGCTCAGGAAGGGTGGGTCCCCTGCCCCCCCCCAAAGGGTGCAGCCCCCCCTGCACAGCTCATGGACTGCCCCACACAGGGGCTACAGCCCCCCAACAGGGGCCACATGGCCCCCACAGGGGATACCATCCCCTGCTGCAGGGCCCACATGACTCCCTCAGCCCCGCAGATTGCTGCCCCACCTGGCCACATACTGCACCCACTCCCCCAAATCCCCTCAATGCTTTCCCCGCCCGGCCCAATCCCCATCTTGCAACCCCGAGCCCCCCGATGGCTGCCCACCTGACCCCAGCCTCCCAGCATATAAAAAAATAAAAAAATAAAAAAGCCTCGCACTCATGAGCAGTAGTAGGGGCTGTGGGGGCTCTGGGACCATGTGGCAGAGCCCCCTGGCACATCACAGGACAGTGGAGGGAAGCAGGGCTCCCATATTGCCCCCTCCAGCTGACCTCACCCCTGATGCCCCCCTGCCCAGCCCCAGCAATCCAGGACTCAAAAAATAAAATCAAACAAAATAAAGCCCCACACTCACCGGCAGTAGCAGCTGCCACTGCCCCATTGTGTGGGTGTGGTCAGGGTCGGCAGGACGCTGCATGGTTCTGTGCACTGTCGGGCATCTGGGGCCACTGAGGCTCTCACCTGGGCCCTGTGCTACATGGTTGGGGGGGGGCAGTGACCCCCAACAGCAGCTGCTACTGCCGGTGAGTGTGGGGCTTTTATTTTTTTTAATTGCCAGGATTCTGGGGCCAGGTGGGGCAGTAATCGGGCTGTCTGGTGGGGCAGGTGGGAGATAGGGCCATGCAGATCAGTGACTTGGGGACTGGAGGAGTGAGCAGAGGATGGGGCCAGGCATGACAGTGATTGAGGGAGGTTGGCAGAGTGGGGGGGGGATAGGGCCAGGCAGGGTAGCCATCGTGGGGGCTCTGGGGGTAGGTGGGGGATGGGGCCATGCAGGGCAGCCATCAGAGGGGCTGGGGGAGTGGGCAAGGGATGGGGCCAGGTGGGGCAGTGATCCAGGGGCCTGGGAGAGCAAATAGGGCCATTGGGAGTCCCCCAATAGTCCCCTTCCCCCTCCTCCCACTCCCCCACACCCTACTTACTGGCATGGACCCTGCCCTACCCTGCTTTTTTCCCCAGTGTTTTTATTTTTTACCCCCTAATATTCAGGGGTCTAATTTTGCCCCCGTGCAGCAAATTTGTAGTGCAAGGAACATTTTTTCGTTCCCGCACGTGCCTTTTGAAGTGTCTCAAAGGGTTTTGAGATGCTGCAACAGGCACATGTGCACTCATGTGGATGTGCCTATGGGGCGCTTCTGGATGAGCACGGTCATGAGGTATGTGGCGCCACAAACACATTTGCAGTGCTACATACCACACAGTCTGGTGTTCTCCGTGCTGCAATGGTATACTGCCTGAGCATGCTCTGTGCCAGGTTTTTTTCTGCTTGGGCAGCGCATGCTGCTGAAAAGTAAAGCCAGGCTGCCTGGAGCTGTGTTGCACTACCAGCCAGGCTCTGCATGGCAGAATCACCATGGCTGCAGCCCTGGGGGTCCCCCAGGATCCCAGGTAAGGCTCCCCTGCCCACCCAGGGCAACTTGCTGCACACCAAAGCGTGTGTGGCACAGGTGTTCCCTGGGGATAAGTAGCTGTGGTGCAAGATGCTCTGCTGGTACTTGTACCTGGCAAAACAAACATCCATGCACATCTGAACGTGCCCACGAGGTTCAATAAGGACAAGGGCAAAGTCCTACACTTATTATGGTATAATCCCTGGGGACTGACTGGCTAAGCAACAGCTCTGCAGAAGAGGACCTGCAATTACAGTGGAAAATACACTCAATATGAGCCAGCAGTGTGCCCTTGTTGCCAAGAGGCTAATGGTATCCAGGGCTGCATTAGTTAGTAGTGTTGCCACCAAATCAAGGGAAGTGATACTTGCCCTCTATTCAGCACTGGTGAGGCCACATCTGGAGTCCTGTATCCAGTTTTGGGCCCCCCACTACACAAAGGATGTGGACAAATTGGAGGCAGTCAAGCAGCAGGTAACAAAAATTGTTAGGGGGACCAGGGCACATGACTTCTGAGGAGAGGCTGAGGGAACTGGGTTTATTTAGCCTGGAGAGGAGAAGCCTGAGGGAGGATTAAATAGGAGGTTTCAGCTACCTGAAAGGTGGTTCCAAAGAGGGTGGAGCTAGACCAGAGGTGGGCAAAATATGGTCCTTGGGCTAGATCTGGCCTGCCAAGTGATTTCATCCAATCCATGGGTTCCCACTTATTAATTGTACCCGACCTAACCTGTGCACATCACTCCCACCCTTATGCAGGAGGACCTCAGCCTGGCCAGCATGCACAGCTTCCAGGTGGGGCTGCTGTTGCCACTGCTGCAACCACCAGGGCACCTCCTTGGCTTCCCCAGCTTCCAGCAGCTCCTCCTCCTGTCCCTGCTCCAGTGCTTGCTCAAGAAAACAGGTAGGGAAATGGCAGTGCGTGGGAACGTGGACCATGAGGCCAGGAGCTGGCAGGAGCACAGAGTCTGGGGCCCGCAGCAGTGAAGAGAAAAAGGTAGAGATTGATTAAGTAGTTGATGGAGTCATGCCATTTTGAATACTCTTCTTGTTATTCCAAGAAAACAAATAGCCTAGAAAAAAAAATCTAAAAAATTGTAGATTGATTAAGTTTGGCAGTGACATTAGGTGTAAGTAAAAAGGAAGTAAGGTGTAAGCAGCAAGTAAAATCCAAGAGAAAGTGAGCTGCTCTGGAGCTGACACATGGCAAATAAAATAATAATGTTGACAAATGTAAAGCAAGATGTGTATAATATAAGCTGGCCACAGAAATGACAATGGAAGTACAAAAAATTAATAGAATAAAACAAGAACACGAGGACCTGTATAATATGCCTGAGTGGATCCTTGATTGGTTTGTCATGTCTAGATATTGAAGCGAAGGGGAAATAAAAATATTCACAGGACTATTGGTGAAACTATGTACTTCAAGTCTAACATAACTGCAATTTGAACTTGGTCACTGCAAATAGATGAAGGGTTAGATTCTACCACTCTTGACTATTGGTAGTACTTTATGGTACACTAATCCCACTGAATCAGTTTAGCTTTGTGGATAATAGGCAGGCACAGTTCTTTGGGTAGATGTGATATCTTTTATTAGACCAACTGAGAATCTGGCCCTAAATTCTTTAAAGGTGTAAGGCAAGGACTTTCAACATGCCTAAGGAAGTTTCACATAAAATCCCATTGAAATTTAGTAGGAGGTCAGGGAACTAACTCCTGCACATGCCTTTGAAAACATCCTAAAACAGTGTCGCTTTCTGCTGTGTGATCTGGAAAAGAGCAATGTTTGCTTTTATCAGGAAAAGGTGGTGGCCTCTGAATTTCTGCTCAGACTTGGCACTTCAGAAGACAGGTAATATTATTGTTCAGTTATCCATCATCACTTTTTGCTTTTTTTTGCTTGGCTTCTTGCTCCCGCACCAATAGGATCCACTCCCATCAACCTTTAATTCAACTAACTGATGGATTTTTTTTTTTTTTTAGTGCCACAAAAACAGCAATACTTTAAGTCGTATAATGATTAAATGAACTGGGAAGAGGTGATAACTGAGGGAAGCCTGGAAGGACTGAGTTTGTAAGTGAATTGGATTAAGTGTGAGGTGAGCAAAATCTGAACCAAAACATCCAGCTTTCAAATGCTTAATCTGGGGGTAGGTAAGAATCTAATTACAAACCTGAATTTTAAGATTACCTTTACTTTATATTGGAACCATGGATATGAACCCTGGATCTGAACCCTTCAGAGCATTTGAAATCTGCACCTAGATCTAAATTGTGTGGCTTTATTCAGTTTATAATTGGTGGGGGAGGAGAAGAAGAGGATTAATTAAGCTTGAGGATTCCCATTCCCTTGACATAATGTTCTGTGACTGTTCCCTATTTATTTGTAAATATCCAGCTGACATATTATTACTAGAGGTGAATTTGGGGCTTTGGACAGACATAACATCTGTAGTGCATTTATAGCAGTATAAATGTCTTTCTACAACTGTGAAAAGTGAATGGAGAAGTGTTCAGGCATGCCAACTGCTACAAAACTGACCACAAGTTCACTGGGATTAATTAGGTATTATTTTGTACCAGTATGTTCCTGTCTCGGGCGGCCGGAGCTGACCAGAGGATCGCTAATTTAATTGGACGTCAGGCAGGCTGGCGATGGAGAGGCGAGACAGCTTACTGATTTTAAAAGATTGCTTTTACTTACGCCACGTGGAATGGCAGCGCAGGTCTCGAGGTAGCTTGCTTGCGTTGTCACGGATGCTAACGAGTTACGAGCTAACGAGTTGACGAACAAAAAGGAACTGCAGGAAATGGGGGGGGTACATCAAGGACCCGGTGATGGGGAGATATTGGTGGGTGATCGGTCCGCCAAGTTTCCTCAATCGCGCTACAGAGTTCTCCGTAGTTACTCTGCCACGTGCTCAGAGGTCTCCGACTTGGGCGGAAGTTGCATGAACTTTTATATGTCCGGAGTGGCCAATAACGGACTGCTAGGTAAGAATAACTAATGAGGCGGAATGTGACCAAATTTGAAAGTAACTGCGGTTATTCAGGGCAGTTCTATTGTGACAGGGGCACTCAACTCATTTGGTTATGACATGCCCCCTTGACCATGTCACAATAGACAAGAGAATTAGGTTACAGGCAATTTTCGTCCAGGAACTCATTACTGTTACAAGGTTTAGCATAACACGTGGATATACATATATATACAAAAGTGGGAAGTTTAACAAGTTACTTTTTTAACAAACTATAAAATACAACGATTTATATACACAACAATGATTATCGCGATTAATGGTAAACACCAGGTAACTAAAGCGTTGACAATTGAATTAACCTAAACGCAGCAAATTGTTACCCTTAATTTTAAGTAATTTTCCTCTAATTCGATTTTCCAAGGTAATGCCCCCTATACGGAGGGTTTCTATAATCGTCTGATATATAAACACACACTCACACATACACACATGCATATATACACATATATATACATATATACACACGAAGACATATTTGTTTAGTGGGGTAACCTCATTATGCTTTTATTATATTTGTTTTAAATTGTAGCTCTTAGAACACTGATTTTCTGTGCCATCATTACCAATTTAACCATAATTATTATTAAGCGGCCTTTCCTCATTTCTTTGCTTAAGACTATCGAAATGCATCAACCTTGTCATGCATCACTACCTGCTTTTCTTCTCAACGACTTGACACTAAACACTTTCTGCCCTCCATCCAAAGCCTTCACTTTTCCCCTCTTCTCTCTCTCTCCTGTCTACACCCAACCTTTCTGCGACATCCCTAAAACCTTCAGATCACCACATTCTCTTTCAGTAATTCAGAGCTTGCATAATCTGGTTACAGTCAGCATGTCAAACAACTTGGACTGCTCTGTTAAGTGAGTTATCCTTCCCACTCAAACATTATGGCTTGGCTTCACTGCGTAAAGTTTTGAACAAACAAAACAAAACAAAACAAGTATATACAAGACAATTTTGTGATGAGCCGTTAGTTATGGCTTTGGCCCAGAACGATAGAAGGTTCAGAACCGAGTTGGAGGTTTCGAAGTCAGCTCCCGTTCGCCGAGGAACCTGTCAGTAACAGCAGGAATAGAGTGACATGGTTCTCGTGATCGGGCAGTCACAGATTACCACTTCATCACCGTCGAGCCTGAAAGGGAACAAACAGACAAACAAACAAACAACCAAAAGAAAAGAGGAAACTGGGAGAACAACAAGGCGGCGAGCTAGCCGGTTGCGATGAGCCAGGGTTGGTAATCGGTCATCATTTCTTCCTATGCATCAAACCTGAAGCCCAGTTCATTTGCTGGGTTCCGTTGGCCCTCATCCCCCAGGATGCGCAATTGTCGCGTCGTAAGCCTGGAGCAGTGTAGGAGGAACCTCAACATGGCCCTCTCCTCCGGCATTCGTTGCGGCAATGGTTGCGATTCTCGTGGGGCGTCGGGCTCATAACGCCTCGGTCTTTGGGCTTCGATGGGGTACGCCGAGGGTCGGTGTTCTGTGTTACTGGAGACTCTCGCGGATGGCTTCATAAGGGCTTGCAACCGTGGGAGGTGGCTCAGGAGGTTTCCCGCCTGCTGCCCGTTCATCAGGTTGAGGAGAAGTCGAAGCATTATGGCATCGTCTCCCCCATAGACCTCTATGCAGGCTTCTATGCTGTCAAGGGTTGCAGGAACAGTCTCAGGGTTCCATAGATGATGGTGAGGCCACACTCCTCTGCACTGAGCCCATGTCAGTCCCAACTGGTGTATGCTGGGGTTCCAAGAGGCATATGATACCCCAATTATGGCCAGCAGGAGTTGTTCCGCGCTGACCTTTGGTGGGCAGCCATCGTGCCACGCATGGAATTTGTAGCTAACTTGGCCTGCAACAAGCACTGGGAGTAGGATGGGCCATCGAGCATTACTCGCTACCACCTCTAGGTCTGTGGCATGCCCTCCACTCCACAAAGCTTGGCGGATTAGGAAGTCAGCCTCCTCCAGGTCCAGCAAGTCTGACCCAAATTCTACTACCAGGCATCCTAACCACATAGCCAGGGTCTCTTCAGGCTTCAGTTTTGATTCTTTGTACAATTCTTGCACCTCCCCCCACGTGCGGGTGCGGCATGTAGTGGTGATGCGGATCGCACCCTGCGCGTCTGTAACTTGCTTGACTAGAGCTATCGGGTGGACCACAGTTGGGAGGGGCGTCAGGCAGGAGTGCTGAGTATAACTTCTCTCCCTCATAAGGGGACGGTTCCCTTGTTCGCGCTACGTCAGGGGGCGGAGTTTCTTTTGGCACCACTCCGAGGGGCGGGGCCGAGGACCGCGCGACTGCCCCTTCTTCCCCAAGACTTTTCGCGCGCTCTTCTTTTTCCCCGGCGCCATCTTGGAATGGCGGTGGCTCGAGGTTCTCTGATGATTCAGAGCTTTTCTTTACTGCTGCCTCCTTAGCCATCTGGGCGGCTGTGAGCAGTTGAACCTCTAAATTGGCATTTTCCCGCAGCAAGGTTGTAATAGTGTGGAACGTTACGTTCAACATTTTCCCCTTGTCCCACTTCGGGCCCATCCACCGCGCCACGACACAGTCCTCCGACTCCAATTTTTCCCGGAGATCCGAAAGCAGCTCATGCCCCCTTGACCTGGGCGATAGGGTCGGGGGATTGAACCAGTCAACCGGTGTCGGTTCTCCGCCCTCTCTCACACATCTTATACAGCGGGAATACTCTTGGGCGAGAGTTGGGTCTGCTACGCCCGTCGGTTTTACTCCGGCAAGGGACACGGTGCCTACTTCGTCTTGGGGTCTGAATCGGACCCGCTCATTGCTCACCACACACCCAAATGCTCTGGGGTGAAGGTTTGCCTCCCATTCGTTCGAAACTCCTTCTTCCTCTTTTAGTGAAAGGTAGCCGCTGATGAGCCTTTCGGTCGACCCGCCCGCTTGGTGGTATGCAATGTGGGCCCATAGCTCATTCGAGTCAGCTACATGGTGCCCCCCGGTGCGCCAGGGGCAACACTCAATTAGAATCTTCTCCACCGCCATGCCCTTGGATCCTGTTCGTGACACCATGTCTCGGGCGGTCAGAGCCGACCAGAGGATCACTAATTTAATTGGACGTCAGACAGGCTGGCGATGGAGAGGCGAGACAGCTTACTGGTTTTAAAAGATTGCTTTTACTTACGCCGTGTGGAATGGCAGCGCAGGCCTCAAGGTAGCTTGCTTGCGTTGTCACGGATGCTAACGAGTTACGAGCTAACGAGTTTACGAACGAAAAGGAACCTGCAGGAAATGGGGGGGGTACGTCAAGGACCCGGTGATGGGGAAATATTGGTGGGTGATCGGTCCACCAAGTTTCCTCAATCGCGCTACAGAGTTCTCCGTAGTTACTCTGCCACGTGCTCAGAGGTCTCCAACTTGGGCGGAAGTTGCATGAACTTTTATATGTCCAGAGTGGCCAATAACGGACTGCTAGGTAGGAATAACTAATGAGGCGGAACGTGACCAAATTTGAAAGTAACTGCAGTTATTCAGGGCAGTTCTATTGTGACAGGGGCACTCAACTCATTTGGTTATGACAGTTCCAAATTACTGTACACTGGTTGCACTTCATTGTCAAAATCAAAGATATTGTGGTGCAGTTACTTATCCTGACTGAAAAAAAAACCTATCAGCAGAATCCCCAAATTAAATAAGATTGTGGAATCTAGACAGTCCAAAATGACAACATCAATGTGGCTGATGGATGCCTTGAAATGTCTGATGATGCAAAATGGCTATAAAAGATAAAGTTGCATAATTAAAAAAATTAATGTAGAGCGTAGTTTACTGACGTATAAAACGTATATATAGCTAAGCAATAATAGTTTACTGACGTATAAAACACTATATAGCTAAGCAATATCAAATCGCAAAGGGCCATAAAGTGTAAATTAAAGGAAGAAGTCAACACAGAGAAAGACATTTTGTTCTGATGAAAAAAGAAAAATGTTTATTTGGCTAAGTAATAAAGAAAAGTACTCAGAGATTAGAACCAATTACCCTACAGAACACTGACTAACTTCCAGGGAAATTGGTTTTAAAATATCTGTCTGTATGAACTGAAATTTCATTTAATTCCAACTGAAATACACCTCTGTATTTGGTAGCATGGTTTTCTTTCCTATTTTCATTTTGCATATAGTACAAGGAAGAACTACCAGAGTGCTAAATCTTTCCCAGAAAGAGGAACATCTTTATAAATAAAATTAGATAAATGAGAAAACCACTGTTTGTTTAAATGGCTTCTCAAGAACCTGCCTTCCTGTTTAAAATAAGTCTAGCCTGTGGGGAAAGTGTCTGAATGGCCAGGCAACTCAAAGAATAATGAAAAGGTCATATTTTATATAACACAGCATCACATAGTTCAAAGGATATAGTAGGTAAAATGATACTTGGCAGTAGTTTATTATAGCAAAAAAATTAAAGAAATACTTCCTGTTTCTCTGTAAGAGATGGCAAAATTGTCTGCCTAAGTCATTTTCTGTCTGCCTACCATCTTCATGTATACTTTAGTTTGACATATATATACATTTCTATAGAAAAACTGAACCAAGCGCGCACAATACCCAGTGTATTTCAATTGTATGATGTACCACAGTAAGAATGAAGCAGATCTTTTAATGGGTGCAGACATTTCTTTGCTATGAAGCAGAACAAGCCAGTCAATCCATAATATACAGAATTCTTATGACCTATAGTAACCATTATTATAATGGTAAGGTAAATATACATGATAAGGTAGGATTCATGCAACATTCAGGGTATCAGCTAAAGGATATTTTTCCATTATATATGGTCTCATACAAATAGTTCAAATGGCACAATTGGCATTTCAGGTTTAGAATAATAGAGTCATCAGAAAGTACAGCTGAATCATTCCTGTCCAAAGTATCCCATACAAGTCCTTGTCTAACGTATTCCTAAAACTACGCACAGCCACGAGGCATATTGCCCATAAACACTGAAAGCACCCTAAGCTGCCACAGGTAAAGCAAGGGGACAGTGGCAGTTAGTGTCCCACTGCTGCAAGAGCTGTTAAAAGGCATTCAAGACACCTGAGAACAAGGGGGGGGGGGGTGCATGTGCACGCGCACATTACCTACTTCGAGCTTACGGGTTAAGATGCTACTAAGGGGAAAGTAACAGACTTTGAACCATTGAGCCAATCTAATAAGGCTGAACCCTGTGTTCCAGTGAGCTGGGTTTCTTTTTCTGTTGTCTTTTTCTGGCATTGACAAGCAAGCCTCAAATGTTTTGAGAGATTTTCAGCATATCTCATTCTCTTTGATCAAAAAGTCTGACGAAAACCTCACAAGAACAAGTTTTCCCTTGAGATTCCTAGACTCTCTTGGGCTTCACTTGTAATGAAGTACTACAAAAATAGTTTTGTTAATAGGATTTGGATACTTTTTGAGTCAACCAAGTTAGAGTGCATAATGAATAGAAGATTGGGCTTAGACATTTCTCCCACACACCTCAAAATTGTGCAGGCTTTAGGGGAAAAAAACAGAATTTTTGTACCCGTTTCTACAACAGTTACTAAAGTTCATCAAACTTAGACCAGATGCAAACATCAGTTAAAATCAATTGATTCCAGGAGTGTAAGTGGAAAAAGAAGACAGATTGAATGCTGTCTTTTAAGATAGGGACAGAAGTTACACATAAAACTAGTTTAAGTGATCAAACTGGTTTAAACCTGTAACAGAACAGAAGTTTAGTACACATACACCAGTTTCAAAATGGCCAAATCTGGTTTAAGATAAACCTGGTTGAAGGTAGTATCAGACTTAACTGATTGAAGTCAAACTGGTTTATGGACTTCTGTTCCAAACCCCTTCCTGATTTAAATTAAATCAGAGTCCCCCAGTATATGAGCATGTTTTGCAGCCCTAGGCTGAGCTGTGCTGTCTGCTCTGGCTAGAATTTTCAGTTCTGAAGAAAATAAATGTACAAAGAACCTCTGGAAAAAATAAGTATTTCAGTTCTCATAACTCATGCTACCAGAACTTAAAAAATCTCATAAAACTACAACACCGGCTTACATTTTCTCAGGAACAGTGTCTTCTGTGGCATTTCAATGTTATTGTCTCCATGCAAAAAGAGTAAGTATGAGTTGCACAAAAGATATTTGATATATATAGAGCCACCGCAATCCCTGTGTGTGTGTCGCCACCTGGGTTTGGGGCCATTTCATTCCCCTCCTTCGTCCCTGATTTGCAAAGAAATAGACATTCACTTTTCATTCTTAAAATCGGTTCAATCTATGCAGGTTAAATTAACTTGCAACAAGTGAATCAATTTAGGCTCGGGCTTTTCGAATGTCTGTATGTAGCTTTATAGATGGAGCTGGTAGTCAAATGTAAGCTCTGACACTGTCATTATTAATGAGCTCATGAATATGAGCCGTTTGTAAATCTTGGCCTTTGAATTTTTATAAACTGAGCCTACAGCAAAAATAAGCAAACAGGACTGAATAAGAATTGACCTAAAATCAACTTTTTTTTCCTAAGGCAGGATACTTAGAGTAATATTTTATATAAATATCAAATAACTTTTCTGCAACTCATACTTACTCTTTTTGTATGGAGGCAATAAAATAAAATGCCACAGAAGACACTGTTCCTGAGAAAACATGAGCTAGTGTTATAGTTTTAGGTGATTTTTTTTAAGTTCCAGTAGCAAGGGTAATTATCAAAACAGAAATACTTATTTTTCCAGAAGTTCTGTTTACACTTATTTTCTTAAGAAATGAAAATCTTATGATGCTCAAACCAGACTTCTTTCCTCTATCTCTCTACTTACCCTTTTATAGAGTATTGGTTTCCCATCCCCACAGTTGGAATCCCTTTTGGCCCCAGATAACTGTAATATTTTTTACTCTCTTTAGTTCATCTCTTAGCTTTAATAAAAATCTACCTCCTATCTTTTCCAGCTATTGCCTTCTCCAGCCAATACAGTTATCCTATACTTTGAGTTTCATATTCGTTTCTGCTCTGGAGGAGGGACAGAATGGGCACAGAAGCAGCATGTAGGTGTCAAGGTCCTAATTCAGCACAGATTTTAATCAAATACTTAGACTCAAGCAGCAGGTAGTCTAAGTACACCTTTGAAAGGGACTATCCATGCACTTAATCATATGATTAAATACTTTATTAGACTAGAACCATATTAGAATTGGAGTACCCCTGGTATTTCAGCAACATTGTCATCTATGGGAGTTAGACAGATCTGTGATGGAGGTATGAGAGTGGGGAGAAACCAAATGTCTACTTAGACAGACCTCAGCCTGAGGGATAATCGCGCCAGCCCAGGGCTGCTCCAACCAGGCTCACTGTCCTGCAGTGGGGCTGACTGGGTCACAAGGGTGCTTGAGTGCAGTGCTAGCTGGTAGGCACCCCTGCACTGAAGCACCCTTGTGCCCCAGGCAGCTGAGTCAGCATCTAGATGTGTGCTAGTGCACATGAAAAAAACATCTACAAGTACTACCTGGCTGCAGAATTTGCTAGTTTCCTGCACCCTAATAGGGGTGCATGTGTAGATGCTGAGACATTTACTGTGGGGCTAATTAGTCAACTCCACCATAAACATCTCATGTAGATGCACTCTGTCTCTTTAAACATGCACTGTATGGCACTGCAAAGAGTAAGTGGCTTTTGTGGTACACATTTCTAGCGTGCCCAACTTATGTTCCTCCTTGTATGAAATTAAAACTGTATATTATCCTTTTTGTACTTAGTGAGACTTACAATTGGAATGAAATATGTCACTAGTCAACTATGAGGTAGATAGTGACATCTGTTCTGAAAACTATTATTGCCTGTCATGTCTAGGCACAAGCCTTGCTGTCATACCAGTTATTCTAGGGTAAAACAAACACTGGAGTCAAGAGGGGAAAATTCAAAGACCAGAGAGAGGAGTTGAGCCAGGGACCAGGAACTGTAAAGTTTAAGGTAGAAATCAAGCTGAGGGCCAGAAAATGTGGCCAAGATCAAGAGCTGGTGCCAAAGATCAAGAGTGGGAGAATCCTTGGGGGCAGCCAGCAGAAATGTCTGGGCAGGAGTGAGGAATAAGGCTAAGGCAGAATACAGGGCAAGAACAGAAGACTAGACTGGAGATTAGGAGTAAGGCAAGACTGATAACTGTTTCAGGAGAGGCGCATTTTTTAGCTGGAGTGAAGTTGCTAGGCTGTCCTTACGTCTGAGGCTATAGGCAGTCAGGCTGGGCAGCTAAATAGGTAGCCTGCTCATCCAGACTGGGTCTGACTAACTCATCAGGGTGCCTGACAGGGTTTTGTTTGGTCTTTACACCAGATGCCGGAAAAAGCTTCCAGTTGTTTCTTTTCACCTTCCCACTACATGGAAAAATAGATTTATTTTGGCAAGTCTCCTTTTGACCAACACTGAGTTAGAAATCTGCCTTCCCTTTTCCCCTGAGTCTGATGTGCAGGAATTAATTTTATTCATGCAATGCTTCTGCAATCTGTTCCTTCCAGTGGAAATAATGGATCACAGAAGCAATGCATTGCACTACTGTCTCGCTACTGCATGACCTTTCAATGGGAGTGAAATTAACTTGTCACTGTACTTTCTCCCATCAGGTAAGGGATGGAGGAGTTAAAGGGAAGGAAATGAGGAAGCCTGAAAATAATAATAAAAATTGTACCCTGCATGGGATGCGGTAAGAAAGAAAAGGGACATCTACAGAGGAGCAGGATAATTAATTTTAAAGCTGGGAATATTATTCTGCCAATGGGTTCTTCATGTTTTACTCCAATGCCACTGCCTTGTTGCTATGTATTACTGGTCAGACTGGTATCTGAACTGATAACTGTTCTTTGAATTAAGCATCTATGTGTTTGCATTAACTTTTCGAAAATTGTTCAGCTGGGCAGCTCATCAGAAATTCGGTCAGGCTCCCATGCGCTCTTAACCACTCATGAAATTTTCTGTTCTATATCATATGTAAGGCTGTAGGTTTCTCATGATGATATCACATTCACTCCTTTGCAATGACTTGCATGATCAGACCTATGATTTTTAGGCTTTATTGTTAAGAAATTTGCCAGCAAGCTCCTGAACCAGACTCAATGTTTGCAAATTTTCCATTTTAAAGCTCTAGAGAACTATCATAAGAAAGAGTAACTTCACTGCTAAGACATGAAAAAAAATATTGCCTAAAAATATATTTTTGTCCTAGGAAATCCATGATTCTTCTCATTGTTTTTTGTGACAAATAGTATTATAGATAAGGGAAGCACAGCTTCCAGAGGTGATCAGTTTAGAATAGATCTTCTGGCTTCACCACAGCATGCTGTCCTTTTGTTTTTGCCCTGAACTACAAAGGTCTTTATCACATATGTAGAATGAGAATACGGCACATAGAGGAAAAAAAGAGATGCTTAATTAATTGATTCATGCTAGTGCCTTGTAACTAAATTGATAGAAACAATATTTAGTAGCTCTGTCTTTAATTAAAAGATGGCATGCCCTAATAAAGGTCCCTTTCATCTTCATCTCTTTACTCAGTGTTATATTACTACAAGAGTTAAAGCCGAATCTGGCTTCAGTGAACCTAATAATCTTCTATACCAGATGCAAGGAAAAATAGACAGGACAGCTCAGCAAATGGGAGTGTAAAGAGTAAGTCAGTAGCAGTGGGAAGTTAAATTTCCAAGGAAGACAATAACACTATAGTCATCTAATGACTGAAAGTGTGTGGTTAATAACAGTCCACTTGACATTCCCAGCTGTTTCAGAAAGAGATACAGGAAGGCTTAATTAATAGATAGGTCACTTGCTTGCTGGCTGCACACATTTTTATGAGTCAATACAATATCTAAATGTTAGACTTCGAGTGTATCTTATTGGAGGCTGTCTGATTTTTTGGTTTAATACAAGATAGAGCATATTTAAACCAGATTGCTGACACACATTTGGTCCTTTGTGATAATACATGCTGTAATAGCCATGATTGGATTTAAAAAAAAATTAATTACTCAAGGTCATAAAATAGATACCTTAAGCATCTTGATTTTATTAGTCCCAGTTCCATCAAGTAGAAACTGCCAGTTCTGCCTGGCCTGGAATATAGAATCCTACAGTATAAATGCCTGCAATTCAATCTTACTAAAATAAGCTGGAATTTCTCAGCACGCATCCAACTGCTGGCAACATGACACTACCATATTACAAACTGGTGGTACGCTGGCAGAGGAAAGGAGAAACACTTATATTATACAATACATGCTTGACCATCATTTTCTTTATTCTTTCGTTGTTATTTCAGCTACTGTGAAGTGGAATGCACATCCCATTACCACCCACCAGCTCCTTCTGCTGGATCTGGCTGTCTAGTCATAATGTATTTGTGACATCAGTCTGTTGCAATAGAAACTGATGTGATATAAACATTTAGGATCATTGTAGTTTAAGGGCAAAATTAAAGAAGAAGAAATAATGAGCTGGTAGGGAAAAAACAGTTGTTTTCCAATGAAAGCACATGGTTGCTAATCCAAAGGTGTGTCAAGAATAATTACAAAGAATGAATTGGAAATAGATTTGTCTAAAATATTTGAGAGTTTCCTCAAGCATGGAAATCTCCATTGAAGTGAATATCTCCAGGGAACCCAGGTGGTAATCCTTTACTGAAAGGATTTTTTGTTGTAGTTATTTTGTTTTGCTTTAATAATAGCCATTATCACAGCATTTTAATCCCAACCTATGACAGGATGGTTATAACAGACGTTTGTCTTTGGCATTTGTCTGCAACAATGGTGTGCTGATAAAATATTAAGACAGGCTACCTTGAAAAATGCAGGAAAATTGTTTACCTCAATCTGTGATGAAGGAGATATTCCCCAGGGGAAATAGTGCTTATTCCTGAACCCTTCCTTCAAAAAATTCAGTAATTTTCTATTATGTAAATCCAATCCCTGCTTACAAGAATTGGGTTCCTTGTTAGGAATGGGTCCCCTTTAGGAGGTGGGCAGGACTCCTCTGTCTGTTGGTGGATAAGGTTATTTGGGTAAATCTAATATCTTGTAGTAGACCAACTAAAATAGTTGGAAAAATTCTTCTTTGCAATCTTTTGGGTACAAACACCCTTTGTCAGGCTGAGGAAGCATCTGCAGTTGGTCTGTGCTCTTCCTGGATAGAATAGGATAGAAGCCAGAGGCCAGTTTGTGAGAATGCCAGTCCATGAAAATGCAAACCAAGGCAGTCAATGGTGAGGCAGGTTGGGGTCAGGGGCATGTGAAGGGGAATGTAGACCTAGTAATAAGAATATTGCTGATAAATAGTAGAGAAGTTATTCAGAGTATCAGATGTTAGGCAAGTTATAATGTGTCATAAATCCAGTGTCAATATTTAATCCATGACTTTGTATCCAGTAGGTTGATGAAGTCAAGTTTGAGGTTGGCGAAGTTCAGTGCTTGTTTGAAGGTTAGGATGCGTGGTTGTGAGAAGATCTCTTTAAGAACTGGGTCTTTTTCTATTATGGATTGGAATTGTTAGAGGATTTTCTGTATATGTTTCGGGGAGGGATGATATGTCATAACTAATGGTGTGCGATTCATGGAGGTTTTCTTTCTGTGCTGCAGCAATTTTTCACTTGATATATCGGTGGCTCTTTGAAAAGTTCAGTTTCTCTCTCCAGAGAAGTATCTCTGTTGGCTGAAAGCCCTTTTGAGATTTGTAGGTGATTATCACAGGTTTTCTCTTCAGTGCAAATTTGGTGGCATCAGAGGGCTTGGCTGTATACTACAGCTTTCTTGGTGTGTTTAGGGAGGTTGCTTGTTCTGTGCAGATATGTATGTTGGCCAGTGGGTTTCTTGTATATAGTGGTCTGTATTTTTCCATTCTGGATGGTGAGCATAGTATCTAAAAAATAAATGTTGGTTCTGAAGTGTTCAAGATAGTCTGATGGGGTGGTGATGATGGTTGTTGAATTTCTGATAGAAATTAATCAGAGATAGCAGGTTTTCAGTCCAAATGATGAAGATAACATTGATATATCTTAAGTATGCAAGGGTTTAATGGTGCAGTCCTTGAGAAATTCTTTTTTCAGGTGGCTCATAAAAAGGTTGGCATACTGTAGGGCCATTTTGGTGCCCATAGCTGTTCCCATGGTCTGGAGAAAGTATTGGTTATTGAAAGTGAAATTATTGTATGTGAGGATGAAGTGTATAATGTAATCTGAGTTGTAATCTTGTTCTTGTAGATATCTAAGGCAGGCTTGGGTGCCATCCTGGTGTGGGATGTGTGGGATCTTGGTATATAAGCTGGTAACGTCCATGGTGTCTAGAAGGGTGTTGCTGGGAAGGTGGACTATAGTTTTCAGTTTTCAAAGAAAGTCTGTTGTTTCTTAGACAAAACTATCCCTCTGGCTGACAAGAAGTTTTAGGATTGATTCGATGAAACCTGATATTTCCTCAGTTAGGGTTCCATGGTTGGACATGATAGTTCTGCCAGGGTTCTCTTGTTTGTGGATTTTAGGGAGCATGTAAAAAGTCCCTGGGTTAGGTAGAGGTGGGATCAAGTTCTGTAGTTTTTTTCTTGTAGTTCAGGTGGAAATGATTTGATGGTAGTTTTGAGTTTTAAGGTAAAAAGGGGAGTAGGATCTTCCTCTAGTTTTTTGTAGTTGGTGGTGTCAGAGAGTTGGCTGTTGACTTCTTTTGTGTAGTCCTCACAGTTAAGGATAACTATAGCTGCTTCTTTATCTTCTGGTTCCATTACTGTTTCATGGTGAGATTTTAAAGATTGTATGGCCCTTCTCTCTGAGAGGGAGAGGTTGTCGTGGTGGCATGTTGTTATTTCATTGTTTAAAGTACTTGATCACTGCTTGAGTATTGGCGACAAAATATCTCATACTAATTTAGTTATTAATTGGTCCTAGCAAGTAAAACTGTCTCCATGTGTCTTCTATATTAAGGTAATTTTAGTCTTCAGCTGGTCAGCAGAAGATTCCCAGGATACTTCTTAGTGCAGGGTACCTCGCACCCCACTCTTGTCTGCCATGTCTTGATGATAAAGGAGGAAAATAAAGGATGTCAGGGCATGAGGCTAACTGCACAAATGATCCTTGGCAATACCTTAATATAGTGAGGGCTTCACCAAACCCTACACCCTCTCCTGATCCACTGGGTGGTAACTCATTGTCCATATCACATTAAAAAAAAAGTCCGCAGGTTTTGTTAGGCTCATACCTTTAATGTAAATCAAAGCAAACTTAATCCTGGTTAATCCTCACCAGGACTCTGAAAGTGAAACATCTTTAATCTAAATGGTTTATTAGCCTATGTGCAGATATCTGAGCTTTATCCTTGCTCTATTTTCTGGGAGGATTCCCACTTCCTTCAATCCGACGGAAATAATGAACAAAACGAAAATCACTGTCCGTATATCTCACTATCTCACTATTTATGGTGCCTTCGTCTAAAGTTAACTTAACACTGTCCATGTAGCTCAGTATTTACAGTACCTCTGTCTTGGCCCTTCTCACAGGGTAGCTGTCTGGAATGTCGGATTTCGTTCTGGCTGCTTTGTCACAGATATGTCTCTCTCCATGGCAAATCTGCAGCTAGCTGCAGGCAGCACTGTTGCTTGTGCTTCCTTGCCTCAGCACTTTCTGCTCCTTCGCTGTCAAGGTGAGGAACGTCTGGTTCCTGCCTCTGCCCTTGAATCTGCTCCAGGTCCTTTTTTATACAGGAGCTTGCCTTCCTTCCTCCTCCCCTCCAGAAGCACCTGGAGAAGAAAGATTCCTTTGTAGCTGTATGTATCTTAGGTGATGGCACAACTGCAGGCAAACACCCTTCAAACCCTGTTTTCTTCCTCTCTGCCCCAGGAATTCCTTCTTTTCCCTTACACATCGTTCATTCTTTCCCTGAAGCACTCAATATAGCAGTCAAAGTTAGAATTTTGTTCACTATGAGGTGTCCACTCTGAAATTTTTGGGGTTTTGGGGGGGTTGGTCTTTTCCTCAATCTTGTCAAAGAATAAGTGTTGTTGAAGTGGATTCATTTTGATTGTGGAAATATTCCTTGAGACGGAGGTGTTGGACAAATTCCTCTAGTTCTCTACATTGTTGTATCTTATTAGGATATTTTTGCAGACAGAAGCCCAGGCCTTTAGAGAGGAGAAACTTTTCAGCTTCGGTAAGTGTGTGCTTGCAGGGATCTATGTTTGAGGGTTGGTTGCTTCTTTCAGTTTCATTGAGTTTGAGGTTGGAATATTGTAAAGTGTTAGTGTTGTTTCTCTGACGGTTGTTTTGTCACTGGGAAAGTTGGTCCTGGAGTAATTGGTTCCGTTTCTTCTTTTCATGTTGGATGGATGCGGTAGAAAATCTTTGATAGTCTCTTTGTACATGTTATATAATGTTTGGGAAGATGTCTGGATTTTTCTCTTTTAATACAAGCGTTATTGTAGCATGTAGTGATTTCCTTCCTTCCTGAGTTGACCTCTTTTGAAGTAGGTTAAGTGAAGAAGATGATTTCTAAAGTTCTCCTGCATAGTTGTGAAGCATATTTGGAATTGTGTGTAGTAGACAGAGCATTATGAATGTTTAGTCCTCTGGGAATTACGTTGTGTTTCTTGCATAGGCTTAGAAAATATATGTCACTGTCGAGTTTGGCTTCTTTTTTTCATGTTGTGTAATATTCATTTCTGCCTGCTGGTGGTAATTCCTTGTTGTAGTTGGGTCATTGCACAGGGAGTGAGTACCAGGCTTCATCCAACCCCTGGCTCTGCAAGATTCCCGTGCAGTAGTACTAGCAGTAACCTCTCCTTTATTCATTGTTAAAGTAACCAGTATGCAGTCTGCGCAAAGACTAAATTGCTTCTCTCCCTTCCCTACTAAGTTCTCTTTGTGGGCTATTGAGGAAACATTAACATGCTAACCTTAGCATTACAGGCAACCCACACTTAACGTTGTTTCGCTTAGTGTTATTTCACCATAATGCTCGTTTTACATTGATACCTGATTTCACTTAGCGCTTAGAGAGTTTCATTATAATGATCGTGTTTGTCACCTTGGTTTATCAAAAACTTTCAGTTTTGCTTAACACAATTTCTGCTTAAAGCTGATTTTTCGGGAGCCAATTAAAAGCGCTAAGTGGGGGTTGCCTGTATTTATGTAATTGTGTGGTTGTATCGGACATTGTGGGTGAGTCAGGTAGATGATCCTTTTGGGATCTGACCTGAACTCACTTGACTCATTTTATGCAAATATCTCTAGACATTGTTGCAAAAACAGAGTGCCTCCTTGTGTCTTTCAGTGCTAACAATGACTTTATATTTCCTTATGCTTCAAAGGTTATCTCTGCAGAGACTTTTTTTTTAAAGAGCAAGCAAATTTTTCCTTATAGTTCCTCAAGGCCATCTCTAAAAGCAAGACTTCCAAGAAGAATCCTCAAATTATCTTCCAATGTATTCCCCTATGTCCTTTTAAAAAGAATGACAGTAACATAAAACTGAAGAGGAAAAATATTTTACTGTTTCATGTCCTAATATTAGGATCCTATTCTGACCTCACAGTCCTCACACCCAAGGGAAGTCTATAAAATGCCTTCAAAAGACAGACCTTGTAACAAAAAATTATAACCTTATTGGACACTAAAAACAACAGACTAAACACAGACAAGGCCTTTATGGATCTTTAAGACCTACTTACTATCACTGCCATTCCCCCTTCCTCCTGTCAATCCCCCTATTTTGAATTGTCTTGTCATTCTACACAATTAGATTATCCATTCAACTGCATTTCCCTTGTTTTGAAACTACTTCTGATCACCTCTTCTTACTCGCACTTCACTGCCATCCTCCATTACTTAAGTGACTGCTTTCATTTATACCAAGTCAAACACTAGGGCTGTGCAAAATTTCACTGGCTGTTCTGTTTCAACTGGTTTTGAGCTCAAAACAGTGAAATCAAAATGAAATGGGCTTCAAAACAGCCTCAAAATGAAATGAAGCCAGCCAAAACATTTAGAAACTTTCGAAATGTTGAATTTCAAAGCAGCAGCCAGGTGGTGGGAGGCAGGGGAGAGCCAGGGCTGCACTCTGAGTGGCTCCACAGCCCCACATAGCTCAGCCCAGCGGGGAATGCAGCCCTGGCTTTCCTCACCTCCCGCCACTGGGCTGCGTCCTGTGGGGCTGGCGAAGCCAATGGGAGCACAGCGTCGGCTCTGCCCACCTCCTGAAGCTGGGCTGTGCTCTGATCAGCTTCACCAGCCCCATGGAGCCCAGCCCGGTGGCAGGAGGCAGGCAAAGCCAGTGCTGTGCTCTGCCTTCCACCACTGGATTGACTTCCACAGGACTGGAGCTTCTGGGAACTAAGCCCAGTGAAGGGAGGTGGAGGGCAGTGCCAGGGCTACACTCTACCTCCCTCCACTGGACTCAGTGCCCAGTGGCTTCCTGCCCAGTGGAGGGAGGCAGTGCATAGCACTGGCACTGCACTCCACCTCCCTCCACCCAGCTCAGTATCCAGAGGCTCCCAGCCCCGTGGAACTGAGCCCATGCGAGGAAGTGGAGCACAGCAATGGGGCTGTGCTCCACTTCCCTCTACCAGGCTCAGCTCCCAGCGCCAGTCCCAGGCAGCAGCCTCCCACCTGCACCCCCAGGAGGGCTCTGCCAGGCTCCTCTGCGGTTGTGGGTGAAACAAGAAACAGCATCGAAACAGAAAAACTGTTTCGATTAAATGAAATGGAACGGTGCTTTTGAAATGAAACTAGACTCAAAACAAAACCCCGTTCTGTCGAAACAGAAGTCGAAGTGAAACAGTGCTGTTTCACACAGCCCTATTAAACACAGGGCCATTTTTTTCCTGATACATTTAGTTTAGCATATGTCTGCTTTTTTCAGATGCAGAGGGGTGCTTTAGGTCTGTAGACTTATCCAGTATCTCTCCCAACTATACAGTCGGTTCAGTAAAACATATTACGAAGAACCTTGCCTCTATTAGGGCCCCAGAGAGTAATTTTAAAACAAGGAAGAAGAAAAAACTGAAACAGAAGAGGGTCTTTTAAAATAAAAGGGGGTTTTTTGCCCTCATCTCCCATAAGACAGGTCTATCCTAATTTGGTTGTGTTTATCCATCTCTTTCAAAATAAGTAATATAATAAGAATACTCAATTTTTCAGAGAAATAATCAGCTCCTTCTGGAATTCCCATAATAGAATATGAAAACGTAATGCAATTTAGCTAAATGCCTGCTTTGTAGGCAGTTTTTATGCCACAGTATCTTGGGTGGTTTTTAATTAATTAATATTAATTAAAATCAATCAGACCATATTGTGGGTTAGGCAGGTGCTAAATTTGCTTTGAAACACAATCTGTTTTGAGTTATTTTACTTTGCAAAAGCACATCTTAAGTCCTTAACCTCTTTAATATTATTGTATTTATACAAACCTATACATAACCAATCTGAGTTTTGGAGATAACTAGCTGTAGAGGGAAGGCAGAGGGAATAGGGTGCGATGAGTTTGCTCATGGGTATTCTTATTTTAATTACTGTATTTATTGTTAGGAGCATTTCCTATCCCTGTAGGAAGGAAATAGAACAAGTGTGACAAAATTTTGTTCATTAAATGGTCACTAGAAGTGTTGAATCAAAAATTATTGTATTGTATATATACTTATGCTAAGTACATCATCTGCCCAGTATATTCATTGTCCAGCAGCTGATGAGTTTAGCATATTAGCATATTATTGATATACTTTGGGGAAAAAAGCTTTCTCTTATCTTTTTCATATACATTTTAATTTCCTCTTTCACTGAAGTTTACCCCTCTATCAGAAAGATGAGGCCTGAAACTGTAGCCTTTATGTTGTAACCTGATGTGATTTAATGAAGGTTTTTGTCAAATATTATATCTCTGACCTTTCCTGTTAGAAAATAAGCTTGGTTATGAATGCAGAATAGAAGGAAAGGCTTCTTGTGCTGACTTACATGATGGCTTTTTCTGGCATTTATGGACAAAATGGAACACCAGTGAAGACACTTTGTTCCACTTTTAAAAAAATATCTGCCATTTAGTTTTTCCATGTGCATTTAACAACCCCAAAAGGGCAATTAATTATTGAAAGAAACCACTAAGAAAAGTACTGAATTTTCATATCAGGTTGGGATGCCTTTGTGGAATATATGCTATTGTAAGCCTTCAGCTAAGCAGTTGTTGGCAGCAACAGGGTTAGCTTCAAATAGCTAGCAGTTCCCCTTAAAACTAATTATGCCATCCACTCAAGCCCAAAATGTCTGGGATCACTTCCTTGAGTACTCTTAATAGGCAGTGCAACTGCTGAGTACATATGAAACAAAGAAAAAGTCATTACTGGGAAAGAGAACACGGCAACAACTTGGGAAAACAGTAAAATATTTCCATGAATAAAAAATAAAATACTTTTCCCATGTTAACCTGGGGGAGTGTGATATCTCTGTTCCTTGCCTATTAGGGTGGATATTCAGTAGGTGCGCATCCCTTTATCTGGCCTTCATAGATTCATAGATTGTTAGGGGCTGGAAGGGACTTCATAGATCATTGGGTCCAGTCCCCCGCACGAGGCAGGAAAACACAACTGGGGTCAAATGACCCCCAGCGAGGTGGCTGTCCAGTCTCCTTTTGAAGATTTCCAGGGTAGGTGACTGCACAACCACTGAAGGTAGTTTATTCCACAGTTTGGACACCCTGACTATGAAGGAGTTTTTCCTGGAAATGAGCCTGAAGCGGCTTTCCAGGAGTTTGTATCCATTGCTCCTGGTCTTCCCCAGGGGTGCCCTGGTGGATAGCTGTTCACCAAGTTCTTGATGTACTTCCCTGATATAGCGGTAACCTGCTACCAAGTCCCCTGTCAGCCTTCTCTTCTGCAGGTTGAAGAGGCCCAAGTCCCTTAGCCTCTCCTTGTGGCTCTTCTCTGGACCCTGTCAAGCTTTTCCACATCCTTATTGAAGTGTGGCACCCAGAACTGGACACAGTACTCCAGCTGTGGTCTCATCATTGCGGAGTATAGTAGGAGTATCACTTCCTTAGTTTTGCATGAGATGCAATGGTTAATGAATGCCAGCGTGTTGTTTCCCCTTCTGGCCACAGCATTGCACTGCCAGCTCATGTTCATGTGATGGTCAATCACTACCCCTAGGTACCTTTCATTCACTAGCCCCTATTCACAGTTCTGTTTCAGTGAGCAGTGTGGTACCAAAGCCCTAAAGCGCACTTGGGAAGATTCTCCAATACCTTAGGAAGTGTTGCCAGGTCCTGTCCTGAGACTCCTCCACTCCATGATACATCTACTGTGATTTTTGTTTAATTAGTGTTTGCACAGATACTAATTAAGGTATTCACCTCTGCTTCTGCCTTCTTCGACTTCAACAAAGGCCTTCTTCTTCACATCCTAAATTATTGAGATTGTGTTATCTCCAAGTAAAAATTCCTTCCAGAGAAAGGAAACTGGTATCATATATATCATATATGGACCCTTAAGCTGCACAAAGTAAGAGGAACTTTTCTCTCTCTCTTGTTTCTTAGTTAAAGCAATTCTGAGGTTAGAAATAGGACTATAAGGACCTCAGGAGGGCATCTAGTCTAAATGCCTGCTCAAAGTAGGATCATTCTTGTCCAAACCATTCCGGACAAGTGTTTGTGTAAACCTAACATTAAAAGGTTCCAAGAAGAGAGGCTCTACAGCTTCTCTGGGTAATCTCTTTCTAAGCTTAACCACCCTTAAAATTAAAAAGTTCTGTCTAATATCCAGGTTACAATTTCCCTGTTGCGATAAAATATTTACTTTGTCTCCTATAATGGCAATAGAAAACCTTGCTTCTTCAACCACAAAGAATAGCTATTCACCCTCCTCTTTATGAAGGTAATTACCCATCATATATTTGAAGACTTTGATCCAATTCCCCCTGCAGGGTTCCCTTCTCCAGACTAAACAATTCTACTTCTTTCAAATTTTTTTTCCTGTTAATATTTCTCACAAGACCCCACAAAAGGGGGGCAATGTGTTATCTTTGCACACTCCATCATGAATGACTGTTGCCTCCTGGGATTAGGGGGCACCATTGATAGGCGGCAGCATTGGCAGTGAGTGGGGACTGCCCACAGATGCCACTGGTGGTGGCAACTGGTGACTGCCTGCAGAAGCCAGTGGTGGCTTCAACAGTGGCCAATCTGGGGGGGGGGGGCACATGCCACCCCCCACCCCCCGTGCCCCTCCTACACGTCACCTATGCTCTCCATACCAGCTGCTTCAACCATGAATGAGGTGGAAGAATAAGCAAAGCCAAGTTACTGCTAGTGCCATTTCCTGGGGATCCTGCAGCTCAACTCTCTCCCAACCATTGCAACTCTGAACTGAACAGGCCAAAGTAGACATGTTCCCATGAAACTTTTCAATTGTAATAAATATGTATTTTCTTATGGAAAACAGTTTTGAGCAGCTCCACTTTTGTCCTTACTGGTAACTGAAGGGAGAAATAGATGTTGTTAAATGAAGCAGATCAACTGTGGAGGGATGTGTCCCAGCACAACTGATCCACTTAATTGTGTGAAACGCATTGCCAATTGTCCTGCCCATTGATTCTGTGGGACAACGAGCATCTTGTGGGGTTTGAGGAGCCGATCCTGCACACCCCAGGAATTTCATTGCAAGCATGGGCTCCTGAAGTCCTGGGGGCACCTGCCTGGCTTCTCTATTTACCAAGGTGTATCCTCAGGAACTCTGGAACATGTCTCTGTAGGCAGGGAAAGCTGGGTAGATGCTCTCAGGGCTTGAGGGTCCCAATTTTGCATGTGAATTCCCATTGCACAGGACTGGGTCTTTCAAGCATACCTGGGGCAGCTGGAGAGTACAGGCAGCTTCAGGCTGCCCACATTTTCATATAATAAAGTAAACAGATGTCCACCATGACGTACAGTACAAATTGATAGTACCTTTATCACAGACACTATCTGTGGCATGACAAGGGGTATGGCATCTGTTTGATTGGCTTTTGTGCCACCATAAACCTGTTATGACAGCACAAAGGCAATGAAAGGTGATGTCTGTTTCTATGCTAAGAAACTTCATTCTTGTCTAAGCAGATGGCTTTCCAAATGAGGCCCTTCCATTGACACCTTTTTAGTATTTTGTAAATAAGAACAAAAACAAACAAACCACTCTTTTTTCTGTATAGGCTGGAAATACATTCTGAAAAGGATTTCAGTCCTGAGGCCTTTTGCAGGAAGAAACTGTAGGGGACAGAGTTTGGCTGAAGAGAGATAAAGGAGCTATCTATATACACAAAGACAGGAGAATTATTAATTGTATACACCATATGCACATACAAACCTGGTTGAGATTTACAAAGCCTGTTAAAAGGATTTGGATTCTCAGTGGAAGCTGGGTGCCAAACAACTTTGAAAATCTAAGCCTATAGATTTATGCTTCCTAGAATGGAAATGTTTATTTTAAACCTTCTCTTTATACTCAAGGATAGATAGATACTTCAGAAGACAAACCCTCCTCCCCCTTTTTTCCCCTGTGGTCAGCATTTAATCCATAATTTGAAGGACACAAACAAACTGAGAATGTGGCAGTTGCTTCCAACAAGCAAGAAATTGTGTCTTAATCTCCTTTGACACCATTTCCAAGCTGCTATACTCTGATTTTTCAACAAACATTTACCAGCTTTGATCCTACTGAAGCCCCAGGGCCAGTGCAGTTTCCCACTTCATTTACTTCTAGTTGCTGTCTCTCTAAGGGAAGAAAGAGACATTGCATTTCATCATCTTTATGATATCATAAACATTTGTATAGCAGGACAAAGGCCAAGCAAAAGATGCTCATGCCCCTTTGCCACACCAAAAACACGCATTCAAACTATGTTGCCTTAACAGAGGTGGTATCAACCTGTGCCATTATTTAATGGCAGATATCTGTTTGCTTTGTGCAGAAGACCCTGGGGAGCCCAAAGTTGTCTGCACTCTCTAGCCACACCAGGCCAGTGTTCTGGGGGCTTGAGAGGCCCAATCCTGCACACTCTGGGAATCGCACACAGGATCAGTCCCTCAAGCCCAGAAAAGCCTACCTGGCTTTCCCCTATCAGAGAGAAGCACCCTGAGGAATATTGGGGTGTGTCTCTATAAGCAGAGAAATCTGGGTTTTCCCACTTCCAGAAACACGCCCCAAGATTCCCTAGGATTCATCTTTGCAAGCAGGGAAGTTGAGGTTTCCCTATTTATAGAGACATGCTCCCAGAGATCCTGGGGGCATGTCTCTGCAAGCAGGGAAATCCTAGCTTTCCATGATTACAGAGATGCCCTAAGATTCTCTGACAGTGCATCTCTATAAGAGGAAAAATCTGTACAAATGATACTGGGGCTTGATGGACCAAACCTGTGGGAATTCCAAGGATGCTCAGGACCAGGCCCTTCAAGTCCCAGGAGAATGTCATCCATTTTCTGGCAAGATCACCGAGCAAGACAATCAGCAAAGTGTGTTTCACCCAGTGAAGCAGATCAGCTGTGCCAAGACACATCCTGGTATATCTGATCCACTTCATTTGGCAACATCTATTTCTAGCCTAATGCCAGTCACTGAAGAGGAGGAAGTCCTTTCTCTCTTCTTTCTCCTGCACAGAAAACATATAATCCTTATGTTTTAAATATATATTAGGATAACATCCACACTTGGTAGCTGTACCAGTTCACTGGCTTGAAGCATTAATCTAGGAAACATATGCACATGATTAATTTTATGTATCTTATTGGTCCTGTTGTCTTAAACCAATGAGTTACATATGTGCAAAAATGCTTGCAGGACTGAGGCCTCTTTTACAAGCTCATGCCAGTCATTTCTCATTCTGTACAACTGGATGTCGGGGTGCATTTATCTGTCTCAGAGTTTTCTAAGACATGGCACTGATAAAAATTTCCAAGGAGGAATATTCTACCCAACTTCTCTAAGTTTCTAAATTGTATGTTGGAAGACAAGTAAAAAGTGCAACAGTGGCCTGCAATGCATTAGTTATTAAGCAGATTGCTAAAAAGGCTGGAGTATCTGTCTCACTTTTCATGTTATTATTTGGAAATCACTACAATAGATATAAATAAACCAGTGTTTTTCAACAGATCAGAACTGATATGAATGATCAGAACTGATATGCCTCACTGAAGTGAATGGAAAAAAGTTTCTTTGACTTCAGTGGAGCCAGGATTTCAATCTACAAGAACAATTAAGGGGTGGGTGTGTGTGTGTGGGGGGAGGGTATTAGCTTGTCTCTAGGGGGTTTTTTACCAAATTTTTCAGGTATGAAATGAGGATGTAGCCATACCATTGTAAAACCAAGAGCAACAGAAGTACCCCACTGGGCCTGTAGCAAATGCAAAACAGAAATGAAATACAATCAAAAGGTTGGTTGTGGAACAAGACTGCCTGAGTTGCAGCTGACAAAAAAGCTTTCAGGCATTCCATTGCCACTTCCTTTTTTGCCTGTTTTGTAAGCTTCACAGATATCCCTGGACTTCTGTAGACATTTCTGTTATGCTTCTTGACTAAAGCTCTAGAAGTAGAGCTGTACTTAGACAGACACCCTTTCCTTGTAGTGTATCTAATAGGTTGTTCTAGAAATGGGCTGTATTGAAACATACAGATTTGAGTATTTCTGCTTGAGTAGGCCTTCTTTGGCTAATACTTTGGCTAGAAATAGAGATTGCCAAATGAAGTGCATCAGCTGTGCAGGAATGTGTCCCTGCATAACTGATCTGCTTCACTAGACAAAACACACATCGTGCATTATACTGCCCATTAATGCTGCAGGACAACCTGCAATGTGTTCTCCTGGGGCTTGCGGGGCATGGTCTTGGACACTGCAAGCATGTCCATGTGGGATTGGGCCCCTCAATTCCTGGGAGCATCTGCCAAGCTTTCCCCTGTTAGAGACCCAAACTTAGGATCCCCAGATGCATGGGAACTCCTGATGCATGCAAGATCAGGCCACTCTCAATCCACTGGAGCACCACCCTGGGGCAGGTGGAAAGTGTTGGGCTGATTAAATTCTCGCACCATAATGTTAAAAGATGTCTGCCACTTGTGACAGGGTGATGTTCAATTTTGTTCCTTAGCCAGGCTACTCTCCTGAGTAGGAGGAGGGAAGCTGGGTCACAGAAAGGACACTTTCACTAGTGCAAGGCACAGCTGTGCCTTGTTTCACACCAGGGACATGGGCTAGGTAGATTAGGGTCTGGGGGGCTACCAGGGGGAGAACTTTGGGAGCAGCAAATTGCCCCTGGGAGCACATGAAGAAGCACAGAAGGGGAGAAAGGCCAGCACTGCCAAGGACAGCCAAGACTCGGAGCTGGAGCAACAGACCCTTGTGCGCCAGGTGAGATGAACTATGATACGATCCCTGTGTTCACAGAGAAACTGAGTAGTAAGCACTTACCTGGTAAGTTGGACGGTGAGTTCTAAGGTTGACTGGGATAGGCAGCACAGACCTGCGAAGAAAAGAAGAAACAGGAGGAGAGGTCAGGACATAACCTATTTGGTGGAATCGTAGAAAAAGGGGAAGCAAAGCCACGAGCCGTGTGGTAGCATTTGTAACTGGGAAACAAAAATAAAACCAATTTTCATTTTAATTAAGACTAGGGTGATTAATTGCATGATCCTTCAGGGTTTAACATCTCTCTTTATTCTCTCAACATCCAAGGCATGGCAGGAGAGTCCCTGAAGGGAAGAATGTGTTGATATACCCTACCCCAGCCACACCACTAAATAGTGGCACAAATTTATATCGCCTTTTACAAGGTCACAAATTTTGGGAATTTGCAGTGTGACAAAGTGTATGGTTGTCTGTTTGCCTGTCCTTTGTGTCAGCATAAAAATATTTTATGGTGGCACAAAAGCAATGAAAGGCAATGTCTGTTTCCACCCTTACATAAATTCTTAATTTGAAGTACCTGAATAATTCCTTTGCATTCACTTGTATGCTTGAAGTTAATGGCTAGGGACAGAAATTACACATAAACTGGAATAAATGAATGGAAACCAGTTCAAATCTGTAACACAACAGAAGTTCAATGCACATAAACTACTTTCAAAATGGCTGAAACCAGTTTAAAGATAAACCTGGATGGATGTAGTATCAGCCTTAACTGGTTAAGGTTAAATCACTTTATTGCACTTCTGTCCCAGATCCCCTCCAGATTCAAGTTAACGTACAGCCCCCTAGCATCCCAGGATTCTTTGCACCTCCCTGCAAATCCACCCTCACAGGGTGGGTGGGGTAGTTTTGGCATAATCTATCTGCTTCTCCCAAGGAGGGAGGCATGCTCTAGATCCCCCCAGCTTCTGGCCTGGGCCACTGCAGGCATGTGGCTGCATTTCCAGAATCAAAAGTGAATGTCTGTTTACTTGCTTATCAGTTTAATCTACACAGTTTAGCCTTCTCTGCAAAAATTGAAATGATTCAGCCTCAGTCTTTTTGATTGCCTGTAATGTATCTAAATGTTTTAAGTATTAGAAAGTATGTGGCAGATCTTTGGTTAGTGTAAACTGGTACAGTTCTATTGATTTTAGTCGAATTACATCAGCTGAGGATCTGTTCTCTCTCTCTCTCTCGATATATCCAACTACACACACACATACCAAATACAATACATATATCAAACAAAACTTCCTCTTAGTATTTGCTCTTTTCATAGCACTTATGAAGAACTAGGAGGATCTATAAATTGCTGCACTTTCTGTTATTTGCATTCATTCTATCTGAACCATTCACCAAATAATATAGAACCAAAAGAAAATCAAGGGGTTTTTTTATAGCTCTTTTCTAGCCCCCTTTTAGTTTTCAGCATATATCAGCAAATTATTTCTCAAGGGATTTACTCCTTTTCTGCCTTAAAATCACATAATCATTTATAATTTAAATGGCCTGGGAAAATCAGGAAATTACAGCACATCCATAGGTCTTTTGAAAATCAAATCAATCAATGAAGCCTTTTTTTTACCTTAGGCCCAAATATCCTTCCCAAACACAAGCTATATTTAAAAGATTTGTTCCCTAACATTCCACCCTTCCACTATTTTGCTCTTGAGAAGAAAGGAAGCAAAGGGTAAACCTTGAAATGTTGACTTCCATATTTGTACATATTCTACAGTTGATTATTCTCTGCACAATGCACATCTGTGTGACTGGGACAAGACCCTCTACTAAGCCCATTGCCTTATTGCTTCTTTGGGAAAATGTTGAACTACATTATCACGGTTTAATTTGTCCAGTTCTGTTTTAACCAAATGACGTTGCTACTTCTGAAATTTTAGATATAGGTTAAACAAGTATAAAAAGGCATCTTAGGTCAGTGCAGTATTTTATAATTTTGTATTTCATAGATTCATAGATGTTAAGGTCGGAAGGGACCTGAATAGATCATCCAGTCCGACCCCCTGCATAAGCAGGAAAGAGTGCTGGGTCTAGATGACCCCAGCTAGATACTCGTCTAACCTCCTCTTGAAGACCCCCAGGGTAGGGGAGAGCACCACCTCCCTTGGGAGCCCGTTCCAGACCTTGGCCACTCGAACTGTGAAGAAGTTCTTCCTAATGTCCAATCTAAATCTGCTAGCTTGTGGCCATTGTTTCTTGTAACCCCCGGGGGCGCCTTGGTGAATAAATACTCACCAATTCCCTTCTGTGCCCCCGTGATGAACTTAAAGGCGGCCACAAGGTCGCCTCTCAACCTTCTCTTGCGGAGGCTGAAAAGGTCCAGTTTCTCTAGTCTCTCCTTGTAGGGCTTGGTCTGCAGGCCCTTCACCATACGAGTTGCCCTTCTCTGGACCCTCTTTGTATAAGGAAAGAGTCAAATTGTATTTTAGGAAATTGGCTAAGTAATTATTTTTCTCATCCATGATGGTCAAACCTCTAGAAGGACAGGTATACTTTTCATTAAAAAAAGAGTTGGAAGAGACCTCAATAGTGCATCTAACCTGTCCCTCTTCTCCATAGCAGAATCAGTTATACCTAAATATTTCTGACAGGTGTTTGTTTAACCTCTTAGTATGAACCTCCAGTGATAGAGACTCCACTGTGTTGCTATGTAATTTATTCCACTGCATAGATACCTTTAGGAATCTTTTCCTCATGTCATCTAATTTAAATCTCCCTGTTGTAATTTACAGCCATTATTTCTTGCCCTTTCACCAGTGGAGACAAAGAACAGTTCAATAATCTTTCACATATTTGAAGACTGCTATCATACCTCCTTTCAGTTTGTGATGCTTATCTTAGAAATCTTATAATGTTAGGTATTATAGGGACATCTCCATTGTCTTTTATCTTCAGCTGAGTCAGATAAATTTATCAAGGTATTTTGGTATTCTGTTGCTAGTTCCCTTCCCTTCCCCCGCCCTGAATTGATATGTTTAAATATTTACTAGAACAATATTTTGGATTCAGAAATTTAGCTGTAAATCTTCAGACTTTCCAATCTCTCTGTCAGGGGCCAGGACAGCAGGCAGGCTAAATTTGCCTCAGCTGGCCCTAAACCTGAGTGGGCCTGCCTACTAGTGGCCTAACTGCTTCCAGCTGACCTCAGTTGCCTACACAGGCATGACTGCGTGTTTATGAGCAGCAGCTGTGTCAGTGCCTATTCAATAGTATATGTGATTTTTCAAGGCACCCTGAGGCTGCTGATTTTTTTTAACATAGTGCTACAAGCAGAGATCCAGGTTTTCCATTTCCCACAGAAAAACAGAGAAAGCATGCATTTTACTCTTTACCGAAGGAAACACTGATTTCTTATTTTATCAGGGAAACCCGTGGATTTTGCAGTTTTGCAAAGACCTCTCTGCAGGCTGACAGAGTTCCAGCTTGCAAGGGGCTGGGAGGGAATCAGGGGAGTGCAGTCAGGCAGGGGGCTCCATGTGCATGTGTATGCATCTGGCTGCCAGGCAGCCTGGAGAGCAGCTCCCATAGGTAAATGGATGGGGGGTGGAGATCAAGACCCCCATAGGAAGAGAGGAAGTTGAGTAGGGCTGGGGTGGGGGATGCTGCCCAGCCAGGCAGTGTGTGGGGGTTAGGGTTTGGGGCTGCAATGAGCAGCCACAGCCCTGCCAGTGAGTGGGACAGGGCCATGGGAAGCTCATCTGGGGGGCTGGGTGGGGTGGAGTGGGTCCAGCTGCCCACGACTGCACATACTCCCAGGGGGCAGGGAGGACCCGTGCCCCCCAGATCTGTGTGTGGGGCATACATGGACTGCCCGCTGTGAGCTTGGGCTCTCATCCTGCTGTCCTCCCCCAGGGCCTTCACAGCCCAGTGGGTGCTACCTGGTGCTGCAGGGCACAGTGGGGCTGCACAGGGATCTCCTTGCTGCTGTGAGCTCCATGCTGCCTTGGTGACATATCTCCTGTGCACACAGCAGCAGCAGGGGCAGTGGCACAGGGTTGTCCCCCTCACTGCTGCCATGCACGCAGGGGGATGTGTCACCAGGGCAGTGTGCAACTTACAGGAGCAAAGAGATCCCTGCGCAGTCCCACTATGCCCTGCAGAGCTGAGTCATAGCCCTGGAGGAAGGCAGCAAGGTGGGAACCTGAAGCCCACAGTGGGCAGGCAGCCCATGCTCGTCCCCACCCCACACAGATCTGGGGTCACAGGTCACCCCTGCCACCTCTGGGACTGCATGCAGTGGTGGGGAAACAACCCTCCCACCCAAGTCTGCAGCAGGAGAGAGAGTCAGGCTCCACTCCACTACATCAAGCACTGCCTCCTGCCAGGGGGAGGAGGCTATGGATCTGGGTCCCTAACCCTGTAGCCCTGGAAGCCGCCCCCTGCCCCAGCAGGGCAGAGGGTAGCAGGGGACTGTGAGGGGGGGGGGGGGCAAAAAGCACCAGCGGGGTTGTGGGTGGGAATGAGGTACACCTACAGAGCCAGAGGGGCTGGGAGAGGGGAGTGAGGGGCCTTTCATTTTAATAATGGATTTGGGGGGGGGTTATTGGAGAAATTGCAATCTTTTTATCAGAGAATTTGTGGTTTTTGTTTTTTTATCAGGGAAAATCAGGATCCCTGGCTATAAGTTTGGCTTGTTGATTCCCAGGTTCATACTTTCTGGGTCCTGCTTGTTGTACTTGGTTTCTGTCCATTGGTTCTTTGTTCTACACCCCATCCTGGACTCTTTTGTTACTAGGCTAACTTGCTGGCTCCTGAGTCTAATCCTGACATCTGTCTTCTGACTTATAGCTTTAGTTTAGTTATTATCCATGCCTCAATCCCTTACAGCTACAGCCGCTTGCTCTGGACGTATTAACTACTGGCTGTGGTCTGGATCCCTGCTTCCTATTTCTTAAGCTCCCCCCCGCCTCCCCTCCACCAGCTTATAGGTATACCTATGGCCACTGTCCATGTCTTGGTCCCTTGAAGACCTCAACTTTATGACCTGTCTGCTCCTGATCGCTGGGCTGTGGTTAGTACCCTTGTTTTCTGACCTTGTTTGTTCCTGCTCTATGGATTGCAACCCTCTGGGGTCAAACCTTGACTGTCTATATCCTGGACATACCCCTGAATCTCTTCAGTCACTGTTTAAAAATCTTACTTTATTTAAGGATTTGAGTAGGCCAAACATTGGACACAGATAAGTTGGATGGTCATTTTTAAATACAATATAGTATATAAACTGAAGGAGAATGAAGTTAGTGTTTTATCTGTTGTGCTCATGTAACCCAGGCGGTACTCCAAGAGGTACCCCCTCTCCAATTGAAGGGATCAAAGCAGGTGCACAAGTGCTGTGGGAGGTGTAGGGACTCTCCTCCCCCTATAGAGCAGAGCCAGACTACCAATGGGGACTTAACCATATATCTTTTAATGAGAGAACAGTACTGGGAACATAACTAGTATAAACCAGGGGGCATAGGGGACACTAAAATGCCCTGAGGAGGCAAGATTCAACAAAGGTTAGACACTTACAGTCATAGACATATTCATCCAGTTGGCAAAAGACAGGGTTAACCAAATATAAAACACAAACAGCAGAACAAACAATACTGGTTGGTGAAATATAAAGGCACAAAATGTCAAATAACAAAGAATATAGAGCCTAGGTACCTGGAGTGGGGCTAAAGGAAGAAAGCACAATGACCCCTTTCTACTGCAGCTAGACTACCTCCCTGTTACTTAACTCATCCCACCTGGGACTTGAACTCAGATCTCCCACATGGTAGGCAAAAACTTCTACCACATAGCCACTAGTAGTCTTGACTTTCCAAGCCCCAGCCTCACATTGAGCTGCTTAGCCTCTTATTGGAGGAGCTGGAAGCAGAGTTGGGAACCTCTCAGGTCACTGCTTAGCTCCTTGCTAGAGCTGAGGAGCTTCTTCTGCCTCTCATAGGGGATCCTGGAGCCCAGTGGAGAGCTTCTCCTGCTAGCCACACACTGAGCTGCTGAGGGTCCAACTGCTGCCTGCAGGTCCCACTCCTTCAGGGTCTTCTGGGGCAACTTCTCCCACCCTGCTGGCCCCACTCTTTGAGACTCCTTCCTTGTGATCCCTCACTGTTCTGTCCTGAGTCAGCTGTGCTGCCCCTTTTATTCTCCTTCAGGTGACCCAAGGGGCCAATCAGGGGACATGGAGGGTGAGTCTCTGGGGCCTGATTGGTGAGGAAAGGGAATCCCAAGTCCTCCAATCATCTTTTACCCCTTTCAAAACCCCTGGGCTAAGTCACTGCCAGCTAGCCCATCACACTCGCATAACACATCAGGACAGACTAATCATCCAGCAATACAGGTGTGGTTTCCCTGGTCACCCTAGGTTCTGCTCACTTATATGCAATCATAACCAAAGTTTAGGATTTGGTTGTTCTCGGAATCCTTTGCTGTACTGCAGGTCCTTCATTGTGCCTAGCATTCTGAAATCTGTTCGAGATGTTAAAGGTTCCCACTTCACATAACTTATCACAGACAAAGATCACATATTTTAAAGGAATGAAAAACTTGGGCATGGCATTGGGTTGGTTAGTAGAATGAATGAGGAAATTTGTACCAGCATCTGACTTCTAATCAGCAACACCAGTTGCGGAGTCTTTGCTAAGGCATCAATAAACACAAGACCAGTACTGCACAAGATCTGTGGCAATTTCCTTAGCCATTTAGGCTTGACAGATCCTACAGATAATATGTCTTGCTCTATTTCAGAATTTGTGCTTTTGGTCAGCAATGGTCTCTTGTATTGTATATGCTTCCTCCTGTTATCAGGAGGCAGGTTGGTCCCTTTAAAACCAGAACTTCTTGGGCACACCCTGCTGGCAGGGTAGGGGTTAAAAGCTGATCCTGGCTGGCTAGTCAGGTGACTGGAAGGGGGCAGGCCAGAACTATAAAAACCCTGGGCTTGATAGCAGTAGGGGGTAGTGGCTAAAGGGGGAAGGAGGTTGTGTGTGAGCGTGCTACAGAGAGGCTTTGCTGCTAGTCCAGTTGCTGTGAGAAGGGAACTGCTGATGACTCTCAGAAGTGGCAGCAGCACCACAGGGAGGAGCATCACAGGCAGTGGGCAAGCAGACGCACCAAGTCATGAAAAAAAATGTAAATTGGCATGCTGCTTTCTTTAATTTCTATTTTTTTGTGGTTACAACCCATTGACTCTCTGTATATATATTTTTGTTGATTGAGACACCGGTCATCTGTGGAAGAAGTTTTAGGGGAGGAGGAGACCTCATTAGTGCCTTGGGCAGAGTCATAAAAGGCCAAAGGGGCCTAGTGTACCAGTATCTCAAAGTTGGGTGCAGGACTTTTAAGGTGGGCCAAGTGTGGGTTTGGGGTCATTGCCCAGCCTTGAACTTGCAGCCTACTAGCTTTAAGGCTAGTGGATGGGCCTCTGGGCTAGAGAGCCTGGGTTCCATGTTAGAAGCAAAAGGAGGGCCTTGAGCCCCAAACTTAAGGAGCTAGAGCCTCAGAGTCGAACCCTATCTAGTGGGTTTAGACTGGTAGGACTATGTAGAAAAAGATGGGGGAGGCAAGGCCTGTGGTGGCTGAGAACCCCAACATAGAAGTACAATAGGCAGTCTCCTGCTTGTAAGAACATTTGTCATTGAACATTACATCAAGACATGTCAGGCGTAAAAGTGGGATACAAGACAAAAAAGATGGGAGGGAAACATTAAGGGATTTCAAGGGTACACCACATAGGCTGCAAATAGCAAATAAGAGGAAAAAAAATGCCACTGGGGAGGGCGACCTGTTACAGCGAAACCATCAGCATTTTTTAAATAAACCACTTGTGATCTTTATCATCCATGGAAAGAAGAGAGAAATTTGTTTTTGAGGTTTGATTTTTAAAAAGCCCCACATGCTCTAAACAAATAAAACACTCATTTTATTTGCATCAAAAAATTAATATCAGCCCGACCAGAATTTGAACTACTTGCTTCTGTTCTTTTAAACTGAGTGCTACCTGGGCTACTGAGTGAACGGTTGAAAATGCAGAGCTTGCCATGGAAATTTTTTAACAGGTTGAGTTATGTCTGAAACCCAACATGAAAAGCAGTTTAAGAAATGTACCATAGTAAACCTGCTCACCTTCCCTATTTGTCTGTTCATTCACCTGTTGCATATTCTCTAATCCTTAGATTGTGGGGTCTGTCATCTTACATTTTTTTGTAATGGTGTCTCATGCAATGGGACCCTAAATCCTTCTATGTGGCCCTTAGGCAGTACTACAGTAGAAATAACAATAATAAGCATAGGTACTTTCACAGACTCAAGTATGAGGCACTATTCCCTGAAGAATACAACTTGCTCTGAAAGTGAGTAAGAGAGACATGGACTTGAAAAAGCTAGTTTAAGATTTCTCTGTCTGCATCACCAACTGAGAAGCAGTTTACAGAAGCTGTTTTGCAAAGATGCAATGTGCTGCAAAGGCCTTTTTCTTCTGCCTTATATTTTAGGAAAAGTCAAATCACAATAGAGTCATATAATTTAAGGCCAGAAGAGATCATTGTATCACCAAGTCTGACCTCTATATCACAGGTCATTAAATTCCATCTAGTTACCCCATACTGATCCCAGTAACTTCTCTCACTAAAGCATAAATTGGATTTTACTAAAGCATATCTATCAGAAGGGCACCCAGTCTTGATCTGAAGACACCAAAAAATAAACTCTCTGCCACTTCCCTTGTTAGTTTGCTCCAATGGTTAATTACCTTGACCTTTTAAAAATGTGGGTTATTTCTCATTTGACCTGGTTTGGATCCAACTTCCTGTCATTGTTTGGTTTTTTTTATGTCTTTCCCTATCAGATTAGAGAGCCCTTTAGTATCTAGTTATTTACTTCTATAAAGGTACTTAATTGTCGTAAGCAAGTCACTTCTCAGTCACTTTTTTAATATGATAAACAGATCAAGCTCCATAAATCTTTAGTTTGAATACATGTTTTCTCTGTCTCTGTCCAGTAATTGTTTCAATATCTCTTTTAAAATGTGGATGCCAGAACATGGAACAATATTTTAATATTGGTCTCAGAACTATTATAAACAAAGGTAAAATCAGCTTTTCTTACTATTTTGCATTTTCATAAAATGATAGAATAAAAAAAAACAGGGCTGAAAAGGACCTTAGGAGGTCCCTTAGTCCCACCCCCATCTCAATACAGGATCATCCCCATCTAAACCATTCCCACCAAGTGCTTGTCTAACCTGCTCTTTTTCCAAGGAGGAAGTTTCTACAACCTCTTCAAGTAATTTGTCTCAATGCTTAACCACCTTCATAGTTAGGAAGTCATAGATTCATAGATGTTAGGGTCGGAAGGGACCTCAATAGATCATCGAGTCCGACCCCCTGCATAGGCAGGAAAGAGTGCTGGGTCTAGATGACCCCAGCTAGATACTCATCTAACCTCCTCTTGAAGACCCCCAGGGTAGGGGAGAGCACCACCTCCCTTGGGAGCCCGTTCCAGACCTTGGCCACTCGAAGTGTGAAGAAGTTCTTCCTAATGTCCAATCTAAATCTGCTCTCTGCTAGCTTGTGGCCATTATTTCTTGTAACCCCCGGGGGCGCCCTGGTGAATAAATACTCACCAATTCCCTTCTGTGCCCCCGTGATGAACTTAAAGGCAGCCACAAGGTCGCCTCTCAACCTTCTCTTGCGGAGGCTGAAAAGGTCCAGTTTCTCTAGTCTCTCCTCGTAGGGCTTGGTCTGCAGGCCCTTGACCATACGAGTTGCCCTTCTCTGGACCCTCTCCAGGTTATCCGCATCCTTCTTGAAGTGTGGCGCCCAGAATTGCACGCAGTACTCCAACTGCGGTCTGACCAGCGCCCAATAGAGGGGAAGTATCACCTCCTTGGACCTATTCGTCATGCATCTGCTGATGCACGATAAAGTGCCATTGGCTTTTTTGATGGCTTCGTCACACTGCCGACTCATGTTCATCTTGGAGTCCACTAGGACTCCAAGATCCCTTTCCACCTCTGTGCCACCCAGCAGGTCATTCCCTAGGCTGTAGGTGTGCTGGACATTTTTCCTCCCTAGGTGCAGCACTTTGCATTTCTCCTTGTTGAACTGCATCCTGTTGTTTTCTGCCCACTTGTCCAACCTATCCAGGTCTGCCTGCAGCTGTTCCCTGCCCTCCGGCGTGTCCACTTCTCCCCATAGCTTTGTGTCATCTGCAAACTTGGACAGAGTACATTTGACTCCCTCATCCAAGTCACTGATGAAGACATTAAAGAGTATCGGTCCAAGGTCCGAGTCATTCCTAATATCCAACCTAAATTTCTTTTGTTGGAATTTAAGACTGTTACTACTTGTCTTGTCCCCTGTGGTCACAGAGAATTATCTATCCCCATCCTCTTCGTAACCATCATTCATGTATTTGAAGAATGTTATCCTGTCTCAGTGTCCTCTGCTCCAGAACAGTTGATCCCAGTTCTAACCTTGTCTCCTAAGACGTCTTTCCTGGACGTCTGTTCATGTTGGTTGCTTTTCACTGAAAGAACCAAATTGTTTACATTTTTCTTGAAGTTTGATGCCCAAAACTGGACACAGTCCTCCAGGTGAGGCATCATCTATGCTGAATAAAGTGAAGGAATCACTTTCAATTTCCTTGATGTACCTTTTAATGCAACCCAGTACTGCTTTGGTTTGGTTTGGGGTTTTTTTGTTTGTTTGTTTTTGTTTTTTTGTTTTTGGGGTTTTTTTGCAAAAAAGCACATTTTACCTGTTTATACATCCAAAGACTACATTACTCCATTTCTGTCAGCATTATGGAGAGTCTGTGTCAACTATGACTCCTAAATCCTTCTTTGAACTATCACTTCCAAAATTACTACCCTTAATTCTCTAGGTATGGCTTGTTCCTAGATACATAACTTTGCACTTGGCTGCACTAAACTGTGTTTTCTTTTCATAGTCTCTGTTTATCAAGAAATTGAAATTGCTTTGAGTGACTGCCCTGTTTTCATTATTTACCATTCCACTAATCTCTGTGTCAACAACAAATTTTGTCAGCCATGGTTTTACATTTAGTATCAGATTACTGATGAAAATGTTGAATAGCCTTGGCAGAAAGGAGGGTAGTTCTACACCTTCTAGACTAACTAAATCATAGTTGTATAGCATAAGCTTTTTTTTAAGCAGAGAGCTTATTGCACCTCTATTTACAAAAGCTTATGCTATACAGCTCTGATTTAGTTAGTCTATAAAGGTAGGTACAAGTGCCTGGGTAACTTGACTTATGAGTAGATGCTGAAGGGACCAGTCTTATTTAGTCCAGAGAAGAAAAGACTGAGAGGATTCAGCAACAGTGTTCAATGGCCTGAAGGGTCATTACAAAAAAAGGATGGAGCTAGACTGTTTTCAGTGGTGGCAGATGACAGAACAAGAAGCAATGGTCTCAAGGTGCAACAAGAGTAGTTTAGGTTAGGTGTTAAGAAAAACTTGCTTACTAGAAGGGTAGTAAAACAGTAAAACAAGCTACCCAGAGAGGTTGTAGATCCTCCATCCTTGGAGGTTTTTAAGACCTGGGTAGACAAAGCCTTGGCTGGGATGATATAGTTGCAGCTGCTCCTGCTTTGAACAGGGAGTTGGACTAGATGACCTCCTGAGGTCCCTTCCAGCCCTAACTTTCTGATTGTATGATTCTAAGTGTTACATTTCAACCCTGGGAATGACACTTCCATTGGATGAAATGCTCCGTGTCTAAGCATTCACAGCCATTCAACCAGTTAAAAAATAGCTGACTCAGTGGAAATCTCTACTGCGTTGGATGAGGTTGATGTCTTAATTAATTGGGGTTCAAGAAAATGTTTGAACACTTCCCCAATCATTTGAAGGTGCTGTGCTGACCTCTAGAACCCCAGCATGCATCGCTTACAACCCCCCTCTCCAGCCAACACACTCTGTTGCTGCAGCCTGAGACACAGCAAGTCCCTTCTCCTGACAGCTGAGGGACTGGAAAGCCTAGGCCCTTTCCACAGCCCAGGAGCTTTGCAGCTGCATAACCCCATCCTGAGCTTGCAGGAGAAAGTGACCCACCAGCACCAGATTCCAGCCTTCCCTAGCCTGATCAGTCTGCTCTCCTCACCCCCCACCCCCGCCTGCCATCTCCAGAGACCCTAAACCCACTGCCTTGACATGAACACTGACCATTCCACCCCTGAAGTCCTTGGAGACTTGTGACATGGCCTGGCCCACCCCTGCCTCCCTCATTCCCAGATCCCCTCAGGGCCCCCCCCCCCCCCCGGACCCTACCTAAAAGTATGAGCTACATCTGTGCAAGGGGGCAGGTCAGGGATCCCTAGTCCCAGTAGAAGTAGATATACACTTCCTGGGTATGAGAAGGGGCAAGATCTGGTGGATCTGGGTCAAATTTGATTAAACTAAAATAAGATTTTTTTTTTTTTCCATGTGGCAGAAATGTCTGGACATTTTTTCTTTGGGTTTGACTGGGCCCATTTTTTTCTTGTTTTTCAATTTGTCCACTGAACAACAAAATGCATTATTCATCCAGCTCTGCTTAAGAAATCCAGGCCCTCATCTGCAGTGATATTCTCTAAGGCCTGCAAAAATACCAGAATGAAATATTTTTCCTGTCATTGATGCAATATGGTAATTCCAAGCCGGTGCTTTTTAACATTTTTTTTCCCAGAGGAGGTTACCCTGAGAAGAACTTCATTTTACTCCCATAACCCAACCTCTGTACACATTCTGTTTCAAAGGATACTGACTGAGCACTGCTTTACTAATGTAATGCACTCAATCTGTGTATGCTAAACACATCCCTCTCCTTGATCGACAATCTGCTACAGCTGCTGGTGAAGGAACATTGTCCTTTAGGCTCATGTTTTGAACTCTAGAGAGCCCTAGTAGATCCCTGGTTGCCAGTAAGTGCACTTATATATACACTATGTATTTTCTCAGGAAAAACGCACAAATATTGCCAGCGTAAGCTGTATAAGTTTATCTGAAAGTGGGTTGCTTCCTTCCATTGTCATAACTAGACAACGTACTTTGGGTAAATCTGATATCTTTTATTAGACCAACTAAAATAGATGGAAAAATAATTCTTTGCTATAGCTTCGTGTTTATATTTAACTGGAGGAAATGCACCACAGATTCCTCAGACACTCAGGCATCTCCCTCCAGAACAAAAACTGTCAAAGGTTAAAGGGGACCTTTTTTTTTTTTCTGATTACTGCCCCTTGTAAAAAAATGTAGGCACCTCATCAGTAATAAAGTCAGGTAGAAGCAAAGTAGGTTTTTGTTTTGTCTTTTTTTAAGGTTAATGATGACAATGCTGCACAGGTTTGGGATGGAGAAACAAACTCTGGGTTGCAAGAGAAAGAAATGAGTATTGGAAAGACATAAGTGGCGTGACATTTTCTTGGAAAATGAAAACATTTGATTCTGTGCTTTTTTTTTTTTTTTTTTCTTCCAACCCATCCATGCTTTCAACAACAATGACTGATGGACTGGTTTGGATAAAGATAGGGGAAGCAGAAGTTCAGGCCATTTGGGATTACTGGTTTATCTTTCCATTTGCATTTGAGCAGTAGCTGGAGAGATTATGTAGCCCCAACCCTGAAGCCATTTATGAGAATGTATTTCCTCTGGTGTGATTTTCTTCTTAGCAGTCAAAGCTGGAAGGGTAAATTCCCTCAGTGTGAATTTAAAGAACTTGGCAGTAATATGACCCAGTGACAGTAAATAATTCTGCCACCTGTACTCGAATGGAATTTCTGATGTCTTGTTTTTCATCTCAGCTACTGGTGTATCTCCCCTTAAGACAATATTTTATCAGACTTATAATGAAAATGATAATGAGGCCTTGGTTTATTTATGGGGTACATTTCTCTGTAGTTGAGAGAGTCTCCTTTTTTGTATTATTAATCAAATTCCAGGTTGATATTAGTGCAGCAGTCAAACTGCAACACATTATATTTCTGCAGGAGTGAAGTGCTCTTATAGCTATAAACAAAATTTGCCCATATAGCACAGACTAATAAAATGCAGTTTATTTCACCAGAGGTCTGGGTGGATGTCACAGAACAGACAGCAGAGCCAAGAAATGCCAGGTCAAAGTAGGATGGATAGGACTGAAATTCTCCCAGAGGTGTTTGTCATGAAGTGTGAACAGTTGAACCATACTCCCCGGTGTCACCAGACCAACTGAAGGAGAACATGAGACAGAGAAGCTCATTTATCTGAGAATGGAATTGTTTTCCATATGTTCCCAGGGCTTTATTATTATGCAGTGTGTTTTTAGGCACATTGGGCCAGACTGTAAACTTTTATGGAGTAACAGCTATATAGAAATGTCATAATTGGAGCAGGAAGTGAGGGAAGCAGATGTGTTTGTTCTGATAAAACACATTTACATTACATTGATGCACCATAAAATACAACCTGCCTGCTGAGCATAGGGGAGCACATTATTTCCCCTACATTGAGAGATGCAGATTCTACAGCGAGTCACCTAAGTTGTATTGGAAGGAACATGTATTTAACTTCCCTTTATTAAAATATATTTAAAAAAACAAAACAAAACAGGAACCCATCAACTCTTTCGATACAACGCATTTTTATACAGATGAACTGGTAGTAGTAGTCTGGTTCTGCCTAGGGATTGATCAAAAATGTGATTCCATTGTCAGGCATGAAACAGAGTACAGAGAAGGTATCTTTTGTTATCTTGGATACCTGAGAGCTGTCTAGACAACAGTGCTGGAATGAATTATGGTCCATCTTCTCCTCTCCCTTCCACAATGCTGTACTGCCAATCTGAACTGCTTTTGTGTCTCTGTTTCTGCCTGAGTTTCTTTGACCCTCCCTCCCCCACAATTGTCTGCAAACAGACACAAATAATATCCATATGCCCTTAAATTGCAGAACATTTTTCTCTCTTTTTCTTTTGGCACACAAGTTATTTTGTAGGAATTGTTAGTAGGAGCTGAACTAGTCTTCCTCTCTTTTCTATCTTGGAGAGGCTTTGGGTAGAGAATAATACACCTTTTGCTGATAAATTAACAAAATAAATAGCTTCAGTGTTAACCACCATGCATTTGTTAGTCATGACATGTGCTGGGAGGGGAAACAGGGGGTGAAGAGCAGCTATCTGTAGTGAAGAATCAAACAGTAGTGATTCAGGCCATGGAGATCAGAAAGCCCTGCTACCCAAGTGGTGAGCATCAAGTTTATCCTTTTTCTATCATAACATAAGGCTCCTCTGTGTGTATATAGAAAAGCCTTTTCAAGAGCCAGTCACAGACTGGAATGAGCTCTCACACCAACTCAAGGTCATCACAATCCTCTTCACCTGTTGCTTCAAGCACAAGGTTCAGTTCTTCAACCTGTTTTTTTCTAATACAGTAAGTAAGAGCAAGTATGTTTAAAACAAAAAACAAAACTGTACCAAAACAAAAAAAGGCATAGATGTGTAGTTCATCCCTGGGAAGAGAGTGAGGAAGGAAAAGAACTGCATGTCGCAGATGTCAGTCACATTGCTTAATATACTGCTGGAATGTACTCAGATGCTGTGGTGATGAGAGTGGTAGAAGAATTTAAGGACCAATATAAAATAGAATAAAATAATCTTAAAGTAGCAACCAGCTGTATGGTCAGATGCCTATGTCTATTTCCTAACAAGGCACGCCAAAACCTCAAGACAATTTTCAAAGACAAAACAGACGTAAATGAAAGATAAAAGGAAAATCTTGAACTGGAAGGTCAGGTGTAATTGCTGAAATAATGAGAGAGAAATGAAGAGAGTGCACGTCTGGTCGCACTGCTGCTTGGAGACGGAGTCTGAAACAGCTCACTGCCAAGGGAGGCTTTATATCCACTTCACGTCTCAGCTGTTCAGGCACAAACCAAGCCATCTCCCTTTAATGTGTCAACATACTCAACCCACTTGTTTTCTGTGGCTTAGCTGCTCAGGGAGCAGTCAGAAGCTTCATCTGATGGAGGTGGGTGACATTATCCCTTGGTGCATACCCACTACACATACAGACTTAGGACACCTACTACATCACCCTTGTTGCTCTCTCCTCTGACCCTAATCCAGAGACTTTCAATAGGCCTGTCTCCAGTTTCATACTGGAGCTCTGAGCAATCAAACAGCTTTTACATACAGTGCAACTCTTCTTCTCCACCGCCTGTCTTTCCTGAACAGTTTATACCCATCCATGACAGTGCTCCAGTCATGTGAGCTGTCCCACCAAGTCTCAGTTATTCTGGTCACATAATAGTTCTGATACTGATACCATGGGTTGTTTTTTTGCTACTTAATTTGTTTATTTGGGTACCAATGTCATACCCACATGTGTGGAACAGGAATCAGTAGTGCTGGGGAGAGAGGAATGGATTTTAGTTCACTCTGAATGGAAATAAAATTTATACAGCTGCTTCAGTGATTTCCTGTTCATTAATTCTAGATGAAAAGCAGCAGTCACTTTGTAATCTTGTCAGCTTTTGAAATCTAGCTACTCTTGGTCAGGCATTTTGAAAGCATAACAAAAATCATTTGATACACAGGGCTTTTGAACAATCATGTACTCTTTCTGCCGTTGAAGTTAAAACATTTCCACTAATGGCATACTTTGTCTAAGGCTGCACAAGTAGAGCTTTTAGGAATAACCTTTGTCTCAGGGCTGAGCTTTATAAGGATCTAGGCTGTAACCAGTTTTTACTATTGTTATATTATTTGTACTAGAGTAGAACTTAGAAGCTGAAGGCAATATAAGAATGTCCTTGTTCTACCTGCTATATACAGATGGGGTGAGACAAAATTCCTTCTCTGGAGGACCCATAATTTAAATAGAAAAAGAGAGTGCTTTATCCCATTTTTTTCAGATGGGTAACTGTGGCAGAGAGAGAGAAATGACTTACTAGAGATCCTACAAAGCGTTTGTGGAAGAAGATAGATGCCAAGATCCCATAGTTGAGGGGAATGATTTAAAGCTAGAGCCACAAAATAACTTGGGTGCTGCAATACTGATCTGTCCAGGGTTTAACTTTTATGCATTTTGTTGCCAAGTGATATCCACAGCCCCTAATTAGGTGCCTAGGTTCTTGTATATGATGCCTGGTAAGAGTTAGGCATCTTAGAATAGCATTTAAAAAAGCTAGCATAGGGTGTAGGAAATCACCCAAACTAGGAGAAACTGATGTCAAAAGTTTTTCCTAAGCCTTGCTCAAGTCCAAGACTTGGACATCTTCCTTCAGACTGTGGGGAGCCACTCATTTCCACCTGGGATTCGCAACTTAGGATATTTAAGAATTCATTTAATCAGATATTGCAGCCAAGATCTCTGTCTCCTGAGTGAGTGTCCTAACCAAAAGGCCACAGGGTCATGCACACTCTCTTGGCTTCTCTTTGGCTCAATAATATTAAATTATTCAGGCAAAGCAGAATAGGTTCAACAGGAGGGACTGAGGGTGTCACCACCCAGAACAGCCTGCAGCATGATAGAGCAAATAAGATAGCAGATGCAAATACAAATCTTTGCATAAGAAGGAATTGAGATTGGATATCCTACTCCTGGATGAGTGCTTTAGGCTTTGCACATCGCTTCATCCCACTTTGCTCCTCTGTGCCAGCTGATCCAGTAAGCATGGTTCTGAGAACACCTAGTGGACTGGGCTGTTTTAACTGAAGTATAAGTCACACACTGAGTGGCCTGCACTGTCAAGACTTAAGCAGTTTTGTCTATGCCCCAAAACAGACCCTCACGGGGTGTCTACACATGCATTTAAGCATGCCTAAATTTAATGTGCATTAAGCAGGTTTAGGCAAGCATCTACATGTGCAGGCATTAAAGCACATTAATGCTGTGTGGGGACTGACTTGGGATTAAAGTTAGTCCCATATCAGTCCACATACACAGTATCAATGCACTTTAACACAAGTATACATGCATTAATTCGCTTTAACTATTCACACCTAAATTTGATCCCTGCGTTTGCAGGGATCAAATTTAGCTGTAAGTAGCCTAAATTCGCCATTTTTAATGCTCATTAAGGGCATGTACATGTAGATGTGTGCCTTTAATGCACATTAACTTAGGCTAATGTGAATTATAGTATTACGTATAGACGTACCCTTAGATGATTTTACCAATGGAAACTTAAGTGCCAGCAGACTATTGGTGGTAGCTAAATGGTGATTTTGAGGAACTGAAGAGTGAATTTTAGCACCTACAGGGCATTTGAGTCCTCCAGTGCATCTAGCCTTTATCCTCCATCTCATAATTTCACTGGGTCATCCTGTAACTAGAAATGTTTTAAATCATTGCTCCAATTCAACAGCCTGTTAACTGGGAACAACTCCATGTCTTCCCACTGTATGTTTGATTTTAAATCACTTTTATAAAATAGGTTGCCTGACACTTTTTAGCAGAAAGTGAAGGATCATTCTAGTCACAGTAGCTAATAAAGCTGACTTCTTAGAGAGTCCAATACAGTGCATTTGACAAGACAGTGAGAATAGGGGACCTGAGCTGGACTCTTAAGATCTTTTACACAACTGGTGTGTAACTTACAGGAAGTCATTTAACTTCTCTGTGCCTCAACTGACTGATCTCTTACATGCCGTTATTTATTATTCACACTATTCCAAAAATGAGATTTCTGAAAACAGAATGAAACAGTTTCCCAGTGCAGAATTCAAGAAGTGAACTTTAGGCTTGGTGAGTTATACCACATAAATCAGTATAATCTATGTTAGTAATGCAGCCTCACCTGCCATCAAGCTTTTTAACTACAGAAGAAAAAAGACAAAAAGCAAATAACCTATATAATGCAACAAATACCTTCTGTTTTTAGAAGGCAGTGTTTTCTGGTATTTCTGAGGATTGACGTGTTTCTGTGGTATTTGCTTTTAGTTTTTATTGGTGGATGCCAGAGTGATTTGGGGAGAGAAAGACCACATAGTTAAGACAACAGACTAGGTGTCAGGAAACCTGGATTTTATCTCTGATTCTGCTTTCCAAATTTATTTGGACATTGGCCAAACAATGCAGGCCTTCTACCCCATGTTCACTATGGGAGTAATAACTACTTCATCTAGTCATTAGGAATTAGATAATATTTGAACGTGCTTTGATATTTTTCCTTCTTTTGCCGTATCCTTATGTCAAGGTATTTAGAAGAAGTCACAGATTTGTTGAAATCTGACAGGCCACACTGTGAGCTCTTCTGCTACTGCCTTAAAACTTGCAACCTCTGGGCTGTCAGCCCTATGCTTTAGCTCCCAGGTCACCCCAAGCCCCCTTTGTTAGCTTAAGAAGATATAGACATTCAGTCATTAATTGATTCCTATTCTCCCTAAGATTTGGACCCCAGCTCTTCCTTATTTTTCCATTTGAATGTATGGAGAGACCCTTAAAAGGCCTCAGCAGGATTTGTTCCAAGGGGAAAGAAGTATTTTTTATTATTATTATTATTATTATTATTATTATTATTTTGCTAGTAAGACTAAACCAAGGTTGTCATTTTTAGAAATAAGTTCTTCCTCCTCTTTATCGGATGAAAATTAGCTCCATAGGAGACAAGATCTCAACCTTATTTTAGCTTGTCTGTCATTTGCACAGAAACACCTCCCTTCCATTAAGCAGAGAAACAAGGTTGTATCATTACAGCATTAAAATAGTAAATATGTCACTCTTCAGTCCACAGTGCCATGGCCTTCCTTTTGTTCTACAAAATATAAGTTAAAAAATCAGGCAGGCAGTCTCTGATATTCAGAACATATTAGATTATTGATGTTCCCCTTCCTCAGACATCTCCTGGGATCATGAAGTGAGAGCTTAGTAGAAGGGTCTAGAAATGCTCACTTTTTACCATGGCAGCCATTGGTGTGATTTTTGAAGCCATGTTGTAGATGCCAATTAAAAAGCTATGGGATGTTCTGACTAAGGGATTTCAGAATAGAAGTGGGTCAGTGCAAGCTTTGAGATAATATAACCTCATTTCTTATTAGCTTCTGAAAGGTACAGGAGCCATTCTCTCCCCCTCTCCCATACATTCTTATTCATACTTGAAAGACTTGTTCTTTTTTGGAAAAGCATGTCAGCAACAGCTACTTTACAATCTGTCAGAAAAATCCTTAATCTCCTGGAAGATTTATCACTGTAACAAAAAATAACATTGTTGAAATACTGAAGGTTTTATTTCCCCCCCCCCCCCTTCCCTCCCTCTGTCTCCCTCATTTGAAGAGAGAAAGAAAAGATGTGTGCATTGAGGGCAGTGGTAAAACTAAAATCAGAGTGTTTGCTTGCAATTCTGCTTAGCTCAGATGCTTCCTCAAGGTGAGCCTGATCTCTGAATTACAGCTGTTCATAATTAGATTTTCTGAATCAAGTGAATAATTGCAGTTGTGCCAGGTGGAAAAGCTCACTGACAGATACTAAACTGGATATGCACGTAGATGCTGAAGAGGGAGAAGATCCTATTTTTCTTTAATTCATGACACCTGGACAAGCAGTAGGGCACAGAATTAAAGCCTGTGGTATATGTAGTGACTTTTATTTCAAGCCAGAAGATTTGCATGATCTTGCTGTTATTCAAGGGGGCCAGCAACAGAAACAGATTTAACACTTCCTCAAGGCTCTTGGCGAATAGTCTGAAACTCAGTCAGCTTCACTGTAGGAGCCTAGAAGGACTTACATGTGCATTTCCATCCTGCATTATCTTGGGTGTTTTGTCTCTCTCTAAATAATACTGAAGCGGGGGGGACGACTTCTAAATAAAGCAGCCAACTATATCTAAGGAAATTAATGATATTTACAGAGTCCTCTCTTCCCTCACCCACTTAGTGTTTTGAGCATGAGCTGGCAGAGAGGGCACAGGAAGTTAGAATGTCATAAAAAAATTATAAAGAAAGATATTATTGTGAGCAATAAAGTAATGAAAATGGAGTATTCTACACGAGCAACATGCAATAACACAGACAAAACTCCTGCTGAAATATTCATTGGGGGGAAAAAAATCCAAAGAGCATATGCTAGGGGATATTAAGGGAGCAGAAAAAGAAGCGTGAGTGGAATTTAGAGAATGTGTATGGGCATGCATCAAACATATGGAAGAGTTTATTAGAAGGAAGTGAGAAAAGAAGGGATGAGACAGAGGAGTCTTAGAATTAAAAAAAAAAAAAAAAAGAGTTATTTTAACAGATTAGTGCGTGTTAGCCTCCATGGGTTTTCTTTACAGTGGCTGATGAAATTTAACAGACTACTAGTTCCTGGAGTCAAGCAGATGATGTGGAGGATGAAGGGAGAAGGGGAGAGAGGGAGAAAAACCTGTTTCTGAGAATGGAGAGGCCTATTAATGGACATGAATACACCTCACTGAGTTCTGATCTGATTATCAGTGGCGATGAGTATGTCTGAGTCTCTTGGGGCTTTCAGTGATACATGTGCTGTGGGTATAAGTCACCACTGCACATGCTATGAGGGTAAATTTGCATTGTACAGTAGAAACCATTCAGGCATTTTTGAAAAGGAGTGTTACTAGGGGAGTTTCAGTTTGGAGTTAATGAATGAGGAATTTATTCTTATAATGTATCATTTTGCTCATGCTAAGAGAGAAGCTTCTAAAGAACATTATACTGCTCAGCTTGCCAGGAAAAGCTATTTCCTTAATTGAGAAATCTCATTTAAAAGGTAACTTTATGCCAGGTCACCAATGCATGTGGTACACAGTGCACGTATGGAAGAAATTATACTTTCATCTTTGGCCTTGATGGGGGTCTATCTCCTACAGAATTTTCAGTTTAAATTCCAGCTTGGATGACATACAGACTCCCTGTAGTGTGACATTTATGCTCTTATTTAATTCTTTGTCCTTGAGGCTGGAAGTTTTGGTAACTCTGTTTCTGGAAACTGACATCACACTGAGAAAAATCTGACTTCTAGCCCATGAACAAAATTGAATCATGACTCTCTGCATACAGCAGTATCACAATGAGTTATACCAGGGTGGCCAACCTGCAGCACATGGACCACAAGTGACACAGGCAGCATCTGTATATAGCACATGACAGATCAGGAATGGGACAGGCAGCACAGCAACAGACTGGGCAGAGAGCACAGGACAGGAAGCAGAAAACAGAGCAGCAGACTGAGCAGAGGAAAGGGATCAGAGTAGCACTAGGGGCAGGTACAGAGCTAATTTGTGATATGCCTGCCAACAAGATTGGCCCCTACTAGTTTATGCAGCTCCAGTTTAGAGGGACTCTAGTCCCTACATCATGTACTAACCTTTTTTTTCTCTCTATGCAATCCTTTTTTCTATACTGTATAAATTTAATAGGGCTGTGCGAAGCTTTGGTAGCCAATTCAATTCAGAGGAGATTCAGCCCGATAAGGTGGCTGAATCTCTGAATCCGAATCAAATTGGGAGACCCATTAAAGGGTCTGAATTGAATCGAAAGCATCCAAATCAATTCAGAAAAGATTCGGAGATTTGGGAGGCAGGAAAGCAGGAAACAAACTGAGAGGTGGGGAAAGACTGCTCTGATAGTGATGTCTATAGCTAGCCAGTGGCTGTGATCTTTCTCTGATTTCACTTCCAATCACAGTGCTCTGGGGGAGGGACGTAGAAACAAGATATCAAGCTGTGTGAAGTGGTCTGTTTCTGTGCCTTTTGTGAGCTGTGTCTATCTTGCAGCAGCAGCAGCAGCAGCATCTGAAAGATTCTGGCTTGTTAGCACTTCATCAACCTCCTAGATACAAAAACTCAGGGACTCAATACAGACATTGGATTTATGACACACTAGAACCTGCCTGACATCTGACTCCCCAGGTACCTCTCCACTTTTACCTGCTACATCGCCCTTCCTGCTCCTCCCAGCCTGTCTCTCACCCACTGATGCTTCAATTTACATCTTCACTGACTGGCTTTCTTGCATTCATACCAGCCTCTGGCTTCTTTTCTATTCATTCTATCCAGGAAGAGCGCACACCAACTGGAGAGGCTTCCTTAGCCTGACGAAGGGTTTTTACACCCAAAAGCTTGCTAAGATATATTTCTCCAGCTGTTCAGTTGGTCTAATAAAAGATATCAGATTGGTCCAAAGAACCTTGTTTGCCTATGTCCTTAGACCAACACGGCTACAATCTACACCCCTTAACACACACAAGTGATATGTTTTGCTTTCAACAGTTTGAGGTGCACTTTCCTGGAAACCCCTGCACCTATCTCCTTAAAACGTGGCGGACTTCATGCCCTCGGAAGGGGCTACCATCTGTGCTGTTTTCATCTAAATCTTCAAAAAAATGACAAATTTATAGGTATGTTAGTGATTCCCCATTATAGTCTATGGCCTAATCTCCAAATCGGTGCCAAATCTCTGAATCCGAATTCGGACAGTGACTTGAATCACTGAATCGAATCACTGTCCCTCTGAATTGGCTAAATCCAAATCCAAATTGAATACATGCTGCTTCACACAGATGTAAAACTTACCATTTGTTAGGGCAGACTTAGCTGTGTGTTTAAATATCATCCTTATCTGAGAGGCAAATGGACATCCATTTGGATTAAAGTCAGATCCTGCACTGGCTATTGAGACAAAACTCCTGTGAATGTCAATGAGAGTTTTTCCTATGTAGGATGGTGTATTTATCTATTTGGTTGATTTATATGCCTCCCTCCCCAAAAAGGCTCAGGATGGCTGACTACAAAAACAAGATAAATTGTAAAAAAAAACCAGATAAAATATTAAAAATAGAATAATATATCATAAAAGGTCTCTCTAAACAATGCTCTAGAACTTAACCCACTTGCTAGAAATGTACCCAAATAAAAATTTCTTACAATGCTTCTGAAAAATGTCTAGGCTTGGTCTTCAGCAGATTTCAAGGGATAGAGAGTTTCAAAGCTGAGAAGCAACTACTAAGAAGGACCTCTTTTATATTTGCCAAAAGAAGAACACAGAAAGATCAAATGACTAGCCTGAGGCCATGCAAGAATAGAAGACCAATATCCTGAGTCCCAGGCTTGTGCCTTAACCACATGACTCAACCTAGGATCCTTCCAAAATAGCAAGTTATTTCTGATAGCAGGTGTGGCTGAGAAGGGAGCAAGATAGACTTTTTTTTACCACATGTACTGAAGAGATCTGGGTCATCAAGGTGCCATTCACTAATGTAGTTAGCAAGAAGAGGGTTCAGCTAAGAATGCAAAATATATCCAAACCTATCTTTGTGTTATTATTTAGCATTTCTATTATAGTTTTATTTTTTTTACATAGTAATTTCTTAGTCAAGATTCACTTTGAAGGCCTCATTTGTAGTGGTACTGAGCTCCAAAATCCCAGTTTAAGTAAACAGGTACTACAGATACTGAGTGAAATATAGTGATCTCTAAAATTAGAATTGCACATGTTCAGGGTCATTCCATTTACTATGAACAGTATGAGGTGCTGTTCACATAGTAAGAGACAGTTTTCAATCTACATAAACAAAATAAAGAATAGGAGGGACAAAAGGCACAGAGTGACTTGTCCGAAGTCACACAGGAAGGTCCTGCCAAAACCAAGAAGCGTCCTCTCAGGATCTTTGAGTCCCTTCTGATCCCCTTTTTGCTGAACCATGCTGCTGCTTCTCTTTTTGTCAGAAAGGAAATATTTGTACTGTTCCATCCAAGCCACAAACCTCTGGGCTATCCAGGCTTTGCAGAAATGGGTATGTCTCTTAACTATTGCACTTAAAAAAAACCCTGCATGTATCTTCTGTAATTTTTCCCATTTATCTTGCCTTAAGGTACTGTATGTCTTAGATAAATCAAATACTAGACAGGTACACCACTCTTACTTTATATAAATGTGGCTTTTATGTACTTTGCTGCCAGTAGCTTGTGGGTATCTGTAAATGATGACATTATTATTCTGAAATATATTCTCCAGTGGATATGTGGGTTCATATTAAAAGTGTGGATGGTAATCCATCCCCAGAGACAGGATTTTGTGTCTTTGAGCCTGAATGATCCTTCACCCCAAACAGAAGAACTGTATATAATTCTAAGTGTGAGAAAGGTACACTCCTGGGGCTTTAGACCTTCCTTAGCAGACAAACCCTGCAGGGCCCAATGGGGAATAGTGACTGGCAGTATGGAGAAGCAGAGCCAATATTAGTGTCTAACAAACTCAATTGACTTATAGAAAGGAAGGAATGAGTAGATGCACTAGCAGAAATGTGGGGGATGGAGGATGTTCAGAAGGGGACAATTGGTCAGAATAGAGATGAGGAGAAGTAGAGGGCAAAGATGTGGCACTTCCCTTGCACCACAGAAGTGCCCCTACTGCTGCTTTCAAGAGGTCAGAAAGATTAGAGCGTTTTTTTTTCCAGGGTGGGAAGAGGAGGGGTGGTTTTTTAAAGCCTTCTGCACATTGAACTCCTACTGATTTCTAGTCTTAAGGGTTATACCATAAGTCTGTGGTAGATAGGATTAAAGTAGATGCTTTAACCATGGGACTATTCTTTCTTCTCCTTCACTAGCTATACGTTGGACATCCTACACAAATTATTCCTGTGTATGTTGTACAGGAGTCTCTGAGCCAAGGAGACTGAAAGAGAGCTCGGTTTCTACCTGATCAGCTTTGTGTGGCATGAACTGCTGATGGAGATAACAGCTGGTTCCAGATGGCCCATACCAGAGCTCTTTTAGGCACAGTTCCTCACATTACTGGCCGTGGTCTCCCAGAGCGGAACAGGGTGAGCATTAAGCAGAAGCCGAGTGGATCAGCAGATAATCTTCTTGTTGAGATGAAGGGTAAAATCATCAATACTCCACAGACTACACCCCCACTAGGAACATGGCATCTATTCTGGTCCCATCAGAGTCACATTCACTATTGCTCAGTTCAGTTATGGGGCAGTCCTGCTTTGTTGTAAGGGTGCAGGGAGAAAGGTTATGTATCTTTCCTTCTCTGTGCCCTATTCTCTAGCCCTTTCCTCGCTGATAATCAAGAAGGCTAGCTCCATCTTTCTAATTCACATATGATCAACATAAAGAATCTGCAGTCAGAGATATTTAGCAACATGTCTACTGAGGATGCCTAGATGACCAGAATCCATCTCATTCTCCCATATCTCTGTTTCCTCTGCAGAGCTAACAGGAATAACAAGTAGCAAAACTCATTTTTGTCAGTAGACAGACATGACTGTGAATACACACAAGGAATGTTTCTATTGAGTACAAAGATGTGATTAGTTTTTTCTTTTTTTACATAGTAATTTCTTACTTGAGATTCACTTTGAAGATCTCATTTGCAGTGGTTCTGAGCCCCAAACTCCCAGCTGAAGTAAACAGGTACTGCAAATACTGACTGAAATCTAGTGATCTCTAAAAATAAAATTGCACGTGTTCAGGGTCAATCTGTTTACTATGAACAGTATCTAGGCTAGCATGGGTTTGATATTTCATAAACCTGTATTTCAAAATGAAAGTGAGTTTGGGTGGAGCACCAAGTATTGTTATAGTGAAGCCACTCAAGATTGAGAAGTAAATGAAAATCCAAGTTTCTCTATTTTTCACTCTCTTCCCCCTGCCCACTTTCCCCCTTTTCTTGGCCTTTGTCATAAAAGACTGCAAGACATGAAACAGTAGAAAGTCTTCGAATACTCAGGCACCTGATGGATTAAACCTCCGAATTAGTCAGAGCTCATGATTGCCAGAAAGCTTCTGAAACTGCTTCTCTTTGATGTTCCTGTGAGCTGAACTGAACAAGATTTTTTCTCTGTTCTGAAATGTTCAGACACATTTTGTGAACTTGCCAGGTCCATCTGGAAGCCACACAGCATCTTTTTAAGCATTACCCTTGTCTCTAGTATCAAGTTGGGAACAGCATTTTCTTCTGTGTAAAGCACTCAACAGAACAGTGGCTGGTAACAGCTCTTCCTTTTAATGTGCCCTATTGGGTATTAATAGTGCTTATCTTTATTTTCTATAATTTAAAGGTTGTCTTATAAAATATTTAAATGCTTATTAATGTTTGGAGAAGTGGCAGAGAAACTAATACATATTACAGGCAGGAGGCAGCTGATCAGCCACATACTAATTAACTACACACACAGCACACAAAATCCACACAAACTGCTGCTGTTATTGCAGGCAGGAGGAAAAAAGAATGACACTCTCTCTCTTTATGCACTGTGCAGCTGGCATTAAAGCTTTCTTGTTTGATTTTCTGGAGTTTTCACCACCTAGACCAACAGTGCTGCTGTACAGTTGTTGACACTGGGATCAGGAAGAGGAACAGTATTCCTCCCCTAAGTCCCTCCCAGGACTGGAAGCTGGATCTTTTCTTATCCTCTAGTGGAGAAACCATCTCCCACACCAAAATGGTATCAAAGCCCAATGCTTAAGTTATGCTTCTCCTTTCAAGGAACAACTTAAAAACGATAACATTGTTAACTGCCATAATTTATGAAACAAAATTCCTATCTACCAGGTAAACGCAACAATTGAGAAAGAAACTCCATAACACCAATTAGAAAGTATTCAAAACATAAGGAAGTAAAGTCCAAATGAACACTGATACTTTAGTTGATGGCTTTCAGTACAAAACGACATACGTGTTTATACCAGGATTTTTTTGTCTGATGATAGAAAGTGGTTATAGCAAATTTTGTGAATGCATAAAGCCTTTGGATCTCACAGAGATTAATGCTGCATTCTTTTGCATTGCCAGTCTGGTGATACATTACTTATATATGAAAGCTCTGAGTTCAAAGAAATATTGAAATACCATCTGTTTACAGTCTATTGTTTGATATTTGGTTATTATGACTTCGATAATAACAATACTTACCACATTCCACTCATAGATCTCATAGTATTTTATGAAAATAAGTAGGTAGCAATTTAAAGACAGGGTAACTGAGGTGCACTGAAATTAAATGACTTGCCCAAATTTACTCAGTAAGCCTGTAGCAGGGATACTAACAGGATATATTCTCTGGCCTAAAAAGATAGACTCTTACGGAACCACACTGCCTCATTCCACTTATATTTAGAGCTGGCTGAGAACAACTCTGTTTGGGGTCATTTTTCAAAGTTTCAAAACTGGTTTTCATTCCTGGAACACAACTCTTCAGAGTGCTTTTTTGCAATGGATCTGTCTCTATGAAACCAGATTGCCAACTCCTTTCTCTGGATGTGACCAGGGAAGCCACTTGGGACCTCAAACTTTCCCATAAAAAACTTCCTGCAACTTTCTCTATAAAACATTTCATTACTATGTAACATTTCCATTTTGATGAAAAATTTATTGGTAAAAGTATTTTGAGCAGCTCTTTTTTAAGTGTCCACTTGAAGTGAGAGAATTTGTTATTTGTTTACTCGGAAATCAGTGGTGACCAAGTAGCTATCCTTCATCAAATGTTTGAAAGATATTTATCAGTGCTCTAGTAGAGGGGACTCAGCAGGGAGGCAGGGACATTTTCAAATGAAAGAGCAATAGACTTTTCAGGCAAGTGAACTTTGAATCTAAGAAAATGTCAGCCAAACAGAGAAACTGTCATAGTGGGGTTTCACTCTTTACGTCATCCTCTCTATTGTATATCTGACTTATTTGTACTAATGGGAGTTACACAGCGTCCCCACATGTTGTAAAATGTTCAAACTCTTTCATATTGAGAGTAGGCAACTCTCAACATCAGATAGCTGCCAGTAGCAGAGATGTCATACAGTATGTCATGAAAGGATTAATAATTTTAAAATTTGCTAAACAATTTGTTCTTCTGGGGTCTAGAACTTTTCTATGTAATTTAAGTAAATAAGCTGAAGAATTGCTCATAGTAATTACCAATATATATTTATTTCTGAACGTCTCTCCCCCTCCCTGTCTTAGGTCCTGTTGGATTTGTTAGAAAAGCACTGCCCTCTACTGTACAGAAGAGTGTTAAGGGATGAAATGAAAATAAAGCAAACATGTAAGCCAAGCAGGGCTGACAGCCTGATTAAACTAGAGGCAGGGTCAACCTTTGGTATACCAAAATTGGGTGGAAGAGGTGTGGTCACCTGGCATTTGCTTGCCACATTTGCTTGCGTGTATGGGGGCTGCAGAGTAAATAAAAGGGCTTTTAGACTCTCAAGGCTCACATGCCTGCCACATAAAGAAGATTTAATAGAAATGAATTGAGTATTGAAGCAAAGATAAGAGCAAAGTGAAATAGGTGTGTATGGTACATGTCAGTAAAGGCACTGGAGGGAGGAGGCTTTAAAAGGTTCTGATTATAAGAGGTACAAAAGAATGAAAAATGTCCTTGTTTGTCGAGGGAGGGAATAAGTCACTGAAAATACTCCTTCCTAGGCTATTTGCTCTATTGAGAAGTAACCAGTTCGATTGTTTAAATGTAGCTTGGTCTGATTGAATATGCTCTGTGTAAGGACACAGGATGTTGTCACAACCATGTGCTAATCTCCTCAAGTGTATTAACCTTGCTGACTCTGCTGCTGACTTCTGGTGCTGTATTGTCCTGGTTGTACAACCAGAAAAAAAATCTTTTCTCTTCAGAATTAGAAGAAAAACACTATTTTTCTTGACAAGCCCTCTCCCCCAAATTACAATAACAATAATAAACATCAAAGCCAATCCTTCTTTGTGCATGATCAAGTCCTGTGAACTGGAAGGATTACATACTGTCTCCTTATACACTAATTCCCTGATAGGAAATCTCCCAAAAGAAAACACACATCTCATCCTTTTCTCTTGTGATTTGGTTCTGAGACGATGAGGCAATACAAAAGCAGTTTGTCAGGATGGGAATTCTCCTTTGACAGATTATCAGATTACTCCCAACATCTCCTGTACCATTTTATTACCAAAGTGGTTAAGACCCCTGTTGAGAAGCCCTGGCTCCTCTGAAGTAGGGTGATCGCCTTTTCCAAATTGGAAGGCAGGACACATGCCCACCTCCTCTTCTTCCCCACACAACTGCTTGTGGCATGGCCAGACCAGAGCCAAGCAGAGCCCATGGTGCCAGGGGAGGATGTGGGCTGCCCGCTGTGGTCTCAGGGTGCCCTCCCGCAAGGACACCCACACTGGCTGCACTGCCATGGTAAAGCGCTCACTGCCCACCTAGCAGCAGTGAGGGGCACAACTCCGTGCTGTTGCTGCTACTGCTGCTGGGTGGGTAGGGGGCACTTCACCATTGCGATGCTGCCAGCATGAGGCTCCAGGGGGCAGGGCAGCAGGGTGGGGACCCCTGAGCTTGCACCCTCCCCAGTCTCGCACACAAATCTGGGGGCACATGCCTTTCATCCCCCCATATCCGGGAATGCATGCAGCACCAGGGAGCCACCCTCATCCCATGGATGAGCCACCTGTGGTTCTGTTTCATTCCTCAGGTTGGCCGCACAGCCTTGGATTGGTGCCCCAAGCCTCATGCACTGCCTTAGTTGGGCAGCAACCCCAGCCACCAACCCTGCCATACCCCCTCCCTCACCATGCGTTCTCAATCTTCCCCCTCCATAGACTTACCTGCAGATATCTGGGGGATGCTCTCCACAATTTTCTGGGGCTGTGTTGCTAGCCCCTTGCATGTGTGCATGCATGCATATGCATGTGGTGGCCCGTACATCCCACTCTCCTCAGCCCCAAGCAGCCCCTTGCAGGCTGAAGCTCTGTCAGCTTACAAGGGTAAACACGCTGTTTCATGCAGTTTTCCTTAGCAAATGGAATACCCAGATCTCTGCACAATATTGCAAATTTTGGGCAAATGCTATCCCAGAGTCTTGTACCCCATGACTGAGAATTAATCCTTAAATTGAGGGACTATTTCACCCAGTTTGAGGGCTATTTAATACAATGCTGTAGTAGGGCATTTTATAGGAGTCTCAGCCTCCATCATCTTTAAGGTTTCTCAAAAAGCAGTATGGTGTAGTGGATGCAGCCCTGGATTAGGTCTCTGAAGAGGGGGTTCTATTTCCAGCTCTGCCACTCACCAGTGACCCTAAGCAAATCATTTCTTCCCTTGGGGTCTGTTTCCTCATCTGTAAAATTTAATCAAGAGATTGCCTACTTTCATAAAACACTTTGAGATACATTGATGGAAAGCACTATTTCAGAACTAGGTATTGTGAGTATCCTTTTGTGGTCCAGGGGAACAAAGATCCTAAGACAGAACATACAAACTACTTTTTTTTAGGACACTTTGGGTGCATCTACACATGCAATTAGCATGTAGCAATATTGGGCACATGTGCAGATGCATGCCCAGCAGCAATAAGCTCCAGCATGAACTGCACCATGTAGCAGGATTGCAGTATTTTGAGCTTGGATGGAGCCGCCCCAGCTGGCAGGGGGCCCCAGGGGTCAGCCTGCTAGCTCAGGGCTGTTCCACCCCAGCTCAGTGTGTTGAGGAGAGGGTGTCCCAGTGTGGGGCTAGGTGTTAGGCAGCCCCTTGACTGTAGCACCATCATGCCCCAAATCATCGTCTACATCGGGGCAGGAAAAATATGGCCAGTGGTTTGAATATGGCCCACCAAGAACATTCATCCAGCCAGTGGTGCCCACCAACGAATTGTGCCCTGCCCATCCCTTCCACCCACAAGGGTAGGAGTGAAGCACCCACGCATACACATACCCCAACATAACCTATTGCACCTCACTCTCACCCTTGTGGGCAGAAGGGCCTGGCCTCACCAGCACACTGTTTCTGGGTGGGGCTGCTGCTGTCCCTGTTGCAGCCGCCCCCATGGGAACCCCATGCTATGAAGATTCTTTGGGCCTGCACATATTTTTTTTTTCACTTTCCATTTTGCTGCGTTGCTGCACTGTGAGGAAAGAGTTATCTGTGGCATATTTGGTTTTCTTTGTCTAATATGTGCATAATTTTGGCTCTTACTAGGTTTTGGAGGATAATGTATGATGGGAAATCATTAGGAAACAAATCTGTATTTTACAGAAAATCCCTGAAGTATATTAAAAAGGTGGGGAGAGAGGGGAAAAAACACTATTGATATGAAAATAAGATTCCCCAGACACTTTCTGGCTGGTCACTCAAGTAAAGTCTGAAACGAAGGTCATAAGAGTCTCAGAGCTGCTTTAGCTTGGCAGAATGGAGTGTTTTTCATAATGACAAGTAGCAGTGTGCTAACTAACCGAATGCTAACTGCAGCAGAGTTTAATTTCCTGCAGCTTACTCTAAGTGGTGTTTTCAGATTTGGGTTTTCATCTTCTTAATGAACTGTTCTGTTTAAAGGTTGAAAATGTCTTGATGCAGGGCAATAGCCAGACACCAATCCATAACAACATTACTTGCTGGATGCTTTTCAGTATATAAAACAACACTACACGTTGCTTTGGAACAGCCTGCAATGAGCCTGTCCTGTGCATAGACACAAAGCTTCCCTGCTTCTTCATAAGAACATTTGACCTAGTGTCTTGAATCTGAGTTTCCTCAGCCTTGAGATTAGCAGTCATTTTTTAAGTGGGTGGCACCTAAGCACAGGATCCTTTCAGGATACAGGAAACTGGTCACATATGGATGCTAGTTCATGGACTGTGACCAGTTTGTGCTGCAGGGATTCAGGGATAAGGGATCATGCTGCATTATAAGATTGCCTATGAGCATAAACTGAACACATCCTTCCTTAGAATGTTACCTGTGCTGTATTTGGTCCTCTAAATCATTGATCACAGTAATTACGTTACTTATCTATCTTTTGCTCTCTTTCTTGTAAATTGATAATTTTGAAAAGGAGTAAAACTCCCAGCCACACCATGTTATACCAATTTTGTGTCATTTAAGCCTGACAATTATATTTTCCAAGGAAAGGAAGTTATATGTAATGCCAATGGCAGTTTTGCTATAATAGTCTTTTATGGCCCAAGAATGGAAGGCACTAGTACCTATACCAAGCACTGGGTGTGTTCTTTGTGAACCCTGAAAATTGCACTTTTCTTCACGTGGCTTGAAGGAAAAGAAGTAGCTACTTAATCTTTGTTAAAGCAAAGCAATCAAATGTTAGTGCTTTTATATAACTGCAGCCTTGGGACACCTGGGTGGGTGTTCGAAGATTGTGACATTAGAGCTGAAACCAAACTCATGGCTTTTTAAGCAGTCATGATCCCGAAGTTACTCCAGATCTGAAATGTGGAAAATTTACAGGAGACACCTCATGTCACTGGAGAAGTACTATCAGTGCTGCTTGCAGAAGATTCTGCAAATACAGTGGGAAGATAGATGTACCAACATTAGTGTCCTCTTATAAGCAAACACCATGAGCATTGAGGTGATCATTGGACATCAACTTTACTGGGCTGATCAGGTTATCTGGATGTCCAACTCCAAATTTTCCACATCCCAGAGCGAGTGTTATTCTCCTAGCTCAGTCAAGAGGAGAGTAAAGAAAATGCTTCAGGGAAGTCCTCAAGGCCAACTTGAAAAAATGTGACATTGACATCACCTCATGGGAGACTATAGCCTAGGACCACCCCAAATGGAGGAAGAGTCTGCTGCAAGGATCTCTCTTGAAACCTTATAATGACAACAGGAGACAGGAAAGTGGGAGTGGCAGAAACTGTGTTGTAACTTGAATTAAGAATCCAGAACCACCCACCTCAGATGGAAATATTGGTCCAAGTTGTAACAAAGTTTGTGGATCCCAACTTGGATCCCAACTTGCTTATGAGGACCAACTAATGTTGGTACATCTGTCTTCTCACTGTATTTAAAGGATCTTCCACAGGCAACATTGATGGTACTTTTCTAGTGACTTGAGGTGTCTCCTGTAAATTTTCCACATCTCAGTTCTGTACATTAAGTTGAGGATCATGACTGCTTAATAAGCCATGAGTTTGGTTTCAGCTCTGATGTCACAATCTTCGAACACCCACTTCCTCAGGTGCCCAAAGGCTGCAGTTTTATAAAACCACTAACAGTTGATTACCTTGCTTTAACAAAGGTTAGTAGCTACTTCTTTTCCTTCAAGCCATGTGAAGAAGAGTGCAATTTTCAGGGTTCACAGAGAGCAGACGAGGTGCTTGGTTTAGGTACTTAGTGCCTTCCATTCTTGGGCCATAAAAGACTATTATAACAAAACTGCCATTGGCATTGCATATAACCTCCCCTTCTTGAAAAACATAATTGTCTCTCTTAAATGACACACGTCTTACCTTTCTAGATTGTGTTCTGACAAGCAGATAAGTGCACTCAAAAGCAGGAGATTAATTTACATATGAAATTGAATTGTGTTAACTTTGTAATCAGTGCAGTTTAAATTCAGAACAGGTGTATAATCGAAAAAGTGGATTTCTTTAACTAAAGTGATTTCCTTCCTCTGTGACTAAGAAGTTGAACAGGTGCATTTCAGGGCCCTAGACTTCAAGAGAGGAACTTTTTATTCTCATGATCGGCTTATGTTGTATATATACATATTTGTAAATGATACTAGAGTTACATTTTCTATTACAATTTTGGGGGTAAAAAATCACATGAGTGTTTCTGTGCTTCAGCTAGTCATCTTACAGCTGCTATGTCTTAAGCTCTTTCCCTATATCCTAGGGCTTTTGAACTTAATCAGCCTCATTCTTTAGAAGGCAGCAGATAAAGTGACTAGTTGCATCTTGCTTTTTAAGCTTCCCAAGTGTTGATTAGTATTAGTGTTAGTTCGAGTTTACAGTAGTTACATATTCAGGCTAAAAACCTTCTTGGTGATTGTACTAGACCTGCACCACTGTGACTTGCCGCTAGAGGACTGGTGAGCAGGGGTCTGTACTAGGAGATACAGCTGTGAATTTTCCATACAAAACAGGAGGGTAAGGGGGTGGGGGGAAAAACTGCATCCTGGGACACTGGAGGACTGAAACTTGAGTGGCTTATTTGAGGGGAATGGCCACACATTCATGGAACACAATCTGGGTAACTCAAATCAGAGATAAACCCCTGGAGTGGTATAATTTTAAATAAAGGCTGCTTAAAACTAGTTTATGTGGACACTCCAGGGGTTAACATGTGGACAATCCAGGGGTTATGAGCTCCCTGAGCTACCTAAGAGTAATGTGGAACAAAGATCAAAAAGCAAAGGCATTAGTTCAAAGGAGTTGTCATACTTTTTAAAAAGTCCATAGACAGCCTGATGAAAGGCCCTTCAGGGCCAGGAGGATACCATTTGAAAGAGAGTTTACAATAAAAGGAAATTTTCTTTTAAACAATTGTCTGGATGCTAATGAGGTCGTGAGTAGCAGCAAGAAGTGAATATTTTTGCTTGGTAGTTAATATAAGAATGCTTGAGTTTCATCAAGAGGAAATGGAGAAGCTTAAAAAATTAGCTTGTTTTGTTCAGTTCCTGAGAGGTCCTTCTCCGGTGCTCAAGCACATTGCCTCCTGGGGCAGCTGATAGAAAGCAGTACATGTCCTCCCAAGAGTTCCTCATTAAGCTTCATGTCCCTACTAATCTGAAACCTAAATTTACTTTCCTCAGGGCCTTGTGGTTCTTTTGTTTTGTTTTTTTTCTTAGCAAACTGGGAAAAAGAAAACATTTTACATCTAAATCTCCTATCCAAATGTATACTTGACGTTTAAAACATATTAAACATAAAACATACTTATGATTACTTTTATCAATCATTTAAAGAAAGTAACAAAAAATAAATCCTATCCCATTTGTACCTTGAGAAACTTGTGTCTCCACTGAAGGAGAAACGGCTCTCTTCAAGCACCGATACTTTTCTCTTTTTTGTATGAAATATGAATGAAGAATATTGCCCTTTATCTTCATTTTTCTTGCCTTGGGGATGCTGCCTGGATAATAATACACAAAGGAGTTGCTTTATAATCATTGGAACCTTTCAGGGACAAGCATACACCTAATCAGTCAGTTGTCTGATTAGACATAGCAGAATAAAACAACCTCAGAAAATTTGCCTTCAAATATTTACTCAATGTTAGAGAGTGTATTGGTACATAGGATTCTTTGGTCATCATCTCTAATAGGATCATCTTCCCTTTATAGGGGAAATCTCAGCATCATGAGATACATATAGATAAATACATACGCATATATTTTTTTTTCAGACCAGTGTTCAGACTGATATATATATATATATATATATATATATATATATATATTTATATATTGTGTGTGTGTGTGAGATGTGTGTGTGTGTATATTAGCTTTTATATACTCTATATAATTATATTATACTCTATATAATATAGAGTATATAATATCTTGCTTAGTCAGTGTGCGTGTGTGAGAGAGAGAGAGAGAGCTTTTATAGTCCAAGGTACAGCTACTCCTCACTTAATGCCATAGTTACGTTCTTGAAAAATGTAACTTTAAGCAAAATGATGTTAAGTGAATCCAATTACGTCACAGTAGTTGCCTACTAGCAGGTGGTGGCCAAACAACATTATAACAGAACATTGCATGACTTTAAACGAGTATGTTCTCTAATAGATCAGTGATGTAATTACGAAACAATGTTAACTGGGACAAGGTTAAGTGAAGAGTACCTGTACCTCAAAGTACTTAGAATAAGGGAGATGGTGAGAAACATAGTATCTATGGAAGCAAATGGAGCAAATAAACACTGTGCATGCAAGCTATTGGTCAAGTTTGAACAGTAGCTTTTAAATTTTCAAAACACTGCAGGAGGTTGTAGCCACATGAATTCTGTAAGTAAAACCCAACATGACTGATTTAGAAAATGCAGAGCTAAAACTGAATGTATAGGTGTGTGTGGGAGGGGGGGGAAGGAGGGGGAATCACATTTAAAACTCCCTAGCTATTCCACAATCTCTCACATTTTCTCAGGGAATCTTATTTTCCAGAATGTTCAAATGTAGCTGTCTAAACCCAGAACCATATTTAGACACATAAGCAAATGGAGTGTTTTTTGTCAGAAGTATACACTTTCCTATTTACTTAGTTCACTACTGTTGTAGGATCACCAGAGCCACTCTTCCATAAAAACATTACAAATCCCAATGCTAGCAGTTTAGGAAATTAAACATGAGTCGAATAGATTTTGGTTCTTGAAATTAGATGTGGGGCCAGTAAACTATGGCCCTTTTTTATAGAGTGCAGAACAAATTATAATACTTTTTGAGCCCTGATAAATGCATCTATTCTGTACCTATTGTAATTGAATGCGCTGGATCTCATCCTATCTTGGATGCTATTTATAGAACCTGACTAGTACTTGGGTGCAAGACTCCTTTGATATTTGAGATACTATTGATACAAGCCAAGGAGTTGCAAGCAAATAAGTATGTTTAGTTCTGAGATCTAGATTGAAAATATTCCCCAGCCTGTTTAGAAAACAAAATAAATGAACACCAAAGCCCCAAGGAAGGTAAGTTTATTCTTCAGATTAGCAATGGGAATTCTAAACCATAGAAACCAGTTAGTGGTAAGATTTAATTCAGCACCTTTTTTACTAATGAGTGAACAGGAAAAGAGGGGAGGGTGGAATGCATTTGAGGAATTCCTGATCCAATTTCCTTCAAGAAACTTTCTACCACCTGCCCAATTCTAGCCTACCAGTTTTCAGACTGATATGTTAAGTCTAGGTTACCAATGCCTTTAATTTCATCTGGAAGTGAACAGTAAACCAAAGTTTGAGCAGAAAATTTTTGCTATCAAAGATCAACTCACTTTTTTGCATACCAGTAACCATTCCGCGCCCCCCTCCCCCCCCCCCCAACACACAGCCCTGATGCTGCCACTTCTCCCTTCTGCTTGGCTACCTTGTAGGCCCTCTACTATCACAATGCCACCAAAGATCACCAGCTTCACAGCTGGATAAAATGGCTGGATCCATCCCACAGGCCATAGGTAGCTGACCCCTGGACTAGATGACCTTCTGCAATCCCTTCTAGCTCCACATCACTGATTCTATTTATATTTCCCCCATCCTCCATAATTCAGTATGCGATACATATTAGGGCTGTGCAAAACTTCAGGTGCTGATTCAATTCAGAGGAGATTCAGTCTAATTTGGCAGCCACATCTCCAAATCTGAATCAAATTGAGAGACCAGTAAAAGGATCTGAGTTGATTCAAAGCCTTTGAATGGATTCAGAGAAGATTTGGAGAAATATTCGCAGATTCAGGCAGTTCCCACTCACCACTGTAGGGAGCTGGACCTGGGCTCCGTGCCAGTAAGTAGGGGGCAGGGAGGAACTGGAGGAAGTAGGGGGGGGACCATAGGGGGGCCCACACCAGGACCCATCCCCTGCCTGCTCCCCCAGCCTCCCTGAGTGCCACAGAGCCCCGTCCACTCTCCCAGCCCCATCAAAGGCTGCCTCACCTGGCCCCGGCATCCTGGCTCTTTAAGAAAAAAAAAATGCCCTGCACTCATCAGCTCCTGCCAGGTGGGGGAGCAATCCCCACTGTTCTACCACTGCCCCATGCTATGTGGGGGGCTCTGCCATAAGCTCCCATACCCCAGCTGCTCTCCCAGTCCCAACAATGGCTGCCCCACCTGGCCACAGCATTCCAGCTCTTAAAGAAAAAAAGAAAACAAAGCCCTGCACTTGCTGGCTGCTGTAGTGGCTGTTGGGGCTTCTGGGGTCTCATGGCAGAGCTCCCCCATGCAGCACAGGGTAGTGGGGGGCAGCAGGGATCTCTCACCCCCTACCTGCTACTGCCTAGCAGGAGCTGGTGAGAACATTGCTTTTTTTTTTTTTTTAAAGAGCAAATCTCATTCAGCCAAATTGATTCAGGACAGTGATTCGAATCACTGAATTGATTCACTGTCCCCGAATTGGCCGAATCCAAAGCAAATACTAGCCAGTTCACACAGGCCTAATACATAGCAATGTTTCAATGAGGAAAGACTAAGGAATCTCGGACTGCTCAGCCTGGGGAAGAGAAGAATGAGGGAGGACTTGTTGGCCATCTGTAAGTAGGTAAGGGGTGAATAGTGAGAGCTGGGAGAAAAACTGTTCACTAGGGTGCCCCAGGGGAGGGCAAGGAGCAATGGCCATAAACTGTTGGAGGATGGTTTCAGGTTGAAGGTAAGGAAGAACTTCTTTATGGTAAGGGTGACCAAAATCTGGAATACACTTCCCAAAGAGGCGGTGCAGTCCTGTTACGCCTCAGCTCTGTATTCTTGGGCAACCCTGGCACAGGATGCAGTCTGTCTGACTCACAAAGGACTCACCCCCCCCTCCCTCCCCTCCTCTACCTAAATGAAACTGATTAAGATGCAACGAGAGACGCACCTAAGACCCTCACCAGATAAGGGTGATAAGAGTGAAACAACTGCCCCAGGTCTCATTTACATCCGAGATGGAACCAGATGACCATTCATTTACATGAGAGATGGAAAACAGAAAGCCTAAAGCAGAGACTGCAGTGAATTCTGGGACCAGAGAAGCAGGAGAGTGCTGCATGATGGGGAATCTGTGCTTCCAATGTTAATCAACCCATGTTCACACACACCCAGCTCAGCATTTATCAGACCAGTTCTAATCTGGATTTGCTAAGGACTTCCCCCCCCCCCCCCAGACACACACACACAGCTCTAAGTTTAATAGGCATCTCGGGCCGTACATTCCCCGGTCCCACTATGGGAGGCCTATTTAAATTTGATTGACTAAAATTCGGTTGCTGGGTTAGGGAATGCTGAGGCAAGAGACCGAGTCAGAGGGGGGTATGGGCAACATTGGAACAATGGTTAAGGGTTCATCAGAGCATCCAGCCTGCTGGAGCCCTAACCCCATGTGTTGTCATATCTTTCCCGAGACGACTGGTGGAAGTCCTCTCCACAAAAGGTTATGAGCACCCCAATAATTGTCTTAAGTCTGTTAAAAGACTATAGTAAAATCTGGAAAAGTCATGCTAAGCTGAGGCTTGTGCACAACAAGTAAAAATCCAAAATCCTGATGCTGCAAGCTATCTATTGTTCCTGAAGAAACCATGAGATATCCCATCAGTATATCTGCCATCCATAGGAATTTCAAGCTGGCTCCCAAGTATTTGGGTTACTCCCTAATCTTAAGTGTTTCCTGATTATCAATCAGTTTCCTGAGATGGTCCAAACCAGATAACCTCTTGTCAATAGAAAAGACAACGATTTACACTACTGAGGGTGCTTCGAAGCAGCTGAACTGAGGGTATAAAAATCTGTAAGTGTGTGTGCTGCAAAGAAGGAGAAAAAGAAAGAAGAAGAAAACTCCTGTGCTGACACCATCCCCTGTCGTTCTTGGGACGCTGGAAGAACAGATCATCTCTCTCTTCAAGGATTGTGCTACGTACTGTGCCTGTCAGCTTTGCAGCCTGAGTACCGTGGACTAGGTGAGATCCCAGCGCTCGCTCTCTATCTTTTCTCTAGGCATAAACTTCTGAACCTGAACTGTATTAGTTAAGCTTGAGCTAAGTTTCCCCAAATACTTAGTGAAACCAGGGTAGTATTGTCATTGTTTGTGTTTGTTTTTCTTTTGCATGTCTATTACTACTAGTACTATTATATATTTCATATGCTTAGCAATAAATAACTTTTATAGTCAAACTGGTAGTAATTGGGTATATTTTTCCTTCTCTGCTTGTCTTTCCTCCCATGCTCTGCAGCAACGCTTCTTTTACCTATGCTAAATATCCCTGTGAAGCCCAAATTATTGTGGGGTCTGCTCATCAAGAGGCCAAAGATTGAGATGTGCTGAGTTTGAAACACATAAGGGGATCAGCTTGTACAGGCTGATTGACCCAGTTTGACTCAGACATGCCCTTATGAACTGAATGCTGGCCCATGAGGGTGTCAGCTAAACACCCAGCCGGATTCAGAGGGATTCTGTTTACCTGTGTGCTTGTGTCTGACTGCATTTTATTGTTGCTCTTATGAACTGATTCTTGGCATATGAGGGTGTCAGCCTGTCCATGCTGATCAGCCTGGCCAGGTCAGGCGTGTCACGTTAATTTGTGTGTGTTTGTGTGTATGACTGATTTGGTGACTGGAGGAACCCAGTCCCATTGAGATTGAGTCCTGCAAGATAGCTCCACTGGGGGTGAGGGCTTGCAGAAGGGAGAAATACAGCTCCATATAGTAACACAAGCAGCACATTGACAGAATCACCAAGACCCTAGAAACTATCCCTAATAAATGAGCACACCCCAAAGTAATGGGCAAATTTGGTAACAGTCCCCAACATTGGAAGTCTTCAAGAGGAGAGTGGACAGACACCTTGCCAGGATCATTTGATCTGATAAGTATTCCTGTCCAGAGAAGGAGAGTTGGACTCAATGATATTTTGAGGTCCCTTCCAGCCCTTAATTTCTATGAGTCTATGATTCTATGTGTGTCATTAAATGTGGTATTATCCTTTCGTCTTATGGGATCCTGAAGATGGTCCACTTGGTAATATCTGAGTTATTAAACTGTGGTCTCCTTGCTGATTTATGTTTTATAATTTAATTCCAGAATTTTCTTGTTTTTAAAAAAATCAGTACAGCATAAAAGAAACACTCTGGACAATAATGTATTTGTAAACACCAATGAATATGCTTTCAGACATAGAGGAGAACTGTTACTGTTTAAAGCTTGCTTTTAAGCTATTTGCTATTGTATGTAACATCCTCTGGCTATCTGTATCTTGTGGGGGAGGTGCAGAAACCAAAGTAATTTATTCTTTCTTGTGAAATTACAGAATGTTTAGGATGCTGATTAGCCAGAGTATTTTGCCCTGGTAATTATAAACAATTATATTTGTCTGCTTTTCCAAAATCTTAAAAATGCTTTGCTCTTTCAGAAATCTAAGGGCATTTATACACATACATTTTCATGCTGCGATGTGCCAGAGATCCAGCATGTCAGAGCAGACTTCATTAATAGAGTCTGCTCTGCACGTGAGCTCATGCATCCAGCGTTGCATCACTTGCATTTGTATCAATGGCAAAATATGTGTCAGTGCTGGGAAAATGGCTGAGGTGTGCTTTTGAGCTAAAACATCTTCAGTGTGTTTTAGTTCAAAAGCACGCTGCCACCATTTTCTCAGTGCTGATGTGTGTTTCACCGTTTATACAAATGTATGCGATGCAGCACCCGGCGCTTTCAAAAGCACCTGGTGCTGCATCTCACACATGTCTAAAAATGCCCTAAAGAAACAAGTAAGGCTCTTTTCCCCAGTGGTTTTCCTAATCATGGCTCACACATCTCTAACGTCCATTCCAACAAGGCACATTAAACTAATGCATTTAATACTTACAGGTCGTTTAAGAATATCACATTCAAAATAATAAAATACATCCATGCTAAGCCAACATCTATTTTTAGAAATATGGTGGCATAAGATAATGTTGCCAGAGGTACCTTAGAAAAGGGGTTGTCAAATGGGGGTACGCATACCCCTGGAGTACTTGAGAAGACCCTAGAGCAAACGTGTGGGTAGGCAGAGATGGTGTGCTTCTACATACCATCCCGAGCTGCTGCTCAGGCACCACCTGGCCAGCTGCAGGGGGCCGGGGAAGCTGGCACGTGGTGCCTGCGACTGCTCTGCGTTCGGCCACGTGCCACCCCTCTCCCCCTGCTCCACGTCCAGCCACTTGCCACGCCCCCCACACACTCTGCATCCAGCTGCTGGGGGTACCCTGATCTGAAAAGGATGAAAACCTCTGCCTTACAATTTCTCTATGTGCCTCTCAGTAAGGTAACAATTTTATCTACTAGTTTTAGTACATAAAAAGTAATTTTAGCCTCTGTATTTAAGTTTACAGAGTAGTTGCCATTCTTTCTCCCAGTTCTGTTATTGTTTTGATCTTCTGCTGAAGTGCTTCAGTGCTTTTATTGTTCCTGTGTAAAGGCTAATTTCCATTGAAAAGACCAATATACCATTTACTTAAATATAAGATTATGTTTCTTTCTCCTATCAACATTTGGAAAAAGCACTTCATCTTACATTCCCATACAAAGAATCTTTACTAAATACATTTTCTATCATTAAACTGCTGCCAAAAATATCATGTGCTCACTAATGGAAGTCGCCTATGATATTGATTAAATGTGCCCAGCACTGAGCATGACTATAAAACACCTGGCCCACATGGGGTAAACATACTGATGAGAACCTACAACAAGGATAAGTAACTCTAACCCATCTAAATAAGATATATGATATTGCCCATTGTGCTCAGTCTCCCCTCACCACTGATTCTTTTTCAAGTCACAGTGAGCTACTACATTGACTAGATTTTACTTCCTCTTCAGCTGAGCTGCTGCAGTTTATATTCCCTTTCCTGATGAGACCTATTTTTTTTTAAGCACCCTTAAATGCCTGGAATATGCCCCTTCTCTCAGCCAGTTTCATAGACTAAGTTGGCCACACCATCCTAGAGATGGAGCTGGACAGGTTGCCTTGAACCTCATCTGCATATAACTTTTTGAAGGATCCCAGTACTCATGACAAGAATACCTGGTTCCCATCAAGGGGTGGGCGGGTGATTAGCACATGGATCTTTATGGAGTGTATTTGGAGTACACACACATACTGAGCAGTTCTGAGCTGTGGAGTCACCATGCCTTGAAATGTTTTTATCTGTGCTGGGGCCCAGCCCAGTGAAGCATATGGTAAACCACGAGCTTTTTCTCAGTTTGGAGTACTGTAATGTATAATTTATACCAAACGTGGGCAAAATATGGCCTGCGAGCCAGATCCGGCCCACCAAGCACATTCATCTTGCCTTCAGCACCCACCAACAAATTGTACCCTGCCCAGCCCTTCCGCCCATAAGGGTGGGAGCAACGTGTCCACACATACACACACCCCAACATACCCTATTGCACCTCCCTCCCACCATCGTGGGCGAAAGGGCCCAGTCCCACCAGCGCCGGCTGCAGCCACCCCCATAGGAACCTGCTTGGTTTCCCAAGCATCCAACTCTCTCTGGGCAGCAGGTAGTGAAGTGGCAGGGGTAGGGGCAGCAGCGGGAGTGGTTGAGCTGCAGCTGTGCAGAAGCACAGAAAGCAGTGCAAATCCCACGCCCAGGGGGGCAGCAGGAGCACAGAGCTTGGATGAGAAAGGTGTGGATGTGAGGGAGTGTGGGGGCATGGCCCCCCCACACACTCCTTTACACACTCCTCCACATGGCATGCTGCCCCCACATGGTGTACAGCCCCTCCACAGCAGCAGGTTGCGGGGTTAGGGCACTCATGCCCGGTGCAAGCACTGGTGCCTGGTGGAGCACAGCTCCAGCCACTGCTGTGCATGGGAATGAGAAGTTCAGCCTGCCTGGCTGCCACTATCATGGGGCTCCATACGACATGCCTGTTGCTCCCAAGTTTGCACTGGGGAAAGCCTTGCACTGGAGCTGACTGCCTTCCCCTCCCCCTGCTGCACACGTCCCCAAACTCCACTGGGAGTGAAGGGAGCCCCACCCCCCGCTTACTTGCAGCATCCAGCACAGGCCTTCTTCTGGTGCAAGTGCAGGACCTGCAGGCATGTGGTGCACAGCCCCCATGATAGAAGCAGGCGAGGCAGGCTGAGCTCCTCCCCACCTCATGTGCAGTGCTGGCTGGAGTCATGCCCTACTGGGTGCCAGTGGCTGCACTGGGCACAAGTGGCCTGCACCCCCCCCCCACCTGCTGCTGCTGCCTGTGGCAGGGACTGTGTACCATGTGGGGGAGTGTGTGGATGGACCCCATACCCCCCATCCTCCCTCATACCCCAGGAACCTCACACATCCACATCCTGCCCCCACATCCCCACTGATGTATACACACACCCCAACATATCCTATCCCCCCACACACAGCCACACCCCATCACACACACACACACACACACACACACACACACACACACACACACACACACTACCAGCAGCAGGTAGTGAAGTGGCAGGGGTGGGGGCAGCAGTGGGAGTGGTTGAGCTGCAGCTGTGCAGAAGCACAGAGAGCAGTGCAGAGCCCATGCCCAGGGGGGCAGCAAGAGTGCAGAGCTTGGCTGAGCAAGGTGTAGGTGTGAGGGGGCGTGAGGGCATGGGGGACCCCCACACACTCCTTCACACACTCCTCCACATGGCATGCAGCCCCCACATGGTGCACAGCACCCCCCCCCCCCACAGCAGCAGGTGGGGGGGGGTTAAGGCACTCATGCCCCGTGCAAGCACTGGTGCCCGGTGGTGCAAGCACACACCCCACACCGCACCATACACACATTCCCCCTACCCCATACACAATATACAGGAGTAAGACTTTATGTTTGAGTTATTATGCAATCACCTGTATGTAGATTATGCAAACACAAATCATGACAAAAATATCTTTTGCAATAAATTAAAATATAGTAGGTGTTTGACTTTTAGGATATGATTTGGGGTTTTTTTGGTTCTAAGATTGCAAACCCCCTCCCAAAAGGTGTATGGGGGGGGGCAAGGGAAGGGATTTCTGGTGGCAAAGGTCAGGAGTTAGGGGGCAGGACTTCCAGTTCTAATATGGCAACTAGGGGGTGGGGCAACTGTCAAGGGGCAGAACCACCCATGCAGCCCTCCACAGCTCACCAAAACTCGTTAAGTGGCCCTTCAGCTGAGATAATTGCCTTCCCCTGGTTTATACTATATATACATAAGTAGGTACAGAAGTGTTGTTTAAAGTGTGTTTATGGAGGTCCTGTACTAAAGCTTACAGCAATTTCAAAAGAGGTAAACTGTATCAATTCTGGGGTACCTGTAATAATTTTCCTTCATGCAAGTTATTACTGGTATGTATATTTTTAGGTCAGTATTTTCACATTTGTTTTTCATTTCTGTGTGCTCAGAGAGAGCAGGGTCTGGCAGTAAGGAAGGGGTGGGGGAGGGACTGCAGAGGAAGGAAGTAACAGAGGACAGAGGGTGAGAGGGCTAGCTGACTCCCCAGATTTATTTTTCACACTGCAGTACTAGAAGGGGGGCAAATTCAAGGCAAACCTCCAATAATTATTTTCTATACCTGGAAAATTATAAGAAATGTATAAATCTTCCATATATAGAATTTAATTTTTGTGGGGTCAACTTAAATTCAAGTAAATATGGTAAGTGGTTCAACTGAGGTGTGGGAGGTTGAGTTGTAGGGGAATGCAAAAAAGGGACTAAACTGTTATCCACGTGAGCTGTTGCCTTACTGGAGAAAAGTGGCTAAGCTCATGGTAAACATATTGTGCCCTCAAGCATGTTGTGCTGGGAAGGCTCCCTAGGAACCAAACGCTGGATAGCCAATTCTGTGTGGTACCTCAGTTGGGCTAATTAGCCAACTGAGTGATAGAGCCAATTAACCTATTCCCAGTCTAATTACCTTCCCTGTGGTATCATCTGGATGCAGCCTATCAATTCTAGTTTAGAAGGCAGACTATTTTTATATCTTTACAATGTACTTGAGGGTGCCACTTCTGGGCATGGTAAAGTTACTATGGGTGCATACAGTGTCACATTTAGATTGCCCTACCCAAGTTTAGGGTGATCTAAATGGCCTAGCATTCAGAGGGCTTAGGTTGCCCCCCCAAATGACATGCCTGATTTAAAGTTAGTTCACCTCAGAGGTAAACAGCTTCAGATCCACAGAGGGTTAACCCAATCTAGCAGGGTGAATTTGACCTAGTGAATGCTTGCACACATTCACAGCACAACCCTAGTACTGGGAAAGTCCAGCCATTTGCCACAGATTTGGAGCCTTGCTGTTCCTCCCCTCCTCCTCCCATTTTCCAAACCTGATTAGGCTATTTCCCCTACTCCTCCCACCAACTACCCTCCTCCCCAAATCATGCAGCCCCTCCTTTGGATTCACCAACCCCTCCCACAAACCCATTAGCTCCCTCTAGACCTGACAACCTCCCCCTTGAACCTACTAGCCCTCCCCCACTGCCAACTTATTTCCAGCTGTCAACACTTCTCCCAGCAAGTATCCACTGCATGCACTGCTCCCAAGTCAGGTTTAGGCAGCTTAAACTAAGCCACCTAAAACTGAACAGGTCTAGCAATGCTTGTTTGCACTGTATGTAAATAAAAAACCACAGATTGTTGTAACTAGCATTTTAAAAGCACCTGTGTTTAAATGGGAGAAACCATTATAGAAAGAATAATAAGGGTTTTGGAAGCTGATGAAACTCCTATTTTGAACTCATTTGATTCCCTTTTCTTTGCTTAGTTAGAAGATATGATTTTCATGAAGGAATGTCACACACGTGTTTTGTGATACCTCAGTATGAAGATTTCTTAGATTTCATAGACATTAGGGCTGGAAGGCACCTCAGAAGATCATCTCGTCTAGCCCCGTGCCCCAGGGGCAGGAAGTCAGCTGGGGTCAACTGATAAAGATGAAGACTTTTGACTTTTTTTTCTTTTTAATTTGAGGAGCCTTTAAAAAAAAAACTGTTCTCCAAAGGAAAATAAAGGTTTGTCAACTAAAATCATCCTTTTTCCCATTAAAAAGAGTGTTTGTGTGTGTGTGTGTGTGTGTGTCAAGGCTTACTCTGGTGAAATAGATAGATATGTATGCATCTGTGTGTGTCTATACATAATTTCCATGGGGCTTGTCTGCACTAGAACACTTTATTGTGTGCTACACCTGATTGGGAATACTCAGGTCAGTGACAGACCACCTCTGTAATAATTTTAGACAAGGGTAAGTTATGGTCAGCCTCATGTCAACCAACTTGAGTGTTCCTAATTGCTTGCACATGATGCAGTTTTTGAATATAGAAAAGCCCAGTGAGGATATGTAACAGCAGGAGTTCTATGCTCAAAGTCTTGATCTTTGCTGTATCCTTCTTTGCCCTGGGGTAGATGGAAAAGAAAATGCAAGTGGGAGCAGGTGCAAAGAAGCAAAAATAGGCTGCATGTTTCTCTGTTTATGGATGAGCAGATGCCTTCTGGCCTGATTTTGATTGATGGCAACTTTATTCCAGAGGTTATTTTCCATTTATTGTTTATAGTTGCTGATGATGGGGATGACCGGGAAGATGCCTTCCCAGATGAGCTAATGATACAGACACAGCTAGCACAGATAAGCTTGCTGTGATGGGGAATATAAAACCTTAATTTCCAATGCCTGGTTAAAAAACTCTTTATTACATCTTGGGTTTTTTTCAGATCTACTTATTTTTCTACTTATTTTCAACCTTCTTCTAGATTATTGAATCTTTTTTTTCACCTGGCACCAGTTCCTTTCTAAAGGAACTGCTCATTAGTCTTTCTTTTTTCCAAAGTGCAAGTTCCTAGCACCTTTAGCTTCTGTGAAATGCCAAATGCTCAAGATGTACTAGCTTTTAGCTTTTTTGGAATATTAAAGTTGCCAATGGTATTCCTGTGTTCACATCTCATGAAATATAATCTGAACTGTGAAATTCTGTCAGTTAAAAGTGGAGGGGGGGAGGCAGCACACACTGTAGAGAAGATACAGGGGAAAGTCTTGTGACATTCTTAGGTTAAGAAGTAACAAGCCCTTCTCTAATCTATAACTTCAGAAGATATGGATGAGGCCTTTTCCTTCTGCTTTATGGCTCAGTGTCTGATGGTTTAAATTCGAAATCCAGTAGCTAGTCCGGGATATCCACACAGACTCTCAGGCTCCCAACATTCCTGCTGTTTCTGCAGTACAACAGCTATTACAAAACAAATAAGAAGCGGGTCTGTTGGGGTATATAAGTGAATAAAAGTTCATGAAAACTTAAGACACAGTAAATGAGATTCTGCTTTGATTTATCTGTGAGTTGATGTTCTCTAATATTACTCAGTACTTTGCTATCTACTCCATTCCTTTTGGTTCCCTCCTGAATGGGCTGAAAATAAATTGGTAATTTTAGTGATAACTAGATACCATAAAAGATTTTTAAAGCTTTTCCGACTGTAACTGCTTTTTTTTTTCTTTGATGCTTTGACAGTAAGCTGGCACTGTTCTCACAGGCCAAAGAAAACCACCTGTCCAAGGCACTGTTGATTTACCTTACAGCCATTTCATGTTTTCTGGGACAAAACATAGTCTCTTGATTCTCTTAAGGCTGTAGCATGCATATACCAGTTCTGTAGTTAGAATTACAGAAAACTAGGGCTGGAAGAGTTGGTCATCTAGTTCAACCCCTTGCTTAAGGCAGCAGCTGTATGTAAAACATCCTAAAATAGTGTTTGTCTAACTTATTCTTAAAATCTTGGCAAATAACCCTCTCTTATACCTATCAGGTAAAATTCTAATGTCCTTTCCTTTCTCCAGCTTGGTCCTTGGGTGTTCCTTTGCATTTCCTCTTTCTTTCTTGCTATATTATACTTTATGGCCAAGTACTTACATACTTTGAGCAGCTCTGATTTACTAGTCTGTGTTTAAGGTAAGTGGGGCTTTCTTGCTACTTTTCTGTCTCTCTCTCACCCTTCCCTATTCTGATATCCTCTTCAAAGTCTAAATCTAGGATTATATCTTTCCTTTTGCTATGAGTCATCGAGGGCACCAAATAAATGCTAAAGATGGCAGAAAAGCCTTTAAAGTCTGCCAGTCTAGACAGTAAGAATTTCATGGCAAATATTCTGGGATGGGCCTAGGCAATTGATACTATCTGAGACAACCTTCTCTATTCTCTGGTTAGAGTCACGTGGGAATCAGACTGTCTCGCTTAAAGCATTATCGTCTGCTTGGGGTCTTCTACTCTGAAAAGTCACAAGCTGCAAGTGCGAAAGAAAGGGAAGGCTAAATAGCTGTAGAAGTTTTCCTTCTGAATAATCTCCGGGGCTTCGAGACCTAAGCCCTTCTCTTCTATGGAGTGGAGAAAGGGGTTTTCCCAGGCCTTTTGTCCTGTTCTCCATGTTTAAGGCCCCACAGTAATTCAGTAGCCAATATTTTTTCCTGTTCTTTTTCCTCCTTGACAGTGACATCTATCAAGTATTGCAGTTCCTTTTCATCAGTGGCCTACAGTAAGAGCTGTTGTACCCAGTTTTTTCATGTTTGTTTCTTTTAAAACAAATAGTACCACAGGAAAAAAAAAAAAAACCTATAATGAATGTCACCAGTCTAATGATCATGATAAATTTACTGGGCTAGTTTGCAGAAACTGCAAACTCACTACTTTTGATTTGTTCCAGCAGTGGTGGGTATTGCAGAACCACCACTGATTTATATCCATTTTGACCACATAATGGCTTGATTTCTAGATAATTTCACTTTGGATAAGCTCTGGCAGGATTTTCAGACATTGCTTGTAAATGGCTTTTTACTTGGACCATAACTGCTGTTGTCTTAGTAAACTGTAAAAAGATGTGTACAAGCCCTCTGCAGTCTTTTACAAAAGTTTAACTTTTTGTAGAGTACATTAGCCCATACTGTTCACAGATTGATTCACAATGGTAGTTAAGAGGGCAGGACAGCTGCATTTGGTGTATACTAAATGTCTGAGTATTACTGGGAATTATAGACTTTATGGTTTCTCCTAATAAAATTATCAGGAAGCTGTACCTGATAAGGTGCCTCATATAGCATCTAATCACTGTTAATATTGATCCTAGAATCTTCCCAGTCAGGTTGAAAACAGAATAGAGAACAGAGGCAGTAGCAATTGGATTGACAGACAGTTTCCTCTAGATAAACTAATATTACTAGATTTGCTAGCAGCTTTTTAAACAGTATCAACCATGAGGAGTTCTTGTTGGCTTAAGAAAACTCAACACCAGTACAGTTGCTAAAACTCAACCCAGGAAGGAAGAGGAATCAAGACTTGATTAAAGGTTCTGAACCTGGGCCATGAAACCAAGTATCAGATGATTGTGATCTGTCTTTATCTGAAGGATGGGTTTAAGTAGCAGGGTTTTAACTTTAGTTTTCCCTGTCAGTAGTAGTTTCTACCCAGACATTATGCAATTTCAATTTTCAATTCTTTCAGTTATTCATTATTGCAATTTCAAAGGGAGTTAGACCAATAAATAAGCCCCTTGCTTAACCAGAGTCCTGGGAAAGGGGGCATTCACTAGGGAGTTCTCCTGGAAACTCTCTCTCACCTTCCTTCACTGTAAGCTTGATGAGAGAAAGCAGACAAAAAGAAATCTTTTAGGACCAAGGAGCAGTGAACAGGCCAGCTTACAGGAGAGTTTGCTAGGGAAGGTATGCTTAGAAGAGTGGTGTGGAGGCAGCAGATAAAGAGACCCAGAGAAATGGCTGGACGACATTGCAATGCCAGAGCCACTGCCACTGCTTGTAAGTTGGAGGTGTCTGTCCAGGCAGGACTGCTCACTGTCGAAGCTTCCACCCAGGTCCTGGTTTCGGGCTGTGGAGATGGCAGCTTACAAGTTCCTTCCAGTGACGGCCAGGTTGAGGAGTGCTTGCAATGTGAGCAGTGCATCCTGGTGGTGTTCTTCAGGAAGCAGGCAAGAGAGCTACAGGAGAAGATGGCAAGGCCCTGAAGCATCCTCTGCCATGAGGTCTTCATCAGTTACATTCTGAAGAAGACCTCTAGGACTGTGGAAGAAGGACTGCCAAAGGCAGTGCTAGAGAAGGAAAAGGACATGGACTCCCAGGAAGGTGGGAGATGGAAGCTTGTGTCCTCTGGCAACAAGCAGAAATCTTCATCTCCACCTGCATCAGGTTGAATGGAGACCAGCTATGGAGACTTAGCAACAGAGGAGGATCACATTCCATTGGTGGAGGAGGCCAGGCCAGGCATCACCAAGTTTGGAAGGATTGAGATCATTTCCACCAATAGGAAGTGATGGCTGGTGGTAGTTGGAAATTCCCTTCTCCAGGAGACAGAGGCATCCATCTGCCAGATGACCTGTTGTTTCAGGAGGTCTAATGCTTGCCCAGAATCTAGATCTGAGATGTCAAGGAGGTATTGCCAAGACTCATGTGGTCCTCTGATTACTACTACTCCATGCTGCTTATCCGTGTGGGCATCAATGATACTGCCAGGGGAGACTTTAAGCAGATCAGAAGGGACTACAAGCTCTTTATGCAAGAATAAAGGGCATGGGGGGTCAGGTGGTGTTCCTTCTAGTCAAGGGGAAGTGCCCAAATAGGAGTGGATGCATCCTGCAGATCAATGCATGGCTGCAAGGATGGTGTAAGAAGACCAGTAAGAAGCTTTGGCTTCTTTGATTCTTAGATGTTTGTTTGGGTTGGAAGGGACCTTAACAGATCATCAAGTCTGACCCCCTGCCCTGGGCAGGAAGGAGTGCTGGGGTCAGAGGACCCAAGCCAGGTGCATGTCTAGCCTTCATTTAAAGACACAAAGGTAGGGGAGAGCACCACCTCCCTTGAAAGCCCATTCCAGATTCTGGCAACCCTTACTGTAAAGAAGCTCTTCCTGATGTCTAACCTCAATCTGCTCTCCATCAGTTTGTGGCCATTGTTCCTAGTTACTTCAAGGGGTGCCCTGGTAAACAGAGCATCTCCTATTCCTTGATGCCCTGCCCTGCCCCCCCTGCCCCTGATGGCTTTGTAGGCAGCCACAAGATCACATCTCAGCCTTCTCTTGCAGAGGTTGAAGAGATCCAGGGTTCTCAATCTTTCCTCATTGGGCTTTGCCTGCAGACCCTTACCCATATGAGTGGCCCTTCTCTAGGAGGAGGAGTTGGAATTTATGTAAGAGCTGTATGATTCAGAGCTCCAGTATGAAACTGGAGATAGGACTGTTGAAAGTCTCTGTGTTAGGACCAGAAGGGAGAGAAACAAGGGTGATGTTGTAGTAGGTGTCTGCTATAGACCACCAGACCAGGAGGATAAGGTGGATGCAGCTTTCTTCAAACAGCTAGAAGTTTCCTGATCACAGGCCCTAATATTCCTAGGTTTCAGGGTTTTCACCCTGACGTCTGCTGGAATGGTAAAACAGCAGTGCATAATCAATCCAGAAAGCTTTTGGTGAGTGTTAGGGACAACTTCCTGGTGCAAGTGTTGGACAGACCAAGCAGGAGCCATGCTCTTCTTGACCTGCTGCTCACAAATAGGGAAGAATCGGTGGGGAATGTAGTAGCAGATGGCAACTTGGGCAGCAGCAGCTACAAGGGTCTCCTATACACATGCAGGGAGGATGTTCCAATGCACTGTAATTACAGCACATTGCAGCAGACTTAATTAATCAAGCCTGCTGGAGCATGCTAAGTACCATGCTCCAGCAGACTCCAGTGCCAAGTGTATCAGTGTCCTTGTGCTGAAAAATTGCAAGGGGGTACTTTAAACTAAAGCTCATTCAATTTTAAAGAAACTTTACTGAGGGTGCAGGAATGAATCATCCTGAAGTGCAGGAGGACTGGCAAGTATGGCACAAGATCAGATTGACTTATCAGGGACCACTTCAGTAAATTGAGGCAAAAATGAAGCTTACGTGGAGTAGAAACTTGGGGGGAAAAGCTAGAGATGAGCATACAAGTATTGCTTGGGTATGCAGGGATGAAATTAGGAAGGCCAAAGCACAATAGGAGTTGCAGCTAGCAAGGGATGTGAAGGGTAACAAGAAGGGTTTCTACAAGTATTTCAGCAACAAATGGAAGAACAGAGAAAGTGTGGGTCCCTTACAAAATGAGGGAGGCAACCTAGTGACAGAGGATGTAAAAAAGGCTGAAGTACTCAACGCCTTTTTCACATCAACCTTCACAAGCAAGGTCAGATCCAAGACTACTGCACCTAGCAGCACAGTTTGGGGAGGAGATGAGCAGTTAAAGTGGCAAAAGAACAGGTTAGTAGGGGTTCCAGATGACTGGAAAAGGACAAATATAGTGCCCATCTTTAAGAAAGAAAAGAAGAGAATCCAGGGAACTACAGACCAGTCAGCCTCACCTCAGTCCCTGGAAAAATCATGGAACAGGTCCTGAAGCAATCCATTTCTAAGCACATGGAGGAGAAGAAGATAATTAGGAAAAGTTAGCATGGGCAAGGCATGCTTGACCAATCTGATTGCCTTCTATGATGAAATGACTGGCTCTGTGGATGCAGGAAAATAGTGGATATGATATGCCTTGACTTTAGCAAGGCTTCTGGTATGGTCTTGCACAACATTCTCACAAGCAAGATAAGGCAGTATGGATTGGATGAATGGACTGTAAGGTGGAGAAAACACTGGCTGTATTGTCAGGTTCAAGGGTAGTAATTAATGGCTCAATGTCTAGTGGCAGCCAGTATCAAATGGAGGGTCTCAGGGGTCAGTCCCAGAGCCAGTTTTGTTCAGTATCTTCATCAACAATCTGGAAGATGGGATGCAGTGCACCCTCAGCAAGTTTACAGATAACACCAAGTTGTGGGGAGTAGTAGATACACTGAAGAATAGGGCTAGGATTCAGAGAGACCCTTGACAAATAGGAAGAGTGGACCAAAAGAAATCTCATGAAATTCAATAAGGACGAGTGCAAAGTCCTGCACTTAGGATAGAACAATCCCATGCACCAGTACAGCCTGGGGGATGACTGGCTAGGCAGCAGCTCTTCAGAAAAGGACTTGGAGGTTACAGTGGACAATAAGCTGAATACAAGCAAACAGTGTGCCCTTGTTATGAAGAAGGCTAACAGCATACCGGGGTGCATTAGTACAAGCATCGACAGAAGATCAAGGAAAGTGATTCTTCCACTTTAATCAGCCTGATGAGGCCACATCTGGAGTCCTGTGTCCAGTTTTGGGTGCTCTACTACAGAAAGGATGTGGACAAATGGGAAATTCTAGCGGAAAGCAACAAAATGGTTTGAGAACTGGGAAACATGAATTATGAGGAGAACCTGAGGGAACTGGGTTTATTTGGTCTGGAGAAGACAAGGTTGAGGGGGAATCTAATAGCTGCCTTTAATTACCTGAAGGTTGGATCCAAAGAGGATGGAGCTGGACTGTTTTCAGTAGCAGCACATAACAGAACAAGGAACAATGGTCTCATGTTGCAGCAAGAGAAGTTTAGGGTAGATATTAAGAAATAATTGTTCACTAGGAGGGTAGTAAAGCACAAGAACAGGTTACCTAGAGAGATTGTAGACTCTCCATCCTTGGAGGTTTTTAAGACCTGGCTAGACAAGGCCTTGGCTGGGATGATATATTTGGGGCTGGTACTGCTTTGAGCAGGGTGTTGGACTAGATCACCTCCTTGGGTCCTTTTCAACCCTCATTTTCTATTATTTTATGATTCTAAGTAAATGTTGGTTTATATAATTGCAAATGAGTTTAGGGTTTCTGATCCAGTGGATAGTTTTCAGCCTTCTCTAGCAATTTTTTACACTTTGTGTTTTATTTTCTCATTATCTATATCAATTTACACACTTTCATTGGGTAGGATTAAAATTGTTAATGTGCTAAGTTTTGACTTCTGTCCCATTGGCTATCTATTTACTGTTCATCCACTTTACAGATATGGAAATTCCATACCTAAAACCATAACTGAGGCAACCTCAGGCAACTGAGGCAATTCCAGGGCAGTGGCAGCTCACTAAATCATAGACCAAAGGCCCTCTGGCTTGCTTGCTTTCTTTTCCTACGTAGTTTCCTCTATGGAGCTGGCCCAGTGTGTCAGTTCAACAGGAAGGGCAAGGGAGGCTGTTGGCCCTGCTTAGTGTGTGGCCTGGTGTTTAGAGTATTTTTTTTCTGGGAAGTAGAACATGTAAGTTTATATTCCTCTGACTATGGGGACCTGGAATGTGGGTCTACCATTTTCTGGCATTTACCTTTCCCTATTGGGCTAAAAGGTGAGAGCGCCACAGCTTTCTCCTCCCTGCACCCCACCCCTTGTCCCCAGTGAAGTTTTTTTTTTTTTTTTCCTGTGACTAATATTTCAGGGAAAGACACAGAGTTGTACATTTTCCCAGGTGAAATAGGATTGCCATACAGCATCTGAGGCCAGAACAGATCACGAATGGCCCTAATACAATAAAGATGGTTATGGCAGAATTTTTGAACTGTCCAAAATGGAATGCTTCAGGCATATCTGTCCAGCCACTCAGCTCTGTGAGAAGAGGGGCCAAAGGAAGGAAGAGAGTTTTTTGACAATATCTCAGATCATCAAGGAAAAATATGGGGGTGCTACCAAAAAGTTTCTCTATTGTAAGATTGTTACAATACACTGCCCATGTTGCTTTGTAACATTTCAGCTGTGAGTCAAATGCATATTTCTACAGGTTCCAAGATGACATTCATTAAATGTAGGCCACTTGATGGGCTGCTGTACTTAAATTCCACTTTCATCTATTTTAACTGTATCAGTTATTTGCTTTTTTATTGTGGTCATAAAACTTAGATTAGATGGATTCAAAAGAAAATATCAAGGTAATAAAAAAGTTACAGGGGTCAGAACTGGATATTAGGAAGATGACTATTCCAGCACTAGAAAACTTCTTGAAGGTTGAGTTTTTAATCCATGTACTTCACCTTGCAGCACAAGTTAAGTAAAAGGAGTTATTTAACATATGTCTGTTAATGTATCAAATATTAAAACTTTTTTCCATAGCTAGGATATTTCATACTGAGCAATGGAACATTTGCTTCTCTCTTCTACTCTGCAAAGGTGGTAATTCAAGAATAGATAACAATGGAGCAGCCCCAGTATAGCTGGTAGAGACACACAGGGTAGATAACAGAGGTTTTGATAACTGTCACAGCGTGGGGTCCCCAGTGATGGCTGTGATGCCCCTAGGGCTCTGTGACCATGCCAATCCTGGCCAAGGGGCACACTTTTCCTCACCTGCCCTGTCTTGCTGGTCATAATAAATAGGGATAATTAAACTGGGTTTTTTAAATATGTTCTTGTTTAGATTTTGGGTGAGGAAATGAGTCTTTTTTTATTCTAAGGAAGAGTCCTCTTGTTAACTCAGTCTCTCTTTAGAATTAAGTCTTCTCTCTTATCATAAAGAGGCGTATTCACCTGAGGGCTTGGTATTTATGAGGAATTTGAGATGTCTTCCCATCAGTTAGGGAAATCTTTGTAAAATTATTGGTTTTCTGGGGTGACTATAATCCATGTGGAATTTGCAAAGACAGAAAGACCTGAAATGGTTAGCCTTATGACCACTTTCAGAGGCCTTTGCGCAAAAACAGATGTTGACTATGTGTTATCACAATTTTTTTTTATGGCAGCACAAATGCCAAGCAAACAAACATCAATTACCCTTTGTTGCACTACAAATGTGCAATGTTTGTGACCATGACAAAGGTGGTAATAGTTTCTGCTGCTTTAATGCAGCAGACATTTGTTTGCTTTATGACCAAGAGCTGCCTGTGCTCTCCAACTGTCTCAAACGAGTGTTTCTGGGCCTTGACAGGCTTAATCTTGAATTCTCCAGGGATTGCCATGCAGGATTAGGGCCTTCAAGTCCCAGGAGCACCTGCCCAGCTTTCTTCTCTTACAAAAATATGACTTAGGCTGATGGCTAGAAAATGGTATTTAGAGGTTTGATTTTAGGAATTGGCTTGTAGGTAAAGTAGATATGCACTAGAACAGTGGCCCAGGGAAACAGCAAAAGTAAATGGTTTCTAAAAGCCTGTTTTTGACAAATTTTCCTTCTAGGCCCACTGGTCTAAAGCCAGCAGATGAACAGGCTGAGACATTGAAGACATGTACTACACTGTTCCATAACATGAGATAAGATAGCATTAAGTCACAGTGCCAAACTGCAGAGCCCTTGGGACTTCTGGCTTTGGTGAACAGACCAAATTAGGAGCATTGGTAAATATGTACCTTCTCTCTGAGACAACTTTAGGACTGGTAGATAGAGAATTGTTTGCATTATTTTCATCTGGTATCACTGTGTATCAGTAAAAATTGCCTATTATCATATGGAGAGGTTGCGGCTGGTCTGAGGGTTTGGGGTCACCCAAAACAAGATATCTGGGTCATAAATACTATGCTAGCATGAGTCACCTCTAGGGCCATCTCAGAGATTGTCCAGTGGAGAACCTGTTGACCATTATCCCCCAGAATTGGAACTCTGCCTGTGGCAGAACAAGTGACATGTGTTTTGGTCAATGAAGTGGGCCTGGTGTGGCAAGACTATGGCATTCACATTCTGTCCTGCCACATTCACATCCTGTCATAGCTGATCCAATTCATTTGGAAATGCCTTAGTCCTCTATCTCCCCCATTGTCTGTGAGCACATGTATATGTAGCAGATGTCTATTCTGACACATGTGAATCGAGTCTCCTAGAGCATGCTAATTAGCACACTCCAGCAGCCTCTGCATCACATGTATTCAGCATGCCCATGCTTCAAAATGGCAGCCAGGGCACTTTAACTAAAGATCATCAAATAAGCTTTAGTTAAAGTATTTCCACCATCATTTTGAAGCACAGGATGCTGAATACATGTGATGCTGTGGGTGCTTTACTTAGAACAAATCTCAGAGATGCTCTAATTAAAGCAACCCCCACCCCAGAGCATGTGTAAAGATGCCCTTTGTGTCCAAGGTCAACTTGGACCAGAACTAATTTCATTCCTCACTTGAAAGTCATGTGGCATATAATGTGTCATTTTCCTTCTGTCTCTTTTTTGCCTCCAGACAGCTAAAAAAGTTCAGCTTGTTCTATTTCATCATTTCTGGAAGGAATGTCTAACGAGGCTGTAGTAATCTATGGATTCCCTATTCATGGCAGGCTGGCTTGCTTACCAGCTGTAGTTTGATAGTTATAACAGTTAATTTACTTACAAAATGAAGGCTTCACTCTGCTGACTGGGGTATTTTACACCTAGCTGACAATATGAGTGCCTTTCTAATTGCAATGCCACACTTGGACTGCCATGCCTGACCTTGTATATAAATCTGAGTTAGAGGTGTACACAGTACCCTGTAATTCAGAAACTGATGCTGCCTTGCAAAAGAAATGAAATCAGGATTGTTGTTTTGGTTGATTCAAAACAAAAAATTCTGCCTCTTAATGACTCAGACTTTGGGGTTTGTTAGAGAAGAGAAATTAACTTTTAGGAAAATCAGTATGAAGAACATTGTCTATTTTATATGAAACGAAACATAATTTGTGAGCTCATAAATACTGATCTTGGTTTAACCAACAATATGTTTATAAGTAATGACTTAGATCTGAATTCAGATACATACCTGCATATAAAATAATATGTATTTCAAACTAATTCATTATGCTGCCAACTGTACTTTGGGTATAAAAATAAAGTGCTTTATAAAATCAGTTTTTATTCTATAATAACAGTGAAGCCCAGATCCACAAGGAGACTAAGGTATACTGGCACTGAATACTGGAATGCTTAAGTTTAAGGAGGCCAGCTGAGGGAGTGTATTTCACACACCTGAGTTTGCTAAGTTTACTGTACAGAAAAAAAAAGGCAGATAATACCAGTATTCACAACTGCCACCATGCAGAGGTGGGGGATGCTGAAGGCAGAGTTGGAATGACAATGGCTCGATAAACCAAGAGCTTTGTTTCAGCAAGGGTGTCATGATTTAAGAAGACTTTCTTACTCAGGTGTCCAAAGGCTGCGCTCGCACATTTCAAGCGGTGCTGTATTTCTTTGTCGATGTCTGTCTTTGATGAAAGATGACTTCCAAGTTAGGCAAAGCGATCCATATTCTCCAGCAATTCTCCATTGATTTGAATGGAGCGGAGGGTTGTTTCTCCATTTGGATGAGGTGGGGAAAGGAATACAAAAGATGGGAATATCTGAAATACCACTGCTATACAGGCAGTCTTCAAGTTACTGTGTTTTGAGTTACAATGTTTTGCACTTAAAATGTTTATAAATTGACACTGTTTTCAACTTTTTGATGTCATTTTTTACTTTACAATGTTTGATCCGGATCCGATGTGACACCACGCCAGTGAACAAGTTTGCTGTGTCACCCATCTCCCTGGAGAACATCTGTCCAAACTTCCTTGGATACTTCCTTTAAGAAAGCAGACAAGACTCCAGAAAAACCTGCAGCCAAGACTCCTGAGAAGACTCTGGCCAAGAGCCCTTCAAAAAGTCCAGCAAAGTCACCTCAAAGAAGTCCTTCCAAATCAATATGATTGCTATTTACAGTATAAATATATTAATGTAGCTATATTACTCATCTATAATTGATCGAGTACAACATTCTGGGGTATTTTTAGTGAAAATAGTGTATCAGGCCTTGGTTCAGGAACCAATCCCCCATTTATAACATTGTTTCTTATGAGAAAATTAGTTCTGAGTTACAACGTTTCGACTTAAGATGTGGTTTTCAGGAACCAATTGTGTTGTAAGTCCGAGGACTGCCTGTGCTTTAAAAGCCTACCTGTAGCCTTAACTTAGTTGCCTGTATGACACTGACATGTACCACCTATAATAGTCCCCTGGAACTATGTGACTAAATTATCCCTTTTTTCCCTTGGTACCAACAACTGACTCATACTTTTTTTCACTCCTTCTGCTAAAATTGTATCACTGTGTAGAAAGTTAAGGAAGATTTATAGGAAGAGGTTGACTCTGTATTCTAGTAGTTGAGGCACTTGCTAAGAAGGCAGAATCTTGAATTTTGGTCCCTGTTCCCATTTTCAGCCTGTTTTTTTACCCCATTTTTATCAAGGTTGTTGAACGTAAAATGCTTAAAAAGTTCTGGAAGTAAGTACAAGAACTGAGGTTTCCTCATTCTAGGTGAGTTTTATAATCATGCTCTTGCTCTCTCTTCTACTCTCTCCTACTGGCCTATAAATCTAAGGCTAGGAATAGGTGTCAGAGTTGTCCTGAGACAACTGTGCCTGTGTTTGTCCCAGACCAGAGAAGTTGAGGGGTTGGCGTGTACGTGTCACCCTTCCAATTAGGGTTTAGTGAGCAGTTGAATGCACTGCCTCTTTTCTGCCATTGATCCAATAATGCTATCCCAAAACAACCATTCAGATGCACTTCACAGTGTCCTGGGACAAATTTAACATTTCTTAGCTTGCAAACATTTAGGGTTTATTCTGGGACAATGGATATGGATGTCTGAATGATCTTGCTTTGTCCTCAGAGAATATGGTTTCTCCCAGAACAAAAGCAACATTTGATCATAGCCTAATATTCTTTTCTACTTAGTAGCACAACTTGAGGAGGATAGGTGCCTAATTTTCAACCTTATTTCTAGACTGCTGGAGCACTCTTATGAGAGATGTGGGCTTGAACCCCTTCAAACTGAACCAGTCATAATAATCAGGTCGTATACTCTATAGGAAAAGTGCACTTGCCAAAGCTGGACACCACCTTTCAATTCCCTCCCCCTTTTTTTAATGAATGAATGAATGAGAAGAAGCAGCAGCTTCTGTGTTTTCTGCTCATCTCAATGTTATCTCTGTGTGTTAGGCATGCTTAGAGCTCAACCTCTGCACCAAGCCCTTCAGGGGATGCTTAACTTATAACTCCCAAAGAGTCTACAGCCTGAGATAAGAACAGGGATGGTCTCCTTAGTCAAGCTGAGGCACCTATGGGCATGCCTGGTAACTGCCTGCAGAGTTTCTGCAGCCAAAGTAGTTAAGTGGCTTTTTGGGGAATATCACTCACTGGTACTGAAAGTCCTAGATTTTACTATGTTGTATTTTAAGTGTCCATACCAATTTTGTAATCTGGCCATTAAGGTCTGATCTGCTTTCCAATGTGCCAATGAGAAAAAAAAAAACTCCCAATAGGGTTTGGATCAGGCTCTTCATTCACAAAGTCTTATCAGTATGAATAAAACTTATTTTTATTCCATTTTGTTACCAACTGCTGACACATTTAATTATGATTTTCTACATTTGAGTAAAGAAGGCCTGAGCCTAAACCATGATGCAGGAGATTTTAGGACCATCAACCTTCAGGATTTTCCCTAAGCTACAACGAAAACAAAAGAGAACTTCTCATTAAAGTGGAATAATGTTAATACTTCCTAAAAAATAGCACAAACATATAAAAGTATTTATAATCTATCATACTTAGTAATTTTTTCCTCTCCTAGTCATATATCTCTATGCATGAGTTTGGTACTTCTGAAAATCAGGATGTAAGAGCAACTACATAGGGTTTTATTTTATTCCATTGTGACCTACACGGGGCAAGGAACTCATTTACTACCTGTTTGTGCACTTGATTAACACAATGGGGCCCTGATCTTAGTTGGAACTTTTCAATGTATTATTATTAGCAGTTCATCATGAGTGGCAACAAATGGGGAAACTAATTAATAAAATAAGGGATGGAAAGCCGTTGGCTGTGGATAGCCTATCTGGATCTGTTTACCTCTTATGTTCTAGAGGCGTTTCCATTTGGGCTGCCTGGTCACCTCTGTACAGTTTTATTCTGACTCCTCAGCAAATATACATTCACAGCCATAACATCCAGATTAGCTAGTTGCCAAATTCTATCTGATAGCTCCCAGTTTCTCACACCTCCCCTCAGTATTGTTACTCCAATATTTCAGGACTTGATCCTGGACAGAATGCTAATTAGCTTGTGTGCTAATATATAAAGGTATAACATATATATGTTGGTAGCAGCTTCAAAAGAGAAGTGGAGAGGCGGGCCATTTCTGAGACCAAGCAGCAGTTGTTGCGTTATACGAATACAAAAGAAGTAAAACCACTTGGACTTTAACTTTGCTTGATCTAGAGTATAACTTACGGTGATTTGGTTCACTTCTATTACCACCGTCTCATGCAGACATAACAGTTATGGCATAACAGCTGCTACCCAGTCTCGAGCAGCAGCTCCCTCTCCCCTTTTGAAGCAACTACAAATATGTGTTCATTACCCTAAGTTGCCAAGTATGCCATACTGATTAGTAAAACACTGTTGGGTCACCTGAACTGGATCAAAGCAACTGCTTTTCAACTACTTCTGTTTTCCAATAGCTCATGTTACTCAATTATTTGTTTCTGATCCAATATATATATATATATTTTTATCCAGGTTTATTCTTGCAAAGGCAGGGACAATCCCTCCCAGTACTAGCCTTAATAGAGGTAGTACCTCCTGCCCAGGATGCACTATAATAATAACTCAATGCAGTATCTTTGCTTTCAACAGACCATGCACTATAGATCTGTAGGTTCTTTTCTTTCTTTCTTTTTGTAATGTAAAGCCAAAGATCTATAGGAAAAACCCTGAGGTCCCCACAAACTACAGAGCTCTCAGGCTTTTTAGAATGTATGCCATATGGTACTGCTGTATCCATGCATCTGTATTGCATATCTTGCAAACAAACAACAAAATGTTGCTGTTTAGCTTTAAATTGTTCAGAGTGTGGAATGTCTGTTTTTAATCCTTTCAGTCCCAGACTTTTCTTTTTTGGTATCAAGCAAGAAAGCAGTGGAGAAGGTAAGGAGGTATAAAACACCTGTTCAAGTGCATGTGCACAGGGATCAGGGAAAAAATATTTGGATTAAAGGATATAACTTAACAGTGGATGCATATACACTAGACACCTTAATGCACAGTGGATTGTTCTACTGCACATTAGCGTGTCATGGAAAAAAATATGCTAATGCTCAGTAAAATTAGTCCACTGAGCATTAAGTGTCACAAAAAAGTTCACTTTTGCTACTGCGCATTAGAGCAACTACTGCACCTTTATCTAGTACCTCATATTAGAGGTACTAAACTTAATGTGCAGTATCAAAGATGCATTAATGAGTATGTAGATGCACCCAGTGCAGTGCAATGTTATGGACCTCTTTCATAAATAGTTTTGTTATACCTCCCTAGTACTGCATTGTGCCATGTAAATATATACTAAGAGGATGCTATTTGGTGTACTGTATAATTTTTCATGACCACATTTCAAACACAAATGAGAAATGAAAAAGAATGAACTTAGTAGTTTTCAGAAACCTCAAAGGCCAAAGCAAGGGGAATGTGCCGTGAGATGTAATTCTCAAGAGGGTTATACATTTTTTTCCCTTCAAGATTCCATTAGCATGTGTGCTGTTTCATTAGAGTAAGGATATCTGGGCTTTAAAACATTTTGATTAAACTTGGAGTTTTGACTCATAAGCTAAAGTTCCAGTTCACTGTGCAAGCATCCCAATTCCCAATTAAATTTGCATTTTTCTTCTAGAAAACTTTAAGGACTCCGGGCATAGTCTGGACTTAGGCAAATACTACTACTTGTGAGAATCTGTGAAGAATAGCTCTTGAGTTGATCACATGATGCTCTGGTTGACTTATGAACAAAGCATCATGTCTTCAGCCCAAAAGCTGTTTGTCACAGTTTCTAACAATAAGTCAACCAGTGTCTATACTCATTGCATAAATAATATTCTTGCCTGTCAAGATAACATGCAAAAAATGTCAGTAGATATAAATCTGAAAAGCAAGGGAAAGTGGGAAACGCATGTTATTGATCACACTTTCCTGGCATTTCCTTTAACTCTTGACCTCCACATTGTTTAAGTAACTCAAGGTAATCATGGCAGCAAAGCAAATGCTCAGCAGATTTTACCTTGTGGATCCTGAATTAAGGCTTATTCAATTGTTGTATAATTTTGTCATGCTGAAAATATTTTCATAATAATTCACAATAATTATGTTTTTTATGATAAGTAAATATAATAGTAACTAGTCAAAAGAAATCTGAACATTATTCCATTAGAATATGGCATTTAAGCATATGGTAATATATACATTTTGATCAAATGTTATCTAAAAAAATTGGGAAAAAACCTTTTTGTTAGGGTCAGAATATTATGTTACCGTATTTTTAGGATTGAAGGTTTTAGTTTTTTATTTTGCAGTAACTACTTGTTTTGAAATGTCTATTTATTATTTAAAATTAAAGATCAATGTTAAGCAGGAATATTTATATTGTGTCAACATTATTTTTTTTTCAGAAGTAGTCATTTCACCAGAAATGCTGAAGTTCTTTGTTTTATTTATAGCCATCTGGAACAAAAGAAAACAAACTTTGAAATCATGGGAAAACTACAAATCAGAAAATCTAGTTACACATTGTCTTAGTGATAAACTCAACACTGGTTGTCTCTAATGTATAAATGGCTCTTTCTGCATGTAACATCATTCCAGTGTTTCCCTACCTTGACTAATTCCATACCTAATCCTAAAGATGGGGAAGCTGAGGCAGGAAGAGGTTAAGGGAGTCGCCAAAGTTCACAAATCATGCCTGAGGCTGTGACAGTCAGGAATAGAACTCATTTCTCCTGAGTCCCAATCTCTTGCTTTTACAATCTGAAGTGTGATGGCAAGTTATATAAACCTACTTAGCTAGCTCACATGCCAACAGCTGAATAATAGCAGCAGCATGGGCAGTATAAGCTCTTCTGGGACAAGTATTTGGGTAGATAACATGCACTGATGTCCACGCTGCTCTGGCTTCATAATATTGTTTGTTTTCATCCCGATACCTCAATTTACACAAATTCAGATAAATACACACTCTACTTTCAGTATGATATATGCATGTCTTCCCACTGGAAGCTGAAAAATGAATACATCCAGTAGTTCTTATCAGAGCTTTCAACCCTCCAAGATCCTAATGAAACTTGATAGGATACCGGGACAAAAACAGAGCTACAGCATCAAAAATAGAGATGAAGAGAACAGAGGATGCTTGAATTGATAAAGCATTCTATTCTACACCCTGCATAATATTCCAAATTCTGTTTCAAGATTTAATATATCTTATATCAAAGATGGGAAAAAAACAGTGATATATCAGCAGGTTGATTTGTTTGTAACAGGTACTTTTAAATATAAATGGATTGACCTACCTCATAATTGGGTACAGGTGAAACTTGTACTTCTCTTGAAGTATATGAATTCCAATGAAGTAGCTTTGATTATAGATTTGAAGGAGGAAGAGGTGGCAACACAGATAAGCTTTGTCTCCCTGCTTCATACGGACCCCAGAAGCACCATAAACTTCATTTATACAATAAATGAATCTTTATGGAAGTAAAGGAAAAAGCTTTTTTTGGGGGGGGGGGAGGGGGGCTGTCCTACTGTATTTTAAAAGCAAACTCCTGCATGCTTGAACACATGTTCTATATGCAGAGGTGGTACTTTTATGATGTTATGGAGAAAAATATAAATAAACTAGAATTTTTCTCCTATTGGGAAGCAGAGATTCAGAAATATGGGGTAGGGCCCAGCCTGGCTGCTAGTCCCATAAAGTGCAGAGTTAGCAGATTATAAAATTATGTCACTTCTGAAAGCCTATTTTAGACATTTTTAAGTGATCTATATTTATTGGGAGGGGGGTTTAAGTTTTCCTCTGAGCTCCCTTCACCTCTAAATAGGGTAATCAGTTTATAGCCTCTTAGAATATTTAGTTTTTGTGTTCTCTAGCCCTGCTCTTTTTAAAGTCTCTCCTCTCCCAATCTACCTCCTAACCAAAACCAAAAAAAGGAGAGAGAAACCTTCTGCTTATTTTCCTAGTGGGTTAGTGGTTGTTTGGTTTTGTTTTTTCATCCTCCATCATTCTCACTCAATCCACCTTTTCCTAGCCCTTCAAGTACAAATGCCTTCTTGTTTCTAAGCCCTTTAACCCTGATACGTTGCTTTAGTGGCCTAGAGGTCACGGATCTCTAAGAACCATTTCACTTCCCAGAGCTGACTGCTGCTTCTTCTCCCCACACCCAATGATCTCATATAGATATTCAGTTTCTCCTGGGAGATTTGCTGGTCTCCCACTAGAAACCATGAGTATACAGATGTTCAGGCTTTTTCTCCCAAAGTAAAGATGGCCATTCCAGGAGGAAAATAACCTGGGAACAACTAGGGCTAAATCAATCCCAGGACAGTTTCTCCTAGGAGAGCAAATGTGTGTATGTGCTCTGTACTCTTCTCTGAAAAGGGAATATGGTCCTCCAGTGACGTCCTCTACCCCACACTGAGGGAGACAGTGGGCACACCTACTTGTCTCCTGATGGTGACATAGTGACACATTAAATCACCATATGGCATGTTACGATGATGTAGCTATCACACGGGTCTATGTGTAATCACCTGTTATGTCACCGTAGTGGTGCATTCCCTGCTTATAGTGCACTGCTATGGTGATGTAGCAAGGAAATCTAAGTGTGCGCTGCCCATACGGCACAGTACCCCCCCATACTGTGCCAGGTTATAGTACTTCTGAAAGGAAGTACTAAAGCATAGTGCCGTAGCAACATTGCTGTACAGCAATGCCACTGTGTTGCTTGCTGGACTCTACTGCTCTAGTAGGGAGCAGAACATGTCTTCTTCACAATCCCCACGTTGTGCTACAGGGAAACACAGGATAACCATGGGTAGTCTGGGTCAGTCAATAAGGCTGACCCCATACACTGCTTTCATCTGTCACCAAGCAGACTAAGGCAGCCTGCTGAGCATGCTGATAAGTGTGCACAGGGCCCTCTCCTCACATTCCCCCTCACTGCGCCCAGCTCCACAATATCAGCACTGCAAGCTCTCCACTCTTCAGGACATCAGCATTTGCATATCTGTACATATGGCTCTGGGCAAGTTTCTCTAACAAGAAAACCAACCTGGGAAAATTCTCTCAGATTATTTGAATACTTGTACATAGCCAATGTTTCCTTATAGAAACATTCTGAGATCTGTATTTGAAAGCCTTTGGACATTTAGATCATGCCTTATTAATCTGACAGAATATCATTTTATAGAACAGGATTGAAATTGAGCCAATATCTCTGTATATTGCCATAGAAATCCATAAAGCAATGGCATTTAATAGTGGATAATCTGCTTCCCAGGTATTTTTAAATTATCTCTAAAATATATAGTGAATACATTATATTAATTTATTTAAGCTATTGAAAAAAGTTAAAAACAAACACAACAAAATAAAACACCTTCAAAATTACCCTTTTCCCAAAAACAAAACAAAGCATAACTTCTTGTTAAAAAGTTATAAATTCTATCAAAATTTATCAGAAATTTTTCAGTATGGGTCCTCTTTATGCTATGGCTATCATGTTTGCTGATTGGTGGCATTCAATTTCTCACCATCCTGTAGATGTAGTTGGCACATGTCAGCCAGCAGCTATACAGCAGCAACCCAGTGGCCTCTTTCCTTTGTCTCTTGTTGCCCTGTTAATCTAATATGGACCTGAAATCCCCAAATTAATTTCACAGAAGCTAATGTGCAGCCATTATATAGCAATAATGATTATTCCCCCTTTATCTGGCCTGGTTTGGACTTGCAGCCTAGACCAAAATAGGCCTAAGAGAAGATAAATCAGATACTTTGGGAACCATAGGATATTTAAAAATGATTTTCTCAATACTTTAAAACCGATATGGCTGCAGGACATGTTTATCACCCATCATTTAAATATTATGAGTATTTTTGTGTTCTCAGCTTCATTGGTACATTTGTATAGTCCATTTTCCAGTGCTCTTATGTCTTGTTTTGACTTGAATAGGAATTGTGATAATACAGGTATGTGCTTAGGTGTTTCACTGTAGGTATCCAGGTTTGAAAGTATTGGCTACAATGTTTTATATCAGATTAAAATGGATGTCCTAATTTGGCTTCCTGGTTCCTACAGCAGCCCTTAATCCAATCTGTAGATTATAATGTTTGGAGGGGAAGCATAATATTTCTAGGTAATTTAAGAATCAAAGAGTTAGGGACCAGTGGAATTTTCTTCCTGATTCTCGTCATTAGGATTGGGCCATTGGCTAGCTCAGTAGGCACCATGACTCTTGAAGACGGGCTGGGCAGTTTGATTCAGTAATCAATAGGGCCATGCCAAGCTTCAGTCCCTGATTCAATTCAGTCAATTCAGTGGCTGAATCTCTGAATACAAATCGAATAAGGAGACCGTTTCATCTCTCTGAATCGAATTGAAACCCTCCGAACCAATTTGCGGAGATTTGGAAAGATTCAGTGATTCAGATATAGACACAGCTTTAAATATTTTTTCTACATACCTCAGGGTACCAGGTGGTCCATGAATGCTGTGATGCTGGGGTGGATGGAGCGTCCCACAGGAACGCTGGGTGCTCCCCAGTGTGCTCAGCAGCAGACTCAGCAGTGGACCAGAAGCACTTCCAGTCCACTTCTGGGTCCACTAGGGACTCCCAGGTCCCACATCTCAGTGACTGGTGCCTCCTGGGCCTGGGGGGGCACCCAGGGTCCCCCTGTAGCCGATTGCTGAGTCAGGGGGCAGGGGGGACCCCAAGGCACTTAGCGGCAGACCCAGAAGTGGACCTGAAGTACTTCCAGTCCACTTCCAGGTTCACTGTCAAGCATGCGAACTCCCCCCCATGAAACGCTCCTGTGGGACATTTAAAGCTATCTGTGACTGAATCACTAATTCTCTGAATCAGCATCAAATCTTCAGATTTGGATTCAGCCAAATCAAATTGGAAACAGTAATCTGAATCAACTAATCAAATCACTGCCCCCAATTCATGCCAAATATGAATCCAAATCAAATACAGCCCATTTTGCACACCCCTAGTAAGCAGAGCTTGCCAAGTCAGCTGAAGACTGCCCACCATATCAGCTGAGAGCTGGTCCTGCTGGAAGTGAATTTCCTGGCACCTCTTCCTAAGCCTTTGGGAAACAATACCTTGGCTTCCTGTAACAGAACAGATACAAGTTTTTGCTACTCACATACAGGAGCTGCCTGTCTGATTCCCTGAAAAATCCGGTAAATACATTCTTGTGAGGACAGCTCGTTTGCTTTATTCCACCTTTCAAAACCTAGGTGTGTTGTCTTATTTGGGAGAATGTTGTATGTGAGAAAATGTGGTGATCTCACCATTTCAATGTTGCATCTGGTTTTTGGACCTCTTCTGCTTTCTCTGCATCGGTTGAAATAGTATTTCCTTTGATTTTTTGCTAAATATATTGCCCTTGAAGTGCATCATGTACCAACTTGGTTTTATAGGCCTGGACAAGGTAAAAGGGACAGGTTAATCATTTTTCAGCATTCAGTTTATAATGCTGAACATTTCAATTAGATCTTTTACATTTTTCCTTGTGTTCAGCACTAAATCACTTTAGCTTATGCCAAGAATTAGCTTACCTAAAATAAACAATGTGCTAATTGCTTGCAGACAGTTGGAGATCCAAAAGGAAGCATTGGGAACTACTCCATAGGAAAAGTTGAATCAAGCTTTTCAGTAGAGTCAAAAATACGTTTGTCTATTTCACACTTTAGTGAATGAATTCAACCTCCAAATTTTCTAGCGTGCACTTTTGTGACAATTGTATTCTAAAAAATTCAGGATAAAAATAATGCAATAGGATTGTTAGTAAAATTTAAAAAATCTGTTGATGGATTTTTTTTTTTTAATATTAAACTCTAACGGATTCAGATTTGCTCCTTAATATTAGCATATAGTTTAATAGAAGGAAACTATGGCCCTTTTGAAGTTGATAGGATTTTTCTTGTTGACTCCTGTGAGGCCAAGATTTCATACCTTGACATAGAGGCCAGAAGAGATCACACTGACCATAGCATTTTATGGCTCGTATGTCACGAGCCATAAAATTTCACTTAATAATTGCTACAGCAGAAGGCAATATTCTTTCCTTCTACATGAGGTTTTTAACTCCAAGGTGTTCACTTGTAGTTTCAGTAAAATAAATATTTTAGAAAGTCTTCCAATCTCAATGTAAATATGCCAAGTACTGCTGAATACTACATAGCTGGTCATTTTATCAGCCTTAATCACTCTCACTGCTAAAAGGTTCTGCCTAATTACTTATCCAATTTTTTGTAATCTTCAGTGGATCTTGATATGATTCTCTGCTAGAATAAAAATCTTCCTTAAATGACATATTCTCATGGTTAAATACCCACAGTCTCCTCAAACTCTACATGTCCCACACTTTTTGGTACACTCAGCACAAGAAATGGGTCTACTCCACTTCAGAAATGTATACCCACTCCTCATACCAATACCATGCCTAACTTCTCAGACCCCAGGAGCAGTCTTTCTCCTCCTCATTTTCAGTCCCAGTCTAACAAACCTCGTTAGAGGAAGGTTGAACTTAAAATTTAGTGGTACTAATCTACTGGATGAATTCTGGGATAGAACTGAAAGGAATTTTGGACCCATTGATATCAAAAGGATCTTTGCCATAGACTTCTGTGTTGTAAGCCCACTCACTCAGACTGTTCTGTGTAGCTATAGAGTCTGTGACTGTTTTGGGTTAGTGACAGTGTTCAAGGGCTTTGAACCTGAACACCAGTCACTGAAAGTAAATAACAATTACTGTGCAGAGAGAAGTAGTTAGCCATGTTAGTCAGAGGCAGAAGACAGGGTAGAGGTGCTAGGGGTGCACCTTTATAAACTAACGGAATCAGAAATTTGTAAGCTTTTGTGGCTCACAGATGATGCATATATTTGATTTTTTCAGGAGAGGGCTTTTAGTATTGGACTCATTTCATGCAGCAGAAATAAGACTGCTAGTGCTGCTCTATGTCCAGGTACAGACATTACATTTTTTCCAGTTTAGATGATTGGAAACTGGCCTGTACCTGTAATAGAGCAGAAGTTTGGAGCACATAGACTGCTTTAAAAACGGTGGACCCCAGTCTAGGAAACATGGGGATCAATGTGGTATCAGACTTAATCTGTCTGGGTTAGACCAATGAATCGAACTTCAGTACCAGGTTGGCTTGTGAATGAAGGTAGGTCACTGTTTGCTGGCATCCCAGGTGCCTATGTAGATCCCCACTAGTCCCCACTTGCAGGGAGCCATGTAGGCTACAGAAGCCTGTCACTGATGTTCACTGCTTACAGGGAAGGGGTGGAAGGGGCCTTAGCCATGCCTGGTGGCCTAGAACTGTGCCAGCTTTGGGGTTGAGTATGGGTGTCTCTCAGTGGGTTCCCGTTTGGTTTTGTGAATTAATCTCCAACTGCATCAAATGCAACAAGATCCCTCACATTTAGAGAAAGGCCATAGTCATTGCAGTCCTGAAGCCTAACAAAGATCTATAGACCTATTTCTCTCCTGTGCATTCCATGCAAATTACTGGAACAACTCATTTATACTGAAGTCATCCCCATACTTGATCTGCAACTGCCTAAGGGGCAGGCTGGCTTTAGATGCAGAAGATCAACAGTGGAGCAGGTAACTCTCCTTACTCAAGACATTGAAGAAAGTTTGGGGGCTGGGGAGAAGGTTTGTGCCATCCTGGTGGACCTCACTGCTGCATATGACACTGTCTGGCTCCATGGTCTCTACTACAAGCTACTCCCAGTCCAAGAAGTATGGCTATGCCAGCAACCTGGCTCTCACCAAATCAGCAAGAATGGGAAGCCATTGAATCCACTTTGACATCATACATGAAAACCCTTGCCAACTACTTTCCTAAATGACATCTCCCATTCAGCCTCGTTAAAACAGTGGTAACAGTCTTCCACCTAAATAGAAACCAAGCAAAGAAAGAAAGAAAGAAAGACTTTGACTTTTAAGAGACCTTTATTCCCCGAAGGGTGATGACTCGGAGCCAGTAAAAAGCATGTACAAGGATGCCCGAAGCTCTGGGCCTCATGGACAAGGCCTGGTCTCATGGCCTGCAAGGCCTGCCCGTACACGCTAGACAAAAAAAAACAACCAACACAACGCACATAAGGACTATTTACAGTATTTACAGTTCTGCCAGCAGGGACACCCATGGAGGCCTCCGGGGTCGACCCACACAAGCAAAAGTCCAGGGCCTCGGCCCGCTTGACGCGTCTCTGTGGCTTGAGCAGCCAGTGGCATCACAGAACTAGGATCAGGCATCCCGCTTCGACCCGGCACAGCACCCCCTCGAGGGCCCAGCGCTCCTCAAAGGCGGGCACCGTCCGCCGGAGGACAGCGTGCTCAAACTCGAGCGAGAGGCGGGCCCGCACCAGCAGGCGGAAGAGCTGCAGGGCGTCGACCATCCCGGTGCTGGCGAGCTGGTTTCGCCGGCTCTTCAGGGTGGCCATCTTGGCCTGGCCCAGCAGGAACTTGGCCAGGCTGACCGTGGCCCGCTCGGCCGCCCGGTATGGAAAGGAGTGGACATAGGCATCTTGGGAGAAGTCTCGGCCCAGTACCCGAAGCAGTGCGCCCAGGGCGGCAAAGAGAGGCTGCAGCCAGGGGCAGTCGAGGAAGGCGTGGAAAATGTCCTCGTCCAGCACCCCCAGGCAGAAGGGGCAGGCCGCCGAGGCCGCTGGGTCCAGGTGACGCACAAAGGTGCTGGTGGCCAGGATGCCGTGCACAAGTCGCCACTGCAGGTCACCGGTCTTCTTGGCGATGGGCACCTTATACAGCGTGCGCCACGCCGGGGTCCCGGGCCGCGCCAGGCGCTGCCGCCACACGGTGTCAGGGCGGCCAGCCAGCACCTGGGCGTGCCGGGTGCACACCACCCACATGTAGAGGCCCTTGCGGGGCAGGGTGCCAAAAGGGCAGCCCGTATTGCTGCTGGGGGGCACCGGGAGTCTGAGCAGCGTGTTGGGCCGCTCGGCCAGCTCGCCGGGTACCGCTGGGATGACGGGTAGCGGTGGGAAGGTGTTTTCTGCGGCATCCGCAGCGGGGAGGGGCTGCCGAGTCTGGAGGTGGACCTCCAGGGCGGTCACTGCCTCCGTCGGGAGGGCGGCCCTAACGGCCCGCAGAAGCCACCCCGCGGTGCGGACAGAGCTCATCACCAGCCGGGCAGCCAGGGCCTCAGGTGACAGCCAGTCTGACCGAGCAGGGTCCAGGAGGTGCTCCAGGCGGGTGGAGCGTGCCTCAATGAGAGCTGCCGTGAGGCTGGCGGAGGCCAGGCTCGGCACGACCCGGTGCAGGGCTGTGTTGTGGACCAGGGGCTCTCGAAGGAGTTGCGGGAACCGCAGGTGCCTGGCCTGGGGACAGAGATGGAAGGCCGCCCGCCAGGCCCGCACCATGCTGCGGTAGAACGGGGGAAGGACCGCCCCGTTCAGGAAGGTGAGGTCCAGTTGAAACAGCTCCCGGTCAAAGCCGAGGCCCCCCACTCACCACAGGAATCAGCACGCCAGCTGTCACCACGGGAGGTGGCCGTCGGTATACAGGAGCCGCTGGAGGGCCTGCAGCCGATAGGTGGCCACCCTGCTGGCCAGATCGATCAGGCCCTGGCCCCCCTCACCAGTGGGCAGGTAGAGGGCAGCTCGTGAGAGCCAGTGGCGTCCGTCCCACAGGAAATCTACCAGGAGCCGCTGCAGTCTCTCCAGTAGCTCCGGCGGAGGGTCCAGCACCGCGCAGCAGTGCCACAGGGTGACCGCCGCCAGGTTATTGATGACGAGGACGCACCCCCGGTAGGAAAGGCTGGGCAGGCGCCAGCGCCACGGCTGCAGGCGGGCCTCCACTCCCTCCTCGAGGCCGTCCCAGTTGCGCGCCATGAAGGTCATCGGCCCCAGGAACACGCCTAAGACCTTGAAGCCCTCGCGGCGCCAGGCGAGGACCCCAGCAAGTCCGGGGGAGGCGTGCCAGTCCATGCGCCAAGCAGCAGAGTGTCACTCTTGCCCCAGTTGATGTGGGCAGAGGAGGCGCGCTCGTAGGCCCGCTGGCAATCTGCCAGAGCCTGCTCGTCTTCCTGGGTGGCGAGGAAGACGGTGACGTCGTCTGCATAGGCCGACAGCCGGAGACAAGAGCCAGCAGACAGGCCCGTGGCCGATGGCAGGGCCACCCCACTCAGGCGGCGGCGCAACGCGTGTAACAGCGGCTCGATGGCCAGGGCGTAGAGCATGCCCAACAGCGGACAGCCCTGGCGAATGCCCCTGCGCGTGGGGAACGGCGCGCAAAGCACCCCGTTCACCTTAAGCAGGCTGGAAATGTCTCGGTAAAAGACCTGGAGGGCCCCGGTGAAGAGGGGCCCAAAGCCAAAGGCCTCTAGTGTGCGGAAGAGGTAAGCGTGGCCCACGCGGTCAAAGGCCTTCTCCTGGTCGAGAGAGAGGATGCCGAAGTCAAGGCCAAAGAGCTCGCTAGCCGTGAGTAGATCCCGCAGCAGGAACAGGTTGTCTTGTAAGGTCCTGCCCGGCACGCAGTAGCTCTGCTCGGGCCCGGTGAGAGAGGCCATGACCGCGCGGAGGCGGGTGGCCAGCGCTTTGGCCAGAATCTTGTAGTCCGCGCACAGCAGGGAGACCGGCCGCCAGTTCTTCATGTAGCCCAGGTCTCCCTTCTTGGGCAGCAGGGTCAGCACTGCTCTGGGGCAGCTGATCGGCAAGACCCTGTCAGCGAGGCTCTCCTGGAAAACGCGCAGGAGGCTGGGGCCGAGGAGAGGCCAGAAGGTCTTGTAAAACTCGACAGGCAGCCCGTCGAGGCCCAGGGCTTTGCCGGAGGCAAGGCCGGCCGTGGTGGCCGCCAGCTCTTCCAGGGACAAGTCCCGCTCCAGCTCGCCGGCCTCCAGGGCATCGAGACGCGGTAGGCCCTCGTGGAGTTCCCGCGTGGCCTCGGGGCATGACGGCTCGGCCTTAAACAGGTCGCGATAGAAGGCGACGGCACGTTCGTGTACTTCGCCCGGCTCTGTAATGACCCGGCCCTCAGGAGTCTTGAGATGGTCCAAGACTTTGCTCGCTGCCCGCCGCCGCTCCAGGTCAAAAAAGCGGGTCGGGGCGTCGGTTTCCACCAGCTCCTGGCAGCGGGCACGGATCCTCGCGCCGCGGGCCGCGCTCTCCGCCAAGTCGCGCAGGCATTTCCTGCGGAGCCAGAGGCTCTCGCTCAGTGCCGCGTCGCTGCCAGCGGCCAGCAGAGCAGCCTCGAGCTCCGCCACGTCCTCCTCCAACTCCCGGACACGGCGGCGCGTCTCGTTTGCGGCCAGCTGGGTGTACTGCTGGCAGAAGGCTCGGGTCTGGACCTTGCCCACGTCCCACCACAGCTTCCAGGAGGAGTGGCTCGGTCTTGCAGCCTCCCACCTCCGCCAAAAGTGGGCAAAGCAGTCCCGGAAATAAGAGTCCTGGAGCAGACTAATGTTCAAACACCAATACGGTGCCCGTGCACAGGCTCTCCCCGGCAGGCTCAGTTCGCTGAAGGCCAGGCCATGATCTGATAGACCCGAGGGAGCGATGCGGCTGCTGCGCAGGAGTGGCAGGTGGTGCCTGGTGATATAAAGGCGGTCGAGGCGAGCCATGGTGAGACCGCCAGCACTCGTCTTGGCCCAGGTGTACTGGCGCGCATCGGGATGCAGGGCTCGCCAGACGTCCACGAGGTCTGCCCCCTCCAGGGCAGCTTGCAGCTTGCGAGCGGAGGGCAGGTGGGGCTCAGGCCCTGTGCGGTCGAGGCGCGGGGCAGTGGTGCAATTGAAATCGCCCCCGAGGAGGAGCAGGTCATCATCCTCGCTAGCGTCGCGCAGGAGGGCAGCCAAGCTCTCAAAGAAAGCGACCCTCTCCTGGCCATCGGAGGGCGCGTAGATGTTGACGAGCAGCAGACGGTGTTGCGCGAGGGTGACGCGGACAGTCAGCAGGCGGCCGGGGACGACCTCCCGCGGCACCGCCGCGTCAAGCTGCAGCTGCGGCGATAAGAGTGTCGCGACCCCCGCGCGGAGGTTGGTGCCGTGGCTCAGGAACACCTGTCCTCGCCAGGCAGCCCGCCAGGCCGCCTGGTTGAACCTGTCAGAGTGGGTCTCTTGTAGGAAGGCGATGGCCAGCCTCTTCTGTCGCAGGAGCTCCAGGACGGCCTCGCGCTTCACCGCGTCACGACAGCCGTTGACGTTGAAGGTGCCAATGGTTGTGGCTGCCATGGGGGTGGGTGTGGGAGAGGAGGAGCAAAGCAGAGTGCGGGTGGAAGAGCGAGCACCCAAGAGCAGAGCAAGGCAATACAGACAGGTCAGGGAAGGCCTACTGTGCCCTATTCTAGTCGAGGGACCCGCCCAGGCCCCACTCCACTCTCACCCTCTGGGCAAGCTTGTCCAGACGGTAGGCCATCTGACGTGTGCCCCGATCTTGCTTCATGAGCTTGACTGCCGCCCTGGCAGCCTTGACAAACACTTTGGGGTCCGCACACCACTGGGTGATGTGCCCCGCTACATTTTTCTGCCCCTTGGTTAGCTTCAGCAAGGACAGGAGTCCCCCATAGTCAGGAGAGACCCAGGGGGGCTCCACCAGCTTGGGGTGGATGTTGCCTACGGAAGAGCGGCGAGGCCGCACCCCCGGCGGGAGCTCGCCCGCAACTGCAGCGTCGACCCCCTCGATGTCCAGGCACATCAGCCGCCTCTCGTCGTCCGAGTCGAGGACCGGCTCCGCGAGGACATTCCCTGTCTTCTTGGGGGGGGAGGGGCCATCCCGCTCACGACGTCTCTTGCGAGACTCCGAGAGCTGGATCTCCATCTCGCTAACGTCCCCATCTGCTCCGGTAGGCTGGGGCGTGACCAAAGGGGCAGCGGGCTCTCCCGCCACCCCCGGGGCCAGGCCACCGGAAGAGAGACATTCGCCACTATCCCTGCTGCCGCCTGACTCCGGAGGCTGGGGGACAGGCGAGGGGAGGGGGACCCCTGAAGGCCTCTCCCCCCCACCCGCTAAGTCTGCCTCGTCGGTGGCTACATCCGACGGGGCGGGTGGTGTGGCAGCCGGAACGGGGTCCGGCTCTGTAGTGGGGGGGTCCTCGGCACTGGCCGAGGAGGGGTCTGTCAGGGATGGGGTGTCCTGAGAGGCCCCCCTCATCTCCCTCTCTTTTTCGGGTGGTAGGGAGGATGCCCGAGCCCCATCATCCGATGAGGCTCCAGCACCGCAGTCCCCGGCCACCCCAGCCACTTCGGCCGGGGCAGGCAGGGGGCAAGGGGAGGCGTTCGCCTCTCCACCCGGTGGGGCTGCCGCACCGAGGGCAGGGGGCGCCACAGAAGGGGGAGGGGGCGGTGGGGCCATGGTAGTAGCACCAGCCCCTCGGCTGGATGATGGCTTCCCGCTGGAGACCCCGGTCCCCTGAGATGGAATGGGGGGGGAAGGAGGTCGGGAGGAAGAGCTCCCAGCCTCCCTGGGCCTGCCGCGTGCCCCAGAGGTCGACGCGCCGTCTCTCGGCGCTGCCGCAGGCGGCGATGGTCCGGCCGCCTTGCCCCGAGGGCACTGCGCGGCCAGGTGGGAGGAGCCCCCGCACTTGAAGCACGTGGTCTCTCCCACAGACAGATAGATAATAAACCGCCGCCCCTCGAGCGTGAGGCTCAGGGAGCGAGGCAGCGACTGGGGGCCCTCCTTGAGGAGCATGAAGACCTGCCTCCGAAAGGACAGGACGTGCTTGCCCTGAGGGTTCTTGTTTCCCATCGGCAGGCGGCGAAAAGGACTCGCAGGAACCCCATAGGCCTCGAGTCCCCTGGCCAGCTCCCGATCGGAAACGTGCGGTGGGACGTTGGAAATCACCACCCTCACTGCCTGAGTCTCTAGGGGCGTGACAGGGTAGTGGATGCCCGCAATGTCCAGGCCCTCCGCACACACCCTGTCAACCAGGGCGGGCTTGCTCAAATAGATCATCGGGACCGTGTTCACGCGCCCCGTGTAGCGGATGGTACGCCATCCCAGGAGGGCAGCCAGAGCCTCCACGCAAGCCTCGAGCCCCACATGGAGAGGGGCATGAACCCTCAGGCCATGAGACAGTGGGAGGTCCCGAGAGACATCCTCATGCCAGCTGCCAGGCGTAGGAGCCGCCATTCCTCGCCAGGACAGGGTTAAACTGCGAAGCGCAGCAAAAATAAAATAAAAAAAAAAAAGCAGCCCCAGGCTGACACGGGGGACTGGGACTGGGTTGAAAACGCCCCAAAATGGGCCTGAGGGGGGGCAGAGCAACCCGGCAGGGGCTCAGGGCAAGCCCCAAGGCAGGGGCAGATGGCAGGGACCAAGGGCAGGGGCCCTGGGGGAGGGAGGCAGCAGAAATCAAAGGGACAACTCAGGCGGGGGTGGGGGAGGGGCAGAGGCAAACGAGGCTGCCAGAGCCCAGGGGAAAAAGGCTCAGAAAGTGGGGGGAAGGGGCAGGGAGGGGGTCCCCAGGGACAGGGTGGGGAGAGGCAAGGGGGTTTTTTTGGGGGGGGGACAGGAAAAGGGGGGCAGGGAGTGCGAGGCAACAAGCTGAAAGCACCTGAGCTGGAGGAGCTTAGAAGGGCTTCAGCTGTCGGCGGCCATCTTGAAAGAAAGAAAGACTTTGACTTTTAAGAGACCTTTATTCCCCGGAGGGTGATGACTCGGAGCCAGTAAAAAGCATGTACAAGGATGCCCGAAGCTCTGGGCCTCATGTACAAGGCCTGGGCTCGTGGCCTGCAAGGCCTGCCCGTACACTCTAGTCAAAAAAAAAAACAACCAACACAAAGAAACATAAGGACTATTTACAGTATTTACAGTTCTGCCAGCAGGGACACCCATGGAGGCCTCCGGGGTCGACCCGCACGAGCAAAAGTCCAGGGCCTCGGCCCGCTTGACGCGTCTCTGCGGCTTGAGCAGCCGGTGGCATCACAGAACGAGGATCAGGCGTCCCGCCTCGACCCGGCACAGCACCCCCTCGAGGGCCCAGCGCTCCTCAAAGGCGGGCACCGTCCGCCGGAGGACAGCGTGCTCAAACTCGAGCGAGAGGCGGGCCCGCACCAGCAGGCGGAAGAGCTGCAGGGCGTCGACCATCCCGGTGCTGGCGAGCTGGTTTCGCCGGCTCTTCAGGGTGGCCATCTTGGCCTGGCCCAGCAGGAACTTGGCCAGGCTGACCGTGGCCCGCTCGGCTGCCCGGTATGGAAAGGAGTGGACGTAAGCGTCTTCGGAGAGGTCACGGCCCAGTACCCGAAGCAGTGCGCCCAGGGCGGCAAAGAGAGGCTGCAGCCGGGGGCAGTCGAGGAAGGCGTGGAAAATGTCCTCGTCCAGCACCCCCGGGCAGAAGGGGCAGGCCGCCAAGGCCGCTGGGTCCAAGTGATGCACAAAGGTGCCGGTGGCCAGGATGCCGTGCACGAGCAGCCACTGCAGGTCGCCGGTCTTCTTGGCGATGGGCGCCTTATACAGCGTGCGCCACGCCGGGGTCCCGGGCCGCGCCAGGCGCCGCCGCCACGCGGTGTCAGGGCGGCCGGTGAGCACCTGGGCGTGCCGGGTGCGCACCACCCACATGTAGAGGCCCTTGCGGGGCAGGGTGCCAAAAGGGCAGCCCGTATTGCTGCTGGGGGGCACCGGGAGCCTAAGCAGCGTGTTGGGCCGCTCGGCCAGCTCGCCGGGTACCGCTGGGATGACGGGTAGCGGTGGGAAGCCGTCTTCTGCGGCGTCTGCGGTGGGGAGGGGCCGGCGAGTCTGGAGATGGGCTTCCAGGGCGGTCGCTGCCTCCGTCAGGAGGGCGGCCCTAACGGCCCGCAGAAGCCGCCCCACGGTGCGGACGGAGCGCATCGCCAGCCGGGCAGCCAGGGCCTCGGGTGACAGCCAGTCCGACCGAGCGGGGTCCAGGAGGTGCTCCAGGCGGGTGGAGTGCGCCTCGACGAGAGCTGCCGTGAGGCTGGCGGAGGCCAGGCTCGGCACGACACGGTGCAGGGCCGGGTTGTGGACCAAGGGCTCTCGAAGGAGCTGTGGGAACCGCAGGTGCCTGGCCTGGGGACAGAGATGGAAGGCCGCCCGCCAGGCCCGCACCACGCTGCGGTAGAACGGGGGAAGGACCGCCCCGTTCAGGAAGGTGAGGTCCAGTTGAAACAGCTCCCGGTCAAAGCCGAGGCCCCCCACTCGCCGCAGGAATCGGCACACCAGCTGTTGCCACGGGAGGTGGCCTTCGGTGTACAGGAGCCGCTGGAGGGCCTGCAGCCGATAGGCGGCCACCCTGCTGGCCAGATCGATCAGGCCCTGGCCCCCCTCGCCGGTGGGCAGGTAGAGGGCAGCTCGTGGGAGCCAGTGGCGTCCGTCCCACAGGAAATCGACCAGGAGCCGCTGCAATCTCTCCAGTAGCTCCGGCGGAGGGTCCAGCACCGCGCAGCGGTGCCACAGGGTGGCCGCCGCCAGGTTATTGATGACGAGGACGCGCCCCTGGTAGGAAAGGCTGGGCAGGCGCCAGCGCCACCGCTGCAGGCGGGCCTCCACTCCCTCCTCGAGGCCGTCCCAGTTGCACGCCATGAAGGTCGTCGGCCCCAGGAACACGCCCAAGACCTTGAGGCCCTCGCGGCGCCAGGCGAGGCCCCCCGGCAAGTCCGGCGGAGGCCTGCCAGTCCATGCGCCAAGCAGCAGAGTGTCACTCTTGCCCCAGTTGATGCGGGCGGAGGAGGCGCGCTCGTAGGCCCGCTGGCAATCTGCCAGAGCCCGCACGTCTTCCTGGGTGGCGAGGAAGACGGTAACTTCCCCATCTGCTCCAGTAGGCTGGGGCGTGACCAAAGGGGCAGCGGGCTCTCCCGCCACCCCCGGGGCCAGGCCACCGGAAGAGAGACATTCGCCACTATCCCTGTTGCCGCCCAACTCTGGAGGCTGGGGGACAGGCGAGGGGAGGGGGACCCCTGAAGGCCCCTCTCCCCCACCCGCTAAGTCTGCCTCGTCGGTGGCTACATCCGACGGGGCGGGTGGTGTGGCAGCCGGAACGGGGTCCAGCTCTGTAGTGGGGGGGTCCTCGGCACTGGCCGAGGAGGGGTCTGTCAGGGATGGGGTGTCCTGAGAGGCCCCCCTCATCTCCCTCTCTTTTTCGGGTGGTAGGGAGGATGCCCGAGCCCCATCATCCGATGAGGCTCCAGCACCGCAGTCCCCGGCCACCCCAGCCACTTCGGCCGGGGCAGGCAGGGGGCAAGGGAAGGCGTCCGCCTCTCCACCCGGTGGGGCTGCCGCACCGAGGGCAGGGGGCGCCACAGACGGGGGAGGGGGCGGTGGGGCCATGGTAGTAGCACCAGCCCCTCGGCTGGACGATGGCTTCCCGCTGGAGACCCTGGTCCCCTGAGATGGAATGGGGGGGGAAGGAGGTCGGGAGGAAGAGCTCCCAGCCTCCCTGGGCCTGCCGCGTGCCCCAGAGGTCGACGCGCCGTCTCTCGGCGCTGCCGCAGGCGGCGATGGTCCGGCCGCCTTGCCCCGAGGGCACTGCGCGGCCAGGTGGGAGGAGCCCCCGCACTTGAAGCACGTGGTCTCTCCCACAGACAGATAGATAATAAACCGCCGCCCCTCGAGCGTGAGGCTCAGGGAGCGAGGCAGCGACTGGGGGCCCTCCTTGAGGAGCATGAAGACCTGCCTCCGAAAGGACAGGACGTGCTTGCCCTGAGGGTTCTTGTTTCCCATCGGCAGGCGGCGAAAAGGACTCGCAGGAACCCCATAGGCCTCGAGTCCCCTGGCCAGCTCCCGATCGGAAACGTGCGGTGGGACGTTGGAAATCACCACCCTCACTGCCTGAGTCTCTAGGGGCGTGACAGGGTAGTGGATGCCCGCAATGTCCAGGCCCTCCGCACACACCCTGTCAACCAAGGCGGGCTTGCTCAAATAGATCATCGGGACCGTGTTCACGCGCCCCGCGTAGCGGATGGTACGCCATCCCAGGAGGGCGGCCAGAGCCTCCACGCAAGCCTCGAGCCCCACATGGAGAGGGGCATGAACCCTCAGGCCATGAGACAGTGGGAGGTCCTGAGAGACATCCTCATGCCAGCTGCCAGGCGTAGGAGCCGCCATTCCTCGCCAGGACAGGGTTAAACTGCGAAGCGCAGCAAAAAAAAAAAAAAAAAAAAGCCTCAGGCTGGCACGGGGACTGGGACTGGGAGGGGGCTTAAAACGCCCCAAAATCGGCCTGAGGGGGAGCAGAGCAACCCCGCAGGGGCTCAGGGCAAGCCCCAAGGCAAGGGGAGATGGCAGGGACCAAGGGAAGGGGCCCTGGGGGAGGGAGGCAGCAGAAATCAAAGGGACAACTCAGGCGGGGGTGGGGGAGGGGCAGAGGCAAACGAGGCTGCCAGAGCCCAGGGGAAAAAGGCTCAGAAAGTGGGGGGAAGGGGCAGGGAGGGGGTCCCCAGGGACAGGGTGGGGAGAGGCAAGGGGTTTTTTTGGGTGGGGGGACAGGAAAAGGGGGGCAGGGTGTGTGAGGCAACAAGCTGAAAGCACCTGAGCTGGAGGAGCTTAGAAGGGCTTCAGCTGTCGGCGGCCATCTTGAAAGAAAGAAAGAAAGACTTTTGACTTTTAACAACTTTATTTCACAAAAGATCAGGTACAGAAAGCAAAAAAACCATCAAACCACACCAAAGAGAAACCATTCCAGGACATTCAGAACATCACACCGTGACAAACACCTTCGCAGTAATACACATCGTGTCTAACATGCTATTTATATATATAGCCCTCGAGAAACGAACAATTCCACCCTTCCCTGTCCCATAGTACACGTACAAAACCCTTCAACTTCTCACCCCGAGAAAATAAACAACAGCAGCCTGGTGAGGGCCCAGGGCACGGCACAAGCCGGAAGCCACAGTCCGCCACCGCACCCGCCCGGTCGCCCAGACCGGTCACGACATCAGAGCGCGTATTTGAGACGGCCGTCCTCCACGTGGCACAGCGCTCCCTCAAGGGCCCAGAGTGCCTCGAAGGCGGGCACCCCCCGCCGGAGCACAGCGTGCTCAAACTCCAGCGAGAGGCGCGCCCGCACTAGGAGGCCAAAGAGCCGCGGGGCATCGTCTGAGCCGGTGCCGGCAAGCCGGTTACGGCGGCTCTTGAGGACGGCCATCTTGGCCTGGCCCAGCAAAAAGTTGGCCAGGCAGATGGCGCCCCGCTCGGCCGCCCGGTATGGGTAGGAGCATATGTAGGTGGTCTCTGAGAGGCTCCTGCCCAGCACCCGCAGTGGCAGCTCGAGGGTAGCAAAGAGCGGCCGCAGGCGGGGACAGTCCAGGAAGGCGTGAAAGAGATCCTCCTCCACGCCCCCAGGGCAGAAGGGGCAGGCCGTCGAAGCGGCTGGGTCAAAGTGGGACGCAAACGTGCCAGTGGCTAGGATGCCGTGCAGCAACCGCCACTGCAGGTCGCCAGTCTTCTTGGCGGTCGGCGGCTTATACAATGTGCGCCACGCCGGGTGGGCCGGTGGGGAAGCCGGTGGCCCCAGGCGCCGTAGCCACGGTGTATCGGGTCGTCCCGCCAGCACCTGAGCATGGCGGACACAGACCACCCAGGCATACAAGCTTCTACGCGATAGAGAAGCAAAGGGACAACCCGTGCCACTATCGGGAGGCATGGGGAGCCGCAACAGAGTGCCTGGCCCACCGGCCAACTCCGCGGCCACAGCCGGGGTGACCGGCAGCGAAGGGAAAGCCTCGCTCGCGGCATCCGCGGCCCACGGGATCTGGCGCGCACGGAGATGTTCGTCCAAGGCGGCCGCCGCCACCGGCGGGAGGGCGGCGCGGATGTCACGCAGGAGATGACCCATGGTGCGGATGGAGCGCACGCCCAGCCGTGTGGCCAGCGCCTCGGGCGAGAGCCAGGCTGACCGAGCGGGGTCCAGGAGATGGTGCAGGCGGAGGACACGCGCCTGGATGAGGGTGGCCGTGAGGCTGGCAGAGGCCAGGCTCGGCACGGAGCCCCACAGGGCTGAGTTGTGCACCAGAGGCTCCCTCAGCAGCTGCGGGAAACACAGTGTCCGGGCTCGAGGCTGGAGGCGGAAGGCGACCTGCCAGGCTCGTACCACGCTGCGATAAAAGGCCGGAAGCACCGCCCAGTTCAGGAGCGTGGGTGTCAACAAAAAGAGCTCCCGGTCAAAGCCAAGGGCGCCGACCCTCTGTAGGAACCGGCACGCCAGTTGTTGCCATGGCAGCTGCTCCTCGCTGTAAAGCAGTCGCTGAAGGGCCTGCAGGCGGAAGGCCGCCACCCTGCTGGCCAGGTCAACCAGACCCTGGCCCCCCTCGGCAACAGGCAGGTGAAGGACGGCTCGTGGGAGCCAGTGGCGCCCATCCCAGAAGAAGTCCACCAGGTTGCGCTGGAGTCTCTCCAGGAGATCCGGTGGGGGGTCGAGCACGGCGCACCGGTGCCACAAGGTCGCTGCCGCCAGGTTGTTGATGACGAGGACGCGCCCCCGGTAGGAAAGGCTGGGCAGGCGCCAGCGCCACCGCTGCAGGCGGGCCTCCACCCCCTCCTCGAGGTCGTCCCAGTTACGCGCCATGAAGGCCGGTGGCCCCAGGAACACGCCCAAGATCTTGAGGCCCTCGCGGCGCCATGTGAGCCCCCCCGGCAAGTCCGGGGGGAGCGTGCCAGTCCATGCACCAAGCAACAAAGTATCGCTCTTGGCCCAGTTGATGCGGGCGGAGGAGGTGCGCTCATAGGCACGCTGGCAATCCGCCAGGGCCCGCACGTCTTCCTGAGTGTTGAGGAAGACGGTGACATCATCCGCATATGCCGACAGCCGGAGACGAGGCCTAGCGGACGGGCCGGTGGCCACTGGCAGGGCCACACCACTCAGGCGGCGTCGCAGCGTGTGCAGCAGCGGCTCGATGGCCAGGGAGTAGAGCATGCCCGACAGCGGACACCCTTGACGAATGCCCCTGCGTGCGGGGAACGGAGCACACAGCACACCGTTCACCTTGAGCAGGCTGGAAATGTCTCGGTACAAGACCCGGAGGGCCCCGGTGAAGAGGGGCCCAAAACCAAAGGCCTCCAGAGTCCGGAAGAGATAGGCGTGGCCCACCCGGTCAAAGGCCTTCTCCTGGTCTAGAGAGATGAGGCCGATGTCGAGGCCAAAGAGCTCGCTAGCCGTGAGTAGGTCCCGCAGCAGGAACAGGTTGTCTTGAATGGTCCTGCCCGGCACGCAGTAGCTCTGCTCGGGCCCGGTGAGAGAGGCCATGACTGCGCGGAGGCGGGTGGCCAACGCTTTGGCCAGGATCTTATAGTCCGCGCACAGCAGGGAGACCGGCCGCCAGTTCTTCATGTAGCCCAGGTCTCCCTTCTTGGGCAGCAGGGTCAGCACCGCTCGGCGGCAGCCCATCGGCAAGACCTTGTCGGCGAGGCTCTCCTGGAAAACGCGCAGGAGGCTGGGGCCGAGGAGAGGCCAGAAGGTCTTGTAAAACTCAGCAGGCAACCCATCGAGGCCCGGGGCTTTGCCGGAGGCGAGGCCGGCCGTGGCGGCCAGGAAGGAAGGAAGGAAGGAAGGAAAGTCAAGATTGTCAACCAAGCACTTGAACATGGTTACACTGTTACTTATTTAGGAGTCCAGCTGAACTGGACCCTTGCCTAGCAACAGCATCTATAAGGGGTCCAGAGTAAGAGGTGCTTTTATCCAAGACATTGCTGGTAGTGTTGACTACAAATGTCCAACTCGGGATCCTTAAAATTCTGGTTTATTAGGCGGATTGAAACACTGTAATGAAGTTAAATCATAAACCTTGGGGCTGGTCCCCACACACACACACACACACACACACACACACATGCACACACACAGTAGCAAGCTACAAGAATCAGGTATACCTATCCTACAAGCACTGGAGTCTGTCATTGAGGCTTCTTTCAGCATGGTGTTATCTTCCAGAAGGGGGTGGCCAGCTGGTCCTTCTGGCTGGACAGGTCGGATGCTGGTCAAGTTGGAGATCAAGAGGGCGCCACTGAGGGTCACTTTTCACTGCTTTTTATCTGTCCTTGGCAGACTTTGGTGACTCCCCAGTTTTCAGGTTTGCCCAATCCAGGGGTTGTTGACCCTCATGGGACTTCCCCCCTCGGTGGCTACTGGATGGCATCTGTCAGCCCCAGGGGTCGTCCGCATGTACGTGCAGGTTTGGGAGTCCATTGATGAATTTTGAATAGGGCTCTGGGAGCGGTCGATCTGGAGATATTCAGCCCAAAAGTTGGTCCCTGGCATTGAGTAACTCAGGACAGGGCTTCTAGCCCTTGATCAGTGACGTTTAGAGATTTCCCGGTTGTTACATTGTCTTCTATTGAGTTCTTCCGTTGGTTGATCTGCAGTTTCCTTAGGTGTTAATTTCTGCCTGCTACCATGTTACACATTCAATCACTGATTCAGTCGCTCTTTCAGGAGCCAGCCTGATACAGGGAAGTGGAAGTTTGACTCCTGCCCTTGTTAACATTGTTACTAAACGCATTTATAGTTGAAAGGTGAGGAGTATAAAATATAAGCTACAAATGCCATGGCACACAAATAGATAAAAATATCAAAATACACAGGGAGATACAAAATGGACACCTACAAATTTTAAAACACAATTCCTTATCTTACAGTAAAAGAAAGAGGAAGGAAGAAAAGATAGAAGAGGAAAAACATATTTAAAGAGGGGAGAGCAAATGCAGGCAAAAGGAAAAGGGGGCTTTCTGCTATAGTAGTACCTGGGATGCAAGTTTCCAAATACTTTGCACCTCCACTTTGGCACTTGCGTATGCTCCTTCTGAGCACCATGCACCACTATGGGGCTTGACCACACACACTCAGTTAGTGGATTCTGGCCTTAACAGTGTCTTGAGGACCACTAGCTGATATCTTATGCCAACCGCAGTTGACTGCTTACCAGTCCTCTCAGGCATTTCCCCCCTGACATCCAGAGACAAGCTGCTACCCTGGCCCTAGGCCTCAAAACTTAAGATCCAGACCATTCTTTGCACTCCAGCCTAGTAGCTGCAAGCCATCTCGGAACATTCTCTACTCAGGCCAATAAGCTCACCGGATCTGCAGATAGCATGTCACCTTCAGCATGGACCTCCCACCAGTGGAGCAGGAAATATGCTGCACAAGAACTGAGGCTAAAGAACTTCATCCCCAACACCAGCTTCCAACCCTCTGGATGGCAGCTGCCCCACAGAGCCTGGACTGCTCTTAACCATCTCAAAATGGGTGTTGGACAGTTTAAGGCAACCATGTACTCTTGGGGCCTCTCTAGCGATGCTGGCTGCAGCTGTGGTGCTCAAGCTTAGACAGCCAACCACATCATATACGAATGCCCTTATGGCCCTCCTTTGGGCACCCAAGGTCTTATTGACATTGACCATTCTACCTGTTGCTGGCTTTCTGGCCCTCATGCTTTCAACATATGAGTATGGCGACACTTGTTTCATCATCATCAGTGGCCTCTCACATACCTACCATGGCCCCGCAAGCTGGCACAGTGCCAGAGAGCTGGACAGGCTAAAGAAGCCTGTCACTGATGCTCACTGATGACTGAGTGGGGGGAGGGAGGCTCCGTTATGTCCAGCTCCTTGGCACTGCGCTGGCTTGTGAGGGGCATGGATAGCTACCTACCAAAGGACACCCAAGCACCCTATGAGCCAACGCAGTGCCAGGGAGCTGAACATGATTGAGCCCTGATCCCCCTCTCCCATCAGCAGTGAGCAGCAGGGGCAGGCTTCTACAGCCTGCCCAGTCTCTGGCACTGCCCTGCAGCCCACCCATTTCCCTGGCATTATGCCTCCTTGCTGGGACTTGGTTGTCTCTCAGTGGACTCCTAGACACCCACAGAGAGACATCCATGACCCTGCAAGCCAGCTCGGTGATAGGAAGCAGACTAGACAGGAGATGCCTGTCACTGACTCAGAAGCACTCACCAATCTCCAGCAGCTCAGGGAGGCTGAGGAACATTCGCGAGCACCCTCAGCCTGCTGGCCTGCAACAGTGTAGGCAGTCCTCCCCTCCCACTCCCCGCTGGGTGAACTTCTGTTCTTTTCACTCCTGGCCTAAACTATGGTACTTACAGAAACCTGCATAGGTTTGAGTGATTCCATCTCAAGCTTTTTGAATGTCTCCGTAGCCTAAGTGGAGAAGATATCTAAACCATCTAATGCATTACTTTAGATTTTTTTTCTTTCCTTGCACTCTGGAAGGCAGCAAGATTACTTAGTCATGTTGTCCCAGTTTTCTTGCCACTTAAATGAGCCACAGATTAAGAAAATGTGTTATTTTATACTTCCTCTTGCCTGCTCCGCTACGTATATTTTTAACTTAATGTATTATATAACAGGATTAGTTGTACAGCAGCAGCTAGAAAAATCCGTAATCTGGTTTTCCATACCTTTTGAGGGTATCAGGGAAAGGAAAACTAAGGCTCCCTTTGGCTTTAAGGATTTTATTAAAACAGTTTCCCTTTCTGAGGGATGATGAGGTATGTTAGAATGAACGTGCTATTTGGATCATAGTGATCATCTGGTTCAATTATGAGAATTAATGCCATTTTCAAATTAAAGATGGACTAAAGCTCCCATATAAAGTTCATCTTATTAGGCAGTAGGGTTGTAGATGGCTATGTTGCTCCCAATTAATAGATTTCTTTGCATGAAACTTTTTCTTCATTCCATCACAACCTCCAACAAAATATTGTTTAAGCTGTAAGCTGCCTGTAGAAGCTAAGCATTTTACGGTGGTTCTCTTTCTAATCAAGTTGTATGCTACAATACCTACTTGAGAACTACATCCTGGGTGCACATGTAAAGTAACCTGCTAACAGAAACAAAGACAGTTCAAAAGCCAGAGAGATGAAAGAAGCACTTTTACTGAAGTGTCCGTGTTATGAAACATGAGCAGCATAATGACTGTGGTGTGAGCATGTTGCAATTAGCTTCCAACAATTCTGGATACACAGTGATGTGTAGGCAGTTGCTATTTTGGTGTGTGTGTTTTGTTTCCTCAAACAATATAGCAATTAACACTTGTACTGCTGTTTAAAAAAAATAAAATACTATTATTAATCTGACAGGTGTATGAAGCATTTTGGCAAAAGGGTTTCTTTGAAAAGGAATCAGCATGTTCTGTTTTTTTTCAATAAATAACACACTCTGATTTGAAAGATAAAAGCAGTCATAAACAAAAGACCTTCATTTAAATTCAAGTGTCATTGCTCATACAAGTACATTAAAGAAATCTTCTCTTTTAAAATGCACTTCAGATCCTAGGGGGGGGGAAAATCCAGCCCCACTCTTGGATTTAAAACATGTGCACGTTAGACGAAAAGTGAGGATTAATGAAGAGCAATAAAGTTTTCAAATCCTGTCAGACTGAGTTTGTAAGTATAATCTCTGGCACTTCTGATGTCAGACAGAAAACATCAAGCTGCAGGTGACCAACTTATGCAATCTTCTGATCTTGAGAAACCTTTGTGAGTCCTGGATGATGCTGTTTTGAGATTTGGGAATTTGTGTAGTGGGAACAAAGAGTGAAGGAGAAAAAGAGATTCCAAATTTTGGATACAGTCCATCTTGAGAGTTTCATAGACTTAGCTATTAGACATGGAGAAAAAAATAAAATAGGCAGTTCTGCAGACCATTAAAGACCATTGTTTCCTCTAGTGCATACTGGAAGAAACAGAACTTGAATTTACTTAAGCTCTGAATATTTTCTTTAAGAAAATGGTGTTTAATGAGAGGATCTATTATAGTAATTTGCTTTGGCTCTCAGAAGGGACTTAAGAAAGAAAGAAGGAGTAGTGACACAGTTGGTGATTATAGTATCACTCCAGTGGCCATCACACCAATTTCAAGTTCCTATTTAAAAATCAGCTCCCCCAGTGCCAGTTACTACCCTGATTGGACCTTTTAAAGTGCTTTCATTCAGTATATTAGCTTCTAACCCCATTTGTAAGATTGATTTAATAAAATCTAATAACCTTTTTCATTTTCTGTCTTTTTAGCAGCGATCCAATTGCTGCTCCCTGTGTCTTTAAAGTGGATGGGATGCCCTTTGAGAACTTACTGTTAATTCTTGGCCACAGACTGTCAAAAATACTTTGGCATACCAGTCCTATAGATTTCAATTGGAGTGGGTTTTTTAAATGTATTGGATTTCTTTAATATATTTGCATGAGCAATGTCCCTTGAATTTAAATTAAGGCCTTCTGTTTATGACTGCTTTTATCTTTCAGATCAGAGCACATTGGCCTTTTGCTCTCATATAGTGTTTGTAATCATCTGATATATTTTTAGATGAAAACTGCTAGCCAAATATTTTGTTTTCTAATATATTATCTTTGAAATGGAAGGTGAAGTATTGTAATTGAGGCCCCTGACACATGTTGCACTTAAAAAATTATTAACTGGTTAATCACATCTTAGGTAGTGATCTGGTCACACGTTCATTCAGTTAATGGTGTGATGAAACCAGGAATCAGTGACAGAGCGATTACACCAGTGTGGGTTGTAGCTGCGTTGGTCTAAGGACATAGGCAGACAAGGTTCTTTGGGTGAATCTAATATCTTTTATTAGATCAACTTAAATAGTTGGGGGAAAAAAATTTAGCAAGCTTTCAGGTTTTAAAACCCTTCATCAAGCTGAGGAAGCTTCTGCAGTTAGTGTGTGCTCTTCCTGGATGGAATGAATGACTATTAATTTAAAACATGAATGACTATTCATTCTATCCAGGAAGAGCACACACCAACTGCAGAGATTTCCTCAGCCTGACAAAGGGTTTTTAAACCCGAAAGCTTGCTAAAAAATTTTTTTTCCAACTATTTCATTTGGTTTAATAAAAGATACTGGATTCTCCCAAAGAACCTTGTCTGCCAAAGATATTACACAAAATATGTGTAAAATAATGTTGTGGCTGGTTCCTATCACACCTTTAAATGAACATGTGGCCTGTGCTCCCACAAGTGGGAGCCCTGTCAGCTGATCAAAACTCCCTCCCAAGGGGTGTACCATGCACTTCCACACCTAGAAGCGCCATCAGCTGACAGGAGCGTTCAGCCAGAGGAGAGCATGGGGCACCTCAGGGCTAGAAGCTCCAATCAACTGATAGGGCCCCAGCAAAGGGATCAAATATTGCTTGATGCGGAGGAGCCCAGAATCATGTTCCCAGGCTCCTACTGCATCAGCAATATGGTATGATGGGATCTGACACTCAATCCCACAATTGCTTCTCCTGCCATTCATGTATGGCAGGGCAGGAAGCGTGATTATTGGAAACATACATCAGATTCCATTGCGCCTTCTATTTTAACATCTGTCAGTGGCCTGAATGATTTAGTTAGTATCATTAAAGTTGTACTGTCTTAGGGCAGCGTAACTGGAGCAGGATGATAGGGGCAACCACTCTGGGCACTGACAGGAGTGAGGATGAAAAATCCAGCTTTTATGGTAGTTGCTTGATTACAATTACAGAGACACCAACAAGCAGAAGTTGCCACTGGCTCTGTGTGTGGCACCTGCCCCAGTCATCTGCCATGTGGTTACACTGCTGCTCTTTAATTAATAATCCCAGCAAGATAGGCATCCAAATGTTTCTTAAAAGCATCCAGAGAAGGTGCTTGCACCACTTCTGGGGGGAGTCTGTTCCAGGCCTTGGGGGCTTGGACAGGAAAGAAGTTTTTCCTTATGTCCAGCCTAAAACATTCTTGCAGGAGTTTGTGACCATTGGACCTTGTCATCCCTTGGGGTGGTCTGGTGAACAGAAGTTCCCCCAGATCCTAATACAAACCCCTTATATACTTATAGGCTGTAATCAGATCACTCCTGAGCCTGCACTTCTCCTGGCTGAAGAGTCCCATGGCTCTCAGCCTGTCCTCATAAGGCCTGTTTTCTTGCCCTTCAATCACGTGTGTGGCTCTCCTCATCCTTCCTGAATTGTGAGACCCAGAACTGGATGCAGTACTCCATCTGTGGCCTCACCAAGGCTGAGTACAGCCGGAGGATGACATCCTGGGTCTTGCTCGAGATGCATCAGTAGATACAAGCCAGAGTTTTGTTTGGCTTGCCAGCTGCAGTATCACATTGGTGGCTTATTTCATCTTGTGGTCAATCATAACCCCCAAGTCTCTTTCGGTCATGGTGCTAGTGAGTGTAGCGTTTCTGAGCTTATAAGTGTGATGATTGTTCCCCAGTGTGAAGCATTTTGCATTTCTCCATATTGAATGTCATCAGGTTTTTATCTGCCCATCTTGCAAGCCTATCAAGGTCAGCCTGGATTGCAAGCCTATCCTCAAGCGTGCATACTCTTCCCCAAAATTTGGTTTTGTCAGCGAATTTAGCTAGTCCGCTTCTGACACCACTGTCCAGATCGTTTATAAAGACATTAAAGAGTAAAGAGTTAAAAGGTTAAAACTCATTAAAGAGTTCCTTCTCTCCTGTTTGGTTTTACTTCCAAAAATCCCCTGCAATACTATAATCCAAGAGGTTTTCTCACATTTTAATATTTATACTAAGTTTCTCTTGGCAGTATCTGTAATCGAGTTTAGACAAAAGGCCACTGTTATTTATTTCACCAATGAAATAAATGTGAATTTTTTGTTGGTGTTACTGTTGTGCCCCCAGGGCACCCAATGGGCAAATGGACAATATCACCATTTACCATTTCTTCTTTTTCACTTTATTCAGATCTTATAGCTCTTATATAACACAAATGATGGTTTGATTATACAGTGTAGTCCTAAGGAACTTAATATATATATTTTTAATCATCATTTGCTCTTCTTTTATTTTCTTTTAAAGAAATAAGTGCTAGGCATTGAATTTTCATGACATCTGAATGCTGTCACCTCACAAAATGAGCTAGAAAGTGCATTTGGTATAAGCCATGTAGCTTTGATTTTCGTCATCTTTATTAGTTTTTCTTTGCAGCCCTTAATACATTTTTATTGCAGTCATGGAAAAAGAATAGATCATCCTAGAGGTAAATTAATATCTTTGAGCTCCCATAGCTATTAACTGATGAATAAGTACCCTAATGTAATATTATCATATATTTATAAGGCTGTGAGTTCAAATCCTACTGGGGTTGTCTTGATTTAAAATAATTAAGTGGTACTTTTTCCCTCGCTCTCTCTCTGAAAAATATGACTACACACACACACATAGATTGTTTTATCCTTTTTAAAGACTGCTTGCAATTAAAACATTTTCAATTAATCTACTGAAACCCAATTAAAATATTGGTACCTGATTCTGAAGAGGCTTACTACCCGACCCAAATATGCCCAAGCTCTTGTCCCCAGGATTATAAAATTGGGAGACAGTGGAACTAAATGGATAGCAAATTATTCAGCAGAGGGAGTAGGGAGCTAAGGTTTTTTAGCATATGGGTAAGGGATGTTTTGTGGGATTCTCTCTGTCTGTTTCGAATGCACAACATGAAGATAACTTCTGTTAGTAAATATGTGTATGAGCCTAATCCAGAGGCCTGATATTACATATTTTTTCTTTTTTGTTTTGTTTTTAATACTGATCTACTTTAATACCTGAATACTTAGCATGTTTTTCCCCATTTACAAATCTGTTTAGACAAATAAAGGAGGTTCTTGTTGTGACTCAGCAATCAAGATTGTGGTTTTGTAGTTGTTCCTATTTTGGTTCCCATCTTTGCTTTGTATATAAAGCAAAGATTCTTCCTTTTTTGAAATACAGTTACAAAGTGTCCTCTACGAACACACCAAACGTTTACATTTTACCTTAGATTTCTTTTTAACTTATTTTTAAATGGTGTCCTTTTAAAAAAAATAAACGTATCTCTCAGTCTTCTCCTTGTCCCAACAACCCTTAAAGTAGGCACTTCAGCCTTTCCTCATTACTGGCTATATCTGAAGGAAATAAGTTGTAGTTAAGCTAAATATATTAATGATTGTATCCAGTCCTACAGTGATATAGCCACAGACAAGCTCCGATCAACATCGTAGGTAACTCTTTTCTGGGGTCAGTTATGACAAGTGACAACTGGGAGTACGTATAAATACATTAAGTTATGACACTAATAAGATATTTTGATATACATGTTATTTCTGTCCATCAATATATAGATATAAGTAGAGTTAAACTGCTGTAAGTTTCAGGTTTAAAGTTACAGGGGCACCTGTACACATGATGGGGGTTTTCTTCTTCTTTGGCATCCTTTCATCTATGGGAAATGGTAGATATTGCAGCCTATGACGTAGATGGTTTGAAATGTCTTGTGTGACTGAATATTTCAATCCGAGATTTGCATGTTCTGTGGCAGCGGTTACAAATGTATATGTCATGGTTGGGTGGTTTGGGAGCTGCTTACTTCCTACAGGCTCTTTTCTCATCAAGCTGTTGAAGCCAATTTCTGTCACGGGGTTTGATGCCCTGGTGGAGACAATAATGCCACTTATTAGGATCACTTGCCAAGGTTTTCCATTGGCCAGGATCAATTTCAAATGCCTTCATATCTCACTTGCATGTGTCTTTGTAGTGAAGCTTGGGATGTCCTGTTGTTCTTGTTCCCTCTGATAGTTTCCCACATAGCTTGTCCTTGGGTATGCATCTATCTTCTGATCTGCTCAGATGGCCTAACCAGTGCAATGGTCTGTGTTTGAGTAGGGCTGTCACACTCGGTAAATTTACCCTTTGAAGACCCTCTGCATTGGTAACGTTATCTTTCCATTTGATGTTGAGTATGCAGCATAAACAGTGCAGGTGGAAGCTGCTTAACCTTTTTTCTTGATGTGCATAAGCTGTTTATGTTTTCCCATCATATATGACAGTGCTGAGTATGCAAGCTTTGAACACTAGCATTTTGATCTTGATGGTAAGCTTAGAGTTGTTCCATGCCCTTTTACATAGTCTGCTGAAGGTGGTAGCAGCCTTTCTAATGTGAACATGAAGTTCTTCATCCAGTAAGAGGTTGGTAGTCACTGTAGATGTTTCTTTCTTGTGAGTATAGCTCTGAGTAGTGTTCAACTGAATGAGACATCTGCTTGCTTCTATCTGTAATGGCTTCACCACTGCATTACTTGAGAGGGGAAACCTTGTTGACAGTAGTGCCTAGAGCCTTATTCAGACCACTGTACATGACTTTTAGGTTTCCTGTGTCTGAAGCTATTTGTATCTCATCCCAAAGCTTAATCCAGTACTGATCTGCATAGCATCTGGCTGCTCTCTGTACCTCATTTTTTGCCTGTCGAAGTCTCACTTTGGTGCCCTCTGTTGGCTTCCTGCTGTGTTCCAGATAGGCTGTGTTCTTGGTGGTGATGAGAGGTAATAGTTCTTCTGCATTTTCTTCAAACCAGTCCTTATTTGTATTTTTCCCCCAAATGTAACTTTAGCCATTTTGTAGATTGCAGTCTTAAATCTTCCCAGTTTTCCTCTGTCTTCTCTGGTAGTGACTTCCCAAACATGTTCAGCTTGAAAGCCTTTGCAAGGGAAGAGTTGGATTGGGCCGGGCGCTGCCTCTGAGCTGGGGTAGCACCTGGCCTGCTAGCAGCCCACCCAGCTGGTCCCAGGAGATGCCACCACCACAGAGGGAAGGACCAGAGCCCCCGCAATTCAGGAGCTGTACAGCCCACTGGCACCTTGCCTCCCAGCCATGGAAGAAGCAGGCAGGCTACATAAAAAAAAACAACAAAAAGGATTGGGTCCCTCACCACTTCTGCCTTCAGCAGTCACCTGTGGCCAGCTGGGGCTGCCCAGGAACAGGCTGGCTTGTCCCTGGAGCAATGTAGGAAGGTGGCAGAAGGGCATCTGGGTTTGCTGCCAACCAGAGAAGGTGCTGAGGATAGTGCACAGGGTGCTGGAAGCCTGGGCAGGCTTGGGAAAGCACTGGATCGGGCACCTTCAAGCTGGAACAGCACCCAGCAAGCTAGCAGTCTGCCCAGGTTTCCAGCACCCCTTGTACTATCCCTGCTGCCTTCTCCTAGTGCCAGCAAACCCAGCCATCCTCCTGCCACATTCCTGTGCTTCCCCGGGAGCAAGCCAGCCCTTTCCCAGGTGGTCTCAGGCATCCTGCTGACTGCAGAAGCCTGCTGAAGGCAGAAACGGTGAAGGGCCGGATCCTTTTTTTTCTGCCATGTCTGCCCACCTCTCCTGCAGCTGGGGGGTGAGGTGACAGCTGCATCATTGCAATTTTCAATGAGGCAAACTCATTTAAAACCCCTAAAACACTTACACGTGTACAGTGTGATGCCATTTAGCCACACAAGGCCACATTTTCATTAGGTGTACATGGTAATGCCATCATGTGTACAAGTGCTCCAGGTGTTTAGGTCATTTATCCAGTTTTAGGAGCAGACAGGTAACTGCTGCATCAGATTCACATGGCAGCAAATCTTCCATCTCCTTTTAAATCCTGTTTAAAGTTTTTGTCCTTCCATAGCCTAGCACTATTTCCATGAGGCAATTCTATTAGTTGTTCTGGCTCAATGAGCGAGGCTCAATACAATTAGGAAGGTTTTTCTTTCCTAGATTACATGACTCAACATAAATAGTCATTGGCTTTTAAGAGCGGCTTAGCTGAATAATAACTTTGGCTACTGTGAGCGAAAGTCTCCCCACAATTCTGCTGCTTTAGCTTTACTGTACACCAAAGCACCATTGCCAGAAGAGTTGAAGCAGGACCACAGGGAATGGGGGGCGAGGGGGAAGGTTGCTATTAAATACTGAAGACCTGTTGATCCTAGAACTAGGTTTCCTTTACTCATCCTTTTACCCAATGCCCATTCTTCATGACACAGGCCTATACATCAATAAGTGAATTGCCAATTAAAGTTTAAGCTCACCAGTACATTTTTTGTGACTTTGTACTCCTCTGTCAGTGAAGTGGCTATGAAATCAGCTTAACTAGCCAAGAGTACTTGGAATGATTTCTTCTGCTCTGGTGTAAAAATAATCTGTTAACCTTAAAAAGGTTAATAGCACATAACTTCAAAACATTAGAATTATCACTGAGCAATAGTCTCTCTGAGTTTCCTGTCTAGAATCATAGAAAGTTAAGGTTGGAAGGGACCTGTGGGGGTCATCTAGTCCAACCCCGTGCTCAAAGCAGGACTATCCCCACCGAGATCATCCCAGCCAAAGCTTTGTTTAGCCAGGTCTTGAAAGCCTCCAAGGATGGAGCTTCTACCACCTCTCTGGGTAACCTGTTTCAGTGTTTTACTATCCTCCTAGTGAGAAAAAATCTTCCTAATATCTATCTAAACTTCCCTTGCTGCAACTTGAGACCATTGCTCCTTGTTCTGTCATCTGCCACCACTGAGAACAGTCCAGCTCCATCCTCTTTCAAACTCCACTTCAGGTAGTTGAAGGCTGCTATTAATCTCCTCTCAGTCTTCTCTTCTCTAGACTAAATAAGCCCAGTTCCCTCAGTCTTTCCCTATAAATCATGTGTCCCAGCTCCCTTATCACTTTTTTTCCCTCCACTGGACTCTCTCCAATTTGTCCACATCCTTGGGGGGGGGGGGGGGGGGGAGGAACTGTATTTAACTTAGTATCGGCATGTATAATCTTTTTTTGCAAGGATTTCTTAATAAAAAAATGTTAAAATGGAGTTAAGAGGGGGAACATCTACACACGCATTTATTCTGGACTAAATTTACACTGGTGTAAAATAATCTGATTTAAACCCTTTCAGGCAGGCATCTACACATACAAGGATTAGGGAGAAGATTTGTACCCAGTTTCCTGAAGCCCTGCAATGGATCCCTGCTGCCACTAGAAGGGATCTCCAGGTTCCCCTGGGTGCTAGCCCAAGAGCTGGCAGAGAGCACTGGGCCAGGAGACAGCTGTCTCCTGGACCCAGGGGGCTGCCTGCTGCTGGGGTAGGGACAACGTCCCCTGCCCTGGAAGCAGGGAGCTCCTGGGCCTGACTCCCCAACCAGGGGCATGGGGCTTGGAAAGAGCTAAAGGGAAAGGACAAGTCTTAGCCCCCTGCCTCCATCTGCTGGTTCAGCCCCCTGCCACAATCACTGCTAACTGCCCCACCATCAGATTGCGGCAGACAGCTGCAACCTACCCCGTCCCTGCAGCTTTTTCCAAGACCCGTGCCTTGATCGCCTGATTGGACCATGGGGCTGGGACCTGCTCCTGACTGGGCCAGTTTCTGGCCAGCCCCAGGCTTTCAAGAGACTTCTGCATGTGTGGCCTGGAGCTGGCTGGGGACAGCCCAAAACAGGACAGTCCTCAGCCACCTCCAGGTTACGTGTGCTTCCCCTCACGGCCTGGGGCTGACTGGGAACTGTCCTAGTCAAGGACAGGTCTCAGCCAGCTCCAGGCTGGGCAGAGGGAACTGTTCCCATGCAGGGAGTTCCCAGCCCCTGCTCCAAACTCACAATTGAGATTACAGAGTGGGGCTGGGGACCTTCTTCCCAGCCCCATCTCTGTTATTGCAAAGGGGCAACTGGAAACAATCTCCCAGCCTGTTCTGAGCTCCAGCTCCATGACTGTAGATCAGAGGCTGGGAACAAGCTGGGGAGCTTGTTCCCTGCCCAGCTCCATGCAAGCAGAGGTTGGGGGAAACCAGCTTCCTAGCCTGTTCCCCCACACACACATACACATCTCCAGCCCTGCATTTGCAGAGCTGGGCAGGGAACAAGCTCCCCAGCCCCCACCAGCAGTAAGTTCCCAGTTCCAGCTCCATGACTGCAGGGGCTGCTGATAGACAATTGCAGGGCTTGGGCTGGGTGATAAGGATCTACCAGCCCCCACGCCCCAGTAGTGATCTAGGAGCAGGGGTCTTGGAGTTCCCTGCTGCTGGGGTCAGGGGGAGCTGTCTCCAGCCCCCTGGCGGACAGATGCCCAGAAGCAGATTTTGCTCCCTATCAGGCATCTACATGAGCACTATGGCACCATTACTAATCCTGAGTAAATTTGCTACTTCCATTTGCAGGTAGCAAATTTACTCAGGATTAGGGAGGTTTACTGCAAAGTACACATGTGCACATGTAGATAAACATGCTTATTTCTCAGTAAGCTATACTAATGTGAAGTTAAGCATCTTGAGTAGATGCACCCAGTATGTATTAAATTAAGGGTAAAAATATTACAAGGATTCAGTAACTGTCCCCAAACTAAGCAATACACAGCAAACAAATCTACCTCTGTTAAGGTATAGAAATATACACATGAGACAACCCGATGATCCTGCAATTACAGCTTTCTCATTATTTTAACTTGTGTTAGTGATCCACAGTCTCATCCTTAACTCCACATCAACCAGTAATATTATTTGGCCTGAATATGGATGTTCTGTGTGTATACACATAGATACATACACCTATTGAGCACACAAATTGCTGTGTACCTTCATCATGTGCAAAACTAACCAGAGTAGACAAAAAAGGAAAAGTCTATAAGAATATCTACAGGATGAAAAGAGCTAACAGTTTAAAAGGTTGCCATAAACACAATTACTTCTGGGCTGACTTAATCCCCTTTCCTTCCTCCTGTTCAGGTTCCTAAAACCAAGCACACAAGTTGAAAGGTAGTGGAACATTGTACCTATAACTGAAAAACACAGAAAACATTTGGATTCCACTTTAGATTGTGAAGCTTTAGAAGGTCAAGGATTGTCATGCTGAGCTGAGGAAATCAGACTCCTGTTTACTTGATTTTTGAATTACTATTATCTTGCTGTAGTGTTCTATCTCATTGAATTTTTATGAGGATAAATACAATTTACATATATGAATATATTGGTGGCGTTCTTCTGTTTATTTTATGCCAAATAACATCTTCTAAATGTTAGGTTATTATCTTGGAGATAAATAGAATATTTTTTTATGAAAGCAAAATTTGTTATGCACAGATGCACTTATTCTAGTCACCTAAATTTTATGAGAAAAGGGATTTTCATGACCTTGTAACCATTCATATTCTTGTGGCAAGGGACCATATTATGGGGATGTCCCATGTAGAGTCTATGTTCTAATTTGTAAAGAAAGGGTTGGAATTTTAGGCCATTGAGAGACAAATCAGCTGAAAATTATAAAAGGAGAGAGGAAGCTGCCTATCAGGAACATGCATCTGAGGCTCTGATTTCCCAGTTATGTCTACATATTCCTATAGAGAGAAAAAATAGTTAAATCACTGTAACTTTGAACAAAACAAGTTAAAGTTACAATGTTGTGGCTCTACTTAACACCTCTCTAGGAGCACCTGGGTGAAACAATTACAGTGGAACAGCTAATACCAGTATAATTTGATACCACTGTAACTGCGCCATTTGTTCACACCCTTTGCTTCACTGAGCCTGTTTTAAACTGATCCAGTCAAGCAAAGTAGCCTTAAACCCAGCTTCACTGGTCAGGGAGTTATTCAGTAGTGGATGAAAAACAGTAGCTTTCTCATCACCAGTCTCTGTTCTTGTTCCTGGCATAGATGGGGGAGAGGGGGCAGGTAAAGAAATGGAGGGGAATGGCCAGAGTACGCTTGAATTAATTTCCCCTCCACTTTCCTAGCCACCATCTCCCCATTTTAACACTTTAAATTTGCAAAGTCATATTATTTACAGCACACTCCTTGAACATAAGTATTTTGTTCATTTTGAATCATCAGATAAGGTGCTACTTCCCCTTCTCTCCTCTCCAAGAAAACTTTCTTTTGTTCAGTGCACAGGATGGCTGCACTGTGGGGGTGAATCAGGGTTAGGAATCGGGAAGAATCAGGAAGAAAACAGGTGTCTGTAACATCTCTCTCTCCATTATTGAAGAATGTAGATGGTGGGCTATAAATGAGACAGGGAAGATCATATAAAGCAGAGATGGTTGTATTGTTAAGTTGGATGAATGCTTCCCTGGACAATGGAGTCTATCGTTATACCTGCTATGCAGATCATAAGTGGCAGTGGGCAAGTCATTTAAACCCACCTCTTCCCAGGTAGTCATTAACTATATACTTCTTTTTTTTTCACCCTTTGCATGATGTGATACTGGGATCTGATCTTCAAAAGTGCAGAGGACATGCACCTTGAGTTGGTAGTGCATTTTCTAGTATAATGCTTTTTCATTAGAAAATGACCGTTTAACAAAATCAAAATGTTCTGCAGAAATGTAACAGTTTTGAAAAACTCCTGCTGGAACCTAAGCTTTCCCTGGAAACCTGTGTTGTGTCCTGCAAGGTTGCCTGATTCTGGAAAGGCCAAGTCCCACAGGTCTATGGCTCCCCTGCCATGCAGACTGGGGCTTTCAGACTCCCAACCACAACACCAGCAGCCTGCAATAGCCTAGAAGGCCCAGGTCTGGCAGGTGCTTTCAGGGCATATATGTTCCATGCTCCTGGCAGGAAGTTTGGGAAGTCCGGAAGCCCTGTGAAGTCCTTTCCAGAGTTGGGGCTTTCAAGAGTTCACTGAGGGAAGAATTACCCTAGCTCCAAGGAGCTGCCTACACAGTGGATACATCTACACAAGATGTTTAACTGTGCATTAGCATAGCTTACTGTGAAGTATGTGCACATGCTTACTATGCAGTAGACCTCCCTGCTCCCAAGTAAATTTGCTAACTGAAAATGAAAGTAGCAAATTTACTCAAGATTAGTAATGCTGCAGTAATGCTCATGTAGTTGCCTGACCAGGAGCAAAATCTGCTCCTGGTCAGCCATTCACCAGGGGGTGAGAGATAGCTCCCTGCCCCTAAGAGCTGCCTTGTGCTGGGGTGGGCTCTGCCACAAGAACCTAGGTAGGGACTATGTCCCCCCGTCCCAGTAGCAGGGAGCTCAGGGAGCAGGGACTTCAGCATCCTTATCTCCCAGCCCCCGTTCCGCCATTGTGATCTGGGAGTTGGGGCTGGGAGACACCTGTCTCCTAGCACCAGCTCCACAACTACAGGGCCAGTGCTGAAAGATCCTTATCCTGAAGGGGACAAATGCAAGGCAAACCTCCAATAATTGAATTATATACTTGGAAAATTATAACAAACATATAAATTTCCCATATATTGAATCTAATTATTGGTAGGTCATCTTATAATCAGGGTCACCTTATATTTGAATAAATATGATTAATAGCTCTTATATCTCTAGGGCCCCACTACATGTTACACTTATGGTGTGATTAACCAGGTAACCATGCCTTAAGCTGTGACCCAGCTACTTCTTCAACCAATTCATGGCATGATAAAACAAGCAATAGCCTAGGTTACAAGAATGAGTTACAAAGTCACTCCACAAAAAAAGGTGATATAATTTGTAGCTTGTTCTAATCACACCATTAATTGAGCATCTGGCCAGGTGCTCCTGTGCAGCTGGGAGCCTGATCAACCTAGGGGATACCATCCACAGTGCTGTACCACCCACAGTCAGCCCTGCAGCTGACAAGGCTTACAGTGGTGGCAACTTTCTCCATGCTTCCCCCACTATGAGTCACATCAGCTGTGGGGCTTACACTGGGGAAACGCTGCCCACCGTGTGAGCCTTGTCAGGTGAGGGATCACAGTGGGAACACTGCCAGGAATGCTGCTGCCAATGCCAGTCTTGTCAGCTGCAGGTCTGCAGTAGGGGCAGCATTGTCAACTGTGGGGCTCACAGCAGGGGCAATGGAGAAAACACTGCTGCCACTGTGAACCCTATACCTCGTGATGCTCACAGCAATGGCAGCACTCACCCCACTACCCACCTTGTGAACTCTGCAGCCCTTGCTGTGAGTCCTGCAGCTGAGGATGAATTTAATTCATCCAACACATACTTCCTTATCTTTCTTGCAAAAATGTTGTGGGATACCACCTTGCTAAAATCTCTCTCCATGTACACAGTCATTGTCATAGAAGGCAATGAGGTTGGTCAGGCATGACTTGCCCTTGGTGAAATCGTAGTTTCATAGTTTCATAGTTGGTAGGGTCGGAAGGGACCTGAGCAGATCATCAAGTCTGACCCCCTGCCATGGGCAGGAAAAAGTACTGAGGTCAAATGACCCCAGCAAGGTGATTATCTAGCCTCCTTTTGAAGGCCCCCAGGGTAGGAGCCAACACCACTTCGCTTGGAAGTTGGTTCCAGGTCCTAGCCACCCTGACAGTGAAGTAGCGCCTCCTGATGTCTAGTCTGAATCTACCCTCTGCCAGCTTGTGACCATTATTTCTTGTCACTCCTGGTAGTGCTCGGGGGAACAGGGACTCCCCCAATGCCTGCTGGTCCCCTCTGACTAGTTTGTAACAGGTCACTAGATCCCCCCTCAGCCTTCTCTTGTGGAGGCTGAACAGGTTCAGGTCCCTTAGCCTCTCCTCGTAGGGCCTGCCCTGCTGCCACCTGATCATGCGGGTGGCTCTCCTCTGAACCTCCTCTGGTAAACAAGTTAAGAGACTGTGACTTAGATGACTACACAGTCCGGTGGGTGGCTAATTGGCTAAAGGGTCGCACCCAGAGAGTCGTAGTGGATGGGTCGGTATCGACCTGGAAGAGTGTGGGCAGTGAGGTCCTGCAGGGCTCGGTCCTTGGACCAATGCTCTTCAATATCTTCATCAGCGACTTGGATGAGGGAGCGAAGTGTACTCTGTCCAAGTTTGTGGATGACACACAACTGTGGGGAGAAGTGGACATGCTGGAGGGCAGGGAACAACTACAAGCAGACCTGGATAGGTTGGACAAATGGGCAGAAAACAACAGAATGCAATTCAACAAGGAGAAATGCAAAGTGCTGCACCTAGGGAGGAAAAATGTCCAGCATACTTACTGCCTAGGAAATGACCTGCTTGGTGGAACGGAAGCGGAAAGGGATCTTGGAGTCCTAGTGGACTCCAAGATGAATATGAGTCAGCAGTGTGACGAAGCCATCAGAAAAGCTAATGGCACTTTATCGTGCATCAGCAGATGCATGACGAACAGATCCAAGGAGGTGATACTTCCCCTCTATCGGGTGCTGGTCAGACCGCAGTTGGAATACTGCATGCAGTTTTGGGCGCCACACTTCAAGAGGGATGTGGATAACCTGGAGAGGGTCCAGAGAAGGGCCACTCATATGGTTAAGGGCTTGCAGGCCAAGCCCTATGAGGAGAGACTGGGGAACCTGGACCGCTTCAGCATCTGCAAGAGAAGGTTGAGAGGCGACCTTGTGGCTGCCTATAAGTTCATCATGGGGGCACAGAAGGGAATTGGTGCGGTTTTGTTCACCCAGGCGCCCCCGGGGGTTACAAGAAATAATGGCCACAAGCTAGCAGAGAGCAGATTTAGACTAGACATTAGGAAGAACTTCTTCACAGTTCGAGTGGCCAAGGTCTGGAACGGGCTCCCAAGGGAGGTGGTGCTCTCCCCTACCCTGGGGGTCTTCAAGAGGAGGTTAGATAGGCATCTAGATGGGGTCATCTGAACCCAGCACTCTTTCCTGCCTATGCAGGGGGTCGGACTCGATGATCTATTAAGGTCCCTTCCAACCCTAGCATCTATGAATCTATGAACCCTCTCAATGCTGTCCACATCCCTCCTGAAGTGCAGCGCCCAGAACTGGACGCAGTACTCCAACTGCGGCCTGAGCAGTGCCGCATAGAGGGGGAGGATCACCTCCTTGGACCTGTTTGAGATGCATTTGTGGATGCATGACAAGGTGCGGTTGGCCTTTCTGATGGCCCATGTTCATTTTGGCATCAATAATGATTCCAAGATCCTTTTCTGCCTCTGCACTGACAAGAAGGGAGTTCCCCAGCCTGTAGGTCTGCTGCTGGTTCTTCCTCCCCAGGTGCAGCACCTTGCACTTGTCAGCATTAAAACCCATCCTGTTCTCATCCACCCACCCCTGTAACCTGTCTAGGTCCAGTTGCAGCCTATTCCTCCCTGCTAGCATGCCCACATCCCCCCACATCTTAGTGTCATCAGCAAATTTGAAAAGGGTGCTTTTTACCCCCTCGTCCAAGTCACTGATGAAGACGTTGAACAGCGCGGGTCCGAGGACCGAGCCCTGGGGGACCCCACTGCCCACATCCCTCCAAGTCAAAAATGACCCATCTACCACCACTCCCTGGGTGCAGCCCTCCAGCCAACACATTTGACTGTGTAGGTGTTGATGCCACAGTCCCCTAGTTTTTTTAATGAGAATGGGGTGAGAGACAGTGTTGAAAGCCTTCCTGAAGTCCAGAAAGACTATGTGCACTGCTACCCCTGCATCTAAGGATTTTGTGACCTGGTCATAGAAGGCCACCAGGTTGGTCTGACAGGACCTGCCTCTAATGAACCCATATTGGTTGCCCCTAAGCATAACCTCCCCTGCTGGCCCCTCATGGACATGTGCCAGGATAATTCTCTCAAAAAGCTTACCCAGGATCGAGGTAAGACTAACTGGCCTAGTTTCCTGGGTCCTCCTTCCTCCCTTTTTTGAAAATGGGAACCTTTAGCTCCTTTCCAGTCCTCTGGCACCACACCAGAGCACCACTAGTGCTCGTAAAGCCATGCCAGGGGTCCCGCAATGACCTCTGCTAATTCCCTCAGCACTCTGGGGTGGAGGTCATCAGAACCAGCTAATTTAAATATGTCCAGTCCCTCCAGAAGTTCCCTGACTAGATTCGCACTGACCCTAGGCCTGGGTGTGCCTCCCCCGGGGCCTGAGGGGTTCCTGGTGGATGGGCTGATCTGGTCCCTGCTCAGGAAAATGGAGGCAAAGAAATCTTTAAATAGGTTAGCCTTGTCATCTGGTGCAACAATCAGATTTCCTAACATGTCTTGCAGAGGCCCCACATTATCCCGTACCTTCTTTTTGCCCCCTATGTATTTAAAAAAGGACTTCCTGTTGTCCTTGATCCAGGTAAGTAGTCCCAGTTCCAGACCTTGGCCTTCCTGACCGCCCCCCTGCAGCCCCAAGCAACCAAGGTATAGTCCTCCCTGGTGATAGCCCCTCCCTTCCATTGCGTGTAGGACTCCTTTAACTAGGAGACATTCCTGTATGCTTTTGGTGAGCCATGGGGGCTTTTGTGCCCTCTTGCCCCCTTTGACCCTTGTTAGGATTACTTCCCTTTGGGCTTGGAGGATCGTCTCCCTAAGGAACAACCACTCTTTTTGGACACCCGACTCCTCTGGGACCTCAGTACTTCCCTAACTATTCTTCTTACCTCATTGAAATCCGCCCTTCTGAAGTCCAGGGCCGCTGCCTTGCTGCAGGCTTTTGCCACCTTGCACTGGATGGTGAATTCCAGCAGGCGATGATTGCTGTCGCCCAGGTGGTGGAGCACCCGCAGCCCCCTCACGAGGTCATCACCTGTGGCCAGCACCAGATCCAACAAGGCGTCTCCCCTGGTGGGGCTATGCACCTCCTGAGTTAGATGGAGGTCCTGTATCTCAGCTAGGAACCTACGTGAGCAGTCAGACCTGGCTGACTGCTCTTCCCAGCAGATGTCTGGAAAGTGCAGGTCACCCATGATGACCACGTCTTTTGACCTAACTACCTCCGTAAGCTGACTTAAGAATTCCCAGTCTAGCATTTCTCCTTGGTTGGGTGGCCTGTAGTAGACCCTCACCATTAAGTCCCTTTCCCCTTGACTCCCTTGTATTCTAGCCCAGAGTACTTCAGTGTGCCCCTCATTTGACCTTGTGCTACTAGGTGAGGATGTGTATATCTCCTTGATGTAGAGCTCCACACCCCCACCTTTCCTCCCTGTCCTGTCCCTCCTGTACAGCCTATAGCCCTTGATATTCACCACCTAGTCATGCGTTGGGTCCCACCATGTTTCTGTAAGCCCCATTATGTCTGGCTTGGTGGGAGCTAGCAGGAGGGTAAGTTCCTCCTGCTTGTTCCCCATAGTACAAGCGTTTGTGTAGAGGCATTTGAGGCCTCCTGAAGATGTGTGCACTGGCCCCCTAATCTCCGTACTGCCCGGGCCCTAGTTGCTTACCTGGGTATTCATTCTGCTCGTCGTTGGTCCAGGCTGGGCTGTTCTTGTGGGTGTCTCTTGGTTTATTGGTCCAAGGCTTCCTCCGCCCTCATCTTCCCTGTCCCCTGACAAGCCTAGTTTAAAGCCCGCCGGAGGAGATCCACCAACCTAGAAGAGAACACACGCATAACTTTGGGGGAAAGGTGAAGCCCATCCCACCCGAGCAAGTCTTTCGTCGTGATGTGTAGGTCATTGTCTAGGAAGCCAAAGCCTGCCTTAAGACACCATTCCTGAAGCCGCCAGTTGGTCTCTCTGATGCAGGTATCATGTCATCTTCCACGTCCGCTCACTGGTAGGACAGAGGAAAATACCACCTGTGCTCCTATCTCCCTCAGCATGCCCCCTAGAGCATGGTAGTCGGTCATCAGGTGATCAGGGATTCTCCTGGCCTCATCATTAGTATCCACATGGATTAGGATCATGTGGTAGTAATCGGTGGGCTGGATCACGGCCTGGATCAATCCTGCTGATTGTTCCTAATCACCCTCTTCTCCTCCAAGTGCTTAGAAATGGATCCTTTGAAGACCTGCTTCATGATTTTTCCAGGGACTGCTGTAAGGCTGACCAGTCTGTAGTCCCCTCATCTTCCTTCTTCCCATTCTTACAGATGGGAACTATATTTGCCCTTTTCCAGTCATCCAGGATCTCTCCCAATCACCACGAGTTTTCAAAGATAATGGCTAGTGGTTCTGCAAGTGCATTGGCCAACTCCCTCAGCAATCTTGAGTGCATTGCATTCAGTGCCATGGGCTTATACAGCTTTTTCTAAATAGTCTCTAATTTGTTCTTTTGCTACTGTTGGCTGCTTACCTCCTCTCCAAACTCTGCTGCCAGGTGCATTAGTCTGGGAGCTGATCTGCCTGTGAAGACTGAGGTGAAAAAGGCATTAAGTACTTCAACCTTTTCTGCATCACCCATCAGTAGATTGCTTCCCCTATTTAGTAAGGGACCCACACTTTCCCTCCTTTTCCTCTTGTTGCTGACATAGTTGTAGAAACCTTTTCCTGTTAGTCTTCATGTTCTTTAGCAGTTGTACCTTCAGTTGCACTTTGCCTTCCTGACTTCATCCCTGACATGATTCTCTATAACGAAATATTTTTCTCTATAACTAAAGATACAAAGACCAGTGTGTTCAGAGTCAAGTTATTTATCAGTTTATTTTTATATGAACTTCTAATAACTAGAATATGTCATTTCTGATCTTTATCATAATGTATATAAAGCACTCATGCATTGTTACCAAATATACTTAGCTGTTGATCTTACACTGGGTAATAAAGTGGAAAAAACATCCCTAGAATTAAACAATACCATTTCTCTCATCTATCATCAGCAAAACAGAGTAATTTATAGTTTGTCTTTGTATGTCACAGCAGAAAAATCCACTACTTTCCATGCATTTAGCAATAAACAACTGACTCTAAAACATTAAATGAACTTCTCGGCATGTTGACTCTGCTTTTATTGCATGTTCATGAGTCCTTTATTGTTTTGCATTAAGTTAGTCCCAGTTATTACTTAAATCAACACAGGATACAGATTGCACAAACACTTAGACCAGTACAGTACATAACAAATAAAAGGAATATAAAAAGAAACATTACTGGATTTGTGGAGCAGAGAGAGGAAGTGAGTGGCGTGCAGGGGTTTCATACTTTATTCAGTGATACTAGAAAAAAGAATGTAATCCTGAACAAGTAGTGACAGGAATGAAAATCCCAAATTCTTTAACCAATGAGAACCATATTAGAAATCAGTGCCACCCTGAGAAGCTCAGAAACCATGTGAGTAATCAGTATTAACCAAGGAACTCATATACAAAAGGTTAACTGTGAAAAGTATTACAGTTCAAAAGAAGACAAAAACTATAATACATCAAATATAGATGTATGACAAATTTCCATCTGAGTGGCACAGGTAAAGGGCCTTATGGGTTTACTTCATACTATTCAATGCATGCAGAAGAAATACTTTTGATAATATTTTCTGTGAAGAGCCACAGGCGATAAGTTGAAGAGTCACTTTGGCCTTGAAAGCTTCAGTTTGAACATCCCTGTGTGAATGGAATTTAATGTACAGTGAGAATTATAGCTGAGGTGGCATGTAAGGGAATGTTTCAGGGGTCAGCATATACAAAATTTGTTCTCAGAAGTGGTGGTAGTATAAAATGTGGGTGTGGCTTGTCCTGTGCATAAAGCATTACTGGAGAAGAAAGCAAAGCAAAGTCATGACTCATCTGCTTTATATGGATAGACCAAAATGAGGTTTTAATACCCCATACAAAACCATACAGCTGTGTGGTACAAGGTTTTTGAGGCCTGGATGTGTAGCTGTTTATTTTTGTTTGGGAAGAGAAACAAGTTATATTTCAATCACATTGGAGCTGACTAACCTCATGTTTACAAATCTAAAAGGTTCCCTGAGGTATTTTAAACCACAAAGGCAAAGCATTTGGAACTGCTTTTGTATAAGGGACATTATTTACTCATCATTATCATTGGCAGTCCATCGATATTAGGATGATAGTCTTCCAATAAATAGGGAAGTAATCAGTGTGTCTGTAGGTGACTGAGGAGGCTGATCTGAAATCATCATGTTTGACTGCAGAAGTGGCAAATAGTACCAGAAGGAAAGAGTCAATCCTGGCGATCCCGGTGATGTTGGGTCATGGTTCTTTTCTTTTTGTCTCTCTCATTTATCTGCCTCCTTAGTGAGCCAAGTTTGCTCAAAATGATTAACACCTTGGTGTACATCACAGCACCACTTTTGATGATTCAGTGCTTGTGTCTTCCAGGTGTTAACGTTATTATCACATTTCTTCAGAGTGGCCTTCAAGGTGTCCCTAAATCTAGTCTTTTGCACACCTTCACAGCAGTAACCATCAATGAGTTGGGAGTATAGGACCTGTTTTAGCAGCTGGTTGTCAGCCATCCTTAGGACATATCCTATACAATGGAGCTGGTGCTACATAAACATGGCTTCAGTGTGGCTATATAAACATGGTGTTTTCTTAAGCCAGAATGCTGGTGTTCATTCTTCTGTCCTTTCAATTGATATAGAAGATTCCTGAAATCTTTATTTGTTTCCTGTCTCTCCAAAATACTATTTTTTAGTATTTTAGCATGAACACATACTTACTTTGTATGTATGGGGAAACACATCATTTTAGCTTTCCTGATAAATATGGGGACTCTAGCGCCTCTCCTCTGAATTGCAGCAAATTTCATTGTCCTTATAATACCTAGTTCTGAAGGTCAAGAGTGCTATGTATACCTCTGTCAAAAATATTGTAAAGTTCAGCAGGTGTTAAAGTTAAGTAAAGTTCAGTAGAGTGAATGGCAGGCACCATGGGCTAGAGATGCACAACAGAGCAGATTTGGAGATCAGCACGGGAAAATGTAATTTTTTGTGACCTTTCCAATGCTGTGTGTGTGAAGGCATATGACTTAATTAATGTCAGAGGATGAGTGAGATTTAGCAGGCCTAAGATTCTGCCCTAGTCTTTGGTTGAGGCTCTGTAAGTGATCAGTGCATCTCATTATTAAGTGTTTCTCCCCCCCCCCCCCCCCCCAAATATCACTGGCCAATGAATGATAAATTTATGAAGTTTTTAAAGTTCTAGAAAGCTACTAGACATTTTCTTCTTTATACACCTGATTTATCAAAGATCTGGAGGAAGAAATTGGCTTTGTAGTATTAAGATCTTTCTGTGACAAGGAAGACTCTTGACAATTTTCACACTTGGTAAAATTTAAGAGGAATTTTATGCTCTAAACTGTTTAGTTAAATCCGAATAGATTCAATAATATATGTCATGTTTTTTGATATATTTGTATTTTTTGGTGTTTCAATATCACTACTTGTAAATTATCTTTTTTGAAGTTACAATTGAAACTCAACAAATGGAAAGCCAAGTTGCTAATCTTGCAAAAGCTCAAGCAGATACATCATTTGACTTACACAACAAAGTTAACATGTGCATTAGTGTAACGTGCATTAGCGTTTGCAGCATGCAGGGCTAAAACTAGAATTTTATTTATAAAATGTTCAGTCTTGCATTGGACTTTCTGGCTAGGGACAGAAATAACACATAAACTGGTGTAAGTGATTGGAAACCTGTTCAAACCTGTCATACAACAGAAGTTCAGTGCACATAAACCACTTTCTAAATTGCCAAAACTAGTTTAAGATGATCCTGGATGGAAGTAGTATCAGACTTAACTGATTTAGTTTAAATTGGTTTATTGAACTTCTGTCCCATATCCCCTCCTGATTCAAGTTAACTGACTGTCCCCCAGCACCCCAGGATGCTTTTCACCTCCCCTGCAACCCTCCCTTGCAGGGTGGGTGAGCTAGTTTTGGCCCAATCTGTCTACTCCAGCCAAGCAGGGAGGTGTGCTCTAGTGCTCCCCAGCTTCTGACCAGAGCCAATGCAGGCATGTGGCCACACTTCTGGAATAAAAGAGGTCATCTGTTCACTTGCTTATCAGTTCAATCTAAGCAACTTAGACTAACCTGTGAAGGTTGAATTGATTCAGCCTCAAGCTTTTTTACAGTCTGTACTTAGTCCGTCTGCACCCTCCAGTTTTTCAGCTCTCTTTTTTCACTTCTTTGATTGAGCATAGTCTGTATTCCTCCTTCTTAAATACAGTAGAAGCCCTGTTATGCACCATGAGTGGGGAATCTAAAAATTCTGGTTACCTGAGGCCGGCTGTTTTTGCCCGGACGCATAATGGTGGCAGTGCAGGGTGGACCTTTCGGCTGGATGCAGAGTGGCAGCAGTGCAGAGTAGTGGGTAGTGTTGGTGCCCACGATGTGCAAGCTTCCCCTCTCCCCACCACACCTGTGTCCGGCTAGCCAGCCAGCTGGAATTCCGCTTAATAGAGTATCCCAGTTAGTTAAACGCTGGCTCTCATTTTATCTATCTTTTATTAGGCTCTGACTTTTTTTTTTAAAGGATCCCACTCACCAAGCAATTCAGATGTCTCTGTGTGGTAGTCATTCCCTCCTTGATATCTACCATTCATATAATTCATATAATGGTGAACAGGTACGAGGCCCTGGCGACCCTTCAGGAGATGGAAGGGGAGGAGGACACCCTTGGGCAAGAAGAAACATCACGTTCTTCACACTCCAAACAGATCAAGAGATCCACGATGACCCAGAGGAGGAGGCGACGAGTGCTCGTCATAGGAGACTCCATTCTGAGAGGTACGGAAGGACCCATCTGTCGCCAGGACCCCTCAGCACGAGAGGTATGCTGCCTCCCTGGAGCAAAGATTCGGGATGTGACGGAGATAATCCAGGCCAGGATCAAGCCCACCGATTATTACCCCATGGTCCTAGTCCATGTGGGTACTAATGATGCGGCCAGGAGAACCCCCGATCACTTGATGGCGGACTACTGTGCTCTGGGCGGTGTGCTGAAGGAGTTCGGTGCCCAGGTGGTTTTCTCTTCCATCCTACCAGTGACCGGATGAGGAAGACGGCAGGAGAACTGCATCAGAGAGACCAACTGGCGGCTTCGGCAGTGGTGTCTCGAAGCAGGCTTCGGCTTCCTGGACAATGACCCGCACATCACGACGAGGGACATGCTCAGCTGGGATGGGCTTCACCTGTCCCCCAAAGGTAAGCGTGTGTTTTCTTCTAGGTTGGCGGATCTCCTCCGGCGGGCTTTAAACTAGGCTCATCGGGGGGAGGGGAGTACGAGGGCAGGGGAAGCTGTGGACCACCAAACCATGTGGCACCCACAAGGACAGCCCAGCCTGAAGAAGGAGAACATTGGGAACCTGAAAGACATGGGGAGGCCAGCACTACAGAACAGGTAAGGAACAAGAAGGTAAGATACAATGGGCCCCATGGGACTGGGAGCGAGAGGGCAGCAAAGGCACCAGTCGCAGGGCTCAAGTGCCTATATACTAATGCTAGGAGCATGGGGAACAAGCAGGATGAACTAGTGCTCCTGCTTGCACTAAACACCTATGACTTAGTGGGGCTAACAGAGACCTAGTGGGACTCATCCCATGACTGGGCAGTACATATTGAGGGCTATAGATTGTATAGAAAGGACAGGTCGGGGAAGAAAGGGGGGGGGGTTGCACTTTATGTCAGTGAGCAATACACATCAACCCTCATCAAGACAGAATCCGAGGTTGAGGAAGTAGAAGGATTGTGGGTTAGGCTACATGGGGGGCAAGGAGAAAGGGATTTGGTGGTAGGGGTCTATTACAGACCCCCACACCAAGGGGAAGAAATAGATGCGGGGCTCCTGAGGCAACTCTCGGAGACCATAAAAGCTAAAGAGGCGGTAGTCATGGGGGACCTAAACTACCCGGACATCTGCTGGGAGACGCAGACAGCAAGGTCCCATCGCTCACGCAGGTTTCTAACTTGTGTACAGGACCTCCACCTGACACAGGAGGTGCATGGTCCCACTAGGGGGAATGCCATACTGGATCTGGTATTGGCAACGGGAGATGACATGATAGGGGACCTCCAGATCGGTAGCCATTTGGGAGACAGTGATCACCTAATAATAGAATTCAACATAAGACGGCGAGTGGGTAAGGTAACTAGTAGGGTGAAAGTGCTAGACTTTAGGAAAGCTGATCTCATTGCACTCAGGCGATTAGTCAGGGAAGCACTGCAGAGTAGGAGTTTTGATGGGATGGGTGCCCAAGAAGGGTGGCTGTGCCTAAAGGAAACGATCCTTCGGGCACAAAGCAAGACGATCCCCGAGCGAGGCAAAAAAGGGAAAGGGGCCAGGAGGCTTCCATGGCTGACCAGAGAAATCCAGGGCAGCCTAAGGGCCAAAAGGGGAGCACATAAAAAGTGGAAACAGGGTGAGATCACTAAAGATGAATATACCTCCTCTGCTCGTGCTTGTAGGGAGGCAGTTAGGTGGGCCAAAGCTACCATGGAGCTGAGGATGGCAACCCAAGTAAAGGACAACAAGAAATTGTTTTTTAGATACATTGGGAGTAAAAGGAAGGCCCAGGGAGGAATAGGACTGCTGCTAAGTGGGCAGAAACAATTGGTGACAGATAGGGGGGACAAGGCTGAACTCCTCAACGAGTTCTTTGCCTCAGTGTTCCTAAGCGAGGGGCACGACAAGTCTCTCACTGGGGTTGTAGAGAGGCAGCAGCAAGGCGCCAGACTTCCATGCGTAGATCCTGAGGTGGTGCAGAGTCACTTGGAAGAACTGGATGCCTTTAAGTCGGCAGGCCCGGATGGGCTCCATCCGAGGGTGCTGAAGGCACTGGCTGATGTCATTGCAGAGCCACTGGCGGGAATATTCGAATGCTCGTGGCACACGGGCCAAGTCCCGGAGGACTGGAAAAGGGCTAACGTGGTCCCCATTTTCAAAAAGGGGAGGAAGGAGGACCCGGGCAACTATAGGCCGGTCAGTCTCACCTCCATCCTTGGTAAAGTATTTGAAAAAATTATCAAGGCTCACATTTGTGAGAGCCCGGCAGGACAAATTATGCTGAGGGGAAACCAGCATGGGTTTGTGGCGGGCAGATCGTGCCTGACCAACCTAGTCTCTTTCTATGACCAGGTTACGAAACGCCTGGAGGAGGGGTGGATGTCGTATACTTAGACTTCAGGAAGGCCGTCGATATGGTATCCCACCCCATACTGGTGAACAAGTTAAGAGGCTGTGATGTGGATGACTGCACAGTCCGGTGGGTGGCGAATTGGCTAGAGGGTCGCACCCAAAGAGTCATGGTAGATGGGTCGGTCTCGACCTGGAAGGGTGTGGGCAGTGGGGTCCCGCAGGGTTCGGTCCTTGGACCGATACTCTTTAATGTCTTCATCAGCGACTTGGACGTGGGAGTGAAATGTACTCTGTCCAAGTTTGCAGATGACACAAAGCTATGGGGAGAAGTGGACACGCCGGAGGGCAGGGAACAGCTGCAGGCAGACCTGGATAGGTTGGACAAGTGGGCAGAAAACAATAGGATGCAGTTCAACAAGGAGAAATGCAAAGTGCTGCACCTAGGGAGGAAAAATGTCCAGCACACCTACAGCCTAGGGAATGACCTGCTGGGTGGCACGGAGGTGGAAAGGGATCTTGGAGTCCTAGTGGACTCCAAGATGAACATGAGCCGGCAGTGTGACGAAGCCATCAGAAAAGCCAATGGCACTTTATCGTGCATCAGCAGATGCATGACAAATAGGTCCAAGGAGGTGATACTTCCCCTCTATCGGGCGCTGGTCAGACCGCAGTTGGAGTACTGCGTGCAATTCTGGGCGCCACACTTCAAGAAGGATGCGGATAACCTGGAGAGGGTACAGCAAAGGGCAACTCGTATGGTCAAGGGCCTGCAGACCAAGCCCTACGAGGAGAGACTAGAGAAACTGGACCTTTTCAGCCTCCGCAAGAGAAGGTTGAGAGGCGACCTTGTAGCTGCCTATAAGTTCATCACGGGGGCACAGAAGGGAATTGGTGAGGATTTATTCACCAAGGCGCCCCCAGGGGTTACAAGAAACAATGGCCACAAGCTAGTAGAGAGCAGATTTAGACTGGACATAAGGAAGAACTTCTTCACAGTTCGAGTGGCCAAGGTCTGGAACGGGCTCCCAAGGGAGGTGGTGCTCTCCCCTACCCTGGGGGTCTTCAAGAGGAGGTTAGACGAGTATCTAGCTGGGATCATCTAGACCCAGCACTCTTTCCTGCTTATGCAGGGGGTCGGACGTGATGATCTATTGAGGTCCCTTCCGACCCTAACATCTATGAATCTATGAATCTATGAATCTTTGCCATGTGCATATTTTGTCAACAGTCATTTTTATAAGTGACCTGTGAGCACTTTCAAAGATGGAGGGGCATAACCTACTTGAAGCACTGCCACTTTTTTGACTTGTAGAAGGTTAAAACATTGGAAGGACGCATTGGATTCAAATATGCCACAAGCTATTTGCTTATCAACTTTGTACCTGAACTTGTGATCATTCAGGCAGGATATTAATTAGTCCTAGGCTTGTCTTTTTTTTCCCAGCATAAAAGAGCAATTGAAGCATGAAAATGCTTTGATTTAAAAAAGAAACTGTGATTTTACTAACAATTAGGAAGCTACATGAGGAAACAAAACAAAAATAAAGTATCAGTTAGTAATTTAAGACAATAAAAGAGAAGAAAGTAAATTAACAACATGCAAACAAGGACTCTGATCTGATTTTACAAAAAAAAAAGTTAATTTTTAATCATGTATTTTCTTCTTCGTCTATCTTAACTCACTCAAAATTAAAATCTTTCAGAAATAACTTTGATACTTCTTTTGGACTTCTTCCTTTAGAAAATAGGCACCAGGGTAGGCAAAACCAATGCTGGATGGAGCCAGGTTGACACACCAAAACGGTCCTGTACGGCAAGCCACCACACTTGATATCAACATATGGTCTCACACAACATTCTTGCAAGCAAGCTAAGGAACTACAGGTTAGACGAATGGACTGTAAGACAGATAGAAAACTGACTTGGTCTTTGGCCTATAAGCAATCAATGACTTGATGTATAGTTGGCAGTCGGTATCAAGTAGAGTGCCTCAGAGGTTAATTCGGGGGCCAGTTTTGTTCAGTATCTGCATCAATGACTTGGAAGATAGGATAGAGTGAACCCTTGGCAAGTATGTAGATGACACCAACCTGGGGGGAGTAGTAGATATGCCTGAGGGTAGGATTCAGAGAGACCTAGGAAAATTGGAGCATTGGACGAAAAGAAATCTCATGAAGTTCAATAAGGAGAAGTACAAAATCCTGCACTTAGTATGGAAAAATACCATGCACCGGTACAGGCTGGGGGCCAACTGGCTAAGCAGCAGCTCTGCAGAAAAGCACTTGGGGGTTACTGTGGACAGTAAGATGAATATAAGTCCACAGTGTGCCCTTGTTGCAAAGAAGGTTAATAGCATGGGCTGCATTAGTAAAAGCATTGCCAGTAGATCAAAGGAAGTGATTCCCTTCAATTCAGCACTGGTGAAGCCACATCTGGAGAACTGTGTTCAATTTTGGGCCACACTACAGAAAGGATTGTGGACAAAGTGAGAGTCCTGGGGAAGGCAGCAAAAATGATGAAGGGGCTGGGGCACATGACTTATTAGGAGAAACTGAGGGAATTATATTTATTTAGTCTGGAGAAGAGAAGACTGAGGTGGGATTTAATAGCAGCAGTCATCAACTACCTAAAGGATGGTTCCAAAGTGGATGGAGCTAAAGTGTTCGCAGTGATGATAGATAACAAAAAAAGGAGCAATGCTCTCAAGTTGCAGCACGGAAAGTTTAGATTAGATATTAGGAAAAACTTACTCATTAGAAGGTTAGCAAAACACTAGAACAGGTTATCCAGAGAGGCTGTGGAATCTCCATCATTAGTGCTTTTTAAGACCCAGGTAGACAAAGCCTTGGCTGGGATGATGTGACTGGGGATGGTCCTGCTTTGAGCAAGGAGTTGAACTAGATGACCTCCTGAAGTTCCTTCCAGACTTAATTTTCTATGATTCTAATACTTAGTCAGATGATAGTACTGAAAATGCCTAAGAAGCACTAAGCGCAATTTGGGGGGGAAGATGATGGTGGGAACAGGTTGGAAGTATTATAAGTGTTAAATATTCTGGCTATCAGTGACAGAAATAGTCTTTCTCTTTATAATTTTGCTATTCCTTTGTATGGGGACAAAAGGAATTAAGAAAGTGCTTTTAACAGGTTGGTGAATGTCTTAACATGTTGAGCAATAATGCAATTTGATCTGATTTTCTGGTTCAGATTCAATGGTTCCATTGACTTCAGGTGAGCTGATGTAGAACAGTTGAGACTGTCTCATGTTTTAATAGTCTTAAGTTGCTTGTTTTCTGAAGACTTTAACTTCAGTCAGAACTTCCATTTACATCATGTCATGGTACTAGCTTTATTGCTTTTTTTTTAACTTACTCATAGTTGATGTGACTTTCCTTGTTATCTTACTTACCAACAGGATGAGTTGTAAGGGCTTATTATGGACCTTTTACCTTCCCACTGTGAGGAAAATTGTGTGGAGAAGTGGGATGTAGTTGGGGACAATTGATTTAATTTGGCATGAGCTTATCTATATGACCTAATGCCCATTTGAAAGCAGGACAGTAGTACTGAACCAGGAAGAAAAATGTTGTACTCAATGTGTCTTGGAGCTGGGGTTCATTCAGAAGCTCTGAGCAGAGAAGGTGTTTTGCCTTTATTAATGCTGTGGGAGTTCAGCTCTAGAGGACTGTGCTGTGTTGTGAGTCAGCAAAGGAAATGAGCTTTAGTGAGGTAAATCAATATTTGAAAGCGTGCAAATTGTATTATCATTTTTTCCAACATGTAGTTAGCACATGTCTTGTTATCGTCAGAAACTCCTTATTAGTATTGGGCAGAAAACCAAAACAAATCCTTAGCATCCTTTATTTGCTGCTCACGAATCAGCAGGTGAGAGGTTTGGGTTTTTTTCCACGAGCATTTTAAATCTCTCTTTTGCTTGGCAATGAATCAGATTCAAACAAGTTGTTTACAAGTGTTCACATAGCATTTACATCAGTAGGAGTAATAAAAGAGTGGTTCTATGGAAGCTTTCTGTTATTTTCAAGAATCTTCTTTCCTGCTTATGTAAAAGTTAGTTTTCTCTTCAAAGGGAACATAATAATATTGTGTGTCTAGTTCCTTTTCCCTATAGCTTTCCTGACAGACCTAGATAACTTGGAGTCTACATGTTGCAACTGTTCTCATGCAGAACACTGCACACTTTTCACAAGTTTTGATTACCTTAGAGAAGGTTATCTGTGGGCTTAAGTATTCCCCAAAGTAATCTCAAGGGCACATAGGAATATTAGAAATCTCAAAAATTACCTTGCCTAGTTACCAAAAGGAAAATGAGAAAGGACAATTGATGTGTTCTGCTTCATTTGTTAATCCAGCAAACAATACCAAAATATAGCTGTATTTTGAAGTAACACTCTAGATAACTAGATTCTGTATGAATTTTTACAAGCACACAGTTTTTATATTTCTTGTCACTTACAAGGCTGTGCATGTATGTTTCTCAAAGATTTTACCCCATTCCAAAGAAGTCTTTGAAACCATCCAGGGTGTGAATCAAAGAACCTTTCAAAGGGTTTCTACCCCTAGCTTTGTGAGTCTGAGCACATAGCTTCCTTGGAGACTTTCTGCCAGTGCACAAGTAAGCCCTTTACTCTAGGGGGTTCCTCCTGCTCCCTGGCTGAATACAGTCCAGAAAATTAAAGTTCATGGAAAAAATAAATATGAATCCTATGTACCAGTATAACAAGTACCATAGAGCAGTATTATGTCAGATGGCAGTGTCATTCTCTGATATGAATTGAAAGTGTATTATTGGGTGGTTTATATTTTAAGCCATGTCTGTGTGTGTGTGTACGTATATCATACAATCTCAAATTGAAAGTAACATCTCAATAAAAATGCTGAAAACAGTTGAAAGCTGAAAATGAAAGTGAACGCAATGTGATGGGAGGAGAGAGGAGGGATGATTTTAACAGGATCCTCATGGGTCAGATTGAGGCCATTTCTGTTCTTTAACTTCAGTAGGGCCTCTCACTACTACTATTCAATATGAGTTATGAATGTTTGTAGCCATATATTGATTGGTGAGATTGATGTCCCACATTGCTCTGTGGAAATCCCATTGATTGTATTCGGTTCAGTGAAATCCCATTGATTGTATTCGGCATAAAGGGGGGGGGGGGCAGAATTTGGCCCTGTGTTGATGAGAATACCTTTCTTGTCAGAACTCTCCCCCACCTCCCATTTTGATCTTTATTGTTTGCTTTTTGTTAAGAACCGAGATTATTCAGGTGAGGAACTAGTCAATAGCATAACAAGGTGTGGATGCCCAGCCCTAGGGTGCCTGCTTAGAAGGGATGAAGAAGGGCAGCCAGTTCAGTAACAGACCCTAGTTGTTACACCTTGGGACCTGGATAACAGTCATGCTAGATAATATTTAGCTCATTTTTATAAATTGTGCCTGCAATGTAAATCAGAGTGAGTTCAATACATGCAGTAATTTATGGTGATTATAGCATCTAACACAAAGCCGTCATATTTTGTGTTTTCCCAGCAGAAGGATTTATTTCTGTCTCTCTCTCTCTTTCTGCTTGGAAACCCAAATAATCTATTAATATTTCTAGTTCCAGGTTCATTACAGGGAGATTTTCTTTGGCATGGGGGACTGATTTGTGCATGTGAAGAAATATCACTAACAACCAAGATATTTCAAAGTATCTTTTATTTTAATGACTTTTCATAATTTAAATAAATCAAATCCAATTCCCCCACTTTCTTTCTCTCGACATCCAATTCAAGCAAGAGAGACAGAGAAAGCAAGAGAGTGAGAGAGCACATATATATTCTGATTTTGGTAAATAGCCTCAGCTGTCAGAGGTTACAGACAAATGTAACCACCGTATTGCTATCAAAGGGTACTGATACAAGCTGTTACACTATAACTGTTGCTGCCTCATCCAGGGTCAAAGCTGCAATGATTTAAGCTCCTTCCGCCTGGCTACAGGATCATGTAGATGCATCAGTTTCAAAGCACTCGTGAGCAGCAGCTCCCCTCCCTTTCCGAAGCTGTTGTAAGTGTACATTTGTCTATACCCAGAGTTCTCCCTTCAGCCAGTCAAGTTTTAAACGTGCAATGGGAACTTGTTGGAACTGCCTTGACCTTGTCCATGTTGTTCCACAGGATCAAAAAGCAGGTTCTTGTACGTGTAGGATGGAAATAAAGAGAATTCTCTTTTTTTGGATCACTGACTTTCCAATTTAGGACCTTAAAATGCCGTTACTACTTCTGCTAAGCAACCCAGCATGGGACTGATGAAATGGCGTGACATTTTTGTTTTTCCTTTTGACATTCTGGAGATTATGTGATAATTAAAGGGTCAGACCAACAGGCACTCATTCTCCTTATTGCCTCCCCTGACTTGTAGGACATTGTAGGGGTGAAAAGAAAAAGTCAAAACAATATTGGAAATATGGATGGGAATTTAAACAACTATTTTCAGTATTTGTGTATGTGTATGGGTGCTTTCACAGATACTCTGTGAACATCACATATCCATGAATTTGTACCCCTAAAAAGATTAGGAGACACGTTTCCAATACTGAGCTGGGCATACAGATGCTTCTTGATAGCTATGATATAACTATCAAGGAGTTATTTGTAAAAGGAACACTCCTTTGCCTTTTTTGTCTTCTGAGGGTGGAGGCAAGGGGATGGCACAGATCTGACTTTTCTCACCCAAATCCTTTTCAAGGAACTCATCATATCAAGTTTCACCCAGTTTGATGCTATAAGACTTTGAGGAAGTAGTAACTAGCTCAAACCACTGAATATATTGCCACCTGTGCTCATGACAGTGAGGACTGGCCAAGTATAAGGGGAATTTCAAACTTATGCATCTAGCTAAAATGCCTAGCCACTCTGCCATACCCCCCCCCCTTTGCTTTAATTTGTGGCTCCATGAGCCATTTAAAACTCATTGAAGATCCAGAGTATGTCCAGGAAAAATGTAAGACATAGGGGGATAAATTCTAAGGTGCAACTTAACTCTGGAAGGGTGTGAATGTGAGTTGGCTTGGCCCTGGATGCAAGAAGGGGCAGGGGGCAGGGAGGAGGAGGAATGAGAAAGAAAGAAGTGTCAGGCATTCAAATTACACCTAGATATAGTAACCCCTCAGTTAGAGGCTGGAGGAAGTTAGAGTGCAGCAAAGCTCTGCTACACCCTTTCCAGTATTGACAACTCCTACACTGGAGTTTGGGGATAGGAGCATCCACATTGCTGTCTTTTGGCATCAGGCTGGTATAGCCAGCTATACTTATAGAAGTTTTATTACATTATAAAATCATATAATCATATGTAAGTAGGGCTGATAGGACCTCAAGAAGTCATCTAGTCCAGCCCCCTGTATGCGGCAGGATCACCCCTATCCAAACACTCTCTACAAATTCATTGTCTAACTTATTAGCAAAACTACAGTCAATTATGACACAGTCACAAGACATAACACCCTTACCTGCCACAGGTAAAGCAAGAGAACCACGAAGCACCTATACGCATGCCCGACGACTCCTCTGAAGCATTCTAATTAGACCGTGTTGAAGCAGACTCAATTAATCAAGTGTTCTGAGGTGTGTTAATTAGCATGCTCCAACAGCCTTGGCATCACATGTATTCAGTGTCCCCATGCTTCAAAATGGTGGCAGAGGCACTTAAAATAAAGATCACTGAGTGAGCTTTAGTTAAAGTCTCCCTGTTGCCATTTTGAAGTGCAGGGCATTGAATACATGAGATGCTGTAAGTGTTTTAATTAGGGTGGCTCCAAAGAGCCACTGTAATTAAAGTGCCCTCTCCACCAGCCACCTCCCACCATGGTGTAAAGATGCCCATGGTGGCCAATGTTCTCCTGCTGCAAATGTTGTTAAAAATTGGTTGAGAAATCCTAAGAAGAGCACAATGCCATCCCTTCCCCATCCCCAACCCTATTGCAGAGGAAGGCAAAAGACCCCACAATCTGTACCAATTTAACCGAGGTAACATTCCTTCCTTCCCCCAGATATGGTGATTGGTCCAGCCCTGAGTAGAGGGGCAAGACCCTCTAGCAAGGAACCTCTGGGTTTAAGCCTCAGCAGAAGCATTGGAACACCCCAATCAAAATCCCCAGCCTAAAAAAGGTGAGCCCCCTTCCCCTTGCAATGCATGTTGTAGCAGGAGGGGGAAAAATTATTTACGGGCTCCATGCAGCAATCAGAAAAGCCCAGAATCATGGGACATACTCATACTAGAACATAGGCATAGCTCCTCCTAGATCATTCCTATCCAATGCTTATTCAGCCTCTTCTTGAACTCCTCCAAAGACGGAGAGTCCACAATTTACCTAGGCAGTCTACTTCACTGCCTCACTCTTCTAACAGTGAAGATGTTCTACTCATCTAACAGTTTTCTTGATATCCAGTCTAAACCTCCTTTGCTGCAACTTCAAGCCATTGGTCTTCATTTTGCTGTCTGGAAGAGAAAAGGAGTTTTACCTCTTCTTTAGGGCAGCTCTTTAGATATTTGCTATCATATCCCCTCTTAAGCACCTTTTCCACTAGCTGAGCTTGCCTATCTCCTTTAGCTTCTCTTCATATGACTTGCTTTCCAAGGCTTTTTATCATTTTTTGTCTCCCACTGCTGAAGCCTCTCTAACTTCTCCATGTCCTTTTTAAAATATGGAGACCTAAACTCCACACAGTACTGGTTGGGCCTCATCTTAAGAAAAACTATCACTGCCCATGTCTTGCACTTAATGCTTCTGTTGATGCAACCCAAAACTGCATTTACCTTTTATACAGCTGCATCACACTGCAGACTCAGACTGAGTTTGTGATCTACCAAGACCCCCAGAACCGTCCCTGTAGTGCTGCCATCCAGCCAGGTGCCACCCATTGGATGTGTCTATATGTGCAAATCCTGCTAGATGGGTTTACTCTGCAGTAATTTACTGTGGAGTAAACCTGCCCTGGGTAGGCATCTGCACATGTGGGCATTTGGAAGCAGATTTGCTGCTCCTGGCAGTAGCCTGCTCCCACCTCCTCCAGCCCTCCACCAGCCCCCTGTAGCAGCCAGGGAGAGCTAGAGGCTCTGGCCATAGCTGCTTGCAGCTGGGGGCCATTTTTAAAAGCTAGCCTGGCATGCTGCTCACTGGCTACCCACATTCCTGCAGAGTAGCCTGCAGCGTCCTGACACAGCACTCTGCAACTCTGTTGAAAGAGCCTGTGCCCACCACATGATAGCTGCTCCACCCCCAGGCCCTGGGAGCAACATCCAGTGCCTTGGGCTCCTACTATATACCCTGATTGCCCTGCTGTACCACCATGGTGACTGCTACCTGGCCTAGGTCAATCTCAGTCCTGCCAGCCCCACACACAGCGTGGCTGTGTGGCCAGGCTCACCGCAGTGTCTCTAGGCCCCTGCCACTTCACTGCTGCTCATTGGACTCCGTGCTGCTGCCCAGACCCTGGTAGGGACTGCAATGACTGAAAGGTGCCCAAGTCACTACAACCTGCTGCTGCTGCTTGCCATGGTGCCCCAGAAGCAACTGAGAACCTGGGACCCATAGGACCCTGAGCTTCAACAGTATGGCGGGTAAGCCCTCTCTGCCCTGCAACATCTGCCACCACCTGGGAAGGTACCTGTGCCTGAGCTATATGTCCCTGCCCCCTGCAGCCAAGGATGACATTGCCACCAGCATGGACATGCTCCTCCATGTGTGAGAGGCCCATGCCTGCCCAACTGAGGAGGCACAGGCTGCTTTCAGTGTCTCCCGCCTCCCTGCGTGCTGTGGAGCATGGCCAGACTGGGCAAGGAGGGGAGACTAGGGCAGGGATGTGGAGGGCCCTCCCCTTGTTGCCCTAAAAACCAAGAGGTATCTGGTTCTCCTCCCAGACAGAGAGAGAGCAAAGAGCTGGATCGATATTGCCTTATAAGTATGCTTCAGTTTCCTCCAACCGAGGACCTATTTATTTTCTCCAACCGAGGACCTATTTATTCCCTCCAACCGAGATCCCAGTTAACTCTTTACTAAATCAGTTTTATTGAGCATTATAAAATATTAACTCCAAGCATGCATATAGATATAATCTTAGCAGTTTCAGTAAGCTTAGCAAAAAACAATCTTAACAAGCATGTAATTGTATATTACCAGTCCTAATAATATACAACTCGGGAGCTGGACAGGCTTCCAGAGTAGGCATGGTTCCTTGAAAAGAGAGCAGATGTCTTCAGTTCTCAGGAATCATTAAGGTGAGGGGAAGGGAAGGGGAGGAGGTGACAGGAAGAAAAAAGGGGGGAGAAGGAAAGAGAGGAAGGGAAAAGGGTGTTAATATTTATAGTCCTTTAGTCACATAGCTACCAATTAGGTCAATTTTCTGTTTTTCATCAACAACTTGGGGTTAGTCTTCATTTTATCGTTGCTTTTCTCTTCTTCTTGTTACTGGGAGCCATTTGATGCAGACATGGGTGGAATGTGCCATAACAAACCCTTTTATCCATAACAAGCGTTTTATCATCAGACTCCTGCAGAAAAACAAGCTGCATTAGACCCTTTTCTCTGTAGAGAGCAGGTCGTATAATTGCATAACTCCATGAATGTGTCATGACCCAAAGGTCTGATTTTTGTGTGTGCTTCGGCACTAGAATTATCCCCATGGGTTTACAGCTTCGTTGCACAGTGGAGTTTTGCTGCATAGAGAACCCGCATGCAAAGGAGAGAGTTCCCGCCACTTTGCAGTTGTCTTTGCAGGGTGCATTTCCTTTGCAACACAGAAATGCACGGTGCAAAGAGTTCCCGTTCTTCAAATGCAAATTTGTGTCCCGCTGTTGGCTAGTGCTAAATTATTCCCACGTGGCGGCTAGCGATTGGCCGGCTAGCCGTATAAGAGGCTTGAGCAGTTTCCGCCCAAGCCGAAGAGGACTCCACATCCATCTCGTGGGGACTCTGGGTGCGCGGCAGGGTCATAGAAGCCCTGTGTGTTACTCAGAGGAGTTTGGCGGCCTGATCCATAGCCCACCTCTTCCCGTCTTCAAGCAGTAACTTTCTATAAGATGTATCGACGAGTTTTGAGGCTTGCTTGTCCTGGACATCCGGAGTTCTGTCTGCGTGGAGCCTAGCAAACACCATGTGATTGTTCGTGTTCTTTCTGTTTGTAACCGCAACTCAAGCAAGTTTTTCAGCCTGCACCGCGACCATCTCGGTGTAAGTAAACAATCTTTAAATCAACCGTTACGTGTCTGTGCCTAATTCTAGCTCAGAGCCCGCCCTCTCCGACCCGGCGTGCCCGGGCTGCCGGCCACAGCCCGCGTGCAGCACGACAAAGGGCCCAGGTTCGCGTCCGGCCCGCACAGAATGCACTCTTAGCCTACTTATGTCAAGGCTGCTCTAGGCTTTGCAAGCCTAAGGGACCATTTCAGTCTTGTCACACCCAGAACTGATGGGGCAGGCACTAGCACAGAGTGTCAGAGCTACCGAACAAGGCCAGGGGTGGGGACCTTGGTGGGATGGGACTGTGGCACCCCGAGGCAGCCTGCCCCAGCTGATGTCTCACCCCAGCTGCCAGGCTGCAGTGGAGGCTCAGGAAGGCTGCCCATGCTGAACTGCATGGCACTGCTCCACCCAGGCGCAAGGATGTGGTCCAGCTGCCGCATAAAGGGCATAGGCTTGAGGGCAGCCCCTGACCAGCAATTGTGGTCAGTGATGGTGACAACTGTGCCCCTAAGGCTTTGACCTTTATGCAGCACTGGTGTACAGACTGGTTGTCCCCATGCTCCTGCATGTGGCCTGGCAGGCCCTCATAGACCTAGGCATTGGGGTGCCCGCTCCAGGTGAACTGGCTGAGTACCTGGGGAGTCAGATGTCAGGAAGGTTGTGTCATAAATCCAATGTCTATATTGAGCCTGTGAATTTTTGTATCCAGGAGGTTGATGAAGTGAAGTTCATAGGCTTATCTGTGAAAAGTGGTTTGTAAATTCAAACACACACTGAAGCTCTCTAACCTCATCACCAGAATCCAACTTCCTATAGCACAAAACACACCGAATGGATCCAGGCCATGCCATGACAAGAAATGCAAAACCTGCCAACATACTAATCCAAACTATTACAGACAAGAATTCCCAACTACCTGTGGGGGCACATTTCTCATAAGAAAGCTATTCTCTCTCCAATCTCTCAGGCCTGATCCTCAAAGGGAATTTACAAATCACTTTTCACAGATGAACCTATGAACTGCACTTCATCAGTCTCCTAGATACAGAAACTCAGTAGTAGAACAAAGAAGTATTGGGCCAGTTTTATAAGGAGAGCTGGAGAGTTTCTTGGCAATGCCTAGCCTGTAGCATAGTAATTAGAGCATTTTTCTGGAAAGTAAGTGTTACAAATTCAAATCTCATCTGGATGAGGGGTGGAGCTTGAACCCTTATCTCCTGCTTCCTAGGCAGGTACCCTGGCTATTGGACTAAAAGACAAGAAGGCCCTCCTCCTTCCTGCAGGTATGCAAACAAGGGATAAATAAGTTCCAGAAACTGCCATTATGCAGCTTACAGCTACATAAGTGCCACTTAGGTGTGTGAAGGTGAAATAGGACTTAGCCTTTAATCTATGTATGTCTCCATATCCCCATTTGTAAAATGAGAATAATAAATAACGTGCTTTTTTTCCACATAGTGGTGTTGTGAGGAATACTGAGCCTGCTATCCTGAAAATGTAAAAGGCTTTTTGACTATTAAGCTCCTTATGGAGAGTAACAATTGCATTTCATAGTGTACAGCATTTGTATTAATTTTTAGAAACACGACAAGAACATAAATAATGTATCACATTACCAAATGTTTAACTAATAACATAAGGACCAATAAAAACAATCTCCAGGAAAAAAAAAGACACAAATTACAGGCAATTCCCTGGTCAGAATGCATTTGCTCAGTTAATACAAAAGATAGAACAAGGCTATCTATAAATTATTAAAAAAATATGGTCTTGAATATTACTCAGATGTGATGAATTTCTGAATTTGTCCTAATTCAATAAAAGACCTTAGGAGACTGAGGCATTAGACAATCAGACCTGCTTTTAGTAAACAGAATATTTTAGCTCATTATGTATTCAAGCTATAAAACTGCCCTTTGCATTGCACTGGGTTATGGGGCTTCATGACTGTGAGAGCTCCATAAATCATATAAACCCAAGTGCTGATGAGTTAGTGTTCTTACACAATTGTTTTAAAGTGAATACTTATTGCTAGATGTAGTTATTCTGTTACATGGGGAATTAAAGATTGAGAAAGCTTGTTTGAAGAATGCTTACTGCTGTCTTTTAGCACACAGAGTACTAATTTGCCATTGTAAAAAGATTACAAAGTGCAGCAGTTGCTCATCATTTTGGGATCTGCAGTAAGATTAATTCTTGTGAGAAGAAAGAGAGAAGGGGAGAGAGTGCTTCTGAAAGAAATAGAAAAGCATTAAACAGAGGTCATAAAGCAGTCAGCTATGTCAGCTATTTATATGAGACCAGCTGAGTATGGTGAATAGGAGGGAGGTGGGGGGAGGGGAGATAATCCATTATTTTTGCCTGGTTCACCACTAGATTTTAATGACAATATTTTTCCCTAATTCCCCAAGGTAAGCTGGTGAAAAGGAACATCTAAAGTGATGGTGCCAGAGCCACCCTGTCGGCTAAGGGCAGGATTTAGAGGTCTGAGGGAAATTTGTACTCCTTAGTGATACTCCAAAAAGAAGCAGTTTGTTTCCTGCACCCACAGCTAACTAAGCTTGTAGGGAAGGATTAGGGTCTTCATTACAGCTGAAGACCTGTATCAGGTTTCTGACTCAGGGTTTCCTCATTCTGCCCTGCACTTGGTCAGGTTTCTAGAGTAGAAAAGGCACCCTCCTTTCACATCTATACCTTTCCCCATTCTTCCATATATACCACAAAGCCACATGAAGAAGGCCTTTGCACAAGTGCTTTAAATTCATCTCCAAGGTAAGTAGAAATTCATCCAGGTTTGAAGCTGGCATCACAATCCAAAGCAGCTAGCCTGCACTTCTAAAAACCTGAGAATTGTTGCTTTTGTTGCACTTCCTCCCTCTGCCAACAAAAGCAATCCTAGTTCTGGTTTCTCTTGCTTGCAACACACCCATAAAAAGATGAAAGAGAAAGATGAATGGAATGATGCCTGCAAATCCTCTAGCAGGATCATAGTGTAATAAACCACGACAATCTTCTTATTTCTAATGTTTGTGGTTCAATGAGCCCTTTGAAATCTACTGACAATCCAGTGCATGACAGGGGGGAGGGGGCGGGAGATAGGGAGATACAGTCTAAGATGCTGGGCCAGCTCAGGCCTGCTTCCTGCCACCCTGACTGAGTCCTGGGAACTACACGTGGAGACAGGGATTAGGGCCTGGTCACTGACTCCATCATGTGGGGCTTCCCCTGGTGGCACGTGGCTCTGGCCAAGTCCCGGGAGCTGCACATGAGCCACAGGGAGCCCCATGCGATGGAGCCAGGCCAGCCTAGCCCTGCTCCCTGCTGCCACATGTAGTTCCCTGGAATCAGTTGGAGCTGTGCCCTGCCAAGAGGCTCCACCTGCCATGAGTGCACTGAGGCCTCACTGCCTACTGCAGTTGCTGCTGCTGCTGGTGGGGGCTGTGCGCCATAGGGTGTGTGGGGAGGGACAGCCCCACATCCATACCCCACACCCTCACACCCACCCACAAACCCCTCCCACACATCTCCCATCCATACACACACCAATACCCCCCACAAATCCCACCCACACTCTCAGACTCTCTCCTACAAACCCCAAACACACCTGCATACACAATATACAAGAGCATGACTTTATTTTAAGTTATTATGCAATCATTTCTATATACATTATGCAAACACACATAAATCAGGATTTTTTTTTAAATAACATTAAAATATGTTATAGTAGAGGCTTGATTTTTAGTATATGTCTTGTTTAGGGCTCTCAGTTAATTGCCATCAATGAGTGAGATTAATGCAAATTAATGCATTCATTTTTTTTAAAGCATGTTAATCACTCCTGCTGGGCTATGCATGCTGTGGGAAAAGGGGCCCCTACCCCTCACTACAGCACGGCCACAAATGCACACACACACACGTGGCCAGAAAGCAGCCAGGTAGGTTTGTGGGTGTAGACTCAGCAGCTGGATGGAGGTAAGTATATGGGGGGGCAGGGGTTGGACAGCCAGGTCTTGGGGACTGTCTAGTGTGTGTGTATGTGTTTGTAGGGGGGCGGGTACCTGCTGGCACTGGTGAAAGCTATCTGGCTTCCAGGGCTGCAGCAGGGCAGGGTGAGGTGGCTGCCCCTTCAGTGGAGGAATAGGGTGGTGGGGCCCTTTGAGGGCGGCTGGTGCCCATGCTTGTGGTGGTTGGGCAGCTGCAGGAGCTGGAGCTGCGGGGAGCAGGGGGCTGTGGGTCAGGAGTGAAAAGCACTGGCAATGCTAGGGGGCTGCAGGTCAGCAGTGAAGGGCACTGGCGGTGCTGCGGGGCTGGGGGTTGGAAGTGAAGTGTGCCCCTGACAGGTGTCCTCTTTTTTGGAATTGGAAAGATGGTAACCCTAGTTTTGACCCTTTTCACTTACTGTACTTAATCACTAGGTGAAAATTAGCTCAGTTCTACTCTGATCTTATGGAAATTAATTGTAATTGAAATCAATGTATTTGAAAATATAGAAAAAAACATCCAAAAATATTTATAATAATTTGGGATTCTATTATTAACTGCACGACTAAAACGTTGATTACTTGCAACTATTTTTTTTCAATTTTGCAATTAATTTTGATTAATTTTTGTAGTTGTTCAACAGCCCTTGATTTTTCCACCACCCCCCCCCCCACACACACACACACCAAAAAAGTACTTCTGGGGGCAAGAGGATGGATTTCAGTGGCAAAGGTCAGGGATTAGGGGTGGAACTTCAGTCCCAAGACAACCAGGGGGAGGGGTACCTACCAAGTGGTGGGGCTACCCTTGCAGCTCTTGACAACTCACTGAAACTCATTAAGTGGCCCACCTATTGAAATAATTGTCCATCCCACCCCCATCTAAAGGAAGGATAGAAGCCTGTCCTGGTTCATGAGCCCTGTAGTGGCAACTCCTAGTGAGGCTTCTGCTCAACAACTCTCTACTGGCAAGTCACAGCTGTGCAGGTGGGGGACAGTCAGAGAAGGTTTTTAGCCTTAAGGTATGGTTGTTGATCAACATTTAAGCAGCTCAAAGTGCAATATGTAATAAAGCCCTGTCTGTGAGTTGGCTTGGACCTGAACAAATTAGGGTTGTGAAGAGTGAAAGAGAACAGTGTCAGGTATTTGCTAGCTGATTACCAAATGTTTAACTAATAACATAGGGACCAATAAAAACAATCTCCAGGAAAAAAAAAGACACAAATTATAGGCAATTCCCTGGTCAGAATGCATTTGCTCAGTTATTACAAAAAATAGAACAAGGCTATCTATAAATTATTTAATCGTTTATAAAATGGTCTAACTGTAGTCCTTATTAGCTGAAGTTTGGTAACATCATAGATTTCATAGACTTTTAGGGTTGGAAGGGACCTCAGTAGATCATTAAGTATGACCCCCTTCCCGGGGCAGGAAAGAGTGCTGGGGTCAGATGACCCCAGCTGGGTGCTTGTCTAGTCTCCTTTTAAAGACCTCCAAGGTAGAGGAGAGCACCACCTCCCTTGGAAGCCCATTCCAGATTTTGGCAACCCTCACTGTAAATAAATATTTCCTAATGTCTAATCTAAATCTGCTCTCCATCACTTTACGGCCTTTGTTCCTAGTAACCCCAATGGGTGCCCTGATAAACAGAGTATTCCCTATTTCTTGCTGTCTCCCCTTCCCCCCCACCCCCTGATGAATTTGTAGGCAGCCACAAGATCCCCTCTCAGCCTTCTTTTGAGGAGGCTGAAGAGATCCAGGTCCCTCAATCCCGTCTCGTAGGATCTTACCTGCAGGCCCATAAACATATGAGTAGCCCTCTTCTGGGCCCTCTGAAGGTTATCCACATCCCTCTTGAAGTGCAGTGCCCAGAACTGGACGCAGTACTCCAGCTGCGGTCTTACCAATGCTGCAAAAAGGGGAAGTATCACCTCCTTGGACCTGCTTGTGATGCATCTCCTAATGCATGAAAAGGTGCTTTACTTATCACTTCATCACACTGATGGCTCATGTTCATTTTGGAGTCAACTATGACTCTGAAATCCCTTTCTGCTGCTGTGCTGCTTAGAAAGTCTGTAGGTGTGTTGGTGAGTATTTCTTTCTAGATGCAGCACTTAGCACTTATCCTGGGTAAACTGCATCCTATTCTGTTCTGCCCACATTCCCAACCTGTCCAAATCCACCTGAATCCACTCCCTTCCCTCCAGTGTGTTTACTTTGCCCCATAATTTAGTGTCGTCCATAAATTTGGACAGAGTGCTTTTCATGCCCTCATCCAAGTCACTGATGAAGATCTTAAACATCACTCATCCAAGGACCTAACATTGGGGAACTCCACTGCCCACATTTTTCCAGGTCAAAAACAACCTGTCTACCACCACCCTCTGGGCGCACCCCATAAGGTAATTCTCCACCCACCTGACTGTGTAATAATCTACATCACAACCACTTAATTTATTTATAAGAATGGGATGTAACACTATATCAAAGGCCTTTTTAAAATCCAAGTACATGACATCTACCTCAACTCCTGCATCTAAGCATTTTGTGACCTAGTCATAAAAAGAAACAAGGTTAGTCAGGCAGGATCTACCTGCTATGAAGCCATGCTGGTTGCCATTCAGCATTATTTTCCCTACTGCACTCCCACAAATGTGATCCTTAATAATTTTTTCAAAGGTTTTCCCAAGGATAGAGGTGAGGCTAACCAGCCTACAGTTACCCAGATCATCCCTTCTCCCCTTCTTGAAAATAGGCACCACATTGGCCATTTTCCAGTCCTTTGGGACCTGTCGTGAATGCCATGAGTGCTCCAAAACCTCACCAGTGGTTCTGCTATGACACTGGCCAATTCCTTCAGCACCCTTGGATGAAGATCATCCGGGCCTGCTGACTTAAACATGTCCAGCCCTGACAATAGGTCAGCTCTAACTGTTGGTGAGTTGGAGTCCCTCTTGTGCCTGTCTGTAGCCCGCTTGAGAGATATGTCTTTATCCATGTTCAGGAATACAGATGCAAAGAACTCATTTAGGAGCTCGGCTTTGTCCCTCCTATCTGTTACTAGTTGTCCTATTCTGTCCTGCAGGAGTCCTATGTTGCCATGTGCCTTCTTTTTGCTCCCTATGTACCTAAGGAAGGACTTTTTGTTGTCTTTAATTTTTGTTGCCAGCCTAAGTTCCGTTTCTGCTTTGGCCTTCCTGATTCCCTGCAGGTGAGCGCCAAGCAGGTATACTCTTCCTTGGTGGCTACCCCCTGCTTCCACAGTCTGTATGCATTTCCCTCCCTAGGCTCTCCTAGATTCATAGATGATTCATAGATGCTAGGGTTGGAAGGGACCTCAACAGATCATCAAGTCCGACCCCCTGCCCTGGGCAGGAAAGAATGCTGGGGTCAGATGACCCCAGACGGATACCTATCTAGCCTCTCTTAAAGACCTCCAAGGTAGGGGAGAGCACCACCTCCCTTAGAAGCCCATTCCAAATTCTGGCCACCCTAATTGTCAACAAGTTCTTTCTAATGTCCAGCCTAAATCTGTTCTCTGTTAGTTTATGACCATTCTTCCTTGTTACCCCAAGAGGCACCCTGGTGAACAGAGGATCTCCAGTTCCTTGCTGCACCCCTCTAATGAATTTGTAGGTGACCACAAGATCACCTCTCAGCATTCTTTTGCAGAGGCTAAAGAGATCCAGGTCCCTTAGTATTTCCTCATAGAGCTTGGCCTGCAAACCCTTAACCATACAAGTCACCCTCCTCTGGACTCTCTTGAGGTTATCCACATCTGTCTTAAAGTACAGTGCCCAAAACTGGATGCAGTACTCCAACTGCAGTCTGATCAATGCCGCATAGAGGGGAAGTATCATCTGGTTGGCAGTATTTGTCATGCATCTGCTAATGCATGATAAAGCATGGTTAACTTTGCTGGTGATTTCGTCACACTGATGACTCATGTTCATCTTGAAGTCCACTGTGACTCCAAGATTCCTTTCCACTTCTGTGGTGCTGAGAGGCTCACTTTCCAGCCAGCAGGTATGCTGGATATTTTTATGCCCTAGGTGCAGCACTCTGCATTTGTCCTTGTTGAACTGTATACTATTGTGTTCTGCCCACTTTTCCAACCTGTCCAGGTCTGCCTGCAATCATTTCCTGCCCTCCAGTGTGTTCACTTCTCCCCACATTTTAGTATCATCTGCAAACTTGGACTGAGTACACTTCACCCCCACATCCAAGTCACTGACGAAGACATTGAACAGTACAGGTCCAAGGACCAAGACCTGCGGGACCCCACTGCCCACATCCTTCCAGGTCAATACCGACCCATCCACCACGACTCTCTGGGTGTGACCCCCAAGCCAGTTTGCCACTCACCAGACTGTGTAATCTTCAGGCATTTCCTGGATTTCCCTGTTCAGCCAAGAGGGTTTCTTGGCTCTTTTGCATCCCTTTACGTGCACTGGGATGGTCCCCTTTTGTGCCTGAAGTATCGTTCTCTTGTGGAACACCCACCCTTCCTGGACTCCCATCTCACCAATGCTCTTGCCCTTCAGTGCCTCGCTTACTAATCTACTGAGCTCATTGAAGTTACCCTTTCTGAAGTCTAGCACTTCTGCCCTACTAGTTATCTTTCCCACCTTTCACCGGATCGTGAATTCTAAGTATTGGTGGTCACTATCCCCTAAGTTACCCTGTATCTGCAGATCACCCACCAGGTCATGCCCTGTAGCAAGCACTAAGTCCAGTAAGGCATTTCTCCTAGTATATCTCCTGTGTTAGATGAAGGTCCTGTATGCTGGTTAGGAACCTATGTGAATGGGCAGGTCTAGCTGATTGCTCCTCCCAGCAGATGTCAGGGTAGTTTAGGTCACCCATGACAACCATGTCCCTAGAGTGTATGGCCTCTGAGAGCTGCCTCGAGAATTCCAGGTCTAACTCATCCTCTTGGTGTGGTGGTCTGTAATAGACACTCCCCCCACACTACCAAGTCCCTTTCATCCTGATCCCCTTGTATTCTGTCCTGCAGCATCTCAATTTGACCCTTTTACAATCCCATCTTGATTACTGAAGACGTATATTGCTCATTAACATAGAGAGCAAGTGCCCCCCCACCGCCACCTTTTTCCCCAATCTGTCTTGCCTGTACAGTTTATAACCCTAAATGCCTGCTGCCCAATTGTGGGTAGGGTCCCACCAGGTTTCTGTTAAACCAACCAGGTCAAAGTCTTTGTTTGCAGGCAGGAGTGAGAGTTCCTCCTGCTTGTTCCCCATGCGTCTAGCATTACTATAGAGATACCTAAGCCCCTCAATGGGTGTCCTTGGTACCCCCCTGTCCTGATGCCTAATGGCCCCTTTAGTACTTACATGGACTGTTCCAGTGCATGGCTCATGGTTAGTTGATCCTAGGTTCACCCTATCTTCAACATCCCCATTCCTCAGTAAACCTAGTTTAAAGCCCTGCATAGGAGATCAGCCAATCTGCAAGAAAACAGGCACTTACCTTTTGAAGAAAGATGTAGACCATCACATCCCAACATGCCCCTTTCATGGAAATATGGATCATGGTCAAAAAAACCAAAACCCACATGATGGCGCCAACTCCAGTCCTGCAAGTTGACCTCTCCAGTGCAGCTGCTGTGATGCTGGTCATGACTGCTGACCAGAAGGATAGACAAAAAGATCACCTGCACCACCGAACTCTTAGGCCTGGCCCCCAGAGCCTTATAGCCACTCATGACCTGGCCCCAGGGCATTGTCTGAGCTGCAGAGAATTTTTAGTTCTCAAATGTTTCCTGATGAGTTCACTCTAGAAGTGCTGAATTTTCAGTCAAAAGCAGTTCTAGAGCTCTCTCTTATCTTCACACTGCTACGGTAAATGTACTCTTATCTGTCATTTAACAGTGCTCATGTAAACTGTTAAGAGGGCCTGGCAAAACTTCTGCTAGTTGGTATGTATTCCAGAGCCATTTGCTAATTCAGCAGGTAGTGTCGCTTGTCTATTCAGATCCTGAACCCCCAGTTCATGCTTTGGCAAGCCAAGGCCTAGCCTTATCCTGTTGGTCCCATCTGAACAAGCAAAAGATATCTGTGAAGAAATACATGGAATAGGCCTGTGTTCCCAGCATCTCTCCAGGAAGGGCTATGAGCCCAGTCTCTTCAATATTAAATACCTATTAATATGGCAGGTCTTACCTTCCTTCTCCCTCTTCTCCCTGCCTCCCTCCCCCCAAGGTTTCTATTTTTGATTTAGTGCTAAGATTTGATTGATGTTTTCCCAAATGTTAGACAGGGCAGCAAAGTACCTTAAATTAAGTGCCTTGTTCAATACCTTACTTAGGAAATTCTGACAATACCCAAAAGAAGGAAACTTTTGGCCTGAAAGCTGATGTGTAGTAAGTTATTTGTTGGTCCAATAAAAGGTATTGCATCATCTACCCCGTCAGTAAATTCTGACATTCACATTACTTGGCTGTTACCCCAGCACATAAAACCCTTTTGATATATTACTTATAAAAAAGCTTCATATAAAGCAGGCAAGATGACAGTGGTGTCCCTCACTTCTCTGTCCCTCTTGGTTGGGAGAAACAGCATATTTGGCTTTACAATATATAACTTTTCAAAAAAGATCACAGTAATTGAATCATCAGCTGGCCACAGCTGTGGCCCTGGCAGACCTGAATTGCCCGATTTACAAAGGTGATGGTGTTATATTTCTAAACTTGTGGTCACCCTCCTCTTCATACCAAAATGAATGCCAATTATTTATGCTATGACTTATATGTAGCATAAGACATCAATTTACAGGAAATGCCAACTAGTACAGAATGTCCTAGCACATCTCCTCAATTAACACATACCACCATAAACATATCAGACTTACACTTCTGTCTCAACATTGGCTTCCCATGGACTTCCAAGTTAAGTTCAAGGCCCAGTGTTTCTTTAAAAGTTCTTTATGACCAAAATACCACCTACAGCTGTGGGGTAAAGACCAGGGTTGACTCTTTTACAGCGCAGGCACAATGGAACTTCTTACACTAAGGTTAAAACTCATCTATGTAGAAGGCAGAACCTTCTCAGGGATGGATGGGTACTGGGGAATGAACTCTGGAAAAAAAAATATCCCAAAACTCATTACTGTCTATACCAGACTTACTTCTTTAACTTTGCCTTCTCAAACATAAGCACACAACAGTATGCGCATTTTAAACAAAACTAATTCAAAACCCTATCAGACAATACACTGCACTGCATATCATTTTTCATCCATTCTCCAGGCAAAAAGAGAGCAAACTGCATATGACTGATGAGTCGCACACTTTAATGTGCTATTGGAAGGCACTTGAAGTCTACGGTGATGAAAATAGGACTTTTCAATTGATGTACATAAGAGGAACCCCAAGTTCCCGGTATTTATACTGTGACTACTAGAGTCCTAGGGCATGCATTGATAGACACTTGAAAGAAGACTCATTAGCTGCTTCCCTTTTGGGAAACACACATTTTACTAGTTTAAGGACAGAAAAAAGATCTGGGTTTCCCTAAACTTGACAAGCAACTGAAGGATATAAATTACTGGTTGACAGTTTTGTGTAGTTCAGAAGAAGCAATGAATATTTCACATAAAATATGTCTTTGCCTCTGCTTCTGAAGGTAGCATTTATTTGTTTTGTTTTGTTCCCTGTATATCTTTTTTTAATCAAACAAATGAAAAAGAAAATTATGAAAGAGAACTTTGAGCCTGTTTTTGTGGCCACAGTGAACAAAAATGTTTTTTCCAGGATGCAGGAAGAAACGAGTAAAATATTTGGAGGTAGAAGTATAACAAGCTAGGAAGCTGCTGCCTACAAACTAAGGCAAACTGTACCTAGATAACTGTTATTCCCTATGGAATATGTGATAAATACATCAAAAGATCTGTTTAACTCATTTGGTAGTATAGCTATGAAATGGCAAGACTTTCAGTGGTGTAGGTTATAACAGTTCTGATATTGGGAAAGGTTTTTCTTTATGATCATATGGATTAGGAAAAGGTGGGGGTAATGCATCTGCTGGGGATTCTCAGAAATCATGGCACTCTTCATGGAAATTCCCTTCACTTATGTAACATCACAAAAAAACAAAGCAGATTGGGTACTGCTGAAAAAGTGGGGTCCAGAAAGAAGTGACAATTTTTGCCTGATCTGGCCACAGAAAGCAGTTTATAGCTGTGACCAAACACAAGTACACGGCTGCAGACAGCTTAAAAAATTGCTGATCAAGTGAAATTCTGACACCTTGTTGCTTGAGGTATTTCAAAATGAAGCATCTTTTGTAGCTTGTGTCTACAGAGCTCCCAGCCTCTCACTGTTTTGGGGAAAGGGAGCAGAGGAAGTTCAGTCTGGGGATTTTTAGCTCCCCCTGGAGTGTGGGTTGGGTGTATTGAAGCCCCCCTGAGGTGGCTCAAATTCACCCACTCCACCCTTAAGCACCCACTGGGAAGCCCCAAGAATGAGCTTCCTCCACTGCCTTTCCCCTTTCCTATTCTGAAAACAGAGAGCAGGGGCAGAGAGCCCTGGCTGTTGCTCTGGGAACCTGGCTGGAGGCTCACAGCTCTCATCTAGATTCTTTCCCCCCTGGAGCCAACAGTGAACTTCTGTTTGGTCTGGGATAACGCAACTCAGAACGCTTTGCAAAAATCATTCTGAGTTATAGCTGGGAGCTGCACTTCTGTATGCACCCCAAGTATGGAGGTGTTCAGCCTTCAGTGAGTTTTTATTTATTTAGCTAATGCAAATCCACAAAGCCAAGCAATAGCCTTCTTGTTAACTGAGTTCAAAGTTATGAATCCACCTCTTGGTTTGTAGAGGGGACGCTCCTCAGTGATGTGCGGTATTGCTTGTATCTCTCAAGTGCACAATGGTTTAGCACTGAGGCCCCAGTGATTAAGGTTGGCTGCACAGCAGCCTGGGCCTGTTCTGAACCTGTTTAGCAGGAACCACTTTCACTGTGATAGTTCAAAGCTAGCAGGTTGATGAGTGGGGTTTGTCATAAGGAACTTGTTTGTAACTTCCCGTGATTCCCATTCCTTAATCCAGAGGGCTTCTGCAAACAGATCCTTGTCAGCGAGGTTGCTCCATAAGGGGTGACGCAAAGGAAGGTAAGCCGTGGGTGGATTAAACAGATCATTGTAGAGTGGTAGGCAAGGTGCAGCACGAATGGTTTCAACCAACTTTTGGGTCATCATCAGGCCACAGATTCGTGGGGGAGTGATATTTGCAAAGACAAGAAGCCAGAGCAGGGGAGTGGAGTGGAGATTATGCCTATAACATGCATACCCAGTTATGATATGCATGGTTGCATTCAGTTGAGTGTTAACAAGATGTATATGTGATGATCTTTGCCAGACAGGTGCACAATACTCTGCTGCTGAGTATGATAGGACAGGAGCTGAAGTTTGGAGTGTTGTGGCTGCAGCTCCCCATGTTGATCCCAGCTTGGCTAGCAAGCTGTTTCGGGATTTGTCCTTTGCTGCTATTTTCTTTAGATGTTCCCGGAAAGTCAGGGTTCTGTTTAAAGACACTCCCAAGTATGTTGGGCAGGGACCATGCTTTAGTCTCTGACTAGGGCTGTACGAAGCTTGAGTAGCTGATTTGATTCAGAGGAGGCTCAGTCTGATTTGGCAGCTGAATCTCTGAATCTGAATTGAGTCAAGAGACCCATTAAAAGGTTCAAATTGATTCAGAAACCTACAAATCAATTTGGAAAATATTTGGAAAGATTCGGGAATTCAGAAAGCAGGCTTGCAGGAAACAGAAACTGAGAAGAGGGAGGAGGAAGATGGGGGAAAAGACATCTGTAGCTGGCCAGTGACTGATCTTTCCCTGAATTCCCTTCCAATCACAGTGCTCTGGGGGAGGGACACAGAAACAACGTATAAGGCTGGGTGTAAAGTGATCTGTTTCTGTGCCTTTTATGAGCTGTGTCTGTCTTGCAGCAGCAGCAGCATCTGAAAGGTTCTGGCTTGCTAGCACTAGCTAGTCTCTTGCTATAAAGTTGTATCCAATCCTTTCCTACTTACCCTTGCCTACCATCCCTATTGTTATCCTTATCCATTCCTTTCAACTTTTTCTTCCCCGCAAATCCTCTTATTTGTTCTTGTTAGTCTGTCTTTTTTTTCCCCCAACACAAAAAGAAATCTGTGTTTTCCCTGACAATGTCATCACTGTGCAGGAAAGCACAACATACACACACCCATTTTGCAGCACACCAAACATGAAGGGTGCTGGAAAGGCAGGTAGCACGTTTTCTGGCAGGAGAGAGAGAGGGGGCAGAGAGAGAGCTGCAAGTTCCACCCCCCACCCCCAAATAGATGTATCCCTCTTTCCTGGCAGTAATGAGTCTTCTGCTGCTAGTGGTAGCAAGGCAGTGGGAGCAGTGTTTGCACCTGCACCATCTCCAGTAACACCAGTAATAATCACCAGTAATAATCACCAGCACTAGCATGACAGTCTCCAACCCAATTTCAGTTCCCAGAATGAGCCTTCCAGTGCCAGAGTTGGAGCTGGATCTGGAAGCAGAGGAGCTGAAGGCCATAGCTAAGGAAATTCTGGGGAAAGAGGGGGAATCTGAGTTTGTGCTCCACACCCCTCAAAGTTCCCCTAGAGGCAGGTTTCTTCTGGAAGGCACTTCGGAGGAGAATGTGGAGGAAGGTGGCTCAGCTCCTCCTGTTTTTGTGCCTCTTCCTGCTGAGGGGAGTAAGGTAGGATCCCCACCCTCAACCCAGAAGTGGGTGGGTAGTATAGTATGGGATCATTTTGAGGTGGCAGATGATTCATAGATTCATAGATGTTAGGGTCGGAAGGGACCTCAATAGATCATTGAGTCCGACCCCCTGCATAGGCAGGAAAGAGTGCTGGGTTCAGGTGACCCCAGCTAGATGCCTATCTAACCTCCTCTTGAAGACCCCCAGGGTAGGGGAGAGCACCACCTCCCTTGGGAGCCCATTCCAGACCTTGGCCACTCTAACTGTGAAGAAGTTCTTCCTAATGTCTAGTCTAAATCTGCTCTCTGCTAGCTTGTGGCCATTATTTCTTGTAACCCCCGGGGGTGCCTTGGTGAATAAAACCTCACCAATTCCCTTCTGTGCCCCCGTGATGAACTTATAGGCAGCCACAAGGTCGCCTCTCAACCTTCTCTTGCGGAGCCTGAAAAGGTCCAGTTTCTCTAGTCTCTCCTCGTAGGGCTTGGCCTGCAAGCCCTTAACCACACGAGTGGCCTTTCTCTGGACCCTCTCCAGGTTATCCGCATCCCTCTTGAAGTGCGGTGCCCAGAATTGCACGCAGTACTCCAACTGCAGTCTGACCAGCACCCAATAGAGGGGAAGTATCACCTCCTTGGATCTATTTGACATGCATCTGCTGATGCACGATAAAGTGCCGTTGGCTTTTCTGATGGCTTCGTCACACTGCCGACTCATGTTCATCTTGGAGTCCACTAGGACTCCAAGATCCCTTTCTGCTTCCGTGCCACACAGTAGGTCATTTCCTAGGCAGTAGGTGTGCTGGACATTTTTCCTCCCTAGGTGCAGCACTTTGTATTTCTCCTTTTTCAATTGCATTCTGTTGTTTTCTGCCCACTTGTCCAACCTGTCCAGGTCTGCTTGTAGCTGTTCCCTGCCCTCCAGCGTGTCCACTTCTCCCCACAGTTTTGTGTCATCCACAAACTTGGACAGAGTACACTTCACTCCCTCGTCCAAGTCACTGATGAAGACATTAAAGAGTATCGGTATACGACATCCACCCCTACTCCTGTGTCCAGGCGCTTTGTAACCTGGTCATAAAAAAAGACTAGATTAGCCAGGCACAATCTGCCTGCTACGAACCCGTGCTGGTTCCCCTCAGCATAATTTGTCCTGCCGGGCTCTTGCAAATGTTAGCCTTGATAGTTTTTTCAAAGACTTTGCCAAGGATGGAGGTGAGACTGACTGGCCTATAGTTGCCCAGGTCCTCCTTCCTCCCCTTCTTGAAAATGGGGACCACATTGGCCTTTTTCCAGTCCTCCAGGACTTGGCCCGTGCACCACGAGCATTCAAATATTCCCACCAGTGGCTGTGCAATGACGTTGGCCAGTGCCTTCAGTACCCTCAGATGGAGCTCATCCGGGCCTGCCGACTTAAAGGCATCCAGTTCCTCCAAGTGACTCTGCACCACCTCAGGGTCTACGCATGGCAGTCTGGTGCCTTGCTGCTACCTCTCTACAATCCCAGTGACAGCCTTGTCCTGCTCCTCTCTTAGGAACACTGAGGCAAAGAACTCGTTGAGGAGTTCAGCCTTGTCCCCCCCTGTCCATCACCAATTGCTTCTGCCCATTTAGTAGGGGTCCTATTCCACCCTGGGCCTTCCTTTTACTCCCTATGTATCTAAAAAACAATTTTTTGTTATCCTTTACTTGGGATGCCATCCTCAGCTCCATGGTAGCTTTGATCATAGGTATGTTACCTGCTAGCACTGCTGAAAGCAGAACACCTGGGGCAAGGAGGTCAAACACTTCACCACCATGGCAATGCTGCTGCATCTCAGGAGGCAGTATCCCCTTGCCCTTCTTCCTCCTCAGCCTGGCACCAGTGGAAGCATTCCCAAAAAGAAGTTCCCCTCTCACTCCAAAGCCCCCATCCCCAAGAAGCAGAGGCAGGCCACCCTGGACCAGTGGGGGAAGGTGGAGACAAAGCAGGGCACATTCCCAAGGCGAGCAAGGTCACCCAGAGCACTGGGGAGATGCTTGCTCTGCATGGCCAGCCCTTCTCCTTTGTTGAGTGTCCAGGGTTCGGGCATCTCATGGCACTCATGGTCCCATCCTACCAAGTGCCCGCACACACCACCTTTACCACGACAGTGGTACGCTCCCTATATGAGGCATGCAGGGAGTACTTGAGGGAGGAGCTGCAGAAGGCAGGTCCACAGGTAGCTTTACACTTCACCTTGGACATCTAGAGCAGCGAGGGACGAGATCATGCCTACATCTCCCTCACAGGGCACTGGTGCAATCAGTCAGGCCATCAGTGGGCTCTCCTTCAAGCGGAGGTGATGGATGAGTCCCACACAGCAAGGAAAATCATGGTGGCCATGAACCACATGGTGCAGGGGTGACTCATTGAGCAGGGTGAACTCACCTGCAGGTTCATGGTCACTGACAACAGGGCCAATATGGTGAAGGCAGTTCATGATGCCAACTTTGTTGGCATCCACTGTGTGGCACACGAGTTCCACCTCATAGTCAGGGATGCCTTGGTGGGGGACAGGGCTCCCAGTGATGGCGCCATCACTACTACTATCAGCCAGCTCATTTCAAAATGCAGGAAGGTGGCAGGCTACTTCCACCGGAGTATCAAGGGGAGCAAGATGCTGCGGGACAGACAGGCAGAGCTGAGCATCCCACAGCACAAAATCATGCAGAATGTGGAGACTCAGAACTCCACATACCTGATGCTTGAATGGTTGACCAAGCAACAGAAGGCCATCCATGAGATGGCCTTGCTTGGGGAGATTGGGATCAGCAACCCCCTTAACAAAACAGGGTGGGATACCATCTCTCAGAACCTGGTGGTCCTCAAGCTGTTCCTGGAGGCCACTGAGAGCCTCAGCACTGGTGATGCCCTCCTTATCCAGGTGATCCCCATAATGAAGGAGGTTGAGAATCAAATGGAGAGGTTCCAAGGGATCGATGATCCTGGCTGGGGCAAGCCGCTTTCACCAGAGGTGCAGGCACTGGTGAAGTGGCTGAAGGAGGGCATCAAAAAATGGGTGGATGTGTTGCAGCCCAGTACAGTCCATGTGCTGGCAGGCATGTGTGACCTGAGGGTGAAGGGGAGCATCTACATCAGCAAAACCCTCTATCACTAGACAGAGGTGCTGGTGAACATAGTTAGGGAGGCAGAAGGGCAGAGGCGGAGGGACATGGAAGAAGGGGATCCACTTTCCCATGCCAACACTCCAACCATGAGCCAATCTCCTCTACCACAGCCACTGCCAATGTGGGCCAAGGGCATGGCTTCAATGTTGGGGTTCAGTGGCACCAGACCCCACCATCAATCAGGTAGCACGAAGGCCTTATAGGCTACCTAGCTCACCAAGGATGTGGAGGTGCTGAACTGTGACCCCTTAGCCTACTGGAAAACACAGCCAGGTGTGGCAGGATCTGGCCATGGTTGCCCAGGAACACCTGTCCTGTCCACCGACCAAGTGTTCCAAACAAGAGGGTGTTCAGCATTGCTGGTGATGTTGTGACACCCCACTGCACCTCCTTCTATCTTGGTTTGGTGGAGCAACTGGTGTTCCTGAAGCTGAACCTCCTGATGCTGGGGTTCCCCAAGCTCCATGTGCAGGTGAAGTGAGTGCTACCCTCCTCACTCTGCACATATTGGCTTTTTTTATTTGCTTTCAGAACCATTTAATGCCCTGCTGTCAGAGCTGGAAGTGGCAGTTTAGTTTATCACCAGCCAGGAAGGGAAAAACATCTCTCTGCTGAGCTCCCATGCCAGAAAGAACTTGGAGGTATGGGTGGGGGCTATGGGAAAGGAGGAGCCCCAGGTCCTTGGCATGACCTAAAACTGCATCCTGCCAGGGTAGGTAGGCCTGGTGGGACTGCCAGTGGCATGGCAGTCCCCAAGAAATGCCAGGACTGTAAACTTCCCTGGTGAAAGGCAGGTAGGGGGCACCTGATAACCTCCAGCCACTGCCCGCACACAGTCCTGGCTGGGGAAAGACCTGTAAGATCTTTGAGAGGCCTGAGGCTTAATGGTTGCAGTGGGCTTGTGAGGATGAGAACAGGCAGGTGGCTCAGATTTGACTTGAGGTACCCTCAACTGGTCTGTACTCGGGCCAGGACCCAAAGGGGGATCTAAGGGCCAGGGCCCACGGCAAGAAATGCCCAGAGCTTGGGATTCTGACTGGCCTGAAGGTAGGACAAGGGCCTAAGGGGGAGCCAAAGCTCCCGGAGAGGGGACCACAGCTAGAGGGGGTGAAGGATGCAATCTGCAACACATGGGCCACAGTGTAGGGAAGGTACAGAGCTGAGGAATGGATGTCACCCCTACACATCAGGGGCCTAAATTCCCAACCTCTCACCTGGGTAACAGTCAATCAGTTTTCTATCAAGGTGTGGAAGGTGAAAGAGAGGTGGGTGTTTGGCCCAGAAACAGGTGGGCAGACCAAGATCTAGCCAGCACTAGGAAGGCCCCTTGTTACAGTGTACCATCCCTGCTGTATTTTCTATCCCACCCTACCTTAACACATCAAGTTTTGCTTTCAACAGTTTGAGGGGCGGTTTCACAGAAACGCCTGCACCTATCTCCTTGAAACATGGTAGGCTTCATGCCCTCAGAAGGGGCTACCATTCCTGCTGCATTTATCCCATTCTGCCATAACATGCACAAGTGATACGTGTTTTACTTTCAGAAACTTGAGGTGCACATTCACAGAAATCCCTGCACCTAGCTCCTTGAAACTTGGCAGGCTTCAGGCCCTCAGAAAATGCTACCATGCCTGCTGTTTTCATCCAAATCTGCAAAAAAAATGAAAAAGTTATAGGTATTTTAGTGATTCCCCATTATAGTATCTGGCTGAATCACCGAATCAGCACCAAATCTTCGAATCTGATTCAGCCTAATTGAATTGGAACAGTGATTCAAATCACCAAATTGAATCACTGTCCCTCTGAATCAGCTGTATCTGCATCTAAGTTGAATACTTGCTGTTTTGCACAGGCCTATCTCTGACTACCCATATAGATGTTAAGGTATTTTTTAGTGCTGGCATTGTGGGAATGGAAAACATTGAAAACAGTTTTGTCAGGACTCAGTGTAAACCACCATGTGGTGCAGTAGTCTGCCAGATTTGTTGCATCTTCATTCAGGGTCTGGTCCAGAGCGTGGAAAGATGGAGCTCAAGTGGCGCAACAGATGTCATCAGCATAGATAAACTTGCAGGATGTGGTTGCTGGTAAACCATTCATGTATAAATTAAACAGGGTTGGGGCCAACACTGAGCCCTGTGGAAGTCCATTGGCTTGTCTCCTCCATGCGCTTGTCCCCTGCCCCTGAATCATCTGTTACGGAGGAGTGTTTCAATGACTATAACAACCCAACTTGGAAGTACTCTTAACAGCTTTAGAAGCAGGCCAGTGTGCCATACTGTGTCACAGGCAGCTGTAAGGTCCAGTAGCACTACGTCTATCTTCCGGTTCTTCTGAAAACCATTTTCAATGTAGGTGGAAAGTGCCAGTACTTGTTCACATGCACTGCAGCCCTTGCAGAATCCAGATTTGAAACCCAGTGGGTTGAAACCCAGCTACAGGTGGTCAGTGGTCAATAGTCTGCTAGCCTGGAAGGCTAGGAGACATCTGAAACTGATGTGTAGTTAATGAGGGTGGAGCCACAAAGAGGGAAAGGAAGGGGTGGGAAGAGAAAGAGAAAATCTTTTGACACTTTCAATCTTTATCACAAAAACATTTAAAACAAAATGTAGATGTTCAAAAATATATATAATTCCAAGGGGATGAGCATGAAACACTTGTCAGAAACAAAAAGACCATATCAGAGATTGAATCCCCCTTCCTTCACTAGCCTTTATGGGTTACACATCTAGAAGCAGCTATCCACTTTAGAATGTCCCTTGGTGGCCCAGCGTAACACAAACTGATCTGTTTTGTTGCAGGAAGTGTCCAAATCCAAATGTGACATTCACTTGGACCAAGAAGTTGAAGAGTTGGAGGATATTGTCGGACCCAGCTCCTGTGATCTGGTTTCTGCAACTTGTCAGATTCACCATCTTGGCCTGGCCTAGCAGGAAGTTGGCTTGGCAGGTCATGCTCCTGTTGGCTTTTCAGTGCACAATAGAAAAGATGTACACAGTTTTGGAGAAGTCCAAATCCAGCATGTCAAAGAAACCACTGAGGGAAGCAAAGAACTTCCAGCAAAGAAAGCCAGACAGACAGGGCTGAGTTGAAGAGGTGAATCAGCACGATGGTGTATAACCAGACCAATGAAATGAGGCTTCCAGAGGAAAGACTTGGCACTCCCTGCAAAACTAAGTTATGGATTAAGGGCTTCTGCATCAGCTCTGGAAATGACAGACACATTCCATAGGGCCTGGGCTGGAAGGAGACCCTCCAGGCTCAGGCAAGGCTGAGGTTGAAGAGCGGTGGGACACCCCAGCCAAGGCAATCAGGATCCAAGAGGAAAAGTTCCCAATCAAGGTTGGGTAGTTCCCTACTCTGCACAGGAAAGTGAAGGACAGCCAGCACCAGGGAAAGGTTTCACCAGTGAAGAGCAGGTGCTAAAAACTTTCAGGTAGAAGACAGCTATACTGCTTGCCAGTTCACTCATTGGTGGGCAGCTAGTGGACAGCCTGCTGAAGCCAGTCATGTCTGTTCCAGAAGAAGCCCACAAATGAGCTTCCAGAGCCTTTCAAGCAGGGTCATCTTCCAGGTTGTGGATGACCAGCTTCAGTAGGAAAAGCTGGGCAGGCATAACTGTAGTTGTGCCTCATCCTCTTTACTAAGTCCTTCCAAGTCTTGGCTAGATAATTCAGTGGGGCTAGAAAATGCCCAGGGCTTTGAAAACATTGCAGCACCAAGACAGTCCCTTAGGCAGGTGCCCAAGAGAAACGTGTTGCTTTTGGCCCAGTTGATACAAGTGGAAGAGGCATTCTCATAGGCCCGCTGACAATCAAGGACTGGATGTCACTCTCACTGCCACAAAAACAACCATATTATCAGCATACTCTGTCACCTTAACTGGGACTGGGACTGAGACTGACAGGATGGTCAGGCTTATTAGGCACCACCACAGCACATGGAGCAATGGTTCATTGGTTAGGGCCTAGAGCATTCCAGAGATGGGGCAGCCCTGTCAGATGCCCCCACATGCTGGGAACAATGCACATAGTGCTCCATTCACCTTCAGGAAATTAGAGGTGTCCTGGTACAGAAGTCAGATTGTTAATGTGAAGAGGGTCCCAAAACCAAAGGTTTCCAGAGCTTGGAATAAGAAGTCATGGTTGACCCCATTAAAGGCTTTCTCTTGATCCAGCGAGACAAGGCCAGTGTTCATGCTGAGGAGTTCTGTGGTTGCCAGAAGGTCATGTAGCAGAAACAGGTTGTCCTTTTTGGTTCTGCCAGCTACAAAGTAGCTCTGTTCAGAGCATATGACTGAGGCCATTTTAGACCAGTTGGCCAGGAGTCTGGTCAGGATTTTGTATTCAGTACACAGTTGCTAACTCTTAATGTCACCAAGATCCCCGTTCTTGGGCAACAGCATGAGGGCTGCCCTTTGGCAGATGACTGATAGATCCTATCTTTTAGGCTGTCCTGGAAGACACACAGGAGGGCCTGGCTGAGAAGAGGCCAGAAAAATGTAACATGTAATCCATCAAGGCTTAGCACTTTTCCCCATGGTGAAGCCCTTAATAGCAGCAGTCAGCTCTTCCAAGGACAGCTCCTGCTCGAGCTTGTCAACCACACGCATGCAGAGCTTAGGAAGGTCCTTGTGCAGGTGCTGAATGGCCTCTGGGTGGGCAGGCTCAGCTGCAAACAATTCTATGTAAAAGCTAGCAGCATGTTTTTAGATCTTGGCAGGATCCATGAGCATTTGGCCCAGTGGAGTTTAAAGATAGTCAAGGATCTTTTTTTCTGATGCCTTTTTTGAGAGAGAAAGACACTGGAAAGGCCAGGTGGCCAGTTCATGGTCCTGGAGTGAAGCACAGAGCTAGAAAGCTTCATTTTCTTGCCTGAAGGAAGGCAGCATGTTCTTGTTTGCTCGTTTGTTCCTTTTGTTTCCCTGATTTGGTTTACTTGTTTATTATGGTTGTGGAGTTTCTCCAAGAGGAATAAAAATGTTGTGAAAGCCCAAACAGAGTGTTATCTGACCTTGGTAAGGAAGCTGGATAACTTACACACTTACAATGTCCTTATAATGAAGGCTCACTAAGATTTCTTTCTTTTTTTTTTTTTTTTGGAGGTAAATCACTTTACTGGGATGGAAAGAAATTCTCCTTGACATGGATACACATCGTCTATGGAAAAGAGATCACATGTAATAAAAAGGCAAGGCTGTATTTGCATGTGACATTTTCTCTTCTCTTTCTCTCTTTCAGGCCTTAGCCCCTAACTAAGGATGCAGAATGAATAATTGTGACCTTTGACTTAGAGGCTGTGGTCTGATCTATATAAAAATGGCACACATTGTAATTGAAAGGGAGATCTGTGAATTACATTTAAAATTAAACCTAACTGACTCTTTCTCTCTCTGTCCTTTTGTTAAAGGTATTCCTTCTATTGTAGAGAGCCTAAAAATGCCATAAGAATTACATGATTTTACAGAGGGACTTAGTCTGTTGCTTACAGTACTGAATTTTTTTGGAAGGGATGAGGGGGATAGAGAGGAGGTTAGCATTCACAGTAGTTAAAGAGTGCTCATACTATTCCCATTTCAGCTTCACTGTCTTTTTACTTTAAAGTCCTAAATTAATGGTATCTCTTCTCACTTAAAATTAAGTGCATTTGTGGTATAGGAACAGGCAAATATTAGAGAGAGTGTGATCAGTAAGAAGTCATCTACTAGGTGTGTGGGATGTGTCCCAGAATTAAACTGTTCTGGAAGAAATTTGGAGACATTATGAAGGAAATAACAGGATGTTAATTATCAACTTTTTAGGCCAGGCACAGATATTATGATGTTACTGATATAAGTGATCAGAAACTGGCCTATATTCATGACATAACAGAAATTTGATACACACAAACTGTTTAAAAATGGCAGAACCCATCTAAGATTTGAACCCCCCTCCCCACGAAAGGCTGAAAAATTGCTATTGATCTAAACTACCCCACTTAGAGAAAACTGCACAACTTACACAAATTCTGCTCCAGGCTTTTTGAATGTCTGTACCTAGCCTTAGTGTTCCTATTAAACCTTCCTGAGATGTATGCAACATATAAGTGGCATAGGGAATTGATCATTCATCTTTTAATGGTTGCAAGAATTACAAAAGCCTGGAAGAAAAGTGACACCCCTAAAATTATAGACTGTTTTCAAAAAAGTTTAGGAAGTTCTAGCAATGGAAAAGTTGTCCTATCAAGTCAATGTTCTATAGTGAAGAAGGAAAAAGCTGCTTACTTAGCTAGTGGGATTTTATGGAATTTTCAAAAAAAATTAAAACCTGTCTCTTCCCTCTAAACCACAGCATTTGAGAAACATTTTGAACATTGAAATGCAAATCCCATGAGTGAACACTTGAAATAAACTTAGAATAAATTTAAAACTTAAACACAGAGATGAGAAGAAGATAATGATATTTGTGCAATGAAGGGTTTCAGGGAAAAGGAGGGAGTGAATTATTTTACATAGGTGAAGCAATACAGGTGCTTGGCATTAACAGAAGTACTGAGGAACCATTGGAGTCTCGGGGGAGGAGAGGAAGAGAATACAAGACTTCTGTGGACATTGATTTGGGTTCTGGTAGCACTGTTGATAGAAGATTAATGTCTGTCTTTGTATAGATTTGGGGTGATTGGATGTGTTTTTGAATATTAAATCTATTATTTTCTGGGTTGGATTCATTAATAACATGTTTTTAAAAGGACAAAAAAGGAAAAGGCTAGGGAGAAGTCTAAAATAGAACTGGAACCATTAGCTTTTACTATTCCACCTCCTTACAGAAAATGCTCTAGGGAACATCACTCTGTATTATTTAAAAGCCCAGACTAGTTGGGAGGCATGATTCTTGCCTTAGAAGTCTTGTCAGAGCACAAACACTCCTTGAACGGTATCATGGAAAATACTGCATAATGACTCTTGTCAGGAAAGCTGCTGGGAAACCTTTTTTTTAAAAAAAAAAAAAAGGGTGGTGTCCTCTGTACTGTCTGTGAACCAGAATAGTTCATTATTTTGCTCAAAGCTTTATAATAATTCATTCTTTCTGGATATAATACCCTTCCTCTTATCTCAAAGAGTTTTACGTTATTTTAGACTCAGAACTCCCCTAAGAGATGGGACAGTATTATTATTCTCCTTTTACAAACAGGAGAAGTGAAGTGTATGACTTGTTTGAGGCTATACACTGAGCCAATAGCATAGCCACTGACCCAAGTATACTGACCAGTGGTCCTTTATTTTCATTTCTATCCTACACTGTGTTCTCAAAGTAAGGAAAGAATTCATTGTAAGGTTCTGTCTTTTGGGCTAAGTACAGACATTCAAAAAACCTGAGCCTGAATTGATTCAATCTTTGCAGGTTAGTCTAAACTGCATAGATTGAACTGATTTGCAAGTGAACACACATTGACTTTTGAGTCCAGAAATTCAGTCACATGCCTGCAGTGGCTCAGACTAGAACCTGGGGGACAGTAGAGGGAGCCCTCCCTTCCCTTGCTCAGGAGTCACAAGACTGGAGGGAAGTTGACTGGAATAGGGGGGGAAGCGGGGGAAGGGGCTACCTAGAAGCTGAGTACAATTGGGGAGGGGTTTTAACCCCCCCCCCAACCTGCAGGGACCCCAATCAGGGTGTTCCTGGAGAGGGAGGGGGAAGCAGCCCTTTCCAAGCTTGTCTCCAAGGGGGCAGGGGGGGCAGGGCTAGACACCAGCCAGGGCAGCACCTGAGGAAACAGTGGGGCAGGGAGGGGGATTAAACTCCCTTGTTTCCCCTCTCACCCACTGGCATGGAGACCCCAGCTAGAGTCTGCCTGGCTTTCTGCCCATGTGGTCACTTGTGTGGTGTGGGGCGTGGCCAGAACCAGTGGGCATGGCTGGGGCTGGGGCTGGGGCTGGGGCTGCTGAGCTGCGCCAGGACAGCCCATGGGCACTGCTGAGGGCAAGCGCAGACGAGCCGGCCTGGGCTACAGGGGCAGGGCCCTTCCTAGCCAGCTGTGGCCATGGGAGCTGTGTGCAAGGCTTGCTTCCGGTTCCCCATGCACAGGCTGGGCCAGGCTGTCATGGAGGCACAGCCAGCTGGGAAGGGCTCTGCCCCACAGCCTGACCCAGCCAGACCTGGGCCAGCCCTTCCACACCCACCCTCAGCAGCGCCAGCAGACTGGCTGGCTCAGCTCTGCCACCCCAACCCCAGCCCCAGCCTCAGCCCCAGATGAGGTAGGTGGATGGCAGGGCCGTGATCACTGGCATCTGGCCATGCCCCCACCCCTGCCACTGGAGTGGTGAGGGGGAGGACAACCCTAACAGGGGCTGCTCCACCTGCAGTCCCCAGGAGGAGAGGGGAGGGAGAGGGAATAACCCCCCTCCCTGCCCCTTTGCCTTAGGAGGCTATGCTGGCCAGCATCTGGCCATGCCCCTGCCCTTGCTCCAGCCAAAGAACAGAAGGGTAGGGCCAGCCCTGCTCTGGAGCAGACAGCCCAACCCAGCCCAGTCCATGGCTGAAAAGCATGCTGGGGGACTCTGTTATAACTTAAACCAGGAAAGGATCTGTGTGATTTGAGCTCCAAAAAGCTTCCCTTATATTAAGAAACTTAAGAAAACCAATCTATCTTATGTTGGAAAAATAAAAGATGGCCTGATCATAGCACAGGTACCCACTGTTAGTAGATAGGACTTTACTGCACCAGAAAAATGCAGAAAAATAAATAGTTGTTGGAAAATACAGTCAAATTTGACTATAAATAGGGTGCACCTTTTTTAAAGAATGAGTGCAATCAACCACTGCAACAATTTTGATGACTTCTCCATCACCTGAAGACTCTAAGTCAAACCTATGTATCTTTAAAATACTTGTCATATCTCAAATATAAATTATGGGATTGATGTAGAAATTATTGGATGAAATTCTATGGCCTGAATCATACAGAAAGTGAAAACAGCAAGTGATATTGTTTAGATCTAGATAAGGTTTTGAGTGCACATTGCCTGGAAAAGAATGCCCTGTATTTGAAAGCTTGTCTAAATCTATCCCAACAACAAGGTTGGTTCAATAAAGATATCACTCATAAAAATCTTTTCCTCTCCTCTTTCATATCCATCATAACAGCTGGTAAAGCTGTGCATTTAGTTATGCATTTATCAGACACTGGTGGGTATTACATTTATAAACTGAATTTGGACAGTCTAAGGGACTGTATTTAGGGACCCTCCTAGATCTATTTGGACGCAGCTTCTCTGGCCAGCAATAAAGCCTCTTCCTGGGGCAGCTAGGATGCACATTTGAGTCTGGCTGCTTCCCTTACTGGACATTAATGGGCCATTACTTATGATTTCCCACCTTGAAAGACCCATTTGAGCAAACCAAGCAGACATTCATATGGCTCATTATCTTACATAGCAGGGAAAACTGCAAATGACAAACCTCTTCAAACTATCCATAATAGCTTTGTTGTAAAACACAAAGCTATAAAGTCTAATATCTTACAGTCTGTCAGGGCTAGAAATACATGCTTTTTCCTTTTGGAAGTGAACAGGGAATGGCTGTCCTTTGTTATCTCCTAGCCATAATGGCTTATAAGATATTGCACCTTGTAAAGCTGTCACCAGCATAGGACTGAGCATTGATTTCCATCAGTGCAAGCAGATGAGAAAACTGCACTTCTGTGGTTTTAAAAGCACAGCTTTTCTAGAGGCTTGTAATAAAGCTGTTTTGGCAGAATATAACTTGTGGGCAGAGTAAAGGTGAGGTGGTTTGAAAGGTGCATGATAAAAGCAGTTCTGTTATATGGCATTACTTGAACTTAATGTGCAGAATGTGGGTGGTTTGTCTAAGCACACATAAAGACACCAGCTCAGCACTAGAGGAGCTCTTTTTAAAGAAGGAACATATCATAATGCTGAAAAAAATATATCACTGACTTTACAGTTCACATTGCTCTGCCTGCTGAAGCTAATTTCCTCAGGTGGTATAAATCAGCATAGCCCCACAGACATTACTGGCATGGTGATGCTTTAAAGGTGGTCAGGATAGGTATCTTTGCTGAACATTTTGTTTGTTTGTTTGTTTGTTTTTTGCCAAAGGGATTGAAATAATAATAATATCAATGTCTAGCTTCAGCCAATGGGTGAAACATGCAGGGCAGAGGACTGTGTAGGACAAAAGGAAATGCTCATCTGGGGCAAACTGTCACAGCTTCATTGACCTTCATGGAATGACAACAATTCAAACCAGCCAAGAATCTGTGCCCAGAGGACTTCAGATAGGTTTCATTTTAAAACTCTGTGCTACGGGAATGTATAAGCACCAGGCTACAAAGATGTATGAAAAGTAAACATGTACTTTGCAGGTAAAAAATAGAAGGTAACACCTCAGCAAAAAAACCACCCAAAAACGCCAAACCCCATCCTCCCACCTTCTCCCACAACACCGATCTTTAATGTTCACATAGTTTCTGATGCTCACAATAGGTTGTTGTGTAGTAAAGCTGAGGGTGCTCGATAAAAGCTGAATAAGGCAAGATCTGAAAAAACTCAAAATTGTATTTTTAAAAGCCCGTTATAAAGAACAGGCTATTCAGGAAACCCCAAAATGCTGTTCTGCACCTTTGCAAAAGTTTAGACTTCACATTTCAATCTCAGAAATGAGTAACAGAGAGCAACAGGGCTTATCTTTTCACTTCCCAACCTCACTCCCAGCTTTTTAAGTAACAGCCTAGGCTTCATTCTAGAATCACAAATTGAATTCAGCTGAACAGCTGGAGTGAATTTGGCCTCTAGTCCCCTCATGCTCAATAAATAGAGTGGATTTAACCAGCTACAAAAATTATTTCAACTGAGATCTGGAAAGCACAGCAGAGTGTGGTCAATGTATCTAACTATACAAACCAAATATATTACTTCATATTCTCTTCCCCTAAAAATATAATGAAATATATTAACTGAGGATTATTCAGCCTTTCTAGTCTAGGAAGTCAGGCAGTAAAAGTCTAAATGAGGATGTCATTGCAAAAAAGTGAAATTGACCTATTCATTGCTTTCCAGCCCCCTTGGTTAGTCTTAGCTCTCAGAAATGATACGTAGCCCCTGGACATGCAACACACAGATCAATACAAAACTAATCTTACTAGAGACTGTAAAGACTGCACAGAATAACTTGTTCTTACCACTTCATAAATTATTTCATCTGTTAGGTTTCAGGGCTTGTCATCTACTTGCTTCTTTCAGCCAGATACGGAGTTCCCAAGTGACTAGCTTTCTTCCATTTGAAATTAAAGATTTTCATATCAGAATGAAATGCAAAACTCACTGAATCTCATCAACCTGACATTAAATTAAATTATGACAGATACTAGATATTTTCCTGTCACTTACCCTGTGTTCTGCCAATCTCCATTATTTTCAGCATATAGCTTGACACAGATTGGCTGCACATAGAAGAATGGTATAAAACCCTTGCTAAGACTGAAGACTTGGATGTAAGATACTGTACAGGCACTTCCCTGCCTGGAGTCCCATTTTTCTTTTTCCCATTTGAATATTTCTTACTCTTTTTCTTATTCTATTCTTTTTCTAGTCAGAACTGACCATCTACTATGGGAATAAGTTAGACTGTGACAAATTTGTCCTTATATCTGACTGGCAGAGGCTAAGAGACAGGATAGGAAATAATGTGTTTGCTATCATCTAAGGAACAGAGAAACAGATGTGACATCAGACACACAGAAGGTGAACATCTGGTCCATGAAACCATAGTAATCTAGGCAAAGTAGGCAAATTTGCTGCCCTGTGGAGACCTTTCCTCGTCACTGTCCAAGCAGACAAATTGCTGTTCTTAGTGACTCTTTCTTCCAGCAGAGATAGGCAAAATGTTACAATTACCCAAAAAACTGTTCCTTGATCCAAAATCCACCATAAACTGTGAGTGATATATGACATATACTCTCATTATGAAAAAAAGTTTATGAAAAGCAATGGGATAAATTAGAGGTAAGAGAGAAAGGAATATTTCCTGGTTCAAAAGGGTGTGATATTCAATTATTAGATCCATTTTAATAAATACACGTATTCATAGATTTTTTTACAACCAGAAGGGCCATATTGAACAAGTCAATCCCAACCCTGCAGTTGATCCAAAAAAATATCACTTACAAGACTCCTTGTTTCTCACATATTTCCTGGACCATCATGACTACAACCTCATTGCAACACTACCACATGAAAAATAAATTATTTTGGATGGCTCAGCTAGGGACTATGTGAGACTTGTACAAACCTACATGGAACTTTGTGGGTGGAATGGAGGTTGTAAGAGAAAAGAGTTGGTAGGGTGACCTAGAAACCTGGTCTGTTTCCAGATGGTCAGAATGCTAGCTGCAGTTGCAGCATCTCCATTATCTGTTGTTTTAGGAATGACATTTAGTTTTAGAAACATTCTCTCCAGTTGTGTCTTTAGATTTTGAATTTCCCATGAGCTCTGTTAGGCAACATATCATATAGAACTTCTGCCAGATACCCAGTCAAGGCTAACATAAATACATGCACTCAATCATTCTCTTTATCTCTTCCCCTTTCAAAGGTCCCTCTGCTGCTGTCTCCTTGTTTTATTCCCCAGCCTTAAAGAAGAGAGGACTAAAAAAGCATATTCCCCTTTCAAAATCCTTTTTTTCTGACCCCTCTGGTTCCTGGGTGCTTATCTTTTAAGTCTTTGTCTAGATTAATTGTGCCCCACTCTATAGGGTCAGCAATTAACTGTCCATCAGCAGTGATGAAAGGGGGAAAGCTTCCTCACACAAATTTAATACCAGTTAAAGCCACAACCCTTGATATACAAACTGCCTCTCTCTCTGTTGCCTCATGGTTCATTTGCAAACATATTCATTTACCCCCAAGGAAGGGAGAAGAATGAGCAGCGTGTGCCATGCAGGATTTTCAAAAAGTGTCTTGACGCCCATCTCGCGGGGGTCATCTGATCACAGCAGTCTTTCCTGCCCAAGTGCAAGGAGGCTGGACCAGATGATCTGTAAGGTCTCCCCCCCCCTTTCCTCCCCCCCGCCCAAGCCCTTAACAACTATGCAACTAGGAGGGCACTGAACAAATTTAAGATTTGATTTTATGATGAGTACACATTTCAGGAAAAGAGTCAGTCCTGAGAAAAATCAAGGAGTACATCTGTTGACCTGTCATGAATTTCCAGTTGAGATCAGCATAAGGTATGCAAAAACTACCATGATGAACAACAGAAAGTGACTCTAAAGCCTCATGAAATCTCATCCTGACAAAGAAAATAAGATTGGAATAGACCTGTATATATTTAAAGACAAAAAATACATTGCCCCAATAGATTTCATCCAGTTTTTGGGAGGGATGGATGAGGAAACTGAAGGCATATTTTGCAAAAGTATAACATATTTGACTTGATGACCAGGTACACACATTACACTTTTACTGGTATAAGTGATCAGAAACCAGTCTATACCCATAACAGAACAAAAGTTCAGCATACAAAATGTGTCTATACCTGTAACAGCACAGAAGTTGGGGGCTGACAGAAGTGACATTTTGTCATGTAATTGGCCACTGAAAGCGCTCTCCAGCCATGCACTGACAGAAGTGCACGGCTACAGAGCACTTTAAAAAGTGCCCAATCATGCAACAAAAAAACCCTTATTACATTACAAAGTGGAATGCCTTCATTAACTTCTATTAGTGCATGCTGGGAAGACGGCTGGGCTGAAGCAGCCTAGTACCATCCCTGGTGCTTTTTTCAGGATGGGACTGAGGGAAGAGAAGAGAGGGAGTTCTGTTTGGGACTTACCCTACCTCTCTGGAGGGTGGGGCGGGTGGACTGAAGTCCCTCTGAGGTGGAGGGACTCCAATCCACCTGCCCCCCAACTCCATCACAGGCTGGGCAAACCCCAGAATGGACCTCCCTCCCCTGCTTTCTCCTCCTCCATCTTGAGACAGCACCAGAGCTGGGGGCAAGGCTAGGGGAGAGAGGCTGCAGAGACACAGCTTCACTTGCTGGATCAGCTCCAAAGTGGAGCTCAATCCCCCACCTTCCCAACACAACAGTAAACTTCTCTTTGGTTGGGAGTGCCAATCTAAAACATGGTGCTTTCTGTGAAGTACTATGTGTTAGACCAGGGAGCTTCCTGTTCACACATCTGTCAGCACCCATAGACTGATTTAAACTGGCAAAACCCAGTCTAAGATTTCCCCCAAAGAGTAAATGTGTATTTTGTTTGCTACTGATCTAAATTATACAACTTAAAGAAAAAGGCATAACTTATATTGATTCTTTCTTGGGCTTTTTGAATGTCTGTACCTAGTCAGTATGTTCAGACAATAAATCAACAGTGATTGAATTCTTTTTCAATGTAATTCAATGCTAAATGGGATTTTAAGAAAAAAAAATGCTCTCCCCTGAGTATTCACAAAACAACAGGAAGGCAGAGACAGTGGATAGGAGATCCAAGATTCTATTTCCCATGATGAGTAATAGGCTGAAGCTCTGCAGAGGAATGAATAATAGTACAGAGAAGCAGGTAAGACAACCTAACACTATGCAGGTAGCTTGCTAAAACAAACAAGCCTGAGCCTACTTCTTACAGATAAGCAGATCTGGATTCAAGCATGAGATAGCCACACAAAGCATAAAGACAATAATCCAAGCTGCATTAGTGCATGGGACAGAGGTCATGTGAGGTTGGTACAGTCCCAGGACAGCAGTGGAAGTGAAACCAAGATATCTTCAGAATAGCATCAGCCAACAGGCATTCCCAGAGGTGGGGCCAGGACCAGTACAGTGAGGTCTTAATCTCAGCCATCAGCTTATCTGATGCAAGAATCAGAAGAAATGAGGTATATGAGTAATAGAGAAGACCAAGAAGACAACCATTATCAGAATGGAGGCAGTCACAGGTTGGATGTAAGCCCTTCACCAACATACAAGGAGAGTAAGATTGCTTTGAAGACCAATGAACTTGAAGGACTAAAAAACCCTCAATGGCCTGGTAGTAAAGGCTGTACCCTTACAGTGATCTATGTGCTAGTAACAACAAACCCCAGCTACTTAGTGAATGCTTCCATGGAAGTTATCAGAACAAAAAAGAACATTGTGGATGCATCTACACATGCCATTAGTGCACATGAATAAAATTGGGAGTTTACTGCTCCAGAGTTTATTGCTCCCAGGCACTGTGTCTGCATGTGCGCCGAAGAGTGTAGCATGTTAAGCCAGGTCAAAGGAACCCCAGCTGGCAGGAGGTCCAGAGGATCAGCCTGCAAGCCTGGGGCTGCTCCCTCTGGATCAACATGCTGTAGAACGGCTGGCTGAGACAGAAGACAGCATCAGTGTGGGGTTAGCTGCAAGACAGCCCCCACACTGAAGCACCCTCATGCCCCAACTTAGCTCCTCCAACATCTATTCATGCACTGCTGCAAAGTAAAAAACTCCACAACAGGATAGTACTTTTATTTACAAGTACTATCCTGCTGCGAAGTAATTTACTCCAGCCTAATAGAGACAAAGGTGTAGACGTGCAATGTTTACTATTCAGCTAATTAGTCAACTGCACAGTAAACTTCTCTTGCAGATGTGTCCTGAAAGAAAAGATGGGGGAACGTATATGTAGCTTATAGGCAAGAGAAGAAAGAAGGAAGTGTTGGAGAACTATCAGGAATGATTGCCCAGTTATGGTAACTTCCTCTTAATAAACACCTTTAATAAAGGCCCAGTTCAGATTTAGAAATATGGGGTGGATCCTCTTGAGTGCGCATGTGCAGTTTGCAGGACCTCAAAGCCATTTGAGGGTTGCACCCAGAGAGTCGTGGTGGATGGGTCGGTCTCGACCTGGAAGGGTGTGGGCAGTGGGGTCCTGCAGGGCTTGGTCCTTGGACCGATACTCTTTAATGTCTTCATCAGTGACTTGGACGAGGGAGTCAAATGTAGTCTGTCCAAGTTTGCAGATGACACAAAGCTATGGAGAGATGTGGACACGCCGGAGGGCAGGGAACAGCTGCAGGCAGACCTGGACAGGTTGGACAAGTGGGCAGAAAACAACAGGATGCAGTTCAACAAGGAGAAATGCAAAGTGCTGCACCTAGGGAGGAAAAATGTCCAGCACAACTACAGCCTAGGGAATGACCTGCTGGGTGGCACAGAGGTGGAAAGGGATCTTGGAGTCCTAGTGGACTCCAAGATGAACGTGAGTCGGCAGTGTGATGAAGCCATCAAAAAAGCCAATGGCACTTTATCGTGCATCAGCAGATGCATGACGAATAGGTCCAAGGAGGTGATACTTCCCCTCTATCGGGCGCTGGTCAAACCGCAGTTGGAGTACTGCGTGCAATTCTGGGCGCCACACTTCAAGAAGGATGCGGATAACCTGGAGAGGGTCCAAAGGGCCACTCGTATGGTTAAGGGCCTGCAGACCAAGCCCTACGAGGAGAGACTAGAGAAACTGGACCTTTTCAGCCTCCGCAAGAGAAGGTTGAGAGGCGACCTTGTGGCTGCCTATAAGTTCATCACAAGGGCACAGAAGGAAATTGGTGAGTATTTATTCACCAAGGCGCCCCCAGGGGTTACAAGAAACAATGGCCACAAGCTAGCAGAGAGCAGATTTAGATTGGACATTAGGAAGAACTTCTTCACAGTTCGAGTGGCCAAGGTCTGGAACGGGCTCCCAAGGGAGGTAGTGCTCTCCCCTACCCTGGGGGTTTTCAAGAGGAGATTAGATGAGTATCTAGCTGGGGTCATCTAGACCCAGCACTCTTTCCTGCTTATGCAGGGGGTCGGACTCGATGATCTATTGAGGTCCCTTCCGACCCTAACATCTATGAATCTATGAATCTATGAGGCACCACAAACATCATGTGGTATATATGCACCCATGCACCATGCTGCCAACTTTCAGCATGGCAGTTTTTTCTGACACTGGGAGATCCCAATGTCAAGAAAATCCACTGCTAAAAAAAGTGGTACAGCCCATGTGGCAGCAATGTGCACCACCAGAAACCAGAGCCTGGCCAGCCAGAGCCACATTCTGGCTGCCAGCCAGGCTCCGAACAGACAGCTCAGTGCTGCTGCTGCCCTAGGAGGCCCCCAGGACTCCAGGTAAGGCTTCTGGGGCCGGCAGAGGTGCTGGGTCCAGCCTTCCCTACTCCACCCAGGTCCCTTTGCCATGTACTGGAGCATACATGTAGGGGCATGCCTAGGGACAAACAGCAGTGTCACAAATACATCTTCTTCTTTCCTTGCATGTCCCATCTAAATGAGATCACTGTTGCAGATCCTGGCTCTCCATCAGCTTCAGTTATATGTTTCTTCCAACTCTTTCTCTCTCATGTCCCTCTCCACTATATCTCTCCATCTCGCCTTTGGTCTCTTTCTTCCCCTTCTCCCTGATACTGCCATTCTTCCAGAGTCCTTTGAATATGCTCATACCATGCCAGTATTCTCCTTTGTACTTTTTTAGATGCTTCCGCTACCTTCACCAATCCTCTGTTTCTCATCAATTATCACATTTCCAACATCAGGTACCTCAGAGAAATCAAAGTGCATATATTCTGTTTTGGATACACTAACCTTCATTTGTACTCCCTCTAGCACGTCTCTTCATTTGTCTCATCCAGCTTGCACTTCCTCTAAACTCTCAGTGCAAATGACCAGGTTGTCCACAAACATATTCCAGGGTGGTCTCCTTCTTATTTGTTCAGTAAGCACATCCATCATGACAGCAAACAGGAACAGGCTCAAAGTTGACCCTTGATGTATGCCCACTTTCATCTCAAATATTTTGTCTCTCCTGAACTGCTTCTCACTTTCATTGTACATTTTCAGTACATGTCCTTGATGGTTCTGACATATTTCTCCAGAACCTCCTTAACTCTCAGACGCTCTCATATTTCCTCCCTGGGTACATGATTGTAGGATTTCTCCAAGGCTATAAAAACAACCTTCCCTGTATTTCTCCATTGTCTGTCTGTCCCATGAGGCAGGAGACCCCTCCCCCAGCATGGGTCACAGTGGAGACAATGCACCACAATGCCAAGAAGAAAAGCTCTGGGAACAGGGCAAACTTATTACCCACAGGCACTGCTGGGCCAGACGAGCATCAGAGGGCTGGAGCACCTGCATGGTTCACCAGCCACTTTTCTCTGCAGCTGGGGCTGGTGCACACCGATGACATCATCAGAGAAGACCAGCTGGCAAGGATAAAAGACAGCAGTGGGAAGGCAGCAGGGGAGAGTGCAGCAGAGGGCCAGCTGCAGGACCACACCACTGGGATGGACAGAGACCCCGGACATGGCCAAGGGGGCCAAAGAGGGACCCAACCAGATGGTCCAAGGCCTGATTTAAAGGGCCACACCACCCGGGACAGTGGGGAGGTGGCTAGGAGGGGGACACCAAGGGACAGGGAACCTGGCAGACACAGGACACGTGAGTGGGGAGTGGGCAGAGACCCCACCCTGGAATTTTGCTTCTTTAGTTATACTTTAATTATCTTGAAACACCTCCTAGGGTCAGAGGGAAGGCCACAGGGCAGATGCTGAGGGTTGCTCAGAAAAGCCCAACGCAGAGAGGCTAGGCCCACCAGTGAGGCCATCACCCCACCCTGGGCAAACCTGGGCAGTTAGAAGAAAGACTGTTGCGAGCCCTAAGGTCCAGAGGGGCAGAGAGGGAGGACAAAACCACATTGAGGCAGGGCTGAACCACCCATCATTCATAGGCACCAATAGGCTGACACATTGCTGGGGTATAGGAGAGGTAGAGCCCCAGGAAGGCCTGCTAGTGACGATGCTTGGTGCATTCCCCACGATGGAAGGAAGCCCTGCTGCTGAACAGAACACCCAAGACATGGCAGGAAAGTACTGCAGTATTCCCCGTGGAGAACGCGACCGTGTTACAACCACTGGAGCCATCTCCAAGGCTGCATGGGAGAGGCTCCATGAAGTCAGGCAGGCACACTCTTATTGCAAAAACTGGATACATGGTACTTTTCCTGGCATGAATCTGTACTGGCCTTCTCCAATGACCACCTCAGTCCTTCATTAATTCTCCACCACTCTTTCACATGCTTTCTAAGTGTGAGACATCAATTGGACTCCCTGATAGTTACCGCAATCCTGGACATCACCTTTCTGCTTGAAAATTGACACCAGTATACCCCCTTCCCATTCATTTGTCATTTTCTCCATTGCTAATCTTGCTTTAAACAGCTTCTACAGTATATTGATTCCTTCTTCCCCCAAGACTTTCCAAACTTCCACTGGTATATCATCCAGTCCTGTTGCTTCCTCATTCTTCATTTTGTCCAATGCTCTTTTCACCTCCATTCTGTTGATGTCAGTCACATGCCTTGGTTTTCTGTGGCACTTGCTTACAAACTTCTTGGTTTCTTTTTGCTCATCAGATATTCAAAATAGCTCTTCCACCTGTCCTTAATCTCTTCATCATTCTTCAGCAATCTCCCAGATTAAAGTTTGATCATTCTCACATGTTTCACATCCCTTGTCAATCTCTCTCTCCTTTTAACAACCCTGTGCACTTCCTTCTGTCCCTCTTTTGTTTCCAGCCTTGGTGCAAATCATCCATTGCATTGTTTTTCACCTTAGCAAGGGTCCTCTTTGCCCTCTTCCTCTCCATTTTGTATGCTTCAAAATCCACAGGGTCCCCTGTATTTTTCCATTTCTCTACATTTGTCCTTCTTCTCCCTTACCACTTCCTGGACCTCCTCATTCCACCACCACATTTCCTTCCAGATGGGCATCTTTCCAAATGAGTCTCCACAGATTTCTTTCTGCACTTGCCTCTTGCCACCAACATTCAGGGTCTTTTACTTCTTCAACCTGTACTTCTTCCAACATTCTTTCCCTAAAGGACTTTTTTTTTTTTCTTGTCCTGCTGCAGCCTCCACCACTTACTTTTCTGAACTTCTTGATATTTAGTACACCACACTTCTTTCACCCTCATGTCCATGACTACCATTCTATGTTGTGGGGCTACTTATTCTCCTGGAATCACATTACAGTCTTTCATCTCTTTCCAATCCTGTTTCCTCACTAGCAAATAATCCATTTGAGTTTCTCTACCTCCACTCTTACATGTGATCATTAATCAGATGTTCTTCTTGTTTCTGGAAGAATGTATTTGAAATTGTGAGATAGTGAGCTACCACAAAATCTACTATCCTTTCTCCCTCTGGATTGAGATCTCTGAATCTATATCTCCCATGAATCTGCTCATCACCATCTCTATTTTGCCCAACGTTTTCATTGAAGTATCCTCCCACATTGACCACTTCACTGTCCAGCACTTATTATATCACCTCATCCACCTTTTCCCAGAAGTTCTTCTCCTCTGCTAGACTCCCTACTTGTGGGGCATATGCACTCATCATGCTCATTAATTGGCTTCCATGGTCCAGTTTCAACCTCATAAACCTGTCATTCTTCCTTTCAACTTCCCAAACTTTGATCCCGACTCCATTTATTTTTCTGTCTTCACTGCTATAGAAGAATTAAAATCTTGCTCCAATCTCTCTTGCTTTGTTTCCTTTCCAGTTTGTTTCCTGCACACATGCAATATGTACTTTCCTCCTTTCCAACAAGTCTGCCACTTCTCCACTTCTCCCCATCATACTCCTTATACTGAATGTCTCAACTCTCAAATCCTTTCTTTGGACTAGCTTCTTTTGCTGCACCCACCCTTGGTGCGGTATCCCTTGCCCATTTCCCACAGAATCTGGGCATTGATCCTGTGTGTCACCTATGGGGTACACCTTAGCTAATTTTATTCCTTGGATCCATATCATGATGATTTGGCAGAAGTTTTTACAGCCAGATGCCCTTCTTGATGCTAACCCTTCTCCTTTCTCTGGGCTTGGGACTGGTATTGGATTGGTAGAATTGCTCCCTTGCCAAAATTGCATGGTGGAGTTATATGACATTTGTGCCATATGCTGATATTTGTCCCGCAGGAAATGCATGCCCCTGCACATCCGTACTTGTGGGGGCACCCCCATGGAGTCCTATCATATTACCCAGAATGTAGGACATGAAGTAACATATACTCCTGTAGTCCTGAGCTGCTGCCCATTGCTCAGATCTTATCTCTCCTCATTTTTCCAAACCTATTTCCCTTTCAGTTCATTCTCTTGCTCCTTCCTTGTCTCAGCTTATCTCATCATTTGAGCAACCTCTATGTCCTCTAATAGATCAAAAATCTTAAGATACTCACAAGAAGTGTTTATCTAACTAGACAGAATAGAAAAGTAGTGACATTTAGTATAATTTTTTTTATTAGATTGCTTTTTATTATATCCTGCACCCAACTCTAAGTAGCACTTAAAGATGCAGATACATGCCTAGTAGCCCTCCTAGAAGTGCATAATCAGGCTAGGTACTTAGCCCCTATCTTGAAATCAGCCAGGCTTCTAACCTACTTAGGCACCTTCATGAATCTCCACCTGGTTTCTTGCCAGAAATTACAGGGTCCAGTGTCCATGGAAGTTCCATCCTGTGAATGTTTTCAAGGCTGAGGTCTCAGGGCTTTCAAATTCCTGGAAGGCTTTCAAATTCCAGAGCTTTCATCCTGGCTCTACAGGAGAAAGACTAGCAGCCCTGAGAATCATGGATCAAGTGGTGGCTCCCTTCTATCCAGTGTTGGGCAGTACCAAAACTGAAATTAATGGCATTGTTATCAGCCAGCAGCTGTAAGAGATCCAAGGGAATGTAATCAGTTCCAGAAAAAAAAAAGATTTTTTGAAGTTTCATCTCTGTTTGTAATACAAACAAAAGTAAAACAAAATAAAAATAAAATAATTTGGAAGGCTTGGCAGTTACCATAGAAAAACATCTCCCATCTAGTGCTGCTTTTTACACACAGCTGAATAATTCTGACCTCTTCTATAACTATCCAGTTTATTACCAGTTATATTCTTCCAGTGTGGACAGTGCCACCATCCTGCCTCTCACTTAGGACTATAATGTGGGCTTCATCTTTAACTCGGACCTCTCTCTAAATTCCCACAATTTATGTCTAAATATTTCACTTCCTTTCTGCATGACACCACAAAGATGCGTTTTTTCGTAGCCATCCACATCCCTAAAATTCTTGTCTAGCACCATCATCTCTCATCTGAGTTGCTACAACTTGCTTTTTCTTTGGTCTTCACAAGTATAATCTCATTTTACTCCATACATAATGTTGCTGCAAAGGTAATATTGCGAGACTATCACTTTAACTCCATTGCCACTATTTTTGCACCTCACCACTAGTTCCCCTTCTCTAACTGTATCACATACAAGCAGCTTGCCCTCAGTTTCAAGACCCTTCATGGCCCATTTCCCATGTTACCTTCTTTACTCACTATCAAAAAATCAGTTCTGACAAAATTTACACTGCTGATGTCCTTATATACAAACTATAGTCTCATCATTTCCTTGCATTAACCTATCTGTCTATAACCATCTATTTGTCTGTCTGTGTTGTACTTGGATTGTGAGGTGCTTCAGGAACAGCTTGTCTTGCTTGTAGAACCCTTGAACTATGGGTCTGTGACCACGTTACACTGTTATAAATGCTAATTATTTCAGGCTGGCTGTTTACAATTATTATGCATGTCACAAGGGCTCTTTGATATCTTTATAGTGTCATTATAGGCAGCTAGTACTTGACAATTCCTTTTTATATGCTAAATCTGATCAGTGATCACCTACTCACCAGGTGAAAGTAACACAATCTTTCTCATGCTGTTCCACACCAAACACTTACCCAACTATTCTAAATATTCTGCATATTCCCTTTGACTTCTCTAGCAGTGCTAATGCAGAGGTACAGATAACACTCCTATGCAGACATTAACAAAGGGGCCCAAACGGAATACTAGTGTTGTATAGATAATGCAAATGGGAGTGAAATGTATCCACAAACAAGTAGAGAAGGCCTGAACCATGCAATTAGGGCCTTGTTACATGGTAATTTTGGGCAGCTCCTGGAGATCTTACCCCTGGAATGTCCCTACATTAACAGCTAAACGTGGTTTTAAGCACTCATTATGCAGCTCAAAGTTATGCCACTCCAGGGCAGGATTGTCTCTGGTCCATACTACCCAGCTCTCATTCCATTAAGGTGTGGCCTCTCCCCACAGGCCATGTCTACACGTGATATTAATGTGCCTTAATCTTACTGTGCAGTAAAATAAAGAGCAGCAAGCTTGCCCCGGGAACATGTCTTCATGTGTGCCTTCTTGGGTGCAGATTTGCTCCCAATGGAAGTAGAGAGATCCAGGCCTGCTCCTGCCCTGCTCTGCTCTACATCCCACCCCCCGCCCCCTCCCTTTCAGCAGCAAGGAGGAGCTGCAGGCTCCAGCCATAGCTTCCTGGGTGCCAGGAGGTTCTGGGGGCAGGAGCAATCTGACAGAAGGTTCCAGGAGCAGATACAGCCTGACAGGGAGCTGCAGGGGGCAGCCTCAGCCAGACAGGGGGCTCAGGGGGCAGCCTCAGACTAGCAGAGGGCTCCAGGGGAGTAGGCATAGCCTGGCAGGGGACACTGGCAGAGGTTGGTAGACTCAGGCTGGCAGGGGATGCTGTCCTGGGAACCTGTGGCCAGCACACCATGGATGCTCTCTGCTCTCCCCCTCAGCAGCAGTGAACAGGGCACTGTGTCCATGAGGTGCTCATGGACCACTTTCTCCTCCACCACCTACAGTAGGGTACCTGAGTGGCCACCTATAGACCCCAGGTCTACAGTGCAACCATAAGACCACACACACTATAAGCAGTTTCAAGCAACAGTCTTTATTTCCCTCCCCAACATCAAACTCTCCCTTCAACAACCCCCAAACCCACCACCAATAAAGAACTCTCTTCCCCATTCAACTGTCTACAATAAGGTGTATGACTTCTCAAAGTGGGAAACAGTGGGGTAGAGGCACCTACATGGTGTATCCCAGGAAGAGGCACAAGACATCCCAGCCTCTAGCCATACCACTTGGGGTATAGATGCTGCAGCGAGGCCAGCAAGTTGAGGGCTCAGCTGGGGCTGAGGGTGGTTGATGTCCAGGCTGCTGAGCATGCTCCCCCTCCTTCACCATGGGTCTGGAGCCAGCAGGGCCCACATGCAGACCTGTCCCTTATATGGGCATCTCCTGCTCGGGCCACATGGCATCTGGGTGAGTGGAAGGGACAAGGTAGGGAGCCAAAATGCCAGGGAACCTGGCTCAGAAGCAGAGGCAGGAAACCCTAGCTGCAACAGGCAGTATTGGACTTCATCCCAAGACCACTGACAGGCTTGGCGCTGGGCTGTGGGTGGCTTCCAGAGACCAGACAGAGGTGGGGCTGGGGCCTGGGGCTGGGCTGTTGGCAGCATGAAGGTGACAACCAGGGCCAGGGCGGTGTCCTCCTCTGTTGCCTCCACTGCCTGGGCCACCACAGCAACCTGTCACTCCTGGGCCTTGAACATCCTCTTGAGGGACCATAGTAAGTTGGCCAGGTGCACCTGTCACAAGTGGCCACCAGCTGAGCCCTCTGTCTCTGCTTCCTCTGGCAGGGGCAGGTAGCCTGGTTGGTGCTTGCCGCAGGCAGCCTGCCTTCCCAGGCCCATAGCCAGGCCAGGCCAGAGCTAGCCCTGATGGCCCTCTCCAGAGAGACAACCCAGGCCAGGGTGCCACTACATGTGGCCTGTGACCCAAGCATGACCCTGCTGAGACTTCCCCTGGGTGCACCATGATGAGCTGTTTGAGTACACCAAGGGGTACGCGACCCTCTATGCCCTGCTGCTGCTGATCACCCTGGTTCCCTGGGTGCAGCTGACAATGTGGTATGGGGCCCAGAGCTTTAAAAGCAGCCCAGGCAATCCCATGCTTCCCCACAATGTGCGCTGGCACCTGGAGTCTCTGCCAACACTATGGGTGCCTGACCCCTGTGGTCAAAGAGGAGATTGCTGCTGCTATCGATGAGTTTCTCTGCATGTGACAGAGCTGCCTAGCTGGGAAGGTGCTGGCCACTCAATAAAGTTCTGCACTGCCTCGCACCTCCCTGCATGTTGAAACGGGGGGATCTGGGGGGCAGGGGGAGCTCACTCAGGCAGGATGGGGAGGGGAGAGAGGGGCAAGGAGAGGAGGGGATCAGAGGACCCCCACCCACCTGTGTGGGGCCCTTGGCCAGGATGCGATCCAGCTGCCACATAAAAAGCATGGTCCTGCAGGCAGCTTCAGACCACTAGTTGTGGTACATGATGTGGATCCACTAGGCCTGCTGGTAGAACAGGCCCTGGGGAGTAGAGCCAGGGTCTACAGGCCTGCTGTGGCTAGCATATGCCCACACTCCTGGAACCTGATGCCCAGGGGCAGGAAGTAGCAGGCACAGACCCTGCAGGTCAGGCCAGGGGTCTAAAGGCCAGGCTAGAACAGCCAAGGAGCTGTCCTTGCCACATGTCTGGACAAACACCTAGCCATATGGCTCTGCCACAAGTAGGAGGCTATCCCTCTGCTTTCCTGGCTGACCAAGTGCAGATTTGCACCGGAGTCACCATCTGAACATGTGCTACTGCACAGCAGCTACCACACAGTTAATCTACTACCTGTATCTACAGGTAGTAGCCAACCACACAGAAGACTAACTTACTGTTCAGTAAATGCTACACATGTGTAGACAGTGACAGTTTACTCTGCAGTAGATTAGTCTAATGTACAGTTAAGTATCTCATGTAAACCACCCACAGATGTGCCACCCAAGTTGAAGTTCACCAGTGTCCCAGGATCTCCCATACCCCCACTGGTAGAGGCCTGTCCTGGCTCACCAGCCTTCTAGTGGCAACTCACAAATACAGCTCCTAGTCCTGCCCCTGCTCATTAGGCAAGTCTAATGGCAAGTCATAGCTGTGCAGGTGGGGGACAGTCAAAGAAGGTTTCTAGATTAAGGGTGTGACTGCTCCACGCTCCAAGCTAGCACTAACACTGATCAGCATTTATGTGACTCACAGCCTAAGGTGTAACAAGGCCCTTAGGCTCCAGTAATAAAGATTCATAAAGTTCATTAGAAGATTGGCATTGACTCAGTTGGAGCTGTTAAAGTCATAGGGAATGACATCAGTGCTTGCTAAATGAGTGACAAAAATATCTATTCTGTTTTCTTCTCTAAGATACTAAAAAAATATGAGTATTCCTAAATAAGCATTAGGATTTTAACAGATAGGGGAGAGTATGAATTTTAAAATGTTAAACACCTAACTGTTCTTCTGCCAGAAGTGTTTCTCTATGCACTGTAATACAGCACAGTTAACTCTCAGAGCAGTATTTTTCAATATCTTTTACAAGATCCAGAGTGATTCTAGGATGATGATAAGGAAGACTGCTCCAGTGAGAGTCAGGTGTAAATAATAACTCATACTGAACTACAGTAATAGACAACTTACAAATTAAGATTGGACTACCAAAGAAGTACTGAGACTCCAGTCTTGTAAAGGCCAAGAATACACAACCAAGGGAGTAAATTATTCCCCTCATCTACCTTTTCCCTGTCTGTAAAGGTACCTGATCGATTCATCAGCAGTGACACTCTATAAGAAGAGCCTTATTGTCTATCAGTCATGCAATATAAAATCCTATAGTTTAAGTCCAGGTTTTTAAGTGACACGACTGGAATCTATTTTCCCTCTATTAAAGGACTGTGCTTTTGTTGATGACATTTATTACTCTGGTACAAGAGATTATATCTCAGACCTTCCTGACAGTGCAGGGAATCAACTTAAGTGCCTCAGATGGACCAACGTACCATGCCACACTTTGTCAATTGAAAATGATCAATTCCAGTAAGCATCAAGAGGGACCAAACTGAATTTTTTTTCTGAGCTTTTGAACACATGACATCTGTCTATTGCTCATTAAATCCTCCTGTGTTTCTCCCCAAGATATATTTTTACCAGACAGTAGTGCATGGCACAGACAAAAGGCCAAAGTGGTAGTGAAACGTTTTAATCCATTTTATTTCCATTCCATGGTGCATAATGGATTCAGGTAGGATGAAATTAAAAAGGCTGGGCTGAGCTAATGATCTGAGACCATGATCATCACAAATCTGTCTCTTGGCAGAGTTCTCCCTGGTCTGGGTAGAGCTACAGACTGCTAGATATCTGATGCCAGCTTGGTACTGAATTGGATCTAATCACTGAGAGAATACTGCAAGGCAGAAAACACAATGACTTTTCAATAAAGTGAAATAATGAGGATGAGTGGTTTATTTAGTTTTTGCACGGATATTTGTTTAGGTCAATGACCTGTTGCTAAAGGTGGTCACATTAAGGTGGAGTTGGGTTATTAATAAATTTATTTGGTCTTTTCCCATAATGGCTGATGATTTAGGCATTATGCACCTTTAATTAAATTTATTGAAATGCACACTGTGCCTTCCTTGGAAAGGTAAAAAAATGTTGATGATGATCCGCTGAGAATTTGCATGTTGTCTTTTCTAACAATCAGTGCAATTAGTAGTGGTCCCTTAGATAGTTTGCAGCAAAATATAATTGAAACCTCACAGCTCAGAAATGCTGCCTACAGTCTTTTAAAAAGTGTGACTCAGCTTGCTGCAAAATAAATTAAGAGCAAGACATGGTGGAAATGATTTTTATTCCTTTTTGTTAATTTTCTTATTGATTTTGCTACATTAGAAGCATAAAGATAAAAATGCTATTGCCCTTTGACAAGTAGAAAAATAAAGCAACTTTCTCTAGGTTCTAAGTACTTTCCAGCCTTCTTGTACGCAGAAGTATCACAAATGAATAAAATTCTATTATGCATTGCTTTGGACCCTGTTGAAATCAATGGCAAATCCTTGTTTGGTGAAATCTCAGGATTTCACAGAAAGAATTGAAGTTTAGATCAATACAAATTCTTCTTCAGATTGGATCCAAGCACCACACACATCCTCAGTTTAGGTAGAACATGGTAATCATTTTCAAGTATTGGGAAAGTTGGGTGCAGGGGAGGGAGAAATCAGGACAATATTTCAAAATCCCAAAGGGTAAGATCCACAAGAGTTTACATTATGACCCAGAGGCAGACAGCGATGTTCCTGATCATATGCACCAAACTTAGAAATCCAGCTGTGACATTGATGGACAAGGCACTCCCAAGGTCCCTCAAATGATTGCAGTCTCTGATGAGCTTGAGATGTGCCTAAAAAGTCTCTGCTGCATTTCCAGATTGGGCATGTGTGTATCAGGGTGCATGGATGGGCCATGCTTTAGGGCAAACATCTCTGGCAGTGGGGAATATACAGTATGAACATACCACAAGGAAGCACAGGAATCCTGGGCCTTGCCTCTGCTTCAGGGAATACTCATATATTTAGCACAAAGGAGTCACTGAATAAGAAGCATAAAGAACACTGGCTTTCACTTGCATTTAGGTGCTGGCATTACTATTTTGGGGTAAGACAGCAAGATGAATTCTGTTCTTTTACCCCACAACTTAGCCCCACTTTCTAAGTGGTATTGGTTCTTACTAAAGTAGAGTTCATAAGATAAAGCGTATGCTACCCTAGTATCACTAGAATATACTGATTCCTAATCAGGGTGTTTCAGAAAATGTAGAGCCACAATAATGGAAGTAGTACCAAGTACTCAGGTAACAGATAAAAATACTGAATGTTATTTTAATTTTGTCTTTTTAAGTGCCTAACTATTTAGAAAAAATTGCACAAGAAATCTGTGTGGAGATGCAGCGGCCATAAGCTCCAAGTTGTAGCCAGTGACAGTGAGAAAGATGGAAGTGATTGTGAGGCTCTTGGGATCATTTCATTCTTTTGATGCCCTTGGATGGAAGCATGAGAACATTCAAAGAATGAGCACTGCCTTGATTCTGATGACCTAACTTGAGTGCACTGGGAATACATGCACCAACAATGGAATATTAATATTATATATAAATAAAGTATATAATAGAGTGCCTATATATGGACAAGCATTCCAAAAAGATCTGTATCTTTCCAGAGTTAACTAGTTTGTAGGACTTTTCTCAGCTTGCCACTTCAGAGTTTCAGTATGCCTTTCTAAGTTTGAGTGTGCTGTCCTTGCTTTTGGTCAGGAAGACTCTCTTCCTGATATATAATATCAGGTTTCTATCAATCCATCTCAGGCATGACCCAGGAAGTCATCCTCTCACTGTACTCAGCCTTGGTGAGACCACAGTTAGAGTACTGCACCCAGTTCTGGGCTCCGCACTTTAGGAAGGATGTGGAGAAGCTTGAGAGAGTCCAGAGGAGAGCCACGCACATGATCAGAGGGCAAGAGAACAGGCTTTATGCGTAGAGGCTGAGAGGCATGGGACTCTTGAGCCAGGAGAAGTGCAGGTTCAGGGGTGATGGCTCAGGGGGATTTGGTGACAGCCTATAAATATATTAGGGGTATTCACCAGGAACTGGGAGAATGTCTGTTCACCAGGGCACCCCAAGGGAAGACAAAGCCTAACGGTCACAAACTCCAGAAAGACTGGTTTAGACTGGATGTGGCAGGCTTGCTGCTTTTGCCTGGCAAGCTCGGCTTGGAGAAGGACACTTTGGATTGGTGGAACATTTCCACCAATCAGGTGACAGCTGGGAGGGGCTTTCCCCATCCCTGCTCAGAGGCGCAGGATGTGAGGAGCTCCTGGACCTGATTGAAGACTGCGCTTTGCAGGTCTGGCAGACTTCAGGGGCAGGGCCTCCAGTGTAAATAAAAGCCCAGCATGCTCAGCATGGTGGAGAGATGTGGTGAGGATCTCAAGAAGAGTGGAGCCAAGAAAAGCCGGGGAGCTCTCCCACAGTGGGCAATAGGCCCAAGGCTCCTGAAGCCACAACTGGAGGAGTAGCCTTGGGAGCAGTGCAAAACGGCTCGGGCTGTTAACGGTGCACGGGGACATTGTGGGGTAAATCATGTTATCATAGGACAGAGTAATTTTTGAAAAGCACCCTGTTGGTTTTCTGGAATGCTAGGTCCCCTAACTGGGTAGAGGCCCATTTGATGCCTATATTTTTGCATTAAAGGAAGAGGAAACTGTTCTTCTGTAGGGGTAAAATCACATTTCCACTCTTACACTTCACATGACCCTTTAATGGAGTACAGGTTCCCCACTGTGGGGTGATGAAGCTGTGGGTTTTTTGTGGATATATTGTTTTCTCTGGGGGTTGTGGCTGGGAGTGATTTTCCCACAGTGTTATTTAGGGTTTGACCTTGGTTATTGGTTAATGTTCACTGTGTAAATATATGTATATGATACTTAGTTTTATGTTTATGTATATTATAACTTAATAAATTGTATATAGTTAAGAACTTTGGGCTTGGGTTAACTCTACAGAGGAAAGAGGGATCCACTCAAAGTTCTGGCATCCCTCTCACAGTGCCCCCTCCTGCCTACCCATCCCATCCGATTGAGAATAGGGTACACCCTTGATGTACCCGGGTTACATGGACATAAGAAAAAACTTCTTTACCGTCCAAGTTCCCAAAGTCTGGGAGACACTCCCCCAAGAAGTTGTGCAAGCACCTACTCTGGATGCCTTTAAGGCATGTTTGGAAACTTCTCTTCCTGGGATCATTTGACCCCAGCAGACTTCCTGCCCCTTGGGGAGGGGGCTGGACCCGATGATCTCGCAAGGTCCCTTCCAGCCCGAATGTCTATGAAATCTATGAAATATAATGATTGTGGCTAGTTCTGATTGTTATCTGATCAGCTACAATTTGATGTATCTTTTCAGTCAGGATAGAATTACTGCCATAAATAGAAAACTTAAAATACCTTATAAGTTTCCTAGGGAAGGGCCTCTTTCCCTGGGCAAAGCTGTGACACCAGTAGTGGTTGTATTGAATTACATATTATAGTATTACTATAAATATATGGGGGAAATGCTAAAAATAGGTATTCAGAAGAGAATAAAGAAGCAGAAAAGCTGAATTTTGGCAAAGGCTTAAAAAGCATTTTATAACAAAATCATGGCCTTTTACATTTCAAATGAGCTAGCAGGAATTTTTTGCTTGGTCTTAGATGGAAGTTACAAAAGTATGTGATTTCATGGCTCCCTCACCAATGACAGTCTTGCATAGTGTGATAACATTCATGGGAACAATAAAGGGAACAATAAGCAGAAGCAGAATGGGGAAAAAAAACACCCTCTCTGTAAGGATTTACTTAAATGTTAGTATTATGGTGTGCCTTTAGGTGGGCGATTGGCAGTAAGGATCTATCCTTAGATTTAGATTCATAATGTTTGAGCCTCTAATGTCTGAACCAAAAGATCCAGCTGAGAGGGATCATATAGAACATGCCCATTCAGTAGGAAACTGTTCTCCTCTAAGCAGTAACTAAACCACAGAAAGAGATGTTTGAGTCTGCTGCAGCTTTGGCTAAGAGTGAGCATTCTCCACACGCAGAATGACTTGGTACAAAGCAAGAGGCTTATACAAAAAGGAGAGGACATATTATTTCCTGTATCATCAATCCTTGAAAAGTTAGGTAAGATTACACTAGTAAGATTGCAAATGTGGTAAAAATAAAGAAAGGTCAATAACAGTCCAACCAAAAGAACAATGCCTGAGGGTTTCCTTACAAATATCATGCTTAAGGTGTAATGGCCACTTAATAAATTGCTCTTATCATTCACTTCTGTACTGAAAGAGAGAGTGATGCCAAATCTCTACCTTAGTAGTTGAGGAACTGACCAGAGACATGGTAGGCCTGGTTTCAAATCCCCCTCAAATAAAGTAGGTAAGAGATGCAAACCTCATCCAAAGTGAATTGAGGTATTGGTTGGAGAGGAACATACCTACTTATCCCGTATTTTTCCTTTGGCCATCTCTTATATAAGCCGAATCCAGCTTAGGTATGCATAGAGCATAAGGTTGGGTCTCTCTAGCAAGTGAAAGAGGGAAACACCAAATTTGAAAGACGCACTGTGAAGTCTCTGAGGATTAATTTGAGGAAAGTTTCCAAAGAGCTTATTAGCTTAGGGTTGCTTCAGTTCTTTGGTTGCTTTGTTGTTCCCCTGCAGTGGAAACTTGAATACCTTGGTGGTTTAGCTTCCTACAGAGTTAGAAGGCAAATGAGCAATTGGCTGAGATTGTCAAAGGTCACGTCTACACGAGTACTGCGCAGTCATTTAGTACTTGTATAAACAAGTACTAAATTGCTATGTAGTAACCTGAGTTACAGCACAGTAACACCTACAAATGCCTTTTTTGTGATGCTACTGCACAGTAGTAGTGGGCTACTAGACAGTCAATGTCTCATGTAGATGAAGCCAAAGACACCTAAAATGGTGGAGTTAAGTACCTGAAGAGATAGATAGATACCTAAATACTTTTGAAAGATATGGGATATAATACTTTAATGTTGGGATAATTCTAAAACACAGGAAATTTCCACCATAATGGGGTACATCTACACGTGATGCTTTAATGTTCATTAGCCTAACTTAATGTGCAGTAAGGGCACGCATCTACATGTGTGTGCCCTTAATGTTCATTAAAAATGGTGAAATTAGGCTATTTGCACCTAAATTTGATACTTGCAAATGCAGTTATTAAATTTATGCATGAATAATTAAAGCGCTTTAATGAACGTGTTGATGTGTAAAGTGCATTAACATTGTGTGTGTCGACTGACTTGGGACTAACTTTATTCCCAAGTCAGTCCACATGCACAGCGTTAATGCACTTTAATGTTTGTGTATGTAGAGGCCTGCCTAAATCCGCTTAATGCACATTAAGTTAATATATTAAATTTAGGCACACTTAAATGCATATGCAGACATGCCCTGGAATATTGAATTCTTCTCATTGCCATTAGAATGAGGTGCAGGTATTAACCCAAATTCCCTTATAACAAGAGCAGAAGCTAAAGTACTAATCTACTTGTTTTATGCCCTTTCCTTTCATTTCAGGTCACCTGGGGTTACTTTTTATTTAGAATGTTCCATTTGTGAACAATTTTCCATTTTTCATCAGAGGCCTGAATAGATCAATTAACTTACAACAAACTCCATGTTAATTTATGGCTAATTTATGGCTTGCCTGCCTGATTCTTTTGTGTTCTGAGGTTGGTGTTTGGCTTCTACTCATGAGGTACAATAGAAGTGTTCAATATTGAATTGGAAATGGATTCTAATCCTCACATTTTTTCATCTGAAACCATTCTCTCTGATGAATAGCCAATACTGACTAAGAGCTATTGTATCTTTCATCTCTAGATCAGGTGAAGTGCTGCATTGCAGAACAGACTTTCTATGGCAGTGTTCCTTATTCAGAAAATAAATGACACTCTCATGGCAATGCATTGTGAAGAGGAAGATGAGTTTACTTATTATTTGAATCTAATCAGAAAGAAAACAGTCTCCTCAATAAACTCTCTTTTGTCTACTCCGTGTGTTAATTAAAATCCATTATTGCTTTCTGCTTTGCACAAAGCCATCGAGATGGATTATTGGTGGCTTGCAGATGAAACCTGAAAAAACCCAGATTGAAAAACACTGAACTATTTGCAGCTAGCTGTTAATTAGAAGACATTGTATTAGTAAAATGTAACAAAGATTATCAACCATGTATGATCAGAATATCAAAGCCTTTAGGGTTTCAGTTCTGTATTTACTGTTCAAGCAGGGGAATACAAACTTTAAACAGTTTGGGCAGAATCCCATTTCACTTGATGCCCCCAAAGGGCAGTTTCCCAGCTGCATAGCTGCTATCCTGGGCACTTAGAACCTGGTACTTCTGCATCTTGGGAGGAGCTTTAACTTCTGGGTGACAGGTATCTCTAAATGAGTTGGCAACCAGGATCCAGACCGCAGGGCTTCTCGTGGACTAGACAACTGATTTCTGGATCTGGCTATTGGGACTTCTTGCCATAGCTGCTAAAGCTACTCTACCAGCATACCTAGCATGAAGGGGTTAATGCCATCACTACCATTTACCACCCCAGCTGATTTGCATGGTGAACAATGGTCACAAATCAGAAATTTGGCATGAGGAAAGGGGGAGGGCCATTAACCTTTGGGTGCTGCCCATGCTGCCACTGTGGCTCTGAGAGCTGCAGAGAGAAGACCCACAGGCCAAAGGCCCCACTCTGATGGGCCAAATCTGGCCCAATAGCTAAATGTTTGACACCCCATTCTACTGAATGACAACCTCAGACAGAAGACCCTACTCTAAAGCTGAATGAGAGCTTTCACTTATGGGTTATGCTTTTGATGGTGGGAAAGGTTTATACAAAGGGGTTTCAGAAAGTAACAGCAAATTCAAAATAAAACTATTTTGTGTGCCCACATCAGTTTTTTACATAATTGTAAACGATAGGTGCATTCAACAATGCTGCTGTGTGATTTCCTACTTTGTTGAAGGCATATAGCACAGGCAGCCATTTCGCTGTTAGTTTCTGAAACACTCTCATGCTTTTGTCATATCTATTGGAATTGAAAAATGAAATGCTATCTCTTTGTGCTTTGATTGTTTTATAAGGGCCTTGTTTTCTTTCTCCACACTGATGTTCTAATTTCCTAGGCCAGATTTCATGTTTACACTTCCTATAATTGTTTTCTTTTACTGTTACATTTACTATTTTAAATTATATCACTGTTTATACCTTAAGAGCCTTATTGCCTGTGCTACATCTTTGCTACATCATTGTGAGCACACACTGTTCACTGCCCACATTTGCATAATGAGCTAATCTTTGTTGGCTGATTACTTTGCGGAAAGAACTGAATATTTAACTGATAATAATTGCAATCTATCAAAATATATATTCACCTTCCAGGTGATCTCTCTGTGTTTGTTAAAATCCTTTGCTGAATTTTGAATGAACTACAAATGCATATCCTGGTACCTAGCTATAAATTTGGCTGTCAGAAGAAATTTTAGGATTTTTAACATGTGGATTCAGTTTTAGACTCCTTGAGGGCAGATTCCTCCCAACCCCTGGATCTATTTTAAATATATTTCTTTTTCAAAAAATCTGTTCAACTGCGATTTCTGTTTCTAAGCCTTCCTTAAATCAAATGCCCTATGTTAAAACAAGTAATTTGAGATGAATAGAGGGAAGGACATTCTTCTTAGAGCTCCTGCTTCATTCTTCTGCAAATTCACATAGATACCACTGCATCATTGGTCCACAGTTTGAACATTTCCTTTACAACTGAGAGAGATAAAGCTTGCTTGCCTGCCCAGTACCTTCAATCAATCAACCAATCAATCAAACTCTAAAAAAGTACTGGTTTAGCCAACACAGGCAGCCAAAACAGACCTCTACCTATCTCTTACAGAGGGGAAATCTAGCATGTCTTTCCCATATATTCTGTATTCAGTGATGTTAGTTTTGAACTATAATTCAGAGTAGACTATCCATAACTAAATATAAGGCCAAGATTTCAAAAATATGTTTATTTGAGCTATCAGAGCTTTCTAATTTCAGTGTAACCAAGGGCTGCAGGCACAGCCAACCTTCATTCCCTTATCCACACACCGCACAGACTGTATGACGCATGGGCAACCCCTCAGGACTCCCCTCTACAGACTTTTCCCCCCGCTCCCAGGCTCTTCCAGTATAACATGCCCCTGATCCTCTGCTGTGTGGGCTGTGCTGGTAGTACTCAACTTCCCCCACTCTCATGGGAACCCCCCAACCCCCCACTGCATAATCTGCATAGGGAGAGTATGAACCTCTGGGCCCTCCTTCATTGTGCTGTAGCAGGAAAGAAACCTGCCAGGACCTAAAGAACTCATGTTAAGGGCTTGTGGGTCACATGTAGCCTAGAGCAGCAAGTTGGACAGTCCTGCTACAGGTCCTTATTTAGACACTTGCGAGGCCTGATTTATTGAAAGTGCTGAGCATCATCTTCACAAGCAATACATTTATTTCATGTTTACTCCTGTTTCTTTGAGATAGCAAAGATATTTTGAAAAACTCAGAAGTCTGATTTCTCCTAAAAGATGCCATGATCAAAACACTTCTGTACTTAGGATAATTACTTTATTGTAAAAAGTTCAAAAACAGTTGATGGACATTATGGTATTATTTTCAGTAGAATTTAGATGCTCCAAAAAGGTGATGGAGGCACCATTATGTAGAGTAGATATAAATATTAAGAGACAGCTTTTCCCTGGAGAATACATCATGTAAACTAACATGACAAAGAAAGGGACAAAATTAAAACTGTGATCGCTGTGGTTCAGATGCAAGGGTCTGAATCACAGAGAGACTACCACTGGCCCAAGATCACTCAGAAAGATAGTTACAGGGTGCATCTACACAGGCTATTAGGATGCACAAATAACTCCGCAGCTTATTGCTGAGTTGCTTATTACTCTGGAATTTATTGCTCCTGGGCACCATGTCTGTACGTGCAACCAGGACTGTAGCACATTGAACTAGGTCAGAGCAGACCTGGCTGGCAGGGGGCCCAAGGAGCCAGTGTGCCAGCCCAGAGCTGCTCCCCCCAGCTCAATATGCTGCAGAGGGGCTGGCTGAGGCACAAGGGTGCTTCAGTGTGGAGCTAGGTGGCAGGCAGCCCCCATACTGAAGCACTCTCATGCCTTAGCCAGCTGGGGCAGAATCTACACATGCATTGATGTGGAGTAAAAAATCCACAGCAGGAAAGTACTTGTAAAGACAAGTACTAGCCTGCTACAGACTTAATGAATCTACTCCAACTTAATAGGGGCACATGTGTACAGACATGTGCAAGGTGTTGCACCTGGGGAGGAAGAACCAGCAGCATACCTACAGGCTGGGGAACTCCCTTCTTTTCAGCACAGGGGCAGAAAAGGATCTTGGTGTCACTATTGATTCCAAGACGAACGTGGGCCGCCAATGTGGGGACGCGGTCAGGAAGGCTAACCGCACCTTGTCATGCATCCACAGGTCCATCATAAGCGGGTCCGGGGAGGTGATCCTCCCCCTCTATGCGACACTGGTCAGACTGCAGTTGGAGTACTGCATCCAGTTCTGGGCGCCGCACTTCAGGAGGGATGTGGACAGCATTGAGAGGGTCCAGAGAAGGGCCACCCGCATGATCAGGGGGCAGCAGGGCAGGCCGTACGAGGAGAGGCTAAGGGACCTGAACCTGTTCAGCCTCTACAAAAGAAGGCCGAGAGGGGATCTGGTGGCTGCTTATAAACTTGCCAAGGGGGACCAGCAGGCAATGGGAGAGTCCCTGTTTCCCCCAGCACTACCAGGGGTAACAAGGAACAACAGCCATAAGTTAACTGAGAGTAGATTCAGGCTAGATATCAGGAGGCGCTACTTCACAGTCAGGGTGGCTAGGATCTGGAACCAACTTCCTGGAGAAGTGGTGCTCGCCCCTACCCTGGAGGTCTTCAAAAAGAGGCTAGACAGCCATGTAGCTGGGGTCATTTGACCCCAGCATCCCTCCCTGCCCATGGCAGGGGGTCAGACTTGATGATTTGCTTAGGTCCCTTCCGACCCTACCAACTATGAAACTATGAAACTAGGTATTTGGGTGACATTTACTGAGCAGTTAATTAGTCAAGTGCACAGTAAACATCTCATGTAGTTGTGCCCAGAGTTGGAAACTAAAGTCAGATCCACTAGGTCCCAGCCCACAAAAGCATCCTTTATATAGGAGGTATATAGATTCATTCTGCTTCATATGCTACTTACTGCAACTAACCCACTGTTTTACAATAGTTTCCATTTATTAGTTTAGAACACCTTTCATCTTGAAGGGCTTATAAATGGAATGCTTGATTTTATGCTCTGGATGTCTATGGGAGTTTTAACACTATTGGCAAAGGGGGTAAGGACCTGGGGACTGAGGGCACCAACACAAGTGAAGGAAAGAGAAAATTTGGCTGGAATGCTGAGGATATGTATGTGATAAAGTAAATTTACCATGGATCTTTAGTATCAGGTTTTCCAAAAGGTTTCTAATCAATTCCAGGTTCAGTGAGAACAGAACACTTTATTCTTTTGGGCCCCTTTGATGCTGAATCCTTAATACATTTCTTTTGAAGGTCTCCTCTGGCAGACCCCTACTGTTCCCAACCTGGTACTTACTTTGTCAGTCTTGTAAGAATTACAATGATGCCGTGATTGAAATATGTTGCTCAACACAGTCTGAGTATTACTAATATGTTATTTGGAATGGTAAAACTTCCTCTGTGTCTTCAATGTCTAAAACTGCAATAGAGCTATTTTAGTTTCCCCATCTCACTGGAGTTTCCACCCCGTTTGTCATAAAGAATGGCAGTTTAATTCTAATGTTGCCTCAACATTTGATGAAGAGGCCAATATGACTTCTCACATACTTGGGAATGAATGCCACATGCCCCCACCAGCTGGTGGGGCACTGCGAGCTCCCACATGCAGTAGTGGCACTGTCAGTGACAGGAGTGTGGACGCAGCAAACGGGGAGCTCCGGCAGGCAGTCATGATGCTGTCAGTGGCAGGGGGCTAGTGGTGAGACCCAACTGATGGTCAGCAAACACCCGCAGATGCCACTGGCAGTATTGGCAGCAGCCAATGGCGATTGTGGACCACCCACAGACACTTGGGGGGAGAGGGGTAGCAAGCGGCAACCACTTGCAGGCACCACTGGCAGTATCGGCAGTGCCTTTTCAGAGGGGGTGCACCCCCACACTCAGGGGGTGCCTGTGCACCCGCGTGCATCCCCTACACATTGCCAATGTACTTGGGTAATAACTATATTATTTCCTAGCTCAGGAAAAGGCAGGGAAACTTCTTGCTCTCAAAGGCCATGTCCAGATGTGTAGGGGCATGCACTAGTAGAGGCAAAAATAGTAGCAGCACAAATTTGTGCCACTAATTTTTGCCACAGCGCATGCCCCTGCATGTGTAGTTTGGTGAGGGACAAATTGTCCTGCTTCAGGCAAACTGGCCTTGCCTAGCTCCTGCCATGCTGAAGGAGATGGGGCACAACTGCAGGAATGGAGACACTCTGGCAGGCAGAGAGCCTCCCTGGAAGACCAAGCCTCCGTGTCTTCTGGAGCACATTCCTGTCGCATGTGTTGTGCCATTTTTTTTTCCTGGCACTTTTTCTTTGCTACCAGGATTTCCTGGTAGCAAATTTAGGCCCCAGGTTGCAAACCTGCAGTGTGAAGCATGTTTTAAGATGCTGGGAATGAGGTTTGTGGCACCACAAACTGCACATGCTTTCATGTCTGGACATGGCCAAAAGGGCTTTATTGCAACTAACACCACACACACAAAGATGGCTGACAACTTTCTGTTGGCACATCGTGTCAGCCTTCAAGAAGGGCAAAACCACCGCTCATTTAAGAAATACATTTGAAATCTCCTCTTGATCACACCCTCTCAAAGACCGTTATTGTATGAGATGTCTCACTACATTTTAAATCTCATATTTTTAAAACAATGCAGGCATAGATAAATTATTTAAGATGTTTTTCTCCCATTGAAAGTACATTGCCGAATTATGTGACATGTATGGCCTAAACACACACTGAACAAAATTTTGACAATTGTATGCATTGTGTACGATGTAGTAGATACTTGGATGGAGAATAATGGTGTAAACATGGCTATATTGTCTTCTTCAGTGTGCAAATATAGCATCAGTATTGTCAATTATTATTTGAAGCAGAAAGCAAACAGTTGAAAAGTCTGATATAAGAAATAGCCATGCTAGTTGCCTTGATGCAGTTTTGCAGATTTACAGCCTTACAAATTCATTTCTTTTAGGCATTTGCATTCCTCTTCAGCTGTCTATAAAATGATGAGCAGATACTAAGTTTAATAAAACATACATAAATTTTCAGCAGTAGACTTATTAAGATAATAATAGTTATTTTACTGAATATAGCACCTGTCTCAGAAGATTATAATGTGTTTTATACAGGTGGGTATGTATTTTGGTGCAGCTATTTCATGAATCTAAATTTTGAATTCAGCTTTCAAGAGGGTGATAGTCCATGGAAAAACTAAATTTGAAAGCATGGAAATGTAATGTCTATTTGTAAACATTAAAAATATAAAGGCATGGATTTAAACAGAAGAAAATGTTTTACAAAATATAAAGGCAACTTGTGAAAATAATGCAATTTGCATGTATCATTTTTCAAACATCTTCCTTTGGCTGTGCTATATAAACCAGACAGAACATCATTGCTTTGGTTGTTTTCCTTAGAGCCATGATTATCTTTGTTATTCTAAAGACAGTGTCTCATATTGTTGTTTTGCTGGTCTGTCTGTGATGTATATAAAAAACTGAGACAGGGTCCCTGTGCAATAAGTGAGCTTTAGATCACAGAAGCTTCTGCTGTATATATACTGTGGTTAGTCTATAAGGTGCAAATTACCCTGCTTTCTACACTAAATTTGGAAGTATTAAAAAAAAAAAAGATTAGGGTGATATTGAGAACCTGAAATACTTAAATGAACTAACTAAATTCTATAACAAGTTATTTTTCTATAGGCAAGAGCTTCCTGCATTTTGTTTGTTGCAATAAAAATATTACAAATCAGTATTGCAATAGTATAAATATTCCCATCAGGATTAATGCAAAGTTTTGAATGAGGGAGCTCAAATACCTGGCATTATCTGTTTGGCTGCATCCCCATGAGCAGGGCCGTATGGTTGCCATGGGGAAAAAAGCAGCAGCACAAATTTCTGCTGCTGCTTTTTGCCCTGTTGCACGCCTCTGCATATGGAGTTAGCATGGGGAAAAATGCTTGGGGTGGGGTAAGGGAGGCTGGGACCAACACCTGGGCTGGCCTCAGCAGCCTTATCTGGAGTCCTAGGGGCCGCCTGGGATGACAGCGACTGTGAGCCATGTGTGCAAAGCCTGGCCAACAGCCAAAGTGTGGCTCTGGCTGGTCAGGCTCCGGTTTCAGGAGGCATACTGCTCCCATGTAAGCTGCCCTGCTCTTTTCTGGCATGGGTTTTTTTGACACCAGGATCTCCCAGTGCCAAAAATCCCACTATTCTGCAAAATAGCAGCACAGCAAATGCCTACATGTGCAGTGCATGCAGTTTGCAGCACCGCAGACACATCTATGGTGCTGCAGACCTTACGTGCATAATCATCTGGACGCACCCTTTGGGGTCAAATACCCCATTCTTACTGGGATACATATAAAACTTTGCTGGATATTATCATGGGTTTTATGCAAATCTTTAATAACAGAAAGCTCACTAGACATCTGTTTTGGGAAAATTGCATATCCCTGCTTTTAAATGAAGTAAAGACATTGCTTACAGAAGAAACTGGTTGAGTGATGGGGAATGAACAAGGAGCCAAAAACAATTCTCATCTAAAACAATCTCCAGCAGTGAAAAGAGGGTGGTTTAGTTGCGAGGTCCATTTTTTGCATTGGTCTCTGTGCTGCAGAGAATACCAGTGGTAGTGAGGGTTTTCTACTGTGAACATCTACCTACCAGAAGATTATAGACCAACTTTACACTGGGAGACAGCTGGAAATTGTGTTTGACTGGATTAACCAGGGTAGAACAGGGAACCAGTAATGCAGCAAAGTTGCTATTAGGCCACATAGACATCTGGAGATAGCTTCTTTCTACCCTCCTTCCACCAGGTCTAGAGAGTATTTTGACATCTGCTTTGTTGAAGAGGGAGAGGGAAAATGTCCATTGATTTGGGACAAAGTAGTCATCTATTCTGGTTTTAACAAGTCTGTCAACTTCCTCCTATGACATGAGGGAGCGTTGTGCCCTGCCTCCTCCCTCCCCATCCCAATAGAGTCAGTCAGAAATACCACTTCAGGAAAACTAAGAGGAGACTCTTTATTTCAGTTTGCAGTATATATACAAAAAATTCCCACACTAAATTATGCAGAAGAATCACATGCTTCTAGCTTCATAGACTTTAGACTAAATTATGCAGCTCAACTTTCTCTCTCTTTCTCTAGTTTGTTTCTTGTTTTTTACACTGAAAAAAAACCCTCCATGAAACAGAGGCAGCCTCATTTTACCACTTACTTTTACTGAATGGGACTCATCCAAGCAAAAGATAAGCTATTTAAAAGATCAAGACCAGCTGTTGCAAACTGTAGAAGACTGAATCCAAAATGGTGAATCCAAGCTAGTACCAGGGGGGTGCACAGTTCTGACAATGCAACATCCTGAGAGTTTCAGGTCTAGTTCATATTTAAAGCCCAGGTAATGATTGTGGGTATAAAATTAATTTCTCTAAGGAGGAAGCTGCTTCTTTGGCTCCAAGTAATTTAGTTGAAACATTCATTAAATTTCATTTTCAGCAAGGTCTTTGAAGGGTTTAGGTATCCAGGGAATATGGTTTCCCCTTGCCTCCCTGGTCTGTACAGAATGAATTTCCTAAGAGTAATTGAATGAACCCAAAGTGAACTAGACAGATGGGCTCTATTTCTACTCATTTGCTGTCTGGGTGCATAATTTCCCTAAAAATGAATTCCCTGCCAGAGCTGCTGCATTATCAGTTCCAAATTTTGCTTTGCTGTTTTCCAGCAGGAGCATTTTCTCTGTTGACTTAGAGCAAGAGAAAAATGAAGTTGAAGCTAAACACCAGATTGAGTGAGGACAGGGAAGCTGGTTATCCTGGACCTGGGGAGTTGTTGTGGCTTTCATGATAGAGCCTGAAGCTCTAATAGTCTTGTTTGGTTTAATATCATTGGATTTAGAATCCATGGAAGGATGAGCCTGAAAAATACTTTCACCTAAATCCTCCAAGGGAAAGATCTCTGCCATAGGAAGCAGTCACAGTGATTCCAAAGTTAGCATCTTAGATACTCCATTAGAAATGTGAGGGTTCCTTTAGAGAAAAAAAGGTAATATAACAAAAATACTATACACACTACTAGGTAAATTGGGCAGAAGATTTGGCTTCATGATGGACTGAATTCTCATTAGATTGTTTTCCTCTCTCATAGTTTTGTTGGAGACTTTAATTACCTACTTCAACGTAGAAAATGCTGTTAACAGCATCTCTTCCTCTTTCCGTTACTACCATTTTTCCAATATAGTGAGGCCTTCAGCCTGTTAATTCCCTTGTGTCTCCCCCAGCTTACGTTCCTGAATTCCTACTTCCTACACATATTGTTTAAAGGCAAATTTCGGTGTTAATGAACAGGAGTGCAGGCTTATTAATGTTTATGTTAAATTACAGACCATAAATTCTTTAGTGAAAAAAATACCATAAGACTACTGTTGCCATATTTCCCATGTCTCAGAATATTTACAAGCAGGATGTTCAATCTGATAAAATATTAACAAAGTATCAGCTACCCCATCTAACCCCATCTAAACTGATTTTTTTCAAACCATGTCAGCATCCTCCTTTAAACCAGTGCATCACAATGTGAAGTTTCAAGAGGCCTTTTTTGTGCTTGAAATGGAGTCAAGCAGCATTGTTTTCTGACATATCTTTTCTTGGGAAGCAAACTTTGTCTTCATTGTCTTTGGTAGGGAAATAATCATATATATGGAATTTGTCCACCGGTCATCTGAAGCAATCCAAATAGTAGGGCACTAATGAAGAAAAGCTTGAGACTATACCCTTATTAGTATAGCTTCTGAAGAGGAGAGCAAGCTACATGTCATTGGCTATATACCTCAAAAATAGTATTTGAAAATATAACTAAAAATTTGTGAAATAACTCTTAAGAAAGAGTTTCATATGTCATGTAATACATTGGTTAATAAATAAAATGCCAGCAGAAACAATCATGCATATATGTCTTAGTTCCTGGGCTTTTAGCCTCAATAACATTTTTTGTGCTCCATAAATAGCTGCCTCCTGTATATATTCATATGGAGCTTTTGCTAATTACTTCTTTAGGCATTGTTGAAAAGTGGTTCTCAACTTTTTTGAGCTGCAGACATCTGTCCATAACTTTTGTGAACTGAGTGGCCAATTTTGGGAATTGAGGGTGAACCCAAGTTAAAAAACTAATTTCTATATTACTGTGCAGATCTCTGCAAAATGGTTGGGCAGTGGGGATGGCATAAGCCTAATCCTGTGTTTATCTGTTTATCTCCTCACAGGTCGCAGTATGCTTCAGAGGTTCTGGTACCATCCCACATTGTCTTTAGGGCAGGTTGAGGTGGGAACCAGCCTTGAATGCCAATTTGGAAGGGGTGCCAGAATGGCTGCCCAGGGAGCCTGTGTCCCTCCAGCTGCAGCCCAGCAAAGTGCATGCAACAAGCCTCAGCCCCAGGCCTAGCAAGGCATTGTGCTAGAAGCCTACCCAAGCAGTAGCAGCTGCTGTAAGGCAAGATCCCCTCCCCCCCCCCCAACACACACACACACACACACACACACACACACACACACACACACGCTCTCTCTCTCTCTCTCTCTCTCTCTCTCTCTCTGTCTGTCTCTCTCTCTCTCCCTGGACATATCCACATGGATACTCATGCGCTTTCTGGAGATTCCAGTGGCAAAAAATCCACACCAGAAAAAAGTGGGGCAGCGCATATGGCTGCAGCGTGTCACCTGAAACTGAAGCCTGAGTGGCCAGAGCCACACTCCGGCTGCCAGCCAAGCTCCACACACCTGGATCACTGCCACCGTTGCAACCCCAGGAGGCCCCCAGGACCCCAGCTATGGCTTCTAGGGCCAGCCCAGCTGCTGGCCCCAGCCTCCCTTGCTCCATCTGGGGCAATCTGCTACTGTTATTTGTCCCTGGGGAAAAGCACATTCCCAGTTGTGGGGACGTGCCCCTTCTGTCTTCCCCCTGCTGCTCTCAGGTGTTTGGCACTATACCCCCTTTTCTGTCCAGGGTTAAAAAATCACTAGTTATGCCTCTGGTTTTCCTACTCACACTACAAAAGATTGCATGCTCCAAGAATCTTATGTCCTTATCAGTGCCACAACGTTCTGGGATACAGCCCCTGTTCTCCCTCGATTTCCCCACTCTGACTGATAGTGGTTGTTAGATGTGTGGTCTTGCACTTGGCTATATTTCAATACCCATTATTCAAATTAGGATTCTTTACCAGCCTGATCTGCAGAAGTGCCTTGTCATTCCTTGTGCCATTCCACCAAGCTTTTGTCATTTGCCAAAGTTACCATTTTTATAATTTCTTCCAGATCATCGATTTCACGGTTCGTCCCCACATAGCCCTAAATTCCTATGAGATGCGTAAGCCTGATTAGCTACCCTTTTCCTTTCAAAATGTCGCTTGAAGTAATTGTTTCCAATGTTTGATTTTAGTAGTAACATTCAGTGATTTATGCTTTGCACAAATATTGACAAAGTTCCAGTTTACTTCCCCTGGGGAAAGCGGCTGCTCTGACTGACATGAATGAAGTGCGGGCTTTCTATAACTCATCATTGTTTGTTCAGCAGGGATAGAGGGTCTTGGTCTCTTGAGCCTGTCTTGACCCTCTGAATGTGCCAGCTCCATTTGTCTTACCCAGTCTAGAAGGTCATTGCTATGCACCAAAAATTAATGATGCAAACAAATAAGTGTAGCATAATATACTTTTGTATGGCTTTACAGTAAATCAGGAGGGAAGGAAGATGATGTTATCCTTGCCCCTGTGTAAAAGAATTGAAAATGATCTACTAAGTCATCAATTTGCATCATATCTTGACATAACATTCCCCGTAGATTTGTTGTTGCAATACCCACATGAATTCCAAATGAAACAATGCTTTTGCTCTCAGTGTGTCTTGAACTCCTCATTTTAGAGATAACATGGACCAGCTAATCCCAGAATGACCATTTAGGGGGGAAAATTGTTGATATTACATTTAAACTCAGCAGATGGGTTTTTCAAAAGTGCTCAGCACTGACCTAAGTCTTCTCCTTTTGCAGTTGATGGAAAGATTAGCATGGATTTAATGGGAGTAGGCTTAGACTGATACCAAGTGTGTTTGAAAAACCTATGCAGTATTTCTTTTGCCATATGTAGAGTGTACTTTGGACAGCTTAAAATACTTCCAAATCTGGTTTTACAATATAACGATCTGACCTATATTTTTTCCCCTATAGAAGCTAAGCTTCCATTAAAAAAACTTAAACATAGTTTGTAGCTGCACAATGATACACAGTTACACTGTCTTGTCAATACAATATTTATTTAGCTCTTTTCATCTCAGATCTTAAAGCTGTTTTACAAAGATAAATTAGTACTATCCTATTTTATGTTTAGAGAGGATAGCTAAAGGTTTTATGGATTAAGTGACTTGGCAAAGGCAATTTAGCAAATCTGAAGCACCTGGAAACAGAACTTAGTGCTCCTGATCTTAATCTTATGCCCTCTTCTCCTAATAATAGTTTATTAGTATGGCTGCCCTGGCAGCCGGTTGCAGAAAAGCAACAGGTAGCTGCCTATAAGCTCTTTTATGTAATTTAATATAGTACTGATTACCATTTGAAAAACTCTTGTTTTCAATTCTTTTTGAAGCAGGTACATTGCTTTGCTTTTGCGGCCCAGACCCTGCTGAAATCAAAGAAAAGAATCCTGTTAATTTTGGTGAGCTAGGATCAGGCCTTTAGACAAAGTTGGAGGAACAAGGTAAATTAATGAATATTTAATTTATTCCACTAGGAGATGGAAAGCATTTTAACTCAGAAACAATGAAGATTAACTATGAAAGATTCAGTTCAGCCAGCAGAATAGATTGAGGGCCTATTCTTCAGCAGGAATTTGGTTGGCTTGCTGGATACATGCCAAGTTAGAATGGGATAAGTAGTGACTGTAGGCTTAGAAAAAGTCAAGAGCTACATTATGCATAAAAGTTATTTCCAGTTCTTGAGATGTGGGGTTGCTTGTGTGCTCTGTATAGCCATGGGATGGCTTGATGATCTTCCAGAGGTGCTTTCTCTTGGCATGAGCAGTCAGACCATTTTGTGAACAAAATCAAAATTGTATTTCTGCAATCCTAGAAGGAAGCTGGGAAAAATAAATGTAGTATAGCATGCGTGGTCATTGGATGTATACATAAAAACCAGGTGATGAAGGGAGGGAATGAAGATAAAAGGAACTTGATAAAAAGAAAGAGAAAGGTGAGAAAATGGTAAGAGGTGAAAACCCTGATAGAGGGCAGGAGAGTGAAAAAATGACATGGGTAGAGCATAGACACGCAAAGAAAACAACAAGGTTTCAACTTAGTAATTAAGTAATATAGCTTTCTTGCATTTTACTGGTAATTATACTTCCTTGGAAGAAAAGGGAGAGTTGAGGAAAGGTGGGATTTATTATTTATAAAATCTGAGGTAGAATGGGGGAAACTTCAAGCCAGATGTAGCTCAGAGAGTGGATATATTTACAAACTTTTGATGCCCAGGTGGTGCTGTGAGGTGTGTGAGGCTAATGGTGAACTGAAGAAGTTCATATCTCACCTCCCTTTTACAGAATTCAAGTGCTTCTTCCCTCAACCTCTTTTTTAACATTCATGTCAATGATGCTGTGTTTCATTCATAAGGTACTTTCGAATGTTTTCAGTTTTATTTCAATAGCAGATATTAAAGCTTAACACTTACATAACAACTTTTCATGTCCTAAGTGCTTTATAATTATTCCCTAATTAATAAATCGGAACACTCACACAAAATGAGTATTGCTGTTCCAATTTTATGGCTGGGGAAATTAAAATTAAATGAATTGTGTGTGCATGTATGTGTGTGTTCGCATGTGTATTTATACTAGTGGAATTAAAAAGAAAAATGAAGAACTACTGAATAGAATTAACTATTCTAAAACTGACAGTGAAGTCTCATTTACATTATAAGAGTGTTTGGATGATATTAGGTAATCCTGACTACAGCATATACAGTATATTTGGAATTAATTTTGATGCTTTGTTTTTTCCTATTTTGAATTTTAATTTTAAAAAAATCTGATGAATCTGAATGTATCTCTGAGCAGATCACTTTATTGTAGATGCTAATCCCATAATGCACTGGAGTGTGTTCTGTAACTAAGTATTCCTTTCACTTAAAGTTTCCAGTTGCCTGCATTAACAGGAAGTACTCTGGTAGTTCATAGTGATTAATTTTTGGAATTAGCCACACCACAGCATCCATATATTTTGAAAGTTAAAATGTTTTATGCTGCTTGCTTGCAACAACCAAACAAAGATTTCACATGCCTATATCTGGAGGTAACATAAAAGTCCTGTGGGATCTATAGTAACAAGTCTATCCTAATCTAGCCTTGCTTCTGCTGTATGAAACCTCTGGTGAATAAGCAGGGGGTGGGGCTGCCAGCACTTTGCACCGCTTGTAAGTGAACACTTCATAAACAAGCACATCTATAGGCAGCCCAGGTGTCCTGGCTTTTAGCCACACCTCTGCTCACTACTCCTCTAGTGGCACGTCATATCTGTGCAGGCAAGAAATGGCATTAACCTTTAACGTATGACTGTCCACAATGGGCACATTCACACATGCAAGCATGTGTGTTTGCAGCAGTTCAAAAAAAGTGGTGCAATTTTGAGCAAGGGCTTTTTGCCTCAGTGCATGTGCCTGGACATGCACTATGTTGTGCAGCAAATTGTGTCCTTTGGAGCAAAATAACTGTGCCAGGCTCCTCCTGGATCTGCAGCCAGGGGGAGCTAGAGCCTGGGGCCAGCACCTGTGCGGTCCCCAGCAGTACAAAAACCTGCCCTGGCCAACAGCTCAGGGCTACTTGCTCTTAGGAGCTTTTGAGGCCCCTCCTCTGGAACCCCCAGCTGGAGGTGCCAATGGCAGAGACGCCCTGGTTGCGACAGAGGTTAATCCTGGCTGGTGTCCAGGAGGTCTCCAATACAGGTGACTATGATAGTGGGACTGGGTGGACCCCGCTGTGCTGACTCAGCTCACGGGTCTACCCATGACACATGCAACCTATCATCTGGTCCAGGAGGTGAAATCTGCCCTTCCTCCCAATGCCCTTGTCTTTTAATTTAACCCCCCACCTTTTTGTTTTTTGTCACCCCATCTGTGGCCCCGCCAAGTCCTGGGACCTCCTGGTCAGCCTCCTCCTGGCCCTGGCCAAGTGGGCCCCATACTTGACCATGAAGAAGACTCTGGCTGGGAAGGGGACAGGTGGGTGCAACCTGGGGGGCTCTGATTAGTGTCTCCCTCTTCCTGGCCCAGGTGCACTTACTTTAATACTTTGACCCACACAACACTTTCACCCTGTTTTTGCCTTAGTTGTCCCAAGAATTTTGTTGTGTTATGCATTCATTGGTCCCATACCATAGGGGCCACTAGTTAGTTAGGTGGGCCTTTGGGCCCATGGCATTTGGGTAACACAAATACACAGGAGCTTCTAAGGGCTGGTGCCTCACCTGATCTCACAGTGCTTTCCACTCCACCACCTAAGCTGGCTGGAGGACACTAGACCTGTCCATTTTTCCACCATCCGTCGCTGCCACCTCTACATGCTCATGTGTTGCACAATCCATCATGCTGCCCTTGTGTCCCACCCAGACACCAAGTGGTGGGACCTGCTCAGTGAAGGCATGGCTGGGGCACCCCAGTGGCTGAGTCTGTATTCCACCCTCATCCCATGAGCCACTGGGGACCTCAGCTGGTGGCTCCTCCATGGAGCTGTTGCCATGGGCATGTGTGTGTTGAGCTTCACAGACACCATGGTCTCTTGCCCCTTCTGAGGGCAGGAGACCCTGGCACACATGACCCTCTAGTGTGCCAGGCCACAGCTCCTCTACCTCCAGAACCTCCTCCTGAGTTTCTGGTTCAATTTCACCCCCTACCTTTTTGTTTTTGGTCACCCCATCCATGGCCCCACCAAGTCCTAGGACCACCTGGTCAACCTCCACCTGGCCCTGGCCAAACGGGCCTTATACTTGACCAGGAAGAGGGCTCTTGCCAGGAAGGTGGCCAGAGACTGTGGGGCCACTTTCCTCTCACTTACCTGTACATGTTTCTGGGCAGAGCACCAGTGGACAGCATCCACTGGCTCCTTGGATGCCTTTGATTACCTAGTTATTTTGGCCTGGGGGCCTCTGCTCGGTGTCCTCCCCAGGTGCACTCTTTTTCACGTTTAGACCTTTTGACCCTCACATCAGTTCTGTCCTGTTTTTTGCCTTTGTTGTCCCAAGTATTTTGTTGTAGCATTCACCCATTAGCCACCCGGCTACTAGTTAGCTGGGTGGGTCTTAGGGCCCACGGTATTTGAACATTAAAGAAAGACAGGAGCTTCTGAGGCCCAGCCACTTTGTATCTGGGGACACTAGCCCCTCATGTCAGCTAATCTGCTGAAGCAGCATGCCAAATTCACTTTTTAAAATATCCCAAAATCCACATTCTTCCACAATTAAAGCAAAAGAGAGAGAGAGAGGGGGATTGATCAGATGGACAATGTCTTATTGCTATATTTACCATGTTAAAGCAATTTGGTTAGCCTACCAGTGTCTTTAGCATCATAATAAAATAAATCTTAAGTATCGATATGTTTTGTTTGCTTTTGGTTTCCTTATTACATGGTGGGTGTGTGATGGGGGGATGTGGGGTTTGCAGAAGAGGGGTGGGAAGGGGGGTGGGGGAATGTGGGTGGGTGTGAAGGGATGTGGGGGGATGCGGATCAGTGTGTGGGTAGGTGTTGGGGACTGTGGGTGTGGGGGCTGCTAAGGAGGGGTGGGTCCTCTGCCCCCCACAGAGCAGAGTCCCCCCACACAGCACAGAGAGTATCCTGCCTGCAGGATCCCAGCCCCTGCCAGGGGCTACAGCTCCCTCCTAGCCCCGCCACTGGTCTCCAGCCCCCTACTCATTCCCCTGCTCACCATCTGCCTCCAGAGGCTGGAAATGAGCAGGAGAATTACAGGAGACTGGAGACAGCAGGGGAAGTCTCCAACCCATCTCCAGGTGCTTGGCTCCAGCCCCCTGCTCATCTTCAACCCCCTGTGCTCGTCTTCAGCCCTGGCTCATTCCCCTGCTTGTCTCCAGCCCTGGGGGATGGAGATGAACAGGAGATTGAGGAGGCTGGAGAGAGCGGGGGAAGTCTCTAGCCTCCTGCTCATTCTCCTGCTTGTCTACAGCCTTGGAAGGCTGCAGTTGAGCAGGGGGATGAGCAGGGGAACATCTCCAACTCATCTCCAAGGCCTCATCTCCAGCCCCCTGCTTGTTCTCCTGCTCTGTCTCCAGTCCTCCAGAGGCTGGAAACAAACAGGAGAATAAGCAGGAAGCTGGAGATGCGCAGGAGAGTGATCAGATGGCTGGAGATAATTCAGGGATTCCTTGGTGGACTCCAGGCTCCTGATCACTCCTTCACCAGGGTCCAGCCTCCCGCAGTGCCTGCAGCTTACCAGCAGCAACAGTGGCAGTGGGGTCTGCTCGGGGCCTCATGGCGCAGCCCCCCTGTGTGGCGCAGGACAGCAGGAGACAGCGGGGCTCAGCCCTGATTACCTGGCATCCATGCTGCCACTGTTGCATTGTGAGGGTACAGCACAGCTTGGCAGTGCACCATGGACTGTCTGGAAGCTTGGGGGTGCTGCAGCTATCACCTGGGTCTCAGCGCCACTCAGCCGGAGTGGCCGGATCTCTAAGATGGCACACAGCACCCTGCTGAGCTGGGCCGCACCTGCAAGATGCAGCAGCAGGGGTGCCAGGCAGCTTGGGCTGATCCCCACTGCCCCCTAGGCAGGGGGGCTGTGACATGAAACCCTGAGAGGCTCCGACCACTGATGCTACTGCTGGTGAGTGCTGAGGGCTGGGAGAGTGAGTGGAGAGCTAGAGGAACAAAATGGGGGGGGTGGAATGAATGGGTGTGGGGGGAAAGAATGGGGAGTTGGGGAAACAAACAGGGCCATGGCCTCCCCCATGGTCCCCTTCCCCTTCCTTCAGCCCCCCAACCACCTACTTACCTAGCAAGCTGGGTCCAGGTCCTTAAAGCTTGTACCACTGCCTGCCCTGCACAGGTAGGCAACATTCTTCAGCACCAGGGCAAGGCCCAGCCATAGAGACGCTCTGGCTGGCTACCAGAGCATCTCTATGGAGGACTGAGCCTCTGGTTGCCTCAGGGCACAATCTGGAACCGTGGCCTGCTCTACTCTCTCTCCCCCCCCCCCCCCCTGCGGTATTGTTTGACCCCTGGATATCCAAGGGTCTAATTTTGCCCCCATGCTGCAAATTTGAAGCATGGGGGACATATTTTGTTCCTGCACATAACTTTTGCAGCATCTCAAAGGGGTTTGAGATGCTGCAAAAGGCACATGCATGCTCATCTGGATGCACCCAACATGCTCTAACTTTCATAGTTTCATAGTTACAGATCATCGGGTCCAGCTCCCCTGCAGTTGGGCAAGAAAGACTGCTGGGATCAGATGACCCCAGCAAGTTGGGCCTCAAGATGCTTTTTGAAGATTGCCAGGGTGGATGACTGTACCACCTCTGGGGGAAGCCTGTTCGAAACCCTCAGCACTCGACTTGTAAAGATTTTTTTCCTTAGCTTGAAGTGATCTTCAATCAGTTTGTGCCCATTATTTCTTGTCCTGCCCCCCTCCCCCCTTTAACACAGCTTAACATTTAACAGCATATGGTCTAAATGTATGTAATACATATAATTGCAGTCTTACACAGAGAGTATTAGGATAGATCTGACACTCTATTGGTAATGAAAAGTGATACTAAAGGAAGGTTTGAATTTTGATGCATATTTCTTTTAGAGAAGGCCTAGAAGTTTTGTGAGACCTCTCATACAGCCTAGGAAAAAATATTCTTTGCCTTTCCTCCTTAGGAGGTCTGTTATTTTGGTGGCATTTGCTCCTCAGTTGTGTAGATGGAGATGCCCTGTTAGGTAAGTCAGATGTGTCAGATAGTGAAACTGTGAGAGATGATTTTTGAGGATCTTTGCTCAACAGCAAGTTTTGCAGTGTGTAAAACCATGTTGAGTCAGGATGAAGAGGCTATTTAAAGGGACAGGCCCTGATGCATAACACTCATGACTGCTGAGTCCCTTTTAAAAGACTTACAAATGTTAGTGCTTGAGAGTATAAACCCCCGAAGCAAAACAAATGCCTTGCAAGGCCATCATTCAGGGGCATCATGGGTTTACATGACAGGCAAGGGCAAAGGCCAGGGATTTCCTGTCAGATGTTCAGACCAGATGATAGCACATCTTTCGGGGAAAAAATAAACACAAAACAAAACAAAAAAGAAAAAGAAGGAAAGAAATCTCCCAACTGAGAGGAATGTTGAAAATAGCTTTACACAGTGCTAAGGAGATGCTGCTAAGTGCTAAAAACCTATCAGTAAGAGTAATCTTAAAATAGGTAAACAGAAGAACCTAAAAGTTTGAGAACATAAGAAATCCCATATGGGTGAGATCACAGATCATTCTACTTAGCACCCTATATATTTCAGTGGTAGAGAGTGGGTGCTAACGGAAAGTATATTTATTAGGGCTGTATGAAATGGCACCATTCCACTTCGACTTGAGTTTTGAGGTTTTAATGGAACAGCATTTTGTTTCGAATTTCATTTCAATTTGAAACAGCTGTTCCATTTCGCTTGGTCGAAACAGTGAGACTGTTTTGATGCTGTTTTGACATTTTGCCCGTCCACTATAATGGGGAAGTTTGAAACAGCCTCTCTCATCTGGCAGGCAGATGGGGGCCCACAACCCCAGGAGAGCTGCGGGGACTGTGCCAGTCCTTCTAGGGCTGCAGGCCCCCGATCTGCCTGCCAGATGAGGGAGGAAAGCCGAGTGCTGCCACCTGGGATCAGGGAGCTGGGGAAGGATTGCTCAGTTCTCCTCCTCTGTGCTAGATTAGGCTGGGAAAACAAACTCAGCCCAGCTGGGCTAAGTCCCTTTCCCCAGCCCAATCTTAGGGCTGGGGAGGGGAACTGAACAATCAGGCTCATGTCCCTTCCCCAGCCTGATCGCAGCGCTGGGAGGGGAACTGAGCCTGTACTCAGTTCCCTTCCCCTGCACTGTGATCGGCTTCTTGCAGCCTGGCCGTGGGAGGTGGGGAGTGCTAGGACTGCCCTCCTGGCTACTGCAACCCTGGTTCTCCCCTGTCTCCTACCACCTGGCTGCTGGCTGCTTCGAAACTCAGAAAGTTTTGAAACTTTCAAAACATTTGGACTAGCCTCATTTTGTTTTGAGGCTGTTTTGAAGTCCTTCATTTCAATTCAATTTCGCCATTTTGTGCTCGAATGAGTCGAAACAGTGTTGAATCGAAACAGCAGGTGCAATTATGCACAGCTCTAGTATTTATGTAGGCCCTATCCAGACTCATTTGTCCCCTTCCCCTCTTCCTTCACAGCTCTAAGATAAAAATCCTCTGAATTTTGTCAGAGGCAGTGCATGTAACATGGGTGTTTCCTGATAACTCTTCCCCTTCACTATGAAGGATCAGAAACGACATGTAACTACACAGTAACTGCCAAGGCACAGTTGAGCACACATGTAGACATGCTCACTATAAACAAAAATGGAAATCAGTTTCTGTCTGGGTTCCTGGTAAAGGATTCACTTTATCTTAAGCCAGATACTTGCTGTCCTTGAACCCTTCTATACCTTAGGGAAGGTATACCTAGCCTCTAAGAGTTAAAGGACCACATGACAGCAATATTGGTCCTCATAATTATGGCAATGACAAATTATGTTAGTGACAAACCCATCTTCTCTCACTACACGGTCTTCTCTTCAAGTTTATTAAAGACATTTCCCTCATTAGAGCACACCAGCAGGTATAAGACCTAAAACTCATCCTAATGAAACTCGTTGCCCATTTCTTGAGCCTCTTGCCTAATTATTGGTTAAAGTATCCTTCCTGATAGCAAATATACCTCCTAGGCAACTGAGTTGAGACTACAGCCCAATCTGCAAAAGTATTTAGGTGCCTAACTCTCATGATTTCAGTATAATTTAGGCATTTAAATACATTTATAAATCTGGCCCTTATTATTTTGATGGCCCCTCCACCTTGTATTGTAGTTCATTGGGACAAAGTCACAATGGAGCTCTATTTTAGCTTTATGCCTAAGGTGGTCTGATTTCCATTTCAGTGCATTTCCCTCTCCACATTCATAGAGACCATATAACCACTCACAGGAGACATGGGTTCAGACCCAGATGTAAAGAGGGTGCTCTGTTTCATCTGGATGGACCAGGTCTGTTAGAAAATCTAATAAATTATGGCAGCAGGCATATTTCACCAATGACTATGCCAGTGTATAAATTAAGATCTGAGTGTCTGGAATTGTACTTGCCCAGCAACAAGAGGCGCTCTAGAGAAGACAGAGGTGGCTGCAGCAGCTGGAGCTGGTAAAGTACCAACACCATCAAAGTTTAAAAGTTGCCAGCAGCAACAGGGACAGGCACTTGAACTGGTAACTTTGAAGGGCTCGAGCACAGGAGCCCTTTAAAGTTCCTGGCTGGCAGGCAGCAGCCTCCATTATTGATTAGCCTTTGCCACAAACTTTGTAGCACTACAAAAATAACGTCTGCCAGGTCATCTAGATGCCTAAAAGCATATTATCTTATGAGTGAAATAGAATCCTTCCCTTCCTAACACCAAGCTAAGTGGGGACAGAATTATTCTTCAAAATGATCTTGATAACATTTTTTTAAAATGGCCTGAAAGAATTAAGATGAAATTCAGTAATGAAAAATGCAAGGTAACAATCAAATGTATGACTAAAAATGGGGAAATTACTGACTGAAGTACTCAAAGAGAAAATTGGAGGTATATAGTGGACAGTAAACTGAATAGCTGTCATTGGGCTAATATTGTTACAAAAACTATAATAGTATTCTGAGATGCATTAACAGAAACAATGCTAGGTCAGGGCAAGTGATTCTTTTATCCTGTTCAACACTGGTGAGGCCACCCCTGGAGTCCTCTGTCCAGTTTGGGCACCAGGCTTCAAGAAAGGGGTAAACAAACTGAAAAACATTCAGAAGAAAGGAACAAAAATGGCTAAAGGTCTAGAAAACATGCCACATGCAAAAAAGGCCAACAAAACAGTTTTAAGGGGTTCACCAATATTTTTGGAGCTGATACTCTTCAATGTCTTCATCAGTGACTTGGACGAGGAGTGAAGTGTACTCTGTCTAAGTTTGTGGATGACACAAAACTGTGGGGAGAAGTAGACATGCCGGAGGGCAGGGAACAACTACAAGCAGACCTGGACAGGTTGGACAAATGGGCAGAAAACAATAGAATGCGATTTAACAAGGAGAAATGCAAAGTGCTGCACCTAGGGAGGAAAAATGTCCAGCACACCTACTGCCTAGGAAATGACCTGCTTGGTAGCACGGAAGTGGAAAGGGATCTTGGAGTCCTAATGGACTCCAAGATGAACATGAGTCGTCAGTGTGATGAAGTCATCAGCAAAGCTAACTGCACTTTATCGTGCATCAGCAGATGCATGGCAAACAGAACCAAGGAGGTTATGCTTCCCCTCTATCAGGCACTGGTCAGACTGCAGTTGGAGTACTGCGTGCAGTTTTGGGCGCCACATTTTAAGAGAAATGTGGATAACCTGGAGAGGGTCCTGAGAAGGGCCACTCGTATGGTTCAGGGCTTGCAGGCCAAGCCCTACAATGAGAGACTAGGGCACCTGGACCTCTTCAGCCTCCGCAAGAGAAGGCTGAGAGGTGACCTTGTGGCTGCCTATAAATTCATCATGGGGACGCAGAAGGGAACTGGTGAGGCTTTACTCACCAAGGCACCCCGGGGGTTACAAGAAATAATGGCCACAAGCTAGCAGAGAGCAGATTTAGATTGGACATTAGGAAGAACTTCACAGTTAGAGTGGCCAAAATCTGGAATGGGCTCCCAAGGGAGGTGGTGCTCTCCCCTACCCTGGGGGTCTTCAAGAGGAGGTTAGATAGGAATCTGGCTGGAGTCATCTGAACCCAGCACACTTTCCTGCCTATGCAGGGGGTCGGACTCGATGATCTATTGAGGTCCCTTCCGACCCTAACATCTATGAATCTATGATACCAATAGTCGATTTTTAAGGAGGCATATTGACTGATACTGATCTGATTTCCGATATGCAGCCTGGCAGCTTGACTAACAGTGTCCAGCTGGTAAGTTTGTTGTGATGGAAGGAGAGAGAGGAGAGGGGAGGGGGGAGGGAAGGCGTGTGTCAGGGGGTGTAGATCAAGGCCCCTGTGATGAGGGAGGGAGTGAGAATGGGGCCGGGGCAGGGGCTGAAGCAGGCACTGCCCAGCTGGGGCAGTGTGGGGCATGGGAAGGAGTTGCAGCTCACCTAGGTGGCATAGGAGGGCATGGAGAGTGGGTGCCTTCCAGATCTGCATGGGGCAGGGCAGGGTGGGCTTCTGCTGTGGGATGGGGTCAGGGCTGTGTCAAACTCTTCCTGGCAGGGGTTGCGCTCTGGGTGGGCAACAACGGTAATGGGAAGGGAGCTATGGGGGGGGCTGAAGCCACCCCAAAATTTGCCATTGCCCCGCCATTCCTCCCCCCGTGCTGCCACTCACCCCAGCCCCTACTGGGAAGAGCCCAGTGCAGCCTCAGCCCCAGCCCACAGCAGCAGCCCTCCTTGTCCCCCAGAGATCTGGGGGCACACATTCCCCATGCCCTCCCAGGGTGCACACAGTGGTGAAAGCCCCCCTCACTCCCCCTGGGTGAGCCACAGCTCTGTCCTGTGCCCCACCCTGCCCCAGCCCCAGCCGCAGCCACAGTGCCTTCCTCTCTGTGGGGGCCTTGATCTGCCCCACCATGCCTCTTCTCTCCCCACTTCCCTTTCCATCACAACAGACTTACCAGCTGGACACAGATCTCCAAACTGCTGGGTTGTGCTCCTCACTGCCTATGTGATGTGCTGCAGCTGTGTGCATGCATGGGGCATTTATCAGCCAAATTATTGGCCACATCAGGCAAAAAAAAGCTGATTTCCAATATAGTCAATTTTCTTTATATTGGTACCGATTTAATATTGGACTGATGTATCAGTGGACCTCTAATATATACTTTTTTTTTTTTTTAAAGTGAGAGGCTGTTTTAATTGCTGATCAATAAATTGGGTTGTAAATCAGATTCAAGAATTCGGATTCAAATTGTCCTGTGTGAGTGTGACATTGGAAGAGTAATTTAATGAAATCAATTAAAGGGTTCTTGTGTAGCTGCCACATTATTTATCTTGACCTAAAGAAAACCTCTGTCTTTTTATTAAGCATTTCTTTCATTCAAAGGCAGGCTTGTTCTGTCTTCCTTTTTGAGTCTTTTTTGATGATAGCAACAAGCCCATGGGGATTTAAGGAAGCACAGAAATTTGAGGTTTGGTGAGGAGAATATCAGTCAAAGGCTGTTTCCATCCCTTTTTCCCTCCCTGGACCTCTCTCTCTGTTAGTCTTCTGTCTTTTAGATCAAGACCTTGGTCTCTTATCAAAATCCCATTGAAGTCAACCAGGCTTCCTTTCACTGGCTTTTTACAGCTCTGGAGTGTGTCTGGAAGAAATAACCCTGTTTTGTTTTTGCCTGTCTGTTTGGAGTTTTTTTATGGCAGATATCTTGTCAGAAAAGATAGACAAATTATTGCTGAGTTCTGTTACTTATTATTTATTTATTTGTTTGCTTTCTTTGCTGTCCCAGATGGACTTTGATTATCATTTGGAAAACTTAACTTTATTCCTCAGGAGTAGTGAGAAGCTTAGGATTCATGCAGAATAGGGAGATCCACTTGAAAAAATTACCTCTGTGTTTCTTGAGATAATGGACTGGCTATTAAAAATGAGGTTAAATAAAAATAGAAAAGCAGTGAAATTTTACTCTCTGAAATTACAGGGGCACAATAAAAATAAGAATCATGTTCACAAGGTGGATTAGCAACATGGAAATTAGCATGCTGCTGCCGCATTAGAATGGAGAAGATGGAGGCAGAACACAACAAATCCTGTGTGGAGGGTTTCAATCACTTTTTTTCTTAGGGGTGCACCGATAGATTTTTGGGCTGATACCAATAGCCGATTTTTAAGGAGGCATATTGGCCGATACTGATCTGATTTCCAATACCAGCCTGGCAGCTTGGATAGCTGCATGCAGCTGGTATGTCTGGTGTGGTGGAAGAGAAGGGGTGAGGGAAGGGGCAGTGGGGGGGGGGTAGATCAAGGCCCCCACAATGAGGGAGGAGTGGGGCTGGGGCTTGGGCAAGCGCTGCCCAACTGGGGCACAGTGGGCATGGTACAGAGCCATGGCTCATCCGGTGGGGGGGGGGGAGGGGAAGTGAGGGGCAGCTCCCACTGCTGCACGCTGCTTTTCTGGGAGCCGCTCATCCAGCGCTCACTCACTTGTCCAGTGGCTCCCGCTGCTGCTCCTTCCACTTGTCCAGGAGGGCATGGTGGGGGGGGGGTGCCCCCAGATCTGCACAGGGAGGGGTAGGGTGGGCTGGGGCTGCACAGGGCTCTTCCTGGCCTACGCTGCCCCATGCAGATCCTGGCCTACCCTGCCCTATGCACATGCCCCCCCACCCATGTGCTCCTGGATAAGCAGTGGGAGCAGCAGTAGGAGTCTTGTGATGAGTGGGTGAACACCGGGCAAGTGGCTCTCAGACTAGTGGTGCACAGCAGTGAAAGCCACCCCCCTCCCGCTCCTGCACCCCCTGGATGAGCTGTGGCTCCGTCCCCAATCTGCCTCACTCTGCCTGGACAGCGCTTGCCTCAGCCCCACTCCTCCCTCACTACAGGGACCTTGATCTGCCCCGCCCCCATGCCCCTTCCCTCTCCCCTCCCCTTCCAGCACACTAGACTTAGCAGCTGCACGCAGCTCTTCAAGCTGCCAGGCTGTGCTCCTTGCTGTCTACGTGCTGTGCTGAGGCGACGCACATGCATGGGCATTTATTGGCCAAATTATTGGCTACATCAGGCCCATTTCTGATAAGAAGAATTTCTGTGCAGTCCTCATGGAGCACGTCCAGATGAGTATGGACCCAGCTGCAGCACCTCACACTGCACACACCACACATGTAGGGATTTCCTGCACTGCTACTTTGCAGCATGGGGGGTGGGGGGGTTGACCCTGGGAGACCTTGGGGTCAAAAAAACCCATACCTAAAAAGAGTGGATCGGCACACGTGGCAGCAGGTCACACTGCCCCAAACTGGATCTTGGCTGGCTGGAGCCATGCTCCAGCTCCCAGCCAGGCTTTCTGCTGCAGGATCACCACAGCTGCAGCTCCCAGAGGCCCCCAGGCAAGGCTCCTGAGACCAACATGCTTGCTGGCCCTAGCCTCTCCCACCCAGGGTAATGTGCAATGTGCCAGAGTGAATGCCAGGCATGGGCATTCCCTGGGGACAAGAAGCAGCAGCATACTTTGTGCTGCTTCTGTTCGTCCCTGGGGAAACGCGTTCCCACTTGCGGGCACTTGCCCATGGTCATAGTTTTAGAAGCAATCCCAGGGCTCAGTCTTAGGGATTCCATATTCCACTATATGAATGCACAGGACAGCTCTTGGAGAACAATAGTCATTTTATGTACAGCAACTGTATACTCTAGATTCACTTCCTCCCCACCTAATCCGTTACTTATTCTATAGATCTGAACATTCCTGCAGCTTTTATGCTAGAAATGTTCTCAAAGTGGTTTTCATCTACCTGCCACTGGCAAGCAGAAAATCCTTATGTCAGATTTTATACTCAAACAACCTCAGAAGGAAGAAAATAACCTGGTGGGAAGTGGCACTGCATGAAAACCAAAGAGAATTGATGCCCAGTTGCATGATAGAAGGTGGGCATGTATAGAGTGTGAAACTAAAAGCCAAGGGGGCTGCCAGAGGGCTACAATTTTAAAAGAATTAATGAAGGCAAATCCAGCCTTCAGACTGAAGTCAGAGATGGACAAGCAAAATATCCTGTACAGGGAGCTGAATATTTTTACTAGCCAAGTCTGGCTATCCTTAAAGTAGCTTTATTATAAAAGCAATCTACTCCAATCCTTTGTCTAGGATGTTTTCCTCACAACTGTGCCAAAAGGATTTCTCCACAGTTGCAAACTGATCTAGTGATTAAACAACTGCATTGGGTAGAATTGAAAAATGATTAAATAAAGAGCAGTTTCTTCAATAAAAGGCAAGGGAGGATGCAACTGATAAATAAAATGCTGAAGGCAAATTCTAGATGTCTTCTGTTAGTCTATTACATAAGGCTTTCACTTAGCAGTGACCACTCAGATGAGAACTGAGGTCAAAAAATAATCTGTGGAAAGCCCCTGTAGTCTTGCACAGCAATCTTACCAGGGTTTCTTATTGCAGAAAGGAACTGTGCTCATTCAGTGGAAACGATCATAGCTATTATCTGAGCCTTCTTATTTTAGAGAGCATGTACTCAGAATAGAGTATTCAAGCCAGGAATAGAGGATGCCACCTAGTGCATTTTGTATGTGCATAGGCAGACAAGGTTCTTTGGGTAAATGTGATATCCTTTATTAGACCAACTAAATATCTTCTAGGAGATCAACTGTTCTTCGCAAGCTTTTGTCCTTAGACCAACACAGCTCTAACCAACACCTCTGTATGCACATGCATTCACGGGGGCTGCATGGACAGATTCTTAACCAAGGTTAAGAATCACCGTGGCTCTGTGAAGTGCTGTGAGATTCTTTTAAAGCTGCCACTCAATATTAGTTCAGCACCATGAGGTGGGCAAATAGGAATCCATAGTGTAAACAAATCTGACCTTTGTGGTCTTGCTGAGCTATCTGCAACAGAAGAATTGCTCTATTATTTTTCCATAGTTGAAAAATGAGTGAAAGGTAGGAGTTGGCATTTTCCAAGGGGTGCCTTGAGTCTAAAAAAGTTGAGAACCACTGCGCTGGACCACATCCTTTTCTCCCATTCTGAGCATTAATATAACAAATCATGGAATAAGAACAACTTTGACTTTTGAATTCTGTTTGTGGTTTTGAAAATTGACAGGTAGTAAAAAAGTATCTTGAAATGTCTATCCATACCCAAAGTTCAGAGTCAGTATAACTTATCCAAATATTGTAAAGGTTAGGTTTCTAGTATATTTTCTTCTTGAAAGTTTGATATAGAGTTGACAGACAAGATGATATCTGTTTCTGACTTTTTAAATATTTCCATAATGTCTAGCTAAACTCTTTGCTAATTTAGCAGATGATGAAAAAAGCTTCCTGTTTGCTAACAACTATTTTCTTATAATTTCATAGACCACAATTTTGATTCCAATAGAAATCTATTATTCTATTAATTATAGTGGGCTGGCTGCAGCGTTTATTGTTGGAACATATCAATTAGCTGCTAATCTTCCTTATTGATTCAACATGTTGCTAGCTATTTTGAACCTTGGCTTCAGAAAGGTGATGGAAATTAGTGCACAAGAATATTTGTTTATCTGTCCTCACTAAAGTAGGGGCTTGTCACAGGTTTACTTGCAATAGTTACAAATCATTGGAATGCTACGATATATTAAAGGCTCTTGCCTGAGAAGGAAGAACTTTGCAACATCACAAGCGTGTGTAACACGTTAAACCAGGGGTTTTCAACCTTTTTTAAGGAGTGCACCCCTTCTGGTGGGTACCCCCTTCCAGACGGGCGGGGGAGGAGGGGGGGGTGACAGCTGGCAGGACGCAAAGCTGGTAGCGTGTGCCAGTGCAGGGAAGTGGTGCGCGGAGTTGTGGATGGTGGTGACAGGAGGAGCAGGGAAGCAGCACATGGTAGCAGCACGGATTGGTGAACTGGGGGGAGCGCGGAACTTGCACACGGTGGCTACCGCCACGTGCTGCTTCCCTGTGCCGCCATGCGTACCCCCTGGGGCCGTCCCAAGTACCCCCACGGGTACATGTACCCCCTAGTTGACAGCCCGTGTTAAATCATTTGAATGTGCATGTGCTTGTCTTTTTCCTGCACTTAGTGAGTGTTAAGTTGAATGTGGGACACCACCCTCAGCAAGAGCTTGCCATTGATTTCATGAAGTCAAGAAAGTATGGTGGTACTTCAGACTCCCATTATTGATTTGCCCAATTGAAAATGAAAATCCAAAATATATACAAAGGCCCTTTCTACTTCCTTGTGAAGGGGAAGCTGCCATGTTTAACTTTACTGACCAGAAACAGCTTTTCTCAGCTAACTCAGAAAAATGTTAATGAAGGATGTATGCGGGGGGAAAGAAGCAACCTTTTAGTAACGGGTTTCTTCAATTTCCAGTTTGTGGAGAATATAGGGTCCTTTTCTCAAGTATGATTCATTTTGGTTTGGTGAATTCTGAGACATGACAATGCTATAGAGCCAATTCAACATTTTAAATTAGGAACCTTGTTTACAATGTTATTTCTTTAAAAAAGCAATACTTAACCATTAGTAAATTCATTTTTATCCATATTTAGCCTAGACAAAAATGATTCAGTCAAAACTACTACTGACTCCTGATCGTCTCAAGTTATTTTTAATGAAAAAGAACATGCATACAAATGCTTGGAGTTACAATGTATACATAAACGACTGTGGCAGAGATCACACATGCCTTCCTCCTTTGTTCTGCAAAAGGTGGGAACAATTTTGCAAGGCTAGTAAGTTTAAGAAAGAAAGTATATCACTACTTACAATTTAACAAGTAGTTTGGTGGAGGAAGGAAAACTGGAACAAAATGCAAAATATTGAATCTGGAGTTTAAAATTAAATTTAGAAATGTAAAGTGTCAGTTTATTGTTTGTCTCTGCCTGCAAATGTATAAAGTAAAAAGAAATCTACTCAGTGTTCATCTTTTATAAACATTTATTCATTTCCTAGTCTTTGACAAGTCAACCTTTACCAATTGGAATCACGTCTTGTTTTAAGTACAAATGGAAGTTATTCTTAGATATCACTATTTATTAAAAATTGGTGAATACTAATTGGTGTGCATTGCAGATATGTATACTAGTAAAAGCACAGAATTAGAACCATTTCTCTTGTAGCACACTGGGCTAAAACTTAACTGAATTCAGTCTTTTTCAATGAAGAAGATGAGGTGGAACAGAAACAAGAGACACTAACCTCAGGCAAACTATGGATGTAACCTACGTGGAGCGGGTCTGTGCTGCAAAATAACGGGTTGATTATAGCTTGGCTAGTTGTATCCATTCTATTTATAATCTAGATATCATGGATAAGTAGCAGCTAAAATGCAAAAACACAGACTTGAGCAGAATACACAAATCGAGTTCTTGGAGGGCATCTACTCTGGTTGCTAACCCTTTGAAAGTGTCTCTCTGCTGTGTCTAGGTTTTCACTTCAATAGTTATCCAGGCTAGCTACATTAAAGATAGCACGCGTGCCCCTACCCAAAATACAATCACACCTTCATTTTGCTGTACAGACATGTAAGTAGTCTATTTCCAGAACACTGGAGCACTGACTGTTGCTAGACAGTCTATACAAATTCCTCCAAACTCTGGAACAGCTGAGCGATGCTCTTTTTCTTCTGATACTTGCAGTGGCTGGGCAGCATCCTGGATGTGAGCAACTGGGACAGACTGGGAATATTTCCTTGCTTTACAATTCCATGCAAAATAACCCTTGTCAAGTAACCTTTGGTCTTCAAGGTTGAGATATTTTAAATTGGTAGCAGCTCATAATGGACGATTTGTATATGATCACTCATACAGCTTCAGTAATATTTATGAGGTTATTTAAAGTACAAAGTACTTCAATTTTAAAAATCAAGGAAAACAAAAAAACCCCAATCACATCTGTTTTTGAGTCAAAAGATCTGGAGTATATATAATACGATACAAAATTAAGATCATACAGACTAGCAAGAATTAGCATAGTTTAACATTGTTATCAACCAAATAATTGTGTATGTAGTCAAATGACTTTTAATGAGATAAAACTTGGTCACAGAGCACAGGCTGGATTCAGTGTTCCGAAGTATAAATATTTATCTGTTTCATCTTTCCTCGGATTCCAATCAAGAAAGGCAAAAAGCAATTTAAAACTATTGTCTTTTTTCCTGTTTTTTTCAATTATTGTGCTGCAATTTTTTTTAAAAGTAATAAAGTATAACAAGGTTCTTTGCACCAAATGCAGTAATTCACCAATATAACAGAGAGAAATTGAAACAAACTTATTTTTATTGGGAAACAAGTTTGGAAAATGCATTTTGAAAGTAGACTGTGTGCCTTCTGAGCCATCTTTAGGGGGCCTTTGTTAAGATCATAGCAGTTAGGGTAGAGTACAGTGTACCAAGTGTACTTGCTGAATTTTCTTTATAGATTTATATAGTGTTATAGCAGCATCATAGGGAATACAGTAATAAAATTAGTCCTATAAACCACAGTTTTTAGGTCAAGAATTTAACTGTTTGAGGTCATCAACAAACAGAATCAGAATCAGAAAATATCTATAAATATTTGTTTTCAAAATATATTTTGGCTTTCATTTTCTATAAATGCTAAATAACCAAATGGTTTGGATATGTCCATTTTTAAACTTTTTTGTTGGAAAACAAGGCTCATATGCACTGAAATGCACATTTCAGTATTTTGTAATCAATTGATGTATAAAAACATATATGTATCAATAATTTCAAAACTTAGTGTCAAATACAACCCCTTTGGTAGACTTCCTGTAGCTGACTCCAGTTCAGGTGAAGAGGTATTCAGCATTGATTCAACTTTTTACCTCAAAACTATCTTTCTTTTTACTGGCAAAATATTTTATAGAATGGTAATACATATGAATCAAACCAGTTAATACAATAACTGTCCTGATCAATATATAACATAGTAGCTGTTTGTTCATTTAGGCATTCTGAGACTATACATTACATGTACAGTTATAAAATATACATTTCTGCTTTAGAGGGATTTTAAAAATCAATATGGCTGTTAAGAGTATCAGTCCTTTATTCTGCAAGTGATACGGGGCATTGACCTGCACTGCACATACCTTTTTCTCCTTTTCGTTTTAACTGCAAGGTCAGATCAGCTGCATATCAGAAAGCTGCTCTGCCTTTGCTCATTCACATAAATACAAGCCACTCAAGTGATTACTCTCAGTTCCACTGTTTAGTGCCAGACCTGTTCAGAATTTAAAAGTTTTAAAAGTAGGATGGTGGAAATAGGAGGTGACCAAAATTAAATGTTTGAGAACAGTTTCCAGATAACACAATTAAGGCTCCTAAACAATCTGAGAGCAGACTCTGAAGCAATCTTCTGCAAAATGAAAACAAGGCTGAATATATAGCCTGGCTGGAAAAATACGTTATTTTTAGGCCATCTTATCTGGAGGATGTCCATTTATAAAAAAAACCCTATATTCTGAAAAACCCCATTATTGATTTTACAGTATGCACAATTACAAAGCATGAATTTTTATGTAGACTGATATAAAACAATCAGCATCTGTTTAAAACATAACTAAAACTTGAGAATAAAACACTTGTTCACTTGATTTATGTGCTATGTACTTTAATGCTTCTCATCTCTCCCAGGAGAACTGGCCTGTAGATTGGCTCCAAACTTTCCATGTACTTTAAGTAATCAGCCACTCGAAATCCATGGAGTGGTTCTTCCTGCACAAATACACAAAAGAATATTATTAGACATGAAAAGATGCACAATTCCAATTTATCAAATTCTGAGCTTTGAAAGGCTGTTCCTTCTTGTTTGTCTTTCCTTCCTGTTTTACTCTTCTTAACTAGATATTAGTTTTAGAAGTGAAAAATCAGTGCGCCAGTTTCAGTCAGGTCTTGGAAATTACATTTTTGCTAATAAACAGTTTATTCAGAGTAAACTCATTGTCAGACTCTTTAAGACAGGCTACAACCTAAAGATATCAAGGAATACAAAAATAAGTATCAAATAGCTAAAGACAGATAACTACGATGTTTTCCTAAAGGTTTTTATATTAGCCTTGAGAATCCTAAGTATGTTAATGTGCCTATTATATCTGATTAGGTTCTCAGTATAGGCAGAAGAATAGCTAGTGTTTCCAAAGCTAATTGTGAATAATCTTAAAAAACAACAATATAGGATGCTTCTGCTTCATCGTTATAAACAATGAACATTCGAGAAAACTCATATTCTTTTATTTAAATCCCACTTTAACAGAGGAAAACTTAATCTTCTGGAGAAAAAGGTAAATGGACCAAATCTTTCTGTGTGACTGACAAGGAAATTGTGGGGAGGGGGATGCTGGCAGGTGCATCTTCTGCAGAAAGAACCCAGCTTACAGCAGGATTCCACAAGGCAGAGAAGGTAAAACTGTATGCTGTATTTTGCTGCTCCTTTGAGCAGGAACAACTTGTGTGCCCACCATCTGCTGAGTAGCATTACTGCTAATGGCAGCATATGCTATAACAAGCTTATGGGAGCCAGACTCTGCTCTTGGGCACATGGTATACATGCTGGTGCATTAACTAGGCATCTCTTCTAACTACTGTTCTCTTGAGCACTATACAGAGCATCTGCCTAGCAACTGAAAATTTGCACATCTCTATTTGAGAGTCCTTTTATTGGCCTCTTGAGAAGTACAAACCCAGTGGTACAGCTTTGCCCTATATGTTGTCTTTCTGCAAGTGGGAGTGGATGTACTACATTGCCTTGAAGAAAGGAAGGGACAAGAGCACAGAGGTAGAAGAGTTCTTTCTGGGCTTGCTTAGAAATTGGAATCTGTCTCATTGAATGTGTATGCTTTGTAGGGTATACTTAACAGAAATTAAATAGTTTTGTGTCATGAACTATTCTGGTTACTGTTTAGTTTGGCTTCAAAACTGGTTGCAGACCTACAATGTATTTCACGAAAGGGAGAAAAAGCAGCCGAATTACAAGTACTCACAGTAAGACAGAAGAGGAAAATAGGTCCCTGCCCTGTAGCAATATTTGACTTCTGAAATAAAATGGTGCTTGGATAGTGCAAGTCCTTTGCATTCCCTTAAGCAGAAGCTCATCATAAGTTCTTTAGGAAATATGTGGCTTAATACTAATTGGCAAACTGCCTCTCATCCTATACTGTAATGTACTTTATGACCTAAGCAGTTTCTAATAGTGTGCTGTTACATCTACATACGAACCCAAATCAACATGCTGGCAAGAGGAGACTGCTCATGATCAAAAGAGGTTCCATTCCTGAAACAATTCTTTTCTTTTTCCTTTCCCTATTATACACATTATAATAATTTGAAAAAAACAGAAATGGCCTATGTTGATTTGCTAGTGTAATGAACTAAAGTACCATACTGATTCGATTCTAAGATGACAACCCCACTCATTTAACAAGGGGGGGAAAGCTCCTCATCTTAGAATAAAGTACAAAGATGGGGGGGGGAGGGGAGTGGAGAGGAGAGGGGGGAGCAAGTAGCTGTTGTGGCTTAGGTTCTGGCCCCAACCCAAGTGGAGGCCGTAGCCGCAACTGCTGTACACTCACCTGCTACTGCCACCTCTGCATCCTACCCCCCTGCATCTCTTTCCTGCAGCTTCTTACTCCCATCTCTGCCCATGCAGTCTCTGCTTCCCTGCCTACCTCTCTTCCTCCCCACTTACCTTTGCTCTGTGCTGGCAGGCTCTATGCATGTTGCAACCTGGGGCAAAGAACACAGCCCCAGCCCAGTCACATAACAATGGTGTGCCACCTAAATACTTGCTATGGGGCTGGTCTGGGGTTGTGCTCTGTGCCCCAGGCTAGAACGGTGATGGAACCTGCCAATATGGAGCAGAGGCAGGGGGGAAGTGGGGAGCAGAGGCTTGGGAGAGGAGAGGCAGGGCAGGCAAAGGGTAGAGGTGGCAGACAGAAGTAGGTGGCAAGCTGCATGTCTTCCCTATACCACCTGTCCCCCTGCAGCAGTAGGAGGGATGAATTAAAGATGACCCTCCAATAATTAAATTTTATACATGGAAACTTACAACAAATGTATAAATGTTACAAGTAGGGCACATCTACATGAGGCATTTACTATGCAGTTGACTAATTAGCTGTGCAATAAACGTTGCATATCTACATGTGTGCCCCTATTAGGACAGAGTAGATTAATTAACTCCACAGCAGGATAGTACTTGTAAATATAAATACTATCCTACCGTGGAGTTTTTTACTCCTGTAGATCTTGCCTCAGCTGGCTGGGGTATGAGGTTGCTTCAGTGCGTGAGCTGCCTACCAGGTAGCCCCATGTTGAAGCACTCTTGTGCCCCAGCCAGCCTCTCCACAACACACTGAGCTGGGGTGGGCTGCCCCAGTCTGGCAGGCTGAACACCCACGCCTCCTGCCATCCAGGGCTGCTCTGACCTGACTCAACATGCTGTGTTCCCAGGCACATGCTCAAATGGTGCACTGAGGAGTAATAAACTCCAGAGCAATAAACTCCCTCTGGAGTTAATTGCTGTTCATTAATTTCATGTGCAGACATACCTCTATAGCATCTAATTATTAGGGGGCTGTCTTAAATTCAAGTAAATATGGTGGTACTCTTGACCTTTGCCTGGGTGTATGGATGTACAAAAGGTAGAAGGAGCTTTCCCTCACCCTGATTCCACCGTGGGCAATTACACTTAAGGAAGTCCTGTTCAATCCTGGAGACCTGAAGCTGCAAGATACCTGAAAAGAAGCAAGTATATGGCCTTCTCTACCCTAACACCAGTCAGCACAGCCAGCCAATCACAGAGCAATATACTTTAACTTCAGTGACAGTGTCCAATGGTAAACAATACTTTCAAAAACCTCAGGTGCACAAGTTCCTCCCATGCCAAACATAGGCTGGTACTCTAAATCAAGCAGCATGAGATTGATTATGAGTCCGTCATAATTCATGATGTCAAATGTACTGAAACTCCTTGCTCTGAAGCATATCATAGTGCTGAGCCACATATGCAACCACAGTCTTGAAAAAGATGTGTTCCTAGTTATGGTGCATTTCTTGAAGACCTCTATTTCAGAGTGACTTGAAGTGAAACTTCTTTGGGTGAAGAACCTACATCTTATTTATCATTCCAAAATACTGCTGTACATATTGGTGCTTATACCAGATTAATGGAAGCCAATTTTTTTCTTTCCTTTGATTCTATGATTTATATCAGAACTTCAGACTGACAACTCTGGGCTAACCACTCACAAAGAAAAAGCTCTTTCTCTAGGTATTTGAATGTTACTACACAATTAATACTTCATTTTCAAAGGAAGCATAGCACTTGAAGCCTGGGCATTTCCCTGGATCTCTCCTAGCTAAACTGATGTGTACCTTCTCCTTTCTGTTTTAACTGCTTTAGAATGATGCCTTCTGACAGATATAATGGAGACAACTACATTAAACAGACTACCAAGTAACTTAAGCATGTTTATGAGCAGCTTAAGCAAGAATCAGGCATGCCAGATATTGTACCCTGAACATATATGCAGCAGGTCAGAATATATGACTGCAAACAGCCTCTGGGGTCATCTAGTCCAGACCCCCATGTGCAGCCAACAATTTACTCCAGGATTCTTGAAAATCACCACTTCTGACACCTGCATTCAAATATGAGGCACAAAACCTGAATGCCCTATAACATGCCATAGATAAAAGCAGGCAATACAAGGGCACTGCCAATGCTGAGTCATTACAATAGCAGAGACTATTGGTTAATATATGCTCCGAGGTTGCTAGGAAGAGGATCATGCCCTATTCTGCAGGGAAAAGAAAAACAACCCCACAATATCTGCCAATCTAACATAGAGAAAAACATCTTTCTTGATCTCAAACTGGTCAACTGATATGTCCGAGTGGAAGAACAAGACCCCTAGCCAGGAACCAATGAGTTTTCTATGAACTTGTGCATTCCAGTCAGTCCCCACCAGTCTTATCTTGTTCTAGTGCTTCAATGCCCTCCTTTCCTGTAAGCCAGTAGCATTTATGAGCGGGGAAAAAGTTTTGGCTTTTACAGATGACTAACAGAAAACGTGAATCACTAGATTTGCTGACACCTACTCCACTGCAAAAGGCTTGCCACTTTACTCTAATATGGGGTTTGCAAATATTTGATTACACATATTACATATCTTGATTGTTGAGTCAAAAACTGCCTAACCTATCTTACTGTCCCTTCCATAAACTTAACAAGTTCAAGCTTATCAGGTGATTCAGGTTCTTTGCCGCCACTGCTTTGCTTGGAAAAGTATTCCCAAACTTCAAAAGGATGATGCTTTAACTTCACTCCTCTTACAGGGAGTTATCCTTTAATTTCCAATTTCCAGTAAAGTTCATAAGCAGGTTGCAGGCCCCTTGGTTTTTTCGTAATAGTATTGTAGCCTAAAAGCTCTTCCTCTCCAATGTTTATTCCTCAAGTATATCTGTAAAAAGTAACTACATCCCTTCTCAATCTCCATTTTGTTAGATTAAGCAAGTCAAAAATCCTTAATTTTCTTTCAAAAGGTCTCCAATTCCATTAACCATTTTAGTGAGGGGTCAGTAATTTTCCATTGGGGAGTGGAATGACTCAGCTCAGCTTCGGTCAGAGAAGGGTAGGCATTAGGAGCCAGTTGTAGCTGCCACTTTTCCTTCCACCTAGCTGTGGCAAAGGTCCCTTTTCATCAGAGCCTGTGCCAGCCAACTGCAGTGCAACATAAGCAGAGCTCTCCTTCCACTGGAGCCTCAGGCAGTTGACAAGGATGCAACACAGCCCTCCCACTGCTGAATGCCAGCCAAATCTTGGCTCTGCAGTCCAGATTGAAAGGCTCGAAGGGCTGGATCTGGTCCACAAATCATAGGTTGTCAATCCCTGATCTCAGTGGCCCTTCTTTGTCCCCGTTTCAGATAATACTAAACTTCTTTGAGCTATGAGTATTCTAAATGAGGTCTTATCAGTGCTTTGTATAGTGGTATTGGCACCTCCTTGTCTCTACTGAGTCTACCCTAATTTATTCTAGAATTGCATTAACATTTTTCACAGCTGTCACACTAGCAGCCCATGGTCATCCTATGATTAGCCAATACATCCAGGTCCTCCTTTCCTTGGCTGTCTCTAGTTGATGAACCCCCATCTGATAGCCAAAGTCCTTGCTATTGATCCCTATATCCATGGCTTTGTATATCATACTATTAAACATCATACCGCTTGTAGTGCTTCCTATCACAAAATTCTCTAAATCCTCCTGTACATTAATCTAGTCCTTCTCTGTACTGGAAATACCCTCAAGTTAGTATCATCTGTAAATTTTATAACATCCCATCTAGTCCATTCTGTATTTATTAATAAAAATACTGAACAGAATTCTTCTTGACTTATAGTTGAATCCAAAAAAACTGGCCTTTTGACCCAGTTGCATGCTAGTGGATAATAATCAATTATATAAAAAACAAACAATATCAATCCTTTGGTTTTAGAAGGCTTAGGTTCCACAACCAGGGTCCAACATGGGTAGCTTTATATCTGGCAACGGTTCGCATTTAAGTTTCTAGACTAATGGTTGTACTGTCATGTTTCAATAGAATTAGCATTATTTTCTTTAGCATATTTTAAATTGCTGTGTTTACAATTTGAAAATGTTTAATTATTAGAACTGTAACTGTTTTGCAGTACGGTGTTCGATATAGGAAATAATATTTGAATCCTCCTCTTCTTTCCATTAACTATTTGTTTTTTTTCATGTTGTTGTTCTGAGTCCTTCTTAAAGAAAATCTCTCTCTCAATCTCATCTGGTTCTGAACACATTACACTTCTGTCTTTGCATTTACATTAGTATCATTAAATGGGAATATTATTAGCTCCAGCACCCTGCTTAAATACGTTCAAAACACCATTTAATGTTCAACCTGTCCTTTGACCAGTATGTTTTAAGAACTGTTTGCTTTTGATGGCATTGCTGTCAAAATACTTATTACAAATTTTCTGTGGAGGAAGCTCAGCATTAGTGTGCTGCTACGCACAGTATCATAAAGACAAAAGATTTGGCATGGTACTTTTAAATGGAGACATTTTAATTAATGTGTTAGTTTCAATACTTACAATGTGTTGAATGGCTACTATAGACAGAAGACAACAGCATATTTAAACAACATGCTTGATAGTTCCTACTTTGCGTATGAAAGAAAATATGATCTATTCTGTCATATTATTTTCTCAAATACAGATGCTTTATGGAGTTTGTATAGGTTTAATACCTATAACACGTGTAATCAACTCATCGTTTTCTTGAAACATACATGTTCAAGGTTGAATTTTAACTTGTAACTGCCCCCTCTTACTGTACTGAAAAAAAAAAAATCACATAAGAACTGTAAAAGGTTCTTGCATACATATTCACTGTAAAAACCCTGAATATGCATGTTATCATTGGTGAAGTGCTACATTTCTTGTCATTCTTATTAACAGGTGTCATTTGCATCATATATAAATGCAGTTCCTCTGCCACAGATCTGACATACTGTTCAATGGATGTACATTTCCTTTTTTTTTTCTTCACTCCTACCAATTATATTTCCCACATGAAAGGATGATATTTTGTCAGCTATAAATTATTCATCTCACTGTTAACTACCATAATCTAACTCTACTGTCTTCCCTTACCATTCAAATGTAAAATAAATAAAGTTTCCTTTAAAATATGCACATAAAAAGAAGCTACAGACAACTTTTCCAATCAGTTCCAGGAGACAGTAGCCCTAACTCTTAAAACTGTCGAAACATTTACTTATACTCTTACAGACTTCATTTCAACAATCTGTAAAATCAGAGACAACAAAATGGAGACAAAATGTGACAGACAATTTTTAAAAGGCAAACACTCTTATTTTCTTGCTTCACTCTATAGCCCCAGCCACTTTCTTCTAATATGTAACTAACTAGAGGCACTATCTTTGAGCCTTGTACTCTGAGCTGCACATATGTTGATCAGCTTAGTGCTAGCTTAGAGTTTGGAGCAGTCACACCTAGCATCTAGAAACCTTCTCTGATTATTTTCCAGCAGCACAACTGTGACTTGCCACCAGAGGCCTGGTGAGCAGGAAAGTCCCTTTCAGACTGTGGGGAGGGGAAGGAGGAAGGAGCTGGGGTCCCTTGACAGCAAAACTGAGGGATTTGATTTGGCAGGGGGGCTGCACAGGGAGGTCGTTGCCCACCCAGCTCCCGGCACCCATAAGCTCCAGACTTGCTATCACACACACCTGGGTGCATCTCCCAGCCACGTGCATTCCCCCCAGGCTGTTCCTAACACCTGGGCAACTTCCGGCTGAGGTGGGCTCAGCTGCTTCCCTTCCCGCTTCCCACCTCCCTCCCTCAGTTCTACCCTGCATCCATCCTACTCCCCACCCTTCACTCCTCCTTGGTGCCCCTGGGCCTGGTGGGGGCAGCCCATCAGTGCACGGGGTGAGTGGACAAACACTTTGAGCCCTGGGGCAGAGGGAGGCCCAGGCAACAGCCTTGGGAAGCCAGTGGTGGTGGCAGAAGTGGTGGCAGCAGCGGGCCTAAGGCTGGGGGCTGCGGTGATGGCTTTGGCTGGTGTAAGTCGGCTTCACTCTGCAGCTGGGAGTGGAGTCTGCCTGCAGCTGGCTTCTATACCCACATGAGCAGCAACAAAGCCCTGCATCCACAGCCCATATCCACCTGTGGCCTTCCTACCCTAGAGCAGCAGCTTCCTCAGCAGCAGGTTGCCCCCTCACCCCCTCTGGCAGCCACCAGCAGCTCTCACTGTGCTGCAGGTGGATTGGGTGCATAGAGCAAGGCACTGCTGGAGCTGTGGGGCTGGAGCTTAGGGTTTGCCAGAGGCTGGCCAGGTCTGGGGGCTTTATGAAGCTGGCCATGCTCTCCTGTGCTCCCCAGGTCTTGGGGGGGATGGGATGGGATGGGAGGGAGGGCACAGGGTCTAGCAGCAGCTGTCCCTTCAAACAGGCTCAGTGCTGGTGGGGAAAGATGACCTAAGCTGCCATTCTTGGACTGGAGGGCCTGGAGGCTGAGGGAAATAAAAAAGCTGTGCATCCTGGGCTACTGGAGGACTTCAACTTGGGCAGCACAGCTGTGGGGAGTAGCCACACCTTAATGGAAAAGATGCTGGGTTGTGCTGATCAGAGATAATCCTGCCATGGAGTGGCATAATTTTGAGCCACTTAAAGGTGTTAACCTGGGGACAATTTAGGAGTTAGGAGCTCCAGGAACTGCCCAAAACGAACATGTAGCAAGGCCTTTTTTCTCCTGTCTTGACTTCTCCTTTTCCTCCCTCCTACCTTCATCATCTATCATTCTTTTTCAAAGCATTTAACAAAATGCTCCTTGCTAGGCACTAACTGACGCAGCATCTTAATGCATAATGTTACTACCATCACTGCTAAGCTTGATAAACTCTTATGCGAGAAATAAGGAACAAGGAAAAGAGGTCAGAAGAGCAGGACTGTTCACTAGTGGTGAATTTTTACACTCAAATGAAACGTGTAGTTCTCCATAGGTGTATGTTTGATGCTTCAAGATAAGAAAACCACAAACACTTCACTAACAAGACTCATATTCCACGTAGGGAAACCAATCATGGAAACAGCAAGTGAAGCAGAATCACTTTGCAGTATACAATACTATTTACTTAGCATGAGAATTACTCAGCTTGGAATACTTTAAAAAAATCTTTTCTTTCTTTCCTGAATCCTATACAGCAACAGCTGGCAACCTTTTACAAGCTGTGGGCCAGAACAACCCAGATTCAATCCAATGCAGGCCAGGTGGCTATGGCAGCACATAAGCACTGGAGGTGCTTCCCCTCACTCACACTGGGGCCAGCCAGCTGGGAGCTGTACCCACTCTGCCACTGCTTCCCCCAAACCTCTGCTCTGCAGCTGTCATGTGGGCAGATGGTGCTGAGCTGCACCAGGATCAGGTGTCTGAAAACTGTCTACCCTGCTGCAGCTACTCACCATGGTTCCTTCAACCCCAGCCATGGCACGGGTACAACTATAAGCTTTTCAGTACAGCTCGCCACAGGCTGGAAGCTACACCCATGCTGCAGCTGAGATGGGAGAAGTGGCAGAGCAGTTTAAGGATGCTCAGACCCAGTGCAGCTCCCCAGCTGTCTGGCCCAACATGAGTACCAGGAAAGCTCCTGGCCTTTGCCATGCTGCCAAAACCACCTGGCCCATGTTACACCAGTCCTGGGTGGGTGGGGAGAAACAGCAGCAGCATCAATGTATTTAGAAGTTGCCTGGGTCCAGTGCAGTTTCTCCCTGCCTGGCAACAGCACAGCCCTCCATCTCTGGGTCAGATCTAGTGGCTCTGCAAACTGGATCCAGCCCATGAGCTGTATGTTCCTGATCCCTTCTGTAAAGACTTGTACCTAATCATGAATTAATTTTTTCATTATCATACCATAAACATGCAAATGTACTTCATTTAGTCTGCTGGACAGTGATATCACAAGGACAATCACAGAGGTATGCCCCAATCACCTTCACCAACATATTTCTGGGTTTGGAATCTGTGTGGGTGCAAACAGGTGGGTTATGCATGACACTGGCCTGAGTGCGGCTTGCTGTTGCAGTATAGACATGGTCTATAATTCCTGCACTCTTAATGGCTCCTGTACTTGAATTCATCTGTGCATGAAATAAAGGGGAAAGAGGCCAAAACAAAGAATGAATTTAACACTGCTACAAAGTATTTTTGGCTATGGGCTTTATGACAAGATGGGAGTACAAGGTTCACCCTGCACTCTTCTGTGCCATTACCCTCCATAGAAGAAAATAAATGTACAAGATAGGAACAGGTTCCAAAAAAGCTACTACAATCCTTCCCTTTGTGAGGGGAGAGGGTAAGGAGGACAGAGCTGAAGCTCAGCCAGTATGCCCAGTGACATACAGATGCCAATGTTTTGGGCAGCATACACTATGGGATACAGCTGTTGCAGTGTGCTCTACTTGGTACAATATAAAGGGAGGCTTTGTTCTATTCCTCAGTAGTAGGGAGAAAAAAAAGAAACAAAAAACTACTACCCCTTACATGACAAGGTTAGATAAGAATGTGATGATTTATTCCTTATTTTGCAAATCACCTTTTTGGCTGTTTTTCTTCCATTTTATTATAATTTTCCCTAATGCAAAATAAATCAGATCTCTTGAAAGCTTGAGGGTTATGAAAAAAATATTTTTTTGTTTAAATTTGTAATTCACTTAGTCATAATGCACAGAATTTAATTAGGTACTTTAATTAGGAACTCTGCATCCTACAGCTTTTTACTGGAGTGGAATATTTTCTCTTTCATGGTCAGGAAAGTCATTGAAACTTAATCCCATGCTGATAACAGTACCGTACAGACAGTTGCTGAAACTACCTGCTGATGCTTAGTCCTTCCCAGGGGTCTTGTCAATGTATTAGTTACGCTGACAAGAAAGCTGACAGCTGAGCATTTTTTTTTCAAACATTTTGATCTATGAATTTCATTTTTTTACAATGGTAAACAGGAAAAGTTACCTTATGTCCTGCTGAATCAAAATGTGCTACTTACTTATCATTGTGGTTCATTGTGGCAGTTCAATAACAAATATAACTTCCTACAACCAGGGGATACTGTTGTGTTAGCAAAAACACCTAAACTTTGTCCATCAACAATTGAAGGTGGTCAAAAAAAAGAAAAAACAAATCCAAAGTACAGCTGTAAAGCATTACATTTAAGTGGTACCTGGTTGAACAAATATTTAAAACATTACTTTGTTGAGAGCACACCACTCATCTGGACCTGAGATATCAACATTGTATACAGAACTTATAACACAGGCTTGTACCCCCATGAGAGAATCAATCTTACTGATCACCAGCTGCATATATTATTTTCAAATAGTTAATGAATCTCAACCATCCAAGATAGTATGCTTGCTTTGATCATATTTGTAAGACTGTTCTCATAAACAAACTAGTTTTGATCCAGTGACATAAAAAGTAAATTACTTGATGCAAGGCATACGCAAAACAAATGATCAAGTCTGGCTTTTCTAGCTAATTTGCTACCTTGAACTCACATGATTATCTTGAATTTGCACATATATTGCTAAAGAAGAAAAGGAGAAGAAAAAGTTTGTTTTTCTTTTCTTTTTTGTTGACTCCAGTCAAGGTAGAGGAATAATGAAAACTCTATGCCTTCTGCTATGTTCTCCCTGTTATCTGCTTATTTGACACTGTTCAATTAGTGTAGAGACCAGAAAGAATGCATTGAAGCCATGTTAAAATATAATTACTGCTTTCTGTATTCAGTTTCCACCTAACTCTAAGACTCAAGGGTATGGTCTCCTATATATAACAAACTAACCTTCTCCCCCCATGATTGCTAGAGAGTTATAAAGATTAAACAATAAACAAGAATTAGTGATCTGGTTATTGAAATAACACCAGACAACAAGACTGACCAATATAAGAGGAGAAATGAGTTGCATCAACTCCTGTAAAAACGTAGGGAACCCTGTACCTGAAATTTCCAAATCAACTGAATGTCAAAAGTGTCTCATTATATGTAGATGCAACCAGTCTTGAAAATAAGATTCATTCCCACATTTGAATTCTGAAGCTACTGGTTTCAGTAACTGTTGCTTTCTGCTTCGAAATATGGTTGGCATGTGAGACTGGAAAATCAGATAATTATGTCAAGGAGTGGGTAATCGGTTTCTTCCTAATTTACTTTCACATATTTGTCAGATTAGCAAAAAGAAGACCTTCATTTTCAACTGATCCCTTATTGGAGCTGTCATATCACCACCCCCTGACAGGGTTCCTTTCATTCTGTCAGCAATCAAATGCATATATCCATTGAGCATATGGCTATAAATGACTTAGAAACAATTTGCAATCATATTTTAGTTTTTTTTCAACTGGATTTCAAATAAAGACTTACTTTTTTTTCTCCAGATATTGTATTACACTCTTAAATTGCTGGCATAGTGCACAAATAAAACAGATAGGGTACTATCTTGGCATCTATTCAAGCTTTAGGGTAAGTTATTTTAAAAAGTCTTTTGCAAATAGGTACCAAACTCCATATGTTGTAAGACTTCCAGGCAGATAGGAAACAAAGTATAAAATTAAAGTAATACAAATGCACAACCCTTACAAAGCCCTTACAATGAGGCAGGCATAACAACTACAGTGACTAGAACATAACTCTCATAGTTTCATAGATGTTAGGGGCTGGAAGGGACCTTTGCAGATCATCACTAAATCTTTTGAAAGTAAAATAGGTGGACATTGCATAACTCTACTCCCCAAGATTTTACCTAATTCTATCTAGGGACCCACAGTCCATCCATTTCCCACTGGAGCCAATGGGAGTATTTTCACTGATTCCGATGGGAACTGGGTAAGTTCACATGCAGCAGTATTGCCCTCTGAAAAATATTACATTTTTCCTGTCCTGTTTGAGGGAAAAACTTTTATGCATGGTGAATCAAACTAAAAGAAAATCAATGGGGACACTTCAGAATTCATTGGGTTAAATAACATATCTCTTTTCAGACTTGCAGTTTAGATTTCCTCTAGTCCAGCAGTTTTCAAAACGTCTTCCATGGAAACCTAGGGTTCTGCAACAGGTCATTAGGGGGAGTTTGAAGAAACTGGGGACAATGGCAGAGCAGGCCAGGAGGCAATGCACCGCCACCGCAGAGCCAGGTCACCCTGAGCCATGGAGCCAGGGGTAGGAGCTCCACAGTAGAAGCACCAATATGAAAGGGTTCTGAACCTTTAGAAAGTTTGAAAACCACTGCTCTAGTCTTGTTACTTAAAGATAAACATGCATTACTTTGAGAAAAACCTGGAGATCTTGTGTCTGGGTGTGCTGCAGAATATCTTGCTGTAGATGTCTGAACACAGATATACACATATATATCTGATAATCAGGACCCAGAAAAATACATGTGGCAATATAATGACAGATCTCACTCCAGTCCATGTAATTCCAGAAGCACTGAGTTAGCCATTGCTGACAAATCTAAGGGGAAAAAAAACAAAACAAAAATATTCAACATTTTAAGGAAATTCTCTAGTATTTAACAAAACTGATTCACAACTTTTCTACGCTGCCCTAATCAGAGGTGAGAAACCCTGATTAGTAAGATACATATTTAAAATGATACAGTATTTTGTTTCATTATGGTATCTGTGGATCTTCAAAAATGCTCCTGTGGATCCCCAGATTTAGGAAAAATGTTCTCTTGCTAAGCAAACTTGGTATCTTATTTTTTCCTCCGGTGCTGAGATGTGAGAACGTAAAAGATGCTGTGATTCCTACTACCCTATAACTAGCCCCACATAATTCAGGCATCTTGTGTCCATGACTTCAAAGTAGGTGCACAGGGATTGGGAATCCCTTTGGCAATGAATGCAAACAAGCACAGTTACCATACAATGATTCCTCCTTTGAGGACTTCTCCTATAGATCACCAGTCTTGAAAGATTAACAAGCCCAAGTGACCCTCTGAAAAGTACAAGACAAAAAGGAATTCAGAGCTAGGAAGTAGCTCCTTTGGTCTCAAAATTATGACACATGAAGCAACACAAAATTGACTCATAAGAACATTATCCTGACCACCAAACAAATTGACCCAAAAGACCCAAGATGCAAAAAAGGCATATAGCAATGAAGCAGACAAAAAAAAAAAAAAAAAAAAAAAGGACTTTCCATTAAAAGCAACAGCTACTCTGCTCATATAAAAAAAAGACTTCTGAAGGAGAATAAAAAAAAAAAATATGCTGAAGGACTAACTATCTGCTGATGATAGTCCAAAGGATACAAAGTACAGCAGAAGCCAAGGTCATAATTTTATATTGCTAGCCCTGAGGAACACTGCTAAACAAGGCCAAGTGGTCTGGAACTATCAAGGTTAATCACCCAAGTTTCAGAGACAAATGAACACATCCCACTAGTGCAGATGTTAAATTAAAAGTCCAGTGAAGGGGAAAAATACTCATTTTTATGTATGGACATTTCTTAATGTGATTTTCTTTCATGGGGATGGAGAGCTTTGAAGGCATGTTTCACGCGTATTTCCCTCTAAATTAAAGGATTTCTGTGCCTCCTAAATGAACAGTAGGTACTTCCGAGGCACCTCTGCATTTACTGAATGGGGATAGAAGACACAGTCTTTAGCCATTCCATTCCCCATATCTAAATCTGTGTCTTAAGATGTGTACAGTACATTACATTTAGCTCTAGCCCACAAATCCACACTCAGCCCCCAAGTGTTTAAAAATATGCAGCTGTAGAAAGTACTATGATCGATTAGATCACAATAGCCATGCCTTGGAATTAGATCTGCTATTCACATACACTGACTTTAATACAAGTTAAGTTGCTTCCATGGTTTAATTGAAGCATTTTTTCTTTTTTTTTAATACTTAGTGTTGCTAAATAAGACCCCAAGTAGCAAAACAGCTCTCTTCCAGTGGCTAGTTTGTATTACAGTGATTCTATGCTGTAACTTTCTTTGTTCTGCCCCAACAATGTGCCTCAAACTGAACTGGAGGGGTGACAAGGAAAATCATTCGGTCTCCATGCTCATAAAGTCCTAGACTTCTTTACGGCAGCTTCTAATAAAAGTGTTAAGTAGTGTCAATGGTGAATTATTTATGGGCTGTTCAGTTGCTTAGCACTCTAGTATTCAGACTCCTCACATACAATAATGACATTATCCTTGTAATGACCCTGTAAGGTAAAGAAATATCAGTATCCAAACACTACAGACAGGGAACCGAGGCATAAAAAGATTAAAGACATGATTTTCAGATGAGCTGGGCACCAACAGCTCCCATTTACTTGGGAAATATTGATTTTAATCCTTTGAAAATGAGGCAGGAGGTGACTTACTCAATATCATGAGGAAGGCTTTGGCAGAGATTGTAATAGGATCCAAATCTCCTGAAGCCCAGCACTTTAAGCACAAGACTATTATTCCAGTCCTGTGACAGGGACCTTCTGATGAGAACATTTCTCCTACAGAAATTAGAATTCAGCAGTAATTTGGCATGCTCAGTGTCTCTAAAACTTGGACAATTAACCTTGATAATTCCAAACCCCTTTTGTTTGGTGAGGATAAGACGTGTTTTGTAAGGACATATTAATTAGTATATCCTAACACCATACTTTGCAAACCCAACTTAAAAAAGGACAATTGACTTCAATGAGTACAGGCCAAGCATGAGTAGATGCCTTTTGTTATTTCTCTGTCATGCCCTTCATATTTTAAAATATAGCCTGTGCCTTTCCCTTTAAAAACATTCTTTTCTGTAGTAATTTTAAGTATATCTCAGCCTTTGTGGGTAGACTGAAATGTATAAAATAAGCAGGAACCTACTGAATTCCTGATTTTGTGGGTTCTGTGAAATCTGGCATTGCCCACAAAATGCAGCCAATGCCTGCAAAATCCACCGGGGGGGGGAAAGAGTACTGAAAATAAAATGCTGGCTCCCCAGAGAGAGCTAATAGTCTTTAGCACACTGCGACAGCCTGCCAAGGTGGGAAGGGAGAAGAAGGCTGTGCACTCAAAGGAACCTATCCTCCCACCTCCACTGATTGGCTGTGAGGGCTGCCTACCATGTAGCCCTGACCCCACGCACCAATCAGCAGTGAGGGGTGGGGCTGCATGACAGGCAGCCCATGCAGCTAATCAGTGGTGAGGGGCAGGACCACTGTGGCCCTTTAGCCAGTCGGAGGTATGGGGAGGGAGGGGAGCCATGGTCTGCCTGTGAAATGACTGCCCGGGCCTGCATTCCACCCCCGCAAATTAGATAGGTCCCTACAAATAAGGAAGCAGAAGAAAGCAGAGATGGAAATGCCTGGCGGGCTAAAGAATCATCTATTTTAACGAAAAGCTGTAAACAAGCCTGTACCTGTCTTCATAAAGAAAACATTCATGCCATCAAACTTGGCAAAAAAGATCTTTAGAAAGGCTCAAGTTGGGGACAACAGTAAGATTTTTTTTTTTACTGATCTTTTCTGTAGCACCAATGCTTTAAACTAGTTTATTTTGGTGAACTTTATACATAAAGGAAGGGGAAGATCCTTAGGTGAAATAAAATGTCATAATGACATTGAAGTCAACTACTTTCCATTTGTATCCCTACACATTTAAATGATATTTAAAAGATACAAAACAAATACTTCTCTTTTAATGTGACTTTGTTTTGTGTGGATGAAGTTTAAAGTTTCATTCTTAAGTCTTTCCACTGTGGCTGAGTTTTATAGCTTGTTATGTAGATGAGTCTAACATGGAATGTCCTTGATTTTATGGATTTAAGTCAATACTTAATGACATTTTAATTCTCTTTCATAAATTACCTGTGATGGAGTGAAACCAGACATGTGGAAAGCTGAAAAGACAAGCGGCAACTCGGCCTTCAGCAACATCTCAATGTAGTGAGCACTGCAAAAATAAACTGGATGGATTCCAGATTCTGCTGTATCAATAGCTAGGTGTATCTGACCAGGAAAAAAACAAAGGGTGAAAATCACTGCACAACAAAAGAGGAAAACATGATTTCACATAGGCACCTTTCTGAACCTATATTTTTGTCTCTCTTTCTATCCTAAGTCAACGCATATAGATAAAATTATAGTAGGAAAAAACAAAGTCATCTCACAAATGTGTCGCAGAAATATATATCACTCAGTACCAGCATCAGAAAAAACCTGTAGTAAAATGTACAGAAAATTGCAAAATTAAAAATGTATAAAAGTTTAGCTGTTACGCCTTTATGTTGATTGCTCAGATTCTTATTAAATGCATTTATGGATGAATGTATTTAATGGATGAAGCTGTATTTTACATGAGGGAGTAGAGAATAAAGGATGGTTCCTTACTGCAACATTGTAGGTGGGGAATTGGATTAAGCTTTTAGGATGTGCCAAGCTTGTTTCCATGTGTATGTCCATGTGTACTGGGGAGGAAGGGGGAGATGTGGAGGGAAGGAATGAAGATCTGTTTTATGGGGGAAAGGATTGAGAAGTTATCAATGGAGAATGCTCTGAGCATATGGCTTTTCAAGTGATGAGCCTTTGGTTTACTGAATATTCAGTGGCTGACATGGAGCCTTTGTCGTCTTCCCCTTTCCCCTGCCTCCCTTCCCATTGTATCCTTCTGCACAGGAATATTCCCAATTGGATCTTTCCACTGTACACAATCAATATCTCAGAGGTGGGAGTTATACATTAGAAGTTAAAAATTCTGATGGCTGCTTGCTCCCTGCAACAACACTTATTCCATGCAGCTGTGGCTCTTGTCTGGGGCATGGAGCACATACAGTGGCTCTGGCTGTGGTCTTGGGCAGGCAGCAGCAGCAGCAGCTCCAGCCACAGCCCACCAGCAGCAGCAACTCTGACCTGGCACCAGCATGCACAGAAAGCAGCTACAGCTACAGCCTCGGGTTGGGGATAGAGCTGCAGCTGCAGCCACTGCCTGCTTTGTGCCGGTACTTGAATCCAGGACATGGCTTTCTCCCTCCACCCTCCCCACCCCCTGTGTTGAATGGAGAAAATACTTCGCCTTGGATTTAAGTAAATACTGTACTTCATCTGATAAAGAAAGCAGTTACTATGAAAGCTTACTGTTTTCTGTATTATTTAGTTTATAAAGCCGGCACTCTGCTCTGGCTTATAAGAATAAGACGAACAATTTCATTTTATCTTTATTAACACAGCTTTTTCCAGAATCTCAGTTCAGAGTGAGCCCCAAGAAGGTTAAAGAGTGGTGCAGCTAAGCAATCTATCCCAAAATAATAATAATAATAAAAAGATTGATTTAAGTTGATTTAGCTTTTTTGAAAGTGATAGGGTGAAGTCAAAATAGGAATATGGTGTTCAGGAGGCATGCCTACACCATGACAGCAAGAGGCCTAGCTAGGCTGCTTCTGAGCCCACTCTGCCCACCCATTCCCACTAACATGTTGCAAGACTACTAACACACTGGTGAAGACATCCTGGGCCATACCTATGTGACAGCTGTGGAGATTTCAGTTCCCTGCATGCTTGGGAGCAGCTGCTGGATATGAACACAGAGTAGCCTCTGCAGTGAACTTCCGGGTTTGGAGCATGTCACAGCAGGGCTGTGCTCACGATCAGCCTGGCTGGGAGACGCAGCTATCATGGTATAGCCAGATGCAGTGTATCCTGTTGCCCTCTCCTTTGAATTTTCATTCAAACCAAATTGAATTATTTGTTACTTTGGTATTAGAGTCCAGACCAGATTTATTATCCTCTGTTACTTTAACACCCACAGTTGTACTAGATAGATTCCCTAATGTGGAATATGGATATATATGTGTCAACACAGTACTTAAATCACTCCAGGTAATTTTAGGCTTTTTGCTCATTGGTGTACATGCCCAAAGACCTTGTTTTTGGACTGTAGCTAGCAGAGAGACAGAGACACCACAGCGAGAATTTGATTATCACTTTGTTAGTATAAAGACTTGTGTTGGCAGAAAAGAACTATTTTATTTGCTCCCCATCCTTACAAAGGGTACTCCATTTCTCTAAGGGAACAGCTATTTAGCAGATAGATCTCTATCTATGTACTAGTGCAGGGGCAGGCAATTATTTCGGGCAGAGCTGATGAGGGCTGCATGGATAACCCCACCCCTTGACAGGTGCCCTGTCCCCTGGTCACCATCTTGGGACCAGAAATCCCATTCCCTTAACCTCTCACCTTTGCCACCAGAAGTCCCTCCCCTTGCCCCTGGAAGTACACCTTTGGGGAAGGGGGTTTGCCATCTTAGGGGGAAAAAAACCAAATTCTATACAAAAAATCAAACACCCATAATAATATATTTTAATTTTAAAAATATATTTTGACCAGATTTGTGTGCGTTTGTGCTGTATATGTAGAAGTGATTGCATAAAACCTCAAAATGCAGTCTTACTTGTATACTGGGTGGGGTGTGCATGGGTGTCAGGGGGTATGGTATTGTGGGTATGGGAGCCGTGGGTTGCAGAGCAGCCAGCGAGTGGGCAGGAAAGTGGGGAAAGTGGTGGCAGACGGGGAGGGAGGGAAGTGGAAGTGAGCAGGCATGCAGGGCCTGTGGGGCCCAGAATGGGGTACTATGAACATGGGGTGTGTGCTGGCAGGGGTTCCCAATCTTTTTATACTGCAGACCTGCAAACTGTATAATCTACAGATTTAAATGTACATTTACAGATTTAAATTTAATTTTTATGGGGCGGGGTGCAAGGATTGGATGGGGTTGGGGCACCAGGGCATCCAGTTGGGGCTGTCCAGGAAGAAGAGGCTCTGCTGCCTTTCCTAGGAGCAAGCAGCAGAGCTGCCTCCCCATCCTTTTTCCCCAGGCATTTCCCTGCTTCCATCCCCCTGCTCCCAGCTGTGGGCAGGGGTGGAGGATTCTGCCTCGCTTGACTCAGGCCCCAGTGCACAGGCAGCACCTTACCGGGCTCAGCCGTGACAGCGGGAGTGCGACCCACGGGCCATATTTTGCCCACCCCTGTACTAGTGAGACAATAATTATCAGTACAATACACATGTAGTTTTCATTACTATATAGCCACTTCACCACTAATCTTGGTGAAAATTGTGACAAAGAACATATAAGTCAATATTTGGAACAACAGTAGTAGCAAGGCTAAATCTGAAATTTATGACATGCTTATAGTAAAGGGAGAGACATGTGAGAATCTCTGCCCAGAAATGCATGATTTCTCAACCTGAGAAATTCTCTCTATGTTTTATGGATAAAATTGATTTGGACTTGGATTCCTGCAAATGCAGCACCTGGCAAATATACTTTTTCCACGAATTCAAGGGGTTTAAGGCCTGAAGAGACTATTAGATCATTTAGTGTTACTAGCCATGACATTCTACCCAGTTACCTCTATATATTGTATGTCTGAATAAAGCAAAACTTGTATTAAGCAAGCCTTTAAGAAGGGTCTTGATTTGAAGAGAATTAGAACCGAGAAACTCTTCTAGAAATATTCCCAATACTTTAGGATTTTCCATCAGTATTATTTTTAATCTTTATCAAAAAGCTATTCCTTAATCCATTTTATGTTTACTTTGCTGGTATCATGTAGTGCTATTTTATATAATCTGAGGGTCATGTAGTAATAAAGTCAAAATTTTGTCTATTAAAGGTATGTAGTTAACCTTTCTCAAACAAACTTAAATTTCATCACTGAATAATAAATCAGATTTGTTTGACAGGGCTTATTTTTCATACAACCAGGTTGGCTGGTATTCTTATACTGTTATCCTTTATGTCTTTATGAATTGAATTCCTTATTGGATATTCAAATAATTTTGCCTAGGAAAGATGTCAAGCTAGCCTGTCTATACTTATCTGGATCATCCTACTGCCCTTTTTTAATTCTGGCAGAACATTAGTGGTCTTCCAGTCATCCAGAATTTTCTTGGCAATTCAAGATTTATTAAAAATTAAATTCAGCAGGCCAGATTTTGCCATTGTCAATCCTTTCAGGAAATTAGTGCACGCATTATCCTGGCCATCTTTCAACTCATGAACTATTTAAATATACAGTTAGTAATTATGGAATGTCCAAGCATCAAGGGTTTGTAAACCTGTCAATTAACCAGTTCTTGCTTGGATGGAGATAAAGACCTCATAATTGAGAGAGTCCAGCACAAAGACCTGCATTATAATACAGCCAAACATTTCAGTGCTGGACCACCCCCAGAAGTGGGGCTGGGGCTTTAAGCGATAGAACTCCTCTTGAAGAAAAGCTATAGAATCTTTTAATTGGAAAAACAGTTTCTAATGACTGGCCACAGTTGGTACTTTAATTTATATTGGTTAGAGAATCTGAAAACATTTCCATTAATTCTACAAAATAAAACCGTTTTCTTTGGTTAGTTTGTTTTATATATAGATACCTTATTTAACAAAGAATGAAAAATATGGATCTTACAGAATTAACTCAGTTTAAAATATTAGCCTTTAAAAATATTGAAGCATTTAGGACCCGATTTATAATGATGTTTCAAAGTCACTAAGATCCTTTCAATGTTTTTCTCAGTATAACACTGATATTTGGCACCTTTTAATGATTTTTAATACAGCAAAGCTAATAATCAAAACAATGAACTTCAGTATTACAATAATAATAAAAAAATCCTTTCAATAGTAGCTTCAGCCTACGCACAGAATTTAACACCAGTAATAAAGTTTATTTTATTGCCAACTTTAAAATTCAATAACACTGCCATTACCATGAGTCTACCTGTTATTTCAGTACCTTTAAACAACCGTTTGAGCAAATGTCAAATCTATATTTTTCTAAGAGAATTTTTAAGGGACAAGCACTCACAGCTTTAATGAAAAGTTAATGCATTATTAAAAAAGTCAGCGAAATTGATAAACATTCCTTTTAAAAAGTTCAAAGCTGCCTTAAAAAACCCAACCAAAAACATCTTTAACATCTTACAGACATATGTAGTCTTGGCAGCCAGAGAAATGCTGAGATGAGAAGATGGGAGAACTGCTGAAGAAATGTTAATGTTTTTTCTCTGTCTCCTAACATTATGAGGAATACAGATGATGCAAACCAGTCATGGCCAGCATAATGTCCCTGCAGACAGCCTGTTAAAGAAAATTAAGGAACCCAACAAACTTTCATTGGTATGCAAGCATTTTTCTTTTAAGACAAAAGAAATACAAAAAAACCAAGCAAACAAAAAAAACCCCACAACCTCCAAAAAACAAACTAAGGGAGGAAGGTAGATTCACATGTGAATCATAACAAGTCATGTACTTAAAAAAATCATACCATACTAAAAAACAAAACAAAACAGGAATCCTGGAAATAAATAATAATCCGAAAAAGAACAAATGTCATCATCTGTACATCTGGGGACCTGATGTACTTTGCTCCAAAATTTTGTACCAATATAGTGCAGCATCAGAGCAACTGGAGAAACAGATTGCAACAAAGCAACTAGGATTTTGGCAAAGCAGACTGACAGAAACCAGGCAATGAATTTGAGAATTGCAAAGGAGAAGGCAAAAGAGCATGGACACCTTTGTAACTTTGATCCATAAATCTACTGCTTCAGTGAATACACAAAGTAATGATTAAGGATACTGAAGGAGATGTACCAGCATATTTGACTGACCTACTGTGTAAACTGTATGAAGGACAGAAAGCTGGACTGGTATCAGAATGGTTCAAAGTATGGAAAAGAGTTCGATAAGCCATCCTGTCTCCAACACATTTTAATATCCATACAGAAATGATCATGTATGAAGCCCTCAATGGAAGACGATGGCTTATTTACTTGTGATATGTAGACAGCTGTACCACTACCTTAGAAGAGCTGAACGACCTAGTTTGCAACCAAAGATTAGTTGTGAAGTTCCAAACAAAGATTAGTTGTGCAGTACTTGGGTGCACTCTTAACGGAAGACAAATGCAAGATGAAGTAAGACATAGGTGAGGAAAAGTTCCTTAGGAGGTGAACTAACTTATACTGAGAAAGGGTTAACTTGATCTACGGAGGGTTTAACCCAATCTAGTGAACACCTGCACGTGTTCACAGCACAGCTGTAGCCACCACCCTAACCTCTGGGCTGTGCTGTTCCTCCCCCCCCCCCCCCCCGACTTTAACTTGGCTATTATTAGCCCCTTGACAGCAACCCTCCCACCACAGATTCACCAACCCCCAGACCCAACAGCCACCCCTGATCCTGCAAGCCTCTGCCCCAACCTCAAGTTACTAAACCTTGGGGGGCTGTCAGCCTTGCTCCCACTCTACTTTTAGGCATCTTAATGTAAGCTGCCTAAACCTATACTAAAGTGCAGTGAACCTTAAGGAGCTGGAGAAAAAAAAATTAATAGCATTTGAGATGATATGCTTCAGAAGGACACTGAATTTTTTCTAGACCCAAGAACAAATCCAACATATGGGCAGTCAATAGCATTAGAACTAAATCTGGATTAATGGAAATTGTAAGAGAAAAAAAATAAATTGATCTGCTCAGATCCCTTCTGAACCTACCAACTATGAAACTATGAAATACCACAGACACTTTCTAAAAATAACAGGAGGCAGTTTAGAAAAGAATATAATAGAAGACTGTGTGCCAGGGAAGAGAAAGGAGGACTGACCAAGGAACTGATGCTAGGAAGATGCACAGAAGACTGGACTGCATTATATATAAATTGAGTGGCAAGGCTGACAAAAGACGCAACTAATTGAAGATATTTTGATCATCGTGTTGCTGACTCTGTAAATGAGGATGGCACTTGACTGAACTATGCAAATGTAACAGAAGAAATACATTTCAGTAAGGCAACAGGTTTTAGCTTCCAAACTGCCAAAATGTCCAAGGTGTATAAAATAGGAGTAACCATATAAAACAAAAGCCTTTAAAAGTGCCACGTATATTGTGACCGTGTCCTTAAGCATTTAAAAAATAAAACAAATTCATTACAAAGGTAGCGTAGACAGGCAAAAGAGATTTTTCTTTTATGCTGCTTTTATACAAACAAGCAAAAAAAAATGTAAATATTCTCTGAAAAAGTAAGAAAATCAAAACCTTAGTGCAAATTAAATTATAATGATAAAGTATTAAATGTTCAATGTGATTAGTATTGTCCCCATAGGCATATAGAAATGTATAGAAGTCTTATTGAAGGTAAGGACCCAGTGCTACTATACACATATATAAAAAGATATTATATAAACGACACATATAAAAAGCCCAAAGGGCTTAAAATTAAAGTAGACAACAAGCTTAACAAAGTCTAGGCAATGAAAGGGCGAGAATGAAGGTAAGTGATATTCTGTTTAATGGAGACATTCTAATTATATAAAGATTATTAGCAAGGGTGGATTTCTTTCTGTACAGTGTCATGCAATTTACTTTTTAGTTTCTTCCACTGTCAGAAAAATCAAAGTATCAGAAGACTGTAAAAACTGTTCTGGCAGTTCAACTGCTACTGTTATTTTACTGGACACGGTAATTCACGTCATCAGGAAAGGATACGAAGTGAGGAATTTATAGTTGTTTTCTGCTCCTTTAGAAATTTCTCAGCATGCTTTAACACCAAACATAGATCATTTTCTGCGTTGTCTTTCAATAAATTTAAATATTTTCCATACCTAGCAGCAACAAAAAACCGCCAACATTTTAAAAAGTGAATTATTTGAGTTTAAATAAAAACAATTTAAAAGTTTATTTAAAACAGGTTGGATTAAGTATATTTTAGAGTTTACAAAAATTAAGTATTCATACCAGTGTACAGAATTACTAGTTTAGATTTGATCAAGAAGTACAGCAGGCATTTATTATTCAAATCTGTCAGCCTTCATTTTTTTTTAAATGATTACTACTTATTTGTAAATACTGTAATATTTTATCTAATGATGTACATTTTGTTCCTGTACACTGTTATCCTTATCACTAATATTTAAATCCTGATGTTTCTAATTACACTTAGCGATAAAAATAAATCTAGTTGGAATTATAAAAATCAGTCTGTAGAACTACAGTCACCAGAACTAAATTACATTACTTTACCCTTCATAATGGTCTTGCAAATTACAAATGAACTAATATGAGTAAATGGCATATGACTAAGCTTAGCTAAACACAGAGCTATTTAAAGAGGCTATGTTAGGATAAAAATACATAACGGGATAATGTAAGTTTAACTGTAAATCTTTCTAAACAAGTTGCAATTAGCCCTCAGCATAATAAAGGATAATAACCTATATAATTTGTTGCATATAATTTAATGATGTTCTAATACCTTTTTCATTTGGAAAATAAGAATTAATTTTCTCAAAGATGATCTTTAGATTTAAACGGTACAAAATGTTGAGCTGACGGATTAACTATCATTAAAGTCATTCCAAGGAAATCAAACAAAATCTAGACATACTCTAGGGAAACATTTTTATACAATGTACCTGACTGTCATTTTAATGCCAAGCTGTTGCACAGATAAAAGGCTTTCATTGTTCACATTTGCATCAGCAGCTAAAAACAAAAGAAAAAAAAAGAAATATAAAAAGGTATTAACGTTTGTATTGTAATCATGATTTTAACTGAAAACTGATGGAAGTAATATTTTTACATCTTCTGATGTCAAATCTGGAGACTGTTTTGTTTTGGAAGTGCTGTCAGTAGCCTCTACAAAGAATACAACAGGAAATTACAAATACCTAATGAATCCCCTTTTATAACAAATACATTTGAAAATGAAAAGTTCTTGTTTTGAATGGTCACAACTGGACACGAGCAAAACTAGAACAAGCAATTACATGGGGCCTTGGTCTTTGGGCCCCATTCTTAGCCTGTCTGACACTTCTTGGAGGAGGATACAAATAAAACTAACTTTTGATCCAGCAGTTTTAGACTTCTCTAGCTGTAAAGTTGTTAAAGTTGCAATCACTTTCTCCATCATAAATCCCTCAAGATACATTATAAATATTGAGCTGAAGGAGACATAAAAGTACTTTCATTTATTGTTCCTTAAAATGGTAACGTGTATTCATTTAATGCACTTTGCATTAGATTAAAAAGCTGTAAAGCAGACCAACAAACTAATACACCTGGATGCATTAAAACAAAGCATCCTCTGTAATTGTTATTTTCTTGAGTATTTAAATCGTAAATGGGAAAACAAAAACCTAACAAAAGGATCTAGTCTCTTTCTCTCACATTATAATTAAGGACAAATGTAGATTCCTAAGCAAACACTCAGTATGTAGTGGGTGCATTTATAAGTGCACTTAACTGTGCAGTAGCACTAATTTGCTACAGTGTAGTGTCACAGAGGGCTATTAGCATGCTATCAGCTAGATGAGATGTGCCATTAGCATGGAGCAATAAACTCTGGCACATATTGCACTGGATTTTATCACCCCTGGGTGCTGTATTTGAATGTGCACATGGTACCACAGCACACTGAGCCAGGTTGGAGCAGCCCCAGGGCTGCTCTGACCTGGATCAATTACTATGCTTCAGCAGATGCAATTAAATCAAGTCTGCTCCAACATGCTGTAATTACAGTGCATTGGAGCAGCCTCCCTGCAAATGTATAGGCACCCATATAAAACAGAGTTGGAAGGGACCTCAGGAAATCATCTGGTCCAACCCCCTGCTTAAAGCAGGACCATACCCAACTGTATCATCCTAATCAAGGCTTTGAATAGTCAGGTCTTAAAAATCTCCTAGGATGCAGATTTCACAGTCTCTCTGGGTAACCTGTTTCAGTGCTTTACTACCCTTCTCGTAAGGAAGTTTTTCCTAATACCTAACCTAAACTTTCCTTGGTACAACGAGACCATTGCTCCTTGTTCTGTCATCTGCCACCACTGAAAAGTGTCTAGTTCCATCCTCTTCCGAACCACCATTCAGGTAGCTGAAGTCTGCTATATAATCCCCACTCAGCCTTCTCTTCTCCAGACTAAATAAAACCAGTTCTCTCAGCCTCTCCTCATCAGTCATGAGCCCCAGCTCCCTCACCATTTTTGTTACCGTCTGCCAGACTCTCTCCAGTTCATACACATCCTTTCTGTAGTGGGGGCCCCAAAATTGAACACAGTACTCCAGATGTGGCCTCACCAGTGCTGAAGAGGGGAATAATCACTTCCCTTGACCTGTTGGCAACACACCTACCAATGCAGCCCAGTATGCTGTTAGCCTTGTTGGCAACAAGGACACACCGTTAGCTCATATTCAGCTTATTGTCCATTTAACCCCCAGGTCCATTTTTGCAGAACTGCTGCCCAGTCAGACAACCCCCAGCCTGTACCAGTGCATGGGATTGTTCTGCCCTAAGTGCAGGACTTTGCACTTGTCCTTTTTGAACCTCATGAAATTCTTTTTGGCCCAATCCTCCATTTTGTCTAGGTCACTTTGAATCCGAGCCTTACCCTCCAGCGTATCTACCACTCCTCTCTGCTTGGTGTCACCTGCAAACATGCCGAGGGCGCACTCCAGCCCATCTTCCAGGTCACTGATAAAGATACTGAACACAAAATTGGCCCCAGGACCAAGCCCTACGGCACGCCACTTGATACTGGGTTCCAAATAGATAACAAGCTATTGACTATTACTGTCCGAGTCCAATGATCCAGCAAGCTTTCTATCCACCTTACACCTGTCTATTAATCCAATCTGAACTTCCTTAGCTTTCTTGCAAGAATGTTGTGCAAGACCGTATCAAAACTCTTGCTGAAGTCAAGGTATGTCATGTCCACTGCTCTTCCCGCATTCACAGAGAACATCATCTCAATATAGAGGCCAATCAGGTTGGGTGGGCATGACTTGCCTTTGGTGAATCCATGATTACTGTTTGTAATTACCTTCTCCAAGTGCTTAGAAATGGATTCTTTGAGGACCTGCTCCATGATTTTTCCAGGGATTGAGGGGAGGGTGACTGGTCTGTAGTTTCACCAGAAGCACCTCCTTTCCCTTTCTAAAGATGGGCACTATATTTGCCCTTTTCCAATCATCTGGGACCTCTCCCACTAGTTTTCAAAGATAATGGTCAGCAGCTCTGTAATTGCATTGGCCAACTCCCTCAGCACTCTTGGATGCATTGCATCTGGTCCCACAGAGTTGTACATGTCCGGCTTTTCCAAATAGTCCCTAATCTGTTCTTTTGTCACTGTTGGCTGCTCATTTACTCCCCAAACTGTGCTGCCAGGGGCACTAGTTAGGGAGCTGTACTTGCTTGGGAAAAGAGAGGTGAAAAAAGCATTGAGTACTTCAGCCTTTCACAACTTCATCTGTCACTAGGTTGCCTCCCCCATTTAGTAAGCAACCCACACTTTCCCTAATCTTTCTCTTGTTGCTGACATACTTGTAGAAAGCTTTCTTGTTACTCTTCACCTTCCTTGCTTCAACTCCAACTAAGCTTTGATCTTCCTAACTTAATCCCTGCATGCTTCAGCAATAGTCTCTAGTTTTTTCCCAAGTTTCCACTTCTTTTTCATAGATTTCATAGACATTAGGGCTGGAAGGGACCTTGGAAGATCATCGAGTCCAGCCCCCTGCCCAAAGGGCAGGAAGTCAGCTGGGGTCATAGGATCCCAGCAAGATAAGCATCCAGTTTGCTCTTGAAGGTGTTCAATGTAGGCGCTTGAACCACCTCCGGTGGCAGGCTGTTCCAGACCTTGGGGGCTCGGACAATAAAGAAATGCTTCCTTATATCCAGCCTGAAATGGTCTTGTAGTAGTTTATGACCGTTCGACCTAGTCGTCATCCCTTGGGGCGCTCTGGTGAACAAACGTTCCCCCAGATGCTGGTGGTCACCCCTGATAAACTTATAGGTGGCCATCAGATCACCCCTGAGCCTGCGCTTTTCCAGGCTAAAGAGCCCCAGGGCTAGTCTTGTAAGCTTCCTTCTATGTTTTAGCTCACTAGAGTTCCCTGCTAAGCCAAGCTGGTCATTTGTCATACTTGCTAATCTGTCTGTGCATCGGGGCGATTCATTCTGCACCTCAGTAAGGTGTCTTTAACATATAACCAGCTCTCCTGTACTCATTTCCCCCTTAGACTGGCCTCTCAAGGGATTCTGCCCATCAGTTTCCTGAGTGAGTCAAAATCTGCTCTTCTGAAGTCCAGGATCCATGTTCTGCTGCTCTCCTTTCTTTCTCAGGATCATGAACTCAATCATCTCATAGTCACTGCTGCCCAAACTGCTGTCCACTACTACATCCCCCAGTACTTCGTCCTTGTTTGTGAGCATGAGATGAAGAGCATGGCCCCTCTTGCACCAGGAAGCTGTCTCCAACACACTCCAAAAACTTCCTGGATTGCCGTTTTTCTCCCCTCCCAACAGGTGTCAGGGTGATTCAAGTCCCCCATGAGAACCAGGGCTTGTGATCGAGAAACTTCTGCTAGCTTTTTGAAGAAAGCCTCATGCACCTCATCCTCCTGATTTAGTGGTTTACAGCACACAGCTACCACATCACCCTTGTTGCTCTCCCACCCAATCCTAACCCAGAGACTGTCAACAGGCCTCTCTCTAGTTTCATACTGAAGCTCTAAGCAATCATACAGCTCTTTTACATAAAAAGCAACTCCTCCTCTTCTTCCCTGCCTGTCCTTTGTGAACAATTTATACCCATCCACAACAGTGCTCCAGTCATGCGAGCTATCCCAAGTCTCTGTTATTCCAATCATGTCACAGTTCTGCGACTGTGGTCACTTAGGGAGTCTCTTTTCCAATACTTCCTGCTCATTTCCCAAACTGAGGTAACCAGCCAATTTCCCTACTTTCTCAACTATGAGAAGGCTTCCCCTATTGCCACCTCCTGGTTGTGCTTCCTCCAGGTCACCCACTTACCTCTAGGCTTTTGTGTTCATTTCTCAACAACCCTAGTTTAAAGCCCTCCTTCACTAGGTTTGTGAACCTGCCTGCGAAGATGCTCTTCCCTCTCTTCAACAGGTGGATCCTGTCTCTTCTTAGCAATTCTTCTTCGAACAACATGCCATGGTCAAGAAGCCAAAGCCCTGCTGACGACACCATCTGCACAGCCATGCATTGTTCTGTAGGATGCATCTGCTCCTGCCCAGCCCCTTCCCCTTGACCAGAAGGATCGAGAAGAACACCAGCTCTCTTCCTGCCTCTCTTTCCAAAAAGACCTTCCCTAGCAAACTCCCCTGGAAACTGGCCGGTTCACTGTTCCTTAGTCCCAAAAAGTTCCCTTTTCCCTGCTTCCTCTTACCAAACTTACAGTGAAGAAAGTTGAGAGAGTTTCCAGGTAAACTCCCTGGTGACGTCCCCCTCACTTGGGACTCTAGTTAAGCAAGGGGCTTAAGTACTGGTCTAACGCCTAGATACTTACAGTAAATATATGTAGGTTAGCTACTCTTATTTAAAGAAACAGCTTACCTTAATGGCTCCCTTGCGAAGAGCAGGGCAGCAAACTGACTTGCAAACTACTGTTTGCTGTCTCTGGTCGCTGGCTCCCTGGTCACTTAGGGAGTCTCTTTTTTTTTGACCTGCTGTGCCTGGCTCTGCCCCTTGTTAGGACTTTTGGCAGACACAGACAGCAATCACCCAGCAATTACTCAGCCAGCAGCACTCCCAGTTGCTCAGGGAATACTTGAACCAGTTCACAATGACTAACTGTTTTTTGAAACTGGCCATGACCCCTATCACATTAGGAAGAAGGGAAATGGGATAGTAGTCTCTAAGCCAACAAAGAAGCCTATCCCCTATACCAGTGTGTTCTGGGAGTACAAGCATGGGGGAGCAAGGAGCCCTGCCCACCGGGGAACCCAGGACAAGGGGAACACAACCCCAAAAGAAAAACTGTATAAAAGAAGAAAACGTACCCCTTTTAGGATGCTGATGATCTGGGGAGACAAAAGAAAAAGCAGCGTGGCTTATTAGCCGCGCTTATCTGCAGTGGGAGCCAGATGATGTAAGCGGGAGAGGCCACCTGGCGGATTCAAAAGCTGGCTCTGAGAGGGAGTGAGCAGGGATGCTGTGAGTGAGAGAATCGGCAGGGATCCCCCACGTCGGGTGCATCCAGCACCAGCAGAAGCAAGAAGATCTGATGTGGAGGCTGGTGTCGGTACTGACAGAGCCAGAGGAAACATCCCGCACTGGCGGTGAACGACACAGGAGCACGGGACCGGAGACAGCTCAGTGAAGAGCCGTGGAAGACCCCAGCTGGGGCAAAGACACAAATCCTAGATAAGGAGACACGCTAGGCTAGAGTTTGGGTGGAGGAAAGAGGGCTGCACAGCCCGATACCCCTCCACTTTTTCTTTTTAGTCCTTTCTTTATTTTACTGCGGTTATAATTAGTTAAAGTAGTTCCCTTCCCTCTTCTCGGTCCAGTGGTTTTCTTTTTCTCTCTCTCTTTTACTTTGACACAGGCTCTTGCAGGTTATTTTGCTGTAGATAGGTCTTAAGGCACCAGTAAGCGAATTCTGGCAGTGGAAGAGGGCAGTAGTAGCATACAGCTTAGGACGGAGCCAGCTACTGAGACACATCTCCATAGGCAGGACATCCAGAAACCCTTGGGTTAAGACGATAAGAAGTTTGGACTAACGAAAGTGTAAGGAGCGTGAAGATCCGGAATTGACATCACCGGAGGACAAGCCGCATGAAGATCTTGAGGCTTGTCTCAAAGACTGGCATATGGACGGAGTGTAGGGGAGGTGGAGCCCCATGTACATCCGCCAGGAGACATGACACTCTGGAAGTCCTCTCAACGGGAGTCCCCACCACTGAAGATCCATCCGAAGTTATGCCAGGCAAGTTTTGGGGTTTCCCCAAAGTGACCGAGGGTCTCTTCCAGGATTGTACAAGGTCCCATCGCATCCACAACCAGGTGTACCTACTAAAGCTGCATGGGAGCAGATAATTGAACTGAGACGGGCACACGGTGTGATCCTCCTGTGGTTGGTTCAGTTGACATCAGGATCAGAATCCTTCAAGGGTGCAGTAAAATGAGACCTGAACTGCAGTTTCCATTTTAATTAATTTAATGTGCAGTTATTATTGCCCATTTGGTGTTAAGAGAACGCAATTAATTTAATTGATTTTAGTTGTCTTTTCTTCTCCATTGTAGTAATTTATTTCTGCTGGAAAACTTTTTTTCTCCTTACTATCTCCCCTTGGATATTTTGCCCCTCTATTTTGAATGAAAATAAAAATTAACATGAGGTTTGGATATAATAAGAATTCCACATTATATTGTACCCTGTGACACCAAAACCTCTTACTTTTGTGCACCAGCATATTTGATGTAACCAGAGCTCTGTACACAGTGCTGCTGGTTAACTGCCAACCCATAAAAATATATGGGAAACAAAAATTGCAGTTTTACATTGTAGGTCAAAATCCCCATATTTCCATTTTGCAACAGCAGATTTAACAAAGCAAAAGAAAATCGTTTAGAAGTCAGTGTTCTGATTCAAAATTTGACCCAGAAATCTTAGCGCTGCTTTAAGTTACCACAAAACTGTCTAAGAGGCTACGATTTTTGTGGGTGATATTTTTAGATGCCTGGTATCTTTTATTAGACCAATGTAAATAGTTGGAAAACAATTTTTAAGCAGGCTTTCGGGTTCAAAAACCCTTTGTCAGGCTAAGGAAGTTTCAGATGTTGGTGTGTGCTCTTCCTGGATGGAATGAAAAGTAAAGAAGCCAGCGGCTGGGCTGGTATGCATACAAGATAGGCAGTCAGTGAAGATGTAGATTGAGGAGTCAATGGGTAAGAGACTGGCTGGGTGGGGTGGGAAAGAAGGGGGATGAATAGTGAAATACCTGGGGAATCAGATGTCAGGCAGGTTATAATGTGTCATAAATCCAATGTCTATATTTAGTCTATAATTTTTAGTATCCAGGAGGTCGATGAAGTGGAGTTCATAGGCTCGTCTCTGGGATGCTTTTTGTAAGCTTCATTTGAGGGTTAGGACTGAGGGATTGGAGAGAGTGGTTTTCTTGGGAGAAATGTGCCCCCACAGGTAAATGGGTATTCCTGTCTTTGATAGATTTCCAGTGTACATTCATTCTGGTTTGCAGTTTTGTTTGGGCTCTCCTACGTATTTTCCATCAGGGCATTTGTTGCATTGGATGAGATATATCCAATTCTGACATCCAATCCAACATTTCTGGAGGTGCAGCTGTAAGATCCGAAAATGCTGATGGCTCTGTTGTGGGGTGTAGTAATTGTGGGGGTGGTGGTCTGCCTAAGTCCTTAGACCAAGATGGCTACAACCAACACCTCTTTAGATTCCTGAAAACTTGTCTAAATTTCTCCCAACTATGCAGTTGGTTTGATAATTGGTTTGATAAAAGATACCACACACAAAAATCCCTGCCTCTTGCATATTTCCTGGACCTTCACAGCTCCAACAGTCCAATACAACTACAACATTAGAATCACAGAAAGTGGGGCTACTACCACAAGATTAAAATCATAGAAAAGTAGGGCTGGGCAGGACTTCAGAGGCATAATGTATGGTTTATTTAAATATTGTAGATTCATGGAAAATTAGCAGCCTACAGTACTTCTAGGGAACACTGAATGTGATTAAAAAATTCCAAAATCATATCTGATTGATTCTGTACATACCTTAGCTTTCTACAACATTGATCTGATAGCCATATATCAATAAACTTGTTATATTTAAACTATCTTGAAAAAAAAAAAGTTTTCAAGATATAAGCATCAAAAAAATCAATTTTCTCAATAAGAGCATGATTTCTTCTCAAAACGCAGAACATGTCTGAACAAACTATCAATTAGATGGACAGGTGATACAGGTACAGAAGTAAGAATGAACAAAATAAGCTATGGTAGCATTTCCTTGTGTGTTAATTCAGAGAAAGAATTAAACATAAAATACATCACAATGAACTGCACTGAACAGAGGGAATTCAATTTTTTTCAAAAGAATAAAAACGTGGTCAAATAGACATTTCTTAATCCATACTGAATTGAATAAACACTTATACCAGAACAGTAACAACAGGGAAGTGATGTTTTTGAAATACATAAGCTACCTATTCTTTTGATGACATCCCCATGCTCTTGACAAGCATAAGAAATCTGAAAGTATATCCTACTTAGTATGATTTGTGAAAACACCCATTATTTAATGCAAGCGGGTTTATTTAAAGGCAAATTTCCAGTTTTGGAATATCTATATAAGCTAAATATGAAACTCATGCCTGGCAATAAATAGTTTACTAGTGACCAGAAAAGATGATGACCTCCATTATAGACAAATTCTATTTTATTTTTCAATTAGCCACTAATTTTATCATTTGTGTCCCTCATCTGTTACCCAAGTCTTTCATGTCTTTTTTTCATTACAGTTACTTTTCCAAGGAAAATTCTCAAACCTTATTGCTCATGCTTCCCTTGGCCCTATTTTGTGCTTTAGGCACCCCAACTTCTTTGTTTTGTTACCCTAATTTACTAATCTTCTTCCATCGGCGATTTTTCTCACGGTATTTCAGTTCTCTTCCAAGTTACTGCAATGCCTTTAAGTAATACTACATGTCATATGATGGTAAAAACCGGTTTATATCAAGTGATGCAAATTAGATACGAGGTCAAAAAAAATATATTAACAAATAGCAACTGCCTAAGATTTCAGATAGTTCTGCTTCCAGTTTGTACTAAGGAAGCAAATATATCTGACCTGACAACACGCCCCCCAAGCCATAGAATAATTTGAACAACAAAACTTGGTGACATACAGATCAGCCTGGATAAAATACTGAATTCTGCTATCATTTTGGCAAATTCTGTTTGATTATATAAGGCATTATAACTCAACCTAAAAACTCAAAACAGCATGTCCCACCCCTACCCCCCATTGAAAATGGAAAGAAGATGTAAATCCTGACCATATATGCCTGTAATCAAATGCATATCTGCTACACCCTTCAATGTAGTCATTGAAAGTCTAGTCAAAAAGTTTCTTTTCCTCCAGACCTTTCTCCTGCCAAGCCCAGGAGGCTGCAAATTGCTAATACCCACAAAGAGACTTCTGAGTTATGTATTTTAACCCATTTATTTTAATGATAAATGCATAAGCAATCCCTGAATCAGTGACCAGTACACCAAGGATTCCCAGAGGCCATGGGAATTATGCTTCCTTTGGTTTACACTCTTTGGCCCCAGGAATCTTGCCTTCCTTTCGTCTCAGTGGCTCAACTTTAAGAGGAGGGATGGAGTGCTCCAATTCAAGACTTGCGTTACACTGGTGTCTAGGTCCCTTTTCTTGGAGCTGAGAGATATGGGTTTTGAGACAGGATACAGAAATCTAAGAAGCCAGATCTAACACTCCTTGGGTACCTAAACTGATCACTAGACTTGCATATATAAAACAGGCACCATTACCACTAAGTATTTACTAGTAGTTGTTGAGAATGTTGTGCTTTGTGTTTAATTTAGTGATGTTAATGTTAGGCTGGGATTACACATTAAAATTAGATGATGTTAAGAGCACTTAAAACTTGAAAGATCACATATTAAGACGCATTAACAAGTGCTAAGTACCCTTTACAAATCTTAAAGTAATGCTACTTGGGGAGAGGATTATTTTTTAACTATATTACCTAGCTTGAGTTAGAATTTAATTCTATCTGGGTGCTCACCTGAGATAAAAACTACCAATTTGCAGTACCCCAGGAGGTACTGTTCCCAGGTGTACTCATGACTCTATGGTCCTGGACTGACTGCTGGGAACAGCCAGGCAATAGGTGGATGGGATGGATGAGTGGGGAGGGAGGAAAAATGGATAAGGAGATTAGAGAATGAGGGGAAGAGAGCTATGGGAAAAAGATGGAGGGGGCCAAGATCAGAGGGGGAAAAAAGAGTGGGTTGGGAGCTTCTGGGCTACTGCACCCTCTGCCCCCCAAATCGCCCTGACCCCCAAATCATCCACTGCACCCCTCAGATCACCCCCTTGCCACCCCAATTCCCCCTCTTCTCCTGGGGTCCCTGCAGACCATGACCCACTTGTGCACCCAGATCCAGGCCCTGCAATTGAAGGGTAGCCAGGGAGGAGGAAGAGGTGGCAAGGAGCTGCCAGGCAGCCTGGGAACATGGAGGGAGAAGGAACCTCTCCCCCCATCACTTCTGCCACTGCTGCTGCTCTTGGGCTAACTGAATTGTCAGGACAGAGGTTTGGGAGGTGGAAGGACCATTCAGAGGGTGGAGAGAGCAATCTGGGGGTGGAGGGGCTAATGGCAGCGTGGAAAGGAGGTCCACAGCTGATTCATAGATTCATAGATAGATTCATAGATGCTAGGGTAGGAAGGGACCTCAATAGATCATCGAGTCCGACCCCCTGCATAAGCAGGAAAGAGTGCTGGGTCTAGATGACCCCAGCTAGATACTCATCTAACCTCCTCTTGAAAACCCCCAGGGTACGGGAGAGCACCACCTCCCTTGGGAGCCCGTTCCAGACCTTGGCCACTCGAACTGTGAAGAAGTTCTTCCTAATGTCCAATCTAAATCTGCTCTCTGCTAGTTTGTGGCCATTGTTTCTCGTAACCCCCGGGGGCGCCTTGGTGAATAAATACTCACCTATTCCCTTCTGTGCCCCTGTGATGAACTTATAGGCAGCCACAAGGTCGCCTCTCAACCTTCTCTCGCGGAGGCTGAAAACGTCCAGTTTCCCTAGTCTCTCCTCGTAGGGCTTGGTCTTCAGGCCCTTGACCATACGAGTGGCCCTTCTCTGGACCGTCTCCAGGTTATCCGCATCCTTCTTGAAGTGTGGCGCCCAGAATTGCACGCAGTACTCCAACTGCGGTCTGACCAGTGCCCGATAGAGGGGAAGTATCACCTCCTTGGACCTATTTGTCATGCATCTGCTGATGCACGATAAAGTGTCATTGGCTTTTTTGATGGCTTCATCACACTGCCGACTCACGTTCATCTTGGAGTCCACTAGGACTCCAAGATCCCTTTCCACCTCTGTGCCACCCAGCAGGTCATTCCCTAGGCTGTAGTTGTGCCGGACATTTTTCCTCCCTAGGTGCAGCACTTTGCATTTCTCCTTGTTGAACTGCATTCTGTTGTTTTCTGCCCATTTGTCCAACCTGTCCAGGTCTGCTTGCAGCTGTTCCCTGCCCTCCGGTGTGTCCACTTCTCCCCATAGCTTTGTGTCATCTGTAAACTTGGACAGAGTACATTTCACTCCCTCGTCCAAGTCACTGATGAAGACATTAAAGAGTATCGGTCCAAGGACCGAACCCTGCGGGACCCCACTGCCCACACCCTTCCAGGTTGAAACCGACCCATCTACCACGACTCTCTGGGTGCGACCCTCCAGCCAATTCGCCACCCACCGGACTGTGTAGTCATCCAAGTCACAGCCTCTTAACTTGTTCACCAGTATGGGGTGGGATACCGTATCAAAGGCCTTCCTGAAGTCTAAGTATACGACATCCACCCCTCCTCCTGTGTCCAGGCGTTTCGTAACCTGGTCATAAAAAGAGACTAGATTGGTCAGGCACAATCTGCCTGCCACGAACCCATGCTGGTTTCATAATTTGTCCTGCTGGGCTCTCACAAATGTGAGCCTTGATAATTTTTTCAAAGATTTTGAAAAGGTTGGAGGTGAGACTGACTGGCCTATAGTTGCCCGGGTCCTCCTTCCTCCCCTTTTTGAAAATGGGGACCACATTGGCCCTTTTCCAGTCCTCCGGGACTTGGCCCGTGTGCCACGAGCGTTCAAATATTCCTGCCAGTGGCTCTGCAATGATGTCGGCCAGTGCCTTCAGCACCCTCGGATGGAGCTCATCCGGGCCTGCCGACTTAAAGGCATCCAGTTCCTCCAAGTGACTCTGCACCATCTCAGGGTCTACACATGGAAGTCTGGCGCCTTGCTGCTGCCTCTCTACAACCCCAGTAAGAGACTTGTCGTGCCCCTCGCTTAGGAACACTGAGGCAAAGAACTCGTTGAGTTCAGCCTTGTACCCCCTGTCCGTCACCAATTGCTTCTGCCCATTTAGCAGGGGTCCTATTCCTCCCTGGGCCTTCCTTTTACTCCCTATATAAAAAACAATTTCTTGTTGTCTTTTACTTGGGCTGCCATCCTCAGCTCCATGGTAGCTTTGGCCCGTCTAACTGCCTCCCTACAAGCACGAGCAGAGGAGGTATATTCGTCTTTGGTGATCTCTCCCTGTTTCCACTTTTTATGTGCTCCTCTTTTGGCCCTTAGGCTGCCCTGGATTTCTCTGGTCAGCCAGGGAAGCCTCCTGGCCCCTTTCCCTCTTTTACCTCGCAAGGGGATCGTCTTGCTTTGTGCCCGAAGGATCGTTTCCTTAAGGCACAGCCACCCTTCCTGGGCTCCCATCACTTCAAAACTCCTACTCTGCAGTGCGTCTTTGACTAATGCTGATGGGGGCAGCGGAGTGATTTAGGGGCAGAGGAAGTGACCTAAGTAGCAGGGCAGGGCAGGGCAGGGCAGGGCAGCCCCCCCCCGCAGCTTATGTTGTGTCTAGAGAGTTGGTAAGCAGAGCAGGTATGGAACAGACTTGAAGGTCCTAGGCATGCCCCTGCCCACCGGCCCTCAAGGTACAGGTCTGAGCAATGCACATTAGAGAGGGTATAAATTTCAAACATGACTGGTCTAGGGTTTTCATATTTCAAAATTCAAAAAAGAGAACACCTGTTGGGGAAGGGGGTATATGATTGTGGGTGGAGCAGTGATATGCCCCCTTCCCTCCCCAGCCCTGCTGCTGCCACTGACTCCCGACCTGCAGCCCCCTGCTCCCTACCAGGCCTTCTGTCCACACAGCTCACTCACATGGGTGCAGGTGCATGCACGTGCACACACACGTATACACACCTGCCAGGAGTTGCCGGGGCCTGCGCACAGAGCATGAGATATCCCAACACCCAATCAGCTTCCCCCACTGTCCCAAGCCCCAAACAAAAGCAGAGGCGAAGCAAAGTTTTGCTTGCATTTAAAAAAAAACGCCCAGATGGAGGACAAGGGGCCAAAAAAGAGGACATGTCCGGGAAAACCGGACGTATGGTAACCCTAGACTGATCACTAGAACTCATTAACTTTAACACACACTAATATTCCTTACAATTAACACTTGTTAATGTTAATGTGCATCTTTCCTTTAGGCATGGTCTAAGCATGCCTACTGGATCAGGCCTATCAGGGAACACACGCATGGGGACACCCAGTTTATAAAACTCAAATGGACTTGGGAAAAGCACAAAAGCGCCGAAAAGTTTGGCTTAGCCAAGATGGCAGCCACTCTGGGTGTATACAGTGGAAGAATTTTAAGTGCCTAAATAAAATAATTGATTAAAATTTAGGTTCCTAACCAATTATGTGTTTTTGTGGACCATTCACTTGGACATAGATGCCTAAATTGCCATTACTGCAATTTAAGGTGTGCCTATGCCCTTTTTCAAATCTGACCAATAATTCCTATGGAAATGAAGGAATAGAGGGAGGTATCCCTAAAGTAACCCCATAGTTTTTCTTCCCCTTCCTCCTTCACTGCTGTGACTACTGAGGAAGGAAAAGTATTTGCTTGTATTCCCATGCTTAGTTTGCCAGCCTCAATAGGAAATGCTTTTCAGAAAGGTTCCTGAAACTCAGCAGCACAAAAGTGAGAGCATACAGAGTTTGCAGCTACAAAAACTTTCCAAAGCAACCATTTTAGTAGAACATACAATTCAGAGTGATCTTCCATGCGTAGACAAATATTCAACTTGTTTGTTGGATTTTTATTAACATTCATTTGTGAAATTTTCTTATGCATTTTTTCCTTTCTGAAGCAAATTTTAGACAGCTGAGAAAACGAACAGGATGCCATATATTCACACTGGGTGTAGCATAAGCAATCCTAAAATTGAAGGTTAATTTCCAGATTGAATCATATATTTTATAAAAGGCTTATATCATATTTTATTGTCCTTTCTAAAGAATGAGATTGCCAATATGTGAGAGATGTTCTGTATCTAGTTAAATTAGACAGGTGGGCAGAAAAATGTTTACTTTAACCTCTGGGAAGCCACACAGTTTTAATGTGACATTACATCTGCCAACATTATAAATAGTTTTTCTTGAATGCAAATTATTTTATTATTAACTAAGAAGTATCCTTCAGAATTCTGTTTAATGTTAATGAAGTGAAAAATACAATATGAAGGAAGAATCAGTGGCCATAAAAGCAAAGTTTTTACCTTTTTATAACTGGGTATTATCATTATAAAAACTGTCAAAACATGCCAACCAGAGAATAATGACATAGAAAAATGAATTTTGTTGTACAGACTTGAATTAATACTGAATAAATAAGGCAATGCCTGCTCTAAGCACTCTAGAACATGATGTACATTTTACAGGATAATGTAAAGTTATTGTATTAAATCTCATTTATGGTTAATATGCATTTGTCTAAAATATTTATTTCCTGTTTACGGAAGGGGTGAAAATGAATCGATACTCTTCTGGTATGGAAGAGTAGGAGGAAGAATGAAGCCCAGACAAATGTTTCCAAACCCAGATAAATAATTCTTACACAAATGTTAACGTCAAGTCAATGTAACTTTAATTTTATGGAAATTAATTTATTAGGAAAAATCTTTAGACCTATTTAATATACAATTACTAATTTTCATCAGTAGTTCTAGGAGTGTATTTGAGTGTAAACAAATAATGGACACTAGAGAAGATCAAACCTAATCATGTTGATTTGGTTCAAATGGTGCATGCTTTTTTTCTTTCTTCCTTGACCAGCAGACTCTCTCAGACAGCAGCCATCATTTTGCATACTGTGTTAGTGCAGGTAGGTTAAAAATATATCCAATGTGTCTGTGTACAGATGCTCATGCTTAAAGTTAGAAAAGTTGTCCTCTTAAAGAAAGAGTTATTTGAGAAACAAATTCCCATACTGTATTTTCTTACATACAACTCGTCCCCCAAATAAGATATATACCTTGTTTTTAAAAGTCAGAAAGAACAAAAAGAACTTTTCTTGCTTCTGCAGCAGAAACTTCTGGGTACTACTATAATATCAATACTAAATTACAAAAAGAAATCACAGTGAGCGAACTGACTGCTGCCACCTAGCCCCAATGCAGGAGAATGGGAGCCAGATCCTTAGCTGGTAGGGAACTGGCAGTTTCATTGAAGTCAGTGGAACCAAGCCAATTCACAACAGATGAAAATCTGGTTAAGAACATCTGGGTAGCATGCAAGATGGTGTGGCTGCAATTTGCAGCTCGGTTGAGCTTGAAGTCCCTCCAGTTCAATCTATACAGCAGAGACTTTAGTGAAGATATTATGGAGCAATAGGATGTGAAGTGAATATAAATCAAGGATACTAAAGTTATATAGCAAGTAAACTGTTTTATCACAACATTAAAATTGTTTGTGCAAAACATTTGTTCAAGCTTATTGCACAGTTTTGAGATGATTTTGTAATTTCATGAAGTTCTTGTCTTTCAGCTGTTGATGGTTGTATTTACTGTATTTTTACTAGCAAGAAGTGAAATCACAAGATGACCTCCACCATAGGCACTGACTTTTATTTTTGCTGTGGGAGGGGCCCTAAGATGATGCCCCCACTCCCACCAGCAGCACAGCTGGAGCAGAGCCCGTAGGGGACCGGAGGCAGATGGATGGCTGCCTGCTGTCGGCTTGGAGCTCCCCGCCCTGCTGCCCTCCCGTTGGGAGCCCTGTGTTGGCCATACCGTGGATCCTCCTGCTCAGCTGGCAGCAACGGGAAGCGAAACTCTGCACTGCTTCCCCCAATGCTGCTGGGCAGGTACAGGATGCCTTGCCATGGCTGGCGTGGGTCTCCCAGGGGGAGGACAGCATGGAGGGGAACCTCAGAATCAGCTTCCAGGAACCCAGCTTGAGCCAGGGTTTTCAGGGCTTCATGACTCTCCAGTGTACATGGGAGATGGCTATCAACTAGAAACAGAAGTTCCTAGTGCTGTTAGGCTCTCTGTGGGGCTCCTGATCCTGGGCAGTCACATCATGAATCCCTGATGCAGTCTGTATGGTGGGGCTACCACAGAGACTGATCATAGAAATCTGTGCTCTTCAGCAGCCTGCCAAGTGATTCGACATGAAACCAGCTAGGTTTCTTTCCAAACTCTACCTATAGATGAATGAAAATTGGTCAAAACTAATTCATTTTCACAAAACTTGTGTTTCAGTGTACTGGGATTTTCTGATTAAAACTTTTTCATCAGTTCTAGTCAAACACCTGGAAACAAAAGGAAAACGACTTCCTTTTTACAGGTAGGGGAAGTGGTATTCAGGAATTCCTGACAGCACCTAGCATATAAATCCTTCTCTCTCACACCATTGCTGTTTCCTAGTAGTTGCCCCACTAGTGCCCTACTCACTATCAGAGCCATGAAATTTAGCTCTAAAAAAAAAAAAAAAAAAAAAAGAATTTTCAAGGCCAAGGAAAAATACAAGCAAATGTAAGGAAGGGAAAAGAGTAAATTCATTTAATGCCCATGCCAGGTAAGTTTGTGATCTCATCTGAACTCATATTAAAGTCCATTTTCCATGCTGCTAACAGAAAGTTAACTTCAGTTAAGATTTGTGTTACTGTTTATACTTAAGCATTGCAACTGCATAATGGTTTATCTGTTATTTTTAATTCTCTCTTAAATTTAAAGGGATAACAACCCAAACTAATTTGATTTTTCCAGATTTGCAAATTTTTATAATAGATTGACGTCCCGAAGGAGTCTATAACACATGAATGATTGTGTTATTCTAATTACAACTACCTTAGGGTTTATAAAGCTATCATTTTTTAAGATAATCAATTTTTCATTCCAAGAAACATGATAAACATTGACTATCTATGCACTGTAATGAATCTACATTCATATAAACCATAACTTCTGTTTATTAAAACTAAATATCTGGCTCCTCTTTGAAACTGTTGTTCAGGAGACTGTTCAAGCCCCAGTGCAAGATGGAGGAGGGAGTATACAATCACCTATCAAATGTTCTTCAAGCTTGTTTGGGAATAGAGGCTGGAAAAGATACCAGCAAAGACATATGGTTCTAAAACTGCCTCACATTATTGATTAAATATTAATGTAGTGACTGTTATGGAAGACCTAACTTACCACTTGGCAATTTATTTTTGATTTTGTAGATTAGTTTGTCAGTTTTCTGTTTTGAGATGTGCATCTCAGCCAGCAATCTAGAAGAAAACTCATCTCCCTGCCCTCTCTAAGACCCTGAACTGGCCAAGTAGTAACTCCTGAGATGGGGAGTTTTTGAATAGAGACAGCAACCAAGAGACCCAGGCATATTTGAAATTTGGGGTGATGGATATTTGAGGTATTTAATAGTTATGTTTGATTAGGTTTAGTTATTTAAATTCAAATTTAAAACTAGTCTTTGTACCACTAGAGTCTGGCAGAAGAGTTGCATATACATGCATCTAGCTCAAGTTAAAGATTTTATACAAAAGGGAAGGAAAAAGCCTGGGAACATAGCCATTTATGACAATGGAACAGATGCAACTGGTGTCCCTTTAAAAGAAGCCTTTAAAATAAGCTAAGGCTGATGGCCTGGAACTCTTAAACACAGTATTGTAAAGGGAGAACATAATGCACACCTTGACTTCTTTCTTTTGAGAAATGGACATTCAGGAATGTTTTCTGAATGTGGGCCCCATACTGCTTTATGTACAAGATTTAAGGGTTAAAAAAAACCAAAAAAACTATTAGAAAATGGAAACAGGGCTGCCATATTTAGGTCATTTATCATGGAAACAGAGCATTAAAAATCCAGACCAGTGGTTCAAAAACTTTTTTAGACTCGAGGCACCCCTCCATAACTTTTGTGAACTAAGCAGCTCTCCATTTTAAAAACTAATGTATTTATTAATGCTGACCTCCTTCCAGGGGGCCAAAGAAGTGGAGGTAGGGCAGTGATCAGGCAAGGATAAGCCTGCACTTATCTTCTCATATCTATTTCTCTTTTAATACCTTGCAGTACTCTTCAAAAGGTCTCATGGCATCCTAAGGTGCCCCAGCACACTGGCTGAGAAGCAGCAATCCAGAGTAACATTCTGAGTAATGCATCTAAAATGTATATTGTCTACAGATCCCAAAAGCCTGGTATTTCCCCAAGCCTAATGGTAATGCATCCCAGTATTTTTTTTTTTTTTTTACATGTAGATCCAGAAAAAAGTAAAGAAAACATTCCATCCTGCCCAGGAAATGAGAATTGGTTTTGCTTCCTGATTAGAGCTGTGCAAAATTCACTTTAAAAACACAGTTTCAGTCATCCTGAAATTATATGCAATTCTATCCAACTTTGCTGATTACTTGCTAGTGGGACTGTCTCTTTTGTAACCAAGATCTCAGGGGTTAGATTGCACTTGTAGGACATGGGCAACTTAAATTCAATTCCTCTGAATTTGGCTTAGATTTATCCTGTATTCAATTTTTCCTCTATTCAATTCAGTAGCTGTTGCATGTTGTATAAAATATGTAGTCATTAAAATAAAGAGAGGGTAAAGGATTTGCCAAACTCAGCGATTCGGACTTCTACTTGGGAGGCTGGATACTTGTATGGGTTCCAGTTCCTGCTCCAATTCCAGTGAATTTGAACCTGTTCATAAAAAAAGTGTACTAGCTTCACCAGGAATGGCTAAGAATATTCTCCCATCAAAAATACTCAGGCGCCTAGTAATTAGGACACTCCTCTAGGAACTTGGGGACACTGGTTCAGATCTCAAGTAGAGAATGGAACTGAACCTGAATCAAACCCCTGAGCTACCAGGTAAAAAGATGACACTACTGTTACTATCACCACTCATCCTTCTTTATGTTCTGCATGGCAGTCTGAGGCATAAACTGTAAACGTGGGCTAGAATTACTGTTAGGGGAATGAATAACCAGAAGCAAAGGGTAATAATAAATGTATTGCTGTCAGATTGACAGGAAGCCTCAAGGGTCATGTCCAGATGAGCAAGCGCGTGCCTGCTGCAATGTCTCAAAGCAGTTTGGGATGCCACAGGAGACACGCCACAAACAAACAAAAAATTCCCTGTGCTGCATATTTGCAACACAGACTCTAAATTTGATACTGGGAAATCCCAATATCTAAAGAAAACAGCCTGGAAAAAAGTGGTGCAGGGTGTGCTCCTGGAGTGTGCCCAGAGGCAACCGGAGGCTAGGTGCTCCAAAGAGATAATCTTGCACCCACCCAGAGCATCTCTATGCCTGCCGTGTGCTTCTGCTGCTCCAGCATGCTGCTTCAGTGTGCTGGGGGAAACAGAAATAGGGCAAGGCTGGTAACAGCAGCTGGGACCCAGTCTCTGTCCCCAGTAAGCAGGGATTTGGAGATGGGGGGGACTGTAGGTAGGGGAGGGACTGTGTGGGGGTGGGGATACTGTGGGGTTTCTGGGGGGGAGGTTGCAGGGGAGCTACCACATACTCGCCCCCGCCCACCCCTCTGCAGCACACAGCCCCTGGCGCTGGCAGCAGCAGCCAGCCAGGCCTTGGGGATGCTCATGGCCCACTGCAGGCACTACCCTGTGGCGATGCAGCACCGCCTGAGACCCGGGGGCTGGACATGGTGAACAGAGATGGCCTGACCCGCTAGCACACACTTCCAGACAGGACTGGAATGGCTCTTGTGGCCACCTGGGGCTCTTGGCAGTGCACGCAGGAGCTGTGTGCTGCCGGGACAGGGTTCCACATGCCCAACCCAATGGTGTGCAGCTCCTGAATGCAGTGCCAGTGGCCCCGACTGGTAGCAGGAGCCGGCCTGGTCCTGTTCGAAAGTGAGTGTCAGTGGGCCAGGCCGGGACAGCTCCATTTGCTATGTGCAGCCTCCAGGTGTCAGGCAGTGTAGCACCACTGCAGGGCTGTGTCTGCAGCAGGCCATGAGCACCTTGACAGTCTGGCTGGCTGCTGCTGTCAGCGCTGGAGGCTGTGCACTGCACGGGGGTGGGGGCAGGCATGTGGCAACCCCCCTACAAACTCCAGACACCCACCCACAAACCCCCCACAATTTCACCTGGAAACCCAACTTCCCCCACATACCCACCCACAGACCCCTCACATACACAAGGTGGCTGACCTCCTGGCCATTTTTGGCCAAGAGGACATATTTGACAGTTCAAAGCAGGCCATGATAAGGAGCACATCATCTAGGCAGCTATTGCCCAGAAGGCACAGTGGGGGGACACCTGGCATCAGTGCCGCACAAAGGCCAACTCTGGAGCCAAGGCCCACTGGCATCTGGACCAGAGGTGCAAGCAGCTCTGCTGCAGTGCCTGTACCAGAGCCCAGGTTGCCATGAGGTCCCTGTCCAGGCATGCAGATATAGGGCTGCAGGTCCAAGGGGCCGGATGCTGTCACGGGTGGTAGCAGGTCACAGCCAGGCAACAGCCTCCACTACCAGACTGCTGCAGTGGGTAGAGGGTGCAGGGGCCACTCTAGGTCAGGGCTGTTGCAGCAATCCAGCTGTCACAGGGGGTTAATGTCCCCATATATTGACTGGCCAGGCCTCAGAAGCTCCTGAGGGCAAGTAGCCCTGAGCTACTCACCAGGGCAGCTTTTTATACTGCTGGGGCCAATGCAGGTACTGGGCAGAGTCAGTTTGCCCCAAGTGGCACAATTTGTCCCACACCAAAGTGCATATTCAGGCACATGCGCTGAGGCATAAATCTCAGGCACAAATTTGTGTTGTTGCTATTTGAGCTGCTGCAAGTGCATATGCCCGTATGTGTGGCTATGGCCAAGAAGGATTCTAGAAGGATCTGTTGGGATCCAATGCTATTTAGCAGAAGTGGAAAGGTTAGAAATGCTAAGTTTGCAGGTATCATAAAACTGGGATAGGCTGTAAACTCTTTGTATGATAGGATTAGAATTCAAAAGCATATTGATGAATTAGAGATTTGAACTACTGACAATAAAACAAAATTCAAGAGGCAAATATAATGAGCTATTCCTAGGACAAAAGTATTTGGTGCACAGATAAAGAAAGGAAGACAACTGGTTAGGCACTGGCACTCCTGAGAAGGATTTAAGGCTTGCAGTGGATCACAAACTTAAGTCAGTAATATGATTCCAGTGCAAAAAACTGCATTTTGGGCTGCGTTGGCAGAAATATAATATTCAACATGCAGGGGGAAAAAGACACTCTATTCAGTGCTGGTTAGGTATTATCTGCAGCAATGTGTACAACTCTGGGCATTACACTTCTAGAAAGATGTAGAGAAACTGGAGAGGATGCAAGGGTGAACAAAAAATGATAACGAGGTTAAAATGGAAAGTTATGTATAATAAAAGGCTAAGAGAACTATGTATGTTTAGTGTGGAGAAAAAGGAAGTTACCACAGGACCACAAAAGTAGGTTGAAAGGCTACCACAAAGAACAGTGGTTCTCAGGAAAATTAAGGACAATGGAAAAGTGGCCCAGGGAAGTTGTAGAATGTCGTTCATCAGAGATTTTCAAGAGGCTAGACAGGCCTCTGTCTAGGATGGTTTAAGAATGGTGCCTGTATCCTGCATCTGTACAAGCAGTTCAGTTGACAACCTATAGGTATCACTCAAACCTATGATTTTAGCATATCTAGCTCTTCTTTTCCTTTATCTGTGTGTGTATGTTTGTGCACTTTTTAAAAATAACGCTCAGAAGAAATATATAATGACAAACTGAATGTTTGTTGATTTGGTGAAATGAAATTGTGTGTGTGTGTGTGTGTGTGTGTGTGTGTGTGTGTGTGTGTACTGGGGCAGGGATTTTGCTGATAAAAAAAAATTGAAAAAAATTGGTTGAATCCAAACCAGAATATTTTTTAGTTTTTCAGTTTAATCCAACCATCACTTAATTAAACTGCTGTAATTCTGATCAAGCTTTTCAGTTCCCCTACAGTTCAGAGGGATGAAAAGCAGTTCTCTCTCAGCATGAAACTATTAACTATTATCCAATCCTTTTTCACTTCTGACTGTGTTGTCGGACCTTAGAACGAAGATTTAAAATAAAGCTTTAGATAGATACTGAAATTATTTTTGTAGCACTGGCCTCCAAGAAAGCAATATAAAATTATACAGAGATTTCATATATGTTAGGGGATTGCAAGAAGTTAAGACTTCTATATATATTGTGTAGTGAAGATAATATACAAGTGACAAATGAAATACACATGTGAGAGACTACACAGGCCTATAACCACATCACTTACTAATTCCAGGATTTAGTCTAACATTCTGAACTCCTGGGAAGTTTTTAAACCTGCCATCAGGGAAATATTTTTCTCTCGTCCCAAATGTAGAATGATTTTCCTGTCCTGTTTACCAACCCAAGTCCCAGAATATGAAAGATTAGTACTTGAGCCAGCTTTTTATACATTTATAAATTTTACGGCTGTGACATGATATCTTGTGTCCCTGCAGGGCTAGATTACATAATGCAAAAAAGGGATGTTTCTAAAAAGATTCAGCGCTTACCTTTAGCCTAGATTTTGAGACAGAAATTTAAAATAATGTCATTTTTAATGTCCAGTAAATAAATATATATATATATATACGTACACACATATACACACACACACATATATATACACAGTAATACTATATATATATATATATATATATATATATATATATATATTAATTAGTGTTCTAGTAAATATATATTTCAGACATTACATGAATGTAAAATAGAAGTATGCATTAGGGGGATGTGTTTGTATGTTTTTTCCTCACTCTTCAAACTGTGAACAGTAGAATTCATGTAGTTATGGGATCTAGCTTTAAGAAATGTTATATTAATGTAAAGGAAAGCTAGTTCTGATTTCCAGACCTTTTAAAATGCATTAATGCTATTTTTCTTTCCTTTCCTACCTAGATAGAATTCTGATAATAACAGAGATTAACAGACACCACAAGTAAAGGCTTTAAGAAAACCCTCCTCAGGTATAATTTTAAGTAGTAAATTATGTGCACTATACAAAATACATGACTGATTTTACAGATACTGGTTTGAAGTGGCAGCATTACTAAGCCAACTACAAATCAGTTTCAGTCTCAACTAAGTGCCAATAAAACCTTTTACCACTTCATCATGCTTTTACATTGGTCTTCGCAATGAACATATAATGCATTAAATTCCTTTAATAATTAGCAATACTACATTTCAACAAACATGGTTTACCCCCCCAAAAGCAGTAGGGATCCCTCATTTGAAAAATGAATAGATTAACTGCTACACAAATATTAAAATGTGCTTATCTTTTCAAAAGCATAAGTAACAGAAACAATTTCCCCCTTTTAAAATATAAATATGAAATGCCCGCATGCAAATAAAATGTTGAAAAACTGACCTTTATTGACTCCAGAGCTGAAGTAACATTCTGATGGGCTTTCAGAAAGATGCAACACAAACTTTTCAATTAATTCTGCCAAAACTGAAAAAAACAAAAACCCATTAAGCCATTAGAGGCAGGGAACAAAATATGGAACTACATATTACCCAACAAAATGACATGACATGGCCAGACAAAGCAATTTGAACTCTTGCATGTTTATTCATGCTTGCACGGGGAAACAATTCAAAACATGTATTGTGCTTTGTATTCATAACAACATTCCTGCTTTAAATTAAAATTTTAATAGCTTTGCTGAGAATCTGTTCAGTGTAAACTGAAAGGGAATCACTTATTATCTTTAGATTCTCTAATGATTACTTCATAATTTGTTACACAATTTCAATATAAAAAGAAAATTAACTTTAATTAAACCACAAAATCTTATCAGCATTTGTCTATGCTTGTAAACTAATGGGCAAAAAACCCCCCAAAAAAACAAAAAACAAAAAAATCACTGACAGACCAAAGAGAAGCTCTGTTCTTCATTCTAATAAGTAGTGCAAAAATATTTATTTGCATGCTCATAACAAGACATGAAAAGCACACTAAATATTAGAAAACAGAAGCAAATCTTGAAAGGATAAACTGCAACTCTGATCTTCTTGCTGAGTAGATCTGTTCCTTCCATGGAGATTCCTTATGAATAATACTCTTCTCTGAGTATGCAGGTATTGCAGGTTGCTAGGAGTTGGTCGCTATTCGGAGAACTGTACCTCTTACCCTGGCAGGTTTTTACCCAGCAAGTTTCTGCTGACACTGTCAGTATTAGGTTGACCAGTATTTTTGCATCACATCATAGAATGCTTTTACAGCATAAGACAGGCTGCTAAAAGACAGAGAATCATTGCAAATATAAAGTTCCTCATGGATATTAATACAATCTCTAGGCTGGGAGGTGTGTTGTGTAGGATGGAAGGGGGTGGAGAAGTTAAATCCCTTCATACACAGCAGCAGGACAAACTATAGTACCTCAAACAAGAACATTAAAAGATGTGTTTTCTATATTGTGAGAGTAAGCCATGTAGAAAACAATACTGATCTACAGTAAGAACTCCAAGTAGCAATTACAAAAACATAACAAGGAAAGGATGATGACACAAAGTCAACTATCATCGCCAATTTAAATCAAATGTAAACAGATCTGATATCACTTTATAGTCACAATGCCCTCAAGAATATAAAGGAGAAAATGTATAAATGTATAAAGATAACCATTTCACATTTCCTCCAGGCACTCTTTAGGGTACATATTGACATTAAATCGTATACATCATTTGATTTATAGTCCAAAAGGTTAAATCACTTTGTTTTAACAGATTTTTGCCTATTAAGAATAACTTGAGAGAAACATTTTCACAATTGGAAAGATATATCTCATCAATCCAACATTTATGTGGCTTACAGGATGTTGCTGGGAGATCATTGACTATGTGTCAGTGTCTCCCCATTAAACCAAACAAACTCAAATGGCACTTCACCTCATAAAGAACCAGCAAAAACCAGATGAAAGAAGTCTTCAAAAAACAATTGTAATTATGCCATTGATTTTTCACTGTGGTAGTAACAAGTAGGGCCCATGTTGGCAGTTCACATAACAAATGCTGATAGTTACAGAACTTAAATTTATATTACAAAGAACTCCTCTTTCATAGGGAAACATCAGTCTCCTGATATATCAAACAAAGACTACAAAGAAATTGTTTCCTTTCTTTCATCTTTGAAAAGAAAGAACTATTAAATAACTATGATAGTTATTTTTTCCTAATCTTTCTAATATTATAAAAGCCTGAGTCTGTCTGTCTGTCTGACTGGAATGCTTTATTCGTACTCTGATTGGTTGTCTGAAACAAGCAATCAGAGTGCTCCAACAGTGTTCCGGACAGGGGCTCGGGTACTGGTGGTGCACCGCCATGACGGCGGGGGCAGAGCAGGGGAGAGAGGCCAGCACTTCTTCATGCCATATCAAGATGCCTTACCAACTCTAACACAGCACTCTGGTTATATTGTGGGGACTGGGGTGGAGGGAGAGAGGGAGTCTCTTCAGAAACTGCAGAATTTTCAACTGAGACAAACAGAGTTTGGATCCCTAAAGAAGGTAAAGTCTTCTGAATGTTTGGTTATTAAGCCTGTCTTCCAAAAGAAAAACTATTTTCAGAACCTTTTCTGCTGTAGTTTAACCACTCTGTGATTCAGAATTTGCCTTAAAAATGGTATTTGTAAAAACTCTTTTCCCCCCTAAAGGAGACAAATAAAACCTTTAACATAGATTAACATACTATATTGTATTTATACAGCAGGACAATCTTCAATCCTGGAAAGCACAAGCACTATAAAAATAAATCCAATAAATGTGCAATTAAAACAAGAGATTAAGAGATGGAAGATAAAGAAGTCTGAGGAAACTTGGACTTCATATGTAGTAACACATTGCGTACATAATGTTTTACATTCAGGTAGATAACACACGCCATACTCTAATACTAATAGGAGCAATGTCACAGGATTAAAATATTGCACAATTCACAAAATTTAAAGTCAAAACAGAATGTTTTTAATTTGTTGCTATTTTATTGGAAGGCATCCACATGCTTGACCTAACAGTCAAATATTTCAGTTCAGTGCTTGAGTTAATGGGAGAAGCAAAAGATAAACTGCTAAGCAATTTTTTGAAACTCAAGCACAAAATTGATTTTAGCCATTGGAAAGTATATATCTAAGTGCCTATCAAGGGGCTGTGAAAACTCTTAATCAGGTTTGCGAGAGAAAAAGATATATAAGCAAGGTGTATTGAAACATGTTGACTAACAAATAAATTGAGTGTCTTCGTAGGAGAAGACATTTCTCCTGAGACAATGTTCATGTAAAATGAGAGAGGCTTGCTTTTTATAGCTGTGGTCGCACCTAAAAGCTTATTTAGCAACTTATGCCAAAGCTGTTTATGTTCAAGCACCTTCTGGAATCCACAGGTCTTTAGATTTCAAAAGTAACCAATATGGTATAGGGAAGTAAATCTCCATCAAAATGGTGGAGATCGATTAGTCTTCTTTTTTTTTTCTCTATAAAACAGCAAGGATAAAACCATGAAACATTTATGATGCACAAAATCCAGATTGCTGTAACAAAAGAACAAGAGTAAATGTAGATTTTTTTTTAACACTGAAGTCAATAGGGACAACTGAAGAAATAATGAACAGTTCCTTAGCTGGTTTCAACTGACAAGGCTTTATTGACATCAGGAAAAAGGGTAGAGATGCACCTTATAGAAATGTCTAAGTTTTTCTGAGCCCAAGCTCACTTTATCAGATGTTGTGAAAGGACATGAATAGTACAGGCTATCAAACAGGGAAAGTGATTTGAATACAAAACACAGGGAAGGGAAGGAGGGAAGGAAAAGTGTGGGGGCAAAGGGGGGCAGGGGAATGGCACTATTGGGAGAGACAAGTAAGTAATAAATTCAAAGAGACAAAGGGATCACAAAAGCTAATTCAGGTAACATGATAAAGAATAGGTAATCCCTGTTTAGACCATGCTTAATACAATCCAGGCTATGGATGATTTCTTCTTCCGCAATTTCGTGTTCATTTTTTTGCCATCTATATAGTGTGTTTCTACCCTGCCTTCTGTTTGGTAGGGCTGCGCAAAATTTCGGCAGCTGTTTCATTTCAGAGGTTTTTTGGGCCGTTTTGGTGCCTGAAACACTGAACCCAAATTGAAATAGAAGGCTCCGAAACATCTCTGAAACGAAATAAGGTATTGAAAACGTTTCGGAAAATTTTGGAGTTTTGGAGGCTTGCAGGGAAACAGCTGCCCCAGCAATGTGGGGCTGCACGGGGCAGGCAGTAGTGGTAAGGAGACCCCTGGCATGGATCTCAGCTCCCTGTGGAGCAGAGTCGTGGAGCAGGGACCAGCAGGCTTACTCGCCACTCTGCATTGCTTCCAGGATTCCCTGGATGAGCCACCCACGTCCCCATCATGCTCCCTGCTGGGGCCTCAAGCCCCACCCAACTGGGCAGTAGGGCTGTGAGAAGCTTGCAGCACATTCGAAACACTTTTGGCAGAGCTGAATCTCCAAAACAGATTCAGCTGAAACGAAACAGAACAGTGATCTGAAACACTGAAACGAATCGCCGTCCTCCAAAACGGCTGAATCCAAAACCGAATCAAAACAGCTGTTTCGCACAGCCCTACTCTCTGGCTTTAGACTAACACAGCAAACTACCTTCCTCTGTTCACTAACATCAGTTATGCACATTTACAGTAACTGAGGATTTACTTATTAGATTTATATGTCAACCTTCCCAACAGCTTACAGGAAGACAGAATAGCATATAAAAGCAAGTGAAATATTAACACAAAATATTAAACAGATTCTCCCATACAAAGCCTAGCATTGCTTGATAAATATCTGCCCAAATAGGTAGGTCTTGTGGTACTTCCAGAAAATGTCCAGGCCTGAAATCTGGTACAACTCTATGGGGAGGAAGTTCCAAAGCTCAGAAGCAACTACCATTCTGCTTGGCATGTGTACCTTGGGGTGGACACTGGGGTAGCTGTGAGAGGCCCAATTCTTCTTGTGGCAGTATGGCCCCAGCCCCTTCCCCATTGTCCTCCCTGAGGCATGCATGCATGCATGCATGCATGCATGCATCTGCCACCAGAAATGAGCTGGGCTGGGGCTCTGCAGACCCTGGTGCAGCTGCTTGTAGCCTACCCATCACCTGCTGCGAGCAGCCCAGTCTCCATGGCAAGAGGCAGAGGCCTACCAAGAGCCCAGGCTGGCTGCAGCAGGCAGTTGGGAGGCTGCAAACAGTTGCACTGGGGTCTACGAAGCCCCAACCTGGCTCGTTGCTGGTGGTGGGTACGTGAGCGCTAGGGCTGTGCAAAGCTTTGGTAGCTCATTTAATTCGGTAGAGATTCCGCCCGATTCAGCAGCTAAATCTCCAAATCGGATTAGGAGACCCATTAATCTCTCTGAATCAAATCAGAAGCCTCCGATTGGTTTTGAACATAGACGCAGCTTTATATGTTTTTTCTACATACCTCAAAGTACCAGGCGGCTTGTGAACGCTGAGATTGTGGGGCAGATGGAGCATCCCACAGGAGTGTGGGGGGTCCCCAGTGTGCTCAGCAGCAGACCTGGAAGTGGACCAGAAACACTTCCTGTCTACTTCTGGGTCCACTGCGGAGTGCGTGGGGGACCCTCCTACCCGCCCCCTAGCTCGGCCACTGGTGTCTCCTGGGTGTGAGGGGGAACCTGGGGTCTCCCTGCAGCTAACCGCTGTACTTTTGGTCCACTTCTTGGTCTACCAGTAAGCATGCAGAGGCCCCCCCACACTCCTGTGGGGCGCTCCACACACCCCACCATCTCAGCATTCACGAGCCACACCTGGTACCTCAAGGTACGTAAAAAAAAAAAAAAATTAAACTGTGCTTATGGTCGAATTGTTGTTTTCCGTATCAGAATCAAATCTTCAGATGTGGATTTGGCCAAATCAAATTGGGACAGTGATTCGAATCAATGAATCAAATCACTGTCCCCCAAATCGGGCCGAATCCGAATCAAATATTGCCTGCTTCGCACACCCCTAATGTGCGCCTTGGGGCAGATGGCGGGGAAGAAGCCAGGGCTGCACTGCCAGAACAAGGATCAGGCCCCCTCATGGCTCCCTCACCAGCCGTCCTGGCACACCAACATCTTACAAGTTGAGGTTGTGGGTATTTTTGGCACTCTGCCTAAAAACGTTGCTGACCTGTCCTACATGTTATTGCCAAGTAAAATGTTGGTACTTCCAAAGTGCATTCTCAACTGATCATTATGGGCCATAAGGGAGAAGGTGTCCATTAGGTACCTTGAACCAAACCCATTTAGGGCCAGATCTTGTTCGCAGACCAGGAGTTGAGCATGTCTGATCTAGTTTGACATTCTCCATAGCACAGGATAAAGGAAAACCTTGAATTAATTCAACTTTAATCTTAATAGCTATGTTTGAACTAGAGATTACCATTTAGAAAAATACCCAAACTTGTTTTAAAATTTTACAGTGATGGAAAATTTGCCTGAAAAATCTTTCAACAGTTAATGATGTGAAGGACAAGATGGAAGGTGTTAAAAATATGTACTAATTTACTTTTTCAGATTGGCTTCCAGCTCTTGACTGCTCAACTAGTTATCCACTCTGACCCCAGGTATTTTGTAAAAATCACTGCTTTCTTAAACACATACATCCAAATCTTCCTGTATAGTTTCCAGATGGACGTTTGGCCAGATTGAAATCCATCTTGTCTGTTTGCCGCCTGATCACCAAATAATCCAGATTATTCTACATAAGAGGTACATTCCCTTCATTGCCTACCACTTGTCCAATCTGCATTTCTGTAAGCTTTATCAGTAAAGATTTTATATTTTATTTCAAATGACTGAAAAAGTGCGAAGTATATAAAATAAGAATCAATATCTGCAAGAACCCACTAAACACACATCTGATTGTGGATGGTTTCCATTTATAATTACCTCTGCAGACCTAGCTTTTAGCAGGCTTTAATCCATTTAATATATAACATATGGATACTGTATTGTTCTAATGTCTTAATCAAATTTTGTGTGGTACCAACTTAAATGCCTTACAGCATTCAATTTAACTAATATACCTAATCTTTATAAACCAAAAACTGTATCTTAAAAAAGCCATTTTCTGACAAGGGCTATTTTCCATAACCTTTGTTGTTTGGCATTATTATAATACCCTTCTTTAAACATGTATTAATGGAATCCCATATTAGCAGTTTCATTATTTTCCCCAAGATTGACACCAGGCCGACGGACTTATGATTGCTAATAACTATTGTTCTTTGAAAGTTGTGTCTGTGCATTCATGCTTAATGGATCTCCTATTCCTAGAGTTAAGCTGTGGAACTGTACAAAAAAATCTGTGCCCACCGGGGAATTCAGAATTGTTTTTATCCTAGTGTGTGAATCAGTCCCTTATATATAAAACAACACATCCTCATCCCTTCTCCCCAGTTAGTCCTGAAATAGGAGGAATTCTGAAGGGAAGGGAAGGGGGAAGGTGAATTCAGAGGCAAATCTCAAACCACTAAAGAAAGTTAGAGGGAGGTTAGATCAAGTTAAAAATGGCCATGTTGGGGATAGAGGGTTTAGTTGGGGGGGCCTGGAGGATCAAACAAAGTCTGTGGGAGGGAAAACAGAGTCCATGGGAGCAATCAGAGGAGTGGGGAATCACAGTATCACGGAACACCTTGGGATATTTAGTTTAGTATCCCACTATCAAAGGCAATCTTGTGAAATAATTATTTTCATTAAATTTTTCAAGGTGCATCTTAAAGCTAGTTAGATATATTTGCCATCACTACTCATACTGGAAATCTTTTAATTCCCATCCTAAGTTTATCCATGACCAGGCCTTATGCCAACACTGCTTAAATAGTGAGTGCGCAAACATATTCCCTGACAAGCTCAGAGTGGAGGGATCTATGGTAATTGTAACAGAAAGAATAGCCTTGATCTTCCACCAGCAAGCGCATTATATTCTTTGGGAGATATTCAACTTCTTTTTCAGGATGTAAGCAATGAAATGCTACCTATTGTACAGAATTTGTTTACAGACAAGCAAAAGACATAATATATCTTGAAGAAACTATGAGAATGGTGTCTCTTCCCATGCTGTGTCTAAAGACCCCATGCTATGTGTCTAAAGACATACATCAGTAATCTAAAGAGTCTCTTATCTTTAGTTAGAGGCATAGCAAACTCAATGACTGCCTGTGGCAGAGGGGAGGGCATACAGGTATTCTGACCACTGTAGATAGGAGGATGGGGGGGGAAGAGGGGAAGGGAAGGCTGACCTTCCCATGATACTGTTGCCACTACCATTATCTTGAAATAATTAAAAATCACCCATACCTGGATGGAAAATTACTTTTCCTAAACAAAAAAAAAAAAAAATCATTTATCATGTCCATTTATAATATTCAGAAGAAATTCTCCCCCACAAGATGAATCGGACTTAAAACCCAGGGACCTTGGTTCAGGTATTAGAAAGTAAATGTTCTGGTACCAAGAAGCTTATCTTAACTAATTTTGAAGTCTTTTTTTCCTTAAACATATTTTATGCTGCCAACAGGTAAGTAAAGAAAAACAGATCCCTGAGGATATTCAACTATGAATACTACAGTACATTCAAGTAAAAAGAAATGATTCATAGCAGAGTATCTAACTTTGTAAGGGATATTACTGGAATTCCTCGGTGGCTGTTGAGGCTGCTTTGCCCCTTATGCCGCTTTCAGAGAACCCAAGGACTAGCACAAGGGTATACAGGATACATGTGCACCATGAGTGCAATCCACATAGACACAGACCAAAAAAAGAACACTGAACCATCTCTTTGAATATAAATCACTTGCGTCCTAATTCACCTTTATAGTTGATCCTCATTTGTTTTCAGCCATATTAAAATGCCACCTAATCCTCTTGCTTGTGACAGTTACAGATTATCAGGTCTCCCCTTCTGGTTTCTCTGGTTCCTTAGTGGTCAGTTTCTTCCTTTCTTGACTCTTGGATGACAATGCTTTTTGAATCTCATTGTCCAACTGTTTATCAGGTTCTCTGATGATTTACAGCAGGGCTGACTAACTGCTAGCCCTCAGGCTGCATGAAGTTACAGCCCCTGAGCATCTACCTGGCTGCTGCTCCCCCTCCATTTCTCTGGCTGTAACAGCAGCTGGAGACTCTGGGCTTCCCCTCCCTCCTCTGGCTGTTGCTTTCTGCCCCATATGGTAGGGTAGCACAGGGAACTGAGGGTGAGCCTGAGGCATGCAGTGTACTGGGGGGCTGGGGGAGCAGAGAGGATAGAGGTGTGCAGTGGTGATGAGCCGAGTGGGCATGCAGTGTACCTTGATGGAGGGTCATGGACACAGTGCAGTGGCGGGGTTGGGAGGTCATCCATGGAGTGTGTTGCTGGGGGGGGGAGGGGAGGCGGGGATGCAACCCCCAGCCAGTTGAAAGTTGCATAGCTCTCATCTACATGTCACTATGCCTTTTTTTCCCCTAGCACAGTCACCATCTTCTACAGAGAAACCACTCCTAGTTTTAGGAGGGGAGAAAACATGGCACAACTGTTGCCAGTCACAAACGCTGTTCCACTGCTGACCATGACAGTATTGAGCATAGGCAGAAAAACTAGCCTATTCCCTTTCCAAAGTTTCTCCAGAACTCCACACACAGTTTCACAAGCTAAAACATAAGATTTTTAATATTGATACCAGTAATACACATGCAAAATAACAGCATGACGTGTTTACCTTAAAGCATTTTCATTTAAAATTAAGCTTGCTCAAATGAAGAGAGCTAGTAGAAATGTTGCTGTTTTGAAACAGTGCCAAATGAAATATACTTCATCTGAACAGGAGCTTTTAGCATATCTGAGATCAACAATACCTTCACTTATTTATAACATCATTCTTTGATGCTAATTTTTTTGTTTTGTTTTGGGTTTTGGGGGGCACGGGGAGAGAGGTGGTCACTGAAATTATCCTCAAGTCATTCACGGCCAGTTCTAGAATGGCCCTGTCTGCAAGTATAGCAACACTTTTATTATGCATCTTCAAGGCCCATGCAATGTGCAAACATAACTTCGTAAGTATTTTGTTGCTTAACTATTCCCCACACTATTTCATGCAAGAATACTTATATTGTATAAATCCTAATAATTTGTTTTCATGTTAATAACATCACAATATTTTCCTTTAAAATTCTCAGCTTTTGTTTTTTAAAAACATAAGGGATGTTACAGCAAATAAACCTGTGCGGGCTGGGAGCGGTCCGCAGCCCCTTGTTTTTTTTTTTTTCCCCGCACGGCAGGCTGTGGCCAGCAGCCCGGACACGCCGGGTCGGGGAAGGCAGGCGGCACGCTAGAATTAGGCACGGACGCGTAATGGTTGATTTAAGATTGTTTACTTACACCGAAGATGGTCGCGGTGCAGGCAGGAAAACATGCTTGAGTTGCGGTTACAAAACAAAACAAAAAACTCAAACCTGCAGAACGTATGGGTATGTTGCAATGGGGTTTCAGCGACGGGAGGTGAACAAAAACCTCAGGAGTACGTCGCAATGGGGTTTTGGCGACGGGAAGAAAAAAACTGCAGGACTCGAACCCCGGGTAGAGCTCTGGATTCGCTCACACGAAGTTTGCTAGGCTCCGTGGAACTTGTGTGCGCAGGGAAGGGTACATCGAGGGATCAGGCGGCGACGGGGAGAGGCTAGAGGCTGATCAGACCCCTATAGCCTTCTTGAGATACACGCTGGGTCCGATAGGCTCCGCAGCGCTTAGAGATCTTCAAGAGACGTGAAGTCTCCTCCTCCTGATGTTCGTGGAGTCCTCCAACTTGGGCGGAAACCACTCAAGCCTCTTATACGGCTAGCAAGCCAATCACTAGCCGCCATGTAGGAATAATTTAGAACTAGCCAATAGTGGGGCACAAATCTGAATATAAATGGCGGGAACTCCTTGCAACGTGCATTTCTGAGCTGCAACGAAGAAATGCACCCTGCAAAGAAAGCTACAAGTGGCGGGAAATAATTCAGCAGTGCCGAAGTACACACAAACAAAAAATCACACCCTTGGGTTGTGACAAAACCATGCCAGCTTTTGAGGTTGGATATGACTTACTACAAAGTATAAAATATATCTCTGTTCATTCCTTTTGTCAGCATGCTATTTTAAACATCAAGTGTTCTGTTTCTACATAAACAATATATTATCTTGACAATTGCTTGGTTTTTTTTTTTATATATATTCAGGAAGATACAGTGACAATTTTCAGCACAAATTTAATATAATCCAAGCAAGAGATCAGACTTGTAAATATGCTGCAGTCAAACAGCTTGACTACACAAACATTAAAATGATTATACGTATCCAGAATTTTAAAAATTGCTCAATAGGTTATGAGTTTAGTATGAAAGTTGAAAGAAAAAAACCCTCGAAGTATCTTTTACATTAGGATTTTTTAATTGGTACACTTCTACCACTAAAAAATAAGCTGTAATTCCTATAAATTGTGCTCTACTGTTTTGTGTTATTGACCTCTATTTGCTCATCTTTTGTAAAAAGCTCTTAAATGTGTGTGTTTGTATACATGTCTCCAAATGAAAAGTAAAAGCCTTAACTTAAATTTACAGGGTGTTATGATTGTAGTTTAGTATAATAACTTTTGATAAAAACTGGGATGAGCCACATACAGATAACTAAAATTACTCAATTATGTTTTCACTGAATCATTTTCTTTACAAGTTACTTTGAGGTTTTCTGTTACTTTTGCACTATTGCTTCTAGCGTACTTTACAAGTGAAGGTGAAATTTTGGTCCCCCATGCATAGCGCACATGCTGGGATGCAATTATTTTGTACAAGAGCTTTTACAATAAGTTTTCTCACTTGTTGGTTTTATTGACTGCCTTCCTAAACTATGGTCTACTCTAAAAAGCAACTGTCTTACTGAACAATTTTGTGTTGTAGAGTTGTATTGGTTTTGCTTTAGTGGCAAAAACAAAGAAACCAAAAAATATTTCTCCTGCTTTTAACTCATACAAGTACTGCAGAGGCAAACAGTTCTTACATTTTTCATGGGGGAGAAGAAAATATACGCCTTGTTTACAGCTTCACCTGAATGGTGACCATGAAGTCTTGCCAGCCGCATGCCTGAAGACCGAAACCATGGACTGTTAAAGTTGAAGCCCCCTAAAAATCTGAGACCTGAAGGACAGGATTTGGGAATGATACCATGAGAGCAGCCAGCCTACTTTAAACAGTCACTGGGCATATCTACACGTGCATTTACTGTGCAGTAATTTACCATGCAGTAACTTACTGAACAGTAAGTGGTTTTTACATTGGCATCTGCATGTGTTACTGCGTAGTAAGGCATCTACAGGTGCCTTACTGCATAGTAACTACTTGGGTGTAAATCTGCATCATGCAGGTAGCAAATGTATGCCCAAGTTGGTGTAAGTCACCATATGGGTGTGCACATGTAGACATGTGCCTGTACTGCATAGTAATTTTAAGTTACTGTGCAATAACCTAAGTTACCATGCAGTAACTGTGTACGTGTAGATGCACCCACTGTTTTCAACCCAACCTTGCTAAAGTTAAGAGAGAGAGCCCGTTACTGGGCTGAAAGGCCATTATTTTTCAATTGTTTTTAAAAGCCCTGTTAGCAGAGGAAGAATGCCTCCCAGGTGGAACTTCAAGAAGCAGCCTTAGAGAGAACCTAAAGTGACTTAACTAGGTTGTTGAGCATATACTTATATCTCAAATTCCTGTCTCTATATCAAGAATATTAATAGAGTTAATTAACTGTGGTCAATTCCAAAGAAACAATATAACTTATTCAATGTTAGTCACTGGAATAGCCTACAGGCAGCATGACAAACTGAAGTTATTTTAATTCTTCCTTCCTCATGAAAGACTGAAGAAGTTAATACACCACAGCAGAAATGAAGAAAACAAGGGGGAAGAAAAACCATAAAACAGCCACCCAGAAACACAGAGAAGACACATCAACACAAATGAGGAACAGGAGGAGACAGGTTCTGAGGCTCTAACCATTGTTTATGTATTTTATTTATGCACTGACTCCTCATAACAAAATGCATTAAGGGCTACATTCCTTTTATTAAAGCACAGATGCATTGCTTTTGATTATATAACTTCTTTTTAAAGAGCAAATTAGTGTTTCTTAAGACAGTACATTTTAAGAACAGAACCAAAAATTGAGATGTGTTTTAAATTCTTTAAAAGTTCTAAGCATGAGTAGGGATTGATATTTTTGCTCTGGAGATCCCTGTTATCTCAGGTTACTATTTTTCTATATAAATAACCAAATATAAACGCTACCAATTTTTATTCCACTGCAAAAGTAGTACGTCAGAGATTGATCCTGTGGCTGTAGCAACAGTGTTGAGCTAATGTATTATGTTTCTACTAATATTATGGCATAGCAATTTTGATGTATCCCACAGGAATAGCAGAGGGCAGGTTATCTACTATATTACTATAAACATCAAACCTATTAGCATGCTTAACCTCACAAAACTGCTGTGAAATACAAACTGTCTGTATTTTACAGATGGAAAGTCATACATAGGTAGATTAGATGCAATAATCACAAAAGAACTTAGGTGCCTAAAATGGGACTCTGCTAAGGTGGAACTTAAGTAGGACTGGGACCAACTCCTAGGTGATTCAAGGAATCCTATTTAACTCCTTTAAGCACTTGAAATCACATAGACATCTAAGGTTTTGCTAACTCTGAACCCTGTCTTTATTCCTTAAGTTCAGCTACTAGACATGCCTGGGGGCACCATCATCTTGCCTCAGGTGACTGTTTAGGCCAGGGGTGGGCAAAATGCGGCCTGGGGGCCGGATGTGGTCCGCCAGACCCTTCTATCCAGCCTGCGAGGCCCCTAAAAAATTTAGAAAATGAATATTTATCTGCCCTGGGCTGCCTGTCATGCAGCCTTCAATGGCTTGCCAAAACTCAGTAAGTGGCCCTCTGCCCAAAATAATTGCCCGCCCCTGGTTTAGGTATTTAATCTCCCATCCAAAGGTCATATTGGATTTGAAGAGCAGGTGTACCTGTACCTAAATTCCCAGAGGGCTCCCTAACCTTGTAATAACGCTCTGAGCATACCTAAGTTAGTTCACCCAAAATAACTTTAATTCAAAACCAGGACAGTGGTTGGCATCCTTTGTATAATAGTCGAGTAGCTGGAACACTTGCCTAAGAAATGAAAAATGGGTTAAATTCCTTTTTCCCTGAGGCAGTTCAAGACTACATATCCAAGTAGAATGACCTAAGAATCATGTAAGATTTAGCTAAGGACACTTATGAGAAACTGGGCATTTATACACGTACCTTTTTGTCCCACGACGTGCCTAAGATCCGGCAGGCCGGAACAGACTCAATTAATCGAGTCTGCTCTGCATGTGAGCTGACACACAGTGCGCTGCTTCGCGTACAGTTGTATAAATGGTGAAATGTGCTTCAGTACACAGAAAATGGGGGCAGTGAGCTTTTGAACCTCCGATGTGTTTTAGTTCAAAAGCACATCACTGACATTTTCTCAGCGCTGGTGTGCATTTCGCCACTTATACAACTGCACACACCACAGTGCTGGGCACTTTTCAAAGCCCACAATGCCTGAGCGGATGGCGGGGCTAGAGGGAGGGCGTGGGGCAGGGAGTACTCACTGGTTCCACTGATGAGATCAGGTTTGGATTTCATAATTTTGCAAAACTGTCTTCTACAATTCTCTGTCCATCCTGTCTGCTTATCTGGATTTTTTAAAGATGACAACAACTTGTTGAGATTACTATCTGAAACAAACAAACAAAAAAAAATTATGTTGTTTTATATTGCACATTATAGCTATATTTAAAATGTGTGCAAACCAATACAAATCCCCAGGCTACAGAATGGCCTAGGGGGTACCACCCATAAAACAGAATTGGTCCAAAAAAAAGAACTGGCAGTTATCATGCTAACTTAAGTACCTGTAGTCCAAAAATATTAGGTTTCTAAAGGTATTTAGACATCTGCCTCCCATGTGTGTTTAGCCTTCAAAATGGTCCACAAATACAAAAAGCATACTTAGGAAAAAGAAAAGATCTTAATCTACAAAAGAATCTATCTAAAGCAATCTAAGCCATCTAAGGCAATCTAAGCCATTCAAAAATTAAATTGCAAAGAAAGTGCAACTGATCTAAACTCGTGACATTTTATTATTTATATAAAAAGGATGTATACACATACACACAGATGTTAGGGGGGCACTGATAAAGATTTTTTTAGGCCGATACTGATGGCTGGTTATTGACCAGCGATATCAGCCGATACTGATCTGATTGGTGACATGCAGCTCGACATCTTGGAAAGCAGTCTGGCTGGTAAGTCTGTGGGGGGAGGAAGAGGCATAGTGGGGGCAGATCAAGGCCCCCATGGTGAGGGAAGGAGTAGGGCTGGGGCAGAGGTAGGTGCTGCACAGCTGGGGTGGGATGGAGCCTGGGATGGAGCCGTGGGTGGCTCACCTGGGTAGTGCAGGGGGGTGGCTCCCACCATTGCATACACCCTGGGGGAGATATGGAGGGCATGTGCCCCCCGGATCTATGCATGGGGTGGGCTGCCTCTGTGGGCTGGGGGCTACGCTGGGCTCTTCCTAGTGGGGAGGCAGGGCCAGGGCTGTGCTTGAGTTGGGCAGGGAGAGGCAGGTGACAGCACTGGGAGGAGGAGCTATGGGGGGGTGGGGATTACAGCCACCCCAAAATTTGCCACAGCCCCCCTCCAAATGTTGCCACCACTTGCCTCACACAAGTGTAGCCCCAGCCTCAAGAACACAGTGGGCAGCCCGCTCTCACTCCATGCGCAGATTGGTGGGACACATGCCCCCATGCCTCCCCAGGGGTGAGTGCAGCAGAGGGAGTCGCCCCCCCACCCTCTGGTGCCCCAGATGAGCTACTGTGGTTCCATCTGAGAACCTGCCCCACCTCAGCTGTGCAGCACCTGCCCCTACCCCATTCCCTGCCTCACATCCCTTCCTTCCCCCAAGCCCCTTCCCCCCAACAGTCTTACCAGTTGGATGTTGCTCTCCAAGCTGCTGGGCTGCATTTTGAGCCGTGTGCATTCCATGGCTGCATGTACACATGCAGCATTTATCAGCAACATTATCGAACACATCAGCCAAAAAAAGCCAATCGCCAATAATGTCAATTTTCCTTTTACTGGTGCCGATACGACATGGACTGGTGAATTAGTGCACCTCTAACAGTCGTGAACCCAATTTTAAAATATATTACATTTTGGATTCTCTCCATGTGCATGACTGTTTTTATCCTGTAAGTGCTTAAGTCATATTTCCCCCAAAACTACAGACACTCGGGGAGGTTAGATTGAGTTAAAAATGGCAACCCGATCCAAGGTAAGTCAGGATGGGGAGATAGCGGCAGGGGAATAGGGGGGTGGACATTCCGCCTGTGCTCTTCTGCCTCGAGGTTGTGACAGAGCAAAATAAGTGTAACTGGACTAAACTTATGACATTTTGTGATTTATATTAAGAGGATATATACACATACACACAGATATGCACACAATTTTAAAATATATTACATATTTATATTTTGGATTCTCTCCATGTGCATGGCGGTTTTTTATCCTGTAAGTGCTAACACTGTATTTTCCCCAAAACTAAAGGTTTCTCACCCAACACCAAGCTATTTACTGTCTTACATTCTCAAAAGCTTCTACTCCCCAGCCTGCCTGTGTCTTGTGTCTGTCAGCTGGACCCTGTAGGAGCTGGGGTGGGAAGGGACAGAGACCCCTGACCCACCCCTCCCCTAACACAGCCAGAACTGATGGGGGGAGCGTGCCATGGGGGCTTTCCTTCCTCTCGTCATGACTCGCCCAGCCAAGGCAAGGGACTGTGGGCCAACTCCCTGCCAGCTGTTAGGGTAGTTGGGTGCAGGGGGGCTGGGGGTAAAACGGAGGCCCCCACCCCAGCCAGAATCCCTGGAGAAGGCGCACAGGCAGCAGATTAGGAGAGACAGTCCCCTACTACAGCTTTCCCAGTGGCTCTTTCTACTCCATCCTCCACCTTCCCCCCATCCCTAACCACCAGCAGGCAGCATTCCGTCTAAGCTATGCAGCCGTGCATGTGCGTTCATGCCACGCTGCCAGGCATGCCTGCTGAGCTGTGCACACCATGCAGCTTAAAGTGAATGCTGCTAGCATGGGGCTGGGGAACGCAGCCCTGGCTGGGCAAGTCGGTGGGGGAGTGGAGAAAGCCCCCCACAGTGCTCCTCCCCCCAGAGTTTCTGGCTGCGTTCAGGGGGGACCAGGACAGGGGATTCCACTTCCCCCACTATCCCCTTCTTCCCTCTCCACCCTTAACAACTGGCAGGGAACACAGCCCTGGCTGGAGAGAGGAGAAAGCACCCTGCAGCATACCTCAAGTAGTTCTGGCTGGAGGAGGGGAAGGGATGGGGGCCTCCACTTCCTCCCTCTCCTGTGGGCAGCTGTGGGGGTGGAGGGCCAGGGAGAGATTCTCTCCTGGCTCTCCCCCTCCCGGTGACTGACAGCAGGCGGTGGTGGCTTGTGCCCAGCAGCAAATCAGGTGTGACCTGCTCACTGGCTGGGCTTGGGTGTTCAGCAGTGTCTGGCAGAGCAGGAGGCACGTGGAAGCGCCCCCAGCCTGCCAGTACAGGCATCACTGTGCCCTCTCTCACCCCACTACAAGTGGAAGAATGCGTATTCTGTTACTTCCTGATCTCTTTTTCGCAGGTTAGACAAACCCATGGAGGTTTAATCTAGTCTACCTCAGGCTTTTTCTTTTATTGTACTTGGCCTAAGAGTCCACTCTAAGTCTGACAGACCAGAAGATTAAAAGATCTCCAACCTGAACTATTAAGAGCAGAAATTCTGTAATGGATGGTTTTCTTCTTGCACACAGAATTCTATGATTTCTTTAAATCAAACATTTTTGCCAACCTTAAAACCAAAGTACACTATTTATTTCGTATGATTTAGGTGAACAATAAATACTAGAGAACTAGCTTCATGCACAATGACACAGAATTTTCAGTAATATATGTCAAGTGATAATTAAAAGAATGTGGGATACATGGTTTTTGTTCCGCTCCCCCCCCCCAAGCTAAATCTGAAACTGATATCACTGAGGATTTAGAAGCTAGGAACTTGTGAACTTTAAGGCCCTGATCCTGCAATGACACATCTGTGTATAGTTTCACTGAAGTGAATGGATATTTGCTCAGGTCCCACATATGGGTCCCATACATATGTGATATAGGTATCCTTTATTGACGGATCAGAGCCTTATCACTAATGAACTGACCAGGATAATTAACTCTTAAGAGCCTACCAACAAAGGTTCAATTAAATTCTTCAGAAAACAATCATACTGTAAGTGATTTCCAACTCCCCACCCCTTTTAGGAATCTATAAGGTAGTCCCATTTCTCTTAGGAATACTTGTTGCCATATTTATTTTTTTTTCTAAAACACCATTATTCTACAATAAACACACACTTGCAAGTGACCTTAATCTGGTAAACTGGTAAAATATTTCCTTTTCTTTTTAATGAATTATTTCATTGCATTACATTTAATTGCATTATTACATCACACCTAATTCATTTTAAGAAAGCCTCAGGAATTTAACAATTTATAATTAGTACCATGCTTCTTTTTCACTAGGATGTATTTAACTAATACATAATATTTTAAAAAAGCTGATTCCAGTACCTGACTTAGTAGTAGTAACAATTCTTCCAAATTAATTAACAAAGAAATTCCTTTGTTATCCATAAATAATTAAATCTTTAGCCAGTGAATTTTCTAAATAATACACATTTACCTTAATAGTGACTTCTTTGAGTATGCAAATTTAATATAAACCAGGATAATACTTCTGTAGTATTCCAAGTACTTACTTCTAGTTGTTTCCTTTTGCTGCTATGTGAGAGTTTAAAGTAATAATTGTGGAGGAGTATCAAGTTAGAAATTAGTAAATTTGCTTTCCAACGTTCGTCAAATGTTCAGGTTAGCAGCTGAGAATTAGACAACAAATAAAATCTAATATTTGGGTGGTAATAACACAAAATAAAGGCTGAGGTGAAATCCTGACTCCAGTGAAGTGAACAGCAACATTTCCAAAGACTGTCTGGATTTGTTGGAAGAACATCTGCATGGATTTTCTTCCTCCTATAGGAGGGAGTATCCCAAATTACTCTATGTAACCTCTCTTTTTAATGCCAAAAGGAGATGACATTTAGGAGATACCACCATTAATATTCCAACCCCTCCCAAATGAGTGACAGGATGAAGAATTGCTCCTAAGATGTCTAGCAGAGCACATGCAAGCTCATCTGAAGGAGCTAAGCTCAAGGAGTTCCATGGGGCCAGGAGGCTATATAATCATTTTTTAGTATCTGAATTCTCTACGTGATAAGGTTCTATTTTTGGCAAGTAATAGAGATGGAGTTTATTTTTGCACAGAGCCCAAAGGAGTACCACAACTCTTATTTCCAATTAGACCTCTATTTTCTCTTAACGTTTTGCAGTTAAATAGTCAAAGTCACTTCTCCCAAAGGAGAGCACTACAATGTAACTTATTTTTAACTGACTTAGTATTAAACAAACGGGCCTTGATTTAAATTTGAATTGCAAATGATTACCTTTCAACAGAGTTGCTGACACCTGTGAAACAGTTGATTAATTCTTGCAACTTGCTAGTATATGATCAGCCAATTAGATGTCCAGTTACATAATGCTTCTATGTAATATTCTACCAGTTAAGCAGGTATTTACATACATTGAGGTTACTAAGGTCATATGGCTTCTCCAGAAACCTTATGAATTCTACAGGAGTATATTCCTGGTCCTGAGGTATAATAGAGGCTTACAGCTCCAATTCTGCACAGTTCCACAGCTAGGGGGGACAAAGGATCAATGTGGTTGTCCCGGATTCCCCCAGAGGAGGGCTCCCTCTCAAACACCAGGCAGGGAGCTGGCAATGTTACTATGGGGCCGGAACTGAATAGCTGTGCCAGATTTCATAGATTTCATAGACATTAGGGCTGGAAGGGACCTCAGAAGATCATCGAGTCCAGCCCCCCGCCCAAAGGGCAGGAAGTCAGCTGGGGTCATAGGATCCCAGCAAGATAAGCATCCAGTTTCATCTTGAAGGTGTTCAATGTAGGCGCTTGAACAACCTCCGGTGGCAGGCTGTTCCAGACCTTGGGGGCTCGGACAGTAAAGAAATTCTTCCCTATGTCCAGCCTGAAACGATCTTGTAGTAGTTTGTGACCATTCGACCTCGTCATCCCTTGGGGAGCTTTGGTGAACAAATGTTCCCCCAGATACTGGTGGTCACCCCTGATAAACTTGTAGGTGGCCATCAGATCACCCCTGAGCCTGCGCTTTTCCAGGCTAAAGAGCCCCAGGGCTCTCAGCCTGTCATCGTAGGGTCTGCTTCCCTGACCTCTGATCATGCGCGTGGCTCTTCTCTGGACTCTCTCAAGCTTCTCCACATCCTTTTTGAATTGTGGAGCCCAAAACTGGACACAGTACTCCAGCTGCGGCCTCACTAAGGCCGAGTACAGGAGGAGAATGACGTCCTGGGATTTGCTTGAGATCCATGCTGCTGCTACAGGGCTACTCTTTGTCCCAGTCTGCAGCAGGGATGGAGCCTGCTGCAATGGAGCATAGGTAAGGAGGAGTGCAGCAGAGGGGAAGAGAGAGAGAGAAGTGGCATGGCATGGGGAGACTGAGGCTATGGGGAAGAAGTGGAAGGGCATGCAGAGAAAGTGGTGTAGGGCTGACAGCTGATGTTCCAGCCCCAACAAACCACAGCAGCTGCCTGGTCCATGCTGCCTCATGTTCGATTGTAAGTTAAGAGGCTTCCCTTACCTCATCTTCTAATTGAGCAAATATGGTAAACATATCCTTTGGGTAAACCCTCCTACTCAAGTTTCTGTTGCAAAGTGGAGCCTGTGTGTTATTTCTGCCTGCATGTGTCAAAACAACCTAATTTTTAACCTAGTGAACAATGATGTCTTGTTGCCAGAAACAAGCAACTTGTTTCTGGCAACAAGACATCATTGCTTCTTATCCCTCTTCCTTCGTATCCCTGATTACTGAAAAAGATGTGCTGAACTAATAAACCAACCTAAAATGTCCAAAACTGTGATTCACTGTAATCATTCCATTCAAAGCTACTTGTTACAAATGGCATAAAAGTATTTCTTTTGGTTGGGCACTTCTTGCAGGATGCACATTTATTTAACTTTTAACAACTTCATAATGACATACGACTGAGATGACAAGACTCAAGTATTATAACCCCCTTTTGGCAGCACTTCCCAGCTTCTAGTTAGTGCTGAATCCAGAACATCTGCTAAGCATAACTTTTCCACCCTGCATTTTTTATCTTGGTTCTCTCTGAAGTGACAGCCTAGACTGACTTTATATTAGTTCAACTGTCTTTAAATCTTCCTACTGGGGAGAAGCCTAGCTACAGTTGGGATCTCAGCTATGTATCTACACTCTGACATTTCCTACATTAGTCTTGCAGACAACCATAGTTTTATTTGAAAAACATCAAAGAATACAACACATTCCCCATTCACCTTAGCTTATCCTGCATTCTCAAGTGATATGCAATACTTTTTCAGGTGTCTTGGCTTTAAAGTATCTCTGAGCCCCATATTCCTTTTAATGATGTCAAACTATACAGCTGCTATTTAAAATAGCAAGAATATGAGGCTAGGCTAAGTTTTTTATGAGTCCAATGCCTGTGGCAGACGCATTTCATATATAAATCCACACCTGACTATTTACAACTGGGATCCAGTGGCCCTAATTCTAGCCTATTAAACAACAACTATTTTTTTTCAAATAAATATTATCACACAAGTTAATTGGAAATTGTTCTGTGTTTGAATAACTTTAGGGAAAAATTATGTATAAACAAATAGGTAGACAAGATTCTTTGGGTAAAATCTGGTATCTTTTGTTAGACCAACTAAAACAGTTAGAAAAATTCTCTGGAGGTCAAAATATCAAGCAAAATCAGCCTAAACTCAAAATTGTTTTTGTCCTCCCCAAAATTCCTTTTTTCAGCTAGTATACTATTTGTTGAAAAAAAAACAAAAAACCAAAAAACTGTCCACAGTGTAGCATCAACCATAGTCCACACTTCATGAAAATATTTAATAGAATGTACCTGAGCATAAAGCCTATGCAGCCCCACTTGAAATGGCATCCTAGCTTGATAGTGAACAGATGATAACTACTCTTTGTGCACACATTTTTTTTTAAATTAAGGTAAGTACCCACTTAGGAAGATTTGGTCCAAACTACATTTTTCACCGGTTTGCTTATAGTATCACGTAGAACAGTATCAAAAGCCTCGCTACAGTCAACATACATTATCTCACAGGCCAGTTATCCCATCAAAGAAGGAAATTAAATTTGTTTTACACAATTTACTCACGACAAATCCATGTTGGCAGTTTATCATCTTATCCTCTAGGTGCTTATAAATTGCTTACTAAATTGGTCTAGTATTAATATATTATTTCTTACATTTGGGTCTTTGCAAATCACAAATAGATCAAAACTTATTTGTTGAAGGAATCCAGAAATAATTTCTAATGATAAAAGTCTCTGAGAATCTTATACTTTGTTCAAAGACAATCTGAACAGGCAAAATAGAGAGAATAGTTGTTATAAATTATTCACCAAGTTCTAGTGTACTCCATACACAAAATCAAACCTGAAACTGGCTTTTGTATATATATTCATCTGTTTTATCTAGACAATTCCCCATCTTTCCACATTCCACACTGATATTCAATGCAGCAGCCAACTGTTCCTAAGCACTATTTCACACACCACCAAGCTTTACAAACAGGGACTGAAATCAAGAAAACAGTGCAAAAAAAATCCTGTAGCTTAACCATATTGTCTTGCTTCAGCTGCCAGACAGATGATGTATTTATATCTCATGTATCACCCACCCGAGACGAGCCAAAAGGTTAATCTTGAAGTTTGAATAAAGAACGGATTACTAAGTAGAGCTCTGCAGACTGACAGATACACAAAGCAACACAACTAAAAACAAACTAACCTCTTTAGCCAAATAGATATAACAATATAAAATCCCAGCCTATTTATAAGATTATGTTGTGAGAAAAGAATAAAAATAAATTGGTACAGATGTTTGCTTGGTGTTTGGACTTCTTATCTGGGTTTGTTACCTTGTCTGACATCAGTTTTCTTAGGAATTTCTTTAAGATAGCATCTTGGCAAAGGAAATGATGAAAACATTGGCCAGGGATATGGATCACTACCCTAAGGGGAGCAAAAAAACAAAAAAACCCTCAAAAATGACAAGAAGTGATATTAGCAATTGAATTAACAGTGTTTATCCAAATCATCTACAAGTAAAGCTTGAATATTGCACAATTAATTTCCAATAGATTTGTCAGAAGTTTTACTTATATATTATGTTTGTTACCTGCACAATTTATCTGATACCACAATTTAATATCATGATATTCCATAATGAAAAGAAAAGGTAACAGATACAAAATTCAGCAAGTGCATCAACCAGAAGGTTTAACCAAACTGCTCTGGTAACTAATGTTGACAATTTTGATTTTACAATTTTTTTCATTGAAAGGAAAATTACACCTTTCAAAAGAAATATTGTATTTCCAATGTTATACATTGATCCATCTGTCTTTTTGTGCTGACAGTAATTTGCATCTCATCTTTATGAGAGTGACAGTCACTGAGAAGCGTAACACTTAACAAAGAACCTGCTTAACAAATATTGCACCGTGGGAATACTAATAAGAGCCACAGGTATTTGATATTCCAGATGAATTGAAGAAAGGTAAAACCATTAGATAAAAGGAAAATGTTACAAACTGAAAACTATCAAAGGTAAAAACCAAAAAGAAAGATAAGTTACAATTCATTTTCACAGAGAAGCAACTTTTAATAAAACTGTAAGATCGCATGATGTGACCATGGCATTACTGAAGCACATATTAGCCCTTTTGCTTTGGGAATAACATCTTTACTGTGCATACTGCTTTGCCAACAACAGAAAATATTAAGACTTGTTGTACACAAGGTTGGCATTTCTTGATGGTAAATAACATAGTGAAGTAGTAGTTAGCAATATAAATGCGAACTCCTAGAACAAATGCTCATAAACAGAAAAAAACCTTCAATTTTTTTCTTACCTTATCTAGTATTCTTGGAGGTAAAATCCGTTCCAGTGGTCCTCCAATGAGATTCATCCTAATGAGAACATGGTTTCTCTCTACAGAAAGACCATCAATTATAAAATCTCTAGGGGGAAAAATATTTTGATTTATGAGTGACCCAAGTTGCAAATTACTTCAGCGATACACTAGAGTCAAAGAGTTTCACTGTAAGTTGGGTTACACCTGTACAAGAAAAAAAGGACAGGAAGAACTCACCTAATTTCCCTTAGAGGACTTTGTTGTCAGCTCTGTATTGATCCCAAATAGTAAACACAGAAAGTGGCAAGTTTTTAACGTTCAACATGCCAAGAGAGATAATAAAGAAACTGACAGTGATTTTAATAGCTCTCAATTCCTGTAAACTATCTGCACTATAGGCCTTTCTTTGAGGAAAGATTGCACACTAGCTAATTTTGCTTAGGTAATTAGCAACTAAAAATCATAAAAAGAATGAAGTCTGTTATAAAGAGAAAATTTCAACATATGCATCTTTTTAGATACCATAACTTTATAACATAGACACAAGACTCCTTAAATAATGCAAACTGAAAATGACTTTTGAATCATGCTGTTGTGCTGACTATTGTTATAAGTATAGTTTATTTTATTTTGTATGTGAAAAAAAAAATCAGTGTCACTTTTTTCTTAGGTTTTAAATACATATCATTTTTATTAAACATTAAGGACTCAATGCTACAAACATGCAAATGAGTAATTTTACTTAGGTTAGGAGTCTAATTGATTTCAGTGGGAGTATTCATATGAATAAAATTATTCAAGTGTATAAGTATTTGCTGGAATAGATCTAAAGATACTTAACATCTTATTTATATTGGTCATTTCTTACCCAGGTCCATCAGAAGTTTCTACGACATTCTCCTTCTGAGCATTCAGTAGAATTTGTGACACTTTATATTGGGACTCTAAAAGCAGAAGTGTATCTAGATCACAGCACAGCACACTTAACAACCTGTAGGAGGACATGCATCTAATTAGAGCATATCACTTCAGAATCTAGTAATGCAGAATAGGAAAGGCCAAAACAAATTTATGAAATTTCAAAGGGGAAAAAAGTCTTAAAACTGACTGCACTAGATCAGGAAGCATTGTTTTATCTCTTTAACCACTCAGGTAGCACAGCCCTGAACAAACAGATAATTTCCAATAGATTTTTAAATTTACACTGAGGAACTGGAGAAAACATTCACAAACATAAGCTGGTTGCTTAGTCTATTTTTGACTATCCCCTGAAAACAAACACGATATAGACTTAATAAAACAGTGAATGTACTGAAGTGTAAGACACACTGACAGAGCTGGTAATACTTTAAAAGAAAAAAAAAGATGAAAATACAGATTTACATCATCATGAAGTGTAAGTACTATATACACCATATAATCAAATATTATGCAAAGATCAAATGTAATAAATGATTTGGTATATACCGAAACTATGTATCTATTTTTTTTGTGTAAGATGAATACAGCACTATGGCAAATAAACATAATAATCACCAGAACACATGGCAGTAAACTAAATAAAATTTAATTTACAACCTCAGGCCAAATTACCAACAACAATGCTCTATTTCTTCAAAGTACTTAATGTAGATCTGGAACATTAATCAGGATAATACGATGCATTGAAAATGTAACTTTTTTGTGTTTTTTAAAATAAATCTAGTCATGCTAATACCACATTAAAATAATTTCACTGAAGGTGCCCCATTTACAGAGAAATATATATCACTAAGGTTTTTGTTGCTATTCTCATTTTCTATTTTGTCACAGAAGTAAAACACATCATAAATTAAGACTGATTAGTATTGTACTCTGCATTCATGTAAGACTAGATGAGAGCTAGGGAATACATATTGTCTGAAATTTGTAGTCTGTTAGCCAGTGCTCATTTTCTTCCTTGTACTTCTCAATATGTTTCTCATGAAAACAGGGAAAATTGGGGAGACATTCTCTCGATAATTTAACACCTGCAAATTCATGCAACTACAACCAAGGAATAAATAGCCAGCATGATAACGCATATATTTTGTAACTCAGCTCTGCTCCTTAAATTGTATTTCTATTCAATTCTAATTAACTATTTCCTTTATCTGAGATTACAAACTCATTCTTAGCATTTTTCTATGGCACAAAAGAAAAATCAAGCAAACAACAACCCAGGTTCAAAAGCTGTTTTTTTTTTTAGTCCCAGAGAAGAAGAATCTGCTTTTGAAATTTGTCAAGTGGCTACCTGTTCCACCTCCTCATACTTTGATCTGTTCCTTTCTGCTAAAATCTGTTGGCTCTTAAGTGCTCCAAATGTAAAAGAACTCTGCCACCTTTGGGTCTTTGCTCCAAGCATCTTCTCAATATAGATATGATGAAAATAAAAGAAGAAAATGAACTAGGAAAAATTATTGATGAGTAATTTTTTTGTTCAAGTCTTTCAAATTCCACCCTATATTGCCTCTCTCTCTCATTGGGGAATGCTTCTTGGCATTTTCCCGTTTAATTTCTCATATATACGTTGCTGTAGAAATCTAAAATTTTAAGGAAACAGACCGACTGGTGTGTGTGTACTAGCTTGGATTGAAAGATCTTTATTCTCCTTATTATTTCTCATAGAGAAATATGAGTCTATATCAGTTCTTTATAGTCCTTACTACAGGAGTCATATTTCTCTCTCTGTAATTGCTTTTTGCCACATAGATTGAGTGAAGTACTACGAGAAACAGAATTACTGGTGAATAATTTCACAAATGAAATCTAGTCAGTTATTTTTGTATATTTGCATTTCATTTTACATTTTATGCTGTTGAAAAAAATTGAAGGTATAGTCAAGCTATTTAAGACTTGATGTGACTTGGAAATGAAAGATACCAAACCCAGATATAAAGATAGGCAACTTATAAAACGATAGGTTTTAATTTATGTTGTTCACTTTCAACTCCAAACTACTTTGATTTAAGGATGAACAACTGTGATTTGAAAAGATTAAGTAAAGCAATATGTTTTGACAATGGGCCTGCCATTTTTACATTGCACTGACTCTCAGTTATTTCTAATAGTTAAATGCTAATGACCCCTTCTTACATTAAGTGAAAAATCATACTGTCAATGTCACACATCCTGGGATGACCAATAACAAAAATCCATTATTGTGACTCTACATTAGTGTAAAAGGACAGATTGTGAAGACATATGGAGAAAGCCGTTTCAAAGAACTCTAGCTATTGTAAAGTAAATAACCTGTTTATCATCATCAAGTAGTTGTTCCCATGACATCCAGTGCAAGTGACTGACTTGCAAGTAAGCATCATAGAAAAGGATGATAGGCATCCCATCTAAACAACAAACTGTAGCGAACTGGGTATCTGTTCAAGAAACTACTTTAACTAAATAGCTTTTTTGTATATGTACAAGTAGAAATCAAGGCATCAGCCTTGAATGCATTTGTAACAGATGCCCCTCCTAAAAACACTAGAAGTTGCCAAAATCATAGTTGAGACGCACTGGAAACTACAGATGGAAAGGAAGGCCTACTCAAACTAGAAAGGATCTTAAAATAGAAAGGATCCTAAAAGAAAGAAAAAAAGAAAAAGAACAACAACAAAAAACATGTTGCCAATTTCTAAGTAGAAAGTACTTACTAAGGTTTATTTTGAAAATCTACGAAAAGCAAAAACCCTTCATTCCTAGCATGACTCTCCAAACACCATCACTGCACATGTCTACATGAGGCGCTATGTCACTGTAGCGACAAGCTACCACAACAGTGTCGGCTGGCAGGCACAAGCCGTGATGCTGACACTATGTCATTGTAGCAATGAGCTACCTCATTATAGCACATTGCTACGGCAATGCAGCTGCTAAAAATAACTGCCTACATGGCACAGTAATGGCTGTTACCGTGAAATCATTCAGTACTTCCTAAAGCAAGTACTAAATGACAGCGCAGTAACAACTGCACTGTTGGGGCACATGTAGACATGCTCAGTGCAGGGATCATTAGGTCTGTGGGAGAGGGATGTCTCTTGGCTTAAAAATTGAGATACCTGGCCATGGAACACATTATTTCTATATGTTTGTGGAATGGGAAAAAAGTTCCTGAAGCTAGTGAGAGAATGTAATGATTCAGTAATGAAAATAATGATCTTCAAGTGAAAATGAAATGAGAGAGGTTTTAAAAATCCAAAATTTCACATGGAAACTCTTTTTATACAGAAAAAAATCCTTCAATTTAAAAATGAATTATTTTTAATTTGTGGGCAGGAATAAATTCAACCCATTCAAGGATTAACTAAGTATAATGCAAGGGACATTTATTAAAATGAAAAAGAGCCAACTTAAATAGCATGTTGACCTGAGGAAGAAATGTGAAGGATGATACCTTCTCTCTTTAGAAAGCAAGTTAATTAATTCCTCTTACTACGGAACAGTCATTAACCCGTATATTCTATTAATTAACAGTACACACACTGCAGATACTATTAAAGGAATGCATTCTTTAAAATACTAAAAATGGGCTGTCCTAGTGATAACAACTGTATATGTCTACCTTTTGTATTTAGGAGGGTACATTACATAGCAAAAGAAAATAAATACTTAAATAGTACAATGGAAAAAAGATGCTATAGCATTTAATACTAGGATCTGTCAAACCTATGAAGTTATCTATATCCCATGTACAATATTTGAGAAACAAATAAATGCCTCTTCATCTCTCAGGTTCTCTGGAATTAAGTTTAGTCATTTGGATTTTATTATAGTATACTATATAAAATTCTGGCTAACACATATAGCTCTGAGGCAACTTTCAAGAGACTGACTGATTTTTAGATGGCTGCATAGTGTAAGCCATTAAAGTTCTCATTCTTAAATCTTTTCCTGACTAGATTCTGTAAGCCAATATACATGATATATTTTTATATTCTATAGTCCTGCAACAAATGAAAACATTATAAAAGAAATGTACACACCATGATGTATTGTATGAAAATCTAATATTGCTTAACAGTGGAAAACTATTTACTATACAAACTTGAAAATAGCTAATTTCATTCCTTTTTCTGAATGTGGTAGCCTCTGTAGATTCATACTGTTGAATTGACATTAATAAAAGTGACTCTAGAACAGGTGGGCAAAAATGGTGGATTCGGCCAGCGGACAGATTCCATTTCCCAGCAGCCCCTGCCCGGTTTCCATGGAGACTCCAGTAGCAGCAGCACTGTGACAGTGCTGGGCCAGGGTTTCCATGGAGACCAGAGCCGGCAGCAGTGGCAGGGTGTATGCCTGGGTGGGGAGCTGCTCCGGGGCTGGGATCTTGCAGTGGTGACAGTGTGGTCTAGAGCCAGGGCAGAGCCACAATCCGCTGCCTGCACACCCCTGCCCTGGGTGTGCAGGCAGCGGATCACAGTTCTGCCCCAGCTCCAGACCACGTTGTCATTGCTGCAAGATCCCAGCCCCAGAGCAGCTCTCTGTCCAGCTGTGTGCCATGCCATTGCTGCTGGGGCTGGTCTCCATGGAAACCCTGCCCTTGCACTGTCATAGCAACACTGCTATTGGGGTCTCCAGGGAAACCAGCCACCACAACACAGACAGGGGCTGGGAAATGGAGTCCACCATGAGCCCAACCTAGCCCATGAGCCAGACATTGCCCACCCCTGCTCTAGAAGCAAATTGACTTTTATAGGTTTTTAGAGTTGCTCTTGAGTACATAATCAATTCTAAAGGGGGAACGCACACAGAGCAATATAACAGTTCTTTAAAAAATATTATCCTTACTAGAACCTAAATGAATGCTTTAGTGAAAAAAAGATGAACTGCTTAAACCTAAAATCATGCCAGTTTCAAAAAATTCCAGTTTTACACATGTAAGTTCTCTTTATTTAGTTACATATCTCCACTCTCCACACGTAAAGAAATGAGTTATTCACCTGTAATTATCATTTTCCAAAGGGAATATATTTGGAGAGCTCCGATCTGGAATAGTTTGTAGTCAGTCTTTAGGTGCCCACTAGCTTGTTACTATACGAAAAGCAGTGACAGTCAGGTCTAAAAAATTGTTCATCTAAACATTCAATACAGTTATATCAAACACTTTGATATCAAACAATATTTAGGTCACTCCTATTCACTTAGAATATTACAAATGGCTAAAAGCGATTAAAAACAGGGTTCAAATTACACTTTGATGCTTGTGGGGTGGAGGCTGCAAAAAAATAAAATAAAAAATAAACCGGTTCATTGATAACAAGTCTACCTAAGTGAAGGAGCAATCTGATCGAAGACCCCCCCAGGTTATGATTTTCAAATCTTACAGGGGGGCTCCTGTCTCTTATGGACCCCCTTAATTCATACCTTGGTTAAAAGTGAATGTGTTGAGCAATTTCAGTTACAGGATGCTAACTTTCCTTTCTTGTCCCCTTATAAATATCTGCAGATCCCCTATAACTGGCAGATTAGTTTTCAGTAACAGTAATGTCATCAGTATTTAGTAATCATGTTTTATGAGTTTGTCAATATTAGTTATAGAAACTTCAGAAAAAAAAAAGAGTAACCTTGAAAGGGGATGGCTAATCAGGTCCTTATGCAACAGGCTTTCAATTTAACCGTTTCTGTTGCCTCTATCACAGCCAAGTGTCCACAAGTCTAGGAGCATTTCATGAGTTTCTTTGCCTCAGAGGAAAAAATTGATCCCTAACATGAAACTATTCCTTTTTCTGCTTACTTAGTTTTGAGTATTGTATTGCTCGCAGATTTTTTCCTAGGATGTGCACTCCCATAGCACTGCATGTTTAAAATCCTCTAAGAGATTGTAACTGTTGAGATTGATGACATGCTTTTTTGTCACCCATACATTTATGCAGTAGCATATTAGGAACACGAGCCCCAACAGCTTTCAGTTCCTTTGTCAACCTGTACGGGCAGGCTGACTAAGACCTATTCTGCTTCTCGCAGTCTAAACCTGACACGAACTTTAATTATGACACTTTGGGGACCTGGTTACAAACTATTTGTTAATAATTTCTATTCTGAACTGACAGGTAAGTAGTAATCAATCAACAGATTCCCTGACATGGATTTGAGACTAATCAAGAAATCATATGACAAAGAGGACTGGAAGCTATGAAAAGGACAAGATTTCTCACCAGAACAACTGAGCCAAAAGTAAGAAGGAGGAAACAAGACATTAGAAACTTGGAGTCCCTGAACAGACATTAAATAATGTGGGAAAGAAACCAAAATAGAGAAAATAGGTAGATTTGGGTCTCCCCATCCCCCCCATAGTTCTTGCATTATCCACAAGATAAGTGAGATTGGCTTAGAAATTCTTTGCAAAGTCTGTGCCCTTTTGCTTAGACAGCTACACGTCCCCAGCAGGCTGAGCAACTACAAATGAAAGCCAAGGGGAATGTATACTTAATCTACATAGAAAAGGGGGAGTATCCAGTATTGTCAGCTGGACTGTGGAGTCCTACTTCTGAAAAATGGTACCTGACAGTCTTCATTTACAGAGCAAGCCTAATAGTTGGAAAGGCCAGGCCTTCAGGCTTACCTGAGCTAAAACACACAGGGCTTGTATATATGTGCAGGGAGGGTGCTTCGATGCACGGTAATTACAGTGCATCGGAGCAGACTCAATTAATCGAGTGTGCTGGACTGTGGTAATTACCATGCTCCAGGAGACTCCAGTGTCATGGGTATCAGCATCCCCATCCTGAAAAATGGCGGTGGGGCTTTACTTCAAAGTGCTCCGCCACAATTTTTCAGCATGGGGACACTGATACATGTGACGCTCCTGGCACTTTACTTAGAACGGCTCTCAAAGCTGCACTAATTAAAGCTGCACCACCCCCTCCCCCCAACCTCCACACGCCTCCCGAAGCATGTCTATAAATGCCCACAGATCCCAGATGATGGGATCAAAACATGGAATCTCGGTAGATGTGCAAGACAACAGAACTCAAACCTGTCTGTGAAACTAATGAATGACATTCTTATGCCAGGACCCTCCCTAGTTGTTAAGGACTATGAAGAACTGATATAGACTTAGGCTGGGAGGGCTCTTTATGTGGAACCAGTCATTTAATCTTGACCATTAAGGACATGATCTGCAGTCACTTACATTAAGGTCTTTTTGATTAGGTGAGAGACAATGGCTGTACAAAGCCATAATTTAGCATTTTCTCTATTTTAATTTTTACCCCACACAGTGCAGAGCAGACAAACACTTCTAAAAAGAAAGATGAAACCTGGGGTCTTGCAGGGTCATCCTTCTACAAAGTTTTAATTTGTTTTTATCACAACCAACAAGGAAACCCAAACCTAAAAGATAGGAACTACATACATAATTTAAAAAAGAAACACAACATTACTAGTTACACATATAAATAGGTGAAAAATCCCAATTTTAAGGCGAATGACCTATCATAATTTCATTAAAAAGTAAAAATAAGTTTAGCAAGTACAAGACACTGGAAGTCAGATGAGCATAGCATGAGCAGAAGAATGGTGTTTAACTCCACTATTATCTTTACTATTCAAGTGAGCAACAGAAGAATGCCTATGAACTAAAAAAACGAGCTATAAGTACTCCAAGGACAAGCAGCAAGATAAAAAAAAAAGGCTGACCATTGTCATCAGAGCATCATCTAAATGAGTGAAACATTTGCCCTCCAAATGACCAACCCATTAAGGAATAGTACTGCAAAATATTTGAGATACTTTAGTATATACTCTTAGGTCAAGTGTTATTCTGCTATCAAGGGTGCATCTACACAAGACACTACTGTGCAGTGGTTAATGTGCATTTATTTCGTACTTGTATAATCAAGTACAAAATAAATGTGCAGTAACTGAAGTTACTACTCGGTAGCACCAGTGAATGCCTTTTAAGTTACGCTACTGCGCAGTAGTATATGAGCATTATTAGTGCTGTAACGCGCTACTGTGCAGTATTATTCAGCTACTGCACAGTCAACGTCTCATATAGATGCACCCAAATATTAAAAAGAAAAATGTAGTAAATGGGCTTTAGAGATCTGTGTGCGCATTATGGATACTATTACCACCCGCCCAACCCCTCCCCCTCTCAATCCTTTCTGCTACCCTGCCACCTTCCTGTTCCTATGGTACTGTGCCACTTCCCTTCCCTGCCAGACTGCATCCCACACTAATCATTAACCAGTAGTGCATTGCCAGTATAAACATATTTATTCTTTAAATATTTAACCTTTCATAATGTGTGTGCATACGTGGGCATGGATGTGCGTGTGCATGGATGTGCATGTGTGTCAAATCTGAGACAATATTTTTTAGAACATTCACCGAAATCGTGCTGTTATAGAAACTGAATGCCCAGTCACCATGGACTTGTAAACCATTAGATTTCCTTTCACTGTTGATTTAGTTAGTCATCTGTTTCTACACAGATTCTTTATCCATTATAATTAACTTGTGGCTTCTATCAGATTTGTCTCTGATGTCACAGTTCACCATTTGACATTACCAGTTGCTGTAATTTACAGCAAATTTGATATCATTTAAGGACTTAGGCAAGGAAGCACACTGACTATACAAGAAAGGATTTCTTTTCCAAAAAAAATAAAAGAGACATCTTTGTAGTCAACAATGCTTGCAGAGGAGATCAAGAAAAATTAATCTCAAACGGGATTTAGTGAAATATATACATTTAATGTTTGATTGAACATGGCTCTGAGGCTCTTACAAGAACAATATGGGCAAGATGATATTAAGATAAATTCCAAAATTAATTTGGAAGGGAGTTTTGAATGAGTACGAAGTGGTATAGACTTCTTGAACCATTGTAATAACTGAATTAACCATAATAAAACTTTGTACTTGCCAATGCCATAACTGTTACCACTTATTCAACTTCCACATGCTTTTAAAAGCCATTAAAACAATAAATGTATAAAGATTATTTACTAACAGTTTTCAAACTTAAGATACAATGGTGAAACATAAGACATAGTAGGATGCCTCGAACAAACTCAAGAACAGTAATTTTTAGCTGGAATGTGTTGATATTAAAACAAAAGATTGGTGGATAATTCACCTGTCTCAGATACAAAATCAGGAATATTTCCAGATACCCCTAAGCACACTTTTACCTCCTATCCAGTATGTTTCCTTACAAGGTCATTACCTAGCAGAATGTAATTTGTGTTCTGTTTTTTAAAACATTAAAACAGCATTTACTACCAAAACAACAGTTGGACAACATTTATCAGTTCTTAAAATATTATACTTGTGTGTGTGTGTGTCTGTGTGTGTGTCTGTGTGTGTGTGCATGCATATGTATATTTGTATATATAATGTATATATATGAGAAAAACAGCAGTCTGCTGTCTTCAACACACACATGCACACACATTATATACATATACACATACACCCCCGTTGAAGACATAGCAAACTGCTGTTTTTCATCTGGTCTTAATTGTGTTTATTGTGAAGTATCTCATTGTGTAAAAGAGTTTTCCAAAGGTTCTTTAAAATTTATTGTCATAAAAACTGTAGATATTACAGTATCTGGAGTATACATACATGTATGCGTGTCCATGTGTGTATCTGTGTGTGTGCATGAGTGTGATTTGTCTATTTTCTTCAATACCTAAATAACCTCAAGATCATTATTACAAGAAATACTTGACAATAAGGCCAAAGGCCATTTAATATAATGGTTCAGGATTTGTATTCAAATCTTTTAAGCACCTATAATTCCATAAGGGATTCAGAGTTTGTCAGATGCCAGAAGAAATAATTTACTTGTAATTTCGCTCTGTAGTGGACCCCTCACCTGTAATGAGTAGCACTGAAAGGCTTTAGATTACGGGTGTCAAAGACAATGGCCTGCAGGCCAGATCCAGCCCATAAAAACCTATCAATTGGCCTGCAGTGCTGTCTGTGGGTCTCAGAGCTTCAAGCAGCACAATCTAGCCCCAACACCACATGCTACACGTGGCTGCACAGAGCCCATCTGGTATGCATGCTAAACACAATGTAGGGGCTGGAGCCAGAGTGGCACATAGGGCCAGTCTACAGCATATGCTATATGAGGTATGCAGATCCAGGGTTAGTCCAGATTGCACCCGTAGACTGGCTGTACATGTCAAATGCAGCATGTAGGGTCACAGTGTGTATCCCAGATGAACCCCATGTACCTCATCCCACATAGGATTGGGACTGATGCAGGCTGCATGTGAGGCCAATCCAGGTAACATACTGTGATGCCCACACTGGACAGGACTTGCATTCTGGATCTGGCAAGCAGGGCCAGTCCTTTTCATAATTTAGGGTAAAATGTAATGCCTCACCTTCAGATTTTCAGTGACCTCTCAATCCCATCTGTACTTTTTCTATATGTGTTTTTAAACATAATTTCTGATCACATAGGCTGCTTACAGACTTAAAAAACAAAAATTGTGATTTACTTTAAACTCACACCCCCACGCTGAGCCCAGCGCATGTTCAGAACTGGCATTGCACTGGTTGGACCCTGTTTGCCCAATATCTGTATAGATTGGGCACTTTATTGGAGATTTTTTGATGCTTTGATTAAATCAGTTTTTAGATAAAAGTGCCAAAAAGCCCCACTGAAGCACCTGATCTTTACAGAAGCTTCAGACCTGGATCAAACTAAAGCACTGCTTCTTCCAGTAAAGCACACTTTTTTCCCCCTACATCTGTCAGCAGCCATGCTACCTTCATACGGAGGATAGAGTCTTCGTTAAAAATATTTTTAAAGCAGTCAACATTCAGGATGCATGCACAACCTAAAAGAAATCTAGGAGTCAGCTATGAACCCAAATTAGCAGGTTGTTCTGTTTTGCTGTGTAAAAAATGCACTGGGGTGCAAGATAGAACACAAATGAAGACAAATTCATATTTTATCTTTAAAACAGCCATTTTTGCAAGTCAAATCTTGGCCTATTGAATTCATTAAGAGTTCTACTACTAACATCAATGGTGCCATTAACTTCAGGTTTTCATCCTGGGTGCTCAGTTAACATAGTTAATCAATTTTTAAAGTCAGTCTCAAGACTCATCACTTCTGCTGATTTTATTACCCTTATTTTTTAAATAATCTGACCCTGGATTTCATACTGCATTTCTCAAAATGCTGCTACTCATATAGTCCTTGACATCCATGTGATGTGTTGCAATCTATAGCGCACCAAACACAAATACATATCCTATATGGGGTGATCTTCTCTAATATTTTGTTATGAAGGAACGGCTAGAAAACTAATTTTTGGCTCATGAAATAATTGAGATCATTACTCTGCCCAAAGAAGGATTCTCAATTTTTTTCAAAAGGTAAACTATAACCCAGGAAAGAAACCTAATCTTCTGGAATCACAAAAATATAAAAATAAAACAGTATCTTGCCATGTATTTTATAGTCTAGTAAAAAAGAAAGAATATAAGTGGTTATTTCTGAATTTATATGTTTGGAAAGCAATTAGATGCAACAGCAGAACACCTCATACAGTGGGTATATTTAATATGTTCATTCAAGTTATAGAGATATTCTCTGATCTAAGCATAAGAATACTACTGGAATTAGTATATAATTAAAATAAGCAAACTTACTGTGGATAGGTTAAACATAAAAAAAAGATGTTAAATACTCAGCATACATCATTATTTGGCAGACTAATTTTAATGCATCATGCAGGATGCACTAGATTTTCTTTTCAAACAACCATACTGAATAATCGGGTGCAACTGATTTTAAATATCATATACACAGTTATTGAAAATAAGATTATTATTTGCTTGTTTCCTAATTCTGTATCATGCTTTTTTCAGTCAACCTTTCTAAATTACAAAATTAACTGAATATTACTTTCATTCATAATAAAATGCCATAATGTAGATTTACTAGAAACAACAGCTACACGCTTGCTGTATTCTATTTAAACAATCTGAATAGAAAATGAAAATAAGGCATCTTACCTTAGACCAAAGATATGAGACTGTTCATAATTGAATAAAGAGTGAATTTTAGCTTCTGAATTCAAAATTATAAGTCTGTCAATGATATCCTGAAAAATATAACATTAATGTAAATTCTTTATGAATTTATTTACATTTCTAACATATGTTTACTTATGTATGAATGGTTCTTGGAAAGCATAGCACTACTCAAGGAACTCAACAGGTTTTTTTACAAATTTATTTTTAAGACATTGCTGGTCTTTAGAGCTCCATCTCCCACCAAAATCAATAGAGAAACTCCCAGTTACTTCAATGGTTCAGAAGCAAGCCAAATACCCATTTTATTTATAGACATAAAAGTATATCTCTATCAAAGGACATGAATACAAGCTTTTACAATGCAACTGTTGCATCAGCATGATTTTGTAGCAATCCCAGTGTAGCAAAACCTCTTCCATTCATGATCAGAGGTAGGAGAACTTAGCTAAATTGCACCACTACAAGCACATGCAGATGTAACATTTAGGTCATAACTAGGGCTGCATGCTTCTGAGCTGCAGTTTCCCCAGCTGTTTAAAGTGACTACAATGATGCTTGTCCAAATCCTAATGTCACTAATTATACATCAAGATACTGACACATCAATACTTTAATTTCTATTAAACCTAAACACATGAGAAAGATAGCAAGGTATTACATTTTAAAAATATGGAAAATTAGTTTTATTTAGTACCTGGCTAATTTATTTAACACCTGTGGTGCTGATCAGTCTCTATAGAAACAAAAGATGGCCACAGGAGATGAAAAGCAGTCCAGTTAGTCTCGCATCCAATCTAACTACAGCCAGTACCATATGTTTCAGAGGAGGACAATTACAGAATAACCAGCTCATGGGGAACATATTTTCCCTAACTCTGTAAGGGTTTCATTTCTCTAATTTTATTTTTTAGCCTACAGTGTCTATTGTAACTGTAAACAACCAGTGGCTGCCTACTGTTTCTCCACAGTTATAAATGAATTCTCTCTCCCTCTGGTTTGTTTTATATTCAAATAGCAATTTCTAAAGCAATAATTTAATTAAAAAAAATACAACTACAACACAAAATTCACAAAAACATCCAGTGATGCCATTTTCTTAGATGCAAATGTTGTTGGTGGCAGCCCCTCAATTCAAGGATGATCTCTACCACAGCTCACTGAAGAGTCTTGAGGTGACTAGAAGCCAGTCCTTCAGCCACACACTTGCCTGAAGAAGTTGTAGATCTTTCCACAGGGGAGGGTAACCTGTAGGCCAGGATATCTCTCCTTTTCCTTCCTCTGCTCTCTTTTCTGCTTCAAAGGCAAGATGTCTTGGGCAGCTGGTTGGTTGAGGATGTTGAGGTTGTGGCACAACTGAGTCAGTCAGCAGCCAGCTCCTCCCAAGTCTTGACATCAGCATCCCTTTTCTTGAGGTATGTCTTCAATATGTCCTTGCAGAATTTCCTCTAGCAACACGACATCTTGTTTCCCGTGGCAGAAGCCTGCACATGACTTTGTTTAATGTGAGGAAGCTGGTGTACGGAAACAGCAACCACACACTCTTAACAAGGTGGACATGTGAGCCTGGTTGCAAGGGAAACCCTAGACAAGAGGAGACCTCCATCTTGTCTTCTTCTATTGTTATAGTGGTTGAGATCCTGACCTAATTTGCTTCTTCTTTCACCTAATTTACTATTAAGGACTTGGAGTTTAGACTGTATTGTGTCTAGAACCTCTCCTCATGCCTGCTTGCCATGGGCGACCCTGCCAGAGGAGTGAGAGACTCTGGGTGACAGCTCTGAGGATAGCTGGGACACAGAAGCCTCTCTACAAGGTCTCGGTCATGGAGAGGACAAATCAGTCAAAAGAAACAAACCCAGGAAATCTTTAATGGCTTTGTTTACTCTGGATGAAATCCAATTTGTTGTATCTGCTTCTTGTTTAAGATGCATGGCCTCAGGAGCACCAGAGAGAATCACTGTCTGACTCTAGACCAGTGTGGCTGGAAGCCACACATTGCACAGGCAATCCTCCCAACAGTGAGTACCATTGGTGCTGTCCCCACCAGGCAGCACCAGCAGTAAGCACCCTCCCCCAGCTACGCAGGCTGCGCAGGCAGCACACAGACCCCTACTGCACAGTAATGGGTCATCAAGCATCCAGGGTCTGCAGGACACGAGTTAGCCCTGCTATAAATCAATGAGAAACTTCAACACAATATTAAAGAGAAATTTAGGATCTTATTTTCACAAAATCCATTAGTTTATATTTCAAATTTTCATGAAATTAAGTTACCAATACAAGTAAAGTAACATCCAATATAAGGTATAAAAGTTTGGGAAAAGAAACTGTTTAAAGCAGTCTCTCATATTTAAAATGTATTAATGATTCATTAAGGATTGAAAAAAAAAAAATGTCTGTTTGTGTGCACAGAAAGAAACTTAGATGTTGAGGTATTTTTGTCTGACAACCATAGCATCTTCTCATATTTATAAGCCCTAGGAAGGACTTTGCCATGATGGGGCAGAGATGAGTTCTGTAAACCTTGGAGGGAGATAACTGGGCCACTGGTAGTCATTATGGAGAAATAAAATTCTAGAGGGAAACCGAGGAATGAGTACATTTGTAGAGACGCTAAGGAGTAAAGCTGTACAGCAGCTAATGCAGATATAAAGAGTATAATTTGAAGACTCTATATCAGTGTACTCTAAATGAGTACAATTTGAGGACTCGACATAGATCTTTATATCATACATCTATGCAAGTAAAACTAGCATGATATTAAGAAACACTTTTTACAACTCTAGACAAATCACTTAAACTAAAAGTTTTGTTAAAAGTGTGCTGTATGCGCTTTTATCCCCACCATAAATTAAGAAAGCTACAAATCACTACTAAAGTTTCACCTAAACCTTGTAATCTTCAAAACACGGAATCCCTTTCAACACAGGACTACTCCCTTCAGTGACTCACAAAACATGCCAGCTTGACTCTGAACAGAAGTATTCAAATCACAGAAAAATGGAAAGATACTTCCTCATTGTATCACCTAAATGTACCTAGAGAATGTAACAAAAATAAAAACACTAACTTCCTGATCCAAAAGACAAAACTACAAACTAAAAACACTTTCTTTTTCTTGAAATTAACAGTTGTCTAAGATCCTGACTTCTGGCTGAAAACTTGCTGACTAATCCTATACATCACTGCAATACAAATATACCATTTTGATCCATTAACAAAGATCTAATTTTAACTGCTTTCAAGGTTAGTGTTGAAATTTGCATGTGATGTGTGAGGCGACAGGGAGAGACATTTCTTTTGAGTGTGGGGGACAGTGAATAAACTAAAGTGAGGAAGGTGAAACCACTACTTAAGGTCACTACATTTAGATTATAACTTGACTAGTAATTTTGCTTTTACATTTGGGTTGTTGCCATATTTGCCTCATGAAACCTAACATGCTACCTTTTTAAATGTTCATGCTGAAGTTACATGTAAAGCACTCAGTACTATGGGGGTGGCATTACAAATGTTCTTAGGTCGCTTTGCTCAAGAAAGAGTGATTTTAATTAAAGTAACATAATAAAGATCTTCAAATTAGGTAAAAATTTTCAATTACTCCTAGGATTTCAGAGTGAAATTTATGTTAACACAGAGTACCATGTGCATATACTGCCCTCATGCTGTACACAATAAAAAATACAGAAAAATAGTTTTAAAATATAATACTAAACAGCAGACAGAGAAACTATTTTAATGTTAAGATGATATTTGTTCAAAGTAAAACTATATACTATTATATTTAGAAAAAAAATACTTACTATAATACTTGTAGGAATTTCTCGGAGAGAATATTCAGGTTTATTTGGTATATCCTGGTTACCTATGAGCTTATAAATAGCAGGATAGGATAGCAAGTTTACCAGAGCTAGAAAAGACTGAGGGTAGGGGAGAAGAAACACTGATTCATTAAATATTTATAGTTGCAGAGCCAAAATACATATTCACTTTTAACTAACATTAAATTATAACAATATCAGTTTCTTAGGGTTAGGTATTGGCCTTACCCTAACAAAGGTACCTTGCTCTACGAAGTGAAATGAAACAGCTAGAACTACCAATCAAACACCTATGGATCACTATTAAGAGCCACTGGCAGGCAAATCTATGCAGATACTAAAAGGACAGTATTGCCAGTGTAGTATATAAGGACTGTGCAGACTTTAGGACTATTTAGAAGCATATAAAAATCAGTGAAAGCTGGGAATTCTTCCATGGAGAGAACTTTAGAATTTGTTTAGATGCTACACAACTTGTCTTGTACTTGTAAATGTTATAGATCATATATACATGTGCATGTAGCTGTCCCTGATTCTCAGACAAATTTACCGCTATCAGAAAAAGAGCAAATAAAACTCATGTGAATCAAGCTACCCATGAATCTGGTATCAAATTAATTTAATCCCATACAAAACCTTCAGTCAATTTATGTCTACGTCTATTTTGGCCAACTATGTGCATATATTATTCTAATGCAACACCTGTATATCTGAATTTGTCATACTACTTTAAGACCTTCCATTTTTTTCCAAGATGATCCTGTATATCATTATGATATAATTTCAAGAAATCCTTGCAGCACTGACCCTCATGACTACATAGGGATCTGTGTCATTCAGTTATTATTTAAATATTATACTATAACCATTTTACCATATGTACCTAAAGTGGAAAAATGCTGATGAAAACTTAAGCTAAAATTATATTTGACATGGGATGCAATGCATAAAGGGCCTTCATGACAGCATCTGTTTATGTATGTGCAGTGACACCAAACTGTAGAAACCTGGATAATTTCTTACCTTTTGGCAGCTCCGGTCAATGGGATCTACTGGAGTAGATTTTGGACGAGTTATCCTAACATCATCCCTTCCACATTCCAGAACAGCCCACAATTCTGTTAAAAGTGCTTTTATATATCCTAAAATTGAATATTTGATTTAGTCATAAAAATGCTAAAAGTACCATTAAAATATATATATATATACATATATATATATTTTTTACATTCAATACATTGAGAATTCTCAAAGTTATTTATATGGATGAAATCTTGAGAGAGAAGGCTTTGGGGAAAATTTTTTTTAATATTAATGATCTTATGATCCACCCAGCTTCCTATAAATCAGAGACCATCACTGTGACTACTACAGAAGTCGCTCATAAGGAAAAATAGTATCACTACAAATTATTTCTTGAAGTATTCTTGGGTTCTTTTCATAGATCATTTTGCTGGAGATAAGAAAAATCTAGCAGTGTCCATGTGGTTCTCATAGACCACAATTTTGGGAACCACTACGCTATACAATATAATATACACTTGTATATAGCTATACAATAAAAACAAGGATGTAGGATATCTTGTCAGTACATAGCTCACTTATTTGCATAATGAAACAGAAGTTTTACGGTAGTATCAGTGCCATTTTATAATAAAAATCATGTGGTTAGCCAATTTAAGTATGACGACATTATAGAATCATAGAAAATTAGGGTTTGGAAGGAACCTTACATGGTCATCTCGTCCAACTCCCTGTTCAAAGCAAGATCAGTCCCAAACGTTATCATCCCAGCCAAGGCTTTGTCTACCCACGTCTTAAAAACCTCTAAGGACAGAGATTCCACAACTTCTCTTGGTAGCCTATTACAGGGCTTTACTATCCTCCTCGTAAGAATTTTTTTTCTAATATCTAACCTAAACTTCCCTTTCTGCAACTTGAGACCATTGTTCCTTGTTCTGTCATCTGCCACCACTGCAAACAGTCTAGCTCAGAGGTTTCCAAACTTTTTTTTTTAATTGCATACCCCCTTCCAGATTTACCAGCTGCCCACATACCCCCACAAGCATATTTTTATATTTTAACCCCTTAAATGACAATTATTATTGTAATGAAAATTAAATCCACCATTACACAATTTCTCCGGCATACCCCCAGAAACGTCTTGCAAACCACCAGGCATAGGCGTACCATTGTTTGGGAACCCCTGGTTGAGCTCTATCTTCTTTGGAACCACCTTTCAGCTAGTTGAAGGCTGCAATTAACCCCCTCCCCTACTCCCAGTCTTTTCTTTTTCAGACTAAATAAGCCCAGTTCCCTCAGCCTCTCCTGATAAGTCATGTGCACCAGCCCTCAAACCATTCTTGTTTCCCTCCACTGGACCCTCTCTTCAATTTGTCCACATTCTTTCTACTGTGTGTGTGGGGGGGGGGGGGGAGGGGGGTCAGCAAGACTGGACACAGTAGTCCAGATGTGGCCTCACCTTACCAAATAGAGGGAAATAATCACTTCCCTTGGTCTGCTGGTAAGACTCCTACTAATGCAGCGCAGTATTCTGTTAACCTTTTCACAACAAATGCACACTGTTGACTCATATTCAGCTTGTTGTTCACTGTGACCCCCAGGTCCTTTTTCTGCAGAGCTGCTGCTTAGCCAGTCAGTCCCCATTCTGTACCAGGGCATGAGATCGTCCTGTCCTAAGTGCAGGACTTTGCACTTGCTTTTATTGAACTTCATGAGATTACTTTTGGTCCAATCCTCCAATTTGGCTAGGTTTCTTTGAATCCTAGACCTACCCTCCAGTGTACCTACTACTCCAGCCCAGCTTGATGTCCTTCACAAATTAGTTGAGGGTGCATTCTGTCCCATCATCCAGTATCAATGTATATCTTCAAATGAAAATGAAGGGGAAAGAAAAATATACAACTTCTGTACATGTGCTACTATAAGTGCTAAGCAATACTTAAGACTTTATTCAGACTTGAACAAATGCATTCTGGTGTAGCTGAACATCTAGGCTGCTTATTTAAAACTTCAGTTGTTTTTTATACAAATAGTCATAAAATGTGGTTAGGCTGCAGATCTAAAAAAGATAGATGGATTTACTTAAGTAAATCTCCAGTTCCTTAGAGACTCCAGATGTTAGTTCTGGACAATGTTCATCTACCCCAAGGTTTCTGTCATACAATGTACCTAAGACTGAATTCTGTTATTTGGCAAATTTAACTGGTATATGGATTTATCAGAGGGATTAGTGAGAAAAATTGGGCTGTAGGAATAGTAGCTGGCAGAGTTAAACAAAACAAGATTGAAAAAAACTTGTGTTCTATAGAAAGTTGTCTAAAAATAATTGGTGGAGGTTATTTCAGCTTCCTTGATTGGAGGAGTTTGCCTGCCTTTTGTGACAGTGTATGTACACTGTGTCATCAATGTGTGTCCCCAGACGGATGCTCTCTGGCAAACATCATATCCATCCACACCTCCTCACACACACATAACCCAGAAACCTGGTGGTAAAGCCATTCCAAAGGCATCTTCCCATGGTCACTCATGAGACCCTCTGGTATGCTTGAAAGTGGTGCTGGAAGCATCAGTGAAGAAGCTCCTCTGCTTCATTTTCTTGTTGGTTGCATTTTGATTCTAGTCATACCTGACTTAACCTTTTAACATATTTAATTCATGATAAGGCAATGTGTAACTACTGATAATTCAGTTACCTGAGCTCTCCAGAGCTACCGCACCTGGAGATGTTGCTGCCATTTGTGTAACAATCACTCCATAACCAAATTGTTCACATCCATTCACCTATTAGTAATAAATATAATAGATAAAACAAATCTAGAGGCCATAATCAAAATATTCATGCTCTCAAAATCATTTTACATGTTTTTATTTTTCTATAGTATTTTAAAATCTGTAAGTAAATACATTGTTAGATATTAATGTTTTAATAGTACTCCCTTTTAAACCTTGCAAGATAATACCACGACACAAGCATGTTTAGCAAATAAGGAATTTGTTCAAACATAAGAACACAAAAAGTGCCATCCTGGGTCTGATCAATGGTCCATCTAGCTCAGTATCCTGTTTCCAACAGTGGCAGGGGTAGATGATTTTGAGGGAGAGCACTGAACTGGATATATCTAGAATGATCTATCAATTCATTACTTGTCCTAGCATCCACCATAACTGGTTTAGACATGTCAGAGGTAACAACTCCAACTAGTCTGTTCAACAGCTATTAATAGGTCTATCATTCATTTGTCTCATCCGTTTTTGAACCTGACTATGTTATCTGTTTCTACCAACTCCTGTGGCAATGAATTCCACAAGTTAACTAAATGCTATGTAAAAAAGTGACTCTCCCAGGAGAAATTAAATGTCTGTACATGGCCTGGCAGAATGAAATATGACTTATGGTATTTTAATGTTTTTTTAACTGTACTTATATATGAATGATGTCATCCCAGAGCATTGACCAGGTTAAAGATCCAATCCCAAAGCCAAACTCAAGGCGGGGGGGGGGGGGGGGGTCCATTTGAGACTCAATATTAAAAATAATATTTGACATTATTGATGACATTTTTCAGAGAAGCAAAAGAAATAAAACAATACAGTAAATATAAAGAATGTTGAATTATATTTTAAACCGACTCTTCCAGAAGTTAACTGATAAGCAACAGTTTATGGCTTTACCTTCTAATTATCTCTACCTTCTAAAAATGAGTAATTGTATGAGAGACTGCTCTGCCTACCTGGAATTTTTTTGACAATCTGCTGAACATAAAGCTTGCACATTCATTTATGGTGCCTGTTTTCTGCAGCAGAAGTAGTCCTTTCGGAGTAGATGCAAAGTTTAGCAAATCATCTAACAAAGTTTCTTCCCATACCATACTGAAAAGATTAGCAAAAAGATTGTTAATGCAGTGGAAAAACAGAGGGAAAAAATTACAAACAACATACATTTTTTGCCCTGAACCTTTGTTCCTCAAAACTTATTTATTCCATCATATTCCAAGATAAAAATGTGCCCACAAGAGTAAGATACTAAAACATCTATTGGAAAAATGAAGCTCTTAACATCAAAGGAGATATGCCTTTCTCTCAAGAAGAATACTGGCTTTCAGGCAATACACTGACAATCTTGCTACCTGATATTTTGGAGTGTAAACAGCATTGAAACAAACAGTGCTTTTAACTAATAACACATCAAAGCCATACCAGAAAAACTGCATCAACTATTTTGTTTTACTACTAATGAATTATATTTTTCTCAGACAAAGTTTTCTCCACGAAAGACAGCAAACTGTGAGCCAATTTTACACAACTATGAGGTGTCAGGAAGCACTCTAAGTATCTTTAAAGCCCTCTAATAGGGACAGCAAAATTGGGGAACCTCAGCTCAAGAACTGTGATTTCTTATAGCTACCAACCCTAACCCTGGCAAAAGCCTAAGAGTACATGAATACATTACAATAAGATCAACCTAACTAGAGTTAGGATGATCTAAATGCTAATCTGTGTAGATGCTTGGCAGGGTTTAAACTAGGTCAAAAATGGCAGGCCTGATCTAAGTTAGTTCACCTGAGTAGGTGAATAACTTAGGTCGGAAACAGGTTAGTCCAATCTACCAAACATCTGCATCTGGAGCTCAGCCCCAGGTCAGGGAAAGCCCAGCTACTCACCCAAGCCCCAGAAATGCGCCCTTTCTACCCCCTACCCTGACCATGCTATTTTTAGCCCTCAACTCCCCCCAACCCACCCACAGACTCAACAACCCCCCCCATAGACTTGTCACCCCAACTCCGATCCCACCAACCCCTACATAGGTCCACTAGCTCTCCCCAATCCTTCCTGCTCTTCTCCTCACTCCAAGTTACCGACAGCAGGTTCCCAGCAGGGCTCCCAGCACCAGCAAATATGCTGGTATCTGCCATTCCCGACCTAAAATCATGCAGTTTAAAGTAAGCTGCATGATCACAGATTGGGTGCAGCAAACATTTGTAAGCACCTAAGAAAAGAAGTCAACACATTTAAGCTATGATAAAGTTTAGTATTGTACTCAAAATTATGTGCAAATATACCAAAGTAGCAGTACTTACATATTCTGAGACTCTTGATTTACTGAGGAAAAGGAATCTGCACTAGCTACAGGAGTTGGAATTCTTTCTGCAAGCAAACTTGTCTATAAAATAAATAATACAGCTAATATTCACAGCATTTTAAACAGCAGCACATAGTAGTAGTTTTTCACTAAAAAGGATAAAAAGTGAGTATTTCTGTAGACTGGTATAGAAAAGATTCCTTGTTTTAAAAAATTTTGCTTAAAAGAAAAATAAAAGATGTTTGTAGTCTTGCTTTGTTTCTCATTTAAAAGGGTCCCCATAGTACAAAATTTCACCCCCCGCCCCCAAAAGAAAAAAATAAATCAATGATTTATTCTATCAGCATGGCAGAGATACTAAAAAATGCTGGAATCATTATTACATATTTGATATTTAGTTGATCTGGCCTGAGGTGTTGTGAGCCTTCTGAATCAACTTTACTTAATAGTCTAAATAATCCCATCAACTTTCAGCAAGAGAAAAAGAATGGACTTAATGGACTTCATGGGGATGTTAATGTAAAAAGATATTGAAACCAGTTATTTAAGAAACTAACATTTTAGTCAATATTAATTATTTAAGGTGGGGAGGGGGGGTTAGCATTTAGGGGACATTTCACAGCTTGGTCAAAAGAAAGTGAACATTACACATTGTAAATGTATAATTTTAGTGAGCATAATAAAATTATATTATTCCACATTCACATGATCAAATACATCTATAACAGGGCTGTGAAGTATATTTTTCTGACCTGTCAAGTCTCCTTTTAATATTTATCTCATGACAGCATCTACCCTAGAATTCTACCAGCATCTATCTTAAACACAGGCTATATGATATTGCTTCCAGCATTCAAATTATCTTGGAAAATATCACTAGTTATCCATTAAAACCAGCAACTTCTACATGAGTAGGAATCTATCATACATGTTGGTATCCCAGCAAAGTCTGGAAACCTTAAAGCTCTTTACAAATGTTTGTGGTTTAAATCAATCTAAAATTCAAGTTGGAAGAGCAGAAAATTTGGTGTGCCTTACCAGTTTGTTCATCATTAATACGCTGAATACAGAACAGTCACAGTGCAATCTTAATGTGACCTCCAATGCAACTTAGAGAAATAATACATTGCCAATTCCATATTTGATGGGGTTTTTTTCATTCTCAGTATTATCCTTATAGGACATATTTTTGTCTAATTTTTTTTTGATATTTTTGTCTAAATGATCTTCTGTACAATGACAAGAGATGTGAATGTGCATAGGGGTGTGTAGATATGCCTAACTATAGCACTTAATCAGAACAGGTAATTGGAAATGCCCATCAGAAGCTTGTGAGTTCCATATCTCTAAAAATTAAACTAAGTAACAGGTTAGTTCAGGTAGATTGAATAGCATTTTCATTATAAAGTGCAAAGATAGGAAATCTACTGAGTTATATAAAAATGACAACACCATATATATATATAAACTAACTCCCTTACTTTCATGGAACTGTAATCTAGAGTTGTCAAAACAACAAAGCCCTAGGTTTCAGATCAGGTTTATTCAATTATAGTTTATCATGATGAATTTGGAATTCTAGGCAATTACATATTTTATTTTCATTTAAATAATAATTGATCTTTGTCTTGCATTTATGAACAAAAGGAGTACAGGTCCTGTATTTATGAACAAAAGGAGTGAGAAACATCCAAATAACACTGGGATTCATAGCATCTGTTATATGCCTATAAATTGCTGTTTAAATTTGCATTTGTGATTGTTTATATTACTCTGAATTACTACTTAATTCATATAATTACACATGCATATTTATATTTACTTTTAATTATAATGTGTGTATCAGTAATATAGAAGAAACAGTACCTTTTTTCCCCTTTCTTACTGCCCCATTTTCAGTCTCATTTTTACAGGACTAGTTTGGTCTCTGTAAGCAAATATTTTTAGGAAAGTTTGAAACCAGCTTTCAGTTATTCAGTTATCAGTTTTCTGTTATGGGGAACAGTGGTAGACAGTTAAGTTACATTAAAGGCCACTGCCCACTGAGCCAGCTATAAGTTGATGCATGAGAAACAAGGATTTTTTGGTAATATTGGACATATATAGTTGGGAGAGATGTTAGATAAGCTTTTGGATGCAAAGTACCCTTCCTCAGGTCTGGTAAAGAACTAGATACAGCCAGCCTAAGTAAATACTGAATAAAACAATTACTTTTGTTTAACTCCAAAACAGTAACTTAAAGGAAGAGAGAAGAAAGAGTTTTGGAGGAAATATCTTTTACTGGACCATGTATTGAGTTAGGAGGAATATCAGACAAGCTTCTGGATACAAAATATGCTTCTCAGGCCTGTAAGTAGTGGCTATAAGGCTGTGAAGTCAAAAGCAGACAGCCATGATGTTAACTCCATTCTCTGTCATTGTCTACAGAAACCACGCTTTAACCATGCTAGCCAAATGGGCTAATAGGAACAGTGTGATTTTTTTATTTTTATCTCATGAAAAATAAAGAGGGCCATGGCAACCAATATGTATGATCAGCTCACCTGAGTCATCAAAACAGTAGGTAGAGGACTGCATGGTTTATTCACTGAGTTTCTTGTTAAGATAAAAGCTACATAACTCTTGAGGTTGCAAAAATAGTGGTCTCTTGGCATGCTTCCTAAGGTATAAGAGAGATTTCCTGCCTGCAAATACTGTAAGGGTGCTTGTACATGTGATGGGGGTTTAGTCCTCAGGCTTTCAGTCTATGCCCCTTAAATTGGAATAGTGGATTTTTAACTGAATTTCAATTTAGGGGCTTCCATCACCATTACAGCGAGGAGCCCAATCCTTTTTTTTCCCCAGCAGAGCCTGCCCGCAGCCAGAGATCAAACTCCTGACGGGCCAAGCAGCCCCTGAGCTGCAGGGGGCCCTGGTCCTTCCCTCTGTGGTGGAAGAGCCCCCAGGGCTGCCTGGGTCAGCTGCTAGCAGGCCTGGTGCTATCCCAGCTTGGAAGCAGCACCTGGCTGGATCCAACTTCTCTGAGCACATCCACGGAGCAGCACCCTGTGCACAGCCCCACCGCGTTCCTGCTGCCTGGGACTGCCCAGGAACAGGCTGACTTTCCCCTGGGGCAGCATGGGGAGGTGGAAGACGGGCAACTTGGTGTGCTGGTGGCCAGAGAAGGCAGTAGGGACAGCGCACGGCATGCTGGAAGCCCACCCAGCCTGAACTTCCCCGAGCCTGCCCAGGCATCCAGCACCCTGTGCACAATCCCCACTGCCTTCTCCAGCTGTGAGCACACTCAGCTACCCTCTTGCCGCCTCCCCACACTGCCCCAGGGGCAAGCCAGGCCATTTGCAGGTGGTCCCAGGTGCCGGGAAGGTGGCGGGGACAGTGCATGGGGTACTGGAAGCCCCAGCAGGCTCAGGGAAACGTTGGCATCGACACCTACAACACAGTCAAATGGGTCACTAGTTGGCTGGAGGGCCACACCCAGAGAGTGGTGGTGGATGGGTCATTTTCGACCTGGAGGGATGTGGGCAGTGGGGTTCCGCAGGGCTCAGTCCTTGGGCCTGCACTGTTCAACATCTTCATCAGTGACTTGGACAGGGGTGTAAAAAGCACCCTGTTCAAATTCGCAGATGACACTAAGATGTGGGGAGAAGTGAGCATGCTAGCAGGGAGGAATAGGCTGCAATCAGACGTAGACAGGTTACAGGGTTGGGCAGATGAGAACAGGATGGGTTTCAACACTGAAAAGTGCAGGGTACTACACCTGGGGAGGAAGAACCAGCAGCAGACCTACAGGCTGGGGAACTCCCTTCTCGTCAGTGCAGAGGCAGAAAAGGATCTTGGAGTCATTATCGATGCCAAAATGAACATGGGCCGCCAATGTGGGGAAACGGTCAGGAAGGCCAACCGTACCTTGTCATGCATCCACAGGTGCAACTTGAGCAGGTCCAAGGAGGTGATACTCCCCCTCTATGCGGCACTGGTCAGGCCGCAGTTCAAATACTGCATCCAGTTCTGGGTGCCGCACTTCAGGAGGGATGTGGCCAACATGGAGCAGGTCCAGAGGAGGGCCACCTGCATGATCAGGAGTCAGCAGGGCAGGCCCTACGAGGAGAGGTTAAGGGACCTGAACCTGTTCAGCCTCCACAAGAGAAGGCTGAGGGGGGATCTAGTGGCCATTTACAATCTAGTCAGGGCGGTCTAACAGGTTTTGGGGGAGTCCCTGTTCCCCCAAGCACTCCCAGGAGTGACAAAAAATAGCGGTCACAAGCTGGCAGAGGGTAGATTTAGGCTAGATATCAGGAGGTGCTACTTCACTGTCAGGGCGGCTAGGATCCAGAACCAACTTCCAAGAGAAGTGGTGCTGGCTCCTACCCTGGAGATCTTTAAAAGGAGGCTGGATGAACACCTTGCCAGGGTCGTTTGACCCCAGTACTCTTTCCTGCCATGGCAGGGGGTCGAACTTGATGATCTGCTCAGGTCTCTTCTGACCCTACAAACTATGAAACTATGGATCCAGCCGAGTGCTACCTCTGAGCTGGGGCTTCACTTAATAGATTGGGCCCCTCACCACTTCTTCCTTCAGCAGGTGCCTGTGGCTGCCAGATATCTGCTGAAGAGAGAAGCAGCGAGGGACCCAATCCTTTTTTCAGAGGAACCAGGGGCAAACTGGTTCCAGATTAAGGGCTGCAACATTACAAGTAGCAACGTTGCAAACTAAACTACATGGGGATTTGGTTTAATTTGCAACATTGTAAACTCATTTGAAACCCCCAAACCAGGCAGACATGGTTTCCTTTAAGCCACACAAAGGAAATTTTTGTCACGTGTACATTGTGACGATCATCATGTGTACAAGTGCCCTAAGATCTCCTAACATTTCAGTGGTGCCCAACCTAATAATTCCAAATTTTCAAGTATTTTTTTTTCAGTTGTTTGTCTGAAGCCTATAAAATCCCTTTTCTAAAAATGCCTAATACATTATCGCTTTTTGTTTGAAATAACAGAAGCAGGAATCAATAGCAGAGACTACAAAAGCATAACATTTGGTAATGGGAAGTGTTTTGTTTGACATTTACTGAATACTGACCATAGGCAGGCCACAGTGCTAAGGGAGCGCCTTCACAGTGGTCAGAAAGAAATAACCTATGAATAACAGGACTGCTCTAATGCCTCCAGAGGTGGTATAAATAGCTTAATTTAAACATAAGGCATGGAAATTCTAAGCTGCAGGAGGTTCAGAAGTAGGTCCAAAGACAATTCAGTGAAAATTGGGTTTACAACAACAATATAATCACTCTAATGAAGTGCCTTGGCAATTCATTCTCATGTCACTACATCAGAACTTAAACAATTTACTTCAAAGAGTGAAACATTTAGACAGTAATGTTGCATGTGTTTTGTTTTACAAATGTACTTATGTATGCAATAAGATTACCTTTTTCCAAGCCTCAGCAATGGATTCATGCAAACCATAAGGAATCAGTACCTGCAGACCTTCACAGGTACTGTACATCTGACGGCATACAAAAATGAAAGCTCCTTTAAGGACTGGTAACAGGTCAGATCCAGAAAAGAGAGAAATGTTGTCATCAAGAAGTTCCTTTGTAAACTGAACAATTGTATGAACTGCTGCAAGGCTAGAAATAAAACAACATATTGGAAGTGCTGTTCTGTAATCACTCGTAATACTAATGCTTGAAGTTCCTCATTTTGCTTATCCCATTAAACTTCTACAGTGAGAATGTAAAACAGACCTCTGGCTAACTGCAGCATTGAGGTCATGTCCCTTTAAACCGAGCCCTAAAAATGAGGAAAAAAATTCATATTCAGCCACAGGAAATAAAACAGTCAATCGGACATCTTCCTTTGACTATAGGTCCAAATTGAAGTAAGTGAACCAGTTTCCTTTTACCCAGTTTAAAGGCCTATAAAACACATGGCAGCTTTCTGCAACTAAAAATCCAGTTGGGAAAAACAACAAGAAACACGTTTTTAGTGTTGGCATCTGTACTTCTACATATAACCCAGACAAAAATTCCCTAGTTCTTCATTTCCCTTAGTTGAGGCCTGGTTCTGAAGTTTTCCATGTTGGAAGGAGACTAGAGTGCAGTTATTTCTTGTCCGAAATATTTTTCTCTGATTCCCTTTTTGTTCAGAAACATCTGCTATCTATCTATAGCTATGGGCCTCCACTCAGGAGGCCTGCTTGACAGTTCCACCAAACATCCTAACCAAGCCCTACATGTCAGCTATTACCTTATGAACTGGCAATTTGGCTATTTTGAAGGACCAGTTTCCACTTTTGGATACAGTATCAGGATTTAATTTCTTCATGCCCAACACAAGGGGCACCCCTTCACAAGGAGGTAATCAACACAAAGCTGTTCCTCAAAACTCAACATGAAAATTCAATTTCCATGCAAAACAAGATAGTTTGTTTTTTTCAAACATTTTTCTGTTACAGCAAATACATCAACAGGACCTTTGGCCTCCATTGTAACACAATACAGTGTCTGTGCTCACATACCAAGACCTCCAGGTAGGGATTGTTATTCAGGCAATGTATCCATGGAGTCGGGTATAACCACCTGCATATTCTCAATCTCCAGTCAATATATGTACCATCAAGGCTGGTCAAATCTAACTGTTTTGCAGATTAAACATTTAATCTCATAAAACAGCCTTTTCAGAAAAGATAGTAAACTTAAACTATGTTTATATGAATCTCCTTGTTTACAGTTATACTATGCAGATAAATGACTGATGCAAATGGGTAGATGCATATGACCATTCCCCATCATACAGTCAACTCAAAGGCAGATATAATTCAGCCTATGGTATCAGTATTTAGTGTACTATTTGGCATGCAGAATGACCTCTTCTTACGAAAACCTCAGGTTTGTACAAGAGAATATATTCTATATCATGAAGCACAAAGTATAGTAGCACAACTCTATTGGCACAGATATATTTAAAATGCGCACCATTTCTAGTTATAAGTGGCTCTATTCTTACACTACTTAACTGTCACAAGCATTATGTTGATCCACAAAACTTTATCTTTTTATGTTGGTTGAAATGCTACATCTCACAAATTAAAAAGCAAAAATTTTAACAGTGAGTTACTCAATGCAAAAAGAAAGCATTAGGCACTATATAAAATATAGGAACAGTTGGATAACATAACCCATGTTTTATAAGTGTAATATAATTCATTAAAGTAATTTCTTACCTATCCTGTTTGGTAGAATTTGCTTTTCCTCCATAAAGAAGAAAAGAAAGACCGTCTTCTACATTTGCAATCCTTGCTAAAATGTCAGCTATGTGCATTAATGTGGTCTCAGGGCAACTTATATACATCTGTTTGATCTAAAAAAAAAAGTTTTAAAGTATGTTACACTGATTTTTTTCTAGATTATTTTCATTGAAAGCTGGCCCACATACATAGTAATTAAAGGTCACCTTTATGATGGATGTTCAATGGCCTAAACAAAACAAGTACCTTTTCAAATCCCATCATATAAAAATCTTTATTAGAAATGGCACCAACTACGATATATAATGATGTTAGGAAAGTCCAAGGACCAAATGGACACAGCGAATGAACTACCTTCCCATATAGACTTTTGTGTGCATAATTTTTGCAGTAATATTAACTTAGAAACTGATGGCGTAAAACTGATGCACTCTCTTAATGTGGATAGTTATACCAGTACAAAAATGTTTAAGTGGTATGCAATATACCAATATAAATAACTGTTAAAAGTTATCTCTATTACTGTGTAACTGTGTCTGCACTAGGGGACTAAACTGAATATTACCTTGGTTTCTAAACCAATACTTAAATCAGGGGATTGGAAGGGAGCTCAGTTATGTAGTCTGACCCCTGTACTGATACAGGATGTTTTATTACTAAACTAAACCAGAGACAGATAGATAGATGTACGCAGAACAGTCCCTGGGGGGGGCGGGGGTAAATAGGGGCGCCCACCCCAGGCCCTGTGCTTTGGGGGCCCCGCTGAGTGGGGCAGAGCAGCAGCAGTGTGGAGCTGGGCGGAGCTTGGCGGAATGGCGGCTTTGTAGCCAGCTACTTGCTACCTCCCCACCCAGCCCCCCCCCCGTCACTACCAATGGCAGCGGCAGTTTCTTCAGGTCCGGGGCCTGTGGGATTGGAGTTGGGGCACGGCCCCGCATGAGCCAATTTGCCCCGGGCCCCGCACCCTGCTCGGGTCAGCTCTGGATATCTGGCCTCTTTTTTTTCAAAATTTCCAGTTAAGGAGATCATTACAGAGCAGGAAAAAACAAAAATACCACCACCACCAAACTGAACAAACAAACAAATAAAAAAACCTAAAACCTCCATGTAAGATAAACATGAGGCTTTTTTACACATGCAAGTGCTGCAGTGCTGGATGCTTCAAAAAGCACCCAGTGCTGTAACACATGCAGTTGTATAAGCAGTGAAATGCACATTAATGCAAAGAAAATGGCAGCGGTGCATTTCTGAACTGAAACACCTCAGACATGCTTTAGTTCAAAAGAGCACCACCACCATTTTCTGCATGCTGACATGCATTTCACTAGTTATACAACTGCAAACGGTGCAGCGCAGTGCACATCAGCTTGCATGCAGACCAGAGTTGATTAATCAAGTCTGTTCCAAAGCAGTGGATCTGTAGCACATCATGGGACAAAAAGGTGTATTTATAAATGCCCAAGGTTCTTCAGCAAAAGGTTTTAGATATATTGGTAGAGAGTATAGGGAAAATAGCTGTTCTACTGCCTATTTTTTAATTGCTACTAGAGTCTCAAGGATTAACAATCTTTTACTCTCCCCAAAGAGAGTAAAGGATTCTATACATTTCATAGACATTAGGGGCTGGAAGGGACCTCGTGAAGCCATTGAGTCCAGCCCTGCTGCCATAGGTATGATGTCTGCGGGGATCAAATGATCCCAGAAAGATAAACATCCAAATGACTCTTGAATGACTCCAGAGTAGATACTTGCACCACCCCTGGGGGGAGTGTGTTCCAGGCTTGGACATCCAGACAGTGAAGACATTTTTTCTTATTTTCAATCTAAATTGGCCTTCCAGCAGTTTGTGGCTCTTGGACCTTGTTATTCCTCGGGGAGCTCTGGTGAACAACTGTTCTCCCAGATCCTGATGCACTCCCCTTATGTACTTATAGGCTGCCACCAAGTCTCCCCTGAGCCTTCTTTTCTCCAGGCTGAAGAGTCCCATGTTCCTCAGCCTCTCCTTGTAAGGTTTGCTCTCTTGACAGGTGGCTCTCCTCTGGAGTCTCTCAAACTGGGGGCCCAAAACTGGATGCAGTGCTCCAGTTGTGGCCTCACCAAGGCCGAGTAAAGTGGAAGGATAACGTCCCTGGTTTTGCTAGACACGCATCGATGGACGCATGCCAGAGTTGGGTTAGCTTTGCCGGCCACGGCATCCCATTGGTGGCTCATGTTCATTCTGTGCTCAATCAAAACCCCAAAGTCTCTTTTGGTCATGGTGCTAGTGAGCGTAGCACTACCAAGTCTATAAGCATGATGCTGGTTGTTCCTCCCAAGGTGGAGCACCCTGCACTTCTTTACATTAAATGCCATCAGGTTTTGGTCCACCCACCTTGCAAGGGTGTCCAGGTCAGTCTGTACCCCCAGCCTGTCTTCTAGCGTGGCCACCACCCCCCATAGTTTAGTGTCATCTATGAACTTTACCAGTCTGTATCTGACTCCTGAATCCAGATCACTAATGAAGATGTTGAAGAGTACCAGCCCCAGACCTGAGCCCTGAGGGACTCCACTGGTCACCTTGCGCCATGTTGATTTGCTCCCTTCAACTAGTACCTTTTGGGTCCAACCCTGCAGCCAGTACCCCAGCCACCGGACCATGAAAGGGTTGAGGCCACAATTCCCCAGCTTAACCTTGAGGACATCATGGGAGACCAAGTCAAAGGCTTTCTTGAAATCCAGATATATAATGTCAATTATTGAGGCAATGCGTCACCTGGTCATAGAAGGTGATGAGGATGGTAAGTCACCTTCCAGTGATAAAGCCATGTTGGCTGGCATTCAGAAAGTTGTCTTCCATTAGCTTGTTGCTGATGGACCCCTTGATGATTTTCTTCAGGATCTTTCCAGGGATGGATGTCAGGCTGATTGGCCTATAGTTCCCTGCATCTTCCTTCCTTTTTTGAATATTGGGACCACATCGGCTCTTTTCCAGTCTTCTGACACCTCACCCAAGCACTACGAGTACTCAGATAACTTTGCCATAGGGTGTGCTATGAAGTCCGCCAGCTCCTTCAAGACTGTCAGGTACATGCCATCCAGGCCCACAGACTTATGGATGGCTTGCCTTTTGAGGTATTTCCTCACCTGATCAGAGTCAATTATGAGCCCATCTCCCACTCCCTGGAAATTTTGTGTTCTGTCTGACAGGGTGATCCACTTGGGTGGCTGGAAAACTGACGCAAAGTATTCTTTTAGGAGATTGGCCTTTTCTTGGACATCAGACGTCAGCTGCCCCATTTTATCTTGCAGTGGTCCAATATTGCCTTTGTTCTTTTCCTGATTGCCCACATATATGAAGGACTTTTTGTTGTCCTTGATTGTGACAGCTAGTCTGAGTTTGGTTTCTGCCTTGGCTTTTCAGAACTGCTTTCTACAGGTCTGGGCAAGTGTTGAGTAGTCCTCCTTGGTGACAATTCCCATTTTCCATTTGGTATAGGCTTCTCTTTTAAGTTTCAGGAGGTCCAATAATTCCCTGTTTAACCAAAGGGGCTTTCCTGCCCACCGACTGCATTTCCTGCAGGACAGGATGGACTTCCCTTACACTTCTAGGATTGAGTTCTAAGGAATATCTACTCCTCGTGGACTCCACTTCCCAAGGGGCCATGGTCTATTAGTGCCTGAATAACCAGTCTCCCGAGTTTGTGAAAGTCTGTCTTCCCAAAGTTGAGGATTTCTGTTTTTCTGAGGGACTGGCCCGCCCTGTGTTGAATGGAGAAGGTGATTAGTTCATGGTCGCTGTCACCAAGCTACCCCTCGATCCTCAGATTGCTCACCAGATCATCCCCTTTGGCTAGAACCAGATCCAGCAGTGCCTCTCCCCTAGTCAGCCTGTAGACCTCCTGTGTTAGGTAGAGGTCATCAACGCAGGTGAGAAAGCTACACAACCAGTCAGATTTGGCCATGTGCTCTTCCCAGAGGATGTCGGAGAAGTTGAAGTCCCCCATGGCAATCATGCACCAAGAGTGTGCGGCCTCAGCCAGTTCACTATTGAATTCTTGATTCAGTTCTTCTTCATGGCCGGGAGGTCTGTAATAGACTCCTACAGATATATCCCCTTCCCCATGCTCTCCCCATTTTTTAACCCAGAGGGTCTTGAGGCACCCTTCTTAGTTAGTGAACCCTGTTTGTAGGGAGGTGCGCTGCTCCTTGGTGTAGAGAGCTACACCCCCACCCCTCTTCCCAACACAGTCCCTCCTGTACAGGGTATAGCTTTCTATACCCACAGACCAGTCGTAGGTGGAGTCCTGCCAGGTCTCCGTTATCCCTACAAGGTCATAGTCTTTATTGCACAAGAGAAGGGCCAGTTCCTCTTGTTTGTTTCCCAACCTCCTGGCATTTGTGTACAGGAAGTTGAGTCTGCCATGGAAAGCCATAGGCTTCCTTGTGTGATGGGATGTGACCTTTCCTTGGGCTGTTGTCAGAGTGGGTTCCCTTGGACTACCCAAGCTGTTACTACTGTGATTGGCATGACCTGGGCTAGAATTGTTTATTGACCACCTGGCCCCTAGTGATCTTAGTTTAAAGCCCTGTTGAGTAGGTCAGCCATTCTGATCGAGAAGAGCTTCTTCCCTTTCCAGGTGAGATGAAGGCTCTCCCTTCCCAACAGTCCACTACCTCTCTCACTGAAGTGCAGACTGTGGACAAGTAGCCAAACAAACCCCTCACAATGGCACCATCACTGGAGTCTTTTGTTCACCTCACTGATACACCTTCCCCTCTGGGTCCTGTGACCCATGACCGGGAGGATTGAGGAAAAAACTACCCAAGTCCCCAGACCCCTATGTCCAGCCCCTAGAGCGCTGTAGACATGTATGACCTGGCTGAGATTGCTCCGAGCCATATAATTTGTGCCCACATGGATGAGTAGCATGGGATGGTGGTCGGAGGGCCAGATGAGTTTGGAGATCCCCTCAGTCACATCCCGGACATAAGCCCCAGGGAGGCAGCAGACCTCACGGGCTAAGGGCTTGGGGCAACAGATTGGGCTTTCTGTCCCCCTCAGGAGGGAATCGCCCATCACAATTATTCTGCATCTTCTGTTGGATGCATTTGCTAGTGGCCCTCCATCCTCACATGTTGAGGATGGCAGCTTGCCTGGCTGTCCTGATGTGAGCGGCTGAAAATGGTTGTGCAGCTGCAGGGGGGTTGTCACCCTGGTGCAGTGCCTCCTTGGGCCAGAGACTACCTTTGTCCAGACAACCCCTGGCTGGACTTCATGGTGGCTCTTTATTTCCACCATGGCATCACCAGTCATTGGGTAGAGAGTTTGGAAGTAGGTGTCCAGTTCCAGTTATGCATCCCTAATGGTGCACAGCCTCTACACTGTTACCTGGAGGTCCCTAATCTGTCCGTCCAGGGTCTCCACCGTTGACCACACCCCACAAGGGAAGGTGTCAGTGCTCCCAAACCCAGCTGTCTGCATCTGTGCCAGGCAGCCTCCACAGGAAGCCAGGAGCTCCATCTGGGTGGAGACCGGGACCGTGGGTCTTGCATGGGTGGGGTCATGGACCACAGGCTCTGTATGGATAGAGGACGGAACCATGGGTTCAATTTAGGTGGAGACCCTGGTGGTGCCAGAGCAGAGGGGTTCGGGTGCAGGGGGAACCTTGGCGTGCGACACATCGCTCCCACCATGATCCACATAGTAGTTTAGGCTACTACTGCGCAGACCCTTCCCTTGAGGCTCACTGCCTGGAGCTTTGTGCCCTCTTGTGGAAAGTCCCACGGTAACTCACACGCCAGGCCCAGAAGCATGCCTATTTATGAGCTCTATTCACGTGGCGCCCTGAGGAACTGGGTGAAGTAGAAGCCAGGGGGCATGACGCTCCTCGGCTCCTCTCAGCTGCCTCCCCACAGCTGTGCTATCCCCCACCAACCATGGGCCCCACTTATCTCTGGCTGTGCTGGGGGTCAAGGTTGGGTTCTGCAGCTCTGCTGGGGCTCCCTGAAGGGTCCTAGGTTCACGGGGGTGCAACAGGCTTCCACCCATGTGTCTCACTCCAGACACAAACCCCAAACTGCAGTTTCTGCCATTGGCAGGGCCTTTTAAATCTTGTGCATCTGCAGTGGGCCCACCACCAGCTCTGCACAGGGACCGGGAGGATCCCTGACCCACTGGAGAAGGGGGTAGGAAAGTGCAGCCCCCTTCCCCTAACGTGCCAGGTAGCTCTGGTCGCATGGCTCCCTGGGGAGCTGAGCCAAGTCGGAGCCAGGGGGCATGACCCTCCTTGGCTCCTCTCAGCTGCCTCCCCACAGCTGTGCTAACTCCCACCCACCACGGGCCCTGCAACTCTGCTGGAGTCCCCTGAGGGGTCCTGGGCTCATGGGGGTGCGACAGGCTTCCACCCATGTGTCACTCCAGAGCCGAACCCAGGATAAAGTTACGTAAATTTTTTATACATAATCTATTTGTTCAAAATTGACCATCTCAGGCAACCAAAACAAATATTTTTCCTTAAAATATTCTTCTTTATAACTATTACTAAATAAAAATAAGATATGGAAGAATTTACACCCTTAATATACCTTTTTTCACTTTCATCAATATAATGAAACAGAGATACAACAAGCAGAGTTGCCACCCTGGGCAACCCCTACAGGAGTAGGGGTGGGTAGGGAAGGGCAGGGAGCACAGATCCCAAAAGATGGGGAACACAGTTCTAAGCATAAGGGAGGTACATGGCTCTGATACCAGGGAGGAAGCTGAGGTGAGGGGGTGAGAAGGTGCGGGGTTACAAGAGTGTGTGTGTGGGGCGGGGGGCGGGTATGCAGTTCTGCAGCCAAGGGGGATGCATGTTCTGAGAACCTGTGGGGTATAGGGGGCGGAACATGGACTTTAATCTATGCCAGGAACTCCTAAACAGTTTAACAGTCCCCCACTTGCTGCTGCTACTACCACTTTTTTTCTGCTCTGGCCATTCCTCTTAAAGTAGCAGCAATGGCGGCAGCAGCAGCAGACTTTTCTAAAGGTCCCAGTATGGGTAAGCCAGGATGCAGACTGCCAGGATGCAGACTCCGTGAGGATGGGGGGTGATTTCAGTGCCTGGGCCAGGTACTCCTCTCACCTACCCCTACTTCATGTAATGAAATGCCTAGAAGGGCACAAATAACTAGGCCTGGCCTTGTGCTATCAGAACCCAGATCCTTACTTTTACACATCAGTAAACAGCATCCAGCAGTAGAGAAGAAAACCATGGATAAAGAGGTCTTTTATCTCTAATGTTAAGACTCCTAGCGACCCGCCAGTAGCAGCTGTGACCCAGTACTTACAGCCCTCGTTGTATAGAAAGTGTCTAAAATTAACACAAAAAGCACTCAACCATTGTCTGAATGCCCCCACCCTGAACCAATGAATCTTGATCTTAGAGCATGTTGTACGGTGCTGAGAGGGGCTGGGGGATATGAGAGGTTATGTGTAGGAAGAAGAGGGCAACCTCTTAGTTGTAGTTTAGGACCTGTGGTTTTTAGGATATAGGTCTGACTAATCACTTATTTAGGAATCACAAATTATTTTTCTCTGTTGGAACAAGCATGCCTGGTGATTTATCATCTTCCTCACAACAAGTTGATTAGCAACAGGACCTGAAAGTTTAATATTGTAAAACAAGGGTGTCAAATGTATAGCCTCTGAGCTAGGAGTGGGTTTGGCCTGCCAATGAATTCAGGGCCCCAGGGGCCTGGTGGCCATGGCCATTGGTGGCATACAAACATAAAAACTGCCGTTTACTGGGTAAGAGCATAGGTCCATCTTTCCCAGTATCCAGCATCACATTGGAAAGAACGGATACTGAAAGGGAGAGTGAACTGGGTATGACCAAAGTTTCTTCCCTTGTTCCTCTCCCATTTGCAACCCCAAGCACTTAAGGTCCAGGAAGTTATGATTCAGTGGCCATACTCCTAACTCCCATGTTTAAAAAGTAAATGATACCCCTTTCCGCCAGGAATCTGCCCAACTCCTTTTTTAATCTGGTTAAGAAGGTCAGCTTCCACATCTTTTGGCAATGAGTTTCACACTTTAATTACATCTTGTGTGAAAAAAAGAACTTTCTTTTGTTAGTTTTTAACTTGCTGCTTACTAGTATAATGTTATGACCTTTAGTTCTTGTATTGTGAGACAAAGACAATAATAAATCCCTATTTATTTTCTCTTCACCACTTAAAATCTTACCCTGTCCCTCCTCAGAGCTATGCTGACATAACCTTGATTAAGTGGCTGCTTCACTCACTACCACTACCAAGTGGCTGCTTGCCCTTCTACTTCCTGCTCCACTGCTGCTGCACCAGCCCCATGCCAGATCTGCTGCCATCGCATGATGGATCCACTGTTACCACTACTGCCCTGAGCCTCATGCCAAATCTTAATGCTGTTGCCATCAGCCAATATTGGATCCACTGCTGAGGCCCCCAATGCGGTCACCCCAGATGCAGCCTGGAAGGGGCTCCGTGTTCTAGAGTTTAACACCCCTATTTGTGAAAGGGAACACCATTCAGTTTCCACAACTTGCCACCAGCATCCACTGCAGATAAATGAGATGCAAGATTTCACTGGTGAATATCTAGTCTAAGGGTGAAGGCAAGTTCTGAAGCCTCTACTGACTGCTGTAAAAAGGGAAGACCATTCAGTTTTTTGTGATGTATCACTGCAAATAAAGGTAAAAAAGGCCAGCTCCGAGCAGCAAATGAGACCCAGGATTTCATTGGTGAACCTTTTGTATAAAGGTGAAGGCAAATTCTTAAGTCTCCACTGACCGACCTTTATATTTCCACTGCGGAATGTAGAGCGGGGGTTCAGTAGGACACTGAACCCTAGAACAGGGCTTGGGTAGCTGTCTGTTGCATTACTAGTTACACAATCATAGCCTTGTAAAAAGCCAATACGAGTTCAATGAAGGAACTGAAAGATGGATACAGATTATTCCACTGCAGTTTTACATCACTAAAGTTTAAATCTGCCCTACCTGTTTATTATGCATTGGCTTGAATGTCCTGATCAAGGACAGCTGGGCTAATGGGGTTAGAATTAATGAGGCTAAGAGTTTCAACTGTCCCATAATCCAAGATCAGTTGGTTCTCTAATGAACAGCTGGCTTCCTATAAAATATATGGGACATATTGAGAAAAAAAAAATTCTCTCTCTTTAAATTTAAAGGAGTTTACTAATCCTGTTTTCAGGCTAAGGGACTCTATGGAAGCATGTTATCAGGACTTGGCTCTTAATCTCGAATTGGATTTAAGATTCCTGCAACAATCTGCGATAATATGGGTCTCTATTAACTGTTTTTTATTCTGGGGGTATTGGGAGTTATTGTTCTGGATTCTGAGAATATAAAGCACTGTCCTGTCATTATTTCTTTAAAAAGAGCAGTAATACTTCTGTTCAAGATTCTCTGAGTAATACTTTATTATACTTTAATACTTTAGTATTATACATTATAATACTTTATTTCTTAAATAGCAGAAATAGTTTATTTCTTAAATAGCAGGCATGGAAACTTTGAACTACATCTGAGTTAAACTTTCTTTTTCAGTGAAATGAACTATGCAATTTACTGGGCATTGCAGAGTCTAGCACCTTAAAGAGAAACTTGTTATTGAGGCTGTATCATTTACCAGAAAGAAAGGGTTGCAACAAGCAAAGATGACAGTACTTAGTAGGCCTGTGCGAAGCGGCTAGTATTCGCCTTGGATTCAGATTCAGCTGATTCAGGGGACAGTGATTCAATCTGGCGATTCGAATAACTGTCCCAAATCAATTCAGTCAAATCTGATTTAGAGAGTCGACTGCTGCCGACTCTGTGAATCTCCAAATCAGTCAGGCCCATTCCCCCATCCCAGCAATGGCCGACCCACCCAACCCAGCTCTCGGCACTTACGGAAAAAAAAGCTCACCAGGTGCTGCCAGGTGTGAGGGGGCAATCCCCACTGCCCTACACTGCATGGGGGGCTCTGCCATGAGCCCCCTGCCCCCCCTCACTCTCCCAACTCCTGCACGGGTGCCCCGCCCAGGCCAGGTCCGTCCCTTTAAGAAAAAAAGAAAAGCCCCACACTCACTGTTCCTGCTGGCGGAGGCAATCCCCGCTGCTCTGCACTATGTGGGGGGCTCTGCACGAGCCCCCCAAAGCCCCAAGGCCACTACAGGAGCTGGAGAATCCCGGGGCTTTTCTCCATTTTTTTTGTTCCTTAAAGGGCCAGAGCTATCCCGGGTGGGGCAGCCATAGGGGGGCTGGGGGAGTGGATGGGGGGGGGTCACGGGGCTCGTGCAGAGGCCCCCACATGGCGTGGGGCAGTGGGGGGCAGCAGGGATCGCCCCCCACCCAGCAGCACCTGGTGACCACCAGGGTTTTTCTTTAAAGCACTGGGAGCTGTGGCAGGCAGGGGATGGGGGCTGGCAGGGGTCCCCCGCCATGGTCTCCTCCCCCACCCCTTACAAAGCAACATGGAGTCCCTGTGCAGCCACTGGGGACTGCCCAAATCATCAAAGATTCGGAGAGCTTTGAATCGATTTGGACCTTTTAATTGGTCCCCGATTCAATTCAAATTCAGAGATTTGGCCACAGAATTGAGTCGAATCTCCTCTGAATTGAACCACTGCCCGAAGCTTTGCATAGCCCTAGTACTTTACTATCTGACTTTGTAAATGTTTACTGGTATAAAATAAAGAAGGAGAAATTTTATTATCTTTCTATCTATATATTCAAGCAGATAGTGATCGGAAAGATGATTTATGTGGGACTGAAAGGGACTAAACTTACAGTCACTCACTGCTGAAAATCAAAGCAGAACTGCGACAATGTCAATACTGCCAACTGGGGCATGCCTAGTAGGGGTGTGCGAAACGGGTCATATTCAATTCAGATTTAGCCTGACTTGGGGGGACAGTGATTCGATTTGTTGATTCAGATTACTGTCCCGATTCGATTCGGCCAAATCTGAAGATTCGATGCAGATTCAGAGAATCAGTGATTTGGCCAAAGACACTGTTTTAAATGTTTTTTCTAAATACCTCAAGGTACCAGGAGAGGCTCGTAAATGTGCAGATGGTGGGGGGAGATGGAGTTTCCCACAGGAGTGTGGGGGGTCCCCCATATGCTCGGCAGTGGACCAGAAGTGGACTGGAAATCATTGGTGATCAGCCGGAGGGACCCCAGGTGCCCCTCCAGACCCATGAGGCACCAGTCGCCGAGTCAAGGGAGGCTCCCCCGCATGCTCCTCAGTGGACTGGAAGTGCTTCTGGTTCATTTCTGGGTCCACCGCCAAGCACACTGGGGACACCCTGCGCTCCTGAGGGACACTATCTGCCCCAGCATCTAAGCATTCATGAGCTGCCTGGTACCTTGAGGTATGTAGAAAAAACATTTAAAGCTGTGTCTATGTCAGAATCACAGAATCTCTCTGAATTGATTTGGAGGATTCTGATTTGATTCAGAGAGTTTAATGGGTCTCCTGATTTGATTCAGATTAGGAGATTCGGCCACCGAATCAGGCTGAATCGAATCAGCTGCTGAAGCTTCGCACAGCTCTAACATCTAGCGCGCTGTCTGCTGATCATGGTTTGCTTGCTCTTCAGAAAACCCACTTATACTCCCACTTTGATGTGCCAAACCTGGAAATATGTCAGGGATGCCCCACTGGGGACAATGTCTCTCCCACATAGTTTCTCTCTAGATCTCTGTCTCCAACATGCATGAGAGCAGCTACAGTGGATATTCCCAAAGTGGCTTTCCAGACACATTTCCAGAGGCATGCAAGTGGCGGCAGGTGGGGACAGGGTGGAGCCTTAAATAGGCATCTCTGGCAGCAACAGAGATGTGCAAACATTTCCTTACTGTCCAAAGCTACCATCTATCAATTATTTAAAGTGCCTTTCAACTATCATACAAACTGTACTGTGTTCAGTTCTGGGCACTCACTTCAGGAAGGATGTGGATAAACTTGAAAGGATGCAGAGAAGGGCCACCTGGATGATCAGGGGCCTGGAGGATAGGTCCTGTGAGGAAAGACTCTGGGAACTGGGTTTGTTCAGTCTGATCAAGAGAAGATTGAGAGGTGACCTGATAACCACCTACAAGTATGTTAAGGGTGAACACCAAGATCTAGGGGAGCAACTCTTCAGAAAGGCACCTCCAGGGAGAATGAGGACCAACAGACACAAGCTAATTGAGGGAAGATTTAGGTTGGACATTAGGAAAAACTTCTTTTCTGTAAGGGTATCTAGAATATGGAACTCACTCCCAGCAGGGGTGGTGCAGTCACCATCCTTGGAGATGTTCAAAAGGAGGCTTGACAAGCACTTCATTGAGCTCATTTGAGTCCAATAACCTCCTGCCCATGGCAGGGAACTGGACTTGATGATCTTATAGGTCCCTTCTGGTCCTTTGATTATATGATTCTATACTGTAAAGACTTAGATACATATACTTAAATTCAGCAAGTAGTCCTAATGCACTTAGATTATTCACTAAAAAACAAAAACTGTCAAAACTGCTAGCCCAGGAGCCACAGGGACAGTAGTCATTTATGGATCATAATATATATCTATATAGATAACCATTGTAGTAATGCATTCTAGTCCAAGAAAAGAGGAAGAGAAAATAAAATCTATTTTTCTTGAACCTTGACTGATATAAGTCCCCAGCATACCTTGCATTTGTTGAGCATTATATGTGAGTATTGCATGATAGACAAACATGCCATCTGGCCACACGTTAAAATTACCACAGGATATTTCCATGCCACAAAGAAGTTGTTTTTTCAAAGAGTAGCAATGTGGTTTGTGTCATTTTTATCCAGGGATAAATTGCTCTAATGTCTGGCATGTTATGAACTGTCAAACAATACTTGCATAAAATGTGTGACAAATGTAATGTCTTCCAGAGGACTTTAATATACTATGTGTGTGTTAGGTTATTAACAGCTACAAGGAAGCCATACCCAACTCATGCAGTTAAAAGCGTGTTAAAAAAAAAAAAAAAATCTTGATAATTTTTTTTTCTTTTTACATAGAGCAGTTGGGAGCTGCAATCTGAACATCACAGAGTATCACATGTGGTTAAGTGTTAGCGTGATCAGAGCATAAAATATTGCAAATAAATAAGTGAAATTCAAAACAATCAATTCAGAAACTATTCTTTTGCTTAAGGAAACCCAAGAAATTCAGGGATGAGGAAAAAAAGCCCAAAATATTTTTAAATATATGTTTTTAAAATCAATAGAAAAAACATAACCCTATTTAGAAAATATCAGTAAGTAATATAAAAGTTAGAAAATCTCCATGTGGTTGGAGAGGGAATGGCTAATGGCCATTCTGTAGCATGGCATGATTGTTAAAACGCTGTGCCGAGAGCTCAGGGAAATGTATGTTCAACCCTTCTATAGATGAGGGGGCTTAGAACTCGGGTCTCCTGCTTCCTGGGCAAGTAGCCTAACCACTCAACTACTGAGACTAAAACGTGGGAGGGTCACACACTAGGTTTTATCTAGGTACAATTTGGTTCTGTCCAGTTAAAATGTTGTGACTTCCATGCATGTATTTGGTGTGTGTGTACATAACTGCATACCTGCACAGCCAGCATGTAGTCTACTGCTCACTATACATATGTATGCTTCCACAGCCACTTTACATAGCTAACAGAATTGCAAATCATGCATTAACACCAAAAAAATATCATTTTGTAGCTAGCAAACTGCTATTTAGACAAACAAAGGAATCTACCCTAAACCTTTACTATTATTTTAGAAAGATAAAATCTCCCCTTCCTTGAACTATTTTTAATTTAATAAAGTAATTTTCAGTGGAGAATTGTTATTTTTATCTGTACTGTGTTCTGAGTTTGTTGTTGTAGAGCAGGGGTCAGCAACCTTTTCAGGCTGTAGGCTGGAGTATCCCAGTTTGGGTTAGAGAAGGACAGGTACTAGGACCCAGCCACTACTGTGGCACAGGAAAGCGCCTGTCACTGTCACTTTTCCCTGTGCCAGCATAGGGTGAGCTCTTGCAGTTGGCATTCCCTCCCATGAGAGCAGGTGGAAGTGACTGTTACTGACTCTCCCTGCTACTGAAACTCCACATCTGTGGTCCAGATCAAAGGATTCTGTACTGCCAAAAGTTGTTGTTCAGTATTTTCTGTAACAGGGATCTGCAAAGTGTCAGGTACATGAAAAAACAACATTAAACAGTTTACACCAAGATAAGTATGTTAGCAACAAAAGGAAGATCAGGGATAGTGTGGGTCCCTTAATGAATAGCAGAGGCAACCTAGTGACAGATGATGTGGAAAAGGTTAAAGTACTCAATACTTTTTTTACCTCAGTCTTCACAGGCAAGGTCAACTCCCAGACTACTGCACCTGGCAGTGAGCAGCCACAGTGGCACAAGAACAGGTTAGGGACCATAGAGAAAAGCTTGCTGTGTGCAAGTCCATGAGACGCAATGCACCAGAGGGTGTTGAGAGATTTGGCTGATACAATTGCAGAGCCACTGGCCATTATTTTTGAAAACTCATGCAGATCAGGAGAGGACCTGGACAACCGGAAAAGGGCAAATAAAGCATCCATCTCAAAGAAAGGGAACAAGGAGGATCCGGGAAACTAAAAACCAGTCAGCATCCCCTCAATCCCTGGAAAAATCATGGAGCAAGTCCTCAAGCAATCCATTTCAAAACACTTGGAGGAGGAGGAGGAGGAGGAGGAGGAGAGGCTGACTGAATTGGGCTTATTTAGTCTGGAGAAGCGAAGACTGAGGGGGGGATTTAATAACAGCCTTCAACTGCCTGAAGGGGGGTTACAAAGAGGATATAAACTGTTCTCAGATAACAAAAGAAGGAACAATGGTCTCAAGTTGAAGCAAGGGAAATTTAGGTTAGATATCCGGAAGAACTTTCCCACCAGTAGGGTAATAAAATACTGGAACAGGTTACATAGAGAGGTGGTGGAAGCTCCATCCTTGGAGGTTTTTAAGACCCAGCTAAACAAAGCCTTGGCTGGGATCATAAAGTTGGGGATGGTCCTGCTTTGAGCAGGGGATTGGACTAGATGACCTCATGGGGTCCCTTCCAGCCTTAATTTTCTATGATTCTAAGTATTCAGAGCACACATGCATCTGAAGAACTAACACCTAGTTCTCCTGTAAACATCTTTGACAAAGAAATGAAAACAATGCAAATTTGCTTTGCAGTACTGTCTCAGAATAGATTTTCAATGCTAGTCACAAAGGTTCAGCAAGTTCTTTATCATATATAGTATATAAAAATGCACTGTGTGTGTCACATTGTAACAGCTGAAAAAAAAAACCACTACTCTATTAGTGTAGTATTAAAAGTATGTGTACCAGAAGTTATTTTTTCCTCAAAAGTGGAAGAAATATAATCCCAACAACACTAGCTTATATCTTAGATAAAGTGTCTTCTATTTTCTGCCATGTCTCTGTCTTTCCACAATCAAACATATAGTTAAAGTTTGTTTTGGGGATATTACAAACCTCTGTTTCATCAAGTACATTATGAATAGGATGAAGTAGGGCATCTATCACTTCACTAGTATATAAACATTCTCTAGCACATTCTGTTTGGTCACACAGAACTTGTAGCACCTCCGTAACAAGGCCAGCAGGAGAATAGTCACCTGACAAAAACAAGAAATATCACCTTTTCAATATAAAAGTGATCACTAATATATCAATACACATTTATCTAGCTGCTTACATGAATTGCCCCTTATTGGGCACTGTACAGTGAAAGAAGGTAAGAAACAAAAAGAAATTTTGCACAATTAACCTATCCAAATGAAGTGGTCAAATACAAAACTTACTAAAATTCTCTCCTTTACACGCAGCCTTAAAATAAAATGATTAAGTAAAAAAGGTAATATTACCTGTGTGCACAGTCAGAGTTGTCTTTGGACAACTTGGAGAGCAATAAATAAGTCGAATAAACAATACCAACAAGTCTGTTACGGATATGAAGTCTGCAAAAAAAAAAAAAACACAAGGAAGAAAAGATAACTCTAAAAAAAAGCTCTCTGTAAATAAAATAAAATGTATATTTTTCTGCTTTTATTGTGTTTACCAGTATTATCTACAGAAGCCAGATTATAATAATATTGGACTGTAGCTACATATCGGCCAACTGCTTTGCCAAGCTACTTCAAGATCCTCTAATAAAGCTTGCTCCTGCTCCCAACAAAGTCAACCGGAGTTTTACAAATTCTTTCAAGAAGGAAGCTGCCTATAATTTGAAATGTATGAATACTTGGGCATAAACTACAGCTAGACATAGGTAAAATAAGTTATAAAAGCAATTTCCTGTAAATTTTTCTATATGAATATAGATTAAACATCATAATTTGACCTTTCTTCATAAAGATATTCTTCCATGAATACTTTCACTACAAAGGCAATAATAGAAACCTAACAGAATATTGATGACAAAAGTATTAAGATCTGTGCTCAATTTTCACTGTTATCTTTTATCAAAGATTCCCATTACAAGATGCTGAACAGGAACATTCTCCTAGAACATCTACTATATTTGAAAATATAAATACTGCCATCAGACCACTTGCTTTTGCCTCCTGTTTCCCTTACCTTTTCTGTTTTCCAGCTGAACAGGAAATAAATTTCTGCCGTGTTTATATATCAACAATCTTCCTAAGAGGCACAGTGAATGAACAAAATAGATGTACTGTAATTCTTGTCCTGTGTAGAAAGTCTTCTGTTTATTGCCTTAAAAAAAAGATTGTGTATTTTAATTTGTTTACATTTTACATTATGTTCCTGCCTACTACATATTTCCATTTGAATAAGCTCCAGCAAAAATGTTACAGTATATATGTAAAGGAAATTGCACAGACAACGTAAATAAGCAACCACTGTTAAAAATTATTTTTTGCATTGTTTGTGGAAAAAAGAATATATACCTATTTCAAAAGCTTATGTATAGAGATGCTGTGGGTAAAAACAGTGGGTGGTATATTCTTGTTTTGCCAGGAGATGCTTAGATACCACAGTAAAAAGGTGTAATATAAGAATCTAGATATTTTAAAAATCTAAAAAAGGGTATGAGTAATGCAATGAATGAAAAATTAATTACTTACTATACTGCTGGGCAAAAGCATTAACCCTTGAAGTTCCATCAATTGCTGACTCCCATGATTCAAAGTAATAAATACACTGTTGAACAGCTGCATTAATCTGGAAGTGGGGAAAAACATAACACACTAAAGCTTCTAGTATTTCACAATAAAATGTTATTTTTCAGATCTCAGCATCATGAACCCCACTTAACTTTGGGGTTTTCATGGGATGTTATGTAGGTTTTCTTATGTTTCTTTTACTGATGGTGGAGGATTGTGGGCTTAACTCTGAGACAGGCAGGTGGGTGAGGAGCTGGCTGCAGAATAAGACTTAGAGAGTTCAAGTGAACGGATCTGTGTCATCCTGGCGAGAAGTGGGCAGCGGTGTCCCGCAGGGGTTGGTGCTTGGTCCAGTACTTTTCGACATCTTTTTTAACAATTTGGATGTGGGGGTGAAGAGCTCACTGGCCAAGCTCGCGGACAACACCAAGTTATGGGGAAGCGTGGTCAAGCTTGAAGATAAAGTTACAGGCGGACCTAGACAGGCTAGCAAGTTGGGCGGATCAGAGCCTGATGAAGTTCAACATCAAGAAATGTAAAGTGCTCCACCTCGGGGCGAACAGCCCCCAACGAAGCTACAGGTTTGGCGGCAACAAACTGACTAGCACCACGAATGAAAGGGACCTGGGGGTAATAATAAACCACAGTCTGAATATGAGCTAGCAATGCAATGAAGTAGCCAGTAGGGCATATAATACACTGTTATACATCAATTGATGCATCTCAAGCACAACCGAGGTGATTCTTCTGCTCTACTCAGCACCGTTGAGACCACAGCTGGCGTACTTCATCCAGCTCTGTGCACCACACTGTAACAAGGATGTGAACAAGCTTGAGAGAGTCCAAAGAGCCACCCATATAATCAGAGTCTTAAAATGCAAGCCATATGAGAAAAGGCTGAGGGATCTGGGACTCTTCAACCTAAGGAAAAGAAGGCTGAGAGGGGACCTAGCAGAAGCTAACCGCTACACTAGGGGAGTACATCAAGGGCTCAGTGAGCAACTGCTCACCAGGGCACCCGAGGGAAAAATTAGGAATAATGGCCACAAACTCCTGTAAGATCAATTCAGGTTCAACATTAGGAAAAACTTCTTTACAGTCAGGGTGTCCAGACTGTGAAATAAGCTCCCTCCAGAGGCAGTGCAATCACCTACCCAGGAAATCTTCAAAAGGAGACTAGACAGTCACCTTGCTGGGGTCACCTGACCCCCAGTTATCTTTCCTGCTTGGTGCAGGGTGCTGGACCTGGTGAGCTTCCAAGGTCTCTTCTAGCCTTACAATCTATGAATCTATGATATGGTGTATCATTTTGCCACTCCCAAACACAGGAAGAAGAAGCTATTATTGGAATGGTCATCCAAAGTTGTATCCCTCATTACAGGCAGACAGGTTGTAGCCATATTGGTCTATAGGTAAAAAGAATCAGCACTTGCAGTAGAGGTGGTATCTTTTATTAGATCAAAAAGAATTATTTTTGCAAATATCTACATTTGCAAGCTTTTGGGCACAAACACTCTTCTTCAGACATAGGAGAATGCAAAGGCTGTAAAATTTCTCCTAGGTGGAAATGAAAATTCATCTCTCACAGGAGAGCGAAGGTGTTGTAAGATATCTTGGTTGACTCACCTGTGAAATATGAATCTTCATTTGCACCTAGGAGGAATTTTACAGTCTTTGCATTCTGCTATGCCTGAAGAAGGGTGTGTGCACCCAAAAGCTTGCAAATAAAGAAATTTTAGTTGGTCTAATAAAATATATCACCTCTACCATGCTGCCTGTAATGAGAAATTCAACCCCTCAACAGAGAAGGCATCTCAGAGTAATGGGTCATTGGACAGAGGAATTCCAATTACCCTGACAGGAAAAAAGATTTCTAGAGGATTCTGAGATTGTGAGCAATTAAGACAATGCTGACAGAAGTAGTAGTTGCTGGCTGGAAGGTACATGGGGGCTGTCTAGCAGTCATCATCTTTGAATCACCCCAGGATAGGGCAGAGTCCAAGTCCCTGTTGACTAAGGCTAGCAGGATCAACAGAAAGGATGATCCTTGGAAATACTGGTCCTTGGGGAAAAAAAATGATCATCATAAGCCACAGATACATGAGCATCTAGAGCAGTACTTTCTAATTTTTTTCCACAGTATAGCCCCATTTTCCTCAGCATAACCCCATTTCCTTAGGATGGCCCCTCACTCCCAACCCAGATCCCTGTTTATTGCAACCCCATCCACTGATGTTGCGATCCCATTTGAGGTCACGACCCACAGTCTGGGAACCACTGATCTAGAGGATTATTCTGAGAAGAAATACAGAGGTACTGTATAGGTACTTATGGATAGCATGTTCCTCAAATAGCAATAAACAACAAAAAACAAGTAGTGAGTACAATACAATAAGCTTAAATGTAAACTTACCAGAAGTCTATATTTCTTTTCAAGGAGTCGAAGCACCACAGTTCTGCTATAATATGCATGCTAAAAATTACAAGATAAAATTACAAACAAAAAATTAAAAGATAGAAACACCAAGCTTACACTTTTCAATACAAATCACTGAGCTTCTTTTGAAAACAAAAATCATAGTTCAGTTCTCCAATTTTATTCCAAGAACTACAGCATATAATTAAATATACAATATATTTAATTCTTACTCATGTTAATCAGTGTTGCATTCCAGTATGTTTTTCTATTTGCACTGCATTAAGCTAGCAGTAACAATGAGAGATTTACAATGAAATTACACTTGCTTTAGAATGAAAATACGCACAACATGCAGTTCCACATGTAACAAGGTATCAAATCACTAACTACTCCTAGATGACAGGCCACATTTTCAGATGTACTGTGAATTGTGAAGGGAAAAAAAAAGAACAAAACAGATCTTTCCTGTTTTTCTACCGATCAGGTAATTCCAATATATATATATATATAGAAACCTCCATCACACGTTAAAAGAAGCTATTACATAGCCTTCCATTTGTTGTTTCGTCTCCAAACATGCCTGAGACTACTGTCATATACTTTTCCCCGTCTTTTTATACTTTTCTCCCATCAGCTTTAGACATCATTTGGTAGTATTACTAAATACCTACTTTATTTTATAAGAAGCACCTTACTCTTTGACTCAAAAAATCTTTAGCAGCTGTAGACGATACTGTCTATTGTCTATTATGTTTATTATCATAATAACAATCCATAAAACATACTCTGGACCAGGGACAGGCAAAACATAGCCCGCGGGCCAGATCTGGCCAGCCAGACCATTCTACCTATCCTGCGGGGCCCCTCAAAAATTTAGAAAATTAATACATCTGCCCCTGGCTGCCTGTCAAAGTTGACAGGAGCCAGGAGCAGTAGAAACCAGGGGAAGCTGCTGGCTGGATCAAGTGGCTTTAGAAGCAAGGCCCAGCTGCCCCGTCCCTGCACCCCCAGCCAGAAGCCCTGTGCCAAACAGAGGGTTCTAACTTGAGCCCCTGGGGCTGTTCCTGCCTCCCTGCACTGGTGGAAAATTCAGATAAGGTGTGGGGAGGCATGGGAGGACTGCGGGCAAATCACCCCAATTCTCAGGGTCGGGCCAAGCCAGCTGCTGTGGTCTCAGCACTTAAGCCAGGAGCCACATGGTGCCAGAGCAGCCAATGGGCAGTGGAGAGGAGCAGCAGCAGCCGCAGGCAAGGAAATGCTGAACATGGCAGCAGGCAGGGGGGCAGTGAGTGGTTGCGTAGAGCTCAGTGACAGCGGGGTAGAAGCATGGGGTCCATGCCAGTGCACCAGGCCAAGGCCAGCAGAGGCCCAGAGCGGGTGGCAGGAACACAGGGCTGAGTTGGCAGGGGCTCCGGAGCTGGGCTAGCTCCCCCTCTCCCTGCTGATGGAGCCTGGCCTGGCTCCAGAGCCCCTGCCAGACCCTGCTCCTGCCACCCCATTCTGGGCCCTGCCAGCACTGTCCCTGGCACACTGGTGTGGCCTCATGCTCCTGCTGCACTCACTGCCACTTCTCCCTGCCTGCCGCAACCATTTACCTGCTGCCACCACTCACCTCCACCCCTCTGCTGGTGGCTCTGACACCTCGTGGCTTCTGGCTGCAGAGCCAGGCTGCGGAATGCAGCAGTAGCCATCCTGGCCTCTGCAATTCTCGGCTGGCTCTGTGCAGTGCTGGCTGGGCTGGTTCAGCTCCTGCTGCATCACTATGCAGCTGAGACGTGGTACCGGAGCAACGAGCTGTGGGGGAGGGAACAGGGAAGTGGCAGAAAGGCAGGTACCCTAGGGCCAGAAGCAGCAGAAGCGCAGAGCCCAGGCTTAGAGGAGCATTGCGGGGTGCTCTGCCTGCCACAGGGGGAATGTGGGCAAGTCTTCCTCCTCCACACATGCCACATCCCTCGCTAGCCACCCTCCCCCCACACACTCACAGCCCCCTACTAACTCCATACCCACCCGTACCATAGCCGTACACACACCCACATGCTCCCCCACCCCATATATACACGCCCCCCAAAAGCCCCCCACACACCTACACCCTCCCTCAGACACCCACAAACTCATAGCCACCCACCCACACGCCCCTACAATATACATAACTAAGATGTCATATTAAGCTATTGTGCAATCACCTCTGGGTACACTACACAAACATGTAAATCAAGACAAAAAGATGTTTCTGAAATCAAATTAATGAATGTTGTAGTAAATATTTGATTTTTAGAATATAATTTGGTATTTTTCTGGTTCCAAGATAGCAAACCGTTGCTGAAAGGGGTACTTTTGGGGAGCAAGGGAAGGGACTTCTGGTGGCAAAGGTTAGGGGCTAGGGGTGGGACTTCCAGTTCCAAGATGGTGACTAGGAGGTGGGTCACCTGTCAAGGGGCAGGTATACCCTTGCAGTCCTCAATGACTTGCCAAAACTCAGTAAGCAGCCCTCTGCCCAAAATAATTGCCCTCTCCTGCTCTGGACTAATCATCCATCTTAATCTTTATGCATTAAACCCTTTAAAATACCAAAAAGCAGATCCTTCAAATCTCCCTTACCATCCATTTTTTAAACCAAACAGCTTTGATATCAAGCATAGCCAGAAAGTATACTGGATCCAAAAGCTCTAGAGAGACAAGGCAGTTTTGCTCATGTCTTATTGACAACAGCGATAAGGTACTCTCCACTATTTCCTCCATATACCTGAAGATATGGTTAGAAAGAAAAAACAAACAAGTATTAAACTGGATTAAAAATTATACTAGTATCTTTCAGAATTAATCTTATAAAACTGGACATCTTTTTTAATTAAAATGAATATATTTACTGTAAACAAACTGAACTGCATTTAATTTGTATTTTTTTTAAGTATTTCAACCCTTGTTGCTTCTTGTGAAAAAAATATTGTGCACATTTTACATATCATCTTCTCAAAGGATACCATAACACTACAACAGTGGGAGCTTTCTTCTTGCCAGCTCATGGGAAACCTGGGATAGGGCTCTCCCTGCACTGGAAATAAGGTACAATGGGATCTAACATGCGATCCCATAATCATGCCTCCTGCCACGCACATGTGGCATGGCAGGAGGCACAACTGTGTGGATAGTGCTTTAGATCATATCACACCTTACCTGTATGCTTAGAGAGGCCCATAGTGTGCTAGCATTCTGTGCTGAAAGGGAGCAGTGGTTGTATAGTTCATGTCAACCTGTAGACTGAAAGATAGTAGGGGCAAAGGCTAAAAGAAACAGAGGACTAAAAACAAGAAGCTGAAACAACTATGGGTAATTGAGGAAAAATGGGACTTTATGATTATAAAATCATAGGGTGGCAAAACCCAAAACTGAATATATGAAAAATGCATTTAGTTTTGGTACTACTTGCATAAATGAGGTCAGCAGAAAGGGTAAATGGCACAGTAACCCTTGACTGACACAGAGAAAAGAGTAAATCTGCACCAAATGAATTGAAAAAAAACAAAGTGTCTTTCTCAGTTAAATGTATACGGAATTGCACACCTTACATCTAGAAGGGACTATTATAATAATCTAGGATGAGCCCCTGTATAACACAGACTTCAGAATTCCACAAAATAGTTTCTGCATAGAGCACACAACTATTCAATGAATAAGTCTGCTGTAGTAATCTCCATGTGATCTATCAATTTGAGTCCAGATCAAAGAGAATATACAGGGATTATGCAGGGATTAGCAAAAGATATCTATACACCAGGACTGCAGTTATTAATTCAATTTATGGGCAGCATCTCTTTTAAATTTAACTTTTTCTACAAGGCTTTTTAATTACTTTTTCAATTATTTTAATTAACAGGGGAAGTAGTGGACCACTGTTCAAGTGTTAGAGTAGTTTTGTAATCCAGCTTTCAGAACATGACATACAGATTTGAGTAAGACAAAAGATGCGAATGTGGAAATTACTGAGCGACAGCTTACCTGTGGTTTAACCCATCTGCTCTATCCTGGGGTAAGTAGAAGCTAAATCACAACAGTGCAGCAATTATTTAATTCAGGGATAACTGCCTGTAACAGGGGACCCTAACCCTGTTACCAAAAGACAGGTCGGCACCTTTAAGATCAGGACTTTCTGGGCACAGCACGCTGGTAAGGTAGTAGTTAAAAATTGAACCAGGCCAGCTGGTCAGGTGACTGGAAGCGGGCAGGCCAGGACTATAAAAACCCTGGGGTGGGCAGCAATTGGGGGCCTGGCAGCCATTGGGGGCCTGGCAGCCAAGCAAGAAGGAGTGTGTGAGAGAGCTCCACAGAGAGGCTGGGTAAGTGGTCCAGAGGCTGAAGGAACTACTGGGGAACCTGGAGAAGTAGCTGCAACCCCAGAGGAAGGACACTAGCTGATGGTGGGGAGCAGAAGCATGACCCCTGAGTAAATGTAAGCTGGCGTGCTGCCTTCTTTGATCATATTTTCTGGTGGTAGTCATAGACTGTGGACAGACTGTTTATGGGTATTTTTTGAACAACAATGGCAGTCTCAGCAAGGCTAGTGGAGAAGGAGAAGGCCTCATTTGGACCCCACTACACCGTGGGGACCTGGTGCCCACGTGAGCACAGGATCTGGGGTGTACTGACACCAGTGCCAGAGAAGGCACAGTATTTGGGGTACATAGGCCCCGACACCAGTGTGGGTGCAGGATTTTTGGGGGTACAGACCCCAGCGCCAGAGAGTACAATCCTAAAAGGTCAGGGTGGTCTGGTGCCCCTGAGGTACAGCTTTGTTTTTGGTTTTTTTGTGGACTGGGATAGCATAGGTTGGGGCTGTTCCCTGGCCTTGAACTTGCAACCCCTTGACTGTGGGACAAGTAGCCAGGCCTCTGAGCCAGGGAGGCTGGCTCCAGACTGGAGCAGAAAGGAGGGCCACAAGCCTCAAGACAAGGAAAAGGGCTAGAGCCTCAGAGTCAAACCCTGTTAGGTGCATTTAGACAGGGAGGCCTAGCTAGAGAAAGGCAAGGGTCAAGGCCCATGGAGGTGGAAGACCCCAACATACAAAATATAATAGTCTCCTGCTTACAAAAACATCAGTATAACAATTTTCCATCAAGACATGGCAGAAAAGTAGAGAGCGGGACACAAGAAACCTTAAAGGGGACTCCAAGGGCACCCCATGTAGGGCACAGATAACAGGGAAGATGGTGCTGGGGAAGGCAACCTGTTATACTGCCCCAGTTTATCTTCAAATTACTTCAAGGCAGAGCAAATGAACTAACATACATCAAGCTCCCTTTCACTTTTAACACAGTATAATTTGTCTGCCCATTCCCTCAGCCACTCCCTGACAAACACAATTGTATACACTTTACTAGTATTTTGATAAGTGCTATGCCTTTAATGATAACATTAAAAAATCATCTTAGAAAAAACTGGTCCATTATACAAGGTAACATACTTTTCTGGATGGCGTATCCAAAAAGATGGAGCCTCTCTCTGGTATTCATTTAAAAGACGCACCTGTGAACATAAGAGTTACAATAAAAAAAGGTAAATAATACATATTTCAATAGCAACTATAAAGGCTATAAAAACTAAAATAAAACAGAAAGCTAATGTGTACCTTTTTAAGTAAACAAATTGTGTCTGGATTAGTTACATCTATACCAGCTGAAATAGTATGAATATGATTTTCTCTAGAAAGGAAGTACAACTCTAAGTGTTTTGCTGAAAGAAAAAAAAGAAAATTTCCACAATATTACTATTAGCCAGTTAAGAATCCTGTTTTGTTTTGTTTTTAAGATAAATTTAAATTTTAATTATTACCTGACTGCTAACAAGTTAATGAAACAAACAAAAAAAAAACCCTCTTAATATGTACTTACCTAAACTTGTGTAGACTTCCCTTGTCATACTAAGTGGACAAGATGAAAAGCCCTTCACATAGAATCTCAAAATTTTGTCCTAGGATAAACCAATAAAAGAAATAATTTTAGTGTTTTACACTGAAATGTTTTCTTATATAGTACAAAATATGATGTAACAGTTAAACTTTAATACGTGTTTAATTAATAATCCCTATACCAAAGAAGGGGAATCTACACCAATGTACCAACTACCACATTAGTCTCATTGGTCATCCAAGTAAGGTGCTTCTTAGAATAATACTAACCAGGTTCAAGCTGCAAATTGAGATTGTGTTAGCAGAGAATAAACTGGATTTAGATCTGGAAGAAGAACCAGAGAACAGATATTCAAATTCAGAATCAGGTGAGAAAAGTACCATGACCACCAAAAAGAACTCCATCATAATTTCATAGACTTTAAAATAAAGTTTTTGACAGGATGTAGTGAAAAGCACTTTAGCTGACCATGAAGAAGCATAACATCAGTCCCACACTGATAAGTCTTATAGAAGAACTCTACAACAACACAAATAGTAGAGTCCTGCTTTACAACAACGCTGTGCAGTGGTTTACAACATCAGTAGGAGTACACCAAGGACATCATATCACATCATGTTTACTTAATTTATATCTCGAACAAATCATGTCAGATGCTTAGAGAACTTCACTGGAAGTATCAGTTTGGATGACGAGAAATTAACAACCTTTGTTTTGCTGATGGCATTAATCAAGTAGCTGGAACTACAGAAGAGCGTAAGAAAATAACAGAAAGGCTGCATAAAATTACAGAGAGACATGGAATGGAAATTGGTGTGGAGAAGAGCAAAATAAGGATAACATCAGCCAGTAGCAATGAAGATGCATCAGTAAAAATTGGTAATGAGAAGCTAGAAAAAATAACATACTTTAAATGCCTTCAAGCAAGCATCACAGAAGATGCTACATAAGAAAAAGAAGTAAAAATAAGACTAGCCATCCCCATTGGACAACTAGCAAAACTGAAGAAAATCTGGACAAGCAGCAACATAACAATGAAAACAAGTTTCCACCTACTCTGAAGCTATTCTGGAAGATCCCCAGAAACCCCAGATCCTCCTCCCCCTCCCCCCTCAACATGAAGTCATTTAATTAACAGGGGTTCACCAATACAGATTTTTTGGGCCAATACCGATGGCCGATTTTTAACGAGCCATATCGGCCATTACTGATTCAATTACTGATATGCAGCCTGGGAGCTTGGAGAGCAGTGTCCAGCTGGTAAGTCTGTTGTGGAGCAAGAGGGGAGGGAAGGGGTGTTGGGGGAGGCACTGCACAGCCAGGGGCAGGGGATGGAGATGTAAACAGGTTGTACTGTTCCCAGTCATAATCTCAATCTCCCAGATAGCTTTCAATAGTCACTGGGAGATAGATGCTAATTCCAGTAGACTTCCAGCCAATCCGGAAGGGTTAGCAACCCTACCTACTACAGAGGTGTGCAAAATACAGCCCATGGGCAGAATCTGGCCTACCAAATACTTTCATCCAGCCCATGATGCCCCTCAATGAATTGCTCCTCACCCAGTCCTTCTGCCCACGAGGGTGGGAGCAAGGCACATACCCTATTGTGCCTCACTCCCACCCTGTAGGCAGAAGGACACTGCAGGGCGAGCCTTCATCTTCTAGGCAAGGCTGCTAGGTCCTAGGAGACCTGCTCTGCTGCCATGGTCTCCTACTGGCTCTGAGCAGCAGGTAGGAAAGCAGTAGGGGCAGGTCTGAAGCTGGACTGGAGCACAGAGCATGGCCCTGGGGCTGGCAGCAGCGTAGAGCTCAGGGTTGTGTGTGTGGGGGGGGGGACCCACCCCTGGCAGGCAGTGGCAGCAGCAGAAAGTGGGGTGCCCACACTCCACCATACAGATGCACACACACATCCACACCCCACCATACACCCCCCCAACAATATACATGACTAAGCATATAAATGAGCTATTATGCAATCACTTCTATCATAATAAAATTAAGATACGTTATGGTAGGTATTCAAGTGACGAAGTTGGCAAATATGAACCCTCACTCAATTATAAGAAGAAAGATGCAATGATTTGGACATTTAACAAGAAGGCCTGGCACCCTTACCAATAGCATCCTGCAGGTTGCTGTGGAAGGATGAAGAAGAGGAAGACCTAGGACAATCTGGACCACCAACATCAAAGACTAGACGGGATTAAAACTGACTGATTCTACATGGATTGCAAAAGACCGGGAAGAACGGAGGAGAGTTACTGCTACAACAAAGGTGGCCCAAAAGTCAGTGCAGCCTCAGGACTGACTTGACTAAAAATTATTCCATGTTATATTTAGCATTGCATTTTATTTATATTACCTAATAAATGTGCCCTGTATTTTACAAGAATACAAAATAGATTTGTGGCCCTAAAAACTTAGAACCTAAAACCAGGCAGAGACACTATACTTTTACTGGTATAAGTGATCAGAAACTGGGCTATAGCTGTAACAGAACAGATGTTTAGCACACATAGACTGCTTTAAAAATGGTGGAACTTGGTCTAAGATTTATCCTGCTCCCCAACCCCCCAAAAAGGCAAATGTGCATTCTGTTCGTTACCAATCTAAACTATGACGCTTACAGAAAACCACGCAACTTAGACTGATTTTGCCTCAGAGTTTCTGAATGTCTGTACCTAGCCTAAAAGGAATAGTGTCCCTGTTTTGCAATTCACTTCACCAAACCACAGCCCCACTGATCTATGCAAATGCAGGATCTACATTAACACATTTTTAATACTGGCTTCTGATTATTTGATATAAGTAAAATGCAAACTCCTCCCCAAATACCACCACCAAATAGGCACAAGAGGATAAATAAATTATATCATTGGAAGCAGCTATAACTCCTTTGGTTTTTGCAAATTAGAGGGACACTGTATGAAAAAAAACTGCATTTATACAGTTGTTTTCCCCTCAGGAAAGTGCCCCATAGATAAAGCCAAAACAAACAAAAACAGACTGGGTTTTTTTAATCCACTGCATATGCATCACAATTATGCATCAAAACTCACACTTCAAAGAGTTTTGTAACTCATCCAAAGTTTAAGGGAAATTACTATAGCAGTTCGCATCAAGTAAATACTAGAAGTAAAATATATAGAAAGATTTAACAGTTGCAAAAGTCCATATGCATGCATGCATGCAGAGAGCAATAATTATTTCCTTTGGAACTCTGGGAGATAGTTTAAAAAAAAAAAGAACATGGGGGGGGTTGCTTTAAAAATAACTATTTTGTTTAATTTCAATGACTAACAATTTGGAGAGGGGAAGTCTTTGTTAAAGATGCATTCATGCCCCCCCTTTAGTGTGTACTTTCTTACATTTGGAGAATTTTCTAGGAAAACGGGCGGGGGGGGAAGAAATAAGTTTAAAGTAAGAACAAGCAGGAAAAAAAGTTTAAAAAGTAAAAATAAATTTGTATTCCTTATACAAAAAAGGAAGAAAATGAAAAAAGTTAACTGGGATTAAAACAGCCTTCTCAATTATGTTCCACACCACTGTGGGCATGTCTACACAAGACAATGAGCAGTAGACTAACTGTACTGCACATTAGCACGTCATGACAAATGCTGTGCTAATGCACAGCAGAATTAAATCTATTGCGCATTAAACATTATGAAAATACCATGTGCCAGCACCACTGCACAGTAGTGCCAACCAGGGTGGATAAAAATCAGCTATTTTCTTAATTTAAAAAAAAGGATTATTTTTACTTAAATCAGATTTTTTAAATTTAATCATACTTTTGATTTTTCTGTTAAGATGCTTTTAAAAATAAAGCTATATAAAAGATAATTTTAATTTAAGATAAATTAAAGCTCAAACATATCACAGAATTGGGATTATTCTAATTTTATGCTATTTGAGACCATATATTCATGTAACCTTTTTAGAAAAGTGTTATAAATAGGTCACAACAGGCCATGGACTATATTAGGGGCCCAATCTTATGGGGTCCCCAGAGGCTCCTCTATAGATTAAAAATTAAAGAAAACCATACTACCCAATGGAACTTGGTTCTCACTCAGTCTAGAAGATCCCATTAAGCATCTCTGTGATGCTTAGTTTCAGTTCTCAAACTGTGGATTTGTGTCTCAAGATAACATCCTTGTTAACAGCAGTATATGGAGATAAGAGATAACAGACCTGATTACCTACCCATCAGCCCTACGGTCTACACAGAATCAAGACCTTGTCTTTCTCTAAAAAGTGCAAAGTTTCAAGGTAAATGAACAGAGGCTTGTTGGGGGTGGAGTAGATCTGGGCAAAGAAGAGGAGTCTGAAGATGAATACAAGGAGGGAGAGGCAGTAGGAACATTTGCATTTTGAGCAAAATAGCTTCTCCATTGATTTGAAATCTAGTGAGGGGATGGGATGGTAGAAGGGAAAATCATGGCAGGAGGCTCGCCAGGCCATAAGAGAGACCCTGTTTGGAAATATTTTAATTAAGTTCCTCTACCTGTGGGTAAGACAGGCATGTGTGCAAAATGCAAACAGTGCAACAAAGAAATGCAAGGACTGGCTCTCTGAATGACACAACATCATGAGAAGTGCTCCTTCTCAGGAGGATGCTGCTTTGAAGATGATGAATGGAACATCTGAACATGCAGCCAGTGAACTGGGGCAGCAAACAGAGCAAACAGTTTGCAGGCAGTTCGCTGGTCAGTTCGCTCCCCACCCCCCGCCCCGCATCCTTTGACGGGACAGCGTTTCAGCTTGGTGTGAGGAAGCAGGGGAAGAGGAACCCTTTGGGCACAAGAAGCAGTAAACAGGCAAGCTTTCAGGCGAGTTCTCTAGAGAAGGTGTGCTTGGAAGAAGGGCAGTAAGAGAGAAGGGGCAGACTGAGAGATACAGGGAAATGGCTGGAAGACATTGCAATGCCAGAGCCACTGCCTCTGCTTACACTTGTGAGGTCTGTCCAGGCCGGACCACTCACCATTGAGGCTTCCACCCAGGTCCAGGTTTGGCACTGTGGGGACTGCGGCTTGCAGGTTCCTTCCAGTGACAGCCAGGTCAGGGGGTGCCGGAGGTGTGAGTGGTGTCTCCTGATACTGTCTCACAGGGAACAGGCAAGAGAACTACAGGAGGAGGTGGTGAGGCTCTGAAGCATCCTCTGCCATGACGAATTCATCAATTCGATGTTGGAAGAGACCTCCAGGACTGGGGAGGAAGAATTGCCAGAAGCAGCACTAGAGAAGGGATAGGACATGGACTCCCAGGAAGGTGGAAGCTGGAAACTTAAGACCTTTGGCAGCCAGGAGAAATTTTCATCTCTACCTGCAGCATTTCATCTGGAAAATAGATACGGCGCTTTAGCAAGAGACTGAGGAACACATTCCATTGGTGGATGCAGGGCAGGCCAGCCCTCCCCAAGGTGGGAAGGATCCACACGACCGTCATCAAAAAGAAGCAATGGGTGGTGGTGGTTGGAGACTCCTTTCTGTTCAGGACAGAAGGATCCACCTGCTGACCTGACCTGTTGTCTCAAAAAATCTGCTGCTTGCCCAGAGCTTGGATCCAAGATGTCATGGAGGGATTACCAAGACTCATCCAGCCCTCTGACTACTATCCCATGCTGCTCATCCATGTGGGCACCAATGATACTGATAGGGGAGACCCTGAGCAGATCAAAAGTGACTACAGGGCTCTGGGTGCAAGGAAGAGGATGCAAACTTGGGCAGTGTTCTCTTCTATCCTTCTGGTCAAAGGAAAGGGCCTGGGCAGGAGCAGGTGCACCCTGCAGACCAATGCCTGGATGTTCAGGTAGTGTCGCCAGCACAGCTTTGGCTTCTTTGACCACAGGATGATGTTCCAAGAAGGATTGCTGGACAGAGATGTGATCCACCTGATGAAGAGATGGAAGAGCATCTTCACAGACAGGCTTGCTAACATAGTGAGGAAGGCTTTAAAACTAGGTTTGCCAGGGGGATGGAGACCAAAGCCCTGAGCTAAGTGGGAAAGTGGGGGACCTGGAGGAAGAGCAAGCAGGAGGGGACAACAAGGGAAGTGCTCTCATTCTTCCAGAGAAATCAGGGCACTCAGCTAGTTACTACAAGGTGCCTGTACACAAACGCATGGAACCTGAGAAACAAGCAGGAAGAATTGGAAGTCCTTATACAGTCACAGAACTATGACAGGACTGGAATAAGAGAGACTTGGTAGGATAGCTCGCATGACTGGAGCACTGTTGTTGATGGGTACAAATTGTTCAGGAAGAATAAGGGAGAAGAGGCGGAGGAGTTGCACTTTATGTAAAAGAGCCATATGATTGCTCAGAGCTCCAGTATGAAACTAAAAATAGGCCTATCAGAAATAAAGGAGCTGATCCTCAAGGAATCCATTTATAAGCACTTGGAGAAGAAGGTGATTAGGAACAATCAGGATTCACCATGGGCAAGTCATGCCTGACCAACCTGATTGCTTTCTATAATGAGATGACTGGCTCTGTGGATGCGATGTACCTTGATTTTAGTAAGGCTTTTGATATGGTCTCCCACAACATTCTTACAGGCAAGCTAAGAAAGTACAGAATGGATCAGTGGACTGTAAGGTGGACAGAAGACTAGCTGGAGTGTTGGGCTCAGAAGGTAGTAATCAGTGGCTCAATGTCTAGATGGCAGCCAGTATCAAGTAGAGTGCCTCAGGGGTCAGTCCTGGGTCTGGTTTTGTTCAATATCTTCATCAACAACCTGGAAGATGGCAGAGTGCACCCTCAGCAACTCTGAGGATGAAACGAAGCTGAAGGGAGTGGTAGATACGCTGGACAGTAGGGCTACAATTCAGAGTGACCTAGACAAATTGGAGGATTAACCTCATGAGATTCATTTTGGTCCAAACAAGGACAAGTGCAAAGTGCTGTAATTAAGACAGAAGAATCCTATACACTGGTACTGGCTGGGAGCTGACTGACTGGGCAGCAGCTCTGCAGAAAAGGACCTGGGGTTACAGTGGACAATAAGCTGAATATGAGCTAACGGTGCACCCTTGCTGCAAAGAAGGCTAATGGCATATTGGGCTGCATTGGTATGAGTGTTGCCAGCAGATCAAGGGAAGTGATTCTTCCCCTCTATACAGCACTGGTGAGGCCACATCTGGAGTACTATGTTCATTTTTGGGAACCCTACTACAGAAAGGATGTGGATGAATTGGAGAGAGTCCAGCGGAGGGCAACAAAAATGGTGAAAGGGTTGGAGGACATGACTTATGAGAAAAGGCTGAACTGGAAGGGGAACTGGACTTCTTTGGTCTGCCAAAGAGAAGACTGAGAGGGGAGTTAATAGCAACTTTAAACTACCTGAAGAGGGGTTCCAAAGAGGATGGAGCTAAACTGTTCTCAGTGGTGACAGATGACAGAACAAGGAGCAATGGTCTCAAGTTACAGCAAGGGAAGCTTAGGCTAGATATCAGATTTTCTCACTAGGAGGGTAATAAAGCATTGGAACAGGTTACCCAGAGAGGTGGTGGAATTTCCATCCTTGGAGGTTTTTAAGATCCAGCTAGACAAAGCTTTGATGACCTCCTGAGTTTCCTTCCAACCTCAATGTTCTATGATTCTATGCAGGCTCTCCAGGTTAGTAAACTTTCTTGTGTCACACTTCTTTCTTAAGCACTGCCTGTCTTCCCTGGTTATATATTTTGGGTCAAGTTCTGGACTACCTGAATTCTCATAAAAATGTTTGAGCAAAAATATAGTTGTTACTTTATGATACTATCACATTTGTAATGCCGGTGTGATATAAAATAATGGCTGACATAGGCAGATCTTCCTTAAACAGTTTTATTTCTAAAGTAGCACTGAGTGCAATGAGTAATACTAAATGAGCAGTACTGTAATGACTGCGTTGACTTCTTTTGTTTAGGAGAATCCTTCTTCAACACCATGACTGTCTACAGAGCTATCTGCTAATTATACCAGTGTTCCAGTCAAATTTGTCACATAGTATATCATCTGTAGCAAAAAGAACAAAAAAAAAAATCCATCATTCAGAAACAACCATAGATAAATCTGTAATAAGAACCAAAAGATTACAGCAAGAACTAATTGATGAAAACAGTGCTTGGTTTATGCAACATACTCTCCTTTCTATATGGTTGAGAACACATACTTCATTGACATGGTTCAGTCATTACAACCAAGATTCAATCCACCCAACAGATATACCAGGCACATCGCTGGATGAAGTGTATGAGAAAGAAATTCAACAGTGTGCAAAAAGTCTAAAGGGGAACATTGTTAACCTGAGTCTTGATGGGTGGAGTACAATGTTCGCAATGATCCAGTTATATGTGCTTGTATGACAACGGAAGAAGTTCTGTTCTACCTTACAGAAAAAATCAATACATCAGAAAATGCACACATGGCAGAATACTTACAAGAAGTAGCAGTAAAAGCTATTACAAACTAAAAAAAAAAATATTCAAATGTCTAGTCCACAGCTTTGCCACAGACAATGCTGCAAATGCTATCAAAGATGAGAGCAAAGCTAAAAGAAAGTGAAGGAAGCCCCAAGCTAATAACATATGGCTGCAGCACTCATTTGATACATCTCTTAACCAAAGACCTCATGGCTCCAGAAATAAAGGCTGATGAAATTGAAAAATACTTCCCTAACACTTTGCTGCAGCTGCTCTGAAGAAAGCAGAAGGAACAAAACTAACTCCCACAAGACGTGCAATGGAACTCAGTAGTGGACTGTTTCAGTGATATATTGAGAACTGGCCTAATCTGATAACAACTTGTGAACAAAACTGTGGCAAAACAGATGGAACTGTCATAGCCAAAGTTCTCAACATTGTTCTACATTTCTCTAGCCCAAATGCTTCTGAAGCGTATTTCTGTAGTCTTGAACAGAGTGCAGGGAAATCACTTTTTTATTGCTGACTGTTGAAATTTAGAAGGAACTGAGCGAGATCTTGAAAGGAGAAATAAGCAATGACAGAGTTAAATTAAAGGCATTAAAAAAAAACAGTTCAACCGCTATCTCCAGCTCATTTTCTTGCCAATACTTCCAATACTTGGTACCAGGGTCAATCCTTAACTGCTGAAGAAGAGGAGTTGACTATGACATGGGCATCCAGCAAGCATCTCTCTATAATAATAACTATAATAAATGTTAGGGCTAAGGGTGAACCATTCAGAGAAATATATGTTTGCTGATGAAGTTTTAAAGGAAGTCACACCAGTGAACTGGTAGAAGTCACTTAAGCATCTGGATCCATCAGAGACTACTGAAGTGATAATCCAGCTTTTAACAGCAGTAGCTTCTTCTGCAGGTATAGAAAGAAGATTTTTTTTTTCCTTTGGACTAATTCATTCTAAATTGAGAAATCACTTGGGAGCTGAAAAAAGCAAGGAAGCTTGTCTTCCTTTTCCAGTCTATGAATAAACAGGAAGAGGAAGGTAAAGACTGAGTTTTCTGCATAACCCAGTATTTTAAATTTCTCATGTTGACCTGGCTGAAATAATCTTTAAACAATAAAGATAAAATAAAACCACATTTCTCATTTATAACTAAAATAGTTAAAAATTTTAAAAAATATATATGCTTGTTTTGTTAAAATAATTATACATGTTTCTTAAAGAAAAAGTATCCAAAATACATAAGCTTGATGTTTTAGTTAAATAAAACCATTTAAATGTCTGTTGTTTTTGGTGATGGTTATTGTCATACTCCTAATACAGCATGGCAAAAATATCCATGATTAATCTAGTGAATTGGAGATAGTTCACCTCCCAATGACTTCACAAGTATCTGCTTCAATTAGCTTTGGTAAATAAAATAACCAAATCATAATTCAGTTTCCTGCTGTAGCTACAAAATTAACCTGAAAAAATATGAAAATAAATCACTGCTTTAAAATATATAGTGTGTATCCTCTAAAAATGAAACATACATCTATCTCCGAGTTGTCAATAATGTGTGTTAAGGTTATATCACACAACAAAAACACACTTTTTGTAGTAAACAGTAATTATATTGAGGCTTCCTGACCAGTAATTTAAATAGATTCAAGTCAAATCCACCCTAGCACCAGCTACTGCACATTTAGGCAGTACCTCATATTAGAGGTACTAAACTTAATGCACAGTAACAATGGTACATTAATGCACATGCAGTCACACCCTGCAATACCCAAAGTCAGCTGAGAGCAACCACATGCAAATACCATGTGTCCACTAAGTTTGTTTGGGAAAATACATAGAAGGTCACTGTTGGTAGTCACACCTCAGCTCTAGAACTCTTTCTCCCCTAAGGCTTGTCAGAGTCCAAGCCTGTACAACTTCAGGAAACATATAACTTTTTTTATTTGGGCAGGTGGAGTTAAGTTTTAGAATACTACTTGTTCCAAATTTGTTGTTTATTACATACTATTATATTTTATCTGTTTTTATCATTTATTTTGTTTTTTTAATAGTAAACTGCCTGAGCCTGTTCTGGGTAGGCAGCATATAAATCTATTATATAAATAAAATTGTGTGCCTGTTATATTCAAATTAAACACTACAGGAAAAAACCATACATCATTTTACTTCAAAATAAATCTACCTGACAAAACAGTTAATACAGTTCTGGAGACCAGTGGACTATCAGATTATATGTATATCTGTTTATTCTTGTGAATTATTTAGAGTGGCTAAGTATCTGGTTGCTAAATATACAACACTTGCTTACACTGAACGTGGAATCAGGATCCGATAGAGACATTGTTAGATGTTTCCGTAAATTAGGCCAACTCTCAGAATTTAGTATATCAGATGGAGGGGCAGAGCACAATGTCTGCAATGCTTCCTGACGCACCTGAAACAGTAAAGAAACAAACATCAAAATCCCTTCAACTACACCTTTAAAATAAAATACACACACACACCTGGGCTAGGAGAAAGATAAAACAGGAATTCCACAAATCAACTCTGCTTTTACATTAAGGTGATTTGAATCATTACCAATGAAGATAACACAAAAGTAGACATGCTGAAAAATGTCAAACCAATTAAAATTGAAATACCTGCTCTGAATTATATTGAATTCCAGTTTCTATTTTGATCTCCCAACTAAATATTTAGTTACCAAATACAGGATATTTATACTAGATAAAAATGAAACTGCTTTACTCTATTATTCAAATGATACCATCTGGGCTATGAGTAGAGCCAAAGCCCCCCCTCCTTTTCCACCCTCCCCCCCAAAAAAACCCACCAAAATAATGAAAACCAACATGCAGTGAATAGTACAAAACAGTTTGCTGTCAGACACCTTTTAAAGTTTTATTGCTACACTTCCATGTGCTTTATAGCCATAATATCCTCCGAAACCTATTTCAAATAATAACGTTATTGTAGGTAGTGTCTTTTTGTAGACATCTACTCTGGACACTTGCTTCATCTTACAAACTAAAGAAAGTTTACAGCAAAATGTATGTTGCTATTAATATTGCTAAAATATTGAAAGGAGATTATTTAGCAGCAAACAGACAACATGGAAATACTGAGAATGAAAACTTGCTCCAGCCCCATTTTACCATTCATTACAATGAAGACAGTATATATTGATAAACATTATGGGCTAAATCTTATACTCTCAAATATGGTATGCCATACATTTTCATTTATATTAATTACATCTTACTTCTTTATTTCTCACCTCAATAGGCTGAGCAGGGTCAAGCCTTTCTACAAGTAGCTGTAACTGCTCTTGATTCATGAAAGTATAGCTCTGTAAAACAGATTGTACAATGTTCATCAGTAAATCCTATTCATATGCACAAATAAAAGTTAAAACTAGCAATCTTTTGAATATCAAATTTACTTTCAAATAATTAGAACATTAACATTTATTCTAATCCAATATTTAAAATTGAAAATTTAAATAACAAAGACTCAAACAACTTTTCCTCTGGCAAGAAGATTGGATCATCTTTATTCTGCTCACGTATTATGCATCTTTATTCTGCTTATGTAAATAGTTCATTATATCAGTACACAATACTAGATAGTGTCATGTTTAGCAATTAAAACAACACTACTATTTTTCTGGAAAAAACTTGTACAGGGCTTCAAATGTTTTTATTTAAATATTTTATTTTTCTCTAATGTTACTTAAACATGCACTGTTCCTTGTATATATTCCATTCATGTACATAAAAGAATGGCATATGTACAGCAGTATTTTTCATGATTAAGGAAACAGACCAGCTGAATTATCCATATAGTGCAACATAATACGTCTACAAAATCAAAGCTCTCTTTTTCTCGAAGTGTTAAGGACCTCCTTTCCTGCTGTTCATCTGAGAAGAAACTCCAAACTTAAAAAGAACTGCTTTAAGATTGAGAATCTGGGAGACTATCCAGCCTAAAGGATCTTTTGAAACAATTAAAAATGGAATACTTACAAGCAATTAAAAATATAATGAAATACCAACTGAGCAGTTCTTGTTTCACTGCCCACTAAAATAAGAATCAGACTTTTTTAAAGGTGTAAGTTTAATATTAATGTCCCAAAGATAGCACAGAACTCATCATACCTGATTAAATGAAGAGTCACTATCAGAGCAGTTGTCTGTATAATAACCAGTAGGTTGCTCTTTCTTGGTTTTGCTATGCATCTCCTTATTTCGCATCTGATCTTCTTCAAATTTGTTAATCAGAGATTCCACCACTACCATCATAACATTCTTCAAAGAATGTATCATTTCTCTGTACCTTCAAAGTCAAGGCAATGTTAAGATAAACAGTATAAAAATCACTAACTGAATTATAAATAATTGAATAAGCCAAGCTATTACCTATACATTTCACTGAATTTACTGAGCAAACAGAAAAGCCTGTGCAATAAATACAAAATACTATATCACAAGTAGAATGAGTATGCAAACTTAAAAAAATACAGAGAAGAGCACACACCAACTGCTGTAACTTCCTCAGCCTGACGAAGGGTTTTTGAACCCAAAAGCTTGCTTAATTCCCCCCCTCAAGAAAAATAAGCATACCAGAGAATAAAACAAGAAACAAAATAATTCAGGTGGTGGCAGCAGCTAAGAGTGCAAATTATTCTGTCTCTTGTTTTATTCTCTTATATGCTCCCTTATTTTATAAGTTATTTTGTTCTCTTTATCCAAGCTACCCTGAGTCTCTGATTAGGAGGGCAATATACAAATCTGACAAGTAAAATAAATAATAATATATACATAAATTCAGAAACTGAAATGTGATTCGAAATCCATAGTCCAAGATCCTGACAGAAAATGTTAAAGTTACAAAATGAAGTGTTTCTGAGATTATAATTTTTATTACAAATTCTTTTCTTCATGCTTTTTTTGTGAAAATAGATATAGTTCTATAAAAACTGGCCTTGAAACATGTTTTTTCAAGTAAAAAAAAAGTTTTGATGATAAATTCATGGTTGGCTCTAATAAAGACCACAGATCCAAAGTATACTTCATATCAGGGCTGTCCAACCTATAAGCTGCTGTGGCTGCATGCTGCATTTGCCACAGGGCCACACTAGCTTGAGCCATGGTCCCTGGTGCTCCCCTTCTTCAGTGTCCACCCACCCCATCTGACTCCGCAGTGACCTCCCTGCCATACTGTAATACACATAGTGCTGGGAGCAGCCTGGGTTCCGTCACTGGCAGCAGCTACCCAGAGCCGGGGCTGGCCATGGCATTCTGAGCAAAATGGCCTCACGTGCCATGCTTGGCATGCATGCCGGGGGTTGCTAACCCCTGTTATATAATATCAAAATACATTTTGAATATATAATGAGATACTAGTGTAATGCTTCCAAGGGAATTTAAGTTTTAAGTTTAAATTCAATTATTTATACACTATAAGTTTTTAGTGAAACTAAAGTGTTAGGCTGAACAAGAAGCCTAGGCCTAAAACTGTAGAAACAAGAGTGTTATGGTTTTAAGAATTAATTTTTGGACTAGGGACAGACATTCAAGAAGCCAGAGCCTGAATTAATTCAACTGCTGTGGGTTAGTCTAACCTAGCTAGGCTGAACCAGTTTGTAACAGGACAAACATTCTCTCTGGACTGAGGAACTGTGACCACGTCTGCAGCTACTCAGACCAGGAGCCGGGGGGACATTAAAGCACGCCCTCGGCTGCTCTTGTATGCTTGTGCTGGAGGGAGCATGGCCAGTCCGGGCTGAACTGATCAGAGAGGGGTTTAATTCCTCCCCTCGCTGCTGCATCATCAGGGCCAGAGATGGGCCAGCATGGCCCCCAAGGCAGCGGTGGGGCAGGGAGGAGGGTTAGTCTCCCCTCTACCCGCACTGGCAGCCAGGTCTGCCCACCATTGCTGCCACGCTCACTCCCTGTGTCAAATAAGCCCCCTGCTGTCCCCTTACCCTACACTGGAGGAAGGGGAAATAATCCCCATCCCTCCCCCTTCCCCCCCCCCCCCACAGGGGCCCTGCCTGATGGCTTCTGGCCACACCTCTGCTGCAGTGAGAGGGGACAGGGCCTTTGATGGGCGCAGGAGCCCCTGTCATAATGTCAGGGAGCACGAGCCTTTCCCAGCAGAGGCACTGCACTGAGGGGCTGGCAGAGCTGTGGTGGGTGGTGCATAGCAGCACCAGGGTTCGGAGAGGGCCAGAGCCCTCCCAGCCCCACAAGCATTGCCACGCTCTGCAGCAGCTTCCTTCAACCGCAGCACAGCTCCCTGCCAGGAAGGGGCTTGCACTTGAGGAAAGCATGACAGGGGCTGCTGTCTGTCAGAGTTGCTCTCCTCTTGCTGTTCCACGGGCTGGGTGGGGGCAGGGGCGGGGCCAAACACTGCTTGGAGAGTCTCTGGGGGAGGTCGTGGGTGCAGAGTGGTGTTATTCCACACTCTGCCCATGGGGCACCACAGCTGGGTCTGCCTGGCCCGGTCTGCAGCTGCCGCTCGATCTGCACTTGGGGCCAGGCCTTACCCGGTAGCCCTGGTAGGAGGGGGCTTGTTCCATCAGATACTGCCCTGAGCGCAGACTAAGTGCCAGCTGTGGCCAGGCCGGGCAGACCTGGCTCTGGTGCCCCGGGGCAGAGCAGGAAATAACCCCGCTCCCTGCCCCACCCCAGAGGTCCCGCAGGCGGCGCCTGGGCCCAACCCCGCCCGGGCACTGGAGTTGCGAGGAGGGAGCGACCGTGATAGGCAGCAGCCATCATAGTTCCCCCAAGCGTGAGCCCATTCCCAGCAGGGAGTCGTGCTGCGGTCAAAGGAAGCTACTGCAGAGCGCAGCAGCGCTGGGAGGGTCTGGCCCACTCCAGACCCTGGTGCTGCCGCGCACAGCCTGCCACAGCTCTGCGATCTCTGCAGCACAGTGCCCCCGCCGCGAAGGGACTCACACTCTCTGACATTATGACAGGGGCTGCTGCCCCCATCAAAGGCCCTGCCCCCTCCCGCTGCAGTGGTGAGGCAGCACAGCCAGGCGCCAGCAGGCAGGATCCTTTGGTGGGGGGGTGGTGGGGGCAAGGACAGAAGTTATTCCCCCTCCCTCCAGCATCCAGTGGAGGGGACAGCAGGGGACTTATTCTGCTGCAGGGAGTGAGTGTAGAGGCAACAGTGGGCAGGCTCAGCTCCAATGGGGGTAAAGGGAAGACTAATCCTCCTCCTTGACTTCCTCTGCCTCAGGGACCATGGTGTTCAGCTGCTGCACCAGTGAGGGGGGAGCACCTGGCAGACCCAGCTCAGGTCCCTATGGGTGGCACAGGGGAACGGGTGCAGGAAATTAAATCCCTCTTTGGCCAGACCCCCAACCCTGCCTGTCCCTGCTTCAGCTGGGGAGCAGAGGGGCAGAGCCAGGAGCAGAGAGTTCAGCCCAGAGAGCATGCCAAGATGCTGGGGGACTCTGGTTTAAGTTAAATAAGGAAGGGGTCTGGGACAGACATTGCATAATTGATTTGGCTCAAACCAGTTTGTCTGATACTACATTCAACCAGGTTTATCTCAAACTGGTTTCGGCCATTTTGAAACTGGTTTATGTGCACTGAATGTCTATTCTGTTACAGATTTAAAAGACCTACTGATCACTTAAACCAGTTTGTGTGTAATATCTGTCCCTAGCTTTTGGTGTCCTTGATAAAAACAAAGGCAAAAACAAACATAGACAAGGGCACTTTACATATAAAATTGCTCCCCCCACCTTTTTATGATTGACAGATTTAATATAGTAGGCCACATAGCATACAGGGATAGACTAATATAAAAATGTATTTTTTTTGTAGAGGGGTCTCCAACTAGAGGTCTATGTTGTCATGCTATCTGATTTCACTCCTACTAGCTCACTGCTTGAACTACCCTAATGAACTATATTAGGTTGATTCATTACTCTATTCTTTTTTTTTTTTTTTATGTAACAGTGAAATGCAAATTAGCATGAGTTCTTTAGTAAAGAGTTTCTGAGAAGTCAATTTCTGGGTGATGGGAAAGGTTTGTTTTTAGTTCTATTGCTCTAAGTTATTCTGGGTCTAAAAGACAATTTTCACAAGCCAATTCTAGCTGAACAAGGTATGACAGCAATAATGCAATGTTAAATTAAAATAAAAATAATAAAATAATTAGATTAACTGCACTGCTAGTATTATTGATATATAATAAAACCATATAAATAATAATGTAATGGCAATTAAAAAAAAAATAAAAGGTTTTTTTTTTTCAATTCTGTAACAGATTTCCAAAACAGTTACTCTTGGAAATGATGGCTTATGGGAGATTTTAGAAATATTTGTTTTTTGTTCAAAATTGAGAATGAAAACTGATTTTGTAAATTGTCAAAAGATCTAGGAAAATGACAATTCTAACTTCTGCTAAGCTCCAACACTGATATCTAAATTCAGTTAAAATACAGATAATTCATAAAGCCTCTATACTAGTGATGCCCGGTCTTTCTAGCTTGTAGGCTAGATGAATGGTGCTAGATGCATCCATGGGCTAGATCCTGTCTGTGGGCCTAATGTAACTGCATAGGAACAGGCCCCATTGGATCATTCCTGCACAGCTACATCAGGCTTTGATCCCTCTACACAGAGCCAGCCCAGCCAGGACCAATCCTACCACATGGGTAGGAACCTACCTAAATCACAGCAGGAGTTTGCAGTACAGAGGCACCTTTAATCTTGCTCTTTTCACTGTGCGCCCCTTCCCCCTCACCACTGAGGGGCTAAGAGAAAAAAAACTGTGGCATTACCTCTTGCAGTGAGTCCCTACACATGGGGCTTGAACATTTGGCAGCGGAGGAGTGGTGGCACACAGTGTTGTCACTGGTCCGCACCACCAAATTTCCAGACCCAGGGGGAGACCCACAGGCTGGATTACACGGCTCTGCAGGCCATAACTGGCCTGCGGGCCAGGGGTGGATCACCCCTACCTTATATGGCTGAAAAAAAAGATAGAAAAAACATTCAATTCAGTGAGACCTTTTGACCGATTTTCATGAATCTAGCCTTAAAGCTATCTTTCAAACAAATATGCCTGAATTATGTGGCACAAGCAGTCCTGGTATATTCAAAAGCTTACCTTGCAGATTACTGTGCTTAGTTAGTGAAAGAAGAATCTGTAGTTCCTAAGGGTAGTATTTTATTTCACTATATATAACCAAACAGCAGTTAACAAGCCATGTAAGTGCCATTTTTCAATCCCCATGCATGGTATTCATGCACAAATGTTCATGTGATTATTAAGTATGGTCAGTAAACTGTTCACTGACTGGACAGGTAAACAGCTCCACACAAGTATGCTGGGTGACAGTAAATCAGGAAATTATATTGAGCAAAAACTCATAACAAGGTGTTAGATGCAGGACAAGAAGGTGAGGCAGTCCCCCCTGCAGACTGAAGGTATGCCACTGCATCTTGTATTGCATATTAACTGGATAAAATGGATACAGAACAGTGACAAAGTTTCTGCACCCCTCACAAGAGTCCTCATTAGAACCCAGACCCTACTGTCTTAGAGAGCAATTTCGGTCTCACTGAGCCACACCCCCTCAAATTTGTTCTCTCCTTTTAGCCCTTTTAGTTACCCCTCTTAGCTGCCCAGGTTGCAGATTAGGCATGATCAAGTTCCCCCTCCAGCTATCCTTTTGAAGGTGCTACCTTCAAAAAGATAGCTGGAGGTGGAAACTAGATCATGCCTAATCTGCAACCTGATAGTCAGAGGACCATACTGGGAAGTCAGAGATACAGGTTAAAACCTCCTTTGGGTGAAGAGGATGGGAGGTAAAACCTAGGTCTCATTTCCTATGCGAGTGCTGTAACCATTAGGCAGGCTATTAGGGTAAAAACACTGGAGGTCTTTCATCTCCTCTGACTAACACCAACTAACACCGAGTTTTCGCCACACTGAATTTCATGACTTGTGTTCACCCAGGGTTAACACATACACAGCCACATACATGCCCAGCCAGAATGCAACTTACTGTGCATGCTTGGTAGCCCTGTGAATGATTACACATCCACACTGTCCATGAAGTAAGAGTGAAAACTGTCCACACATGCCAAAAACAGCAGTTATCCAGCTGGCTAACTGCCACTTGGACACATGAAGTAAAATAGGATTTTGCCTTAAGTGTTAATGATGGAGTTATATATAAAAGGTGTTGTTGCTACATATTAAGCTTACGAACAACAACCTGACCCTAGTTAGATAATGAACTTATTTATGAAATGATCTTTATTATGCAATTACTGAATTTATCATAGAAGTATTATTTTAAAAATACAGTTAAAGGTCCTGGTTAAAGAATAGAATTCCCAGTATAAATCCCTATCCACTCAAAAATATACGTGTACTCCTACCTCAAAGTATCCAGTAAGATAGGGAGGTGAGGAAAGAGAGGGCATAGTTATCTAAAAAAGGAGTCCAATAGTTTTGAGATCCCACTGAAAAGAAAGTAAGATCCAGACATAATATTATCAGGGTCTGAATTTTTTTAACTCAATGCTGGCAAATTGGGAGAGGCAAGATGTGCATGACATTATACAAACATGTTTCAAAACAGAATGTTTTGTTTCCTTCTAGATGTGAAACCTTTCGAAAACAAATATGTAAAAAATGAATTCTATAAACCCAGGAACATATTCTGATTGTTCTCAATTCCTGTTCAACTGACAGCTGAAAATGAAAACAAATGCCCCTGTTTTAAAAACAAGATTTTTTGTCAAACAGAGACCAAAATTAATGTTGTACTCTGCCACAAATGTGAAAGCTTAAAAATAAGTTTATCCACAGCAGATAGTATAAATACTTGTTAGTCTGATTACTAAAGAAAAACTGTGAAACAAACAAAAACATTTGCTTTTCTTTTCTTTATGCTGCACAAACAGGACCTCAATCTTTGAAAATAGCAGTGTTCTGCTCGTCAAAATTCAAATGTCAGATACTTGGTTCTTTCTTTGTTGGCTACCGTACATAATGATGCTGTAAACTGAGGCTGGAGACAGATGTCCTCTGGGGAGTGCAATTTGCTGTGCTGTGATATGTTGTAGCATAGCAGAACCACTTCACAGATGTCTACAGACATCACAGGGCTGTTTTCCTGCATGGTCAGTCCCCTGCCCCTCCAGAGCTTCAGGGGCCCAAGCCTGCAGGAAAAGGACCATGGGTACTGAGCCTCAACTTGAGGCACACATCTGCAGACATGCCCCCATATCAAGCATGGAAGAATCACCCACTTACACAGTGAATCCCAAGCTGCAGTACAGCAGCATGATAGGCATGCCAGGTCCCAGCTGCTTTTGTTCCAGCTGCGCTGCAGGATGGAGCACTGTGTGCAAGCGAAGGTGGGGAGGTCAACCTGTATGAGAGTTCCCCCCTCCATGCCTGAATCTCCTGCAGGAAATACCCCTGCACCCTGGCATGGGCGGCAAGTTTCCCACTTGCAGATGCAGGCCCTGTGTTAGGGTGAGGCACCTGGGTCACTTTTCCCACATAATAAGGCCCCTGAGGTGAAGGAGTTCCTACCTGGGGTAGCTGGAGAATACAGGCAGCCATGGGCTGATGGCACTCTCCTGTCGTAAGCAAACAGACATTGGCTGAAAAAAGGCAGCACAAATTATTACTAGGTTCACTGCCACCAACAAATTTAAGCACTTGTGATACATCAAAGGGCTATAATATCAGTTCCCCTGGCTTTTGTGGTGCCATAAATATTTTTATGGCAGGACATGTCTGTTTTGCAGTCTAAGACTTAGTACTCCCTCTCTCTTGATTTAGAGGTGGCAAGGAGGAAAGGTACTAGCTCAGTGAGTACTACCTCATTATTCAGAAAGCCTTCTATAACGTAAATATCTACATTCCTCAAAGGCATTACTAAGCCTTTCAGCAGAAAAAGAGAAATCAAGGAACTTATTCAAGATAAAAATAAGCAGGATAGGGGGGAGAGCGTAATTAGTATTTTTTTTTCTTTTAACGAGAACATTGGAACCACTTTATATCTCTGAAATAGTAATAATAATAATTTAAAAAAAACCAAACACTTTCTTATACTTTGCAGTTCACTTTTCAAAAGAAAGAAATCATGATGAAGCAAGGATTCACGTCCTTACACTACCAGTAAATATTGGAACTACATCTATTGTGATGAAGTGTTTCTCAGTTTCAATACCCAAAGTAGACAGGTTGTTTGAAATAGCAAGAGCCACAAGAACTGAAATAGTTTATAACTCTGTACTGAAACATCTAGATAGAGATAAACTGTCTCTAACTTTGTTGCTATTTTGTCTGGGTTGATGCAGAAACGCCAAATACCAAAAGAGACAGATTGAGATTGTAAAGTTCTACCATAGCTTCAGGAGTAACAATTTTGTATACTAAAAGCTATTCATATCACAACTCACTAACACTGTATTGAATAAAAACAGCTATAATTCCACAAAAATTGGAAGCATGCAGGCTTATCAGCTTTTCTCTGTTTAAAAATCCCAAATTCTCCAATTTAAAACCCCAAACTGCATTTTTCCGCAATTGAAATGAAATGCATATATATCAGTTGCACACAAAGTTTTATTGATATATTTACAGTTTTAAAACAATTTAGATGCATACCAATGCCTCAAACATTAAAATAAAATAAATTCTAAATACCTATAAATTTTGGCATTTGATTTTGGTCTTCTGGAAGATCAGAGCTCCTCCTGCTCTCTTCACTCACCAGGATGCAGGTCCAGCTGCTGCTGTCCACCCCCGCTGCTTTGTGTCACTGAGCAGCCCTCATATGCTGGTGCCCTGTCCCTGCCCATGCTGTTTCCCCTCACTCCCAAGCCATACGCCAAGCCCTGCCAGTGCCCCTCATTCCCAACCCACAGGCCCCCAGCCCTACCAGTGCCCCTAACACCCGACTCACAGCCCTACTGGTGCCCCTCACTCCCAACCCACAGCCCCCTGGCCCTGCCAATGCCGCTCATTCCCAAACCACTGCCCCTCCCACCCAGAGTGTGTGGGGAATAGGGTGGGTGTGTGGAAAAGGGAGTCAGTGGGCACAGGTGACATGTGGGAAGAGGTGGGGGTAAGCAAGTCCCCCCCCAGATTTCTGTGACCACATAGGGGGACAGGCTGCAGCCAGGCCAGACCAGTTCAAGGCAGTAGTCACCTCCATGGCTCAGTGCAAGAGAGAGCACCACAGCACCATGGCTGCCAAGGTGAGGCACAGCAGCAAGGAGCTGTGCCCCAAATGCTACCGAGCAGAGAGGGGGCACCTCAGCTGGGTAGCCATGGTGGTGCAGCACCCTTCCCATGCTAGGCCCTGCCTGCTGGGCCACAGAGGTGACTCCTTCCTGGAGCTGGTCTAGCCTGGCTGCAGACCCCTATCCAGCACCCCACTGTGGGCACAGTAAGCTGGGGGGGGTATGTGCCCCCCAGCCCACCATGTCACTCATGTCCCACCCCACCAGTCCCCATAGGACTTACCTGGAGGGAACTGAAGAAGATGCTCTCCACCACCTTGCCTGACTGCCACATGTGTGTGTGAACACAACTGGCTGCCTGCATCCTGCTCCCCTGCAGGCACCCCCCTCTCCTTTCATCCTGCTCCCCCCAGTCCCAAGCAGCCCACTGAAGGCTGGAACTCTTCCAACCTGCAAAGGAATACCTGCAGTTCCTGCATTATTCTCCTTTAAAGGAGAAATCCATGATTTTTCTGCTTAAAAAGGAGAAAAATCAGGCTTTTTCTGCAGCAAACAGAAAAGTCAGATCCCCACTTATCAGAAAGACCAACTGTCCCTACGATTCTTTCATACACCCTTTTAAGGTCCATTGGAGGTGATGGAAAACAAATGATATCTATTGGAAAGGGATGGCTAATCAAATTGTATGAATTATCTAGGATTTATATAGGCTTTCTATTTAAGGCCTTTTCTTCAGTAAATATGCCAACATATCATAGAATGTGGCTAAAACTCAGATGTCCCTTAACCTCATTATAAATATAGTTCCAATGTATATGTTGACCAGAAAATTGAGTGCCAACAGGACTTGGACCAATCTCAAGTGGTCTACCTTAACTAAATTATACAGTTTTCAGTGTGTGTATATCAATAAAGTCATGCTCAGTATTCACTTAAATCTATAAGGAAATTATCATATTGTACATAAATAAGTTATTTTGGCATGTCCATTTATACTTGCTAAAGAAATCATTTCTCCTTTAGGGCAATGTATACATCAAGTATGAAATTTAAAATGCAGCTATTTAAGTACTGACAAGAAGTTAAATAATACCACCCCTTCAAACTCAGATCAACCTCAGACACTTAACAGATTTTCTTCCAACTTTTGGCAGAAAACCTCTAACTTTTACAATGACAAACTATGATGTCCAAGATGAGAGAAATCATGAGGAATTTAAAACCAAAAAGTAGTATTTTGAGAAAAATGCCTAAAAATATGTGGTTTTTTGAAGCAAAATACTATTAACATTAAAATTATGAATGACAGATTCTGAAACGGAGAAAATTAGGCCAGGCAACCTTGCCAATAATGAAATATGCATTCTGTGCCCATACTCACTCTTTTGATTCCCGAGTCTTCTTGGTAACATGTTGGACAAGAGTGTCATAGCCAGATACCTCACCCTGATTTTGAGCAGAGGTACATTTTTCAGTTTCATCTTCAATCACAGAGCTTAGTGTGTTACTTATGTATTGTCGAAGATATTTCACAAACTCATAGCTGCAACAAATACACAAAAATTAGAATAATGCATTATATTATGTTTAAACTGTAAATTACTTCAGCACTGCATATGTAACTTACTCCCATCAGCCTCATCCCTTTAAGAGCTAACATTTTTAACATTTAGAGAGAAGTTATTCAATTGACTGGGGAGGAAAGATATCAATCAGTGAATTTTGATTTCCCTGTCTTTAGAATAATGTTAGCCCTTTTATATAATAGCGAATGGGTGGATACCCAACTCCCCTTTGTGCCTTTGAAAATCTTCCCTTAAACACAAAGAGATATCCTGACACAATGTTAAGTTCCCATAGTCAACCTGCCCTCAAAAGACCAGAAACTCCAAAATCAAGATTCCAACAGAAATAGCTGTTGTTTCAAGGTATAATTTATATAACACTAGTAACATTATATCTAAGCTACATACATAATGAAAAGGCTTGTATAGGAAACGGCACCTGTGCTACATAACTGAGTAACGTTGTTGCTGAAAACTTGGTGTTTTTTTTCTGCCTGGGTGACTTTAGCATTGCACTCTCACTATCGAGTTTAATATCATATGTTTAAATTACTAAGATTTGTCAAAGAAAATATTTGAATTTGTTTTACAAACTCTTCCAGCAGAAGGACATCTTTAAAATGATATTTAAGCCAGTGAGACATAAATGGCTCTTTACTGAATCAGGGCTGTAAAGTGACATACCTATGCTGGCATGTGCTTATACTTAAGAAAATGTTCCCGTTTATATTTTTAATATGAAAATTTCATACAAGTCATTTTTGTTATCAACTATTTTAGGAGGAATTCTTTACATTGGTTGTCTTCCTCTTCCATTTTTGTTTCTTATTTTACTTTCAGTACTCAGAGGGAACATGATTACACCTCAAAGAACATGCAATTTCTCATCTTCTCCTTCAATTGCCTGTTAGGCTACCACAAGCAGTATTATTGCTATAATGCAATAGTACTGTGACACTCTGACATGTGAAAGCTTTCATAAAACGTTTTCCTCTATTTGCTTTAGGAGTGGGACACTTGCAGAATATATATTTTTCCAATAACTGTCTCATTCTTATATTTTTAGATTTTTGCAGAAAAAAAGATTGCAAAGAAAGACTACATACATATAGAGAAGCTATAATGTATTGTCCAGTTACACTATTACACTGTTCTTTGTAGTATTTCGGCATTTTTTGTAATGGTTTGTAACACACGAATGGAAAGGTCTAATTTCTGCAGAGCTGCTTCTCTGTGTCCAAGATACCTGCAAATGCCAACCAAGAACTGTGCATTTGGTACTCCACAAGCCTAAATAAACTGAAAGATAATCATATAAACATAATAAAGGCCCCATGCTTTTCTATTTCAAGGAAGGAACCTAGAGTAAGAGTGTTATCAAAATTTAAAAGTGCTAGGAAAATAAAATGTGTCCATGGCATATTGCCATCTGAAAGCCAATCTTATCAAGGATCTCTGGATCAGGGTATACAAGATGTACCCTGACCTGCCCACAGCACAGCAACTTTGAAACATACTCTTTATCAATCATCACTATACATCCTAAGTGACATATATGAAACTTTTAAAACTGATCAGAAAGAAACTGCAGAGTATATTTAATTCTAAACAGTGTAACACAAGTAGTGGTGAACCGCTATAGTAGCATTTAGTTGAACGGTTTCTGAGTTAAAGGAGCAGAAGACCAGGAAACAGGCCTAGATAATCAAGTCTCAGTTTTGTCAACTCCAAGACACAAACAGATTCAAACTGGGTTTTCCCAAAGCCAAGGGCATTTCTAGACCTCATGCCCTGCCTCCGTCTCCTTGAGCATGAGAAGAAAGTATTACAATGTGCTTCTTGTAACATTTGTTATACTTTTTTTTAAAAAGTCTCTGTTGAGTTTTCCTCAATAGGAAAGTAACACATTTCTGAAGAAACACTGTTGGCTTCTGGCAACAGTGGAAAATTCAATTATGTGTTTTGTATTGTGTGAGTTATTTTACTCTAACAAAAGTGTGTTATTTTCCAGAAATAAAAAAGTCCTTTTAATACTTACATTTTTGTAGCCACCTCTTTTATGCTAGTGTTCAGTATCAATTATCTAGTATTCGATTTGTGTGTTTGCCAAAACTTTAAAATGTCCCTAACTTGTATTATAAAACAGCTAAACATGAACTGAAATATACTCAGGAAGAAAATGCCTTTTAAGATCTAAAAATCAGAACACCATCTTCTGCAGGAGAAATAAGAACCCTAAAACCCTAGTCTTAATTCAATTGTGTGTCAGTTCATAAAGGTAAATGGCTTCTCTGAGACTTCATAAATGTGTCCTAGCATCTGCCACATAGTAAAGCACACTCAAATACCTAAAGGCCTGAGAATAAAACCATTGCAATAACATGTTTGTGCAACAGAAGTGAAACAAGAAAAGCAGAATATGGGCTCATAAGTTTCTGAACAAAGTACACATCAAACTATACGATTTGAAGGGGGCTAGATGGGCATCAGATCAAACCCTTGAAGGAATGCTACTCTGAAACCACCTCTGACCAGTGTTCATATAGCCACATCTTGAAATTCTCTAGGAAATTCCACAACTTCCCTGGGCCTTACTATACTAACAGTAAAAAAGTTTTTCCTGAGTTCTAATCTAAGTATACTTTGCTGCAATTTAAAGCCACCATGTTGTGTCCTGCAGCAGGAAAAAACAATTGTTCTCCTTTGTTACGAGAGCCTTACATATATTTGAAAACTAATTTTCTCCCAGTCTTCTGCAAGCTAAAAGTACCTAGTTCTCTCACCCTTCCCCATACATCTTGCCTTCCAACCCATTTATCATCTGGGCTCTCTCCAACTTCTCTGCATCCTTTTTAAAATGCAGAGTCCAGAACTGCATGATCCTCTAGGTCAGAAGTGGTCAACCTGCAGCATAACTACCGTAAGAGGCATGTGCAGCCTCCGTATGTGGCGTGTGACAGATGAGGGGAGCAATATGTAGCAGAGAGGCAGAAAGGGCAGGGAACAGAAAGGAAAGCAATGGATTGTACAGGGAAGGGACTGGAGTAGCACTTGGGGCGGGTGCAGGGCTAATTTGTGGTACTTTTCCAAAAGGTTGGCCCCCACTACTCTAGGTAAGGACTAACCAGAATTGAGTAAAGAGGTTCCTTTACCACCTTCCATGTCTCACATCCCAAACTCTTGATGATGCAATCCATAGTTACACTGCTCTTCTTGGCTAGGGACAGACATTCAAAAAGCCTGAGCCTGAATTGATTCAATCTTGGCAGGTTACTCTAGCCTGGCTAGGCTGAACTGGTTTATAACCATGCAGACATCCCCTCTGGACTAAAAAAAACACAAGTACATGCCTGCAGTAGCTCAGGCTAGAAGCTGGGGGGGGGGGGGGGGGGCGGGGCACTAAAGGAGCCCTCCCTTCCCTTCTACAGTCCTGAGCTGAGAGGAGGGACATGGCCCAGGAAGGACGTTCTGATAAGGGAGCGCCCCTCCCTCCTATTGATAGCAGAGCATTTAGCTACATAGCAGGGAGTTACACACGGAGTTATTAGCATTTATCAGCCCAGCAAACGATACAAAGCCTCTCTCATTAGTTCAAGCTCTTGTTAAACAGCTTTTTCCAAGGAAGGAACGCAGGGACATTACCAGCTACCTGCTGAATAGTTCCAAAAAGCCCTGAACTGACACTGTCTTGTCTGCCTTCATGCTGTCTCCCACAGCATGGACTGTAGCCAGCATGTGGCAAGCTAGCTAATGCTGAGAGGTGTCGCAGAGGGGAGAACAGAGCCCTGCCCAGAGTTGCAAAGCATGTGGGATGCTGGGGGACTCTGGTTTAAGTTAAACTAGGAAGGGATCTGGGACAGACATTGCATAAACCAGTTTGACCCAAACCAGTTAAGTCTGATATTACATGCACATTCAACCAGGTTTATCTCAAACTGGTTTCAGCCATTTTCAAGCCAGAATTCCCTCTAAGCTGCATGGTGTGCGTGGCTGCACAGGTGAGCTCATGCCGTGCTGCCAGGCACACCTGCGTGGCCGCACACACCACACAGCTTAGAGGGAACACTGGTTCAAACTGGTTTATGTGCACTGAACATCTGTTCTGTTACAGGTTTGAATCAGTTTCTGATTACTTAAACCAGTTTATGTGTAATGTCTGTCCCTAGTCCTTGTGACTCTATCACACTGCTGACTTATGTTGTCTATGACCCACCAAAACCTGTAGATCTCCCAGAAATGAATCCACCCAACCAGTTATTCACCTCTTATTTTGTATTTTTATATTTGTTTATTCTTCCTTAGGTGCAGCACTTCACGTTATCTACACTGAGATTCATTTTGTTGCCTCTAGCCCAGCTCTCCAATCTATCAAGAGTCTATTCCCATCCTCCAAAGTATCTGCAATCCTCCCCATTTTCATGCTTTTTGCAAACTTGATCAGAAGGCTGTCTTCCAACATCCAAACCATTAATAAGCATTGTGACGGGGGGCCATCTGCCAGGCCCGGTCAGAGTACCAGCCCGCCCACCTGTCTTAGCCAGCCTACCCAGTCTTACCTGCCATGCCTTGTTGTTACTGTAATGGTTGTAATAAAATGGGAGGCTGCCCATTTAAGACCCTGCTATCTAGAGGTGCACCCATGACTCCAACCTTCCTTATCGTGTCCCATGCCTTGCAGATGGCATCCCCAAGTTGCATTTTACTCCAGCTTGTGGCTGGGCCAAACTCAGGCCCTTCCTTGGCCTCGTTCATTCGTCCTTGCACTCCACCCCATTAGGCCTCATTCATACTGCCTCCCTCTCACTGGGGCCTCTTGCACTCTGCCCTCTCACCAGGCCTCTTACATGGTGCTCCTCAGTGAGCCACACTCAAACTGCCCTGCACCCTTGTGCAACCATGTAGGCCATCAGGCTTGCCTACTCACACTTCTTGACTAGTCCTGGCGCAGCCTTTCGGGCTTTTCCCATGACCCTCATCTGAACAGTGACCAGCCAATTCACTTAACACTGGGCTGACCCTGCCCCTAGCCCCTCACCAGGTTACTTAATTTCACACCCTGATTAGAGCCAATTATTCGCCCCCTCGGCCTTGGACCCACTTGTGGCCTCAGGCATCTAAAGGCTTACCTGGGCCCAGCTTCCCCTTTCCTGGGGCTTCAACACATGCCCACTCTCTCACTGGGGCCACAACATCCCCCGCCCCTCTCTCGGGTCCACACTCTGCCCCTATTCTGGGGCTACAGGGTATTGTACCCCCACAGGCCCAGGTGCCTCTCTATAGGCATTCTTGGCCCCACTTCTCCCAGGGTCTTACACCCCCACAGGCTCAGGTGCCCCGCCCTGGGCATGCCTGGCCCCACTATCGCCTGGGGTCTTACACCCCCACGGGCTCATATGCCTCTGCCTAGGCATACCTGGCCCTCCTTCCCTCTGATCTCAATGACCCACCAGATGGTGGGGGCTAGGTTTATCAGGCACCTCTACCCAACTTTCACTGGGGAGGTAACCCACCAGGGACAGCCCCACAAGACCACCCTTCCGTGTCAGAGTGCAGCTCTCAGTCTTACCCAGGGCAGGTAAGCCTGCTTAGTCCTGGTCTCATCCCTATTGGGCTATGGGGTGTTCCTGGGCTGCTCTCACTCCTAGGTCTTCTATGGCAGCCTCCTTCCGCTGCCTGCTACCTTCATAGCAGCATGCTTTCTGCTACCTTCATAGCCTTTACCCTCTGCTGGCTGTGACGTTCTCCCCCTCAAGAGGGCCTTTCATCTGTTTGAGGCCCTGGCCCTGCCTCCAGGCCAGTCGGGTTGCCAGATAGCTTTCCACAGCCCTGGCCTGCCCCTTGTGGTGGGCTCAGTCACCCTTCGGCTTTTCAGCCCTGGCCCCCTTACATTGACTAGTCGAGGAATCAGAGAACTAGCCTCTGCTGCCCTCCGTGGAACACAGTGGTCCCCCTTCTGGGCCCCAGCATATGGTCATCTCCCTTTGGATTTGCTTAGAGCCCTGAAGATCTTAATAGAGCAGCCCTTCTCTCAACTGGACTCACCTGAGCCCTAGGCCAGCTCTTATCAGGGGCTTGCCTAGCCCTTATGCAGGCTGAGCCTTGCTGTTACTAAGCCCTAGCCTGCTTCCTGGGGCTCAGAACCCCACCAGGCGCATAGGAACCTCCTGCCATCCCCAAAACTCCTTCCCTACCTCCATGGTGTTTTGTGAACAGCAGCTCAGCCAAGTGTTGTTGCTTTGGCTGCTTGCAGCAAACTACTACCTCAGCCCTGAGAGCACAGATCTAAAATGACCACCTCCTTATCATGGCTGGCCTGCACCTGCCAGCTACCTGCTCTCAGACTTTGAAGTGACAGAACACCATGCTCCATCACAAGCATGTGAAACAGCACCAAAAACAAAAACACATATAGGGCATCTTTACATGTGCTCTGGGGTGGGGGGGGAGGGCACACTTTAATTAGTGCAGCTCTCAGGAGCTGCACTAATTAAAGCGCCAGCAGCATCTTGTGTATTCAGCATCCCACACTTCAAAATGCCAGCAGGGCTGCTCTAACTAAAGCTTCTTCAACAAACTTTAGTTAAAGCACCCTGCCCACCACTTTGAAGCATGGGGATGCTGCATATACATGATGCTCAGGCTCCTGCAGCGTGCTAATTAGCATGCTCCAGCAGGCTCAATTAATTGAGTCTGCTCTAATACATGCTAACTGGCATGCATCAGAGCAGGCATCTGGCATATGGCAGGTACCCATAAAGAGCCCTACCTAAAACCTTCTGCCATTGATCCATATATATAATTAGTAGCATTTCATTTTAAATCACAGAAAAAGGTGGATTTGGGGTTACTTTTTTTAATCTGAAAATTTGGAGCTGTGGAGGATGGGAGTTTATTAGAGAAAACCAGGATCCCTGATCATTACACTCAGCCTTTCCCTCCCTTCTTCTACATTATTTTTGTTAGCTGTCTGGTTGCAGCTTTTACTGTTGTTGATTTTATTTTTTTGTCAAGAGGCAAAATAGCTGTTGAGCAGCTCTGCATTTTTAAGTCTTCTTTTAATAGCTCACCCTAGCTACCAAGCAGCAGACCCATGGCTTCTTTGGCCGGTCTTCTCTGACCAGTGAACTTAAAGAATCCTTTCTTATTGCCCTTATATTCCCTCACCAGGCACAACTATTTTTTTTTCACCTTTGCTTTCCTGATTTGGTTTCGGTGGCTGTGTCCAGACAAGTGCAGCCATGCAGTATGTGGCACCGCTAACCTGCCTGTTGCGCCACACACTGCACGTTCAGGTGTTTCTCAAGCTGCTCCCAGGAAATGCTAATATTGCCAGGCATCCCTTCAACTAGGACTTCTCTTGGTTCATGTTTGGCTGTGGAACTTTATCAGAGCCAGCTACACTTACTTAATTAAAAGCAGTTTACTCTACTAAAGTTACTGCCAAAGTGAGGTGCTATCAACAATGGAAAGAAAATAAGACCTGGTAAATTTAGTTTCTTAAGTCTCTAAATTAATATGCCTCCAGATTTTATCAGCCACAGGTAAGTATTTTCTAAATACATAAAATCAATACAAATACTAAACATTTTTACCGCCACAGAACACTTGACAGCACTTAACTCACTCTAAAAAACGAAAATGACAAAAATATTTACTTGTGAAAATTTTCATCAGTTTCCTCCAAATGTAAAAGAATCTCTTCTGCACATTCTACCGATGGTGCTCCTGCAATTTTTTCCTTTACACTGTGCAGCAACTGTCTAAGCATGGATTGCAAGACAGCTTCATCCTCACATGTGAAATGAGACATCTGTATGAAATAGATATGAAAGTACAATCATTGTACAGTTCCAGTTCTTGTTTCTTTAAGATGCTAAAGCCAGGGTGGTAACTACATGAGGGATTTATACTTTTTCTCTCCTGGTTATGGACATAATGGAAGTACAATTTACCAAAAATGATCAAGCATTCACAAAGAGAATAGATATGGCAGAGCCTGCCAACATAATTGAAAAGCAAGATGAAATAGTTTTAAATATGTTAATTTTTTGTGTGGAGATCTTTGTATCAGATTTCGGTGTCCTAATTTTGGTTTAAGTAGATCTAAAGTAGGACACCCTTAATCCCATGTGAGGACGTCCCCACACACACTTGTAAAAATCTACTAAGGATGTGAATTACAACCAAATTCATAATCCCGATTCCAATCTGTATGCTGACAAGATCTCCAATCAGACGACTAAACATGCCAGATTAGGGGAAGAATAGGTCCTTATCATTAAGGTCTAGTAGTAATAACTCGATAAGAAGGGATCCTGGTTTTCTACGATAAAAAAAAAACTCCCCAATTGTTGGATGTAAAAAAAAAGAGTATCCCAAAATCCACATTTTTCCATGATTAAAATGAAACACCACTATATGTATGTATGTACATACATATATCAGATTTGAGTTGTATCAGATTTGGGTTACATGTATATAGTGGTGTTTCATTTTAATCATGGAAAAATGTAGATTTTGGGTTACTTTTTTAAAATCCAACAATTGGGGATTTTTCAACAGAGAAAGCCAGGATTCCTGTTAATGAGACACTTAAAAAACTCTGCCACCAACACAAGCAAGTTTAAAAATGAAAGCATTGGGAATCTTCCCTGACATTCTCACGAGCGTATTCATATTCCCTTAATATAAAAGTCTCCAATTAACAGGGACAATCCTCTCCCCTTCAACTTTAGATGCTCCACTACAGAGCTTTCACACTTTCCTAGAACCTTTACCATTCAGACATCCTTCCTCAAGTTCTGATTTCTCAATTCCTCTCCTTCAGAATAGATCCATTCCTTTAGCTAGTTGCATAGCTTTCCAATGCAACAGGAAAAGAAGGAAATTAATGTGACTCTTTACTGCCATATGTTTTCCAGCAAAGTCAGGTAACAAAAAGACTTGTCAAATTCACCCTGCAGATAGGGGGAAAGCACCATGTGCCAACAGTGAAGCACCTATGCCGGTTTACCAAATCAGAGGATATCAGCGAATCAGTTCACAAGTTGTTGTTTTTTGTGGGGGTTCTGCAGGGGGGTGGCAGTGATGTGGAGAGCTTTCGGTCAGCCATAGTTAATGGGCTTGGTTTCCTCACTTGCCAACAAATGTTTCTTGCTACCCAGGTACGAGTACATTTTTCATGATCCATATGGGAAAAGAGGTTTGTTTGCTGTTGTTTTTTGTTCAATTTGAAAAAAAAAAGAGAATAAAAATCATCCTATCAGTCCAAAGATGTGAGTACATACAAAGAGATGACAAGTAAAATTAGAATATAAGCAAAATAACAGCCAAGGACCACAACCAACTCTATTAATAAATCCAAGCAAAAGCCCAATGCAATTTAAAGAGCAACCCTCTTCATAAGTTAACTAACAGAAAGAAACAAATAGTTACTAGCATAGAACAACTCTGAAAACAAACCAGGTATTTATCCCATGTTATATATACTTTTATATTTCAAAGTAACAAGAGTGGCAAATTATCATTCCCCAGCGTTTGCTACTGTCATACTTAACTCACTTCATGGTTTGTTGTTCTAGTAAGCATTATTTTTAATTGGCTTAGCATTTCCCTGTGGCAAAACACCATTCTTGCTGAACAATGCTTCATTTCGATCAAAAACAATTCAAAATTAACTCGATCTTCTTCCTACCATAAGCCTGCCAGAAATTAATATTGAATTCAGTCTGAGCACCCATGCAGCACTCTCTCAACTCCATGTTGTAGTCTTTTTTTAAAAAACTTCAGTCTCTAGAAATTTAATCTAACTCAATGCATTTCAGAAAGATACACCCTTGTGTCTAATTGCTGTTTATCTCACCACCGAACCCTAACACTTTCATAACAGCTGTTTAACAATTTTTTATTAAATAAATGGAGATCTTAAAAATAGTTAAGCATTAAGAGTACTGGTTAACAGGAACAGGCATTTACAATGCAAAGTGTTTACTGAAAGCAAACTAGAGGCAATACCGTGCAGTACTTATGACTTATTTTTATGAAGCCACTTGGCTTAAATGACCACTGTCATTTTCAAAGGATTTTACCATCCTTTTTAAAAATCGCCTTTCAATTGCCCTTGCTTCCAGTCTTCCTTTCCTACTTCCCCCACTCACTAAACAACACTGAGGACCCTGCTACACATTCAAATTAAAGCAGGAAAGAAACCAGCTATAGAGTCATTACACATTTTCAAGCACTAACATTATAGGAAGTTGCCTCTTTTTATAACTAGACAGGCACACGCTAAAAATGACTATTACTTTGCTCACACGGCTGGTTTACTTTTCTATGCTTATGATACAGGAACTGCTGGGAGCAAAGCCAGAGGCTCCTGGATAGAGAGTCTTGCTCTCTACTCAGGATCAAACCGATTGCCATGACTGGGGTTGAGGAAGGAATTTCACCCCATGGTCACATTGGAAGGTTTTGCTTTCCTCCATAGCAGGCAGCTTGGCCCTCTAATCAGGACCTCTTTAACATTTATTGACAACATTTTATAGAAGCAGGACATAGGGGAGCTACAGCAGCCAACTTTAACATTGGCAAATTAGGGTGCTAGGCCTGTATTGTACCAGGGTTGATGGTCGATTTATATCGAGTTTGATTGTAAAGGATGGTTTGGCTAGGATGGATATGACCTCTGGAGGTCCCTTCCAGGCCTGCTTCTCTATGATTCTTTGACCTCCTCGGGTGAGGTCAGTTGAGATGCCATAGACTTGGCAAAATGATCCCTGTAGGCAGACTCCTTATTCTGAGCTACCAGGGTCTTAAAGGAGATGCATACCCAAGAGAAACTGAGGGGCATTTTGACAACTGACCATGAAGATCCTCAACTCCACTGCCACCAACTCTTTAGATCCACACCCCATCCACATCCCACCAGCATCGGTGACGGAGCAGCTTGCAATAAGAAACACAGTGGTCTGAGGGAAATTATTATTCCCCTCTATTCAGCACTGGTGAGGCCACATCTGGAGTAGTGTCCAGTTTGGGCCCCCCACTACAGAAAGGATGTGGACAAATTGGAGAGAGTCCAGCAGAGGGCAGCTAAAATGGTGAGGCGGCTGGGGCACCTGACTTATGAGGAGAGGCTGAGGGAACTGGGCTTATTTAGTCTAGAGAAGAGAAGACTGAAAGGGTATTTAATAGCAGCACTGAACTACCTGAAGTGGGGTTCAAAAGAAGATGGAGTTGATCTGTCCTCAGTGGTGGCAGATGACAGAACAAGAAGCAACAGTCCCAAGTTGCAGCAAGGGAAGGTTAGGTCAGATATTGGGAAAAAAATTTCTCCCTAGGAGGGCACTAGGAGAACAAGTTACCCAGAGGGGAGGTGGAAGCTCCATCCTCAGAGGTTTTCAAAATCCAGCTAGACAAAGCTTTGGCTGGGATGAGCTAGTTGGGGATGGTCCTGCTTTGAGCAGGGGGTTGGACTAGATGACCTCCACAAGTCCCTTCCAACCTGAACTTTCTATGACTGTAGGAACCCGCTGGATTAAAGAAAATGAAAAGAAGAAAAAAAAAGAGACCTCTCCCCTTCTCCCTATCCCTTCTCCCCCCCCCCCCAACATCTTTAAAAAGCTGCTCCCACCATCCATCCTGGGAAGCAAACCCTCCAGGCACCCTGCAGCCCAGCTGTCCCAGACCCACCCACAGGGAAGGGCAAGACCCCAACACCCCCCCCCCCCTTACTTCTGGAGTCAACGGATCCGAATAAAAGAAAGAGGCTTTAATAAAAAAAATTAAACCCCAGGCTGACTCTCCCCCTCCTCCCCACTACAGCTCCAGCACTGGCTGCCTCTGCTTGGGGGAACCCGGGGGCGGGGAGGAGGGACTATGAGCGGGGCGGTCTCCTCTCACGCAGCACTATGCGAGCCCCACACGCGCACATCCCCACCCACGCAGACGGCCGCACACGCAGCCCCCCTCCCCCCATTGCCAAGCGCGCGGGGCAGCGTCACCTTGCGGCGTCGGCGGCGCCAACCTGGAGCTCTGCTCTGCGTAGTGCCTAGCAACGGGTGGCGCCGGTCGCGCGACGTCCGGGAAACGTCGCGAGAGGTGGCGACAGCAGCAACCTGAACCCGCCCCCCCACGGGCCTTAGCAACCAGCGCCGCTGATCTCGCGGCGTCCAGGAAACATCGCAAGAAGTCATCCCGAAGCCCGCCCCGCCCGAGGGTTCTCTTTGTGTAAAAAGCGGGCAGTGACGCCATGTTCTTGTGCAGAGAAACTCTCGTGCCCTGACGCCGGGCTGTTCCAGGGTCCGTCTCCTTGGCTCCTAGTGAGAGGCCGCGTGTAGCCAGGTCTCGTCCTGTGTGGGGGCCCCGTTATGACGGAAAGTGAATCCCTGAGTCGTGAATCAGTTGATCTTTCATTGCATCTCACCATGTTTTGTCCACAACACCTGACGTGAGGTCTGGCAGACAGGTGCCTGCGCCTCCTGTGTAAGCAGGGATCCAACAGCGAGATAGAGGGAACAGCTAGACACTGAAATATGAATTATGGATATGAACTGTTTCATAGGCATATGGCATAGGAAATTTGGACAGTCCATATGAATATGAAATACGACTTTTCACTTCCACCTGGGGGAAGTTTTACAGGTGTTGCACTCTCCTATGCCTGAGGAAGGGTACGTGTGCCCAAAAGCTTGTGAATAATGAAATCTAGTTGCAATGACCTTGTTGGTCTTATCTAAGATAGCACCTGCCCCCCATAAGAGTTCTGATCACCTTAGACACTGACGTTCGTGTCTCAAACTTTTCTGTCTGCTGAGTGGGACTCGAGTTGCTCTTGGACCCACAATCAACCATTGTAACATCCTTGATCAAGTCCAAAAAACAAGTTGTTTTCCCTTGACTATTGCTTGTAAGGCAGGGCCCTGCCCACAGCCACTTATTTATTTATTTAGCGAATGCAAATCCACAAAGCCAAGCGAGAGTTAGCTGAGTTCAAAGTTATTAATCCACTTCTTCGTTTGTAGAGGGGACACTCCTTGGTGATGTGCGGCATTGCTTGTATCTCTCCACAAGTGCACGATGGGTTATCATTGAGGCCCCAGCAGTGAAGGCTGGCTGTGCAGGGGCCTTGGCCTGTTTAGCATGGACTACTCTTGCCATGGTAGTTCAAAGCCTGTTAACAGCTCAAAGAGTAAGGTTTGTCACAAGGAACTTGTTTGTGACTTCCTATGATTCCCATTCCTTGATCCGGAGGGCAACCCACAGCCACTGGTACCAAAGAATAGCCCTGTGTTGGCCCTACCTTCAGGCTGTGACTAGCAGCAACAGCCCAGTTTCTCAAAAGCTTTCCTGGTCCTAGCCAGGCTCCTATCACACAGAGAATGGTAGCTCTATTTTTCTGTTCTGTTCAGACAGCAGCCAAGCTGCATTCTCCTGTTTTCACCCCTTCCTTACACCAACTGCAATAGTAGTTAGGCAGTTCAGTTCAGTCGCCAACAGCTCATTAAAATTTTCCTGACCGCATGTCCCATCACACCATCCCCTTTCAGGCAGTACCTGGGTACTGCTAGCAAGTGTCAGCTCTCGTACAGCAAGGAAAAGTCTGGATTGTAGTGTATTCTTCCCATCCTATGTTAAATCTTAACTGAGCATTGCTGGAAGGATAGGATTCACCACTTCGTTTAGGCATTTTTGATTTTCATAGCATTGAGCTATTGCAAGGGGTAGGAGATGGGGCTGATCGGAAGGTAATGGCAGCATGCATCCCCAGGACACTTTATGGCTAAGCTTTGCTTCACAATGACATAATATGCTATTTTTCAAGAAATAAATTCCAGCCAACATATCGTAATGGCTGTTCCTCCCCATTGAACTCTGACAATAAAAGAACCCTATTTTTAGTTTATAGGAGCACAAACTCCTCTGAGAAGTTCAGAGTCTATAGGACTGGTTGTTTATGCATTCAGTCTCTTACAGCTACATCAAAAGGATGGACTTTAGGCATTCAAGTCTGAACTGTATCCCATCATCCTCCGCTTTGCGGGTGCATCTATACATGAATGAATGTGTCTTTCCTAATCTGCATTATATTTAGTACTTCCAATAGGATGTATTAAATGTGTGTTATTTGCACACTTTTTTAGTGACACAATGTGAAGTAGACATTTTACTGTGCATTAGCATGATGTCACGGTTTTTTTACATGACACTTTAATGTGCAGTAAAATAGTCTACTGCACATTAAAGCACTTGTGTAGACATGCCCAGCAATCACATAACCATGAAAACATCTTGCTGTTTGACCTCAAAATTCCATTGGCACCTGTATTCTGCTTCCCATGGCCAGAGCTGCCCCAGACTAAGCAGTTAATTTTGTATCTTGCATCAAAGCCTGATTGGATCAAAAAACTAAGTAGAGTGGCACTAAGTCCCTGAGAGTCCTGATCTGGCGAACATGCTCTGAACAGATCTAATTCAAACCAGCCAGCCTGGGACCTTCACAAAATGTAGCTTTGTAACCACTTGCTTTTTTAAAGCAAGTGATAAGAGCACTTGACCAGGGAATGGTAGACCTAGGCTTGAGACTGGAGTGGTTTCAACCTATATCTGCTAGCACCCAGGAGAGTGGCCAATTCCTCACCCCAAGGCTACAAGCTATTGAGGGCAAGCACACCCTCACCTGTGAGGTGAAACCCTCAGTTCCCAGTCTTTGCATCCAGGATTACTTTTGTATTTTTGTATTTTATCCTATAACTGTTTAATGTAAAATACAGTAACAGAAATGGGAGCAGGGAACAGAGGCCAGAACCCATGGTTCCCCCCACCTCTCAGCTGAGTATTCTAGGTGACAATATTGAGTAGTACCCCATGGCACCCTTAAAAGTATGTTGCGGCACCCTGGTTGAGTGTGGCTCTATATGCATTTATTTAAGCTGTTATGTTGCTTAATATTTTAAGATTCTTATTAATGCTACATTTCAGTGTGCCAGAAAATGATGAATGGTATATTGCTTATAGTCTTGTCATAGGATCAAGCCTTTAATATTGCACATGACCTAATTGCCCATATTCTTAACGCTTGCTCTCCAAAGGTAGATGCCATCACCAAGTCACAGTCGTCACCTGTGAGAAGCTAATAAGTCTTGGTGACTGGCTAGTTCCAGGTCTCTGGCCAGGTAAAGATTGGGTTCACTCTTTCCTCCAGGAAAGACTGTTCCTGCCCTCGCTTAACCTTGCCTACCACAACTTTGATAAAAAAAAATAGTACAGAGTGATGTTCAGTCTGAGAACAGTCAATCTTTGGTCTAGGAAGGAGTACCAAGAATGATCCTAGCCTTGTGCAGCACTTTATCCTTTGGGATCAGCTGACTGGCCTTAAGGGCCAAGTTTTGGGAGCTCCTCCAAGCCCTACACTCCTGTCTTTTACCTTCAGTTATTTCATTACTTAAAGTCCTATCTGCACCCAGCCTTGTTGCTGTAGGTGCAAGATTTAGCTCCTGGGATACCCGAGAGTCCATCCTCTATAAGAATAAATAAAAGTGAGCAGCTCAGCTACTCTTCACCCATCCAGTGCTTGGCCAGCTCTGATGTTCGCTCACCATCAAACCTTAGTTCCTGGGGTTTACTGGGCTCTCCCACCAGCTCTCTGCTCCAATCAGGTGTGATCTTGGCTGCAGAGCTGAGGCTTGTGATCCCTGCAGGGGAAACAGCTGAACCTTGGTCAGCTGGCTCCTGTCCCAATCACAAAGCTGGTGCGGGGTTCTGGCCCTGGTCCCTCTCAGAACACTGACTCATGTCGGCATCGGGCACCACTGTCAGCCTCACTCCTCGTGAGGCTTCCCAGTTCAGCCAGAGCTGGGAAAGATACTCACTCTGGCTGTCCTGACTCCATGCCAGTCAGAGCATCCTGGTAAGTCCTGCGCACTCACAGGATTCAGGTCAGGTTGCAAGTGGGGACTTTCTTCTCTTTTCTTTACCAGCTCTGCCACAGATGCATTTCCACATTTCCCTCCATAATTTTGCTAACAAAAGTAGGAGTTTTACCAAATTCTGTCTATAAGATTGTTCTTTAAAAGAGTGGCCAGGGCCTCTAGTTTCCCCGAAAGTTTAAATTCTCTATCCTGAGACTTTCTTCCTCTCACATTTCTATACTAGCTCTAAAATACCTCAAGGCTATTTCCAAAGCACTGACAGGGAGAGAAACCTATCAACCATTGGAGACCCATCCATTCAGCAAATAATTAGGGTGGAGTATTCAGTCCTAATGCCAAGTACTTGAGGCCAGGGTGCTCTGAGAGTTAAAAAAAAGTCAGATTAAAGCACTCAACAAGATGTTTGGCAGTGGAACAAGAAAGAAGGTCCAGAGGGTTTGATTTTGTAATAAACTGTCAGCATAACTGTCAACAGTGACAAAATTTGTCAATCGGTCAGTTAAGGTCTCATAGAAAAAGCCTTTATCTCAGTGGTTCCCAACCTTTTTTTGCTGTGACCGACTGCTAGGAGCAGAGTGCAGTGGCAGCCAGGGGCAGGGGAGCTCCCAGCACATGGCGCAGATCATCCTTTATGTGCGGCACTGCCAGCATTGCCCCCGTGACCCTCATTTGGGTCATGACCAGAGGCTGGGAATCACTGCTTTAGCTGCTCAATATCCATGGCCTTAGAATAAGCAGAGCATAAAGGAATTGATTCAGAGTACTGGGTGAAATAATTTAGCAACACCGAAATATGTTGAACCTAGAGCATTTCTCTACCCCTGTTCATGCAAAGGTAGTGTATACCAAAGAAAAGGAGTAACAGAGTGATTGAATATGCTCCAGAAACAAACTGACATTTCAAACAAGAAACACAGAAGTCATTGCTTCCATATAAACCCCAGGCTAAAAGAAATAGGCCAGCACTCTGCTATGTGTTTTCTACTTGCTTATGTGCCTCATAAATGTTATAGGCAAACATGAGACTTCTTAATGACATGCCAGTAGTAGGAAATGTACACAAATAATATGTCCTATTACTTTTGCAATCACAGTGGCTGCTTCATCCTAAGTTTGGATCAACATCTGTATTGTTCAATCATACAGGTGGATCACCCTGTTAAAGGACCCTTCTTTCTGCATAGAGACTTTGATGGCTCCTCACATGCTTGGGAGCCTCCTATTGGCTGCAACTCACATCTGCAAGCCCTGCCTCCTCACTGACATCTACTAAATTCATAGGGTCCTTCCCTGGTATAGTCTCAGTCAGACATCACAGGCCATTCAGAAGCCTTCATTTCAGTTAAACTGTACCAACTTTTGGTTATGGGTGCTGTTCTAATAAAAAAGGCTATTATCAGGATAAATTGCATCTTCTCAAGAAACTTCATTGGGCAGTGACAGCTGCCACAGTACCAATAACAGTGGCACAATCAGATACTATTGCTACAGTAGCTATTTTTGCTACTCCAGTCACCCCCTGCTCAGTTCAGTGGCAAAATATGTCTCTGTGATCACAGCATTTACCTGAATGACCAAGACAAGGATTGCTTCAGCCAGTTTTATTCTTGGGACAATTTCAAGAATGATGGGTGAATCTGTTTACCCTGATGTTTCACTGACCCAGCATGACCATAGGCAAATCACTTAAGGTTGATATCTTACTTTTATCAATGGTAAAATGAAGATGATAAAATTTACTTCACAGTTATGTTGAAAATTATTTCGTGCAATTTTAAAAAATAATTTAAGGCACTATATTGTCACTATATAGAATACCTGTGCTGATGGTATTATAATTCTGTATTATAAACTAAAGACCCTGTTATACCTTACACTGTAAACCACGCAACTGTTGATCAGTTTAGTGCTAGCTTGGATTTTGGAGTAGTCACACCTTAAGGCTAAAAACCTTCTCTGACTGTCTCCTACCAGTACAGCTGTGACTTGCCCTAGAGGCCTGGTGATCAGGGCTGGTGAGCCAAAACAGGCTTCCATCCCTGCTCCATGGGCAGGGGTGTGAGAGATGGGTTGTGGGGGGGAGGAACATGTGACTGTCAATGTCACCTGCCTCCCCTGGAACCCAGCACAGGTATGAGCAGCGTGCTTGTGGCTTGCTGTGACGAGGCAGCACCTTCAACTCCTCCTCTCCCTCCTCCCTCCTTTGCTGCTACTTCCACTACTGGGACTGCTAAATGCTCCTAACAGGCATGACATGGTGCTGCAGGTAGAACCAGCAGGACAGCACAGTGTAAGGCTCCTGGGCCAGGCAGTGATGGACCTGTCAGAACCTGCAGAACCCCCCCCAACTCCAAGTCAGCACCATCTGCATCCTAAGAGCTGCCTCACATGGCTTTCCTCTTTCTATGCTGGGCCATACTTTGCCTGCCCCTCAGCAGCATCCTGGCATACTGGCTCTGGCTTTCCCTGACCCACCTTCCTCCTCCCCCTACTGGCCCTGACCTGCCTCAAGCTGTTACCATCTTCAGCTGTATGCAGAAACACCACATGGAGGAGGGGCTACTGCATCATGGGGTACTGGAGGACTTCAACTTGGGTGGCACAGCTGACGTGAGGAGTAGCCACACAATGGAACAGGAGCAAGGATATGCAGATCAGAGATACTTCTGCCCTGAAGTGGCATAACTTTGAGCCACCTAATGAGTGCTTTAAGTCACTTAAAGGTGTTTGTGTGTGACCAATCCAGGGGTTAAGATCTCCAGGAGCTGCTTAAAATTACCGTATAACAAGGCCCTAAGAGCGTCTCCTGTTCTAATTAGTTCTTGGTTTTATTACCATCTGTTACCTGAAGGTGGCAGCAATATTCAACTGTTGCATGTTGAAAAGTGTCCTGACTTTTGGACCTATTGACCTTTAATCTGGCATTTAAATGTTCATTTATTAAGAAAAAATGCAGAGGTTTTTTTTTTTTAAATAATAATGAGAAATGTTTTCCCTTGTAAATATTCTGTGGAGGAATTGCTATTGTAACTGTTTGATTTATATCCCAGAATATTCATATATTTTAATTAATATACCATAGCCTACAACAATAGCACATAAATAAAATTAGAGTTGCAGCTATTGTTATACCACCTTGATTGTGGTATATTAGAGAGATATTTTAATCACAAAGATAGATGCTCACATTATACAAACTTGGAATGAATATAAAACAAAGAACAAAACATAGATTACTCTGTATAAAGTATCAGTAGAGGTTTGCAGATGAAGGACATACTAAGAAGCTGATTTTTGGACACACATCCTGAAGTCATAAAATATTTCAAATTAATAAAACATTTTGCTCTCCCATGCAGTTAAAAGAATTCATTCAATTGACCTGAATGAGCTATAGCTCAGGTGCTAATTGACAATTTTGGCATGAGCTGTCAAATTAATGTAACTTTCATTAACACTATAAAAGTTATGTGTGGACATTGACAGGATACTGTAACTGGTGCTGTAAAAGTCCATTCAGTTCCTCGACTCAGTTTGATTCCGCACCAATTATAATCAATCTTTGTTTATAATCAGTCAGCCAATTGTCTCTGCAGACGAAACACTACAGAATTTTAATCCAAATAGCATCCTTCCAGACCATTTCCTCCATCACCTTTTGCCTCAGCCAAAATATGCTTTACGTTGTTTACAAGTACTTTTGTTATAGACTGAGGTAAAGTATTTATGACTCCTTAATCTATTTTAGAATCACATAAATGATTCTGGTCTCCATTTTAAAGCTTGTGTTCTCATCTGCTTTTGCGAGATTTTTAGTTAGGGTGGTGGCAGATGGATTCAAAAGGGGAAAATGAGACTTCTAGACCGTTCTCCTCTTCCATCTTCACTGGGCGTGCCTATACATGCACTTTACTGCTCATTAGACCAATTTAATGTTCAGTAAAGCATCCCAGTCTACATCTGCATGACAATTACTGTGCACTAGATTAGTCTAATGCTCTGTTTGCTAATCTTGCCAGATACAGGTACTAGAAAACAGTGCACTAAACTAATGCACCCTAGCACATGTGTAAATGCTGATGTCGGGTGCAGTTTGTGCATGGTCAGCTGCACCAGCAGGGGGCCAGCCTCCTGCTTGGTGCTGAGCCACACCGTTGGCAGTTTCTGCAGCCACATGGCAGGGGCAGCTCTTTGGCTGCCCAACACTGGCCTAATGGACCCCTGGCTTGAGCCCTGGGGCCCCTACCAGCAGCTGTCTGCCCTGTGGGCTTTCTGCTGCACCTCTGCGGGAATGTGCTGGGCCCTGCAATGCCCCCTGTACCTTGGCTCAGACTCCCCAGGACTCCTGCTGAACAGAGGGTGCTTCCCAGGCACCATGCCCCACATCAGCAAGCACGTGCCACCCATTGCCAGCACCCAGAGCCCCAGCCTGACCCTCTGAGGCCCCTGGCAGCAGCTGCCATGTTGGGCTTTCTGACAGCAGAAACAGTGGTTTGGGACCAAACTGGACCCAGGAGGAGACGGCAGACCTAATTGCCATTTGGGGTGACATAGAAGTCCAGCAGCATCTTGTCTGGGTGATGAGGCCCAGTACCCATATCTATGTTGCCATGGCAGAACACATGCAGGATCATGGTCACCAGCAGTCCGGCCAGCAATGCTGTGTCAAAGCGAAGGTCCTGATGGTGCAGTAGGTCTAAGTCAGGGACCACAACTGGCGGTTTGGGGCTGTGTGTGGGTCCTTGCCCTTCCTGCTCCAGCTAGACTTCATTATGACTCCGACAGACCCTGGGATGTCCCACCGTATGTTTTCTAGCATGGGCCAGCTGCCAGATCCTATGCCACAGCCTGGTGAGTAGGAGGACTCAACAGGGAAAGGCCCCTCAGGCCTCCAGTGCCAGGTCCCTCTACACGCCCTTCCCTCAGCCTCACCTGACAGCTTGGGCACCCCAGGCCATTACCTGCTCCAACAACTCTAGCAGTGGGCCAGTGATGTAGAGGACAGGCCGGGGATGACCCTTGCACTGGCCAGCTCCTGCTCCTCCCTGGAGAGGGCCACTGCCCAGGTGGCCATGTGCCATGCCTCCATGCCCCAGGACACCATGGCCAGCCAGACCACATCTCCACAGCCGGGCATGGAGCTTACCACACCCACACAGAAGCCCTGCACAGGGCGGAAGGTTGGGGGGAAGGGATGCTGCGGCTACCTGTGCCCACACCAGCTCACCTGCCCACCCACAGGCTGCATGCTTGGAACCAGGGGCCATGCACAGGGGCATGGGGGGCCTTCCCCTCCCCTCCTCTGCCTGCGCTGGCTGGCCCAGCTTCTCCCCACCCTCTGGAGTCTCCCCCTGAACACGCAGAGAGGTAGGAGGCAGTTCAGGACTTGATTGAGTGCCCTGCAGGCTCCCAGCTAGGCAGCCAGAGCCCATCATATGTGGAGAAACTGATTCATGGCAGTGGTGATCTTTTCCTCACCTATGGAGGTCAGGTACTCATCGTGTAGGCAGAGATACCCCTCCAGGCAATGATGTACCTTGCAAGGAAGTGTGGGTTTGCCTGGGGCACCATCGAAACTCAAGGCCCTGCACCACATTCTCACCTAAATCCAGGGAACCATGGCAACCAGCAGCAGCTGGGCATAGTGGGTTGGGTATGCTTGGTGCACTCAAAAAGCTCATTGTGGTGTCCCCAGGTGACTGAGCAGGGGCATGCTTGAGGAGCAGGCCATATGCAGTGGGAGCCCTTGTCTGGGGCACCTCTCTGGAGAGGGTCACCAAGAGAAGGTGGTGGGGGGACACTACCACCTCTGTGTCCAAGCTGGGTGGGAGCACCTCACACCAAGAACCTGGGTACTGCAGCCCTGATGGCATGAGAGCAAACTGCCTGGCCTGTAGAGAGAAGTGGGGGAAGCTGGTCTGGAGCCATCATGGCAGGGACCAGCCCTGGCCCAGGCTGGGTAGGCAATGCAGAAGGCAGGCTGCCAGCAGCTAGTGGCCCTCCTACACCCACTGTGGAAGCAGGGAGGGAGGGATCAGCCGGTAGCTGCCTGTGGAAGGGCCCACGCACCCAACTTACCATGGTATTTCGGCACCTGTGCAAGCACAACCCCTGAACTGAGGACAGGTGGCACATAGCCCCTCCGTACAGTGCATGTTATCTCTGAAATGTTTCAATGTCTTACAAAAAGCCTTTCTGTCCTTGCTCTGCAGGACCAGCAGCTGCACACAGGGCAGAACCACCAACTGCTGGTGAAGATGCAGCTGCAAGGATGCCACCATTGGCTGGCACCCTCCGCATGCACTGCCTCTGCCAGCACTGGAACCAGGACTTCACAGTGCTCCTAGAGCAGCTGGTCACTGTGGTAGAGGAGCGGCTTGTGGACTCTCAGGTTTCGCACTGCCAGGACCTGGAGAGGGGCCGGGAGCAGCATGCCCTTGAGGAAAGGCACCTCATCCTCCTGAAGAAGCTGCTCAAGGACCAGGAGGAGCAGTGTGCCATGGTGCACCAGGTGGTGGAGGCAACGGAGGAGGACCACCATGTCCTCAATACCATGCTCTCCCTGGCGGTCACGTTCATGCCACCTGGCATCCAGCTCCTAGCCCTTCTCTAGCGCTCTGTGGAGTACCAGGTCTGCAGGAAGGGAACAGATCACGCTGCCAATGAAGGTGAAGTAGCAATATAAAAATCCATTTTCTCCAGTGGATTTCCAGGTGTCTTTTTTTTTTTTTTTTATCTTAACAATGGAACATTGCACACTTGAAAGAGAAATAAGGAAGAAAATCCATGGTTGCAAATTTATATACTCCTCTGTGAGTTATGACCACACAGGAAGACATAAGAATCTCAATATTTTTAACAATCTTTTTACTATAGTTTTATATAAGATCTGGCCAAGGTCCAGGCTGGCTCCACTGTACTTTTCCTATTCTTCAACTGTAGATGAGTCATCATACGACTTCAGATCCTTTATCTCTATTGCCCTTAATCTGTATTTACTGTCCATACAAACCTGTCATTCAGTATTTTAATTTTAGCCTTTTGGAAGTTGAATATCTGTACATCTGCCTGTGTTTAGCCTCATCTTCCTTCCAATTAATTGGAATTTTATTTTCCCCCACAGGGCTAAGCACTAATTCCTCTGACTATAAAACAGGATATATTTCAGAAGTAATTCATCTGTCCTGCTCCTTGCTTCTGTGGTGTTCTATAGCAGACACCTACTGTGAATCCCCTTTTGTTTTCTTTCCATCTTAGCTAAACCTATAAGGGTATCATTGTTGTCACTTCCTTAATATTTTGTATCACAATGCCTGTGAAAATGCTTTTGTAAAGAGCAGCCATGTCTCCTCCTTTGCTTTCTTTCCATTTTTCTTGTCAGTACAAGCTATGATATTCCATTTGTATGGGTTATCTTACTACAGTTCTGCAGTACCAGCACCAAACAAGACACATGCTCCCCTCTGCAGCATCAATTATGTCAGTGTTTCCCAAGTTTCTAGCATTTGTATGTAGGGTCAAGCACATTAAATATTTTCTACCACAGAATTTAACTTTTATTTTTTCCTATTTGATGACCTGTAGCCTTCCTTTTTGGGAGTGTACCCAGAGTTCAGGGAAAATCTAACTAAAAATGATGCTCAGAGAAATTTGTTTGGTTTATTTAGAATTGCTTCCAAAATCTTATACTGAGTATCTCTTTAGGATCAAATGTATATTGTTGCAAAATCTGACCTTTACTGTTCCAGGCTTTCTATACTAATCTATGTGAGTGTTTCCATAAAAATGTTAACAAATAAGAACATGGGATAAATTTACTTTATTTCTCAAGTATTTTAAGAAATAAAGTAAATTAAACTAACTGTGATGGCTGCAAACATTTAGGGCACCTATACAAATTCAGGGAGACTCCACTGATTCCCTGTAATTACAGCACGTCAGAGCAAACTTGATTAATCAAGTCTGCTGCAGCGTGGTAATTATTGCACTCCAGCAGACTCCAGCATCATATGTATCAGCATCTGAGCACTGAAAAATGGTGGTGGGGGCACTTTAACTAAAGCTTGCTTGATGAGCTTTAGTTAAAGCGCCCCTACCACCATTTTTCAGTGTGGGGATGCTAATACACATGACGCTCCAAGAGCCGCTCTAATTAAATGTCCCTCCCAGCGCCACCCCCACTCCTGCAGCATGTCTATAAATGCCTTTAAGTGCTGTATAAAACAACAAAAGCATTGCATGCTGATTGTAATGCTTACTAAAATTTGGACAGACAATATTTTGTACTTTTTTCTTTTAGTTCTTTAATTTATTGCAAATTAACACCATTTTACATCCCTGAAAACTTTTTAGAACTCTTATAAGCATCTCCTGGGCTGGGGAGATGGAATAGTATGAAGGAATTTAATAGCAAACAGACTTTAATGCATTCCTATGATGAAATTCAGAACTTTTATCTGTATACTGATTTTAGTAGATAGTTGCTAAGTAAATTATAGTGTGTAATAAAAAGGAGCTGTAAACACACAGAGATACATTCCTTACCATGATTAATCCTAATTGCTTGGGGTGAAAAAAAGGTATCCTCCATTTATGACTTCTGTAAAGACAATGGGTCAGGCTCATCCCTGTTGTAAATCCAGTGAAGTCAGTGGAATTATGTTAGAGATTCATTTGGTCCAGTGAGTTTGCAAAAAGATGTCAGCACGACACATCATATAATAAATTCTGAATAATAATTGAATGATTTATATTTGTATTGATATACATTTTAGTCTTATGGCATGAGTAAAGATCCAGATGAGATGGGGCCCTATCCATCAAACATTCACATTTGCAACCTAATACCAGATTTCATTCCAGGGGAAAACAAGTACAATAACTTCCTTGTACATTTCTCCACCCAGTGTTATATATTTTATAATGAGAAGTTAACTCCTTTGTGCAGTATTTCTCAAGCTCAAACCAGTGGCTTGTCAAGGAGATAAAGCAGTGAATATATATTACTAGTCTTTTTTTTAGTTCTTTTAAAGAAGTAGTACTCATGGACACCACAAGATTAGATACTCCTGCAGAGTGAAGACACATGCCAGCCTTCCTGTGAAAATTGTGCAGCTGTGCAAAATAAAAAAAGAAAAACCCTAAATAACCAAACACAAGATTCACTGGTCTGGCAAGCAAAACCATGATTCTGTAGCCTAGTGGTTAGAGAGCATACCTGGGGAAAAGCAGGGGAGTCATATATTCTGATCTTTCCTCTAGGGACTGCTTACATATTTTGTTCAATGCCACTTTAATGTGAAACCCAAAAACAAGTAAAAGCAGGGACTCTTGGATTCAATCTTTCTTTTTTCTCCTTGAGAGATTGAACCTGAGCCACTCTACAGGAAAGCTATTTAATGAACTCTACATTCATAAAAGAGGGGTGGCACCAAAGCCAGCCTCCATGCACACTTTTTAAGAGAAAACAGCGGCCAAAACCGCATTGTAAGGAGCGTGATCCTCTCAGCAGACACTTCTGCACATGCATTAATTTGCTATAGATATGGTGCATTAAGAGTATGTCTACATGTGCTTTTTCATGCACCTAAACTTAATACGCATTTGCCTGATACTCATTAAGGCAATTTAGGTTCATGTCTGCATGTGCATGATGATAAGGTGGATTAACACAGTGTGCAGACCAACTTGGGACTAAAGTTAGTCCCAAGTTAGTCAAAAGACATTAATGCACCCTAATGCATGTACACATGCATTAAGGCGCTTTAGCTATTCGAGCCTCAATTAGATACCTGCTATTTAGGTACAGATAGCCTGCAATCACCATTTTTAAGGTGCATTAAGGGCATGCATATGTAGACGTGCACTCTTAAATTGAACTAAACTGCTTTAAAATAGGCATATGTAGACATGCCCTAAGTTTAATACCTGTAATAATAGGTACTAACTGAATGCACAGTAACTAGAGCTACTACACAATAGTGCTGGCACATGCCTTTTTAGTGATGCTAATGTACAGTAGACTAATTCTACTGGGTATTAGCTCAATAGTATGGCTTTTCCCATGTTGCACTAACATGCAGTAGAATTAGTCTACTGAGCATTTAGCAGCTCGTGTAGATGCACTCAGCATGTGCTACGGGTCAGGTGTACTCAGAATATACCATTTAACTTACCCTCCCTGAAGAAATAGAGGTGGAGAAACAAAACTTTCCATACCTAGTTTAGACTGGACTAAGTTAGCTCAGTAGTGTCAGGGCTGGGGTAGTTCTGGGCCTATTGGAAATGTTAAAAGTCAGAAATATAAAACCCTTTTGCAGTTTAGGTACTTCAAGATCTAGGCAGCAGCTGAACAGGGGGTTTCAGAATCTCAGTTTTGGACATGGGCAACTAAATCTCACTTAAATCCCACTTGTGACACCTAGATGCTTTATTTGATTTAGCCCTAACCCTTCCTATTCCTTGACTTCTTCAGATATAAAATGGGGGAATATGAAGCTTAGAGCTGTTACTAAAATTATTAATGTTTATAAAGCATTTTGGGGATTCCTTGAAGGCAGGTACTAACCTAGAACAAAGGTTGATTGGATTTTCTCAAAGCAAATGGAGAGAGTTTCTCTCTATTCACCTTTTTACTTTTCTCCTTCTCCTCATTTGATGTAAAATTGTCAAAGATCTATTCAAGTTAATGGAGCTCTGGTACTTTACAGCAGTTGAGGATATGTTCCCTGGTTTCAAAGAATACGCACTTGCTGCCATGGACTATTTGGCCCTCTTCAGTATCTCAAAGAACTTTAAAGAAATGTCAATGTTTAGTCTGTAGCATTTTAATTTTACCAGCCTCCTTTGATACGTTATAGCACTTACAGCAGTAAATAATTGTAATGCCAATACTCATCACTTTATGTGCCACATGACAGTGTATGTATTATACTGCATATACCTCAAAACAATAAACACAGTATTAAAACAACTAGCTACTGATTTTTTTATGACAAGTGGGCATTTTTACTGTGAAAAAAACTTGTATAAAATGTAAACAAATGATTATTCCTTTTCTTTCCTTTTTTATTGAGAAACAAACTTCATTAAATTAAGCATAATTTTCATGACATTTTATAGACCTTGATATAAAAGTATATAAGCTCTGCATGAGTTTTATAGAAATAACACCTGATTTTTTTAATTAATTTTATCCCTGTCATGCTTTGTTTTGAAGATAATTCGAGGCTGTAACCTGAGAGCCACTGCTGCACACTCTCGGTTCTTGAAGTTAATGAGTCCTGGAATTTCACTTGGGGATCTTGACTGATCACAAGATGAACATGAGCCACCAATGCAATGCTGTAGCTGGCAAAGCAAACCAAACACTTGATGCATCTCAAGCAAAACCAGGGATATCATCCTCCGCTCTACTCGGCCTTGGTAAGGCTGCAGCTGAAATACTGTATCCAGTTTTGGGCCCCCCAGTTTAGGAGGGATGTGGATAAGCTTAAGGGAGTCCAAAGGAGAGCCACCAACATGATCTAAGGCCAAGAGAGCAAACCTTACAAGGAGAGGCTGAGGGACATGGAACTCTTAGGCCTGGAGAAGAGTAGGCTCAGGGGAGACTTGGTGGCAGCCTGTAAGTATACAAGGAGGGTGCATCAGGATCTGGGAGAACAGTTGTTCACCAGGGCTCCCCAAGGGATAACTAGGTCTAACGTCCAAAAACTTCTGGATAGCTGATTTAGACTGGACATAAGGAAAAACTTCTTTATAGTTCAAGTGGCTAGGGTCTGGAAAAAACTCCTGCCAGATGTAGTGCAAGCACCTACCCTGGACTCATTCAAAAGGTGTTTGGATCCATATCTTGCTGGGATCATTTGACCCCTGCAGACTTCCTGCCTATGGCAGCAGGGCTGGACTCAATGATCTTGCAAGGTCCCTTCCTACCCCTAATGTCTATGAAATCTATGAAATTTGAACCCAGGACTTTTCCATCCAAGCTGAGTGTCCTTAACCCAATATTAACCTACAGGATTACTCTTCTGGTAACTTAACCTTTTTCTGACTCCATGACTCTTGCAGAGCTGATCAAAGTGACTCAACTTCAAGAGGCAGGTTGAAGACCACTCCTTTAGCTTGGTGGTGAGAAGGGCTTGAATCCCTTCTGATTAAGGAGGACCTTAAAACTTAGGTCTTCTATTCCTGGATGATTGCTTTAACCACTGTGATATGATATAAAAGGTCCATGTGACCTCCTCCAGCTATATTTTTTAAATAAAATGGCTGTGGCTGCTATTTATTTTGCTGAACTGAATGCCACCAATGTGTATGAGGCATGCACTCAATGAATCCTCTGGCCCTGCAAGAGACTTGAGCATTGCTACACTTAATTCCTAGATCCTGATCCTTCCTGGCTGCTCAAAATGGGGCAGTTCTGTACATTCACAAAAGGCAGAGCCAGGGACAGAGCCCAGGGAGGGAGGGTGCACTGGTACAGATGCACGCCACTTTGATTTCTGATCCACACAAAGTTTAAAACCAACTCTCTGATAATAGCAGCATTTCTGTTCAGCCAGCAGTGAGAGTGTCAAATGACTTCATGGCTCGTTCACATCTATCTGGTTCCTTCTAAACTCTTCATTCCATAGGTGTTAATTACCCTGTCTCCTTTTCTAATGGTCTTGATGTTCCACTCATCAAGCTAGCCTTTATTCTGCAGTTCTGCTGTCTCTTAGCTGCTGTCTCTTAGCTGTCTCTTTGCTGCTCCTGGTAATGTAGCCCCCATTTCACAGCCCTGCAGACTGTTTTTTATCTTAATCCAATAATATTATATTCATTTTTGCTCCAATGTTAAATTGAATAATACAGACCTAGGCCTGTAGCATATTAATAAAGCTTCTAATTTCTTTTTACATGGATAAAAATAGGTACTGTGTTATATGGGGTGATATACCACACCATCTGCACCCCATTTTCAAGATCCTAGATGTGCCCAAAGACAGAGCTATAGGTACCCTGGGAACTTTCAAGTCAAAGAAGGAGTTGCCTTGTGAGTGTTGGCATCTCCAAGCTTACACAGATTCTGAGTAGGGTGACTTTGTTTGGTTGCCGGTTGTTTAATTGCAATTTTAAACTGAAATGCCTAAGACTATCTAAGTCCTGTTTTAGATGTTTAAATTATTTTCTGAACCTGTCTGAAGAGCTCCATAGTGATTACTATTCATGTCACTGCAATGATGACCCCCTTGGAATTTTAAACAGAGAGACTGCAGAGGCCCATTGAAAGTAGATTAAGCTGTTGAAGTGCTGATTATTCCTGAAGAGGCTGAACAAATTAATTAATAATCAGGTGTGAAATTAACGTACACCTTCTGTTTTTTTCTAATACTTCTCCCACATTAACATTTATCTCAGCACATTGGAACAAAATGGATTTATAGAACATATGTGAGCAAGAGTTAAAACACATTAGCATTGCATTGCTACATTTGTTGTAATTTTAGCTGACATGCTAGTAGGACTGTGCATAATGGGCCCTATTGGATTTGGATTTGGTCTGAATCAGGGACAGTGATTCAATCTGTTGATTTGGATCACTGTCCCTGATTCGATTCGGCTGAATCCAAATCTGAAGATTCAATGCTGATTTGGTGAATCAGTGACTCAGACACAGGCACAGCTTTAAAAAAAAATGTCTACATACCTTGAGGCAGCAGCGTAGCTCGTGATCACTGTGGTGCTGGGGTGCATGAAGCATCCCACAGGAGCATGGGAGGCTCTCCAGTGTGCTCAGCAGCAAACCCAGAGGTTGACTGGAAGTACGCGGGAGACCCAGGAGGCACCATTCGCCGAGCCGGGAGGGCAGGGGTGCAGGCGGGCCCCACCCCCCACGTGCTCCCCAGTGGACCAGAAGTGCTTCTGGTCCACTTCTGGGTCTGCTGCCGAGCACAATGGGAGCCCCCCATGCTTCTGTGGGATGCTGCATCTGCCCTAGCACCACAGCGGTCAGAGCCCCTGCTACCTAGAGGTATGTAGAAAAATCATTTAAAGCTGTATCTATGTCCAAATCACTGAATCTGTCCAAATCTCTCTGAATTGATTCGGAGGGTTCCAAACTGATTCGGAGACATTAAAGGGTCCTCTGATTCGATTTGAATTTGGCAATTTGGCCGCCGAATCTCCACCAAATCGAATCAGGGACTGGAGCTTCGCACAGCCCTACGTGCTAGTACTCTAGACTTAGTTCTTTAGAAAGTGTAACTTAAATGTTGTTAGTGTCTCTAAATAAGATGCTCTGATAATAACAAAGAGCAATTTGCTGCTTTGCAGTTATTGTATATACAGTATTGTATTATTCTACAATGTGCGTTTGAGTTTAAAATGAACTGTTTGGTTTTTTTTGGTGACAGATGTCTTAATAGAAAATCGTGTCAGTTGATGTTAATAGTGAAATATTTCCTACCATATTGTGCCACCTGGAAGTGTTATAAGGGTTAAGGCCCTTCCTGACTGACCCTTGGCCTACTGGCAGCAGCAGGGTGGGACCTAGAATACATCACTCAGGTCTCCTGATTGCTGTTTCTTCTCGCTTGCCACAACGTTGATGTTATAGTACTGGGGGCCAGTTCCCCTGCAGATGACCTTCCTGGTCCAACACCCTGGCTTCTTCGTGGGACTCTCTTCTACCCTTTGACACATATAATACTGTGTTACTGGAGTTGCCTTTTGGGTATATGTGTGCTAAGCTGGAATTTTATGGATATGGGTAACTCTTGTGCATTTTTAGTGTGGAGACCCAAAAATTAAGTTGAATGGTCCTGACAACCTTAGTAGGAGCAAAAAAGGCACTTAACCATAGTGTGCTCCAAAGTTATAGATATGTCAGTCAATTGGTAATTTTAAGAGGCAATCTGAATTCTGATGGGATGTAAAAGGCTTCCTGAGACTTTGAAATAATATGTCCAGGACTGGGAGCTCTTAAAAGTGAAGCATGTGCTTCCTCTCTGAAGCACCACCTTTGAGTCTGATGAAAAAAGGTGATGGTCCTGGCTAAACGTATAGCTTATTAGCTATTTGGGGCATTAGCTAAGAGCCGATAGCGCATCTAGCTTACTGTTAGAATTAGTTTCTTCTGTTTTCCATTGGGACACCACAAGGCTACTCCATAAGGGGTGTAGGATTCCAGCAATGGAAATTTATATCAAGTGTTGGTGCAATATAGTCTTTAAGGAAAGGTAACTCTTGAAGATTTGAAGACATACATGTCAAAATAAATGATGCTTCCAACATCAACTGGAGTATCTTCCTGGGATTGAAGGCTCCTTGATACTTTCCTATTGTAAATCATTTTTAAAGGGACAAGGAGGCCTAAGGTCCTCCTGTAGGCTTGCCTGCTTCTTGTGGGCATGGAACCTGATTGGCAGTTCTTTGATGATCTCCTGTGCTATTTTTTCTGAAATTGATTATTTTCTGGGTGTTTCCCCATGAGTTCCAGGGCAGAGTTCCAGCTGGGCTTCTAGGAAGGCCCAGAACATTCATAGTCCCTCCCTAAAAATCTCTCTATAAATAACTTTCTCCTGATGGCCGAGTCAAGTTTCCATTCTGGCCAACTATGCACACTGAAAGTGAAATGACCTTTGATATATCTCAACAGCATTTGACATAGTCCCTTTCTCATAAGATGAAAATAAAATAGCTTTCTTTCTTGTATCTTTTATGTAAATCCCATTAATTAGGTCAACACAGCCAACCATATATAAATTAACCTCCCTATCAACACCTTAGCAAAGGGACCTTTTGGGTCTCAAAGCTTGTTTATTTTATTGATCTAATAAAAGGTAACACATTCTCTGCTTTTGATGCTATTTATCATCAAGAAGCTCAGGAAGAAAATAAGATGAAAGGTTAATGCTTAAGCATCTTGTAAATTGCGCTAAGTGATGAGAAGTTGTTAAAAACACGTTCCAACAGTTATAATTACAAAATGGAGTGTGTGTTATTAACCTGAAGAATAGTTTATGCAAAGATTTTTAAATGTCTGGCTTATCAAAAACAAGATGCAAAAATAGAGGCTAGAATTAACTAAACTCTAAATATTATGATGCGATTGAAGCTTCTTGCTAATAGTTTAAAACTTCTGGCTCTCTGTTTCCATAGTCCTAATGAACTTTTTGTTCCAAGATTATTTCCAGTAAGTAATGGAATAGAGTAAATATTTTGAGAGGACCAAATCTGTTCTTACTAAAGCAAAGCTCCCCCTGAAGTGAATGCTGGATAAATCCTGCTGCAGCTTTTGGCCCAGAAATGGTACTTCAGTTCTGACACAAGGAAGACCCTGAGCAGTAGCTGTGAAACTGTTCTGTGGTGGCCTAGTCTTGCCCTCTACCAAAGTTCAAGATTCTGTTTTTGTGTAGGAGAGAGAGAGAGTTAAGCTGAGTGCTTCTGTCTACATAAAATGCTTCACTGTGCATCGGACTAATCTTATGGATAGTAAAGCATCACCGTCTACACGTGCACTGGACTTCCTGCACATTAAATTAGTCAAATGCACTGATTGATAGTACCAACCCATACAAGTACTATATAAATAGCACAGTAAGTAACGCACAATAGTGCATGTGTAGATACTGACCAGGAGCAATTTTGATCCTGGTCAACCCAGGCATCAGGGGAATGCTGCTGCCTGGCTAAGCCCCAGTGCAGGGTAGCTGTGCCAGCTGCAAGGGCATTTGTCTCCTGGCTCTGTGCACATTGGAGTGCATCTGATATGCATGGGGCTGAGAGACAACTGCCCCTGAAGTTGGCACAGCTCTCCTGGCCCCCTTTACCTCAGGATCAGCCCCCTGGACTGGGCTGCTCCCACTGGACACAAATTTGTGTCCAACAGGGTGTACATGTAGACACGTTACTGGCCACATCTTACTGTGCCTTATTTTACTGCACAATACCCTTACTGCACATTAATTACAAGTATAGATGCACCCAGGGAGAACCACATCCCATCACTACCAATATCAGAGAAAGTGCAGCTGTCAGCCAGGGAGGGGTCCCCCAGAATGAAAATATAGCACATACATTAGAATAAATAAGTAAAAAAGAAGACAGCAACCTTTTGAGTTTCCACCTCCACAGATAACTACCCCCTTGGTGCCCCAGGAGAAGAGTAGGAGGTCAGAGAGAGAAGGGTTAGGATTCATGGAGAATCCTTAGAGAGATGGATCTTGTTAGTATGAATTTTCAACCATATCTTACTCCATGTTCCTAAGGAGTTTTCAGCCTAGTGTATTTGGATCCAGCCCCTCTAGGATCATGCTAGTTTAACTGAAGGAGACACTGAAGAATTTGGTTCACTGGTAGAAACATCACAAATATATATATCCTTTTTGTCTACCAAATACTGCAGATTGAAAAAAGCCATTATCTTTTATATGCCATGAAGAAAAACAGCTGAGTTGCACTAGCATTGGTTTTAAGTATGTCACTTTCCCCCTCTAACTTTCACATCATTCTACCTTGTATAAATTAAAGTATCCATTGTTTGCTCCATGAGCCTAAGGATCTAGTATTTTAGCCTAATTGTATGCTGCCTCCCTCATGTTATTAAAATTTAATTCTTCCTCTTTTTATGTGACTGGATTCTTCATATCTGTGAGTTCTCTGTCTGTCTGTCTGTCTGTCTGTCTGTCTCTCTCTCTCTCTCTCCCTCCCCTCTCCCCACTTCCCCTGGACCCCTCTTGTACTTTTCAATGCTTAATAACTGCCTGGTTCCTGAAAGTTATGGGTTCTAGTCCACATACATTGACACTAATCAGAAATACTCTATACCATTACAGTAAATAATGTTCCAATCCATTAATTCAAAAACGGAGTATGGGCCTGATCCAAATCCCACACTGTAGTTAATGGCATTTTTTTCCCTATGGATTTCACTAGACTCTGTGGATCAGCATTAAGCAAGATATTTAGATTTAAGCAATATTCTTCAATAATAGGTGGATGTTCTGGTGAAGACGACAGCTATCAAGAAAAGGGATCCATGTGACCAGAACTGGAAAGAGTATCTAGTTCTGGACTCCAAGTTTGGCTTGACACTCTGGATACCTGACTCAGCTCTGGCTTGGTCTCCTGGATAACTGACCTGGTTTGCCCATGGACCCTGAGTTTGGCCTGACCTTTTGGTTACCTGACTGGGCTCTGGCTTGACCTTCTGAAGACCTGACCCAGCTTGCCCACATACCTTGACCTGGCTCTGGTTGAATCTCCTGTATACCTGACCCAGCTAGACTCTTGAGCTTGTGTTCTGCCTGACCCTCTGGATCTCTGACTTGGTTGCCCAGGCAGATATCCTGGCTTATCACTTCTTGGCTTCTCCTGACTCTGAGGTGACCCCAGACCTGGCAACCTACATTGTGGCAAGAAACACTGGTTGGGGGTGATGTAAGTATAGCTCTGCCTATGTTCTGCTATGGGTATGGTCTTGCTGAGACTTAAACCTGGAGGTTCCTGGCTAGACAGTTTTGCCCATCTGCTCAGGGTCAGGCAAATCACCATATTTTGGATCAGGAAGGAATTTTACTTCATAGCCGGATTGGTATGGATTGTGTATGTTTTTGCTTTCCTCTGTAATAGGGGATGTTGTCCTCTTCCTGAGATCTCTTGCAACTATATTAACAACATTTTCAGCAGCAGGAAACTGTTGGCTGCTGTGGTCTTCCTGCTTAACCTGTGGCAGGTTAGGGTATTATGTCTTGTGTTGTGTCAGGACTGACTGTGTAGCTTCGCTAGGAGGTTGGACAACGAAATTATATAGGGTGGTTTGGATAGAGATGACCCTGCCTCAGGCAGGGAATTGGACTAGATGACCTCTGTCGGTCTCTTCTAGCCCTGCTTCTTTATGAACCTAAGAGCAGAATTGGTCTCCATGTCTGAAGTAAAGCCAGCGATAATAGACATACTTATTCACAGATCTGTGCTTCGATATTCTTGTCTCATGATACTTTGTGCATTATGCTGCCATCAGCATTCAGTTCATTACACATTTCTGACATAAAAATCAGTGAGTGTAATCTGATTGAAGTTCACTAGCTATTCTAGCACTAGAATATCAGATATTCAGCTTAAACATATCTCCCTCCCAAATGATAGTTTCTGATATTAAGGACTCAGTTTATAAGTGCAGAATCAGAGCAATTCAGAACTGAATCTGTATATTTATTTGCCCAAAAGGAGAAAAAAAAGGTGTCGGTGAGATGTGAAAGATTTATTAGTAGCTCCAAATGCAAATTTTAAAATATGAAAACCTCAGTATAATGCAACCATTTGTTCCATAGCATATTTCCTTTTTTTCCTAACTACATAAGTTTTACTTTAACTGCTCTGACTGTAAACTATTTTAGACAGAGCCCTTAGCCTTCAGTGTTGGCCTATTAAGCTCCATGAAAACCTAATAATGATTAATATATTTTTTTTCCACATTCAATGAGCCAACACTTTAAAAAACTTACTTTTAACTGTGACAGGTTTAGGATGGTCATTTTAGGTGTGGTTACTCTCTGTGGAATAACTTATATGCATATTAACTCAGTAAAAGTATGGTATTTGTGAGGTCTACCTTCTGTTTGGCTTTGTCTATCAGTTCACTTAGCAGATACAGTGAAGAGTATCTGAAAATAAGCACTTTACTTGTCACAGTCTAAATCCTATTAAAAGGGAAAAGGAGAAGTCACTGAGCTAATTTGCTGCACTTATTTTCTATTGCAACTGTATGTCTTTTGCTGTATTATAATAAATCTTTGGCCACCTACTAGTACACACTGGGTGTGTCACACATGAAATTAATGCAAATGAATAAACTCTATAGCAGACCCCCACCACGACATCATCCTTGTTGCTCTCTCCTCTTACCCTAACCCAGGGATTTTCAAAAGGCCTATCTCCAGTTTCATACTGGAGCTCTAAGAAATCATGTGACTCTTCTATATAAAGTGAAACTCCTCCTCCTCTTCTCTCCTGCCTGTCCGTCCTGAACAGTTTGTACCCATCCATAACAGTGCTCCAGTCATGCGAGCTATCCCACCAAATCTCTGTTATTCCAATTATGTCATAGTTCCGTGACTATGCAAGGACTTCCAATTCTTCCTGCTTGTTTCCAAGGCTCTGTGCATTTGTGTTCAGGCACCTGTAGTAACTAGTTGATTGCCCTGATTTCACAGGAAGTATGAAAGCAGCTTCCCTGTTGCCTTCTGATTCACCAATATCATGTCTATTATGCTATTCTCGCTGTTTGGATTCAGTAATTTTATAGATGACACTACTCAGTATTCAGGGGAAAACTGTTCTTTATATCTCTGTACTAGGTAGCATTGGAGTGAATATAATACATGACTTCTTTGTAAGATTGTCCTTTTTAGTGGTTTGTTACCATGAGGATACTGTTTTTTGTGGCAATGAAAACATGTGGAGGGGAGGGAAGTTGTTTAGTTTAGTTTAGTTTTGTTTCTTCTGCAGATGTATTTGGTTCTTGTGTCATTTTAAGGAAAAACTACAAATTCTATTGGACTGAGCTAAATAAGAGATCCTGCTGTTATAAGAACAATTGTTTCTCAGAAAAGGAATTGATAGAATTAAACTTGTTTCCTTTAATATTGGCCAGTGCTGGAACTGGATTTAAGCTGGCTGCGGAGGCAAAAATCCAGGAACACATCTTTTTTGACACCCAGCTGTTAATACTTTCAGAACTTGAGTTAGAAAGAGAAAAAAAGTGCCATTATCTGCTGGAAATAATCAAATGTATCAATCTCTCTTCCCCTCCCACCCCCAGCCTTTAAACATGATTAGAAACATTTTTTATATCATTTCTAGAATATTTCAGTATGTGTCTAGCTCAAAGAAACTTTAGGATATTATCAGCCTGAATTCCAGGAGCAGAAATTATACACTTTTAATACTACAGTAGGATAGTATTATATACTGATTTAAATATATTAATAACATAATTTTTTTTCCTCAACTTTGATCCAATACCTCTCTTTCTTACACAATAAAACAGTATGACAGGAACAATACTTGGGCAGTGAGAGAAGTTATTTTGATGTCTTTTCTACTGTTTAGTCTTCTTTATTGAGTTTGAAGAAGTGGCCGGGGGGGGGGGGGGCTGCACTTGCAAATAGCCCATACCCAATGCTTCAAAGGAAGGTGAAAATGTACCAGCTTTGCATTTGGGGATGTCAGTAATGAGATTTCTCAGGAAATCAGTCTGGGATCTCTTTACCTTTATCCTGGTAATAAAATTGAAGATTTTACCACTTTTTCCATGATTTAGCATTACATTTGGCTTCAACAGAATTAGGCAAGAAGACCAATTCATTCTTGCTCCCATCTTCTGCAGGAAGTTAGGTTTATTTTACTTATTGCATGATTATTTTTATTAGACCAACTGTAGAGTTGGGAGAGATGGACACATATTCAGGCACAAAATGTTCTTCTTTAGATGATCTAAGGAAGAGCACTTTGTGCCTGACAACTTATTTAGGCCTATGCGAATAGGGAAGTATTTGATTTGGATTCATCCGATTCAGAGAACAGTGATTCGATTCAGAGATTTGGAACACTGTCCTGAATCAATTCGGCCGAATCTGCTTTGGAAGATTCAGCACTGATTTAGAGAGATTTGGTGATTCGGCCATAGACTATAATAGGGAATCACAGAGATACCTATAACTTGGTCATTTTTTGGCAGATTTGGATGAAAACAGCAGGGATTGTAGCCCATTCTGGGGGCATGGAGCCTGCCAAGTTTTAAGAAGACAGGTGCAGGGGTTATGGGAAACTGCACCTCAAACTGTTCAAAGCAAAACTTGTGATGTATGACTGTGTGTATGTGTGTTAAGGCACAGCAGGATGAAAACAGCAGGCATGGCAGAGGCCATGAAAACCTACTAGGTTTCAAGGAGATAGGTGCAAGGGTTTCCAGGAAACTGCACCTCAAGCTTCTGAAAGCACAACTCATGATATGTGTGACTTTGTGTGTGCGTTAAGGCACAGTGGAATGAAACCAACAGGGATGGTAGCTAGGGCTGTGCAAAATTTCAATGGGTGTTTCATTTTGAAGCTGTTTTGATGCGTTTTCAGTTCATAACAGTGAAATCAGAACAAAACAAAAGGCTTTGAAACAGCTTCAAAATGAAACAAGGGTACTCCGAGCACAGCTCTGGCCAGCAGCTCTTCCCTGCCTCCCACGACCTCCTGCCACCAACCTCAGCTCTGCAGGGCTGGCAGAGCCCCTCAGAGTGCAGGAGGGAGGCAGGGGGAGATCCAGGCCTGCCCCATGGAGTGGGCCCAAAGTTTCGATGCCAGGCTTGCTGCAGCTAAACAGAAACTAAGGAGAGGGAGGGGGGAAAGGGGGAAGGACTGCTCTCTGAATTGACATCTAGCTCCCTGTTCAATTCCCCAGTTCTCTGATTACTTCCTCCAGATCTCTGATCATTTCTCCAGCCCTTCCCAGGGGGTACAGGCCCCCAATCTGCATGTGGAGTTTCAGCAGGCAGATTTGGGGGTCCACGTCCCCCCGGGAAGAGCTGGGGGAAGTGATGAGAGGTCTGGGGGAAGTGATCAGAGAACTGGGGAATCCAACTGGGAGCTGGGGAATCCAACCGGGAGCTGGGGGAATGTTCAGGTCCCTGAACATTCCCCCAGTTCCCAGTTGGATTCCCCAGCTCCCTGATCTTTTCCCCAGCTCTCTGATTGCTTCCCCCAGTTCTTCCCAGGGGAACACTGCCTCCCATTGTAACGGGAGGGTGGGGGGCTGTGCCAGGGTCTTCCCTATGGAGCTCAGCCCAGCGGCAGGAGAGCCAGTGGTGGAGCTGCTCGGACTGCAGCCCTGACTGCAAGCACAGCCCTGGCCAGTGGTTCTCCCCTGTCTCCCGCCACCTCCTGCCACCAAGCTCAGCTCCATGGGGCTGACAGAGCTGCTCAGAGTGCAGCTGGGTGGCAGGAGGCAGGGGGAGATCCATGGCTGCCCCATGGAGCTCACCCTGGAGGTGGGAGATGGCAGGAGAGCCAATGGTGGGGCCACCCCAAGTGCAGCTCTGGTGAGCACAGCCTGGTGGTGAGAAATTCCACAGCCCTACAGAGCTCAGCCTGGAGGCAGGAGACAGCAGAGAACCAGTGGCAGAGCTGCTCCAAGCGCAGCCCTGGCTCCAAGCGCAGCCCTGGCCAGTGGCTCTTTGCTGTCTCCTACTGCCAGGCTCAGCTCCATGGGGCTGTGGAGCCTCCCATTACCAGGATGTGATCACCAAGGCTCCACTCCAAGCAGCTCTGCCACTAGCTCTCCCTCTGCCTCCCACCCCTGAGCTGAATTCCATGGGGCTGGCAAAGCCGGTTGGAGTGCAACCCTGGCTCCGAGCACAGCCTGGTGGCTGGAGGCTCTGCACCCCCACGGAGCTGAGCCTGGGAGCAGGAGGTGGTGGAGAACCAGTGGCGGAGCCACTCAGAGTGCAGCCCTGGCCAGTGACTCTCCCCCACCTTCCACTGCCAGGCTCAGCTCCGTGGGGCTGGCAGAGCCACTTCAAGTGCAACCTGGCAGCAGGAGGCAGGGAGAGCCAGGACTGTGCTCCAAGTGGCTCCGCTAGCCCCATGGAGCTCAACTTGCACTTTCAGCACTGCAACCAAGTGCCAGGAAGAGCCCAGTGCCACTCCTGCTGCAGCCCCAGAAGCAGCGGATGCCACCTGCCTGCAGCCGCTGGGCTGCATCATGCCTCGAAACCCCTGCCATGGCGCAGCCCAGCATCTGCAGACAAGTGGCATCTGCCGCTCCTTTGGCTGCAGCAGAGGTGGCACCAGGCTCTCCCTGGTTTTTGGGGCAGGCCACAGCACTGGAAGGCGGGCTGGTACCACCACAAAATTTGCTGTAGCCCACCCAAACTGCTCTCCCAGCACTGCCACTGAGTGTGGGCCTCCCGAGGGGTGTGGATCCCCATATCTACACTTGGGATGATAGGATGTTGCCGCTGCTGCCTGCAGCCAGCAGCAGCAGCAGTCTTACCACCACTGGGTATGGGATGCACCCAGAACTGGTCCCAGGCAGCAGTGACAGCCTCCTATCATCCCGCATACAGATCCAGGGGCCTGCACCCCAGGAGGAGTCTAGCACAGCCCCACAGCCCTCCCATGGGTGTAGGCCTCCAGATCTGCACATGGGATAACAGCAGGCTGCCACTGCTGGCAAGTGATATGAGTTTTGCTTTCACCTGTTTGAGGTGCAGTTACACAAACTCCTCTGCACCTATCTCCTTCATGCCCTCAGAAGGTGCTACCATCCCTGCAATTTTCATCCAAATCAGGCAAGAAATGACAAAATTATAGGCATTTTCATGATTTCCCATTATGTTCTATGGGCAAAACGTTGAAAAGTGTCTAAACAGTGAAACAGTTTTGACGAAATGAAATGGAACAGTGATTCAAAATGAAATGAAGCAATGAAACAAACGCTGTCCCTTTGAAATGGCAAAAGGGAAGTCAAAACAAAACAGTGCTGTTTCACACAGCCCTAATTGTAACCTGTAATGGGGGGTCTTCCTGTTAGATCTGCGCCCACCCACCTGCTTCTGGGCCAGCCATCTGCCCCTCTTTTACCTACCACACCTTGATGGAAAAATTATTAAGATGCTTCCCAGGTGGGAGGATGCCCATTTAGGTGTCTTGGGGTGACATCCATTCCTCTTTCTGGGACCTTTGTTCCTGTCCTTCACCCTCTGACACCTCAATTTACATTGTCACTGACTGGCTTTCTTGCCTGCATTGCCTCCCAGCCTCTGGCTTCTTCACTATTTATTTCATCCAGGAAGAGCAGGGGGCTTTCCCAGTGTGGGTGAGTTCTCAGCCCACCCACCTGTTTCTGGGCCAACTGCCCACCCGTCTTTTACTTGCCACGCATTGTAGAAAACCAATTCAGATGTTTCCCAGGTGAGAGGCTGCCTATTTAGGCCCCCCGATGTCTAAAAGTGACATGCATCTGTTCTGCAGCTCCATACCTCCCCTAACACTGTGGCCCATGCCTCACAGATGGCATCCCAGGCAGCTAAGCTCACCTGGAGCCTCACAACTGCACTGCAACCAGCAAGCCTCAGGCATCTCAAAGATCGTACAAGTCTGGGCTTTCCCTAGCCAGGACTGTACATGTGTGTGGTGAATGGAGGTTATAAGGCACCTCCTACCAGCCTTTCACCAGGGAGGTTTGCGGTCCTGGCATTTCTTGGGGGCTGCCACACCACTAACAGTCTCACCAGGCCTCCCAGCCCTAACAGGGTGCAGTTTTAGGTCATACCCAGGACCTGAGGCTTCCTTCTTCCCTATAGCCCCAGCTCATACCTCCAAGTTCATCCTGGCATGGGAGCTCAGCAGGGAGATGTTCTTCCTCTGCTGGCTGGTGATGCAGTGAGTGCTGCCTCCTGCTCTGAGAGTGGGGCATTAAACTGTATTAAAAAGAAAAAAGGAAATAGGTTCAGATGGAGTGAGGAGGGTGGCACTCACTCCATCCGCAGGTGGAACTTGGGGAACCTCAGAAGTGGGATGTTCACTATGATACAGAGAAAACCCCAAAGGGGAACTTACCTGGTGTAGGAGAGCAGAGTCGGCACAAGACCGCACTGAGCTGAGAGAGCAGCAGACACAGAGCCACAACAAGAGAAAGTGCCATGGCAGAAGAAAAAAAACATTAAAAGAACAGTTGAGCTGGGGGGAGCTGGGATTTGCTCTCACGCCAGCGTGGTCCCATTTTATGGCCCTGTGCCAGTGCAGATTCACCAAGGGCTGCGTGCCAGTGCCAATAAAAACCCCACCGAGCAGGAAGCCTAGGGGACTGGAAGTGGGTTCCCCTCCAGGCACTCGGTGTCTCAAAACAGAGTTGTAGCCTGCAGAAACCAAGTGGTGGCAGCCCCAAGAGGGGGCTGAGAGAGAGAGCATGAGCCCAGGAGGGCACAATTACTTACCAGCAATAGAGCCATGGATTCCAGATGTCTTGCAGGCAGACTCAGCTGTCTCAGAGCCTGCAGAGAGAAAAAGAGATAGCTGTCCATGCCACAGTGACGACAGGCTAAAAGGATTGAGACTAACTCAGGGGAACCAGGTAACCTGGGGACAGGTAGAAACTAATTCAGTCCTTCTAAGTCAAGTGCCAACTGAGGCAAACTGACATCCATGCACAGCTGACCATCTTGGCCAGTTAAGACATGGACAAAGACTGTGACCCAAACCCGAAAGACCAGGAGACAACATCATTGGTTGGCGCTAGGTGGGGTGTAGGGGAGGCGGATCTCCAAAATGGGAAGGTTGATGAAAGGATTGAAGGAGGGGATCAGGTCAGACAGAACGTACACTTCCTTCCTACTAAACATATTTATTTCAGTGAAGTCATGGCAGGCAAGAACCACTGAGGACTCTCTGGAACCCGATTCGAACATTGACTATCCTTCCCACAGACAACAGTGACATTCGATAGACTGGCATGCACCAGATGTTCAGCTGAATGGCACGGTCGCTTACATTCACCTTGAGGAACACCGGCTGCTCCACCAAACTAGGATCCAAGGAGGTGCAGTGGGGTGTCACTACATCACCAGCAATACTGAACACCCTCTCACTTGGAACACTGGTCAGTGGACAAAACAGGTGTTCCTAGGCAACTGTGGCCAGAAAGTGCCACATCTGGCTGTGGTTTGCCCAATAGGCCAAGGGGTCACAGTCCAGCAGCTCCGCATCCTTGGCAAGACAGGTAGCCACAGAAGCCTCAGCACTACCTGCCTGAGGCTGGGGTCTGGTGCATCTGGACCCCAACATTGAAGCCATGCCCTTGGCCCACATTGGCAGTGGCTGGCATGGAGGACATTGACTGGTGCTGGGAGTGCTGGCACAGGAAAGTGGATTCCCCTCTTCCATGTCCCTCCACCTCTGCCCTTCTGCCTCCCTGACTCTGTTCACCAGCACCTGTGTCCAGTGATTGAGGGTTTTGGTGCTGTACATGCTCCCCTTCAACCTTGGGTCACACATGCCCACCAGCACATGGACTGTACTGGACCATAATGGATCCAGCTGTTTTTTGATGCCCTCCTTCAGCCACTTCACCAGTGCCTGCTCCTCTGGTGAAAGTGGTTTTCCCCAGCCAGGAACATTGATCCCCTGGAAATTCTCCATTTAGTTCTCAAGCTCCTTCACTATGGGGATCACCTGGCTAAGGAGGGCATTGCCAGCACTGAGGGTCTCAGTGGCCTTGAGGAACGGCTTGAGGATGACCAAGATCTGAGAGATGGTATCCCACTGCACTTTGTTAAGGGGGCCACTGATCCCAATCTCTCCAAGCAAGGCCATCTCATGGATGGCCTTCTGTTGCTCCACCAGCCTTTCAAGCATCAGTTATGTGGAGTTCCGAGTCTATACATCCTGCATGATTTTGTGCTGTGGGATGCTCAGCTCTGCCTGTTTGTCCCGAAGCATCTTGCCCCCCTTGATGCTCCAGTGGAATTAGCCCACCACCTTCCTGCATTTTGAAATGAGCTGTCTGGTAGTGGTAGTGACGGCGCCGTCACTGACAGCCCCGTCCCCCACCAGGGCATCCCTGACTATGAGGTGGAACTTGTGTACCACACAGCAGATGCCAACAAAGCTGGCATCACGGACTGCCTTATCCATATTGGCCCTGCTGCCAGTGATCGTGAACCCATGGGTGAGCTCGCCCTGCCCAACAAGCCACCCCTGCACCAAGCAGTTCACGTCCCCCATTGATCTCCATTGCCGTGTGGGACTCATCCAGCACCTCTACTTGAAGGAAAGCCCACTGATGGCCTGACTGATTGTACTAGTGCCCTGTGAGGGAGAGGTAGGCATGATCTCTACCCCAGCTGCTCCAGATGTCCGAGGTGAAGTGTAAAGCCACCAGCAGGTCTGCATTGCTGATCTCCTCCCTCAAATACTCCCTGCATGCCTCATACAGGGAGGGCACCACAATCCTGATGAAGGTGGTGTGTGTGGGCACACAATATGATGGGACCACAAGCTCCATGAGCCGCCTGAAACCTGGATGCTCAACAAAGGAGAAGGGCTGGCCATCCAGAGTAAGCATCTCCCCAATGCTCTGGGTGACCTTGCTTGCCTTGGCAATATGCCCCGCTTTTCCTTTGCCTTTCCCCCACTGTTTCAGGGTGGCCTGCCTCTATTTCTTGGGAATGGGAGCTTTGGAGTGAGAGGGGGACTTCCCTTTGGGCATGCTCCCATTGGTGCCAGGCTGAGAAGGAGCATGGGCAAAGGGGTGGTGCCTCCTGATATGCATCAGCATCCCTGTGGTGCTGAAGTGTTTCTTCTCCTTGCCCCAACTAGTCTTGCATCAGCAGTGCAGGCAGATAGCATACCTGGGATCATCTGCCACCTCAAAATGATCCCACACTACAGTACCCCCTCACTTCTGGGGCGTGGGTAGGGATCCTGCCTTATCCCCCTCCTCAGCAGGCAGAGACACAACAGGGAAAGCTGAGCCACCTGCCCCCACAATCTCCTCCACAGTACCTTCCAGGGAAGGAGACCTGGCTCTAGGGGAACTTTGAGGGGTGTGGAGCACAAACTCAGATTTCCCCAGAATTTCTTTTGCTAGGGCTCTCAGGTCCCCTGCTTGCAGATCCAGCTCTTCCTCTGGCACTGGGAGGCTCATACTGGGAGATGAAATTGGGGTGGAGGAAACTGTCATGCTGGTGCTGGGGGCTATTTCTGGTGTTAGGGGAGGTGATGCAGGTGCAAGGACAGGTACTGCTGCCATCTTCTTTTTCCCACTCTCAGCAGAAGATTCATTGCTGCCAGGAAAGAGGATGAATCTATGTTTGGGGGGGAGGGACTTGCAGCTCTCCCCCTAGCCCCTCTCCCTCCCCTGCCAGAAGACCTGGTACCTGCCTTTCCAGCATGCTTCATAATCTTTGCTGCGCTGGAAAATGCGTGTGAGCGCAACTGTAATATATCTTTTCTGTTTACTGTACGTATGTGTAATTAATAGCTCTTCTCTCTGTTTACTGTATGTGTCTGTAACTAATATCTCTTCTTCTCTCTGTTTACTATATGTGTGCGAGTGTGTGTAACGTATGTGTTTTCCTGCACAGTGAAAAAATGAGAACAAATAAGAGGTTTTTGGGAGAAGAATGAATTGAAAGAAGTGGATTGGATAGGGATAAGTAGAGGGATTGTAGGCAAGGGTAATTAGTAAGCTGTATCCAATCCTTTCCAAGAAGACAGACTAGCTGGTGACTGAGTAGGAAGCCGAGCCAGTCCAGTAGTACCTATCAGACGCTGTTGCTCAGGCAGAAACAGCTCACAAAAGGGACAGAAAGGCTGCAGACAGAGACTTATATGCTGTTTCTATATGCCTCCCCCAGAGCACTGTGATTGGAAGCGGACGCAGGGAAAGATCGGTCTCTGGCCAGCGACAGATGTCAGTCTTTCCCCCCCTGCTCCCCCTCCCTCTTCTCAGTTTCTGTTCCCCTGCAAGACTGACTTTCCCCTGCAAGAAGATTTTTTCTGAATCTTTTCCAAACAAATTCAGAGGGATTTTTTTTCTCCTGATTTGATTCAGATTCAGTGTTTCGGCCTCCAAATCGGGTCGAATCTTTTCCGAATCGAATTGGCGACTGATGCTTCACACACACTTATTATCTATCCTCTCTCTCAACAGTAGAAGTGGTCCACTAAAGGGAATCGCTAAAAAAAAAACCCTTGCTTCTTGCATATTTTCTAGACCCAGGATGACCAACCTGTGCCACAGGTGGCATAGGCAGCCTCTGCTGGTGGCATGCATCAGATCAGGGGGAGGAGTGAGCATAGCAGCAGATAGGGAAAGGAGCAGAAAGAAAAGTATCAGATTGGGCAGGGAGCACGTGGAAGCTGGTAGGAAGCAGTGTAGCAGATCAGGCAGGAGAAAGAAGGGGATCAGAGTGACACTCAAGGATGGTGGGGGGTAATTTGTGGCACACCTGCCAAAAAAAAGGCAGCCCCCACTCTCCTAGACAATCATGACTACAACAATTCTCCAGCCCTATTTCCTGTTCAAGATTATTCATTACAGCATATTCTGTAAGGCTTTGGCTCATCTAGTTTTGAAGTTCTGTATAAAACACTTTTTATATATTTGTATTATTATTTTCCTCTTTGATCAGCTCTTTTACTAAGATACAGTAGTAAACTCCATTAATCCTTCTTTATAAATAATTCCTAGCTTGTTATTCTTTGACATTTTTTAATTTAGCAATATTTTTTATTAATTAAAACACTTCTGTGTGCCAAATTTACCAGTTACAACAATATTTGAATGATACTTTTATAAAACAAAGTGAGTATATCCAATAGACTAATAATTATGGTGTCTCTTTTTAATAACCTACCATAGCAATTAGTTAGTAAATCTTAAGACACATAACTGGCTTTCTCTCTAGAATATGTCTTTTAATTCTATGCACCTGGGCATTCATGAGTTATTGACTTAACTTTCATGGCAAAGTTATCAGCTTTATCCTCTATCAACCTCTCTTGCAAATTGTGGCATCCTTCAAGATGAAGTTTTGCCAATTTTCCAACATTTACAGTAACCTAAATACCCCCTGAGACATTTTATTTCTTTTTAAGAGCTAAAATTAAATATGCTTTAAAACCCTGGTGCCCCTGTTCCTCTTTCCTATATTGTGGTGGTCTCTATAGTAGTCACTGGGCATATGTGAATTAGAAGAACAACATACTTTAATTCATGAAGCAGTATACAACATGTGTAGACCCTTGGTCTGTCTTCCCTAACTAACTTAATTGAAGGACTGTCTCCCAATTCCCAGTCTCTGTTGTCTAAGCAAGGAAGCATATCCAAACTATAACTGTATCACCACAATCTCTATCAGTATACTGATTCAAATAAATGCAGAACTCAAGTTATATAGATTGAACCACATGTGCTGTTTTGTTGTACTCATTTTACAGCCGTGATCATCCCTCTTTTTCATTAGAATTTCTTGACTCAGGAATTTTTCACTGCTTATCATTGCCAAGTAATATGTCCTAAGTAATTTAGTTGCCCAAGAAAACAAACCAACATCTTCTTTCCCCCAGGAGAAAGGGCTTGAAGGGTGATAGTGTTAAGCTAAGCAATCAGAAGTCACATGGTTCCACATAATCAGTGTCAGATCAGCAATTTGTATAATACTAACTGCAAATTGTAACAAAAAAACCCCAAACAACCCACTATCATGAAACGGTGTTAAAAGAAAGTCAGATAATTTGCATCTGATTAGTAGCTCATGAAGAAATATGAAACAAACTTAAAAGATAACCCCTGATTTTGTGGAGTTTGGTTATGTTATATTTTTCATTTAGATATGTAGATGATAGATTGTATCATTTCTAGGTGGGATCACCAGAATTCACTATATGTACAAAGCCATCTTGGTTTAATTATATATATAACTTCAAGTACTGATAAGTAGCACTGAAACAGCTCCAAAATGTTTATTACGCAGCACATTATTCTGGAAACACAGAGAAAGAAACCAACTAGAAGGAAGACTAGCAGTTCTCTTGACTGCAGCTGAATTACGCTAGGGATGTATTTGACCTCTTCTGTTTTAGTGTTCCTTATTACAAGAGGTATTGGGTGCTGTGTGTTTACCAGTAAGGATGTAGGTGCTCTCCAGGTTGATTATAAATATGCATCTCAGCAACCAAATCTTCCATGTGAATGATTGCTTGGGTGGAAGATCCCTTCTATGAATAGGCAAAAAATGTTTAATTTCTATTAGATTAAGAATGTTACACTTGGTTCTATTGAACCATTTTGCTATCTCCTCTTGAGCCAGTTACAATAAAACATAAATCCTGGTGGTAATAATAGCAAGCATCTGTTGATATCTCTTACAATTGCCCCAAACTTTGTCTATGAACTGGATAAGACATAATTGCATTCTGTAAAATACATAGGGTTACTTTACCTTGGCCCTTACACGGTTGCACAGTGGAATAGGAAGGAGAAAGGTTTATCTCCCAATTAAGTCATTGCATACTGGTGTTGCAGCTCTGTTGTCAAGAAAGCAAAGGGACTGTGCACCAGGATCTTTCCCAAGGGTAACTAGGTGGAAGGTGTGACTAGTAGCCAGAGCTTCAGCCGTGCCCTGTCAGCCTTTAGGATGTACACAGAACAGGTCCACCAACCATCATAACAGAAAAGACCCAGGAATTATATCTGAGGCACAATGCCTTCTGATGTTCTCTCTAGAGTCATGTGACTGCAAACCAGACCTAGCTGTGGGTAGCATGTTTATAACATGGCTTCACGCACAATACGCATATTTACCTTTAACAATACATAGACCTCAGTATAAGACCCAGTTAAGTTGACTTTCCACTGGCATCAGGGGACTCTTCCCATTGATGTATAACCCGTATACAATTCTAAAGATTCACATTATATTTTTGAAGAAAGTGTTCCTATTGAACCACATGCTACTGTTCTGTGACTTACACGTTTGGAAACTAAACCTCCAACATTCTCAAAATAGGAAACTTCTGACAGCATGTGTGCTGTGGCCTGCAGCAGTTTTATGGGAGAAAGAAAGCCTATTAAATCATTCAAGAGAGATCATAAAAAATATTTGGAAGACATGAAAGCCAAGAGAAGCTTAAAAGCCGAGCATCTTAAATGAGCAAACCAGGTGGTCTACCTATGGGCAGTAGTATAGAGCAATTTGAAGGATTGTTTTTGTATGTGTTAGTGTTTTTGATCCATTTTTGCTTAAAGCCACTCCTTGCAAAACATTGAAATTAATACTAAAAGAACAAAGGAATGGTTAGATGGGAGGTTTAATACAATGGGAAATAGAAGTTTCTGTCAGGGTTTAAAATACAATTTTTCTGAAGATTTGTCCATTCATTTTCATTCTGGTTTGGTAGTCTGGAGGGTGTCAGCATTCCTTTGAGGCACTGTTTGTTTTATATAAAATGTTCCATAAAATCATCTTCTAGAATTTTTTTTCTTTGTTTTAAAAAGACTACAGCAAAAAGTATCCTTTGAAGCAACTTCATTGACTTCAATGAAATAATTCCAGGGATGCATTTGACCCTCTGCCTCCAAATTATTACCTTTTTATCAAATTTCTGTTGGACGTTCAGCCCAGAAATGTTAAGGAACAGCAAAGTCATTTGGTTAAAGAAAGCAATTCTGAACATTTGTTGCTAGGCAAATTTGAAAGTAACTTTGTAGAACCCATATAAAGAAAAAAAATAATCGTAGGACTCAGCTTCTTAGAAATCACAAGCTAATTTATTTTGGGTCAGGGCACTTCTGAAGGTTCTTACAGATATCATGCTGAGAAAGTTTTATCAATTTGCAAAGTTATTTGCATTATTTTGTGTGGCACTGCATGGACATTTAGACTTCTATCTTTTTCAGTTAGGCAAGACTTTAAATAAAGTGGTGAACTTTCTGGACTTTAGGAAGACCTTCGACACTGTCTCTCATCCCATTCTCATTAAAAAATTAGGCGACTGTGTTGTTGATGCCTACACAGTCAGATGGGTCTCAAATTGGCTGGAGGGCCACACCCAGAGAGTGGTGGTGGACGGGTCTTTTTCGACCTGGAGGGATATAGGTAGTGGGGTCCCCCAGGGCTCGGTCCTTGGGCCTGCACTGTTTAACATCTTCATCAGCGACTTGGATGAGGAGGTGAAAAGTACCTTGTTCAAATTCGCAGATGACACTAAGATGTGGGGAGAGGTGGGCACGCTAGAAGGGAGGGACAGGCTACAACTAGATCTGGACAGGTTATAGGGGTGGGCAGATAAGAATAGGATGGGATTTGATACTGACAAGTGCAAGGCACTGCACCTAGGGAGAAAGAACCAGCAGTACCTATAGGCTGGAGAACTCCCTTCTCATCAGCACAGAGGCAGAAAAGGATCTTGGAGTCATTATTGATTCCAAGATGAACATGGGCTGCCTATGTGAAGATGAGGTCAGTAAGGCTAACTGAACCTTGTCATGCATCCACAGATATATCACGAACAAGTCCAAGGAGGTGATCCTCCCCCTCTATGTGACATTGGTCAGGCCCCAGTTGGGTGCTGCACTTCAGGAGGGATGTGGACAGCATTGAAAAGGTCTGAAGGAGGGCCACTAACATGGTCAGGGGGCAGCAGGGCAAGCTCTATGAGGAGACACTACAGGACCTGAACTTGTTCAGCCTCCACAAGAGAAGGCTGAGAGGGCATCTGGTGGCCATCTATAAACTTACCAGGGAGGGCCAGCGGGGAACGGGAGAGACCCTGTTCCCCCAAGCACTACCAGGAGTAACTAAGAATAACGGCCACAAGTTGACTGACAGTAGGTTCAGGCTGGACATCAGGAAGCACTACTTCACAGTCAGGGTGGCTAGGATCTGGAACCAACTTCCAAAGGAAGTGGTGCTCACTCCTACCCTGGAGGTCTTCAAAAGGAGGCTAGATAATTGACCATAGTGTTCTTTCCTGCTCATGGCAGGGGGTCAGACTTGATGATCTGCTTAGGTCCCTTCCAACCCTACCAACTATAAAACTATGAAACTATATTTAGGCTGCCTCATTCTTTCTCTTTAAAATACATTTTTGCAACTTTTTATGTGAGAATTTTTTTTTACCTCCTGTCTTTGATACTTGGCAAATCTTGGCTAGGCCTCAGGCTACACAAGTAGCTTTTTTTGGTGCAGTAAAACCCCATTCAGGTTTTGCTGAGATGTACCTCCGGCTCCCCACATATCTAAAAAAGGACTTTTTATTATCCTTGATACTTGTAGCTAGTTGGAGTTCAGTCGCAGCCTTGGCTTTCCTGGTTCACTCCCTGCAAGTCTGGACCAGTGCAGAATATTCCTCCTTGGAGGTGGATCCCATCCTCCATCCTTTGTAGGTCTTTCTTTTTAGCCGCAGGAGGTCCGCTAGTTCCCTGGAGAGACAGGGGGGCTGCTCTGCCCTTTTGCTGCCTTTCCTCTGAGATGGAATAGCATTAGCTTGTCCATTGAGGATTGCTCCCTTGAGGATCAACCACTCTACCTGAACTCCCCTCCTCTTGGGGTTGTGGTCCCTTAGGGCCTCACCGACAAGCCTCCTGAGCTTGTCTAAATCAGCTTTCCTGAAGTCGAGGACTTCTGTATTGCTGACTGACTTGCCAGCTTTACAGTGGATGGTGAAGGTGATCAGCATGTGGTAGTTGTCACCCAGCTTCCCATCGATTGTTAGGTTGCTGATTAGGTCATCTCTGGTAGCCAGTACCAAGTTGAGCAGCGCTTTGCCTCTCACTGGCCCGTAGACTTCTTGTGTAAGATAGAGGTCATCCACACATGAGAGGAAGCTTTGCGACCACTCAGATTTAGCCAAGCACTCTTCCCATGAGATGTCTGCGTAGTTGAAGTCTCCCATGACGTGTGCTTTAATGTGCAGTAGACTATAATACACACTAAAAGTGTACTGTACATTGTGTCACTAAAAATCCTCACTAAAAAGCTTAATGCACATTAATTTAGTACCTCACAGGTTCATTAATGCATGTGTAAATGCACCCATAGATAACCACTATAGGTAATGAAGGAAGTTCTGTCCCCAAATCCAGCACATGGCCCCAGAAGTACATATACTCTTCTGGGAGAAATGAGAGACAAGAAAGGCACTTGGTCATTTCCATTTATTCCTCAGACTCAACATTTGGCTATAAAATACTGTCAACCTCTGTACCCATCTTTATTGGAACAATAAAGGGTGGGAGTGAAAAGTAAAGTGAAACTCTGTTCTTTTTGTTACTGTTTTTGCAACAAACTGTCCCCTGGTTATGGACTATAGGCACTGTGCCAGGTACTGTAAACACAAAATAAAAAGACAATCTAGGATAGATACCATCTTCAGTTGAGTGATAACATGGCTAGTTTTGTTGGTCAAATAGTAAGACCTGCATTGTAATGTTGACGTTTCAGACCTTGCTGCTGGGATAATGGTGAGTATTTTGCTGTTACACACAATTGCATCCCCTAGAAAACACTAATCTTGTTCTATGCCCTAAGCAGCTTTCAGAAGTAAGGGTTTAAATTTTCCCATTTAAAAAGAAAACAAAAGACTTAATTTGAGTAGGGGTAATACATTGTTTCACTAATTATGACCTGCCAATACTACTTATTTTATATTTTTAAACATGACAGTAGCAAGAATGAGAGCTGAGTCACAAAAACTCATTCTGAAACCAGCTGAACACAAAGTGCCATATTTAATGTTCAAATTAATATGCAGAGTGTAAGTGGGATAGGCAATCTTATCCTCGTCTCCTCTGTACTTGCCTGCCATGACTTGGATTGGGAAGAAAAGAAAGGAGATCAGTGTTCTCTGATATTCTGGGATAGATAAATGTCACCCTGGTGTTAAGTGCTCACAGTGTTAGGTTATTTTCAACATAAAAGTAGTACAGTTATAGTAGTCTCACCATTTACTTCATTAGCAAGGGAAGTCTATGTTACAGATGAGAAACCTCTGCGTTAAATACTTTGTAGATACTTTGTAAATAATCTCTGTCACTAATTGCCTCATTAGCGGCATGCACTCTCCATGTCTCTCATTCTCCATGGGCGCATTGTACTGAGAGCAGTCCTCTGCTACTCTCTCCCAGTCTGTCTCCCTGCTTCCTGTATTGACTGTCCCAACAGGGTCCGGGCTTGGGGTTAGCTCCAACCTCCTCCCTTATCTAAGGAATGCAATCCCTTTTTCTTTAAATTCCCAGCAAATCCGCCTCCCGGTGTCTCCGTATCTTCCTGCGCTCACCAGTGCAGCTGGGATTCTCAGGGAGGCAATCCCCCTCACGGCTGACCTGCCACGTGTCCTGGAGTTCCGCTCCCTTGGCGTCCTTCTATATTACAGGTACAGCTTCTTCTTTCCTCTCTGGAGTCTCCGTAACTCCTCATTCATCTTCTAGTGCCTGAAGGCAATCAGTCCATGCCCCTCCGCCAGCTTTATGCCCATTTTGGCGGGCTAATCTCCCGATCTTGTCTTGGGTGTGTAATTCCCTCCACCTGGCAGGAGTCATCGTCAGGTCAGTCTGGCCCGACCTTGCCTAAGTAACAGGGCTCCTGCCTGAGTCCCTAATACACAGACCTATAACTGACTGGAAAAAAAATTGGCTTTGGAGGTGGAAGTACAGAATCCTTTGCCAGTGATGAAAAACTGAGCCACATCTACAACTGTGGTGGTGGTCTTACTGTCTGCAGAGGTAAAGAAGTAAAGAGAAGCATAGACTCAACCAAGGCATGGAGTCTTAACAAGACACGGAGTGTCAGAAGATGCATAGATCAGAATTTCAAGGTTCATGAAACCATGCCTTGCTGTCTGGATGACTTTTTGTAAAGGTTTAAAAAACATTAGAGGAACATGGTTTAATTTTTCAGACTTGTTTAAACCCTTCATACATAGACTTAATAAAGAGTCCTGTTTTGCTTATAGAATCATCAAAGTACGTACTGTGAACAGGTGCTGTCGTTTCTCACAATAGGTTGTATGTGCATGTCTTTATTAAAGCAAATGCCTTTGTATGGTTATAGTCATTCAAACTACATGTGCACATCATGTTTTACATGTTTTTGCATAAGATCTTTATTAGTAATAATGATTGTTAATAAAATGAAAAAGTAGATATTGAATCATATGTTAAAATGAGGATGCTGAAAAAAATGCTTTAACATACTTTTTCAGAATAATTTTGCTATTATTTTTGTCCTTGTTTAAGCTGAGCCAGACTCAGCAAATCAATGAAAACCTCTCAAGGTGACCCCAGGTTATGAGGACAAAATTGGACCACTAAAATAAATTATTTTGTTCAATGAATATATAGTTAAGACATTTATGGGTCATTTGGAGAACCTTGGAAGAAGGTACTATTGCTCAATAATTGGACAATAGTTTCAAGATTGTGTTCATTCTACTTTTTCCCTGCTTTCTACATTTTTTTACAAGATGTATCTTGCTTTTCCTGGTATGTTCCATAGTGCCAGAATAAGAAATATATGTATCATTTTCCCACTATTGGCTTCACCCCATTTCCAGTGCTCACTCCAGATTGACAGAGTATTTTGACAAGCTACATGAATACTGGGAAAGTGTACTATGGTAATAGCTGAACCTCATTTCAGTGAAGTTCTGTGTGTGGGAACATTGACACTACAAGCCCATTCTGAGGCATTAAACTCATGCTGTTCTGCTGCCAAGTCTTTAAAGCTTTACACATGGAAGTAAACATTACTCAAGGAAATAATACCTTAAAACTGAAATCCCACATTGCCTATACATGTGCACGGATGTGGGGGGAGGGGACATGGTATTTTAACTAGAGTGGCCCCCAGGCAGCTGCTCTAATTAAAGTGCCTCACCATCACATGGCTGCAGGATGCTTTATCTAAAAATGTCCCAGGATGCCTTATCTAAATCTCATTCAGTGAGGCTTAGAGAAAGTACCATGAAGCCATTTTAAAATGTGTGGGAGCTTAACACATGTGACACTGTGGTGACTCTGGAGAGTTCTAACTAGAAGGTGAAGTGATTCTAATTAGAATGCCAATGAACACATGTATAGGCAGCCCCAGTTATGGGCTTTCTTGAACCAGGGATGGTATCTAGCCATTGATTTCAATCTTGATCCATTGAAGCTAATGGCAAAACTCCAATTTTCTTCACAAAAGCCAGAATTTCACCTCAAACTATTTGAATTCTGCCCAATTATGTGTACAATATACAACTAAACTCATATAACCATCTGTATAAACAAAAGAGAAAGATGAAAAATTGATGACTCTGTGTTTGCTTTAAAATTCATTATGGCACCATAGATATATTATTTGTACAATATTTAGAAAATGTCAGCAGAACTTTTTTTCTATATTAATTCAAAAGAAGCTTTAAAGACTTTTTATTTATGTTCGGCAGGATCCAGCTTATCTCCTGGATATTCCTTACACTAGCCTCATTTTGCGTGTTATTTGTAGCTAAGGTTTTTCCTTAATTCTTAATTTCATAGATTTGTTAAATTTATATTAATTTCCCAAAGACATCTTAAAGGCTACCTTTTTTATTTGACTTTCTGTTTATTAATTCCAGGAACTTATTACTAAAAATGACTTAAAACTTCTAACAAAGAGCATGATTGCCCCTTCTTGATGAAAGACAGGGTTATACCTTATAAACTAACTGAATAAGACATGCAGAAGTTTTGGTGTGAAACAGCTCACTTTGTCAAATGCTACAAATGGACATGCAGAGAGCAAGCTATCAATGTGTACCCAACCACCAGCTGTGCCCCTTCATCAAAATGAACTACATCATCACTGGACCAAATAACATGGATTATAACATCCAAGATTCATTCACCTGCTTCTCTACCAATGTCATATACTCCATCACCAACTCCAACACAGTGCCCCTCTGTTAGCTACATTGAACAGATGGAGCAATTCGTCTGTGACAGAATGAATGGACACTGATCTGACATTAAGTCCAGAAATATATGAAAGCCTGTGGCACAACACTTTAACCTCCCTGGACTTTCCATTGCCAACCTCAGGACCAAGAACAGCTGGTGAACTCAGACTGGTGGGGCGGTGGAGCATCCCACAGAAATGGGCGGGGGGAGGGGTTTGCAGCCGGCTGGGAGCAGGGTGAGGTTTGTAGTCGGATGGGCGGGAGATTTTCAGCCAGCTGGGCACTCTGGCTGGTAGCAGGGAGGTTGCAACCCACCCCCCGCCCCACTGTATAGTTTGACCTGGGTCTATAGCTTGCCAAGTCATCCCTCCTCCCTTTCTTAAAGATGGGTACCACGTTGGCCCTCTTCCAGTCATCCGGGACCACTCCCAAGTTCCACAATGTTTTGAATATCTTTGCCAAAGTCCTTCTTATAAGTTCATCCAGTTCTTTCAGGACTCTTGGGTGTAGGTCGTCTGGTCTAGTGGACTTGGAAACATCCAATTGTTCTAAGAGGACTACCACCTGTTCAGGACTGATTTTATGTTGTCTGTTGATTTCCCCATAATCCCTGGGCCTCTGGAGAGGTGCACAGCTCCTATTAGCTTTCTGGAATACTGATGTGAAGTATCCATTTAGGAGTTCTGCCTTTTTGTAGGGATCAACTGTGAGCTGCCCCTTTGTATTCAGTAGGGGTCCCACAGTGGAGCTCGATTTTTTTCTTGCTCCCATGTACCTGTAAAAGGACTTTTTGTTGTCCTTTATTTCAGATGCCAGCGTGATCTCCATGCCTGCCTTGGCTTTCTGTATCTCATATCTGCAGACCTTGGTTATATAAGTGAACTCTGGTTGCTGAACCTTTTTTCCACTATTTATATGTATCTTTTTTCTTTTTCAAAATTTCTCTAATATCCCTGTTGAGCCAAGCAGGTCTCTTGGCTCTTTTCCTGCTTTTTAATCACATGGGAATGGCCTCTTTTTGAGCAGTGAGGATTGCTCCCTTGAGGAGGCACCATAGCTCCTGAACACTCAAATCATCCAGTCACTGGTTACAGAGGGCCTTTCTAACTAGACTCCTGAGTTTGTCAAAGACTGCCCTTCTGAAATCTAGGACTTCTGTTCTACTATTTGAAATCCTAGTCTTCCAGTGTATAATGAACTAATGAGATCGTGATCACTGACACCCAGAGTACCTCCGACCCTCAGGTCCCATACCATGTCCTCCCATTTGGTAAGCATTGAGTCCAGAGTGGCTTTACCCCTAGTTGGTCCTTTGACAACCTATGACAGGAACAGGACATCAATAGCTGCCAAGAAATTGGCTGACCTTTTGGAGTTGGCCAAATGGTTCTCCCAACAGATGTCAGGGTAGTTGAAGTCACCCATAACAATCAGGTCTTTAGTGATGGCTTCCTCAGTTAGTTCCTTGGAGAATGCCTGATAGTTCTCTTCTTCTTGGGAGGGAGGCCTGTAGTAGAGTCCCACTATCAGGTCTCCCTCTCCTGAACCTCCTTGTATCTTGACCTAGAGGGTCTTGAGGGACCTCTCCCCAGTATCAAACCTTACCTGCAGGGAGGGATACCACTCTTTCACATAGAGGGCCACCGCTTCTCCCTTCTTCCCAACTCAATCCTTCCTGTAGAGCCTATAGCCCTCGATATCCACTGCCCAATCATACGTATCATCTCACCAGGTCTCCGTCAGCCCAGTGAGGTCAAATTCCTCATCTCCCAGAAGGAGAGCCAGTTCCTCCTGTTTGTTGCCCATGCTTCCGGCATTACCATAAAGACACCTGAGTTCCCCTCTGGTCGCCTCAGGTTTTCTGTCACGATGTAAGTATCTCAATGCGTTGGTGCTCATCTGGGTGTCTATTACATTGATGCCCTCTCTTAGGTCATCAAGGGAAGAGGATTCATGTACAGAAGTGGATTCATGTACAACAGTGGAACCTCCCCACTCTCCCCCAGACATGCCTATTTTAAAGCCCTCCTCAGCAAGTTGGTGATCCTTGTAGAAAAGTGCTTCCTCCCTCTGCCTGTGAGGTGAATACCATCTCTTGCATGTAGACCACTGCCATTGAACTGCATACCAAGCTCGAGGAATCCGAAACCTATGTGGGTACTCCATCTCTGAAGCCTTCAGTTGGCCTCCTCAATGCACGCCTCCCTTCGTCAGTCTCCGCCCCTGACTGGGAGGATTGAGAAGACGACACGTGCTCCTAGTTCCTTGAGCTTCACCCCATGGTCTTGTAGTTGCTCATGATTCTTCCAGGGCTATTTCTCACCATGTTGTTGGAGCCCATGTCATTAGTGGACAAGGAGCATTGGGTAGTGAACCATAGAGCAGACCAGCTTAGGGATCCTTTCCATAACATCTTGAATCCTGGCTCCTGGAACCTCAAGCAAAGGGGTCTGGGTGACAAATGGCTCCTTCTTTGCCCCACAACAAGGAGTCCCCAAGACAATCACCCTCCATTGTTGCCTTCACCAGCAACCACATCCTACAGGTGGGGTGCCAGTGCCCTAACTCCAAGTCTCCAGCAGGCATGCCAGGCAGCCCTTGCAGCCCAGAGTCAAAGTCTCCATCTGTATGGAGACTGCGACCATAGGCTCTGTCTGGGTAAAAATCTCCATGGTACCAGAGGCGGGTGGTCCATCTAGACCTGGAAGCCTAGGGGTGCGGCACATACCCATCACCATGTCTTTAGAGTGGATCCTGGTCGCGCAGCCTCCTAGATGCTTGTTTAAGTAGGAGACCAGGTAGGTGTGATTACCCCACATGGTCCCCGCCAAGCCCAGAGCATGCCTGTTTGTTCATTCTGTTCATGCAGCTCCAGTTGCACGGCTCCCTAGGAGTCTGGGTTAAGTAGGAGCTGTTGGGGGGCATGACAGCTCTGCTCAGGTCAGCTGCCCCCACTACCTAGTGCCCAGTCACAATAGGCCCCACTTACTTCTCATCTCTGCACTGGGGCTCAGGTCAGGGGCCCACCGGAGGGTCCACCAGGTTCCTTGGCTCACAGAGGCATGATGGGCTTACACCCATGTGTCTCTCACTGGAGCTGAGCCCAAGCTTTGTATGTTCTTTCTTAGCAACTAGCAAAGTGAGCTGTTGCTCACAAAAAACTTAATGATCCCTGATTCAGTTAGTCTATGAGGTTCATTTCTACCCTGTATTCTGCCTGCCAGCAGGCTAACACCACTAACTATTTTTGGAGGTAAAACTCAGGGAAAACAGACTCTGAGAGTAATGCATTGATAGCATGAAAAGATTGATGATAAGAATCAAGGAGATCAGAGAGGAATCAAACAAGAGGTTAATTGGAGTAGAGTTTATTAATTTGGAAATGTTAAAATGGATTGTGGAGACATAAAAATGTACAAATGTGCAAACTGGATGTGAGAGCAGTCAGGTACAACATTTTGGTAGCAGGGAGGTTGATGGAATTGTCTACAAAGTTAGAGAAAGAGAGGCAGAAAAAGCAGGGCTGGGGAAGAAGCTGAAGAACTCAAGTTTCTCACGCTGCATATTTGTAATAGTGTTAGGAAGGGATTTAAGAACAACACTGGGTAATGAGACTGTGGAAGAGCAGGCAAGTTCTCTGTAAATGTGTCTTGAAACTAGGCAATTTTCTGCAGGTGTTCTGTGTTATTAGACAGCATCTGCACTCATTTATTTAAAATGGTAGAGATTAGCTCTTAAATATAATGAGACTGACAGTGATTCTTCTACCTGCATTGAGCAGTAGCTTATACTACAAACTGATTGAATTTAGTAGAGCTGCTTGCTAAGGTAGTATCCAACATGGGCAAGGTCATTGTAATCTACTAACTCAGAGTGGCACTATATCAGGATAGTAACTTGGTTCTCCAAAGTATCTAGTGATTTTGGATGCCTCTGTTTTTGGATGTCCAAACTGAGAAAATTTGATGAGGCCTGACTATTAGAGAGTGATGGGACGTCCAAAATTGTGACACCCAAAACTGCTAGTCACTTGAAACTCTGGACCTATTTGAAGTTCCAAAAACTCCTATCATTCTCAGTTCTGAGAAATGATCAGAGAAAAAACTCAAAAATAATTAACTGAAAAAGTCACTTAAGTGACAAGGTACAAAGTACAAGGACAACACATTTTAGAGTTTTAGAACAAAGACACCCAAACTCTGTTGTCCTACCCATCCCCCTCAAGCAATGGATTGCTTCTTTGAGTCAAACTGCATATTGTGTTATGCTTATCCACGACAGCAGTAGCTTTGAAGTTTAACTATCTGTTTAAGGAAGCTGAACCAGTAGTTTTCATATTCCCAATTCGGCATTTTTGAAAATATAACCACAACATTAAACTTGTCAGAAAGCCATATAGAAACCTCTGGCCAGTGACAGTCTGAGAAAAGAGAGTTTTCCCAGAGAAGGAAGAAAAAAGAGAGAGACCATCATGGAAAAACAGGAGGAAAAGAGAAAATGATCTGGGGAAAACTACAGAGAGAGAGGTTAAGAATTTATGAAGATATGAAAACTGATTCTGTACTATATTCTGCATAATAATGTTTTCTTCACTGAACATGCTCAGGTTTATAAGCTTTCAGAATTCAGAAGATACTAATAAACCCAGAGATATTGATAATTATTTAATTTTTTATGCTCTTAGTACTTGATGATAGAAATACTGCTACTTGCATTAAGCATTACTTATGACAGGGGTTTTCAACCTTTTTGGGTCTGTGTACCACTGGCGACTAGATGCAGAGCAGTGTACCTGCAGTGACTGGACGTGGAGCCGGAGCAGAGGGGAGTGGCACACAGTTGGATGCCGAATGGGATGAGGGGTGGCACGTGGCTGAATGCAGAGCAGCGGCAGCTGCCCCTTGCAACCTTCCCCTAACCCCTGCGTATGGCTGGGCAGGCGACACCTGCACGGGATGGTGTGTGGCACTGCTGCATCCCTGCCCATGCATGTGTACCCCATAGGGCCTTCTCAACTACCCCCTGACTTATGCCATAGGCAAACCCCTGACTTATGCCATAAGTGGTCTAGTTGACCTTGATGAGTACAGATAGCTGGGCATAATGTAATATATTAATTTGTTATTGTTTCCAAAATAGTGTATATTATCATAGAACTGTTTAAGTTAAAGAAAGAAATGTCCCATCCTCCCAGCTTTTCAATGGGGCACTAACCCATACTCATATCTATGTATGTAAATAGGTACATGACACAATAATGGTGTTTGAAAATCCAATTTTCAAGCAATGAATTTTCTTGTGTATGCATTCTGCATACTTGATTCACAGTCAAAGATGAGTCCTTTGAAGATTTGACTTCACGTTAAACTGTTTTTATGCATGCCTATGAAGAATTTTTGCTCAGGGGATATTTCAAGGGACACATCTAATCTATACTTCTTTTTTTGTCTCCTTTGTTCATGATATGGTTTCTACTACAACCCTTGAAATACTTGTTCCATTCTCCAAAAGAAAACATATTAGGGATTTTTTTCTGATAATTAACTTAAAATTGTGCTTGATGACTTTCATATCACTAGTGCTAGCATGATTATGGTGACTCCATCTAGACTTATACTGCTGCTCATCACTATAACAAAATCAATATTAATAATGAAGTCTCTAAGAAACTTCCTGGAATCTCTTGTACTTTTCTCATTCTAAACTGAAAACTGCATGTGGGAGAATGTATATCTTTGAGTTTTTGTTGATATTTTTTATGTACTTTTTATGGTTATTTATTTATTTTTTGGATGGGAAGAGGTGACTGAAGCCTTTGAAGTTGAAAAGTGTAATAGTTGAAAAGCACTTTGTTCCGTGTTTCTTAATGAAGGGTTTTTTTTCCCTTCAACAAACAAAGCTTTGCTCCCAGCTATTTCCTAGGCTTCATGATTTGACACAGTCCTAAATAGCTCTTCTCCATAGCATCTGGTTCACTTTCTAAATACACATAAACCAGTGATGCTCAACTTATTCAGCCCTGTGGGCCAGATGAGTGGTGCAGGGCAAGTGTGCAAGCCAGATCCTGCCATGTTTTTGGTTAGCAAGAGTCATCTAGCATGCCAGCCTGTTGCTCTTTGCCAGATCTGGCCACAGACCAACTCCATGTGCTGGCCTGACCCCATATGCCAGATTTGTCTGTGGTCTGAATACACTGGCCAGATCTCACGTTCTGAATACAGCTGCAGACCAATCTTGAATACCACGAGATCAAGCTGCAGACTGATCACAAATGCCTGTGCAATCCAGCACATCGGGCCACATCATCCAGCTCAAGTGGCTCTCCAGGGGTCCAGGAACATGGCAGCAGGGAGTGATGGCAGTGTTAATTACTGTGTCATGGCAATAAATGTTGCCATGGCTCTACTGCCCAAACAAAAGGGATCCTGCCACTGCTCTCCCGCCACCATATTTCTGGACCAATGGGAAGCCTCAAGGGCCAGATGACCTGGCTCCATAGGCTAGATTTGTGCCACGGGCTGTAAATTGAGCACCACTGATGCAGAAAGTTAGTATGCCTCCCAAAAAATGCCATGATGTCAGTATTAATTACTGTCAACACTTATTTTAACACTTCTTCATTATTTGCCGAGTACTTCAAATCCACTAATTTTTGTGGATGCTTTTAACTCTTTAAAATCCATTGATTTACATGCTTTATAATGTTAGTTATTTTGTCCTTCATCCTTTTAACACTGAATTTTAAGAGTCACTTTAAAACACAGTCATACATGCGAGACCAAGATTTTTAAAAATGGATGTCAACACGTAGGCTTTTAAAATTGTATTTACCCCCTTAAATCTGAGGCTTAATTTTCACAGATGTTAAGCACTCAGCAACCTGCACTGATGTTGGTCTAATATGACTACAAGGAATGATATAGAATTGTAGTCAGAACTCAGATCCTCATCCTTTCCCAGGGAAAGAGTTACATGGAAAAACAAGTAAAATATAAAGGATCAAACTCAGAAGTGATGTAAAAGGTAAATGTGTATGAGGGAGTCTGACTGGGTGATTGAGAGTGAGTGAGTGTGATGGTGCCTACAGGAGTTTATAGGGCACTTGATTCTTTTCTCACTTACTCCTGTTTTACAAAACAAAGTGTTCTTAAGGGAATCACTTTGGATGTACAATGGGTTAAAAATAACATGGCCAGGGGTCAAACTAAAATTGACAAAAAATAAATAGGGAGTGGTCCATGATAATAAGCTCTATATGGTAGCTGTATTTTCTTGGTATCTTCATTTAGACTTCCTACTGCTCTCTTTCAACTGCATGGTGTTGTGCAATTCACATATATCTTCTGAATTTGGATATTCACTGAGAAGGTCTGCATTCAGTCACTCCTGCTAGTTTTTCTCAGGCTGTCTGCCAAAAATTGGAAATTAATCACTGCATGTCCTGGCTATCCTCTTCCTGCCCACTGTTCTGGCAGGACAGGCTCTATTACTCTCATCATAGTGGGAGTTTGCAGCTGCTTTTGCACCCCACAGTCTCCAATAGTGGGTTATCAATTACTGGACACCACTAAGTTTTAAGCCAGTATTAGCTGGCATGAGACCTGGATAAATTTGGGCTAATGCTAACTAATCCTCGCATTGCCACTGAGAGACAGGAACTGTGTGATTAATAATTAAGAAAGACTTCAGTGAGGTGCCAAGCCAGTAGAAAAAAGTAGAGTCTCTTAAAAATTGCCTTCTGTACTACTTGAGCTCTTACCAGAGAAATATCAGCAAATATTAATTAGTCATTCATACAACGAAATATGTGAAACTTTACTAATGTGCAGAATCATGCAACGCAAAGGAATCCTGATTGTTACTTGCAAGTTATCCTTGGCACTGCGGACTATAAAGTGTCTTGCAGATGTACTGATCATGTATTGGAACAATATTAAGATAATGATAGGAAAATAATGTTTCTTAATTAAATCCAGCTTTTATTCCAAGCCATTTTTTAAAATCTAAAATACATCAGTTAAGTACTGTCTTCCTGATGGCAGTTCATTGTGGTGTTTGAGCTTGTCAGTTATTTATTTAATCTGCTTATGCATACAGTCTGTTCTTATATTTCTTAAAAGACATGCTTCTTTTGGGGGTCTAACTGGAATTTTTCTAAAAAACGTTAGAGCTGAGAGCACACATAATACAATCAGCAGCACAGAGTCTAGTGCAAAGTAGAATGGCAACCATGGTGACATTTGTTCAAAAGCACGCCTAGAGGAGAAGAAAGTTGTAATGGTGCCTGCAGAGGAGAGAAGTTAGGTACTACTAAAGGGAAATCCACAAAAAATACATGTTGAGCCTAGAGCCCACCAATAGTAAATGCTAAGCATAGAGGTGTTTCTGAACTGATGCCACTCCCTGCAGCTTTGGCACATGTTTCAGGGTTGCCAATTAGGTGCCTCCATCCATTTGGGAACAAATGGCCAGGGTCTTTTTCTGACAGTGGTGCCTAATTAAGGAGGGCTCACACTTTTTAAAATGCAGCTAAAAGCATACGAGGAGCAGAAGATGTGATGGTGTTGGGAGTTATTTCCCAGGAAATTTTATAGCCTGGTACAGTAAACCCTCGCTATTCGTGGGTTCAGCATTTGCAGTTTCAAATATTCACGAATGCTGAACCCAAATTTTAAATACGCTTTATGCACTTACAGGAGTTCCTCAGGAGCTCTGCGCTTGCTGCCACCGGGCTCCCAACACCGCTGCCACGCTCCCGCCATCACTGCTGGAGCTGTGCCACTCCCCCCCCCCCCCCGCTTCAGCTACCGGGGGCACTGCGTTCATGAACCCAGTGCCTTAGTCACAGATTTCACCATTCACGGGGGATACAAGAATGTATCCCCCGTGAATGGTGAGGGTCGCCTCTAGTTAGGATACTTTCTTAGGAAGTTGGAGTTGCAGGTTCCATCACCTCAGGCTTAAGTGGTCTAGAATCCAGATCTTCCATTACCTGTTCAGTGTCTTTACCAGTAGGCTATTACATAAAACTAGCTAATTGCCCATCAAGAATGACAAGGCGGGAGTGGGCAGGGATGAGGCCCCAATGCCCCCCCCCCAGGTCCACTTCCCCCTTCCCTCCTGCTGCTTGGGGTTTGGGCCCATTCCCCCCCTCCCCACCACAGCGGCAAGGGGAGGGAAGGAGCAGGGGAGGACCAGGCCCGAGCGTGGGGAGAAGCCGGGTCACTTCAGGGCAGGGGAGGCATTGGGCCCGGGCCAAAACCAGTTGCAGTGGCAGGACAGTAGGAGCAGGGGAGGGGCTGTTGTGGGGGAAAGGGGCAGGATGGAGGAGGAATGGGACCAAGCCTGACATGGGGGAGGAGGCCTACTCCTCCCCTCCCCCTGCTGCTGATGTGCTGGGCTTTGTCAAGTCAGGCTTGATGCTCCCCCTCATGTCAGGTCCACCCCCTGCACTGGGCCCACTCCCCCCATGGTGGCAGCAGTGTGGGAAGGGGAGGAGTAGGCCCGGGCCCAGCCACTCCTCCCTTTCCCCAGCTGTTGCTGCATTGGGCCAGGCTTGCTGCTCACCACCACTGCCAGCTTCTCCCCTGGCTTAGGCTCAGTCTTCCTCCCCTCCTTGGGCCCAGTCCCACTCTTCCCCCACCTCCCCCTCCCTTTGCATCAGCCCAGAGCCCACTCCTCCGATCCCCCCCATGATCACTGGGTCAGCCCTGGCCCTCTTCTCCCCTCGCCGCGGTGGCCCAGCTTCTCTCCACCCTCAGGCCCAGTCCTTCCCTGCATCAGGCTCAGGCCCCTCTCCTCCCCTTCTCCCACCAACACAGCGTGTCCACTATTCCCCCCACCTCTGCTGTGTCGAGTTCTGCAGGCGGTGATGACAGAAGGGGGAGGGGTGAGCTGAGGCCAGAGCCAGTGGCCTTGCCCCCCCATGGCATCCCAACCCCATTCCCACCCTCACTACTGCTGCCATGACCTGCAAGGAGTAAGGGGCGGGGGGTGAGAACAGCTCCGGTGGCCTCGCCCTCCTCCCTGCTCCATCGTCACCACCTGAAAGGAGCAGGGCGGGGGCAAGGCCAGCACTGCTGGCCTTGCCCCCCCTGTTCCATGCACTCTGTTGCCCCTACCTCCAGGGAGCAGGGCGGGGGGGACAAAGCCAGCTGTGCTGGCCTCATCCCCCCTTCCATCCCCTGTGTCCCACCAGTGCTGCCAACACCTGTTCGAATGCTTGTTCACACTCTGATTGGCTATTTGTCAGCCAATCAGAGTGCGAATAAAGTGTTATGGATAGAAAGACAGACAGACTTAGGCTTTTACAATATTAGAACAGTGGTTCTGAGCTGGAAGGCTGATACATCCTAGGATGTTATGAGTTCTTTTCAAGGGTATTGCAGACTGGCTGGCTCCCCCAGCCTCTTCTCCTTCTCTCAGGAAAACCACCTCCTATCTCACTTATGTGCCCAGGGCACAGAAATAACAAGTTATGCTGATAGAACAATGGTTCTCAACTGATGTCCAGCCAAATTCAGAAAAGTTATGGAGGGGTGCCTTGAATCTGAAATGGTTGAGAACCACTGATATAAGTGGAACATAATACTTCCTTCTCTTCTGGTGTCTACAGGGGGTGTACTGTATAAGGAGCTTTGGAACCTAAATCCTTTTTTTTTAAATCACTTTCTGGGGCCAAGTTCCTGATATTTGTGTATTGCAAATTCAAAACAGGAGGTGCCTCAATGGCAGAGCAAAAAATTCAGCCCAAGCTTCCATAGTCTTAAGCCAATGCTATAAAGCTATCTTTTCTTCTAAATTATTTATTATTCATGTATTTATTTTTAGAGTTATACAGAACTTCGTCTCTTGAAGAATATAACAATGCCAAGTTATAAGGACTGAATGAAGAGATTTCTCAGTGATACAACCACTTTTTCTTTTGAAAAGTATGATCTATTCTAATTAAAAACACTGCATGTTAATAGTTTTAGGATTTAAAAAATAGATAGAAAAAAATATGCTAGTTCTAGTTTGGCTAGAGCTGGCAGCATTTTCAAGCAGTCACTTTATTCTGGTACCATCATCTCAAAGGTTCTTATAGATTAATGTAAGTGGAATGGTTTTGATGCATTATATAATAATTCTTTGTGGATGGAGGCCTTGCAGAATTGAGCCCAATGTAACTAATAATACTTTACTAATAAGAAAGCCAAATCCAAAAAATGAGCCATGTAAAGATGTCAGATGAAAGTTTTCACGTCTATGGAGTGATAGCAGTAATAGGGAGGGACACAGGACCACTGAAACATATGATGGCAAAGGCTTTCCTAGGCAATCAAGACCTGGCCCCTGTGTTTTCAGGCAATTTTAAGTTAAATGACCACTTCAATCTCTTACCCATAAGTACAAGGAACAATATCCAAACTGCCAATAACAGCTTCTAAGAGGCCAGAGGTAAAATTAGAGGAGACAAGGGTGTTATGCAAATAGTATAAATACCAGTTTGATGTTAGGTAAATAACGTGGAAATAGACTTTTGACTATTGCTTTTAATTTTATGTATTTTTTTGAGTTTTGCATTGCCTTAAGAAATGTTATTTTGTATTGCTTTGTAGCTTGACCTTTTACTTTTTTATATGTTGCATGGGTGAAAGTGTGTTTGTGGAAAAAGAAAACATCAGATGGCAACTGGCTGAAGAATGCAGACAGATAAAAGACCAAACAGGAAGAATTTGCCCCAGAACAGTGAGAGAACAACAGCAACTGATTTTCAAGAAAGAACACAGTGATAATCCAGCCAAAGCCCAGAGGACTGGGTGAATTGATAAGGCTATAAAAGATGGGGCGAGACATATCAATTTTGGGTTTTGTTCTGCATGTCATCCTGGATCATCTGTTTGTCTAACAAGATGGAGTGGCAGGAGCCCAGCTCCCACTCACGATCAACGTGGCTGGCCACTAAGTTGATCCGAGCACTGACAAAACTGGTAACGTATACCAGCACAGAACAGAACTTGGGGTATGAATGTGGGGGGTGTGTGTGTGTGTGTGTGTGTGTGTGTATGTGCACGCGCATGTGTTTAAGTGCTTAATCAATAAATGCAGTATCTTGACTTATCCTCCCTTATAAATTCTCACTCATGATTTGAGCAATTGGCAATTTGTGTAACAAGGGCACTACCAAGGTCTTGTCATTGCAGTCACAGGAATCGACAGTCTACAAAGATTCATCTAAAAAAAGATTGATCTATGCTGCTTATTCAAAAGAGCAGCATATACAACCATTTAGACCCCAAGCCAGCCCCCTTGCAAATCCCCTCTGTTTGTTATGTCTTGCACATATAATAGCCAGTCCTAGATTGCAGAATTAGGGCGATGAATGGGAAAATTAAATGAATAAAAATTAAGGGCAAATGTCTCCATTTAGAGGAGACTGGATTGTAACTCTATGGTTTCAGCAGTACTCATAAAAATAAAGTTAATCAATAGAAGGAAAACATTCATAATCTATCTCTAAATAATAACAGATAAGTCTATATATATCTATTAACTCATGGGATCCATGGATTTTCCTTAGAGCTCTAGAAACAGAGCTCTAGAGGCATGTCCAGATAAGCCCACACATGCCTCTTGCAGTGCCTCAAACCCCTTTGAGACGCTGCAAGAGGCATGTGTGGGAACAGAAAAAGGTACCCCTGCTGCAAATTTGCAGGGCAGGGGCAAATTAGACCCCTGGATATCCAGTGGTCAAAAAAAAACAGAGCAAAAAAAAGCGGAACAGGGCATGGTCCCAGACCATGTCCTGAGGCAACCGGAGGCTGGGTCCTCTTCAAAGACACTTTGACTGCCAGAGCATGTCTGTGCCCTGGTGCTGAAGCATGCTGCCTGCCTGTGCAGGGCAGGTAGTGTGCCAGCAGCGGGGCTCCAGTGCCAGTAAGTAAGGGTTTGGGGGGGCTGGGGGAGGGGGGGGACCCCTGATGGCCCCATCTGCTCCTCCAGCCACCCCAGCCCTTCCCCATCCTGCCCCATCCCCCACCTGCCTCTCAAGTCCCCTCTATCCCTACCTGGCCCCATTCCCTGCCCACTCCCCAGGCCCCCCAATCCCTTCCCCATCCAGCCCCAACCCCCGCCTGCCCCCCAATCCCTGCCATGCCCTGCCCAGCCCCACCCCCAAGCACTCCCAATCTCTTCCCCACCCAGCCCCATCTCCTGCCTGTCCCCTAAGCCCCCCCAATCCATTCCCTGCCCAGCCCTACCCCCACCTCCCCCCAAGGTCCCCTGATCCCTGCCTGCCTGACCCCACCCTGTGCCACCATATTGGGAACATCTTCCAGGTGATAGTTGCCCAGATGGCTGGGCAGGGGCACACATGGCAGTAGTGCCACACAAAGGTCAACCCTGCAACCACAGCCCACTGGCACCTGGTCCAGAGGGGCAGATGCCTCATCCCAGTCTGGCAGGTGCACAGCAGGTCACAGCCAGGCAGCAGCTCCCACTGCCAGACTGCTGTAGTGAGTAAAGGGGGCAGGGAACTCTCCGGGCTGCTTCAGCAGTCCAGCTGGCACAAGGGGTAGTGTCTCCAGGTACCAATTGCCTGGGCCCCAGAAGCTCCTGGGAGCGAGTAGCCCTGAGCTACTTGCCAGGTCAGCTTTTTATACTGCTGGGGCCAGCATGGATCTGAGAGGAGCAGGCAGGGTTATTTTGCCCCAAGTGGCACAATTTGGTCCACAACAAAGTGCATGTGGAGCATGTGCACGTGCGCTGAGGCAAAAAGCTCTGGCTCAAATTTACACTGCTTCTATTTGAGCTGATGCAAGCGTGTGTGTATGCACATGTTGCCCTAGATGGGAAGCACAAAAAAATCATTACCCTTTTTTGTTCATATTTCATAGATTTCATAGACATTAGGGCTGGAAGGGACCTCGGAAGATCATTGAGTCCAGCCCCCTGTCCAAAGGGCAGGAAGTCAGCTGGGTTCATAGGATCCCAGCAAGATGAGCATCCAGTTTGCTCTTGAAGGTGTTCAATGTCGGCGCTTGAACCACCTCCGGTGGCAGGCTGTTCCAGACCTTGGGGGCTCGGACAGTAAAGAAATTCTTCCTTATGTCCAGCCTGAAACGGTCTTGTAGTAGTTTATGACCATTCGACCTAGTCGTCATCCCTTGGGGCGCTCTGGTGAACAAACGTTCCCCTAGATACTGGTGGTCACTCCTGATAAACTTGTAGGTGGCCATCAGATCACCGCTGAGCATGCGCTTTTCCAGGCTAAAGAGCCCCAAAGGTCTCAGCCTGTCATCGTAGGGTCTGCTTCCCTGACCTCTGATCATGTGCGTGGCTCTTCTCTGGACTCTCTCAAGCTTCTCCACATCCTTTTTGAATTGTGGAGCCCAAAACTGGATGCAGTACTCCAGCTGCGGCCTCACTAAGGCCGAGTACAAGGGGAGAATGGCGTCCCGGGATTTGCTTGAGAAGCATCTATGGATGCAAGCCAGCATTTTGGTTGCTTTACTAGCCGCAGCATCACACTGCAGGCTCATGTTCATCTTGTGGTCAATGATGACCCCCAAGTCTCTTTCTTGCATAGTGCTAGCCGGTGTAGCACTGCCGAGCCTATAAGGATGCTGCAGGTTTTTCTTCCCAAAGTGGAGAACCTTGCATTTATCGGCGTTGAACAGCATCAGATTCTCATCCGCCCACTTGCTGAGCCTGTCCAGGTCAGCCTGAATCACTTGCCTGTCTTCTGGTGTGGATGCTTTTCCCCAAAGTTTGGTGTCATCAGCGAACTTGGCCAGTCCGCTTCTGACTCCAGTGTCCACATCATTAATGAAGATTTTGAACAGTATGGGTCCAAGGACAGAGCCTTGGGGGACCCCACTGGTCACAGGACACCACGATGAGTGACTTCCATCAATTACTACCCTCTGGGTCCGACCCCGGAGCCAATTTTCCAGCCAGTGGATCGTGGAGGACCCAAGGCGACAATTGGCCAGTTTCTCTAAGAGGTGATTATGGGAAACCAGGTCAAAGGCTTTTTTGAAGTCAAGATATATGACATCAATCTCTTCTCCTGTGTCCAGGTGATAGGTCACCTGGTCGTAGAAGGAAATGAGATTGGTCAAGCAAGACCTACCCGCAACAAACCCGTGCTGGCTATCCCTTAAGATGTTGGCGTCGGCCAGTCCATTAAGGATGGCCTCTTTGATAAACTTTTCTAAGATCTTCCCTGGGACAGAAGTCAGGCTAATGGGCCTATAGTTAGCCGGATCCACTTTCCTCCCTTTCTTGAAGATAGGCACCACATTGGCCTTCTTCCAGTCTTCAGGCACTACACCAGAGCACCAAGAGTTTTCAAAGATCCGTGCTAGAGGCTGGGCTATGATGCTTGCCAGCTCCTTGAGTACCCTGGGGTGAAGATTCATGATTCATTCCTTACATTTTGACCCAGTTCTGTCACCTTTATTCATCTTATTATGGATACAGTTTCATTGAAACAATGCTGTAATGTACTCCAAACTTTTTTTATATTTGTAAGCATACTCAGGGCTTGAATAGACAACATTTATGTGGATGTTATCAGTGTTTTGCCAGTGTAAAAAAAAGTGGCAGCTAGGTGATACAAAACCCAACATCAAGTAATTTTATTCTGTATGATAGAAGTTGACATTTCAAGAGTCAGAAGTAAAACTCAACAAGTGTAAGTTATACCAGGTTAGGTATTATTTGTCCACAGCTTATCCAATGGTATTTATCCATTGCTTCCTAGTGGTAAAGGACAGCAAAAGCAGCCCACAATCTAAGCTACCTGGGATAAGCTGCAAGTCTGGCTATTACATTTCCTGGTATAACTTATGTCACTTTACAAAACTGATGTAATTACACTGGGCTGTGCAAACCTCTGTCCAAGCCCTTACTGAATATCATAAGGTACATATGATTTTTTTTTTAAATTCAGACTCATCTACAATGAGGCAGACAGCAACATATGCAGCAATTTGGCTTTGACATTATATCATAAGCCCTGAGCATTCATGCAGATGACATTGTTAGACCGATATCACCCAACTTCTGACAATTTTCCAGTTTGTGCAGCTGTTGGGAACATATGGGCCTTAATGTTTTGGTAGCTAATGATGCCTTTCTCTCTCTTTCTCCATCTCTCTCTCCAACATACACGCTCCAGTCTGGCTCCCTGTACACACAATGAACATTTAAAAAAATATTTTTGCATTAGGAATGGAATAGTAATGCATTCAACTCCCCTTAAATATTTAATAGCTTCATTGGTTTGGAACAAATTTGAATCTTTTGCTAGCTCTCTGATCTGCTGCTTTGGTACTGTTTAAGATTTTTAGTGAACATATTCATCCAAGCAAGCAAAAGAGTCTGTAAACTCAGCAGGGAGTATTTCTATTTGCCTGAGAAAAGCTGCAACTCACTTCTTGATTCTATAGAACACTTTCCATTTACTAGAAAATGCTGTGTTTTAGCTGACTATAAAAATGTGAGTGACAGTCATCGTGAATTTAGGTTGTGATTAAACAAATACTGAGGCACCTGCTTGAATTTAAAATCTAAGACTAGTACTCTTCATACATTTGCAAAAATGAAGCGATAATGTCATGTTTTATTTCACAATTCAGATGTATAACTTTTTTTTTACAGAATTTAATGTCATTCAAATTGTTTGACTTGAAAACAACCTTTTTTTTTAGAATTATGTACCCCATCATTTAAGTGCAGTATCAAGCCAATTCAAGCTTTATAACTGCAAGTAAAACTCACTTGTTAAAAGATTCTCTACAATTGTAATAAAAGATGCTCTAGTGAAGTTTTATAACCAAATATCTTCTTCCTATCAAAGAAGTAATACATTAAAATAGAAGTCACCAGAGAGGAAAAAGTAGTCTTTTATTCAATTGGTTTCCATATTATTTTGTTCTGTGTTCTGTTTAATATAGAGCCATAAAAGTTCCTTGCATCTATTCTGACAGACACTTCCTGATTTATGCTTGGCTACTCACATCCTTGAAGTGAATTCCCATTAAAAACTTTGAAAAGGTGGCTGCCATGTTTTTAATGAGCAAATCAGGAAGCATTACATTACCCTGCAGCATTATTTAATAATTTACATTCATTCAAAATTATAGCAATAATCAGAATGTTAGTAATGAAGCTCCAAAGAAAAGCACATATGCACACCAGCTGTTTTCTCATCCCAGATTCACAGCAGAGAGAAAATTCAGCAATGTTCCCCTTTGGCAAACAATGCTTTTATACAATAACAAAAAGGAAAGGGAGTGAATGTTAATATGATGGCTTAGTGAATACTGCAAAACTAGTCTCTATGTGCTCAAATTTAAAAGTGGTTATGGTTCTTTTAAAACAAGTTCTTCTTTCCCTTTTTGTGTTTGCTTTCCAGGTGGGGATTTTCAAAACTGCCAGACTCTTACTGAAATCCTGTGGGAGTTGAGTGCCTAACTCTCTTAAGCTCCTTTGAAAATCCATGCATCTTTGAGCATTCAAACCAAGTTTCATTTGGAAGAATGCTCGTGGTAGATGAATCTGTAGCTTGAATGCTAAAATATTACTACTAGTATGGGTTTAATGTGTACAGTATGTAGCATTGCTTGCCTGCAGAAGGCCGGAGTCCCTAATGCCCTGGCCCCAAAGCAACTAAATAAGCTAGGACATCCTGTCCTAACTTATTTGATTGCTAGGTTCATCTATTCATAACTAGCCTGATACATACTCATTAACTAGTATTTGGAGTAAAATTCACAAAAGAAGGCTACACTTCTAGTAGTACATACAACTAGTACATTTTATGTTAGCCTAAACCTTCTAGGAATGGTTCCTAGAACATAATGAAAGGACCAAATATTCTAAAATCCCCTAAACGTTCTTATGAGCTTCTACTCTATAAGATATGCAAAGCCTTTGTGACTTTGTTTTTCCTTCTGATTAGAAGTATGGATAATTCAAACAGGGCACCAAAACAACACCATTTGACTGAAGCAATCATTAAAAGGAAGTGTTGTTGTAGCTGTGATGGCTCAGGAAACATTGAAGGGCAAAGTTTTTTTGTGATATTTTTTATTGGACCAACTGCATAGTAGGGAAAGCTGTTGGGCAAGCTTCTGGGCATCAGATCACTTGAGGAAGGGCACCTGGTACTCAAAAACTTGTCCAACAATCCTCACAAATATACAATTCATTGAGTAAAACATATCACAAAAAAACCCATTAAAAGGAATGCTTTCAACATTAAAAGGAACCAGTGCAGTTCAAATTTTAAATATAGATGAGGGAACATTTGTAGCACACTGCTGCTGAGGTGCAGTACTTGTACTGAACTGCTTCTGATCAATCCAAACAACAGTGGAGGGAGGGAAGGATTAAAAAAGGTATCAGAATCCATCCACAGTCAACAGAACCTAGACCCAGACATTCTGCAAGTACAAAGTCAGATTGCATTTGTTGTATGAAACTTACACTATGGACTATTTTTTAAAATGTTACTGTCTCCTTCTGTCCACTTCATGGTGATAAATCTCTGAAAACTTGGAAGGGGGTGGTGGGAGGGCAGCTGTAGCTATCTCAGTTCCCCTCAGAACTTGCCTGCCATGACTTTGATTGAAAGGGAACGATGTTTGGTGTTAATCCCTGAGGGGGAGAAAACACCACAGACCACCCAGATGCTTAACTTCCTGGTGCTCACTTTATTTGTATCAGGGTTACATTGTTAATTCCCCCGTGCTAATTGCCTCATTTGTGGGCAAGCTATACAGCCATTTCAATTAACTCTTAAGCCAGGGAGTCTTCCGGCTGCGCTAGTCAACTTATGCTTGGTCAGGGCTTTCACCACCAATTAACTCATTGACAGGACGTAGGGTTTGCCATCAATCAGCCGAGCAGAGTAGCATCTTTGCTGCAGTTTCCTGCATCTGGGGCTGAACCCGCCGCAAGCTCTGACTGCTTGGTGAAGGGAATGGTTTCACACAGCTCCCCCTTCCTGTGCACAGCCCCAGAATCTCCTGCCTCAGGGTTCTTTCCTCCTCCTGGCTCTCTAAGACCCCCAGGGTTCTCCTTGGCTTGCCTGAGCTGACTACGGGGCTCGGGCAGGTACCCCCGCTCCTTACCGGCAGGCTGCAACATCCTCACATCCCTGATCCTCAGCTCTCCTCTGGGTACTTGCTCTCCACTTCTCTCTCTTTGTCTCTTCACGGTCTCCATCTCTTCCTCCAGTGCCCGAGGGCAAAGTATGGTCCCTCACAGCTGGGCTTATGTAGGTGGTGGTGGGCATATTACCCTGATTTTCCCAAGGTGTGCGAACTCTCTTCACCTGCATTGAGACCTCCCCATGGTTACTCGAGTAACGGGGCTTCTACTTAAGCCCCTTTTACACACTTCCCCCCAAGTTAAAAAAAAAAAAAACAACTCCCCAAAAGAAAATCTTCCAGAGCTGTCAGCTCTGTCCTGCTTCTGCCTGGTCCTTAGTCGAGAGTGTCATTTCCTCGTGCATTGGGTGTTGCTTCTGAGGTCAGTCAAAAATTGCTCCATGACAGCATTAGTCAATTTCTGCTTGGGCAGGGCTCTCACCACCAATTACCTCATTGACGGGACATAGGGCTTACCATCAGTCAGCCCAGCAGAGCAGCACCTTCACTGAGGCTTCCCGCATTTGGGGCTGAACCTGTCGCACACCCCCACTGCTTGGTGAGGGGAATGGTTTCACACAGCTCCCCCTTTCTATGCACGGTCCCAGAGTCTCCTGCTTCAGGGTTCTTCCCTCCACTTGACTCTCCAAGACCCCCAGGCCAAGTCAGCTTGATTTTGCCGACTATGGGGGTCAAGTAGGTGCCCCGCTCCTTACCGGCAGGCTGTGGCATCCCTGCATCCCTGATCCCCGGCTCTTCTCTGGGTACCGGCTCTCCACTTCTCTCTCTTTTTCTCTTCACGGTCTCCTCCTTTTCCTCTAGTGCCCAAGGGCGAAGTGTGGTCCTTCGCAGCCAGGCTTATGTAGGTGGTGGCAGGAATAATTACCTTGATTTTCCAAAGGTGTGTAAACTCCCTTCACCTGCATTGAGTGCTCCCCATGGTTACCTGAGTAATGGGGCTTCTACTTAAGCCCCTGTTACAGGAACACAAACAAGAAATACCCTTTTCTGATTATGCTATGCCTATATTTTAAATTCACATTTACAGTAAATGAACCACAAGTGTTGAATTATAAAATCATGACATTTAGAGATGGAAATGCTTATTAGATCATTTTATCTCTCTCTCTCTGCCAATGCAAGATTGTTTCATTTACTACCAACTCCTTTGTCAAGTGTGGTTTTAAATAATTCAACCCACTGACTGGTGAGGAGATGGGGGAAGGAAGACAACCCAAAGTGCTTGAGATGATATATCTTTTGTTTTGTTTTTGTTTTCAGCTCCTTGATAGCTTGAAAATGTATCATTCTTTTTCTTATGAGAAATCCCTTTGAATTGTGTTTATTATTTTTCATTTCTGGTGTCTATACTAAGAAAAATGACTGAGCAGGTCCTCAAGAAATCCATTTCTAAGCACTTAAAGAAAAAGTTGATTAGGAACAGTCAGCATGGATTCACCAAGGACAGGTCACACCTGACCAACCTGATTGCCTTCTATGACAAGATGACTGGCTCTGTGGATTGGGGGGGGGGGGGGAGGGGGGGAGGGGAAGGAGTGGTGCATATGATATACCTTAACTTTAGCAAGGCTTTTGATACAGTCTCCCACAAATTTCTTGCAAGCAAGCTAAGGAATTACAGGTTGGATGAATTTACTATAAGGCATCTAGAAAACTGGCTGGATCTTTGGCCTAAAAGGGTAGTAATCATTCAATGGCTTGATGTATAGTTGGCAGCCAGTATCATGTAGAGTATCCTAGGGGTCAGTACTGTAGCCAGTTTTGTTCAATATCTTCATTAACAATCTGGAAGATGGGATGGAGTACTTCATCAGCAAGTTTCCAGATGACAACAAGTTGGGAGAAGTAGTAAATAAGTTGGAAGGTAGGGCTAGGATTCAGAGACATCTCAACAAATGGGGGAGGGGGGTTGGGCCAAAAGAAATCTCATGAGGTTCAATAAGAAGTGCAAAGTCCTGCACTTAGGATGGAACAGTCCCATTAACAGACTGGGGGCTGTCTGGCTAAGGAGCAGCTCTGCATTAAAGGACCTGGGGGTTACAGTGGACATCAAGCTGATTATGAAACAACAGTTTTCTCTTGTTGCGGAAAAGCTAACAGCATACTGGGCTGCATTAGTAGTAGCATTGCCAGCAGATCTAGGGAAGTGATTCTTCCTCTCTATTTGGCACTGGTGAGGCCAGATCTGGAGTACTATGTCTAGTTTTGGGCCCCCCATTACAGAAAGGATTGGACAGGGTCCAATGGAGGGCAACGAAAATGGATAGAGGTCTGTGGCACATGACATATGAGGAAAGGCTGAGGGAACTGGGCTTATTTAGCCTAGTGAATCAAAAAGACTGAGGGAGGATTTAATAGCAGCCTTCAACTATCTCAAGGGTGGTTCCAAAGAGGATGGAGCTAGACTGTTCTCAGTGGTGGGAGATTACAGAACAAGGACCAATGATCTCCAGTGGCAACATGGGAAGTGTAGGTTAGATATTAGGAAAAAAACTTTCTCATTCATCAGTCTTTCTTAGGAGGGTAGTAAAGCAATAGAACAGGCTACCCTGAAACGTTGTGGAATCTTCAGCCTTAGAGGTTTTTAGGAGCCAGGTAGACAAAGCCTTGGCTGGTATGATATAGTTGTGGACGGTCCTTCTTTGAGAAGACGGCTGAACTAGATGACCTCCTGAGATCCTTTTCAACCCTAATTTTCTATGATTCTAGTATTCTAATTATTTTACTGCCACCCATTTCATTCTCAAATTACATTCACTGGTTTGTACTGTAAATTCTGTTGACTTGTGACCTTGATCTCTCTGAGTATGTAATATATGGAGGAGTTGTCATATCTGTAATAAACATTGCAAGACTCTGTTTATGAAAATGTGTTTGAATTTGAGACAAAACACTATGTTGTGACCTATGTGACCATTCACACAGCATGAATAGTAGAGTGTAAGCAATGAGTACTGGAAATAGCAATCAGAAGGAGTAGTTTGTGAGCACCCTTTACACTGAGATATAGTCACATAAACCATTAATGGAATCATTCTGAATAATGAATAAATTCATAACAATCAAAGTCAAATGGCAAAAAAATGTGGATATGAAAAAACGCTAAATTAATCAAATATATTGTTCACTGTGGAGACTGCATCCACCTTTGCATTAATGATGTTGCTTCTTAGATTCAGCTATGGAAGTGGTACTATTTATAGATTTTTGATTTCCTAGTAGCTTTTTGATTTCCTGTTTTGTTGCCCTTTACAATATCTTCCTCCTTCCTCAATAGAGCTGGACAAGTGCCCACAATTTAACTGAACAGGATATCTTTAAAAATAGAATGAAAGAGGTTTGCTATTCTTTCCACTTATATTTACCAGTGAGATCACATATTATTGATCTATTCACTGATTCATTTTGCATGTATATTAAAGTGATATATCTGGAAGTAATATCACAATGACAGCAAATTAGGCTTTTTTTTCCTCATGGCTACATATATCTAAATATCATTATTCATTAGTGATAAACCTATTTACCCTTATAGATAAAATGGAGTGAACTAGAAGCTTAGTGGCTGTTCTGGCACCAAAACTCTTATAGTGAAATAACACGTGTGAGAAGATCTTAAAATATAGACATTATTTCGAATGCAGCCAGATCTACAACAGTTACATATTTACTAATAGGAGTGGATCAAATGAATTGCATTGAATACGTATTGGTTTTCTTATACAAAAAACATTGATGACAGGTAGCCGCCACACTGAAGCACCCTTGTGCCCCAGCCAGCCCTGTCATCACCTGCATGTGCGTTGCTGTGCAGTAAATAACACTGTAGTACTTGTACTACTTGTATTTAAAGCATAAAGTTAAACAAAAAATCACCTTGGTTTTCTTGAAGTTTGTCAAGGTTTGCAAACCTTTTGGTAAATGTGGGCAATGATTTGAACAAGCCCCAAATGAGTTTTTTAACAAACTGGAGAAAATGTATAGCTTTGGGTAGGAAACTAGTAATTTTGTATTGTTTGGCTTTAGTTTAATTCAGTACTAAAATCAAAGCAAGCTATGAGTAGGAGAATATACATGAAGCATAATGATAAAATCCTGAAAACCAAAGTGGTAAATATTACATGTCAGCAGCTGATGCTGTATATCCTGCCATGCTGCATATCTTGCAAATAAAACTTTCCTTTAAAAAGTGTTTTTGGGTAGGTTTTTGGGATTTTTTTGCAGTGTTGTGTTTGCTAAAATTAACAAGGCATCAATTAGCCATAAAAGAAATGGAGACCATGCATAAGAGGGTTTTTTTAACCCTCAGTTAGGATATACATATAGCTTTAACTCATGAGAGTGCAGGGAAAGAATAAAGCTTTTTATGAAACATCTCCCTCTAGTGGGAAGCAGTACAGAATTATAACATGTAGTAGCTTCTAGACAACTTACATTTCCCAAAGTACTATCAACTAAGAAAAAATTCCAGTACACTAGTTCATTTCCTGTTTATATCAGTGACTTAAAAGTATGTTATAAAAAATAGTCTAAATATTTATTTTTAAAAATAGTGTAAAATGCCACTGCAGTCTTCTGCCCTTACAACTTTTTGGAGACTTCCAGGTTAAATTTGGTTGGTTTGCAAACAATGCTTTTCCAATCATTAATGCTGCAACTATAGTATAGGATCTGAAAGTCAAGCTGTTTCATGCATCATCAATGGCAATAAAGGGCAGACCCTTCTTTCAGCTAGGTATATTACATACAAAAATTAAAGGCTGAAAATATACATAATAATCTTTTTTATCTGAAGTTCCAGCTTGTTGTAACCGTCACACAACTTTCAACAACAGACAGGAAACTCATATTTTAAAGCATAAAGGGATACAGTTATTTTTGAGATTCTGGGCTAGATCCAACGCTTCAGTGTCACTCAGACCCTCAAACTCCCTCACTCTTAACCTTGTATGCATCTAAATTCCTTTAATTTTGTTGTTAATTAAGTCTTGACAGTGGTGAAGCATCTAGTACCAGAGCTTTTGTATCAGTGTGATTCTCATTGATAGTGTTCCTTCACCAGCCTTGCCTATGGGACATAATAGGGCAGATACTTTTAGAACAGTGCTACTGGATTGGATATTCAATGCAACATAACCAGGAAGAGAAGGTGGTGGTGATGCCCTGCTTATAATATTGAATAAATCAATGGTTAGACCACTCTTTTGGGATGTAGGAGATCCAGGTTTGAATGCAGAACTCCCACGGCCAAAAGTGCTTCTCAGGCTGGGTGATGGAATATTAATCCACTGTGTGGCAGAAATGTTGCCATCTGTGTCTATCTCCAGAAATCTGTCCCAGTCAGTTTGGGACACTGGGTTCAAATTCCTAAAGAAGGGGGGATTTTTCTCCCCGCCTACGTGACAAAAGGCTGGTGCCGAGGATGTGGTCCCTCTGGTCACCTGAGTGAAAAGCCCCTGCTCATCGGCCCAGGTAACCAGTGATGCTTTTTAAATTAGTTGGCTAGTTGCCAATACTGCTGGCTTCTATTGGACTGGGCTGCTGAGGTCAGAAAGGCTATATAAGGGCCTGGTCCAAGAAGAAGGGAGAGAGAAGACATTTTACCAGCATGACCCAAACACCAGGACACAGGGAGAGAGTCTGATCCAACTGAAACACTCTCCCTGGAAATCTCCGAGCCAGATCTCTACCATCTTCTGGATGATATTGTAAGTGTTTCTAGAGAGTTAGTCAGCTCACAGTGATGCATTTGCATATCAAACGGCTACCTCAGCCAGACTGTTTTGCTCAATGGTAATCCCTTGATAGTGCTCTACCTCTTACCCTATTCTAACCTTACCCTTTGTAACCAATAAAGTTCTCCTTTGTGACTGGTGTAGGAGACTTATTGAGGGGTGGGTTTAGTTATGCCTAGGAGGCCCCGTAGGTCTGCGGACTAAGGGAGACTATCCTTTTTGGCCCCTGAATTGGGGAGGAGCCACAAGTACTTGTATTGGGTCGAGTACCCATAGGACTATTAGGCCTGTGTTTCCCCGAGGACACAGAACCTAGAAGGTCCCCACTCGGGGTGGTGGCGGCACATTACCCCCGGACTCTGTGGTGGGGCTCGAAAGGGGGTCTGCCAGGGCTTAGGCGCCGCTGGAGAGACACGTGGAGTCCGGAAGGTGTACGGGCATAGTGAGGTGGGAGGCTCAATGCAGGAGCTCCCCCTACTGGCCCACCACACACCATACAATTTATAAGGTGGATTTCGTTGAATTAGATCATTCAGGTGAGTACCCAACCACCAGTGTTTTCATTCTCTCTGTCCCACTCTTCTTGGCATTTCCTACTGACATCCTATTCTACCCAGAGCAGCCTTATTTTATATCATAGCCAGACTCCTTTGGCTGAGAGACATCTTGTTAGGAACCAGCTCACTCGGAAGGATATGCCTATTTGAACCAGTGTATCTAATTCACAGACGTATAGACTAGTGGTTAATAAGAAAAAGTTGGGTGCATCCCTTCCCTCTTTCTTTTCCTTCTCCCCTGCATGATCTCACTATCAGTTTCTCAGTCTAAGGAGACTGGGGCCTATATGGAGTATTATATATTCCAGATAGATCACAAAAGAACTTAGTGCAGATAAACTTTTGTGTGTCTGTATTTGATCACTTCTGATCATGCTGTCAAGGACAAGTCAAGTTATCCTGAGATTTTTCCAGGCCAAAAGGGAAGCATATAAACAATCTAGGCATTTTAGCAGCTCTATGGTGCTGCATACAGTGTAAGAGGATCATGCTGTAAATGCCTAGAAGACATGTAAGTAACACTAAGCTCTCACCAGCTTCTCAATTTGAGATTGAGAAATTAATTGGGCAGCAGTGCCCCTAACTGGTAGGCTGTGCATTATGACATTTAAGCTAGCAGCATAAGAACACAGCCATGCACCTGGAGTGGCTGCTGCACACAGGAGTAACAGTGATTTCTGGTTGCTGCTGGTACTATTATCACAATTATGGGCCTGTCGCAAAAGCAAGTTGTTTCACCCCTCATTCCTGGTGGCTGCTGGGGTGGTTCTTCCTGTCCCCCACCCTAGTTATGCCACTGGTCTAAGCCCCTTTATGACTATGGCCTTTAAAACATTAACACTAGCCTAATGTTTGCATGCATTTTCATGAATATGAAAAAGTAATTAATATTAGGTTTATAGTTCAGTCTTTCATGATCTTTTGTCTATCCTGTAAACTGGAATACTAGCACCCTGACCTTTACTGCAGGACAATTTATACAACAGAAGGAAAACAAGTGGGTCATTATTCCTTGGACCGCTGGGCCCAAGCTTGCATTTGGGAGACTGTAACCTGAAAACCTGTTTCACACCGTATGAAATGTGTTTTCTGAAAGCTCAACTATTTCTACTAATTTGGTGAAATTATTTATATACATATAATTATCAATTGCCTGTCCTTTATTATATAGTCACATACCCACTCTAAGGGCAAAAGTATTCTTTTTCAACCACAGGTTTGTTCACTGTTTTCCATAGTAGAAGCCCTGTTTGTTCTGTATGTATAATTTCTGTTGACATTTGTGGGAGTTTTCTTCATGGAACAAGAGTTGAGTGCACAACAGAGGTCTACCACTGGGGATCACAGAGAAGAATATTGCCTTTTATGGCTAGGGACAGAAGTTGTACATAAACTGGTTTAAATGACGAGAAACTGATATAAACCTGATAAGTTGTGTGCACATAAATCAGTTTCAAAATCACCAAAAACAGTTTGAGATAAACCTGGTTGAATGTAGTATCAGACTTAACGGATTGTGCTCAAACCAGTTTATGGAACTTCTGTCCCAGACCCTTTCCTGGTTTAAGTTAAACTAGAGTCCTCCAGCATCCTAGCATGCTCTGCAGCCCTAGGGATGAGCTGTGCTCTCTGCTTCAGGGAGCAGAGCTGGCCCCACCTCTCTGCTCCCTTACTCCCTAGCCAGAGCACTGGCAGGCAGGGGCAGGGGCATGGTCAGATGCCAGCCCCCCTTAAGTGAAGGGGGCAGGGAAGAGGTTTATTCCCTCTCCTGAACCTGTACCACCATCATGGACCCCAGCTGGGGTCTGACAGGCAGGGGCACAGCAGCCCCTGCCAGGCATTTCTCCACTTGTTTCTCCAGCGGTAGGGGCTTGACCAGCCCTAACAGTAGCCTCAAGTAAACTGGCCAATGGGGGGTGGGGTTTAATTCTCTCCTCCCTATCCCACCAGCATGGACATGAGCCAGGGTCACCTGGCACTACCCCTTGTTGCAGCAGGGGCAGGGGCATGGCCAGACACTGGCTGGCATGGCCCCTTGAGGGAAAAGGGGCAGGGAGAGGGATTCCCCACTCCTGGGGAACCACAGCCAGGCTCTCTGCAGCTGAGGGCATGCTCCAGCTCCCCTCCCCCCCGACTTCTGGCCTGAGCCACTGCAGGTGTATGCCTGCATTTCCTGAGTTAAAGTGAATGTCTATTTACTTGAAAATTGGTTCAATCTAGGCAGGTTAAATGAACCTTCAAAGATTAGATCAATTCAGGTACCAGGTTTTTGAATGTCTGTCCCTAGCCTAGATGTACAGGTATTGCTTTAAATGGACTTTGAATCATTAAATTATGTAATCTATATATAGCCACTTACTAAAATAGTACAAAGAGTACAAATAGTACCTTGGTTTTAGTGCTGTGCATGCATTTGTTAGGCACTCTGGCTTTCCTAGACCAGATCTGATGCCAGTTTCCAAGCTCACTCAACTAAATGGTAAGATTCCCCTTTCTTTATCAGTGAACATTTTTGGCACACTCCTTCCACCCCCATCAACTTAAGTGGCAATTGATAATTTATGTTTCAAGGTAGGAATTTACCTTGTGGGATGCCAAACCATTAATAAGTATAAATAGTGACTTAAAACAAAAGATTTTTTTTTCCTGAAATGTCTTAAGCATTCACCATTTCCACAAATGTGGTGGGTGGCATTTGAGGTTCTGAGGCATACATAGATTGAATCAATTTGTTGTGTATGCCTTCCAGTTTCAGAGGTGAATATGTCTTAGTCACATCATATTCTGTGAAGATTGCCTTAATTTTTTTTTAAATTCTATTTTTGGAAACTAACATTTTAAAAAATTAGTTTAGTGTTTTGGATGTTAGGTTTGTTATAGAAAATGGGAAAGCAGCTTTAATGCAATATGTGATGCAGATTTTTTTAAATTTTTATCTTTTAAACTTAAAGCTAGGGAGAAAAAATAACCCCACTCATAGATACAGTTGAAACTACTCATCGTTTCTCCACATTTGATAATTACCATATAATTTTGGAACTGGGAGATGTAGATATAAGTTCCCCACTGACTGAGGAGAACCTTGAAAGCATTTCTTATTCCAACCTGGCCAAATAGTCAAATTACTAGGCTATTATTTAAAAAAAAACTTCCCACAGTTCCAGAGTGGATGAGGAGTGCCACAATGCTGTCTGTGTTAGTTAGGTGTCCTCATTCAGACATGTCCCTCTTTCCTGTTGGCTCTGGATCTTGACATGACAGAAGAATCTCCCTTTCAACATTGACTCAAATGCACAGGCTCCAAAGAAAAGCCACAGTTCAGATACATCCCTGTTCTAGGATTCCTATTGTCTAGCTTTGTGCAGCTTTCTTCTTGAGGAAGTGACTCAGATTGATCTTTAGGGTCAATTGACTGTTCTATTACTCTAGTATAGGGGTCTATGCACTTACTGGGTCTATCACACCAGCAAGGTTCCTAATGGTTACCCCAGCATAGTTTTCTATATGGTCTAGTGGTTAGGATTCTGGGTTTTTACCCAGGTGACCTGGGTTCAGTTCCAAGTATGGAAAGGTCATGTTTTGGAGCGGGGACAGCAGGAAACAGGGGATACAATGTTTACCAGGGCTCCCATTGTGGTAACTAGAAACAATGGCCACAAACTGAAGGAGAGAAAATTTAGCTTTGACATCAGGAAAAAATTCTTTACAGTAAGACTTGCCAAAATATGGAGTACACTTCCAAGGGAGGTGGTGCTGTCCCCTTCCTTGAAGGTATTTAAGAGGAGATTGGACAAACACCTTGCTGGGGTCATCTGACCCCAGTACTCTTTCCTGCCCAGGGCAGGGGGTCAGACTTGATGATCTAGTAAGTCCCTTCTGACCCTGAAATCTATTAAATCTATAATTTTTAGACATTGCAATATATAAGTAGGGGTGCCCCAATTTGATCATGGCCCAAAGTCCTTTGCTGGGAATTAGCTTGGCTTAACATGTTAATAGGATTGAATGTCAGTTGCTTTATCCTTTTAACTCATCTGTTAATAGGAATAGTCTGAGAGTTATTGCTATCCATTTTGTATTTATGTGTAATCAAGAATTGTGTTTAGTATATGAATATTAATACTGAGCTATATGATTATTATGATTTAAAGTTTTTTCATCTTAAGAATGCTTTTGTATTAAAATTATTTTAAGCAGGCATAAAAGACTCAGCATAATACTGTGTCGTATCAGAATAATTTTGCTCATTTTATTTCTTTTGGTTGCTTTTGGGATAATTTTGAATGATGTAGATTACCCTAAATTTGGCAATTTAATTATAATTTTTATTTAATTTACATTCTCTTATGTTCTTGCCATTTTTTATCATGGTGGCTGAACAACGTTAGTTGTATTAAATTTTCAGGGTTTTGCTGAATTAATTATAATACATCTCTTTTGTTAATTTATTTCTTTACATAGCATTGCTATTTTATATTATCCAAGTGTTATTTATGTCAGTCATTTTTTTAATCCACTAAAAACATGTAGATTATCCTCTACGCTAGTTCTATGACAGATTATAATGAAAACATTTCTGAAATAGCATAAATACAAAAATAACTTAAACTGGTAAAGGGTTTTTCTTTTGTACACGTTCTCTTATTTCATGTATAATTTTCTAATATGAAGTCTGACTCTGGAGCCTTGATTCAGATTAGTGAGAAATAACCCCAATGAATATTCCTATTGAATTCAAAGGGATTACTCTTAAAAATAAATATTTATAAACATTTGTTAAAAAGCTGCAGGAAATTTTTAAATTGCAATTTATGTTAAAACAGTTGTCATCTGCTTTAAGAAAATAAGTAAATTAAAAGACCACGCCATGACAGATGAAACTTCCTTAAATATTCATATGGTCCTAAATTCATTTTTGACCAATACACTAAAGTAAAATAATTATTTTTAAAAAGAATTTTGGAACTTAATTAGTGAGCATGAAATTATGTTCACTAATGTTCAACATGGAGATTCACTCAGATTCATGAGAGAGCACCTGTGTAAGTTTTTTAAAAAATTGCTGGCAATAGAGTTTAAATAATATACAAGGCACAAGTTAATTCATGTTTATTTTCACTGCGTACAGAAGGTGGAGCTAAATTCATAACTATCTGTGGACACATTCTTCTTTCACTGTTTGAAATGCTTCCACTGACTGACTGACCTTTTAATTCAGGAGTCTGCTTGAAAGGAGGGCCAGTTTGTTCAGGGGAAATATTGATCAGAATTAAGTCTAGGTTTAGGTTAACTATTTGTAAAACCAAGCTTTTTGATATTTAAGCTTTTTATTAAAATCTACTAGTTCTCCTCTCATAGTTGAATCGAAGTGACCATTTGTTTTTCTTTCATTCTCTTTCTACCATCCAGTCAATGACAGCATACTGAATCAAGAGCTCTTGGGACATGGCATGAAAAGAGGGCAAGATGCATTGAGTCTCCTTCCACGGTCAAGTTGTGGTGAGAGGTCTGACTTGTGAAGAATGCTCTTCAGTTGCTTAAAGTGATTCTGGGAGTGGGGTAGAGAGAGCCAACCTTGATCCTTACCTCAAAACTCTGTTTGCTTCAATAAGACATAACTAGTATTTGCTAGCATTTCAGAAAGAAGCAATAGAGTAAGAAAGTATAACACTGTGCTTAAAGTAGAGGACTTGGATTAAGAGGCCTGGTGTTTTGTTTTGTTTTTCTGGCCCTGCCCTTAACTGGTTACGTGACTTTAGGCAAGCTGGTTAACTTCTCTGTGCCAGTCTACCCACCTATAAAATAGCTAATGAACCTTAGTTGGCTAATAGGAATATTGGGAGCCTTTTTGTGAATGTTTATAAAGTACTCTTAGATCTTAGACTGATAACAGTAAGTAAGTGCAAAATATTATGAGAACAAGAATAGCAATGATGGTCACACCCATAAATGCAGATGCACCATTTAAAGCAGGAGTGGCCAACTTGTAGCACAAGAACCACAGATGGCATCTGCAGCCTCTATGTGTGGCACATGGCAGATCAGGGAGGGGACAGGCAGCACAGTGGCAGATAAGGCAAGGAACACTGGGCAGCAGTGTATAATGGATTCTACTATGTTGACCTGCTCGAAACACTTACAACATATGGAAATTAGCAAATTAAATTCCTAAGTCTTGAAATCTACCCAAAGATGATTTCCTGTTAATTCCCTTCTTTGGATCAATGCTAAAATTAAAGAAAAAAGAGTCTAACACATTTTGATTAAGAGAGGCATAATAGATAAATAACTTTTTACCCATTAGAAAAATCTTTTTTAAACAGCCCTTTAGCTACATATCTAGGTGAAAAAAGTTTCTCTTTGAAAGGTAATAGGATTCATTAATGAGATGTCTTTTGAAAATTCCTATTATTTTTTTTGTCATTAGTAAATTTTCAAATAAGCAATAGTGAGCAAAGACTGTTACTGTGCTAGATGCAGTACAAAAACAGCAGAGACAATCCATTCTCTGAAATACTTAACATCTTGATAAATTTGGATTTAAGTAAGTAACAATATTTATATGCTTTACAATTTGTGAAGCTACTTCCTGCAAACCTAATTTATGTTGGACAGTCTTCAAACAGATAAGTTTTCCCAAATTATTGAATTAACAGGCAATATGGTAAATCTGTTGTTTCAGTACATCTTCAAAGCTACAATGACTGTAACTGTTTTGATGGTTTTTAAATTTCACAAAAGGAAACAAAAGAACCCCTGATCACTCCAATAAATTGTTAGCTTTATATATTTATGGACTCAGATTATCAAGAAACGCCACAGTTATTGTTACTTGTGAATTCTGAAGCACCAATGCACACTGAGTAAGACATAAGGCTATGCAGTTCAGTGCCATTCATTACTCAGGAGACTGCTTTTATGGAAGAGTTTAACCCTAATTTTACAGCAAATAATAATAGTGAAAATTCAGTGGCTTATATCAGCCGTCTAGGGTTGAGTTACCTTGTTGGCTAGCTGCAAAATTTCCTTCAGATGTACCTAAGAAAATCTGTTTGGAACATGTGTACATAGCTTGCTTTACATGAAATAGCCTCATTCTTCAAACTGTACCTAAGGAGGACTGCGATGCATGTAAAAGTATAATGAAGTATATTTTTAGTCAACAGACTTTCAAACAGCAGTGAAAGAAGGGTGTGCTGTGCCTTTATAGCCTAATAACACCCTTTGCTGAGAGTGTGGCTTTTGGCAAGACTCTCTGCTGAAGTCAATGGGAAATTTTGCTCCCTAATTTGCTTAAACCTGTAGCTGTTAACATCACTGACCTGTAACAAACAAAAAGTAACACCATATGTCAGATGACATTCAGTTATTGAGCTTTTATTGATGAACCAATTTGTTGGGAACAAATGTGGGGAGAAAGACTTTGTGTAAAATGAAATATGTATAACATGCTGTATGGCTGTGTAAACAAAAGAACAACTCTCCTGGATGGCAAATATTAAATAAACTGTGATTTTTTTTCTAGTTAATCTGCTCTGTCCAAGTCTGAGACCTGGAAAGGAAAGCAAAAAACAAACTGCCGTCTTTGAACTATTTCACTAATCCAAGGAATCTACCTACAGCACAGATTCAACAGAGAACTGAAAGATCTCTTGCAGACATTAGCGCTGAGTTTCAATCACTGTGATGCCTTTAATAGTATCAGTGTTAGGGGAAAGTGTTTTGGTAGCAATCTAAACTTGCCCTCACTGATTGCATTTTAGCTTGCCAAAACCAAACCCAAACAGGTTTCACAAACTTAGCATTTCTACACTGAGTATTGCCTCATGAGGTAATAACTCCTGTTTTACAGTACAGACTTCATCAAGTGGCACATCTGGTTTAAAGAGCTAAGCACAGACAGTCAAAAAGCCTGAGGCTGAATCAAGTCAATCTTCACAGGTTAGTATAAACTGCATAGATTGAACCAATAAGCAAGCAAACAGCCATTCACTTTTGATTCTGGAAAGGCAGCCACATGCCTGAATGGCCCAGGCCAGAAGCTGAGGGAAGGTAAAGCATGCCTCCTTACTTGGCTGGAGTAGAAAGCTTGGGCCAAGGCTAGCATGCCTATCCTGTGAGGGGGGAGTTGTGGGGGAGCTGCAAAGCATCCTGGGATGCTGGGGGACTGTGACTTAACTTGGATCTGGAGAGGATCTTTGAACAGAAGTTCAATAAACTGATTTAACATAAATCAGTTAAATCTAATACTACATCCATCTAGGTTTATCTTAAATCAGTTTTGGCCATTTTGAAAGTGGCTTATGTGCACTGAAATTCTGTTGTGTGACAGATTTGAACTAGTTTCCAATTGCTTATACCAATTTATGTATAATTTCTGTCCCTAGCCAAGGATCATTTCACTCACCTTTTAGTATTATAAATAGTCCAACTCTGATATCCTGCCACTTCCGGCTGAACTTAGTAGGGGGTTGCTGAATGGGAAGCTGTGTGAAAGAGTTCATTTAGTTTGAAATAGTTTGAAAGTGTTAATTAAATGCTATTCTTTATCTCCTCCCCGCTCCCCCTCATAATTTTGAAATGTTGAATAATAGCATAATTTGGAGCCAAATGTAACCTGGGACATTTGGCTGACAGACACAAATAACTATAAGCTTTAAAAGGACATTTTCAATAATATGAATAATGTTAGTAATAACAACCCTTCTTATTTCTTGAGGATTTCATGCTAATTGGGGCCCTGTGAGATACACAGAGGAAGTGGGCTGCTCTGAAGCTCCTTTAATCTTGCAGGTTCCTCTGTGCACCCCCACTGCTGATTGGTGGAGCAGCTCCATTTGCGGCTTGCTCCTGATTATTAGGGAAATGAAAACTGTGGTTTTAAACTTGGCACCATTTTTGTCTCTCTGGCGCTGATAGGCCGAGGGGCCCCAGTAGCTCAGCTGCTTGTTGCTCATCAGTGGGGAGGCAAAAATGGTGCCAAGTTTAAAACCACAGTTTTTGCTTCCCTGTAATCAGGAGTAAGCTGCAAGTGGGGACCTTCCACCAATCAGCAGCAGGAGGCACGTGGGGGAACCTACAAGATTAAAGGAACCACAGGGCAGCCCATGTTCACCATGAATCTGGTAGGGCCCTAATGATAATGGAACCAAACATTGTTTTCTTTCATATGAATAGTGTTGTAAAAATTCTACCTATTATGTTTATTATTATTGCCAAGTTGCTTTTTCTTTCATGGCTTCTGCATGTTTGTGTGTGTGCTCCATTGTAGGATTGAATACATGAAAACTGAGTTTCTGACACTAATTGTGTTTATTTCTGTGAGAAAGTACTTCTAAGTGTTTCTTTTGAGAATTAAATGCATTGAAAATTACACAGGCTTTGCTGACAGATACAGGTGGACTATCAGGTAGGTTAAATATATACTCAAGGATCCTGATGGCATTTCACAGAAGTTATAATACAATGCACAAACATGATAGATTGAAGAACCCTAAAGGAGGCCATGGCTTTCTTTCAGAATAAATCAGAGTGACAATGATTGCACCAATGAAATCATGCAGAGCACTTCAAATGTCCTCTCCCTTCTTGCTAGGTGCAGGGCCTGAAGCATCAACTAAGTATTCACCCTGTCACCTAATAGGAACCCTGAATCCATAATAAACTGAATAATTAAAGGTGTCTTCTATTTACTCCAGCCACTAGGTATACCACAGAGATAGAGGAAAAGAAAAAGAGCTGCAAGACTTGTAAATTATTATTTTTTTAAACTCTCAACCAAGGCCCAGGGTCCCATTATACCCCAAGCCCCACTTCCCTTCCCAGAAACTCTCCCCTGCCAAAGTTACAATTCCAAATAAAAATAAATCAGGTTAAGAAGAAGATCTAGAGACTGTCCTGACGAGCATGAACATGTGGTATGTGCCACTGCAGACCCATCTGTTGTGCCACACACTGCACATGCAGGCATAACCTGTGCTGCTACCTTGCAGTGCAGTGGGGCTTTTTGACCCCAAGAGATCCCAGGGTGGTGCACATGGGGTGGCACATGTGGCGGCACTGTGCACTGCCCCAAACTGGTGCTTGGCCAGCCCGATCCATGCTTTGGATGCTGGCCAGGCTTCCTGACATGGCTGCAGCCCCAGGAGGCCCCCAGAACCCTATGTAAGGCTGCTGGGGCCAGCAACTTCCATGCTCATCTGGATGCATCCAGAGAGTTCTAAAAATACAAGTCTCTTTCTGCCTTGTGTATTGGACTGCATTAATTACTTTAAAAGGTCCAAAACAACAAGAAAATATCAGAGGAAAACAGACAATTGAAAAATCAAGTGTATCAAGCTTTAGTTAGAGGAAGAAGATAGTTGAGGGGTACATAGGTGACCTGCATACTACCTTTTTCAAAAATGGAGGCATCATGGTGTGCTGCAGTGGACAATGAAGCATGAGGCAAAATTTTTGAGTTCCTCACTAAGCTGTGCCGCTAATCTGATGTGTGTCCCTGTACAAGTATTTTTGCCTTAGTTTCCATATATGTACAATGATGTTTCTCTTCCTCTATGAAGGACTTTGTGAGCTGTGGATGACAGGCACTGTTAAGGACTAAGTGAAAGAATAAGCTAACATCTATAACATTCACAGGTCTGAAAGGAACTTGCTAAGGGGAATATTACCCACTTCTTGAGAGAAATCCCTAAATGGCTTGTACTTAAATCTCTTCCTCTATGCACAGGTTCTGAGGTAAGACAGGATGGTGCTAACCACACATGAGTCTACAAATAGCCTTTCCTGAGAACGAGGACCCAAAAGACCTTCATAAAGCCAAGCTGTGGAGCATCAAAGTAGAATGGTCCCGAGGAGCTGTCCAACCACTGGGAGCTGCTGGAGCATCTGCTAAGCTATCCTAAGCAATGTCCAATGCACAGGACAATGGGGCACTGAAAGACAACACATAGAAAACTACAAAAATCAGGTCTTAAATGTGGTGTCCACAATGGTCTAGTCTACCAGGTTGTATTCAGAGTGTCACTTGCAAATCAAGGGAAGAGATTCTTTCGCTCTATTCAACACTGGCAAGGCCTCACTTGGAGTACTGTGTCCAGTCTGGGGTCCCACACTTCAAGAAGGATATGGACAGTTTTGAAAAAGTCCAGTGGAAGGCAACAGAAATAATCAGGGGTCTCAGGGGAGACAAGACTTATGAAGACAGGCTGAAAGAACTAGGGATATTGGACTGAAGAAAAGAAAACTGATGGAGGATTTAATAATGGTCTTCAAATACCTGAAAGATGATTGTAGGGAGGATGGAGATAGGCTTTTCTCTGTGGCTGTAGGGGACAGGGCTAGGAGCAACAGCCTGAAGCTGCAACAGGGAAAATTTAGGTTTGAGATTAGGAGGAACTGTCTGACGATGAGATTGGTCAGATGCTGGAACAGGCTTTTACCTAGAAAAGCTGTGGAACCTCCATCTTTGGAAACTTTCAAAAGCAGGTTAGACACTTGGCTGGAGTGGTGAAGACATGGATAAGCCTGCCTTGATCAGAGAGCTGGACTAGATTACCTTACGAGGTCTCTTTCAGCCTTGCTTTCCTATGACCCTTGTTAGACTTTTTCTCTGGGGAACTTCCATGCTTGGACAGGAAAAAGAAGAAAAATCATCCATGTTTCACCAAGAAAAAATTAGTGAAAGGAAGTTTTATCATGGTTAGATTGGGGCAAAGGCCAAGTTATCTTCTGTGCAGTTACAAGGTCAGATTTTCAAGTATACTGTAATTGAAATACTTCGACTGCTTAGTGCTACTCACTATTTTAGATCAATTGCCCTGCTTTGTCTTATACATTTAACTGAAGTTTCCTGCAAAGAGTTTCCTGAAATGCAGTTTGGCTCTTCTACTTAGATTCTTCCTCCCTCCCCCCCAAAATAATGATGGCTATCTTCTAAGTAAATGCTTGTGCTGAACAAACATCCTGTTACCACACATAAATACACTGTTACCTTCTGGTGTTCACCTTAAGGATACAAAAGGCAGTAAACTAAATAAACAAATTAAAAGCCGAGAGGACTTATTTATTTTGGAAGCCATGGTGTATCCCCTTCTAATGTAGTGAGTCCCATTCAGCATTCAGGGTAACGATGAGAACAAAGTAGTCTGTCCCCAAACTAGATTCTGGCAGATTGGCTGTGCTTATGCACTGGTTTTTCTATTTTCCCTTTCTTTTCTTGATGCCTGCATTCCTAAAGAGCGTCTTTGATTTTATACAATGGGCTAAGCTGCTCAGGTAACCCTGAGTCTCTTTCTGGATAAATTACCACTCAAGTGCCCTTAGTGTATGTTCAGGTTCCGTAAACAATGCCTTTCAATTGTTCATTATAACAGCAACAGTACACTTTGATGTACTCTGTCTCCTTTTTTTCCATACTGTTTTCTTCTGTGATTCCTCCTCCCCCTTTTCTCCTCCTGTTCCACTTAGCTGTCCCTCCTATGCTTGTCCCTCCTTCTCTCCTCCTCCTTTCAGTCAGTGGCTTGAAAACTTGTTAAAAGCTCTCCCAGTGTTCCAAGTTAGAAAAAAACTTTTTTACGAGGTATCAGCACTTTTCTTTCATTAGTGGGGAAGGAAGGATGAAAAATACAAACCAGCAGTAGACTTTTAAAGTTTAAATAGACAAGTCTGAGAGTCTGAACTTCTCTTCCATTTTACGTTTACCCTCCAAAGAGGCACTTGTTCGCCTGCTTCACTGCTGATCAGCAAGGGTAAGTTGGAAAGTTTTTAGGTTTTTTTTTAAAGTATACTTTTTTTCCAGGAACCTTATACTGCTTTTACTTATGTCTGGAGTATTTGCAACACAGTTGGAAAAAACTGTGCTAAGTGTTTCTAAAGTTACTCAGTTAAAAGTTCTGGGTAGTTTTTTGCTTTGTTACATTTACACTACTTTTAAATCATTTTTCTAAATATTTTTAATGATCATTTTTTAACCTAGTTCTATGGCAGGTTAACTGTGGCAATACTTCATCTTCAGAGCTGGATTTTGTGGTTGTTTACTTGATTTAAGCAAAAAAACCCATGCAATTATCTTATTAAAAAAAATAGCTTAAGAAAAAAGTAGAGGTGTGCTTCTGTGTATGGAAATCCTCCTGATCTTCTGAAAAAGCCTTACAAGTTTGTAACAGCAAATCCCTTGCATGAGTGTTTCCCATCTATCCCATACACTTTTTTGCTTTCATATGTAAATTTTGATTGATGTTTAATAGTTTGTGCAAAACATGGTTCTTAATTAGGTGCTTTGTTAAAATACTGCTGCTACTAATCCAGTGACTTTCACGTGGCTGTGCTGATCCCCCCCTCTCCTCCCCCCGCCCCCCCACCTACTTCTTTAAAATAGATGTGATAAAATCCAGACATGTGCTAAGGATTTTTAAGCCAGTTTGTATATAGTTACTCTGTATTAGCAACTCCAGTTAAGGATTGTAGAGGAGCCATGTAGCACATAGGCATATGTCTCACCATGCTGGCATTGCCTGTGAAGTTATTGAGTGGGTGGGTGTTAGCAGATGTTCTCTAGGGAGGACTCTCAGTGAGTAGTTACAGCATATATCACAAGTTAAATTGTCTATACTTTGCCCTGAAACCTATAAGATAGCACTGGAAAGGAATTCCTGAGCAGCATCTTCTAGAGAACTGACTTTTGTCTGAAGACACTGGAGTGATTAATTCCTTATTGGTATTGCTGCCTGGATGCCTGCCAGTAATCAAAGAGAAAAACTTTGAGGATGGAGATGGAGAGGGGAAGAAGTTTCACTTGGAGTGAGAACCACATCACAAGTGTACTTTGTTGGAGTAACACATGTGATGGTAATCTAAAATGTTTTGTGCCCAACTGGCATTTCTCCTTCTGCTGTCCTAATATAACAGTAAAGTCAGAACATTTTCCTAAGAGAATGTTCTTTTAGATTGTTCTAAGTGTGTTTAATTAAAATCAACCAAAACAACAACACAGGTCAACTTGCAGCTTTGATTTTTCTGTGTGTGTATGTGAGTGTGTGTGTGTTGGAAGAGCTGGGGCTTGCCTGGATCTTTCACCCTGCCATCTTAACATCTGGACAGCACACTGCACTACATAATTTACAAAGTCTCCAGACTTTGAAATGTTTACTGAAGTGTTTCCCTCAAAAGCCCTCAAAGCTAAACAGTGGCACTGATCTGTGATATCTAACAGGCATACCAATGGGAGAATGATGAGCAACAGGCTGAGTTCAAAAGGGGAAAGGGAAGGATGCAATGGATTTGATTTGTAGCAAATATGCGCATACACACAAACACATACATATATGCACCTCTGAGTGTAAAGGTCTCCCCAGTCTCAGTTAAAACTAGCCTGAAAGATAAGCTGTGCCTGAAACTGAAATTAAACAAGGGTCAGTTTATGTAAACATACTGTTGTGGATTTAAGGAAGTCTCTGCCCAGCTAGTGTTTCTTGTGAAAGAAGTAATGTTGCTAGCCCCTTTCCCTAGCCTACTCCATAAGTTTAGTGTGGTAACTTAGTGTGGTAGCTTAGCATGGTAGATTCATGTTTCTATTGCTTTTATTTTGTGGGCTTCTATATTTTGAAACATATGAACTTGGAATTCCTCACAAATATAAGTAGGCATCACTTCTATTGATTCATCCACTTAAAACATGGATGATTTGGGCCAGAAGAGTAAAAAGTTTTATCAACTGTCTACCTGACTTGTACAAGTGGAATTTTTAAGCAAACTCTTGTGGTCTTGTATTTAGTTGTCTTGGACAGATTCATAGAGTTAGACGAGGCAGGGGGAGAATGCGTCAGAGGAAGAGGAGGTAGTAAAAAGTTCCATCAGTGGATGATCACCAGTGAGTACCATAAGCCTGTAAAAGAAAACAAAAATAGCAGCTGTGAGGGTTAAATTCTCATCACTATGCAACCATCAGGGGTACCCTCCCTGTCCTCTGGAGGAAATTTACTACCAACTAAATGCATTTGCAGAATTCCAAATGGGCTGTACCTTTCCAGGGGAATGTAAGAATAACATTTCACTGACATTTGTAAGATTTGATATGTTTAACGTTCCTGGTCCACAGCCACTCAAGTCCCATGTCTTAGGCACCTCAGCTGCTTTCCCTGAGACTTTGGCTACGCTTGGGAAATTATTTCTAGGTACATTTTAAGCACAGGCTTTTGTTGGCATTTATGGGAGAACCAAAGCTCTTGGCCCACTTCCTAAGTGCTCTTTCAGCTGCACAGACCCACACACTTACCACACACCAGCCCTGATGCCTCTTCCGATCATTACCATGTGACCTACTGACACTGCAGTCAGACCTGGGCACTTAACCACAGTACTGAGCCTGCACTATATCTCCTGGAAAATCTGAACCATATGACATGATGAATGCCTTCCATAAAAAAACAGTTCTAGAATTTCTAAATTGTGGCTTCTAGATCAAATTTCTTTTATATGTGGTCATCCAAGACTCAGGCAGATGAATGCTGTCATTTTTCCTTCTTCTCTACAGCATATTCTTTCTGTCTGTACCCACCCACAATAGTATTTATCAAAAATCTGTCTATGAAGCTGTTCTACAGGTCAAGTTTTTTGTTAGTGCACCTCAAAAACCATGTATAATGACATAAAATAGTCATCAGTAAGAAATGAGGCTACTTACATTTTTAAAAATAGGAGCAATTACTGACAGGGCATGCCTATCTATTGATCATTGTGTTATGATAGAATAATTCCATTATGAGGAGAATATTAAAATAAATCTACATCTTAAAAGACAAGGAAATATTAGACCAAAGGAGATCTTTCAGTTTTAGAACTGTTCACTGCAGAACTTAAAATTATCATTTAAAGCCGTAACGAGCGAGAGTTTTTTATTATTTAGCAAACAAATGCCGCAATAGGTTAATTTAAATATTCTTTCAAAGCACGGAAAGTAAACAAGTTAGATCCAATCAATGAATTATTTTACAATGAACTAAAATACTGAGTTTCATAAAACAATAAAGTCTACTTACGGAAAAGAATAATATATTTGTGCCACTACAAGGTTATCTGATTAACAGCACAATGTTATGAATTGATGTGGGTTTTTTATCACTGGGAAATGTGAGTGCATAACTGATCTTTTTAAAAAAAGTTTGCTTTACAGAACTATGTATGAGTAATTCAAGCAAGGAATGCTTCCTCCTGGAGTTTATATTGCCAGAGGATATAATGGACTTAGTTCTGCATGCTGAAACAAATTGAAAAATAGGTGCTAAATTCTGAATACATTGCAGGTATGGAACTAGCTAGGTCAAAATTTAACTATATCATCCCCTATTAATAGACCAGAGTGCAGTGTAATTAAAAAGCAAACAACATATAACTGCTTAGAAATAACACCTCCCTTGTTTTTTTAATCATACTTTCAATCTGAAATAACATTTACACTGTAAAGAAATCCACTGACCTTGAGGAAAGTCTGCTAATTCAGTATTTTCCAATCATCAGAAAGTTGGCTAATAACACCAAGAATCTATTACTTAGAAAAACACCTGTTTCTGCCTATTTTCACGGATAGGCTAGGCAGAAATGAGTTTTCCTTTTAAAGGAATTTCACATATTATGCAGTGCAAAAGACTGATCTCCATTTCAACAAATCATAGCCTGAAAAGAAACTTTGTCTTCATGTAGCAGAACTTGCCAGCTTTTATGATCCCCAAATTTCCGGCAGAGGCTATAATTGTTTTTCAGAGACTTCTAAATTAATGCATGTGATTTCTTTTCTATTAAACTGAAACATGAAGGGCAACATTCTTTTCCTGGAGCAAATTAAATGGAAAGCCAAAGAGGAATATGACCTACAATCTCCCTTACGTATGGCTTTTAGTTTTAAAAATCCAAAAGAGAACTGATCCTTCAAACTTTTCATTGGGACTATTTCCATGTAAAGGACTGATAATCAAAGGAAGGGCCTCAGAGCTAGCACAGGCAGACTTCCACATATTATGTGGAACTTGCCAAGGTAGATAGAATAACCAGGGGGAAATTATCAAGGGCTCAAGAGTAAAAGAGAGCAACAACTTGCAGCAACCAAAAACTGGCCTTGTTTGCCTTCTCTTCCACCCCAGGCCTGTTCCCTATAATGAACAGAAGGAGGTGCTAGTTCATTCATTTAGCAGCAGTTTCTATGGTTAAGGTTTCAAAACCATTTCCATCATCAGCCTTCATTTTCATTGACTCATAACCTTCCAGAACTTCTGGGGCTGAAATTTCCTATTTTTTGTCCAATTGGTATTTTTTCCTTTGATTATGGCATGTGTCTAGTCCTCACTGAGGAGTGCATGGGGAAGAAACTGGTTGGAAGTTAACAAAGTTATGCAAATTTGAAAATGGTGTAGTTAGCCTGCACAGTACAGCTAACTGTATCAAACAGGTCACTCTTTAAATGGGGGCTGCACACTTATTTCATTTGGATGCACAATTTTACATACAATACCCATTCATTAATTGGTTGGTAAAGATCCAGTCTGTCTTAGGGTTGATCTGGGTAATTAATATGTCACCTGTGCGATCTTCCAGAACTAGGATTAACTGTTGTTCATAAACTTGCATGGACAGCTCACTTCATTAGATGCTATGAAAGAACATTTATCAGTGAAGTCAACTGTTGCTCACAAAAGTTTATGCATCCCTGATTGAGTTAGTCTGTAAAGTGTACCTCTCCCTTGCCTTTTGCTTTCACATTAAAATGGCTAACTACCTCTCTCTGCTCATGGACAGAACTAGGATTGCTACCTACAACAATATTCACATTCAAGAATAAATTGGCCCACAGCTTATTGTGTTTTTTACCTTTATCAAGCCTCAAGGATGCACAGTTGAATATTTCATTATATGTTAAGGTATAAGTTAAGGTGTATGTTAAGGTGCCCTGGCTCTCTGGCTTAGGAGTTTGCCTGCTGGGTACAGAGCCAGAAGGTTGTAAATTGAAGCCTGGGTGTGGGCCCAGAGCCCCCCTGGACCGGGGCATGCAAGAAAATATTTATCTTTTCTGTATTTCCAGATATGATCTATAATTAACATGTATTCCAGAAATGCATGTTTTAATATCAAATTGACATATACCCTTCAAACTAAATTTACTTTACAGGAGCTATTTATAAGATGGACAATGTTTGTTTCACCTGTTGCTTTATTCCCCCTTTCTCTGTCCAAACCAAACTTAGGAATTTATACTTGAAACACTGTAAATATATAGAAAACTGCAACCATGCAAAGTAAGGAGGCCACAGATACGTTAGGAAATACACATTACTCCAATATGACAACTTTAGCCTGGCCGCCTTCTAAACATTTAATATTTTCTGCTCCTATTTTCTGTTAAATATATACCAGATAATACTATATATATGGCCTCTGTCCTGCAACATGGCTATAATTGTTTGGAACATCAGATTCTATATTCATGTCATGAATTTTAATGTTGCATTATTATGCCTTTTACATGGGATGATACTTTTCCTTTTTTTTTCCTGAGTGTAGTGTTTGCAAATGATCCAGACTGTTAGCCCAACAGTGAAAAATCTATTTATCCATAGATTACTCAGTCAGTGACACTGCAAAGAAGTGCATACTTCAGTTATGATCTAGACCATGCAGGCTTTGCTCCTGTATGGAGACTGCCAAAAAAAATGCCAATAAAAGCCAAATTTGACTGCAATTTTTGTCTGGCAGAACTCTTGAAAACTAGAACAAAATAAAAAAAGCTCATTGTCCATTGGGCACTGAACAACAATGCAATATTTAATTTATACTGGATTACTTTAAATAGATGCCTACAAATGGAGGAGAAGTACCTTATGGTCAGAGAGAGAATATAAATTCCAATAACTTTACTTTCATTCCTGGAGAAATTTATATCACCAAAGGATCTGGCTCCATATTTTGTACCTATTGACTTTTATTGATTTATGTTTGATAGCTGCACGGTGGAACTACTATGATGAAATTCTCCCTTGGCCACTTAACCGTTTCTTGACTAACATGCATGAAATAAAGTAATGCCATGTTATAGCAGCTTATACACAATGAAACATTGAGTTGAGACACTAAATGTTAGCATTATAAATGTGTTAATGCGTTCAGTTAACACTGGTCTAATTATTATTTGGTTTTTTTGTGTGTTTTTAGCAAGCATCCAGTGAAGATGGGTGACTGGAGTGCCCTAGGAAAACTTCTTGACAAAGTTCAAGCCTATTCTACTGCAGGAGGGAAAGTATGGCTCTCTGTCCTCTTCATTTTCCGAATCTTGTTGCTGGGGACAGCAGTTGAATCTGCCTGGGGAGATGAGCAGTCTGCTTTTCGGTGTAACACTCAGCAACCCGGTTGTGAAAATGTCTGCTATGACAAGTCCTTTCCCATCTCCCATGTCCGCTTCTGGGTTCTGCAGATAATATTTGTGTCTGTGCCTACCCTCTTGTATCTGGCACACGTATTCTATGTGATGCGGAAAGAAGAGAAACTAAGCAAGAGAGAAGAAGAGCTTAAGGTTGTCCGAAATGATGGTGGGAATGTGGAAATGCACCTAAAACAAATAGAAATGAAGAAATTCAAGTATGGGATTGAAGAGCATGGCAAAGTTAAAATGCGTGGGGGACTGCTCCGTACTTATGTCATCAGCATCCTCTTTAAATCTGTCTTTGAAGTGGCCTTCTTGCTAATACAATGGTATGTCTATGGGTTTAGCCTGAATGCCATTTACACTTGTGAGCGAGACCCATGCCCCCACAGAGTAGACTGCTTCCTTTCCCGTCCAACCGAGAAAACCATCTTCATTATCTTCATGCTGGTAGTGTCTTTAGTATCACTTGCCTTGAACATCATTGAGCTTTTCTATGTATTCTTCAAGGGCGTCAAGGATCGTGTGAAAGGAAAACCTGATCCTTACTCTCCCACCAGTACCATGAGTCCCTCCAAGGAGTGTGGATCCCCAAAGTATGCGTATTTCAATGGCTGTTCCTCACCAACTGCTCCCTTGTCACCCATGTCTCCCCCAGGGTACAAGCTTGTTACTGGAGAAAGGAATAATTCTTCCTGTCGTAACTACAACAAGCAGGCCAGTGAACAAAACTGGGCAAATTACAGTGCAGAGCAGAATAGGATGGGACAGGCTGGCAGCACCATCTCCAACTCTCATGCCCAGCCCTTCGACTTCCCTGATGATCATCAGAACACTAAAAAACTGACATCTGGGCATGAGCTGCAGCCTCTCACCACTGTGGACCAAAGGCCACCTAGCAGAGCCAGCAGCAGAGCCAGTAGCAGGCCTAGACCTGATGACCTGGAGATCTAAGCTTCCTAGCTGCAGTACTTCTCAACTATGAAATGATATGCATTGGAAGATGCATGCAGTATTCATTTTGTTCCAGTGGAGGTGGTACTTAACAAGTCTCAACCAGGAGATTTTAACAAACATAAAAAAAACTTTCAAAATACTTGCTGTTTTCTGGGGAAGTGGGGTTGGTGTGGGGTGGTACAGTACCTTAGTATTTAAAGTAGCTGATTTAAAGAATTTAAATGCTTAAAAAAGACCAAAAAAAAGTAAACAAGTTGTAGCCCATACTAAGGTAGGATTTTTTGTTGTTTCCCCCCCCACCCCAAAAACAGCTGTAAATATCTGTGTGTGCGTGTGTGTATGCGTTTGTGTGTATAACATGTTTATTTCTAAAGAGTCTTCTGTTATACTAACACAAGTTGGTATCATGTTTGTTGGGATGAAATGCTGCCTGAAGATGAAAACATTTTTTCCTATTGAACAAATGTAAGACCCGGGATTGTCTTTGGATCATTTCCCCGTCAAGAACATTCCATTATTAAAATTTGCACTTGGTAGGTTAACTTCTCGGTATGGCTGTCTAGGTGTTTTTAAAAGACTCATGCAAGGATAATCTACATTCTTTGAAACAATCAACTAAGATTTCAAACAGGCCCACCAAAAATCCTTTGGTCAGATGCTTCTCAATCCTTCAAACAGGTACATTTTGTTGTGTGTGTAGACTGGATGTTCTTCATATCCACATACATATTCCTATAGTATCATCCACATTCTGCTTCCTACAGCAATATTCACTTTCTGCTACTCACATAAAAGTGCATTTAGCACCAGGAGGAAATAAACAAACAAACCGGTTTACTGCCACTTGCAGATTTAAGAGTTGAAGTCAGATAATCAGATCACTTGTGGTTAACTCTATCACACATTGTGTATTTGGGGTGTCTTTGAATTATGTATGTGGGAGAGCTTAGGGCGGTACACAGATATATGATGCATACTTGCAAGCATACATTGAGGAACACACACAGAGGACACACAGTTTTCCAATTTTTTCATGGAACTTGTGAAGGTATGGGCCACTATGGTGTTTACATTATCTATTTCCAGCAGTGCAAGAAAGCACATCAGAGGGTTTTTTGTTGTTGTTCCATATCATATTTTTCATGTATCTTCTGATGGATACTATTATTTTGTTAAATATGGATAACATTTTTTTTAAAGAGTTGAGTCCTGGCCGTCTTGCTCTGAAAAAAATCCCACTGAAACTTAATGGGAGTTTTTCCTGAACAATGACTGTAGGATCAAATCCAAAAAGTAGCAATGATGCTCTTGCTGGCATGAATAACTTTCCTTTGTAGAAATTAGGAATGGAACAGACCATTAGGTGATCTAGCTGATCTCCCTGATATGTAATAATTGATGCTTGAATTATAGAAGTTGTAGTACTGTAAGCAAGCTTTAGTCTTTAATGTGAGAAAATTAGAAAATGCTTTGAGCTCAATTAATTATAAAATATGCCTACATTAATTTTGCAGTAACTGGTATTTTTCTTTAACTACATGTCCATGTTTACTCAATTATAGTATTACGGTCCAATCCAGTTTTGACAGTTAAATCTTTCTGGATGGCTTCAGCATTTTCCATGTTTGCACTTAGATTATGTTTGGAATGCAAGTGAAGCTGAAAGGGTTTTTCAAGAATACAATATTAACTAATTTATTTGAAAGGTATGCTAAAGAAATCTACCCGTTTCTTCAGCCACATTGCCTCTTAGTTCAACACAGGTCAACCAAGGAAATACATACCTTGGTTTCATTTTACAACAGCACAGATTAATGGTTTCATATAATACAGTACTTTAATTTGTTTGACATTCCGTGTTAAATTACTGTCATGCATGCAGCCATAGTCCATCAGATCATGTTGTCTGGAGAGCAGTAGTCAATAAAGTTTTAATTTAGTATAAATCTGCTCCAGTTGTTTTTTACTACAGTGTGTGTCTATTTGTCTCAATGGTATGATGCCCCCCCTACTGCAATTTTCATGGTTTCACCAGTGGCATTTCATACTTTTTTACATTGGTTTACATAACTTGGATATAAGTTTGCCTTGAACTGGAAGTCCACATGCAATAATCCCAGGACCAGATCTGGTACCATTTCTGAATCTGAATGAATAGAATCATTAGGGTCACTACCAAATATATAGTTAACTGTCTTCAAATAATTAATAGGAAGATAATTGTGATGTATCAGATCATATCCTTGAAATAGTACTAAAGTGGTACTAATTTCTCAGACATTACAACAATATCTCTGTACTTGACTCAGTGAAATTCAGTTTCTGGGAAATTCTGACCCTAGATATTCAAAGACAATTTTGTCAACTCCAATGGGACCAAAATTTCACTCTTTCTCTAATAGCTCATTTCCTGGGTCTTAGGCACTTAGGCAAAATCTTACTATGCTTAACTTTCTGGTACTGCCAGGGAATATTTAAATACAAAGAAGCTTGCCAATTTTTCCTTAGGATTTAAAAGTAAAGACATAATTATCATGTCATCATCATATGTCTGGTAGCTTTCCATCTTAAAATGACTCAAAACAAATTTTGAGGTCAAACTTTATTTGGCTAGATCCTTGACAGCGATGCTGTGTTTGGGAAATGTATGTGTCTGGTATGCAGCTGTGAAACTACAGCTGTTTATGATACTTCACAAGCACTGATGTTATGAGGATGCGAATGGCAACTTTTGTGGAAAGGCCAAGAGAAGACAAGGCTTGTAACAAATGGGTATGTCATGAATGCTGGACCCCTTGGTTCAGCTATCCAGACCTGAACTGGCTGTCTCTTCCTGGTTCCATTTCCTGATGAACCATAACATACCATGTTACTTCATTTTCAAGCCTCTTTTACAGTTTTTCAGATGTACAAAGAGCCATAATGCTTGCAACTGTTTGATGTGACAGTGGGCCACTTCTTTACAGAGAAATTTGTTATCCTACCCAATGCCTTGAATTTTTTAATGCTGTGTAACTGGCCTTTCCATAGACTCAGCGGTGAGGCTGAATACAATGTTCCTACCCTAACACAGTTCTAGGTAGCTTTCTTCCCACTTTCTGCACCTTTTCTCCTAAATGGACTGTGCAGCAGTTCATAAGTTCTGTGTATAGTTCTACTTTAAAATCAGTCTTTCAGGAGAGTTTATGAAGGACAACTAGAAGTTGCACCTACTACTGAGATATTGCTGGCTCAGAAACTACCCAGAGAATAGCCAGAGCTTAACTGACAGATGCTGCAGCCACTGAAATTAATGTTTGTGATGTAATAGCTATGCACTTTATCTTTTTGACATTTAAAATTGTCAAAAAATTCAAAATCAACCCCAAAGCAGAAAAAAAAATTAAACTAATAAATATCAAGTGATAATAATTCAAAGGCAAGAATGAAAAAAGAATAAAGTTGAATCCATCTTTTTGTTTGATGCATATTTTAAGCATATAAATAATATAGCAAAAATACTCCATCCTTCCATATTCAGATTGTACCACTTTAATTGCTGTTACATATAGTAGGTTGAACCTAGCAGTTCATTCCTGTTTTATAATATTATGTCAATGAAATCTTCTATAATTAAAATAGAAAATGATAAAGACATGATAATATTTCCAGAACTAGAATGAAATGGGAGTACACCCACTGTGAGCAATGCAGCTTTTGAAAACATTAAGTTCAAACTGAATACTCATCATCCTGTTTCCATATTCAGGCCCGTTTCTTGTTTTATCCCTTTTCACAATTCCTTAATTATTCTTCCATTGCTCCAATTTTCAATGTTTAAATTAAACATGTTTGGGAAGAGGATTCACCCACAGTTCTCTTCTCTAGATATTGCTAGACCATGTCTGACAGGGCTAGTTTTTATTCTTAGCTAAGACAATGAGTCTGATGGGTAACTCTTTGGAACATGACAGGTTGTAACAGGTGATGGAGTTACATAACAGTTCCCTAGGGGAAGTTTCCCCACAAATTTCCCTTAAGGAGGTCTACCACTCCTCTCAAATGCTACTTAGTTCAGGCACTTAACAGTCAAAACCATCAGAGGCTTCTGACCATAGAGTGACTGTACTTTGCTTCCAGTGGCACAGAGTTGGAGTAGATATTCCCACAGGGGATAGTTAGAAGCATGGAGTTATAGCATCACCCTGAAGCTCTCTCACCACTAGCTGTGATTTTGATCATGTGGTGCTGTTCCAGGCTCCTGGAATTAGATAGAGGTGAGCTCTACATATGAAGGTCCTCAAAGCAGGTGACTTCAAAGTGAGCTGTGCACTCCATACTGAGCCATTTACAGCACACAGCAGCTTTGAACTAGGATTGGTCCTACCAAACCTGTGAATTATGCTATGACTTCTTGGCCACTCCACTGGTACCTTCTCTGTCAGAGATCTGGATACTTATATACACACATGGCACCCTTTTTTTTTTTTTTTTTTTTTTTTACAAAAGGCACTGTTATTCTTACCCCATAGTACTGCAGCCAAGGGACCAGGCTGGAATCTAGGCTGGAATTAACTGGTGGAAGTAATTTTGGTGAGAAGCAGAGTGCCGCTGTGGAAGAATGCAGGAACAACTATTCTTGGGAATGCTACAAGGAGTATTAGAACACAGAGGTGTAATGGGCCAGTACTTAGCATGGCGCAAGAGCAGCAGCTGCAGGTTTACTGTGGCAGGGAGAGGGGAGATGTCACCTCCTTTTTTGCTATTGGCATGTTGAGCAGCTATTTGAACACTGATTTTCAGCAGCAAATTAAGGAGGCAAAATCTTACCCTGCAACCTCCAGCCACTGCTTTGCCCTCCCTGCTGCTAAAATTGGAGTTGCTGCAGGGAAGGTGCAGAGTGGTACAGTTGTGGGGCTGAGGATGGGAGAGTGAGGCAACCTCCCAGCTCTATTCCAGCTCTCCTACCCCCCCTGCAGCACCTGGGGCTTATGCTTCACTTGCCCAGCCATCCATACATATGGTGAACATAATCAATAGATGGATGTAAACAGCCTGTGTGGCTGAAAACCCCAACATCGGGGAAAAAGATAGATAGATAGATAGATAGATAGATAGATAGATAGATAGATAGATAGATAGATAGATAGATAGATAGATAGATAGATAGATAGATAGATAGATAGATAGATAGGGGCTCATTTGCCATATAAAGGTAAACACGTACAAATGTAAGTAATGTATTTATAGGAACTTTGGGTCAAATATAGGTAGCAGACACAGAGTTCTGCCAGGATCAATGCAGTCCTGCAGAATTTGAGGAGGCACAACTGAGCACTTGTTGACTGCGTTGACTGCTGTTTACTTTAAGGGAGAGAGGAGTGTAGTGTATACTTCTTTATCCCTTTTTGCCTTGGTGGAAGAGGAGCAAAGGCATGGCTCAGCCTACTCATTTCCTCTCCTTACCCTTCTTTTAGAACACTATTCACATTCCAGACAACTGAGCAGCAATCCCACACCGCTGAGTTCAGGCTCCACAATTCTTCTGATTAGTTCTTATGTGGGCTGTGCAAGGGTGAGGAGGCTCTTTCCACATTCCCCCCTTCCCCCTCCCACACTTTTCCTCCCCACATAGCACAGCTGTATAAGGGGAATATTAAATAAATGAGTCTGAGGGAACAATCATACTAAATGATAAAAGGCTCCAGCTCCTGTGATCATGGAACGTGCAGATTAGAGCTCATTAGCCACACTGGCCTCGCTTATATGTGTACAGCAAAGTAAATTGGGAAAAACAGCATGGAAAATATCTTAAGGGATTATAAAAACCTCTGGATACCTTAGGATCTTAAAACCACCAGCCCCTGCTGAAACAAGCACTTTCAGTCTCAGCTTCTGCTGAGTCATAAGTTTGCTGCTTTAGAAGACTCTGAAGTAGCTTGGCTCAAAATTGCAGCCCTTTTGGAATTGCACAAGCCAACAGTTTTAAGAAAAAACAATACCAACAGCATTTTCTATACCATTTGAAATGTCATGTAGTTCTTTTGGGGACACATACTTCCACACATACTCACAGCAGTAGGACCTCTTCCAAACCCAGGGTCAGCCTGCATGATGAATTTTCCTAGCTTTTGTCCATACATCATAATGCCAGCATTACTTAAATGTTTTTTGTTACCAATAGTTTAAAATGTTTTCAAGCTCTTGGCATTTATTGATGTGTCATGTATGTGGGAGTCTTGTCTGAGATCTAAATAATAAGTCAACAACCAGGCCATCATCTGTTTTTTATAGGGTAAAAATATATTGCCCAGGCCAGGATCCTTAGCTGGTGTAAACTGGCTTAATGAATAAAGCTTTGTTGATTAAAATTAGCTGAGTATCTGCCACAGGAGTTACTTGATAATCAGAATTATGAATGAAAGGGGGCTTTATAAAGTTGGAACTGCATGGAATATTCCTTTCTTTTTCTTTATCTATGTATGTAGATGACCTTCCCCTAACTCTTTCTTCACCTGAGGGCCAGTCTCTCCTGATTTTGTTACTTTAACGTTGCTATAGTAATGCAAACCTTCAGGGTAGAGGTAACCTCTGCTGGAGTAAAATGAGGCTAGTATTAATATGATTTGCACCAGGGTGGTGTATCTGGATTAGGATCTTGGGGTGGTGTAACTGATGCCCACGTCTCTCAACTAGACAAGCTCTAAATCTAATGTTTGAAATGGAGCACAATCTATGAACCCAATCCTGTAAATTTATCTGCCCAATAGGATCTGTAGAGAGTCCCTCTGCAGCTGATGGGGCTTTGGGTGGGCTTGAGGATATAGCATGCTTTTTTTTTCTTACTTACCTAATGGAATTTACATTGAGCACAATAGAGTCTGCTATTCCTGTGCAGCAAGGAGAGGGACTAGCCTATGAATTCCATGGATCTCTTGATAGTGGGGTCTTGGAAAACTCCTTCACAATCTCTGTATATCCACAGCAGCTACTGACTCTCATCAAGGTCCATGGGGTTTGTGCTGCCATGACTCCTACCCTGGCTATGCCATACAAATCATGTCTTGATGACATGGGGTTTTCAGAATGCTGAGATGAAGACGAGATGGACAATGCAGAGAAAGCATGTATTGTATTAACTGCTTTATACCCTATGGGATTCAAAAGAGATTGGGAAGATCCACCACTGAAATGGCATTGCCATTGACTTGCACATTCAAGTCCAGACAAGCAATGGAGGGGCTGCCAAAGAGCTAGAGAAAAGCTGTAAGAGCCTGCTTCCCACCTTCCTTTTCTATCTCAGTTCCTTTCACTCATGAAAGCAGATGGCATGGTCAAACTTTGTGGGGCTTTCTTTTTACTAACTTTCCATACCTGCTTCACCCTTACTTACCTAGACACCCTTTACCCTTCTCTGCTCCTTTACCCCTGCACACATTCAGACATTCAATTACGTTCTATACTGGAAGTATATGATGTAGCAGTTTTACCTTGAACAAGATGATAATGGGGAATTACATTAATTAACCACCTGGTATGTGAGATATTTTGCAGCTGTCAAGCTCTGAATGAATCCCACAGATGTTAACGATTATAATTAAAAAGTTTTGTCTGGACAGCTTAAAAAATCATTTCATATCTCTTTACAGTAGTCCACACTTGTCTAGATGTCTTTCTTTTTGGTGGTGCCTTATAATTAAGGCAGACAGTGGAGGAATTAAAGGTGCTAGTTATCTGCATGTCTCAGCTGCACAGATACAAGTGAAAGTTCAGGAACATGGAAATTTTCCAAATCCTCCTTCCACTTTAGTCCCAATGTGACTTAAAGCCAGACTTTCAGCTAATGACTAAGTTCACTGTATAAATAGTAATAATAATACACAGCATAGCACTCATAGAGAACTTTTAAACTTCAAAGAGCTTTGCAAACATTGTATAATTAACATGGTATAAAGTCATCTCTTATGGTAATCTGGAAGCTACATTGCCATCCATTGTGGGAACAAAGAAGAGAGTCTGAACAGCCACAGAGAATATCAGGCAAAACCACCTTCAGTACTCCAGCAAAATTAGACACGAAAAGCTGAACAAGGCATTTCAATGCTGAATGCATGTACAGGCTGCACAACTAGTAGGAAACCAGGCTCACCAAGATAAGAAAATGGAAACGTTAGGTCTTTTCCAATGCAAATAGTTCTCCAAGCACATTTTACCTTGACTCAGGTTTTCAGGCAGGCAGGTAGCATATCATAGGGTCTTTACCTTTACTTGTCTCTGTGGAACTTGAATGTGGATTTTAGTCTGGAAAAAGATCATGAAGGCAACAGATATGTTTCCACTGACTGCATGGAAGTAGGGCGTTACTTATCATGAGTAGGGTATAATGTGATTAACATCAACTTCTAGATTTACATAGGCTTTTGAAAGTGTTCCTACCATGTTAAAAAGAATTCTAGTGGTTTCTCCAGTAGCTTACTCTTTTTAATGTAGTGAGGATTTATGTGAGATGCACACTGCCATGAGCTTGCAAATAATTTCTTCCGAAAAGTGTGATTTTTTTTCAACAAGAGCAACAAGTGATCTGGCTGCTTTAGGGCTCACTCAACTTTCTTTCTCCTTCCTTTCCTGCGTGCTTACTCAACAGAAAGTTAATTGTTCAAAAGATCTCTTTTTCACACAGCATTAACAGGACACATAAAATTGTATGTTTTAATTCCAGAGAGATGTTTTGTAATACCCTCCCTCTTTAATCATGGACAGCTGAGGTATAATTTTAAGGCTGGATGTAAAAAAAGGTGTGATCGTGCAGAAGTAACTGTGCCTCCCATGTTGTTAATGAAAGCATGCATCCACATGCCGTCATTTACACTCTATTTTAAGAGCCAGTGATCTTAAAAATGTGTCCTTTCTTGTTATATGGAAATATCACACAAAACCATAAAACCCAATAATATGTCAGGAAGAGGTTCTGCTGGTGAATGTTGGTTTGGATACAGGCTTCTTGCATTTACTTTTACCACTCAGTTGCATTCACAGTAGGCAATATGCTTACTTTTTCTTATATTCAGCATGTTTTAGCTGTTGTTGAGCTAACGAAATATCAGCTGAGGAAAAGTCAGCAATGGCCTCAAATATATCAGCAGTACATGCTTCCCCTTTCTATTCTTTCTATCTCTTCCTATGGAGCAATTGGTCCAGATTCTTCAACAAGCTCACAATTGCCAGGCCTGTGAGATGCCATTTTAGAGAATTAGGAAGGAAAATGTTAGGCTGTGGATCAATAGGTGAATCAGTAGGGCAGGACTTAGCATGAGTAGAACAGCCATAGATACACAAGATATCGGATAAGAGATGTTGACATGGTATGCCAGTTGGGCACAGTGGAGCAGTAGCTTCTCAGGTGGCAGAAAGAAGAAAAAGGGATTGAAGAGGTAGGTCTAGAAGAGAAGGAAAATGGGCCAGGAAACAGGGCTGGCAACACTGAGCAGCAATATAGGGGGAGTTCTGAGTTTTCCTGAACTTGCCACTAAAGTAACCCATTGGTTTTGGGATTAACTTGTTATTCAACTTCAGGATATATGGTTGCTCACTGAATTGGTATAGCCTGATGCTGCATCCTTCTGAAGCATGTGACATATAACATCTAGTTTTACAACATTTATGACTGGTTCCCTGTGGACTGAGGCTAAATACTGTACCGGATACAGCTCAGGTAAAAGTAAAAAGCTTAAAAATAAGAAAAGGAAAATCCTTTCTTCTGCCCCACAAAATTCACATTTCTCATTTTCAAAATTAATTTATAAATCCATTTCTTGTTATAGGTCTGCCATCATCTCCTCCACCTGAACCCACTCTTTAAACTCTTTTCTTATCTCCCTCTTGTTTGCTTCCTCTGACTCCTTCTGCTTTTGTAAATACCTGTTCTCTTCCATGCTATCTTTATGTTGGGTCCCCATTTACTTTCTCAAAACCAAGCCATTATCTGAAACATTCAACCTGTAAATGTCACTGGCTACTCTATTTGTTCTGTTTTCTATTGTTCTGCATTGTAGTCAGCTATGCCTTTCACAGTATAAGCTCTTCACAACAGGGATTCCATTCTTTGCATGCTTTCTCTAGTGTAAATAGACATGCACATTTATAGCACTATATAAATTAAGAAAAGGATGTTTTAACAGTGAACTCTATTTTGACAGTGGAAAGCACACCATTCTTTAGATATTTGGAAATAGAATATTAGAAAAACATAATTTGTGATTACGTATTCTACAACACTATCCTGTGTTTATAAGAATATACATGGATCACCGAAATAGGTGTCTTCCATAATTGATATTTATGATACCTACTTGAAGTTTATGCGTATACTTTTCTGTGTATCTTTATAGCTTCTTTTTTTTCTTTACGTCACCTCCCAAGAATGTACAACTGGCACACCTATTTTAAAGTCTCATTTACTTGAAGTTAGTCAGCACCATTTTCAACGTGATATTTTACCTTAGGGATAATGCTTGATTTCAGCCAAAAGCAGTGCAACTTCCTAGATGAGTCCTGGATTAGGACTCAGGAGACCAGAATTCTCTGCCCTAGTATGTACAATTCACTTCATTTCCCTCCCACCCATTTTGCCCATCTTTTTCATTTAAATTGTAAGGTTTTGGAGACAGAGCCTGTTCAGATAGTGCCTAGAACAATCTGACCCTTATTTGGCTTAGGGCCTCTAAGTATTATTGTAATAAAATTGTAATATAATTAATAAAGTTAGTAAAAGCCCTGATATCTAGGCTGTGCTACTAAAGAATGGACTCACAGCAAAGTTTGGCAGAGATTTTTTTATTTTTCACAAAATATTGAAAGCAAAATCTTTCAGGCAAAACTTGAAACATTTCAGCCCAAAACTCTGGGTTTAAAAGACAACATTCTGATTTGGGAATGCCACCCAAGTACTTCATGGAAACTGCAGTTCAAATGCTTCATGCACCAAATCTCCTCTGTCCACTGTGTGCTTCCCTTAGGAGCCTGTGGTTATGTTGCATCATAGCATATATGTTTTTCAATTACTTAGTCTTATTTTTCAAAGAGAAAAGAAGAATATAGGCCAAAAGCAAACACAGATGTATGAAAATAACCATCTAGGTTAAAACCCAGTTTCCCATGAAAAGCAGTTTTAGTGAGGCATATTCAACCAGCTACTACTGACAATGACATGTCAAGTACTGACAATGACATGAGTTAAAATTTCTGTGCTAAAGGTTCAGTATTTTCAAGTAACACTGGCTACAAAGGGACACTAACCCAAGCTTTTCAGGACTTTTTGTTAACCATGTATACAGAACTGAGACCAGATTCCTTTCCAAAGCCTCTAGGTTCTGCCATAGTACAAACACAGAAGAATAACAAGAGGACATTCTTTCAAAAAGATATAATCATGTTTAAAACTATTCCATTTTTAAATGGCTATTTTCACAAGACAGAATATCATCTATATAACAGTTTGGGGCAAGTATATGTGTTAGTTTCACCACAAGTAACAAATTTAGGCTCTATTATGGGTGCCTATACACACACAGAAAGTCTTCTGTGCCACACTATAATTACAACACTTTGGAACAGACTTGATTAATCAAGTCTGCTGGAGCATGGTAATTACTCCAGCAGACTCCAGCGTTACATGTATCAGCATCCCCATGCTGAAAAATGGCAGCAGGAGCGCTTTAACTAAAGCTTGTTTGAGCTTTAGTTAAAGCGCCCCCACTGCCATTTTTCAGTGCAGGGACTTTGATACAGATGATACTCTGGGGACTTTAATTACACTGGCTCTTGGAGCTGCTCTAAAACACCTCTCCCCTGCCCCCACTCCTGGAGCACGTCTATAAACTCCTAACATAGGGAATTCGATGGAAGGAAGGCAAATATTTAAATGAAGAAAAGGAAGCAGCCATTACTCTATGTGGGAGCTTTTGCTGCAAGCATGGTGTGGAATCAGCAGTGATTCCAAGTTCCCAGATCAGGCTGCCTTTCTAGCTATTCCTGCCTAGTCTTGAGTTGTGATGACTTCTTATGGATACCTTCATATAAGGTCACTTTCCACTACTGCTAACTCTTGAAGCCTTACTCTAGACACCTGGGTGAATATATCCCTAATTCAATTTTACACACTAAATGATTATTCTTTAATGCTATTTATTTATTTCAATAAAACAAAACAAAATAATTCTGCATAATCTCAACATTCCAGTAGGCATCACAAATGGCCACACAGAGGATTCTAAATCTAATTTAAATTACATTCCTTGAATGGTAGAAAAAGCCTGGGTCATGTGTTGAAGCTTGGTACAGAATAACAGACTCATTCTTTCATAAAGTGTAAGTACTTTATTAAGAAAAGATAAACAGCTTTGTCAAAGGCCTCTGACTGGTTATCCAGTCTACACAAAGCAATTCCCCTTTGCTTTGTTCCACTCCATTTAAAGGTGCAGTGCTTGTATTCTTACAGCCTTCAGTAGTGGTTCAAGATCCTTTATATGCAATGCATTTAATAGAAATAAAAGGCTTGTATAATTAGACCCAGCACCTAAATGAATTGCTTTTCTATAGAGATCTACAACATGACGTTTATAGGTCCCTCTTCCCTGCACAGATAGCAAGGCCTGGTATTTTTCAATTGAAGGATTTCAAAACCAAGCAACTTAGTGACATCACAATTTCCAAAGCTTTGTGGTAGAACAGGGCAGGGAGCATGAGATTACCATTTGCAATGATGTTAATAAAATAAATTACATGTGTTAAAATTAGCACTGGGTAAACTGTTTCAGTTAAAATAAGAATTGTCCTGGATTGTTGCCCATCCCTCAAACTACACTCAAGCCAAATTTATTTTTAAGTTTGAGGCAGAAATAAAAAGCAATATGCATGTTATATATGTATACATATACACACTGAATAGCTCAAGAATTAGAAAAAGATGTATTTTGCATCTGGGGTCCCAACCTTACATATATGTATTCCTTTGGTAACTTTACTCATGTGAGTAATCCTATTGAAGTCATGCTCTATTTCCTGTCTAATCAAGCAGCCACATATACGGACAGCATTAACACGTGTTGGGGAGGCAATATATCCTGAATGACATCACTGCCTATGCCTCAGGCATCAAGTGAGGAAAGCTGACACTTGTTAGCAGGACAAAGCTGGCACCAATTAAAACACGTCCAGCACATCAGCTTCACTTGCTGGAAGCAGAGTCATGCTGAAGTGTTGTGTTAGGAAATGCAGCCAGCCCTGCCTACAGCAGAATGCACTTTCCAAATATCACGCACTGCATGTATTCAGCTGCATAAACTGAGAGAGAGAGGAAGTGAAAGGTTGAATAGATAGGTCTCCCCAGAGTTTGTGACCTCTGAGACCAGGGCCAATGCAGCGTGCATGTTGGGAGGAGGAGGTGTTGTCCATGTTCATTGCTTCGCACATCATAAACTTTGTTTTGCAGGGTTTTTATTTTAACAGCCCAGAAAACAGACCATTCCATTCCCATGTGAAGCTTCACATCACCAAGCTGTGAGCAACAGTGTATTTACCCACTGTTAGGTTTTAGTGCTTGATTTGTCTGAAGCACGGCAATAAATCTTAGCTGGCTGGGCTACTCCAGGGCCCTGGGACTATAGGCAGATAATCCTAGTGCCACCTGTGTACAGGTGAAGATATTTACAGGATGTGTATTCCTAGAGGTTCTGCAGCATTTTAGGAACTGCTACTGCTATTCCAGTCACAAATGATGCTCAACAGCTTGGAATTTAAATACTTTGAGTGCACTGTGACACCCGCATGTTAGAAGCTCCAAATACAAATCTAATGGACTCTGTTCTCTCATCACTGGTAAGATAATCAGTTAATCAATTTATATAAGGCGACTCCTCTTTGATCTGCTCTCATTATGCATGAGTTCATGTAGCGTGGGTCAACAAAGATTTTTTTCTTTGAGAGCTAATGAAAGGCAGTAAAGCAACAGGAGACTGAGTCTTAAAATAAAATTTAAATGCTGCCTGAGGACCTCCCTGTAACTAGTGGAGTTACAGACCCTTTTGAATGCATATTAATTGGGTCATATGGTACAGTATTTAAGCAAAAGTAAGTATTTTGTTTTGCTGAAACACACAACAGAGATTTGAGAAGAAAGCTTCCTTGGCCTTGACTACATGTGCAATTAGCCTATGGAAATTTTTACCTTTCAATAAACATGAAAGAGTCTGTCCTGCCCTAGGATGAGACATGCATGCATGTAACTGGGCAGCCTGTAGAGTCAGCTTTAGTACTTGTGTTTGTGTCACCCTAACTTGCTTGGAAAGGGTATGGTACTTGTTACGAACAGCCCAGAACAAAGGGTGTTACTGAGGGACACGCTGTGCTATATGGATGAGGAATGCCTCTTGGACCTTCCCAGTGCACAGGGTGGATCTGTGTCTCCTTAGAAGATGCACTACATGCCAGAGCAACTGAGGAGACAATCACCTCTCTAGGGTAGTGGGGAGGCAGAAATGGAGCAATGCATCTGTTTGCCAGGGCACTGAATGGTAATGCTAGCTAGGTCTGGTGTAGGTTGCACAAGGGGAGAGAGGAAGCTTTGCAAATTTTTGTAAAGAGCAAGTAGAACTAGGCTCAAATGTAACCATGGAGCTTTAAGCCCTGATTCTGCAATGTACCCTAGGCAGCGGATTGCCTGCATGGAGTTCATTGCAGAATCTGGACCTAGGGAGGTATGTTTCACAAGGCTGATCACATTATGAGCGCTCTGCATAATATCACCAATGCAAGCCCATATATTGAAGGTGAGGGTGAAGGCTGTCATACCTACAACAGGGTATATACACATTTTTCCTGTAGCTTTTGATGTCATTAACATAATTGAAGTGGCATTCTACGCCTTTGCTGGTCATCAAGTGTCCAGATTTGGTTGTCTATCTTGTAGTTTTGGTCACCTAAGTGCCAAACATGCCATTTACACGTGGAAAAATCTATTCCTGACCATGTAACCTGGACACATATGTATCAACTAGAGGCATAAGATACATACTGGCAAAAAAATGGAGGAAGAGTGCTGAGCATACCATCTTTTGGTTCATAGTAGGTGAGCAGCTAGAACAGTCACTGGGAAGCCAGAGGACCTACGTTCCAACTCCACCTTATCCAGAGGGGTTTAGAACTCCTTGGGTCTCTGGTTTTTCCACATGCTACTTTAACCACCACACCATAGGTCAGTCATTATCCAGTGCTTTCTCTAGCACTCCATTTGAAACTGAGCCACTAAACCTTGCATGTCATATTATCATTGGGAAAAAAGAGTGGAGAGTAGTGGGGAGGGGCAGGTTTTGCCTGACTGAGAGCAAAGTCCAAGGTTAGAACTGAGGAACAAGCCTTCATGACTCTCTTTCAGGCCCTTCCTCAGAGAAACACAGACCTTCTGGCTTGCTCTGTTCTTTCTGGCCTAACATAACTTCCATGTACCATCCTCTCACAACTGCCTAGGGAAATCTCTCCCTGAGCAAAAGTTCTGCTTGGCAGTGCCATATCAAGGAGGAGGTGTGAGTGGAGCAACCACCCTGGGCACCGAAGTGAAGGGTTGCCAACAGACACTGTCCAGCCATGGTGGGGAACGGGGTGGAGCTGCAAGTGGTTCATTTGGGGAGGTGCAGGGATGGGGGGGAAGGCAGCTCTCGCCTCTGCGTGCACTCCTGGGCAAACACGGGGCAGGCATGTGCTCCCCAGATCTGTATGCGGGATGAGGGCGGGCTGCGGGCTTTGTCCTGGGCACCAAAATTCCTTGCCACGGTATTGGTGCTAGGTATGGGTTTTGGTCAACTACATTTTCAGAACACATCCACAAGGGGTGATTTTTTCCATTTAGACAACCAACAGTGTCATCTAGATGACCAAATTTGGACACTTAGACAACCAGGATGGGAACAAGATGCCACCCCAAGACTTGATGACTCAATTAGGTTATGAAAACAGAAGAATTAGGAGAAGCTTAGCCTGGCCATTCCACTGCATTTACAAGAAAGAACAAATTCTATTTGTTTACAACTGGATAGTTCATCCGAATGACTTCAGTGTATTACACCATTAACTAATATTTATACTCTAATGTGTATGTAATATAATTCAGATAGGAAAAAATGTTACAGTTTTTTTACACCAGTACTTCAGATAAATTTTGAAAGGCTCGAAGTATGTCTGTGAGCCCCTGTTTCATATCCTAATCAGCTATGCCACATTTTGTTGGCTTTAAATGACCTCATCTTAAAAAAGAGAATCAACATAAATGGCTTTGAATCAATGTTACCTTATTAACCAAGAGCAGTGACTCTACCAATAAAACATTTACATAGTCAACAATTTGCTAGTCATATGTTTTCACATTACTCATTAATTTAAAACATGTCAACAATTTCCAAAGAATTTGGCAAATTAGCAAAGGTCCAAACATGGTGCTGATGCTGGTTTATAAAAGCTGCTCCCTTCCCTGCCCCCCTTTTTTTAATTGTAGAGAAAATTACTCAACAATTCTGTATCATTCTCTTAATAGCAAGTCCGCAGAGATATAAATGTAAATGGTAATTAAGTAAACAGACAGTGCAAGCATGATGGAAGCAGTATTTCTTTTAAGGAAGTGTGGGAAATACCAGTTAGAAAACAGTTTGTTGAACAAATGCTGGTAAAAATTGATAGATAATATTTTTGGCAAATATTCTTGTTCTGTTCTTTTGAGCAGTTGTGCTATTCATATTCTCATCCTCCAGAGAGCCCAAAACAGAAGAGGAAATAAGGAAGTTTACCAATATCTCCCCAAGTTCTACAGAGCAGTAAGTACCAACTCAGCGGCAAGCACACAGTAGAAACTGTGTCCTGGTTTAGTGAACCAACCAAGAGAAATAATTACACTTTGGTTCCTCACACCAGAGCATAATAAAAAAGGTGTGCATGGGATCTGGTTAGTGGAGCAGACCAGTTTAATTTATTTATTTGTAATACATATTTTAAAATCCCAGCTCCATGTGCAACAGAGTAGTATGTTGGACTACTCTGTTATATGGGAGAGGACATCCATCTCCTTTGGCAAAAAGAGGTGTCAGGATATTTAGCCAAGTAAGCAACCTGATTGGCTGAAAGTGCTTTTTAAAAAAAACCACCAACAACATCTTTTGTCTTTTTCTTTGAGGGGAAAAAAATGGCACTAACATCTCAGCAACATTTAGCCAGAGGTAACAAAGTACAACTCAGAAAGTTGTCCACTAAGAGCACTACCTTAATTGCACTGTTCCCAGTGGATGTCACTAGAGTAAAGAAACAATAAAACTTCTGTCATAAAACAGGACAGTTAAGTTGATAGCACTACAGTTCTCTTGGGATAGGTAAGTTTGGAGTGTTTTCTTGGCAGTGCTTCCTGGCATTACTGACTAGAGATTGTGCTACTGTACTTCAACTTCATTACACATTTTAGTGTTGAAAAAAGAAACCACCTTTGAAAAAGCATATTTTCTTACTCAGGATTTATCTATATATCGTGTCTATAATGTTGTGGGGAAAAAACTTTTATCCAATAAAATTCTGTCTAATGAAATCTAACATTCCACGGTGTATTGAGATATTTGTTAAACAATACACAACTTCCAAGTAAATTAATGTTGTATTAAAATTGTTATTGGATTCATAAGCAGATTTTCCTTCATTCTTGAAGTGTCATCAGTATTGCACAACTCTTCCTGGAATTTGCACTTTTCTCTTTTCTAGTCCATTTAAATCAATGGAAAGATTCACAATGAGTTTAGCAGGTTTTAAAACAAGCATTCATGGAGTTAATGGCCACTTTACATAAAGAAGATCCAGCTCCCATGTGACCTGAGTAAACAGGGGCCTGGCATCTGAGACTGAAAGCAAGAAAAAGAGAGAAGAGGAACTAGGATGACAGAACTAGGATGACAGTAAGAATAGGGGGAGTAGTAGTAGGCAGCTGGCTGAGATCAGGGGAAAGTTTTGGGATTCATCCACAGAAGCATTAGATGCAAGATGTGGGATGTGATAGTGCCTCTCTACTTGAAACTGGTTAGACCTTATCTAGAGTACTGTGTGCAGTTCTGACCTCCACAGTTTAAAAAGGACTTGGAGAAGTTAGAGAAGGTCCAGAGGCAGGTGACAAACATGATACAGGACTTGGAAGGCAAGTCATGTGAGGACAGGCTGACGGAGTTAGGCATGCTCAGCTTGTGGAAAAGGCACTTAAGAGGGGACATGATAGCAGCCTACAACTACTTGAAGGGCTGCCATAAAGAAGAGGGAAAATACCTTTTCTCTCTTGCTGCAAAGAGTTGGACATGGACCAATGGCTTGAAGGTGTAGCAAAGTAGGATATCAGGAAACACCTCTTCACTGTAAGGGAGGCAGTCGAATAGACTGCCTAGAGAACTTGTGGACTCATCACTGGAGGTATTCAAGAAGAGGTTGGACAGTCACTGGTCAGGGATGATAAAGATGTAGCTATGCCTATATTCTACTATGGGTATTTTCTAGGGTCCTGGGCTTTGCTGGTTGCTCCCTTCCTTCTGGTAGCAGTGGGGGAAAATATTATTTGGTGGAGGGCTGAGGATGGTTGTGGGGCTGGCATGCGCTGGTGCTGTATTTAGAGGTGGAGGAGTGTGCAGAGGGGGCACTGGACATGGTGCTGCGGCAGCACCGAGCACTGCAGGATGGCAGTGCCGTGGTGCTGCTGTTGCCAGCTGCCAAAAAATTAGTTTGGGGGGTGGGGAGGGGCTAAGCCCTATTAGCCTTGGCTTTCCACTGCCTATGCTTCCCTCCCCTGATTTTCTGCTACATGTATCAACGTGTTTTTAAACCTTCCTCAGAGGCACTTGGTTTTCTCATCATATACCAGTGCTTGCCACTGTGGTTCTTTGTCCAACCAATTGAAGTTTCCCCCATTTCCAGTTTCCTCCATGTGTCCTTCACCCTTCCTCCAAATGCCTCCAGAAGGACCACAACTTGTTTCCCTAACTGGCTTCCAGTTTCAGAGAAAATAGATCACGTGCAGTCGCTGTGTGGAGATGGAGTATGTGGCACATAGTAGCTATCAGGGGTTACTCAGTTACTGTCTGGGGGCAGTTATGTACACTGTGGTCAGATCTGGCAGCAGAGCATGTTCAGTAATAGTGGAAACTTCAAATAACTTAGATGTTAATCTCTACCGAGCCTTTACTCTTCTGGTATAATTGATATTCTTTCAAAGGCTTATAATGGCCATATTTAGCAAAAGGTGTATCCTGGGATGGGGGCATTAGATCATTTCAAATAAAAGTTATGAAGAATTTTTTTCACATAAACATTTTTTTCCCTTATATTCTTAAAAATAGCCCAAGTTTGAATAAAAAATTTGAAGTATAATTCAGCCTGAAGATGACACTCACCATAGAACACTTCAGCCCAAACAGGTAAAGTTTTTGATGTTATCAGCAACTGAAAACAAGACCCGATGAAGGGAAACATTGGGTCATATTAATAATGTTAGGCCACCTCTACCTCTGATAAGAGGCACTATCAGGCTGAAAAAATACCTTCCCTTCCTGCTCCCACCTCCCAGCCACTCTGCGAAGCATGACAAATACCCCCACACCCAAATCCCAATGTATTAAAACACAAGACCTTCTTTCATTTACTTCCTCTTTATTTATTTTAAATTCTTCTCATTTTTTGCTTCTTTTTATTTTATCCTTCAGTGGGTGACTTCCTTCATTTCACCACCCTAGTACCTCCCCATCTCCCAGCTTCATGTTCTCCAACCCCCACCCCCAGCCCATCTCTCACACATCCCCATGTAGAGCAGAGTTAGAAGCCTTTCCTGGCTTGCCAGATGTGAAGCAGCAAGTCACAGATGTGCAGGTGGGAGACAGTCAGAGAAGGATTTAGCCTTAAGGTGTGACTGCTCCAAACTTGAGCTAGCATGAACACCAATCAACATTTCAACATCTTGAAACACAACGCATAACAAAGCCCTAAGAGAGAAGGTGTTTTCATACCATGCGTTGGTTCACACGTGAAGCAAATCTGCTGACTAAAGCTTTTGCAGTATGACATAGGGAGACAGTGTTTCTTTCAGGGAGAGCTGGTTTTAGGGACAAGCGACTAGAACAACAGCCCAGGTACTTAGACTAGGGGATCCTACCAAGGTAAGTTAGTGCATGTTATCTAAAGTTCAGATGAGTGGAAAGAGTGGCCTGCAGCTTACACCTGCTCAGTTGCTCAGTGTCCTCATGAGATGGCCACAAACTCCTGGAAGATCGATTCAGGCTCAACAATGGCCACAAACTCCTGGAAGATCGATTCAGGCTCAACACTAGGAAAAACTTCTTCACAGTCAGGGTGTTCAGACTGTGCAATAAGCTCCCTCCAGAGGTGGTGCAATCACCCACCCTGGAAATCTTCAAAAGGAGACTAGACAGTCACCTTGCTGGGGTCACTTGACCCCCAGTTATTCATAGATTCATAGATGTTAGGGTCGGAAGGGACCTCAATAGATCATCGAGTCCGACCCCCTGCATAGGCAGGAATGAGTGCTGGGTCTAGATGACCCCAGCTAGATGCATATCCAACCTCCTCTTGAAGACCCCCAGGGTAGGGGAAAGCACCACCTCCCTTGGGAGCCCGTTCAGACCTTGGCCACTCTAACTGTGAAGAAGTTCTTCCTAATGTCCAATCTAAATCTGCTCTCTGCTACCTTGTGGCCATTATTTCTTGTAACCCCTGGGGGCGCCTTGGTGAATAAAACCTCACCAATTCCCTTCTGTGCCCCCGTGATGAACTTATAGGCAGCCACAAGGTCTCCTCTCAACCTTCTCTTGCTGAGGTCCAGGTGCCCCAGTCTCTCCTCATAGGGCTTGGTCTGCAAGCCCTTAACCATATGAGTGGTCCTTCTCTGGACCCTCTCCAGGTTATCCGCATCCCTCTTGAAGTGCGGTGCCCAGTATTGCACGCAGTACTCCAACTGCGGTCTGACCAGCGCCCAATAGAGAGGAAGTATCACCTCTTTGGATCTATTCATCATACATCTGCTGATGCATGATAAAGTGCCATTGGCTTTTCTGATGGCTTCGTCACACTGCCGACTCATGTTCATCTTGGAGTCCACTAGGACTCCAAGATCCCTTTCCACTTCCGTGCCACCCAGCAGGTCATTCCCTAGGCTGTAGGTGTGCTGGACATTTTTCCTCCCTAGGTGCAGCACTTTGCATTTCTCCTTGTTGAACTGCATTCTGTTGTTTTCTGCCCACTTGTCTAACCTGTCCAGGTCCGCTTGCAGCTGTTCCCTGCCCTCCGGTGTGTCCACTTCTCCCCATAGCTTTGTGTCATCTGCAAATTTGGACAGAGTACACTTCACTCCCTCGTCCACGTCACTGATGAAGACATTAAAGAGTATCGGCCCAAGGACCGAGCCCTGCGGGACCCCACTGCCCACACCCTTCCAGGTCAAAACTGACCCATCCACCACGACTCTCTGGGTGCGACCCTCTAGGCAATTTGCCACCCACTGGACTGTGTAGTCATCCACGTCACAGCCTCTTAACTTGTTCAACAGTATGGGGTGGGATACCGTATTGAAGGCCTTCCTGAAGTCTAAGTATACGACATCCACCCCTCCTCCTGTGTCCAGGCATTTTGTAACCTGGTCATAAAAAGAGACTAGATTAGTCAGGCACGATCTGCCTGCTACGAACCCGTGCAGGTTTCCCCTCAGCATAATTTGTCCTGCCGGGCTCTCGCATATGTGAGCCTTGATAATTTTTTTTCAAAGACTTTGCCAAGGATGGAGGTGAGACTGACTGGCCTATCGTTGCCCAGGTCCTCCTTCCACCCCTTCATGAAAATGGGGACCACATTGGCCCTGTTCCAGTCCTCTGGGACTTGCCCCATGCACCACGAGCATTCAAATATTCCTGCCAGTGGCTGTGCAATGACGTCAGCCAGTGCCTTCAGTACCCTTGGATGGAGCTCATCCGGGCCTGCCGACTTAAAGGCATCCAGCTCTTTCAAGAGACTCTGCACCATCTCAGGGTCTACGCATGGTAGTCTGGCGCCCTGCTGCTGCCTCTCTACAACCCCAGTGAGAGACTTGTCGTGCCCCTCTCTTAGGATCACTGAAGCAAAGAACTCGTTGAGGAGTTCAGCCTTGTCCCCCCTGTCCGTCACCAATTGCTTCTGCCCATTTAGCAGGGGTCCTATTCCTCTCTGGGCCTTCCTTTTACTCCCTATATATCTAAAGAACAATTTCTTGTTGTCCTTTACTTGGGATGCCATCCTCAGCTCCATGGTAGGTTTGGCCCGTCTAACTGCCTCCCTACAAGCCTGAGCAGAGGAGGTATATTCGTCCTTGGTGATCTCTCCCTGTTTCCACTTTTTATGTGCTCCCCTTTTGTCCTTTAGGCTGCCCTGGATTTCTCTGGTCAGCCAAGGAAGCCTCCTGGCCCCTTTCCCTCTTTTTTCTGGCATCGGGAACATCTCACTTTGTGCTCGAAGGATCATTTCCTTAAGGCACAGCCACCCTTCTTGGGCTCCCATCACTTCAAAACTCCTACTCTGCAGTGTGTCCTTGACTAATTGCCTGAGTTCATTGAAATCAGCTTTCCTAAAGTCTAGCATTTTCACCCTACTAGTTACCTTACCCACTCGACATCTTATGAAGAATTCTATTATTAGGTGATCACTGTCCCCCCAGATGGCTACCGATCTGTAGGTCCCCTACCATGTCATCCCCTGTTGCCAATACCAGATCCAGTAAGGCTTTCCGTCTAGTGGGACCATGTACCTCCTGTGTCAGGTGGAGGTCCTGTACACAGGTTAGAAACCTGTGTGAACGGTGGGACTTTGCTGTCTGCGTCTCCCAGCAGATGTCTGGGTAGTTTAGGTCCCCCATGACTACCGCCTCTTTAGCTTTTATGGTCTCCGAGAGCTGCCTCAGGAGCCCCAAATCTAGTTCTTCTTATCTTTCCTGCTTGGTGCAGGGGGCTCAACCTGATGATCATCTTCTGGCCTTACAATCTATGAATCTATGAGATTAATGCTGACCCTACCTTGGATAGGCTTTATAGTTCATAATCAATGCCACACATTCCAGCTAGATACAAATAGGCAGCCACTAGTAGTCCCAGAGTATTCATGGCCTGTGTTTCCAGCAGTCCTCTCAATAAATACACTACTGCATTCTATACCAATTTCAGTCTTTGAATAGCATTAGGGTGTAGCCCCATGTACAGCACAATATAACGTTGTAAGAATATTGTAGGCTGTACAGACGAGATTGAGTGGGGAAAAAGGGGGGAGGCATTACTTTCTATGTTAAGGAGCCATACACATCTTCAATAATCAATATGGGATCAGAAGAGGGGCAAATTGAGGTACTGTGGGTTAGAATATAAGGGGGTGGGGGGGAAAGGGACTTGGTATTTGGGGTGGGGGTGTCTATTACAGACCGCCACACCAAGAGGATGAGTTAGACCTGGAATTCTTGAGGCAGCTCTCAAAGGCTGAACACTCAAGGGACATGGTTGTCATGGGTGAACTAAACTACCCTTACATCTGCTGGGAGGAGCAATCAGCTAGATCTGCCCTTTCATGTAGGTTCCTAACCAGCATACAGGACCTTCACCTAACACAGGAGATATACGGTCCCACTAGGAGAAATGCCTTACTGGATTTAGTGCTTGCTACAGGGCATGACCTGGTGGATGATTTGCAGATACAGGGTAACCTAGGGGAGTGACAACCAATTGTTAGAATTCACTATCCTGTGAAAGGTGGGAAAGATAACCAGTGGGGCAGAAGTGCTAGACTTCAGAAAGGCTTTAGTGAGCTCAGGAGATTAGTAAGTGAGGCACTGAAGGGCAAGAGCATTGGTGAGATGGGAGTCCAGGAAGGGTGGCCATTCCTCAAGGGAATGATCCTTCAGGCACAAAAGGGGACCATCGCAGTGCACATAAAGGGAGGCAAAAGAGCCAAGAAACCCTCTTGGCTGAACAGGGAAATCCAGGAGAGCCTAGAGGGGAGAAGAAAGGCATACAGGCTGTGGAAGCAGGGGGTAGCCACCAAGGAAGAGTATATCAGCTTGGCTCTCACTTGCAGGGAATCAGGAAGGCCAAAGCAGAAATGGAACTCAGGCTGGCAACAAAAATTAAAGACAACAAAAAGTCCTTCTTTAGGTACATAGGGAGCAAAAAGAAGGCACATGGCAACATAGGACCCCTGCAGGACAGAGTAGGGCAACTGGTAACAGATAGGAGGGACAAAGCTGAGCTCCTAAATGAGTTCTTTGCATCTGTATTCCTGAACATGGATAAAGACATATCTCCCAAGCGCGCTATAGACAGGCACAAGAGGGACTCCAACCCACCAACAGTTAGTGCTGACCTAGTGAAGGGTCATTTGTCAGGGCTGGACATGTTTAAGTGAGCAAGCCCTTATGATCTTCATCCAAGGGTGCTGAAGGAATTGGCCAGTGTCATAGCAGAACCATTGGTAAGGTTGTTTGAGCACTCATGGCATTCAGGACAGGTCCCAAAGGACTGGAAAATGGCCAATGTGGTGCCTATTTTCAAGAAGGGGAGAAGGGATGATCTGGGTAACTGTAGGCTGGTTAGCCTCACCTCTATCCTTGGGAAAACCTTTGAAAAAATTATTAAGGATCACATTTGTGGGAGTGCAGTAGGGAAAATAATGCTGAATGGCAACCAGCATGGCTTCATAGCAGGTAGATCCTGCCTGACTAACCTTGTTTCTTTTTATGACTAGGTCACAAAATGCTTAGATGCAGGAGTTGAGGTAGATGTCATGTACTTGGATTTTAAAAAGGCCTTTGATACAGTGTCGCATCCCATTCTTATAAATAAATTAAGTGGTTGTGATGTAGATTATTACATGGTCAGGTGGGTGGAGAATTTGCTTATGGGAAACACCCAGAGGGTGGTGGTAGACAGGTCATTTTTGACCTGGAAAAATGTGGGCAGGGGAGTTCCCCAAGGTTTGGGACCAGTGCTGTTCAATGTCTTCATCAGTGACTTGGATGAGGGCATGAAAAGCACTCTGTCCAAATTCATGGATGACACCGAATTATGGGGCAAAGTAAACACAATGGAGGGAAGGGAGTAGATTCAGGTGGAGTTGAACAGATTAGGAAAGTGGGCAGAACAGAATAGGATAAGTTTAACAAAGCTAAGTGCAAAGAGCTGCATCTAGGGAGAAATAATTACCAGCATACCTACAGACTGGGAGGTGACTTTCTAAGCAGCACAGCAGCAGAAAAGGTTCTCAGAGTCACACTCAACTCTAAAATGAACATGAGTCATCAATGTAACAAAGTGCTAAGTAAAGCCAGCCATACTTTCATGCATTAGAGGGTGCATCACGAACAGGTCTAAGGATGTGATACTTCCTTTCTAAGCAGAATTGGTAAGACCGCAGCTGGAGTACTGCATCCATTTCTGGGCACGGCACTTCAAGAGGAATATGAATAACCTTGAGAGGGTCCAGAGGAGGGCTACCCATATGGTTACCCATATGGTTAAGGGCCTGCAAGTAACATCCTATGAGGAGAGACTGAAGGACCTGAATCTCGTCAGCTTCAGCAAAAGAAGGCTGAGAGGGGATCTTCTACAATCTCATTGCAGAGGGCGGGGGCAACAAGGAATAGATACTCTGTTTACCAGGGCGGCCCTTGGGGTTACTAGGAACAATGGCCATAAACTGATGGAGAGCAGATTTAGATTAGATATTAGGAAAATTTTCTTTACGGTGAGGGTTGCCAAAATTTGGAATGGGCTTCCAGGGGAGGAAGTACGCTCCCCTACCTTGGAGGTCTTTAAGAGGAGACTAGATAAGCACCTATCTGGGGTCATCTGACCCCAGAGCTCTTTCCTGCCCGGGGTGGGGGGTTGGACTCAATAATCTACTGAGGTCCCTTTTGACCCTAAAAATCTATGAAATCTATGAAATCTATTAATATGCTTTTCATTTCCTAGTAAAGACCTGGGCTTTGGTGGTATCATCTTAACTACTGAAATTAAAAAACAAAACAAAACAAAATCATACAAACATACATACTCCAGACTGTAAAAGCAGTATAAAAACTATGTAGTGGGGGTTTTTTATTCAATGGGACCCTAAGTCCCATTGACTTTATTTAATATTTTGTTCTGTATAACTGTGGTGACAGAAAGCAATTTAGGAACTGTTCTGCTTTTCTTCAAAAATTGACTTTATCTCAAACAAATCACAGAAACTGTTTACTTTGCTTTATTAAAATAAATTGATTGTAAGAAAGTCAGCGGAGGTGACTGTTTTCTAGTCCCTGCTGATTCAGTATTTATTATCAATATTTACTGAGAGTAAGGTGATTCATGCTTAACACTGACCAGATGTTGCTTAGTTAGGCAAATATTCCCAGCAGCTATAGGATAAGCTCTAGTTTACACTTGTCTCTTCAGTTCATCACTGTATTATGAGTCTACATCTGTAATAATACCATTGCAATAATACCAATACAATAAATGACCATTTTTCTTAATGTTAATGATAGGTGATCCTCAAATATTTGAGATTTGGTTTAAGCCCAACCAAACATGTAAACATGTATGTGCTTATCTAAACATTGTTATTATCTTTAGACTGGACTAGAAAAATGGTAAAACATGCCACCTCATAAGATTTCTGTCACTTCTGCTTTCAACTGTGACATGAAAGAACATGAGACTAATCCTCCATTGTAGTGCTGTAACACATACATTTCTGGTTTTGGCTTGATAGTGGAAATGGGAGAAAAATCTTAGCTGTTTGTTAAAAAATACATTAGATCCAGTTTGGTTTGGTGCATAGGAAGCTATTCATGAGTTATGAGAAAGAGCAGAGGTTTGGATAAGATTACATGCCCTGCTATTAACTTCTGCAATTCTGGAAGTCACTAAACTTCTTGATGCCTCAGATTAATCATGTGTAGAGGTGATAAGACTAATATAGTGATATGTGGAGATTTACAAAAAAATTATGAAGGGAGAGATGCTTACTGACTTTCAGTTGTAGTGGGCTGTAAAACTGCCTTGGTGCTTTCAAAATCTTCCCGCCACTAATATGGACCTAGAGTAAAAGGAGCAGATACACAAAATCTTAAGAATAAAAGCTTCAGGTTCAATTTTCTGTACCTTTCCAGGATCATTTTATCTAAAGCATATGAGTATTTGCACCATTTTAGGCCATTCATGAAGAATGTTATGCAAACTTTAAGACATTTTTTCCCAGCTGAAAAATTGTGCAAGATACTTGCTTTTCAACATTTATCAGCACCCCATGTTAAACATTAAAAACATATAATCAGTGAGTAGAAACTATGTTGTAAGATCTAGGGGTGCTTGTATACATGCAGGGAGACTGCTCTGATGCATTATAATTACAGCACGTTGGAGGAGACTTGATTAATTGAGTCTGCCACAGCATGCTAATTAGCATTCTCCAGCCAGCCACTGCATCTTGTGTATCAGCATCCCCGCACTTCAAAATAGCAGTGAGGTGCTCATTCGACAAGCTCGTTCAAGCTTAACTAAAGCTCATTTGACAAATTTTACTTAAAGTGCCCCCGCTGTCATTTTGAAGGGCGGGGATACAGAAAAATGAGATGCTGCAGGTGCTTTAATTAGAGCAACTCTCAGAACTCCTCTAATTAAAGCACCTCCTGGGAGCATATGTAAAAATGCCTTAGCTGCCCAGTCATTCTAAGGGATTAATGTGTAAGGAGCCCTAAGAAGCAGCTAGCATGAGCGAATTGCCTAGTTGGCCACACCTGCATGCGCTGGCAGCCCTTCCTACCCCAGGTAATGATTCCAGCAGAGCACTGTTAGGGCCTCGGGATTGACTGCTGAAGAGAGCAGCCTCCCCATTTAGTTCCAGCTGTAGCAGCAGGCTTCAGGTCAGCTAGTAATTTTTTTTTTTGAAGGTCTGCTCTGGTAAACCTATCTGATCCTGTCCTTCATTCTTTGGTTCCTGATCCTGCTTGGCTATGTTCCTGAACTCTGGCTTTTTGGATATTCTCCTTGGATCTAGCAACTTGGAGTGGAGGCAGAAGTGCAGCTCCCTGCTGTACATGAGAATGCTTTGCAGAAAGTGTTCTGAGTTACAACAATCCCCCAGACCAAACAGAAGTTCATTGTTAGTTCCAGGGGGAAGGGGAATCTTGCTGCTGGCTGCCAGCCTGAGGTCCATTTCCTTTAGCAATGGTCCCTCCTCCCTGTGAGGCTGCAAAGTTTTCAGACAAGGAAGGGAGAAAGAGAGGAGTAGGAGCTCATTCTAGGGGCTCCCAGATAGCACTGGATGGTGGGATGGGTGAACTGGAGTTCTTTCACCTTCGGGGGCAGGGGGCTCCAATACACCCATTCCACCCTCCAGCAGGGGCTGAAACCCCGCCAGATCAAACTGCCTCCGCTGGCTTTCCCCCCTCCCATTCTGAAACCTGTGAAAGGCTGGCAGGCAGGCAGGCAGATAAGTTACAGAAGATGCTCTGTTTTGAAACACTTCCATCTGACCCCTCAGATTTCAGATTTTCGCTTGACTGGCCATTTTTTAAGTGGTCTGCAGCTGTTCACTTGTGTTTGGTCATGGCTAATGACCACATTCTGTGGCCAGATTGGGTGAAAATCGCCACTTCTGTCTGTGTCCTTAGTCTCTGACTTTTGGTTGACCATCTGGCTGTAAAGCTTGGCTTGTAAAGTTCCAGCTCCTGACATAGCTGGTCTCTGGCTCTGTTTTCCGGCTCATCCTGACTTGGCACTGGCTTTTGACTCCTGAACCTTGACTCAGCCAGTGATTTAGGCTTTGCTCCTTGATTTTCCTGGTAACTGAGTCTTTGATTCCTGACTTCTGGCACAGCCTGTGGTTTGGCTCCTGCCCTTCTGCAGTGGCCTCACCATTAGGCCAGACAATCCATGACCTAATCCTTTATACAAAGGAAATCTAAAGTTTTTTTTTTTAAATAGAAGAAGAAAGAATTATTTTACATTTAAAAACCACTATATTTATTCAACATTAAAAACCACATGTGGCACCTTGAAAATTAGCTATCCCAGATTGGGGTGCCTGTCTTAATGGAGGCAGCTGTTCTGGAACGATGGCAAGGGGTTGTGCTCAGGGGTGTGGCTCCACGCATTGGGAAGAATCTCCTTGTCAGCTTTCCCTCCTCATGTTTCAGGGCTATGTGTAACCCTCTCACAGCCTTAAAAAAACTGCAGTTCTCAGGAGGAAGAGGAGTGCTTATGATGATAGGACTCCACCCCTGGCACATGCAGTTGGAGGATTCTGCCTTGAGTGAGCCAGTTCCATGGCAGGAGAGATTTTGCAAAGAATTTTTTTTAAATTCTGCCTTCCCAAAATGAGGTGCATGGTTTATTTGGGGAAGTGTGGTATGTAAATCAATAGCACACTTCTCATAATTATTCATCACATAATATAATATAAAGGAAGAATCAGAAATGTTTCACTAATGATTTGTAAAGGGAGCCAAGGATTAAAATAATACTACATTTTGGATAGGATTCTATTTCTGTTTGTGCCCATATGACAGTTTTCTAGCCATGTGCCTGGCCAGTTTTGGACCTCTCTCTGAAAGGTAGATGCATAAGTATGCACTCATAGATTGAGCATGTATGTGGCTCTCTATGTATGCATAGACCTAAACCAGCAGGATAACTTCGGTTGGGGGGGGGGGAAGAAATCGTGGGAACAGGGAACAAATGAGGAAATGGTGAGAACTAGCTCCCAGAGAGCCTATGCCACTACCCTTTCAGCCTTCCATCTTTGGGACCTTGCACTGAGGCAGCAGCAACCCATGTTGCTGCCACAACTGTCACAGCCCAGAGTAAGGAGATAAGTGTTCACTCCTCCCCTCCTCTGCCCCACACTAAACCCAGGCTGCCAAAATTTGAAGTTATGCATCTGATGTAAGCATAAGTTTCTGACTCAACAGTAGGGACACTAACCCAGGAAGTCAGAGACCCATGTTCCAGTGGCCTTCTGCCCAGCAGGGATGTGAACCTGTATCTCTGACTCCAGCACTGCCACAGGTTAGGATTCTATAGACCCTTCTCCTGTGTTCCTTTTGAAGTTGAGCCACTGCTCAACTTCACTGCACTGGATAAAATGGATGCAGAGCAGAAGGGAAGTCTCTGTCCCATGGAGAGCAAGGGCCCAGGCTAGCAGCTGTGTCACTGAGCCATACACCTTTATGTATTCTTCTCTTCCTGGCCTCGCCTATCTATGTCTCTCTGGCTGTCCAGGAAGCCAACTTCAAAAGAAGCGCCTTATCGGTGACATGATGGATACTTGAAAATCAAACATGTATGGTCAAACCCCTCCTTGGGAAAGAGAGCCCCAGAACCTGGAACTTTTGCTTTCTAGGTGATCATCCTAACCACTCAACTACTGAGACTAAAACATAGGGGAATCCTCCTCCTCCTCTACTACTTAACATTGGTTAGCCAGGGTTTTCCAACTGGCTATACTATCATGACTTAGACAGTCTTTTGCATACAGAATGCATATATGTACTTAGTTACATACCTGTCCAGCCAGTGTGTACCCGCACATGCACAATCTATGTACACACAGTATGCATCCATTGTGCAGGGAAGTAGAATCATTATTTGTACATAAGTGCCAAAACTCCTCTTACACAGCCAGAAAATTCCCACGGAGATGAACAAAGGGAAACAGAATTCTGCCCTTTATTTGCTATGAATGGTTCAGTCAGATAGACTAACATACCTCAAAGGGAGACTATAGTATTGTACTGAATTACAGAGTATTCCACAGGTGAGGGTATGCCTGAGTCTAGATGGCCCATTAGACTAACATAATAAGAGCATGCTTGTTGTCTAGTCAATAGTACACAAGGGAGTAATATGGCTAGCAACCTATCTGTGCACCTTTGACTCCCAAAGTACCAATTTACAGCTGGGGCAATTGGAGCCGGCATTTGGCCCACTTCCAAACCAAGACTCAAGCTCACAGTTCTGCATCTGTAGCAAGTCACTTAAGCATTCTAACACCATGACCCTTAGTTTACAATCAACAGAGCTATACAAAGGGTACAATACATGGCGATGTCTAAATGATCTAGTTGAGGTATTGTAAGCACTCTAGCTATGTTAGTACTGAGCAGCACATGGGTTAATTTGCTTACTTACCCTGCTGAAAGGTAAATTAGCCCCCATGGAAATCTGCCTCACTACAATTGGATGGCATCCAAATGAACTAGCTCAAGTTTCTTTACATTACTCTGTATTGCACAGTGAAGTGTTATTCAGCATGCATAAGGTTCATAGAATCAGGTCCTTGTGGAATTAGGTTCAGATTCTGCCTCTATTGACCTCAGAGAGAGTTTTGTCATTGATTTCAGTGGGAGTAGGATCAAGCATTAATATTTATAAAGTGGTTCAGTAGAAAGTGCTATTGAAATGCAAATTATGATGTTCTCTTTAATCTAAACTTCCCATCTTTAGTGAATACTATTTGTAAAATATGACGTTATAAACTGCTGCTTTGGACCTGAAGTAAATAGGTTTCACAGACTTAGCACAAAATGTCTTGCAATATAAAGGGCTACGATTACACATTTTTGCAGTAATAATTATGAATGCATGAATTGATTTCTCTTTTAACCAGATTCGCTAATTTCCAAGTTCTATCTAGATAACGTTTTCTATAGTAATGAGCATTCACTTAGCACTTCTGCACGGGCTTTCTCAATGCTGTTAATTTAAGAAAACCACCCTGTTATCTAAAGTTACACTTAAATCATATTTCCTATTCTGTTATAATTTATTCCATCTATTCTTTTCTTTTAACACAAACTTTCTGCATGGTCAGTTTCACTCTTTCATTCTATAATGAAATGAAACTTGCAGGCAGTAACTGGGATGTATGGAAAAAGAAAACATTTAACAATGATAAAATGTCCTGGTAAAAAATCATTGTGATTATGGTAGGAAGCTGAGTGAGAGCACGTTTAAAAATAATTTAACTTGTAATTATCCCAAGTAAATAGATTTCAAGTTGACTGTCACCTTGGACAACTAACATAGAGACCATGGTGTTCAACCCCCAGTCCACAGGCCAAATCCAGCCCATGGAGCCATGGCATCAATCCCATTGGGCTCCCCATGCATCAGGAAATTTAGCAGCTGGGGCAGAGCAATAACAATTAATACCGCCACCCGTCCTGCTGCCAAATTCCCAAGCCCCTATAGTGGGTCATGGCTGGCACATGCTCCCTCCCCCACAGAGCTAGTCTACACTCCCTTCTCTCCATGCAGCTGGATCAGGGCTGGGCCAAGCCCCCTTTCCTTGCATGGCTGGGGCCTGGTTGCTCCCTACTCCCCTCTGCATGTCTGGATGGGGCCCCACCATGCCCACCCCAGGTGCTAGCTTGTGACCACCAGCTGAATCCAGCTCATAGATGGACCAGGCACTGTCCATCAGGCCTGCTGGGCAATAAGGTTGAACACTACTGGTATAGACTACTGCTCCTCTAATTATAGTCTCAGGTACATCATAATATTAATTAGATATGCAGTCCAATAAGTGCATGGCATGAATTAAATCAATTAAAGACACAAAGACAATTAAAGAGTCATCTCTCTGAATTTATCCAAAAGGATTTCCAAATATTTTTACAGAATTAAAAGAATATGTATATGAATAAAATGTAGTCATCTCCAGAATAGGACACAGTAATTATCTATAGCAGACAGCAAAACTAAAGAGCTACTTAAAATAGGAAGTGAAGAATGACTGTTACATTGATAATATTTAGACTATTTAGTTAGTTGGGAATTTTGACACAACAATAACACTCCTCTTCTTGTGAAAATACTATGGCATATTTAGAGAACATTAGTGATAAGCAATATTCTTTCCAAAAGAAAACACCTACCTGTAAGGTACTAAGCAATTTAGTCACATCAGTAACAATGACTAGGCACAGACATTCAAGAAACCTGAGCTGTAATTGATCTAAGTTACCATTTTCAGTAAGCAGCACAGTTTAGATGGGTAGTGAACAGAACATACATTCACCTTTGGTGTTGCGGGAGTGGTGGGCAAATCTTAGACCAGGTTCTGTCATTTTTAAACCAGTCTGTGTGTGCTGAACTTTTGTTCTGTTATGGATATGGACAGATTTCCAATCACTTGTACTGGTAAAAGTGTAGGTGGTATTACAGAGCCTCCTCTCCCTCCCCACAAGGGTTGGGAGAGCTAATAAAAACCTCTGTGCACTTAGTGAACAGGATGAAATATGACAGACACATGACATATATACCAGTATAATTTAGATGCTTCTGTTTTCCTAAGTGATAGTTTTACCCTGGAGTAAAGTAATTTACAGAGGCATAAGGCTGACCATAATGCATCTACTCAATTCTCACTCTGGTGTAAAGGCTGATTATGTTGTATAAACATGTTTTGTGTCTAAACACAACCAGGTTGTAGGCAATTATTGAGAAAACAGATAGCAGGAAGATGAACAGGGCAGAGCTGGTGTGTGAGTATTTTAGCTCAGATGTACATGCTCTTTGCCACTTGTGCTCCTGTTTTTGCAACTCAGCAATTAATAGGGAGGTTTCTGAGACTGACAGTGGATGACAAGTTGCAAGAGGAAGAGTTCTGTTGTTTGTTTGTTTGCATATATAGGTGGGGTAATGGTAGGAAGCTTTCTGATCCTGATAATTAGGTAGGAGAGGGTTTGGGGCTAAGGTGAAAAAGCCATGGAAACGGTGGAAGGGAGAAGTGATTACACTCATAGGAATACATGTTTCTAAGCTGAAGGAGTTGAAAAATGGCTTGAAAGGTTCTGAACTGAGGGGGAGATGTTGGACTGTCAGGGGAAAGGGAGTGAAATGGTAAACCAGGTGCTGTGTCTGAGAAGGTCCCAGTGTGGAGGGTGGTTTGGACTAGCGAAGAAAAATGAAACCATCACAGAGTGAGGCATGCTATTTTCTCTCCCACTATGCTTTATTTTCCAGTTTTTTTTTCACTTTGAAAACTGATCAGTTTACAGACATGAGCATGCATGTGTGTGTTTGCATGTGACAATTGCTTGTTTGGTTCACCATTTGGGGCGCTTGCCATCGCTGCTGTTTCCAGGTACATAATTTCTGTTAATACCCATGTTTACAGTGTAAAGTGATTCGTAGAGAGTGTTACATGCATACTTACTAACAACACCTGTGCTTGCCTTGCAGGGTTCCTCATTGAAATATTTTCCTGAGCAGGCCTAGCCCTGCTCAGTTTATGAGATCTGGCATGATCGCAGCCCAAGGTGGTATGGCTGCATGCCAAAAATACAAAGCAACTGGATCTTGCATCTACAACAGCACTCTACAAAAACATGTATTTATTTTTTCTCCTGTTGCTAACTATATAGTCCTCCTTTTCTAGAATGAACACTTTAAAATTAAATTGAGGCTGTTTTACTCAGAAGTCTATTTAAGTTTAATTCTGCTCTTTGTTAGTAAAATGTGGAGACTCAGTCCCCTTGACACTGCTTCAGAAAACAGGAGCCAGCAAACGAAAATGTAACAAATAGTTATTAAATGACATAGATACTATGCCACCTGGCAAAGAGAGCTGTCGGTTCCAGTGTGTGGCAAGGGTTTCTTTTTAAAATATGAAATATTGCATGAGAGGAAATAATCACATGGTCACTAAAGAAGTGACTGCAAAATTGGTAGTCACGCTGCATAAGGCCATGTCTGTGTTTTTCTGAGGAATGCCTGGGAGACAGCAGAATAGTCTTAAGCCATGAAATAAGAGGAGCAGAATGTTCTGAGGTCTATAACAAATCCCTGTTGCACGGGCAGTGAAACTCACCTTTCTTGCACAATGCATTTCACCTCTGCAACCCAACTCTGCGTGTCTCTTCCTTCTACATGAAGTTTCTAGGTCACTGCCACTGGCCTACTTGTAGATCACATGATTCCACCACCACCACCTCACCTCCCTTCTCCAGGCCTGATGCAGAATTCCTATTGCTACGGAAGTGAAATGCTCTTGCAACATGCTGCTTCTCTCCAACATTGCCTACAATTGAAATCGAATTGGGAAATGGGTGCCTTCTGCTAATGCTCCAGCTGGTGCATTTTGAAGTAATAGACTGAAGGTCTTATAAATCCAAAGACTGAAAAAAGCACAGTGATCCTCCAAATTGTACTCTTTAGGGGGATTACGCTTTTTTTCTAGGGAATATAATCAAGGCTATCCTATATGTGTAAACCTGCATAAATCTTTAGAGTCAAATTCTACCTTTCAACCCATCTACAGAACTCCCTTATACTTCACTGGGAATTGCACATGTATCAGAGGGCAAAATCTAGCCTTATTTTGTAGATAGCAATAGGAAAAAGGGGAGGTCTTTTGCTTTTAAAAACATTTACTGTATCCTAGCAATATGAAGCTGTGCTATGCAGGGCTGACAACAGATAAATGAGATTGCAAGACATAGAACTTTACAGAAATCCGGTAGGAAGACACCGTAGTGTTCTTTGGGGGTTGAAAGGTAGAGCAGGTTGTGAAGCAAAGCATTGTCTTGACCTGAAGCTCTAAAGAACTACGCTAATGTATGAGGCAATTTCTTAAATCCTTGAGCTGAGGCTACTGCAGAACTCAAAAAAACCCTCTCTCTCTTTCTCTCTCTCTCCTTCTCTGTCTCCAGAGATTAAAACAAACAACAGTGAGAAAGGAAGACATTTTGGAAGAGGTGAAACATTTTGTTCTGAAGCATTCATTTCTCATAAAATGATTTAAATCCACACACTGTCTTATATCAAGATGTCTTTATGAGACCTTGGTTTGGAATTGTTTTACTGCAACTTAGAGACCGTTCTAAATTTTCTTTAAAGAAAGATCTTAGCAGCAGCTGATAGATTTCTCCATTCAAGCTAATAAACTTTGAATCGATTGCTTCAGTTCTTCAAAATAAAAGAATAGTACCTTGGAAGGATATGTATGGAAAAACTGTATTTATTCTCTAGATAATTACAAAGTTTATCTACAACAAAATAGTCTGACACTGGTTTTAAACTATGTAGGAGCTAGGTATTATTATTTACAATGATACATGCTGCCTTTGCAGTTTGTGAGAGCATAACAAGGCAAGCTACCACTTTAGCCTAGCTGCAAATTTATATATTTATCACAAGAAAATGGGTGGGAATGACAAGATAACCAACAAGGCCAGAATTATCACTAGTCTGGCAAAGCATTGCACTGTCCTGAAGCTCATTTTTCCTTTGTTCTTCATTGCACAGGAATAGAAATTAAAATAAAATAAAGAAAATATGGCACTTGTGCCTCAGGGAAGGCACAGTGGGTATGTCTAGGCAAGTAGGAATGTGTATTTTGCAGCGCCTCACAGGCTTTTGAGACACCACAAAATGCATGCAGTGCACATGAAAAGTTTCTCGTGCTGCAGCATGGTGCCAAAATTAGATACCAGGAAATCCCTGTATCTAAACTAAACACTTAAAAAAAGTGGGATGGCGCACATGGCTGCAGTATACACCACTCGAAACTGGAGCATGGCTAGCCAGAGCCATGCTCCAGCTGCCAGCCAGGGTCTGGGCACCTGAATCGCCTCCACTGCAGCTGTAAGAGGCCCTCAGGACCCCAGGTAAGGCTGGTAGGGCCAGCCCAGGTACTGGTCCCAGCCTCCTCTACCCCACCCAGGGCAATTTGCTGCACACAAGAGCGCGAGAGCAGTGGCATTACCCAGGGACAAGTAGCAGTGATACAACTATGTGCAGTTGCTATTTGTTCCCAGGGAAACACATGTGTGCACTCATGGGGACATGCCCAGTGGGTTTTATTTACCTCATTTTGTTTCAAATCAGTTTCTGAGAGGTCAATTTTGCATGCCCACTAGTTGACCTTTGCATAGCCTGCTTGGAATCACATCATTAGATTCTTTATCCATCGTTAAACATTACTTTTAAGCAAAACCTTTCTGCATCAACTTAAGATTCTACTTTTAGAACGAAACGTAATTTGGTGTAAATATCAGATGAATGAGGATCAATTTACAGGCAGAACAGAGATCAGAAATTTAAAGATGAGTGTTGCCTATGTTGTATCAGCACTACTAATATTTTGTCTAAATGGCTATAACCTATAATATCAAATTTCCCTCAAAAACCATTCTATCACAAAAACCAAGTAAAGAACCTATGTAAAACTCACAAATAGTGGTTTCCTAAGGTAAAATAGCCTCTTGGTTCAATTAAGCAGAACTTACATGATTTCCTGTAAATAGTAGTGTCTGGTATTCCTTTTAGACAGCAAATTAGTGAAATATTGGCAAGATGGGATGTAGGGATGGAACACATAAAGTTATTTGTTTTAATGATAGCAATAGAGCATGAAGTTAGGACAACCAATGTATTTCAAAAAGTTATTGAACATGAATGTGCGCAAAAGTGTGTTTAAATAGCATTTTCAATAAAGTGTAGCCCCCAAAAGTTATTCTGAGACTAGATCTACCTTTAAGCTCCAAAAAAGATAAATAGAGAACAGGACATTTTAAAAATTATACTTGAAGTGGCTTAGAGTAATAAATATTTCAAAATTGGATGATACTTCATTAGCTACTTTAGTAAAGTAACTGCTTAGCTGAATGAAGAGTATATGATGCTGACGTAGAGTAGAGCGTCACCTTCCTGTGTAAAATTACACTGGAGAAGAAAAATTTAATTGTCTGTGGAACATAGGAGACACTGTCCCTACTGAGGGATGGGTATTTGTGCTTATGGATGGTATAAAAGTGTTTGGCCCATGAACAACAGATTCTTGAACCTACTAAGTACAGTAATTAGAAATGAAGGACTCCGGGGAGGAACTTGTCTCTTGACAATGTTCTTGGTGTTTTATTCTTGTGTAAGTTACTCCTTTATCGCTTCAGCTCCCATTCTATCTGTGGCTAACTGAATGCCCTCCTTCCTCTTCTTTTAATAAGGGGTGGCATACAAGTTTTATTATAGTTGAAATGACTGCGGTTAATACCAAGAGGTTTTCTGTAGGAAAGATTGTTGGGTTTATGAGAAGGAAGATGGCAAATGAAATGTCTTCCACTTGACTTTGTCCTTCTCATGCCAGTCATTTCCCTTCACAGATCTGTGACTATTCACCCACACTAGAGGGGCATAAAGACCTCCTCTTGGGAGAAGGGGTTTCCAGTGGTACTTTCCCTTTCTTTATTTGTTACCAGTCAGTTTAGTTGCCCTTTGCACCTCACTCACTGTCTTTATTTCATATGTGTTTTAGGCTTCCTGAATTATATATTTAACGTATTCCTGAGAGTTCCTCATTTGTAAAATATGTAGGTCCCAAACTAACACTGGCCTATGAAGCATCTCCATATTTTCAGTTAACAAATGATATTTATTTCCAATGTTACCACTTGCCACGGGTGCCTTCCTAGCTGGTCTGGCTCCCAGTCCTGGTAGCTGGAAAAATCTGGTAAATATTAAAAATAGCAATGAAGTGTGCTAAAATAGCAGCAATGATCCACTCTGTATACTATAATCATAAAATATAATGGTAAAATGAAAATGCTGTGGGCTCTCATTCCTCGCTAAAATGAAGACACACATTCTTGATGTGGTGCAATCATTGAGGGATAACACTGAAACGTTAGTTATCTAAAGCCATACATTTAACTGGAAACCAAATTATTGAACTAGTTCCATGTTGCTGTGCATTGAAGCTGATCTCTTTGTCACTGTACTTCTACTGGCATGGGCAGAGAAGAATGAGTGCATCATTCACAGATCTTTTAATCTTTTAGTGAAACTAATCCCTGGGGTTGCTTGCAAAAAACAAACAAACAAATGGCGCTTTACTTTAAACTCAGCATGCTCCTGTGCCAAGCCCATCACATGCTCAAAAGAAGCATCACGTTAGTTGATCCAGTTCACCCAATATCTGTATAGATTGGGTGATTTAGTGCAGCTTTTTGGGGGATTTTATTTAATAGCTGATTGAATCAGCCATAAAAGCACCAAAAGTCCCTACTGAAGTGCCCAATCTATACAGACACTACAGAGCTGGGTGGAAGTAATGTGCTGCTTCTTCCAGGAAAGCATGGGGGGGAGGGAGGGGGAAAGTTGTTTTGTTTTGTTTTACTTCTGCAAGCAGCCAAGGTGTCCTGTGGCCAATTATATCTTCCTTTATTTGATACATTTAATCTACAAAAGCACATTACACAGACTGCCTATACATGCTCAAATAATCTGGGAGAATTCTCCTGGGTTTGTTTTTCTTAGAAAAACTTACCCAGACATGTCAAAACATACATTTGAATGCTAAACCCTTGAAAAACAGACATCTTGTAGTGCTGAGATTGAGCAGCCAGGGGGCCCCTGTACACATTAAGGCTTTGTGAAGCTTTGGTTGCTGGTTCAATTCAGCAGAGATTCGGCCCAATTCGGTGGCTGAATCTCCAAATCCATATCAAATCAGGAGACCCTTTAATCTCTTGGAATTGAATCAGAACCCTCCGAATCAATGCAGAGAGATTCAGAAACATTCAACGATTTGAACATAGACACAGCTTTAAATGTTTTTTTCTACATGGCTCAAGGTATCAGGTGGCTCGTGAATGCTGCGATGCTGGGGTAGATGGAGCAGCAGACCTGGAACTGGACCAGAAGAATCTCTGGTCTACTTCCAGGTCCACCAGGGAGCACGTTGGGCCCCCCGCATCTCCCCCAGCTTGGCAACTGGTGCCTCCTGGATCTGGGGGGGCACCCGGGGTCCTCTCATGGCTGATTACCGAGCTGGGGGGGGGGAGGGGGACTGTGTGCTTGGCGGCAGACCCAGAAGTGGACTGAAAGTATTGTCTCCACTAGGAAAACAATTTAATAACAAAGCAAATACTTAAATAAACAAGGGTTAACTCTCAGCTACGTTCCTTTCTCAGACCTGGAGAACGGATACCACAGCTTCAGTGCCCCACTGTCTTCCCTGTCTCCTCAGCTCCACTCCGGTAGCTTTTCACTTCCTTTGGGCCAAATACTCATTGAACTCAGCTGCACTCAGCTGGGGCTCTGTGAATCCTGAAAGGCCATGCCTTGAAGTGGTAGAGTCCCTGGGATGTAGCAAAGGCTGTCATTTCCTGAGACACTGAATCCAAAGGGATTTGCCAGTATCTGTTGGTCAAGTCCAAGGTGGTTATATACTTGGCATTACCTATTCTGTCTACCATCTCATCTATCCAGGGCATAGGGTACACATCACATTGGGAAACTGTGCTGACTTTGTGGAATCCAATGCAAACTGGACGGTGTAGCCAGGCTTTAGCACCAGCACATTTGTGCTACTCCACTCACTGCCCAATTTCTCAATCACTTCTAATTTCAGCATCTTCATAACTTCCTGTCCTACCATTTCCCTCAGTTAGACTGGGATTCTTGAGTGTCTCTTTTGAATTGTGCTTTCAAAAGAGTGTCCCATTGGAATTGTATATGGCTTTAGGACAATCCAGTGTTCTAGTAATGTAGTCCATCCCAGGCTCCCAATAAACATCTCTTGAAACTTCTCCAGGACACACTTTATTTCTTCCCATAGAGTCAGGGTAAATGTCTCTCCTAGCCTAAGGCCTACTATCAGACCTGGGAGGGATCCAGAATCTCTAGGCCAGTCTCTACTAGACACATAGATACCCGACAGACATCTCACACCTTACATGGTTTTTAGCAGGCTAATGTAGTATATCTTGTGACTTGGATGACTACACGATCCGGTAGGTGGCGAATTGGCTGGAGGGTCGCACCCAGAGAGTCGTGGTGGATGGGTTGGCTTCGACCTGGAAGGGTGTGGGCAGTGAGGTCCCACAGGGCTCGGTCCTTGGACTGATACTCTTTAATGTCTTCATCAGCGACTTGGACGAGGGAGTGAAATGTACTCTGTCCAAGTTTGCAGATGACACAAAGGTATGGGGAGAAGTGGACACGCCGGAGGGCAGGGAACAGCTGCAAGCAGACCAGGATAGGTTAGACAAGTGGGCAGAAAACAACAGAATGCAATTCAACAAGGAGAAATGCAAAGTGCTGCACCTAGGGAGGAAAAATGTCCAGCACACCTACAGCCTAGGGAATGACCTGCTGGGTGGCACGGAAGTGGAAAGGGATCTTGGAGTCCTAGTGGACTCCAAGATGAACATGAGTCGGCAGTGTGACGAAGCCATCAAAAAAGCCAATGGCACTTTATCGTGCATCAGCAGATGCATGATGAATAGGTCCAAGGAGGTGATACTTCCCCTCTATCGGGCGTTGGTCAGACCGCAGTTAGAATACTGCGTGCAATTCTGGGCGCTGCACTTCAAGAGGGATGTGGATAACCTGGAGAGGGTCCAGAGAAGGGCCACTCATATGGTTAAGGGCCTGCAGACCAAGCCCTACGAGGAGAGACTAGAGAAACTGGACCTTTTCAGCCTCCGCAAGAGAAGGTTGAGAGGCGACCTTGTGGCTGCCTATAAGTTCATCACGGGGGCACAGAAGGGAATTGGTGAGAATTTATTCATCAAGGCGCCCCCGGGGGTTACAAGAAATAATGGCCACAAGCTAGCAGAGAGCAGATTTAGACTGGACATTAGGGAGAACTTCTTCACAGTTCGAGTGGCCTAGGTCTGGAATGGGCTCCCAAGGGAGGTGGTGCTCTCCCCTACACTGGGGGTCTTCAAGAGGAGGTTAGATAAGCATCTAGCTAGGGTCATCTAGACCAAGCACTCTTTCCTGCTTATGCAGGGGGTCGGACTCAATGATCTATTGAGGTCCCTTCCGACCCTAACATCTATGAATCTATGAATCTGTGATCCTCGCTGTTTCCCTACCAGATGCATTTCAGAATTGACCTGGTCTGTTCTCTGCAGGGCCTTGCCACTTTACCAGTAACTTACTCTCAGGGGAGGGGAGTAATTGTAGGGCTCTATCCCCTGGCTAGTAGACATGGAGCTGAGCATTTCTACTATTTTGCTGTTCCTGTTTGTTGCTTCGAGTGTTTTGTTGGTGAGGGCCCCAACCAGATCTAACCTCACAAGCAGCTTCAAAATGTACCAAATGACATTTTGTGTTGTGGTCCCCTGGATCTGCCAGGACTCTTGCAGGAAGTCCAGTATACCGTGGTGCTACCTCCCATATAATAACTGAAAAGGCCGAAAGCCTGTGGAAGACTGTGGAACCTCTCATATGGTGAACAACAAGTAGGGCAGAAACTGATCACAAATTCATGCCTCCTTGGATACAAACGTCCTTAACATCCTTGTAACAGACAGTGAGAGGCTCCTGTTACATAAAGAATACACCCATCACAGAAACCATAGCTGCTTGGACAAGAGGGCTCATAAACAGACTAAACAGAACCTAATGAGGGCCATCATCTGACAGAAAGGTGAGTCATCAATTAATTAGCTGTGGGAGGGATTTACAGCCAAGGCAGATTAGGCTAACAATCAAGATGTTAATGAGGGTGTGAGGCAGCAGTGACCAGCTGCTTTGGAATAAGGAAGCCAGCACAATCAGGGAACACCTGTGTCTAGTCAGGGGCAAGGGCTCAGAGTGAGAGTATTCCAGTAAAGCAGACAGTGAGATATGCCAGGCTGAGAGTGAGTATTGCAGGGGCAGCTCAGCTGCAATCAACCTATGGGGCAAAGGCAGGGGCAACAGGAAAACAGTTGCATAATTAAAGTTCCCCTTGGAACTTGATGACCATCCCAATGAAGCAATATTGGCAGGTGCAGAGGAGAGTGACCTGACTTGTAAATGGGGCTGGACTTAGGGAGTCTAAAAACCCAGGACTTGAGCAAAAGGAGGCTGGCTCTGCCCAAAACAGATGCTAGTGGAGTGATTGCTCAGGAGCGGATCACCGCAAGGACTGCATGACAAAAAGAAAAAAAACTTGATACCCAAGTGGATCAGAGGGAGAAACGTGTCAAAAGCTGCATGCAATGAAGCCTCTGAGTAAAGCAGGTTAAAGGACTGGGGTACGAAGTTAGTTATCCATCCAGCAGGCTTGCAGTTTAAGTTTATCCAGTGTGCTTATGTTTTGGTTATGTCTATGACCAGTGGACCAGATTGGGATTAGAAAGAGGAGGTTTGGAGGTGCCAGAGTGGCCCATGCAGTTTAAATTTACAGGGAGCAGGCACAGGTTTCAAGTTAGCCCTGTGGGGCAGGGACCAGGGTCAGAGACCCAGCAGCCCCAGAACGGGTGAGAGCAGAGCCAGAGGGCCCAGAGTGAAAGACAAGGGTCAGGGGTCTACAGACTGTGACTAATAACAGTGCTGAAGCCCTGAGGCCAGACCCAGGGCCCTGGGTCTAGGCTACATGGCCCAGCCAGAGGGGAGGAGTGGAAGCCAAGAAGGCTGAGGTCTAACAAGGGGCATAGGGTCCTTGAATGGCCTAAGCTGAATTTAGGGCTGGGGGCCCACTGAAGTGACAAAGTGGTAACATCTGAGAGGCATTGGAGTGCTTAAAGAGGCTGGAGACCATGAATAAATTCCACCAGGCACCTGGTTTTGTGAGAATTGCGGGGCAGCCAGACCACAGTCTGTGGTACGTCAGATGACACGATCCATTTCCCAACACTAAGATTTCCAAGAGACCATCAAAGGTATGGCAAGAGAATAAGGGAGATGGCTCCCAGGAACCAGGTCTACAGATACCGAATAGCCAATAAGGTGTGCTGATATGCCTTTTGACAATAACCTGTGACAATCCCCTTTAGTGTTTGGTTAAATTGTTTGACTAGGCCATCTATTTGGCAATGGAACACTGAAGTTCTTACCAAATAAATCTTGAATAAGTCCTAGACCTCCCATAGTATCCAGGACATGAAGGCTGTACCCTGGACCATTAAAACCTCCTTAGGAATGGCCACCTGGGAGAAAATCTGTACTAGCTCCATGGCCACTGTTTGAGCTGACAAGGAACAGATTGTCGCTGCCTCAGGGTAGCAGGTGGCATAGTAGACCAGGACCAAATGAACCTGGATCCCTTTGAACTGGGCTCCAGTGATCCCACCAAGTCTACGCCAGCCTGCTCATATGGTATACTTACCAGCAGGACATACACAATTGGGACCTTATTAGCAGGCCGAGTGGCAACCAGCTGGCACTTGGGGCAGGGTGTACAATAGTCTTTGACCACCTGGTATTCCCCAGGTCAAAAAAACTTCACCAGCACTCTGTCTTTGGACTCTTCCACCCCCAAAATTTTAACTTCCTTTGGGCTAGACACTCATTGCTCCCCCCTGAGCAGGCAGGTTATTGCTTTGAATCATCCAAAGCTGTGCTTTGGCCACTGAGCCACACACCTAGTTCCACTCCATCAGTCTGCTTGCTGACTAATGGCAGCAGTGTGCAAGACAGTCCTTATTGGCCAACTGAGACTGTTCAGAATTCTCCTGTGTCTCCTCAAAGCACAGTTTGTGGCAGTGAAGGAGGTGCGTTCTTCTCCCTGCTGAGCTGGAGTAGTAGAGCCCAGCCTAAGTAACACACTGTCTCAGGATGGGGATGGGGGTTCCAAGTACCGTGGGATGATAACAGTGTGTGCTGTGCTGTGACTTCTTTCAGAAGGGTAAGTTGTATAGACATTCACTTTCCCAGGAGAAAGTGTCCTGGAAGTGATTTAACACTGGTTGTTCCCAGGTTTTGTGTTGTTGGGGTTTTTTTATTTGTTTTTTATTTTTATTTATTTATGTATTTATTTTTGCCTGGAGCGGCCATATTTGCTCCAAGAGAAAAATCCTGAACATATCTATACTCATGGGTTCTCTTGGACTCTCCTAGGAGAAACTAAATGTCTGTATATGACTACAGTCTACAGCTCTCACCATCCTTCTTCAGCATTCTTTATGCTCAGGCATGCACAGTCTCTCTGGGCATTCATTATTTAATCGAACTGTACTTGGGAAGCTCTTTCTGGTGGCTACAGAAAGGAATTATGTGCCAAAATTTCTGTTTGCAATTTTCTTTATGCAAACTTGTGTGTGTCATGGAAGTGCTCTTTATCTCAGTATACCCTCCCATTAAATGGTGATAATAAAATTTGCTGAATGCACACAGTTATTTTTGCAACATAATTAATCAATATCTTAACACTGCTTTGTGATTCTTGAACAGAGCCACAGTATTGCAAATTACTATTTCCATGTTTTGAAAAAGAAATCTGTGCTTTTGTAGTTGAACCAGAATCTTTGGCTTTCATTCTCTGTCCTTCACTGTTTTAACATGAGATTCCAAAGTTTATATAAGAGAGTTTACCTTCATGGATCTAATAGCAAACGGAGCCATCTCCTGCACTTATGTAAATAAAATTGATTCAAACCAAGTTGTTCTGGTCCAGCAACATTAACCAGCAGTGTTTATTTTTTATACCTGGCAAATGTCCCTAAAATTTTCATTTTGAATAGATTCAAAAGACTATCACCAATAGTTTATTTTGATACTCATTCAGTACACATCCTCAGTACTGAGCCACAGCTAGCAGTATAGCAAAGGTTAGTTTTAAAGATATTTTGCTTCAGTTTAATACTGCCTGGGATCCACAAAAAGTCTCAGATTAGAAGAAAAATATAATTAAGAATAATCTCTTTGTATTCTGTTGCAGCCCAGAACTTTTGAATTTGCATCTTTCATTGCAGATACTTACAGCTTGATATAATTTTGCCTACTTCAGTAAAGTTACTCCTGATATAGAATGTTATAAATGAAGGGATGATCAGACCTCCATTTATTTTCTACTTCTCAAGTGATGGCTTTTTTTACCTTCCATTGAGCTGTTCTTATATTTATTAATCATAAGTTGTTAGGATCTCTGTAGAGACATCCATGTAGAGTTAACGCTGTGGTGTTCTTTTACATATGGTTACAGTTGTATTGGAATTAAATCTTATTTATTATGTTTTCATACAGGTTAACAAAACACCATACACCTCTGCATATCTTATATACAATATTTCAGTGTAGGAACTTAAATTTCATAGATTTCTAGAGTTGGAAGGGACCTGGCAGATCATTGGGTTCGACCCCCTGCTCCAGGCAGGAAAGAGCGCTGGGGTCAAGTAACCCCACCCAGATGCCTGTCTAATCTCTTCTTGAACACCTCCAAGGTAGGGGAAAGAACCACCTCCCTTGGAAGCCCATTCCATATTTTGGCAACCCTCACTGTAAAGAATTTCTTCCTTATGTCCAATCTAAATCTGTTCTCCTTCAGTTTGTGGCCATTATTTCTTGTAACCCTGAGGGGTGCCCTGGGAAACAGTGTGTCCCCTATTCCTTGCTAGCCCCCCGATAAGTTTGTAGACAGCCACAAGATCACCTCTCAGCCTTCTCTTGTGAAGGCTGAAGAGATTCAGGTCCCTCAGTCTGTCTTCATAGGGTCTTACCTGCAGACCCTCAACCATACGAGTAGCCCTTCTCTGAACCCTCTCAAGGTTATCCACATCCCTCTTGAAGTACGGCGCCCAAAACTGGATGCAGTACTCCATCTGCGGCCTCACCAGTACTGCATAGAGTGGAATTATCAGTTCCTTAGACCTGCTTGTGATGCACCTGCTGATGCAAGAAAGAGTGCAGTTAGCCTTACTTATTACCTTGTCACACTGGCGACTCATGTTCATTTTTGCATCAACCAGGACTCCAAGATCTCTTTCCACTGATGTGGTACTCAGAATGGTACCTCCCAGTCTATAGATGTGTTGGAGATTCTTTCTGCCCAGGTGCAGCACCTTGCATTTATCCTTCTTAAATTGCATCTTATTCTGATGCATCAACTTTCCCAGTCTATCCAAATCTGCCTGAATTCGTTCCCTGCCCTCCAGTATATTTACTGTACCCCATAGTTTAGTGTCATCAGCAATTTTAGACTAGGTGCTTTCAACACCTTCATCCAAATCACTGTTGAAGATATTAAATAGTACTAGTCCCAGGTCAGAGCCTTGGAGACACCACTGCCCACATCCCTCCAGGGAGAAACTGACCCATCCACCACCACTCTCTGGGTCCATCCCGTGGGCCAGCTTTTCATCCACCTTACTGTGAGAAAATCCACATCACAGCTACTCAGTTTGCTCATAAGAATTGGGTGTGACACTGTCAAAAGCCTTTTTAAAATCCAAGTAGATAATGTCTACTTCCGCTCCTGCATCTAAGCACTTTGTGACCTGGTCATAAAAAGAGACCAGGTTAGTCAGGCAGGATCTGCCTGCTATAAACCCATGCTGGTTGCCCCTTACCATTGAGTTACCTGCTGGCCCCCTGCAAATGTGATCCTTTATGATTTTTTCTAGGGTCTTGCTGAGAATATAGGTGAGGCTACCTGGCCTATAATTACCCGGGTCCTCCTTCCTCCCCTTGTTGAAAATAGGGAATATGTTAGCCCTTTCCAAGTCCTCTGGGACCTGTCCCAAGTGCCATGAGTGCTCAAACAGTTGTGCCAGTGGTTTTACTATGTCATTGGCCAATTCCTTTAATACCCTTGGGTGAAGATCATTGGGGCCTGCCGACTTAAACATGTCCAACCCTTCCAAGTGCCCCTTCACTAGGTCAGTGCTAACCGTTGGTGCATTGGTATTTCTCTCAGTCTAGATTAAAGACTAATTGGGAGGCGTATTTGTAACAGTGTCGAAGAAAACAGAAGCAAATAAATTATTTAAGAGCTCTGCTTTTTCCATCCTATCAGTTATGAGTTGCCCTAGTCCATTCTGTAGTTGCCATATGTTACCCTTTGCCTTCTTCCTGCTCCCTATGTACTTAAAGAAGGACTATTTGTTATCCTTAATCTTTATTGCCAACTTGAGTTCTGTATCTGCTTTGGGCTTCCTCACTGTTTCCCTGCAAGCGTGAGCCAAACAGGTATACTCCTCCTTGGTGATTGCCCCCTGCTTCCACAGTCTGTAGGCCTCTTTTTTCCTCTGAAGGCTCTCCTGCATTTCCCTGCTCAGCCAAGAAGGTTTTTTGGCTCTTTTGCCTCCCTTTGTGTGTACTGGGATGGTGTCCTCCTGTGCCTGCAGGATCAGTCCCTTGAGGAACTCCCACCCTTCTCGGACTCCCATCTCACAGATGTGATTACCCCTCAGTCCCACCCTAACCAATCTCCTGAGCTCATTAAAGTTGGCCTTCTAGAAGTCTAGCACTACTGCTCTACTTGTTGTCTTTCCCACCTTATGCCAATTAGTGAATCCTATCAAATGGTGATCACTATCTCCTAGGTTACCTTGTACCTGTTGATCCCCCACCAAGTCCTCCCCAGCACCAAGTCAAGTAAGGTATCTCCCCTAGCGGAACTGCATACCTCCTGTGTTAGATGCAGGTCATGTATGCAGGTTAAGAACCTACGTGAATAGGAAGACCTGGCCAACTGCTCCTCCCAGCAGATGTCTGGCTAATTTAGGTCACCCATGACAACTAGGTATTTTGAGCATACTGCCTTTGAGAGCTGTTTTGAGAATTCTAGGTCTAACTCTTCCTCCTGGTGTGGGAGTCTATAGTAGGCCCCCACTACCAAGTCCCTTTCACCCCTACCCCCTTGTAATCTGACCCATAGGACTTTGATTTGTCCTTCTTCTGTCCCCATCTTTATTACAGAGGTTGTATAATGCTCCCTAACATATAGGGCACTGCCCGCCCCTGTTTTCCCCAGTCTATCCTGCCTGTATAGCCTGTAGCCTTCAATGCCCACTGCCCATTCATGGGTAGGGTCCCACTAGGTTTCTGTCAGACCAACCAGGTCGTGATCTTTGTCTGCAAGTAGGAGTGCAAGTTCCTCCTGCTTGTTACCCATACTTCTAGCATTGGTATAGAGACACCTAAACCCCCCAGTAGGTGCCCTTAGTATTCCCCTATCCTAATTCTTAGTGGGCCCCTTAGTACTTACCTGATTATTTCGAGCATGCAATTCATGGCTTGTCCTACCTGGTCTCATCCTTAACTTGGCATCCCCGTCCCCCGTTGAAGCTAGTTTAAAGCTCTATGTAGGAAGTCTGCCAACCTGTAAGAAAAAAGACTCTTACCTTTTGGAGAGAGATGTAGGCCATCCCATCCCAGCAAGGCCTTATCCTGGAAGTATGGATCATGGTCTAGAAGGCCGAATCCCACACAGTGGCACCAGCTCCGAAGCCATGAGTTGACCTTCTTGATGCAGTTGCTGTGGTGCTGGCCACAGCCATTGACCAGAAGGACCAATGAGAAAACTATTTGTGCCCCCAAGCCTCTAAGCCTGTTTTCCAGAGCCATGTAGTCAGCCACGACCCATCCTGGACTACTCCAAGCTGCATTATTCATTGCAATATGGATGAGGACCATGGGGTAGTAGTCAGTGGGCCTAATTAGGTCTGGAAAAGTTGCTGTGACATCCCAAATCCTAGCTCCAGGCAGGCAACATACCTCCCGTACTGCAGGACCTGGGCGGCAGATGGCTGTCTCTGTTCCTCTCAGGAGGGAGTGGCCCACCACAATGACTCAACATCTTCTCCTTTGGTTGCCTGGTTGTCTCTCAGCCTGTCTGGTAGCAGCTGTGGACATGGCCTCCATTGATATACTCTCTCCCAGTGATGCTAGGGCATCATACCTATTTCCCAGCTGCACTGGGAGTGTTGTTCCAGCAGTGTGACATCTAGTTCTGCGAATATCTGGATCTGGAGAGGACCATCTTCCATCCTTCTGTATCAACCGCCTCCTGTGACGCCTTCCATCCAGTTGTGTGGTCCTGCAGGGAATGGAAGTACCCGTCAATCTTTTCCTCACCCGCCCTGATCCCTCACAGCCTGCCAACCTCCGCCTGGAGTTCCCTCATCTGCACCTCCAGAGCCTCAAGTTGGGCACACATGGGACAGGTGAGAGGACTCCTGGTTTGCCTCCAGAGTCTCTGCCAGGCAGCTGCCACAGACAGGGGGCTGGGTGTTGCCAACTCCTCCAAAGGCCCTGTGTGCATGCTAGCCCCACGGGAGCTCTGAGCTGGAGGCAACGCCAAGGCTGGGTCCCTGGCTGCACTCCGTGTCACCACCCCCATCGCTTCCCCCCTCTTCATTCACTTACCTAAAGTCTCTGTCAGGAGTCCTCCTCTGCAACAGGGGCTCCCAACACGTGGAGTCTCAGGGCCCCCTGCTGCTCTCCCCTCTTCCAAACTCAGGCGTGCTTCTGAAGAGTGCGTCTGTTTGCCTGGTCTGTTCTCCTGGCTCAGGAGCATGGCTCCTGGCTGCTGCCACTAAATAGGGATGGGAGGGGAAAACCCCCCCTTCCCAATTCCCTACAGTTGGCTCGGCTCCTCCTCACAATTTCCCCCTTACCCACTTATCTTTCTGCTGTGGCTCCTCTTGCTGGTCCCACCTCTCTGCTCGGTGGGGTCAGGGGGGAGCCAGCGGCTCACGTGCAACTTCTCTAGCTGAACGTTATACCACTGAAAGTCCATGGCAATCTCTTAATCAACAATGAGGTGCTGAGGGGCAATAGGATGAGCATTTTTACTTCTCCCTTTTACAAGCAGGCTCCCTTTACACCAGTGCTTCCCAAACTTTTCCTCAGCATGACCCCATTTCTGGCCGCATTTCCTTGGTATGACCCCATTTCCTCAGAATGGCCCCTGATTTCCAACCCACAGCTCCCTACTCCCACATCTCCATTCACTGATGTTGTGACCCAATTTTGGTTCATGACCGAACGTTTGGGAACCGCCGCTTTATACCAGGAGACTGACTTTTGCTGACTTTGTGGGTTCAATCTGTACACTGTCTGACTCAATGGGTCTATAGCTCTGCTTTTATTCCAGGATTTTACACTAGCTACAGTCAAGCCATTCTTCTTTTCTTCAGTTTTTAAGTAAAGAAGTTGGACATTGAGTGAGTAAGAAAATCCCACCCAAGCAGAGCCCTCAATTACCCCATGGATAAGTGCTAGATAGCCTCTGACATTTAATCAGGACTTTTTTCTTGTAAATCTAATTGATATGGGTGCAATTTAAATGTTTCTGTGATGAAAGTGGTACAAAACCCAGAGAGGGGAGATACTTCCAGTCCTCACACTAAGTAGCATCATAATGTAAGGGAATTTTTTCCCCTGCCTGCTGCTATATTTTCCCCAGAAACATTGGGTGTTGGCTGCAGCCAACGCTGTGGATTTTAACTAATGTGTGCCAATCTTCCTGCTGGGACTTAAAGACAGAGGTTCCTGGCTAGAGGATCCTGCTCCTTTGCTCAGGGTCACATCAATTGCCATATTTGGAATCAGGAAGGAATTTTACCACATGGTCAGATTGGTATGGACTATAGGAGTTTTCATCTACCTCTGTATTGTGGGGACGTGACTATCTTTCTGGGTTCTCTCAAGTGTATTTTATCAAATGTTTTTGCAGCAGGTTGTTGGCTGCCATGATCCCCTCCACTTTACTTGTAGCTTTTTAGAGTTGTATCTTGTGTAGTATCTGGCTTGACTGTGTGGTTTTGCTCAGAGGTTAGATGATGATTTTGTATAGGATGGTTTGGACAGAGATGTTACTGTCTTAGGTAGGAGGTTAGATTACATGACCTTGGGAGGTCCCTTTCAGCTTTACTTTTCTACTATTTTTTAGATGTTTCATAGTCTTGCTCAGTAATCAGACAAATCACAAAGGATGGGAGAAAAAAGAGACTCTAAGATTTGTTTTAATCAGCTATAATTTCTGGTTATAATGCACTCATTCTTGTAAGAAAGTTATTTCAGGTGTTGTTAAAGTTTGGAAGGACAAAATGGAAACGTGTAAGGAACCTAGATATTCTGGGGTCTTGGTGGATTTTGTGCATAACTCTGTGCCACATAATATTCTTATAAGCAAACAAGGGAAATATAGTCTAGATCTATAGTGCCCAAACTTCTGACCCTGTGGGCCAAAGGAACAGTGCACAGTCAGTCTGCAGGCTGGATCCAGTCTGTGGGTGCAGTCTGACATGTGCTTGAAGCTAGCCAGGTACATGGCCCCAGCCTCATGTATCAGTTAAGGCCCCAGCTCCACATCCAGATTTGGGTCTGCTTTAAATCACATTCATGGCCCAGGCCCTAAGTATAGGGCTATGTCATCTGGCTCACAGCGCTTGGGTGTTTGGCAGTGAGGGAAGCGGTGGCAGTCCCCTGCTGCCAAATTTCCAGACCTATGGCGAGACCCACAGGTTAGATGATATGCCTCTGTGGGAAAAGGTTGTGCACCGCTATTCTAGATGAAAATATACTACCATGACTAAATCTGGGACATCTGGGACACTGCCTTCTCCCTCCCCTCACTAAATAAATGGCACTGCTGTAGGCAGTGGTAGAGGAGAGCATTCATGGGCCTGGGCACACTTTTGCAGGAAGGCAGAACTGTCTCAGCACCACGCTGCTCTACCTCCCCATTGGACTGCACCCCTGCCATTCCGGGAATCCCATTTGAATTGTGACCAACTAGTTGGAAGCAGCCTACAAAATCCAGGACTGGCCAAACCAGGACATATGGTCACCCTACCCAAAAGAGTCTGTCCAGGGTCTGTGTCTGTTAAATAATTTTATTAATAACATGGATGATGGACTAGAAAGTAATATTACAAAATTTGCAGATGATACCAGATTGGGAGGTGTTGCATGCACTTTGGAGCACAGGATTAACATTCAAATTGACCTTGATAGACTAGAAAAGTGGTCAACAAGGTGAAATTCAGTAAAGACAAATTGAAATTACTACCCTAAGGAAGGAAATATCACATGCAAAAAAACAAAACAGAGAATAACTTGCTTGGTAGCATGACTTCAGAAATGGACCATCCCAAATTTAAATGAGTCCACAATGTGGTGGTATTGCAAATGTGGCAAAAGTTATTCTAGGATGTATTAAAAGCAGTGTCAGATATAAGACCTGGGGACTTGTCATGGATGAGGCCTCAGCTAGAATACTCTGTCCAGTTATGGGCACAACATATTAATAAAGATGTAGATAAATTGGAGAGAGTTCAAAGGAGGGCAACAAAAATATGTGTGTTGGAAACCTTGATCTATGAGGAAAAGTTGAAAGAAGCAAGCTTTGTTTAGTCTAAAAAAGAAATGACTGAGGGACAACATGATAATAGTGTTCCAATATGTAAAAAGTTTTTATTAAGGGGACAGTGATGAACTGTTCTCAATATCCACCGGAGGCAGAACAAGCATTAATTTGCTAAATTTACAACAACAAAAAATAGCTTAGATAGTAGGAAAAAATGTTCCAAGTGTAAGACTAGTTAAGCACTAGAATAGATTACCTGAGGAGCTTGTGGAATCTCCTTCAATGGAAGCTTTTAAAAAACAGACAAACATCTACCAGAGATGATCCAGGTATAGTTGATCCCTCTAGATTATTTCTTGATGTCCCTTCCAGGCCCATGTGTTTATGAACCATTTTATTAACTTTTGGATTGGAACCGGTGACAGAGATGCCATGTGCTCCATTATCAACTTTCTGAGCTTTAAAATACTTTTAACTTAGTCATGCTTCAATATCCTCTGTTATTGCCCCATACTACTCAGGGCACACTGATGGCATCATGTATAAAATTATTACCTTATTTGGGATTTTTGTAGAAATTCTCACTTCACACATTACTAAAAAAAAAAATGTTCTCACACATATGAGTACACAACATGCTGGCCGCATCTACACAAGACGCTGACTACACACAAGCTTGAGACTACTGCACAGTAGTGTCGCATGGCAGAAACCATGTTGCAATGCATACTACTACACAGTAGTCTCAGGCTGCTGCAAAGTAGCATCACAAAAAAGTCATTTGTCAGTGCTACTGCACAGTAACCTAAGTCATGTAGTACTTCTTTAAACAAGTACTTGTACAGTACTAAATGACTGTGCAGTAATGACTGCACAGTCGGCATTTTGTGTAGAGGCAGCCACTGATAACATTTTAAAAGGGAACTATTGACATTTAGTCTGGTTATGATAATGCAAACACATCAATATTTGCCTGTTTATAACAAGACAGTGAAGACATCGAATACAGCCATAAAACAAAATGACTCAGGTTCTTGTCTCCTTTTTCTTGCTTCAGATGTAGGCAGGGAGGTATAAAAATTGTATATGGTGCAATGCAATTACTTTGATCTTGTCTAATAATTACATAAGGAGTTTGCTGTGCAAAAACATCCATCCTACCCGTTCACTCATTTTGTCTGCTATACCTGTCCTGTCTTGCCTTTAAGATTTACGGTTTTTCATAATAGGGGTTGCCATTTAACATATGTTTGTACAGTACCTAGCACACAATAACACACTGTGGATAATATCATAGTCCTACCTGCTATTCAGTTCTGCAACCTGGTCATTAAATTTTACTCAGATGTATGCTAGATCTTCAGATTCAGATTATGTCAAAGTTTTGCACGCTCTTTCTGCATAATATCCTTAAGATACTGCCTTTGCTTATCTAATCTCTCATGTGCTTGCTTCTCATTTTTCTCAGGCCTTGACTTATGAAGTTCTGATCTATTTCATATCCATTCAAAAGGCTATGGAAAACATCATATTCCCAGCCTGTTACTTTAACCATGTCAGCCCTTTCTTTACAATTTTTTACTTGCTCCCCTTCTTTATCTCATGAAACAAATTGCTTGCCATTACTATCAATGCCCTTTATAGCTTCCCTCACCTTACTTATCATTAGGGACCTATTTAATTTGAGATCTCACAGATTTTGCAGAAATCATGAAATCAGGCTATGACTGCAAAATCCGCAACCCCTCCCCCCCCCAAAAAAAAACCCCAAACAAACCCTTACTAAAAATAAAATGCTGTCCTCATGGCCACTGCAGCCCAGCCACACAACCTGCCAGGGGGGCTGCCAGCATGAAGGAGAGCAGCTAAGGTGGATGCCATCCCCGTCCCTTGCTGCTGATAGGGAACCCTCTCAGCCAATCATGAGGTCCCAACTCTTCCCACCAATCAGCAGTGAGGGATGGGGCCACATGAATGGACAGCCCGCTCAACCAATCAGCAGCAAGGGCGGAGCCACCAGGACCCCTTGGCCATAGGCATGGGGGGGGGCTATTGCAGTAATCCCACAAAAATGGTGCCAGCGCAATGATCTACCTGCAAAATCAGCTGCCTGCCTCCTCATTTTGGGTAGGTTTTGAGAGCTTGATTCCTACTTCTGATCAGCCCATGACACTATCTGCCACCATCCACATTAGATTTTTAAAAGTCACTTTTCTGTATTTCCTAGTGTTATCCCTCATTCTAGGAAGGGCTGTCCCATAAGCATCTGCAAAGATAAGCTTATTGTCCTCCTTCAAATACTTCCTTAACTTTCCTTTGCTTCAACGCCTACAAGAAGTATCACACTGCAGATAGGTTAAGAGTACTGTCAGCGATACAGATGAATATTGTTTCAGTTTGACCTTGAACTACCTCACTTTTCTGGTCCGTGGCTGGGGCCTCCTAAGCATTTCTGCAGCAATAAATAAATAATTAAACCATCATAATAATAAAATATTAGTATTATTGTTATTATTATATCACCACCTATAAGTCCTGCTGCAATAAAAATGTTAAATAATAACAACATAAGTTCTCTAGAACACAGATTTCTGGCTTCCTTAAGACATTCTTCCCTTTAGCTTCTCCTAACACCCACAAATCTATCCATCATTTCTCAGCTAATACAGCATTGCCAGACTTGTGCCCTTTAAAGTTTTGCCTAAGACTTTGTATTTACTTTGTATGCGTCTCATTAGTTATTTTACCTTCTTCAATGAATGCTTTCTGGACCACAGTTCAGCCGTTTGATCACTTATTATTTTCTAAACTAAATACTAGGCCCCTGCCAGAATTTTTCATAACAGCAATTCTCATCATCTCTCTGGGCTGTTTCACATTAACCCAGGAGGCAGTTTTGTACGCTCAAAAGAGCTGTCAGCCTGCTTCACAAGAGAAGGTGAAGAGCATTGGGCTGACCTCTGCTGACTACAAGACCCGTTCACTGAACCCAGAACATGAAACCTCCTCTTTCACAGTCTTCAGCCTGAACATCCAACAAACTGTAAAATAGTAAGCGTGATCCTGAGTGACTCAGACAGGTACGTTTATAGTCAGAATGGTTCCAACATGTTGGATTTTTTTTACAATGACTCCTCTTATTCCACATTGCATAAAAACATTGGCAACCATTGGAGGAAATCATGAGACATCAAGATCTCACATACCAGAATGTGCACATCGCCACAGCTTTCTTTATACCTCACTGTTTCCTAAATCTGATCACCAGTAGTCTTAAGTGTCTGAGAGAAACCAGTAAATAGATGAAGGGCAGAGGTGATGCTGAAAGGAAGAGGAAAATGTTGTGTGCTTCCAAATGGTCAAGTTAGTCCCTCAAAATTGCTCATTGGTTCTGGGCATTGAAATAGCTTTCCTCAAGCAAATTCTTCCATCTGTGAGTGGCAAAAATGTTAACGTCCCTACTGGTAAACTGGCCACCATTGTGGCTTGTATTACATTGCATTTGGGCTTGATGTCTTGATGTTACAGAAGAAACGGTTGAGCTAAAACATTTGTCCAGAGCAGGCCAGGCTGCCAAGGGCACATTAGTTTACCCTGATCGTTTTGTCACTTGGGTCCTGTGTGACAATAATGTTCTCAGATGTTCCATGAATACCAGATCCAGGAATAATGGCACTTCAGCTGAGATGTACCTGGTATACATGACACAGTTTATAAATAGTTAATAACTGCTCTTCTTGAGATGTCTTCTCCTATTAAAGTATTGCCACATGAACAGTTTGAGTGAAATGAGAAGGATCTCCAGGCAAAACCACAGTTGGCAGTTTATGTCCATGGCGCTCAAATGGAAAACACAGATGCCAGTCAGAGCACTTTCTATGAGTCATGGTAGCGTCTTGTGGCCAGGATGGAAAAAGAAGTATCATTACCATATACAGGATTGAGCCTTATGGAAAATCAGGGGTATTGCCCTGAAAATATGAAACCCTGAAATATTATCCTTTATTGGTTAAACCCCCAAGTCCTTTCACTGCATGGGCTTTAACAGGAATGTATCCAAGTAAGGCAAATGCAAAAATGAGTGAGGAACATTAGGATTTAGCCTGGTAGTTTCTCTGACACACAATTACCTCACTATCCTGTAGGAACATCATTGTAACAAGACCATTTATACTGAGAAAAGTATAAACATTCTTTTCTTTTTGTGCGTGTCTCCGTCACCTGTCTCTCTCGCTGTCTCTAGGTGCATGCTCAAATACTGTAAAGCTTATAATGAAATCAGCAGAGCTGGACAAATGACTCAGAAATATTTCTGCAACAATTTCCTCCAGTATATGCCTACAAATCACACTGTCATCAGCAGGGCTCATGCTCAGATTTTTTTTACTACCAGAACTCAAGTCCCTCTCACTTAAAAAAGGGGAACCGCTCTACCTAAACAAAGTGGTCAGGCTTGTAGTGTCTGGACCCAGTCAGTAGAGGGAGACAAATTCATTAACCCAGTGGTTTGGCTATGCACCCCATTTCAGGTTTTACTGCCACAAATATTGGTGGAAAACAGATATACCAATGGTAACTTAATTTTGAATTTGAAATCCTGGAAAAGCTTCAAATGGCAATTTGAACTGCATAGGAAATCAAAAGAAGCTAATAAACTAAAAAATGAGCCAAAATGACACTGTTTTGGATAGCGGTTAGTGTAGAAGCACTGGGTACATATGAATCATTTCATCCTGAGGGTGGTGATGCAGTTTGAGGATCACTGCATTCATAGAAAAAATTGATTTATGAAAGATATATTTCCTTTATAATACAGGAAATCCAGAAGGAAAAAAAAAGACAGAAACAAACAAACAAAAGAACAACAAAGGACTTTTAGGCAGAGTGAATGCGGAAAAATATGTTCTTTTGAATTTGTAATATTAAAAGACAACCGCAGGGGAAAGCAAAAAAAAATTGGAATTGAAGAGTAATGTTTGTTAAATCCTACTCAAGGACATGGACCTGACACTTGAAAAGTGCTAAGCAGCTGAATATATACATACAAAATAAGAGAGAAGCACAGAACATATACCTGTAAGCACAGCAGCTAAACAAACAGAGATAACTTTCCTTTTGCCATTGTTTTCCCCATAGAAAAAACAACATGCCAAGCAGTGCTCAGCACTTTAGACACATACATATAAACTACAGCAAGCACAACTTTGCCTGTATGAGCTAACTATGTATGCAAGTACCTTGGCTAAAGGGAGAACGTGTTCACCTTCTGATGAAGGTTAGGAAATGTTCATAAATGTAGAAAGGAAGAAGCTGCAAAAATAATGGTTCCAAAATATTCATACACGTCCTGCATGTAACTTATGAAATAGACACAGGAGTATATGTTAATCTAATAACAGAAACTGGAATGAAGCCATTCAAAGAAGAGCCATGTGCATGATCAGAGGTCAGGGAAGCAGACCCTACGATGACAGGCTGAGAGCCCTGGGGCTCTTTAGCCTGGAAAAGTGCAGGCTCAGGGGTGATCTGATGGCCACCTAGAAGTTTATCAGGGGTGACCACCAGTATCTGGGGGAATGTTTGTTCACCAGAGCGCCCCAAGGGATGACGACTAGGTCAAATGGTCATAAACTACTGCAAGACCGTTTCAGGCTGAACATAAGGAAGAATTTCTTTACTGTCCGAGCCCCCAAGGTCTGGAACAGCCTGCCACCGGAGGTGGTTCAAGTGCCTACATTGAACACCTTCAAGAGCAAACTGGATGCTTATCTTGCTGGGATCCTATGACCCCAGACCTATTTGGGCAGGGGGCTGGACTTGGTGATCTTCCGAGGTCCCTTCCAGCCCTACTGTCTATGCAATCTATGAAATCTATGAAAGAAAGCATAAATCTTAAAAAAAAAATAATAAAAGGTAGGATTAAAGTCATATAGCAAACAACAAATGGCAGTCCTGGGTAAGTGTGAATTGTCAATGAGGTACAACATAAAAGTGAAAAATGAAAACTAATGGGAGTGCACCAAGGAAAATAAACAGGGCTGCAGCCATAAACATAGATGGTGCATCTCCCTAATACAGAGGTTACATACTATAGAGGGGCAGAATAAATAACAAACTAAAAATAAACTCAAAGTACATGTAAATAGGTTGGTTAAACCATATGGAACATCACCGGATTGCATAGTGTTACAGACAGTCACAGTAATTATAATAATATGTACCACCTGAAATGCTGTTTTGCAACCCTTGGAAATCCGAGTAGTGAAACAGGTACAAAATAGATCACCCATTTGTATCTTTTTTAGGTAAGAAGAGCTAATATACTGGATTCGATCCATGCTAGTTATAGGAAATAAAAGGGATGCATTCAGACTTTTTTGTCAACCCATCAACTCAACGAACACCATTGAAAGAAAATATAAGGCATATACAATTAAGGAAATAAATACCTTTTGAGACAAAAGTTTGCTGTGTCTGCCTTGGGGTATGGTATCAAATTGGAAAAACACTGGGATCAGAAATTGGATAATGTCAGATAGGAATACTAAGAATATTTGGACATTAATGTAAGAGGCAGGGATGACAAAATAAAAGAACTAAAAGTACTGGTGAAGCAGTTTATTAGAGGGATAACACAAACATACTGAGATAGCAATAATGACTGGTATAATGGTATTGAATGGTATACACTATTCAGAAAGGACAAAAATAAATGTAAAACTGGGGAGGTAACACTGTACATTAGTGTTAGTGATATGATTAAGAAATAAGAAACATGGGTAAAACAGAATTTTGTTTGGGTCAAATTACTTTGTTGAAGGATGGTAAAGGAGGTTTCAAACTCAGAAGGTTGATAATAGAGAATGTGGCTTCTCTATCACTGGTTCAAATCCAAACAATAATAAAATGGTTCAATTGTAGACTTCAGAAAAATATGTACTGGGAGTCTTTTATAGTTATGTCCTTCCTGGGTTGAGATATAGATAATGAGAAATTTAATGTCTTCTAGAGATAAATACAATTAGGTTGTAGAACAAATGCTATTAATACTGGTGAGGCCCAGATATTCCTGGATCTGCCAGTCAACAGTTTTCATCAACAAGTGACTGAACCAATAAGAAATAATGCTGTTTGAATCTTAGTTTTGGCACACAGTGAGATTATAACAGAAATATCTGTATATACATATGTGTTAGGGGTGTGTGAAATGGGCTGTATTCAATTCGGATTCAAATCCGGCCCAAATCAGAGACAGTGATTTGATTTGTTGATTCAGGTCACTGCCCTCAATTCGATTCAGCTGAATGCGAATCTGAAGATTTGATACTGATTTGGAGAATCAGTGATTTGGCTATCGACACAGCTTTAAATGTTTTTTTCTACATACTTTGAGGTACCAGGCGCAGCTCATGAATGCTGCAATGCTGGGGCAGATGGAGAATCCCACAGGAGTGGGGGGGCGAGGGAGGGGGCCGCATGCTCAGCAGCGAACCCAGAAGTGCACCAAAAGTACTTCCAGTCCACTTCCGGGTCTGCTGGGCACACTGGGGACCCCTCCCCTGCACCTCCCTGACTCATCCATCAGCCACAGGGGGACCCAGGTGCCCCTCAGACCCAGCAGGAAGTAGTTCTGGTCCACTTGCAGGTTCGCCAAGCCCTAATGTGTGTATCTATATATCTATCTATAAAATAGCCTTAAAAATATCCATGGATCAAATGATCACACTATGATTTGGGTTAATTTAAACATAATGCTAAACAAATGCTATATTATTTCATAAAATAAAATGCAATAACAACTATTTATAAATATCATTAATAATCAGTAGAATTCATGCAAACCTTTTATGCTTTGCCAGCCTGATTCCTACTACACATGATGGAGCTTTATTACTAAAATTGTATTCCTCAAGCAGAACAATCTCAGTTAAACTCCCCAGGTTAAACAGGCAACTTCGTTTCCAGGATCAGAGGACAGTTGCATGCATTTCCACATTTTTGTGTGAATCCAAAATGTACCCTCAAAGTGCTGGCATTTATGGAATTTTGCTTGATGGCAGTGTTCTCATGATCTATTGCAGCTTTATAGGTGGCTACCAGGTTGACTAGCACTGCAACTATGAACTAAGTTTTTCAATTTCAAAAGGAAAAACATTGATAAACTAACTCATTTGTAAATCATTTGTACTGAGGAGCTCAAGAACTCTTCTGGAAAAGATTCAAATTTTTTAAAGATAAAAGAACAAAGTTTATTTAGAACTTTTATTCTAAGTAAGATTTGCTTATGTAGCACAGCTAAACAAAAGCTGAGTGGAAATATGATTTATTTCTATAAATACATCACAGCCAGGATGTCCAGACTGTGTAATAAGCTCCCTCCAGAGGTGGTGCAGTTGCCTACCCTGGAAATCTTCAGGAGGAGACTGGACGGTCACCTTGTTGGCGTCACTTGATGACAGCTGTCTTTCCTACGTGGTGCAGGGGGGCTGGACCTGATTATTTTCCAAGGTCCCAGCCCCTTACAATCTATGAAAGAGGGTAAATACCACAAAGAGAAAAGAAATATATGAAGTAAAGGACAATTTTGGAGCTAACATTACTAAGTATAAAATGGCCAACAATAAATTGAGGCTGAAAATTAGAAGACAATGTCTGATTATCAGAGCAGCAAGGTTTTGGAAAAGTCTGGAAATAGGAAGCAAAAAAACCCAACCCCCCTGCTTTAAGATAGAACAATATCATTGTATGAAAGGATATATGACATGGAATTGAAGAGACTTCTGACATAGGCAGCCACTTCTAGCTTCATTTTCTAAATTCAAAATTTCTCTATTTAGCTCTCAAGTTGTTTCTTGACAGTTAAATGACTAAATTATTTTGAAAACGACTTCAGTCATCAGTATTCTTCCCAATCTACTGGGAGACTATTATCTTCATATCAAGGGACTGCCTTTAACTCTAGAAGGAACACCACTGGGAGGACTGTACAGAACTTGTGTATGGTAAGGTTCTAATAACTCTTTATGATCTAATTTTCAGGTCTGAATTTATTCCAGACAAGGAGTAAACCAAAACCATTATTTAATATGATAATTATCTGGTGGAAGATATACTGATGTTATGAACTGTGTTCCTAGCAGACACAAGTTCATTTCACAAAAAAAATTGCAACTTACATCTTGGCTGACAGGCCTAGCCAGGAGGCCAAGGACTGTGAAGAAGTGTGAAACACAAACTACGTTTTGGTCAGTTGAAGAAACATTAAAGAGAAAATTTTCCAGCCCCAGTGGTATTGGTGGATTAAGATTTATTGAGGTCCTGGACAAATAGAAAATTGGAGGTTCCTCCAACCCCCCACACCTGATTGGAGGCCCCCAACCCTAATTCGATTACCATCAGAGGCAACCTGCAGTGGCTGTTTGCTGATGTATAGGGATAGGGGCTGGCATCAGGCCTGGGCTGGCAGCAGTGGTGGTGCGAGTAGAGGCAATGGGACAGGCTGGATTTCATTTGGGCAAGCTGCCCTGGCATTTTGCCTGTCCCTTGGCTGAGCTGTGCATACCCTGGATTATGCCAGGCTATGCCTTGTGCTCCTTACCACCCCACCAGGTGCCCCCAGATATGGACACCCCAGGATTGGGACCCCCCCCGCATCAAGACACCCACCAGAATCAGGACCTCCTGACATTAGTAGCATTAGAGATTTTTCCCCAGGGGTCCCTGATTAGCAGGGCCCCTGGGGCCAGGCCCCTGGGGCCGTGTATTAATCTACCTCTGCCCCCGGTGCCCTTATTTAACCTAGAGGTCCGTCAGAAGATAGTGAATTGGGCAGACAATGGCTCACTGTTTATCAGAGTTGTACATCTCAGGAGTTCCCAACAAGAAGACAAAACTTATGCGAGTGGCATTATAAGAAAAAAAAAATCTTCATACTAAAAACACTAACAATAAATGAATTGGGAGGAGAATATGGGGAAAAATAAATAAGAAAAACAGTCTCAGTAACTAAAAAGAAAAATTAAAATGAAATAAATATTATTAGAAGTTAAAAAGAATTACCACAGACACTCATATAGTCAGTAAGATAAATGTGAAAAAGAATCCATATTATATTATAAATGTTTAGTGCCTTTATTTTTAACATTGTGGTTTATATTATAGATGTAATGGCCTTTCAACTGTGGCAGACAAATGACAATTTCAAGCTAGGAATTTTTCAAGTACTTACGGGAAGTTTTAATGCCAAGTTTTCTTAAGAATTTTATTTCAGTATATTTACATTAAATGGTACATATGTATAAACTATAGCAAAGACCTCTTTAGTTAGAAATCTCATTTGTTTGGAATTTCTAGGCCTCTGCTCATTTACAGTGATATGGATGGATTTTAATAATGACTATAAATCCAAAAAGCAAAATATTGATGTAAGCAGTTTAATGTACCTAATATGTCACTTAAAATATGGCTTTGAATGTTAATTTTAAAATATTATTGATACTAAAATTCAATAACATAGAAATTTGTCAATAAACATAAAACCATCTATTCATTTCCTGCCCAAAATGTTATGAAAAAATCTATAGCAATTGTTGGATTTGCATATGTTGACTGCTAAATCTTTCTCCCTTCCTAGATCTCTTTTACAGTACTTCTGGTAAATGCATTCCATGCAAAAACAAAAAAGCAGAAAGACATCTATCCCCCTAACTGATCGGGTTGATTTAGTAAGATCTAGGCCCCTTAGGGGTAGCCGTAATGCCCCCTAGTGGCTATGTAGCTCCTGCCCCTCCAGCTCCCTAGATTTTTTTCCCATTTCCCACCTGCCAGGGCTTTTTTGGACTAATTTAATTGCAAAAAGGCAGGCTGCTGCAGAGCCCAAATTGAGCCCTCTGTGGTACTGTATTCAGCAGTTCCCTTTTGGACCCTGCTGGCCCCAATCTAGATGCTCAGGCTAAATGGTCCCTCCTGGACCAACTGTGCCCTAGGGCACCTGTTCCATGACATATGTCACTTTGTGATCTTAGACTTCCTCTAGTAGTCACACCCAGTCCACTGTTGAAGCAAGCAAAAAAATATAAGTACTCTGGCTATAACTAAAACTCTTAGCTCACTGGGTGTATACCAAAACCCCTACCCATCCTGACTCCTAGTCCCCTGCCAGCCCTCAGCTCCATACTTTCTAGGCATAGTAGGATTGCAGCTGTCATCCAAAAACAGCCATCTTGCTGCAGAGCTGTTCCTTCTGCAGCCTCAGGGACAGCCTGGGTACTGATGGATTAAAAATGGTATTTAAAAGTTTGCTTTTGGGGAATTGGCTTATAGGTAGATATACATGGCACCAGCTCACAAGGCTGAAGAGAGAGTCCTAAAATTCCTCTTCTGGGAGGGGTGTGCATGTGATGGGCTTGGAATATGCTGACAGAACCAGATGTGGATAATATGACAACTACAGAGAGAGACCAATCAGCAATAGCCATGGATGAAGAGTCATCAGGAACAAGGCATCTGGGTCCTGAATCCAGAGCCAACAGGTACGTCTAAATGTTCATTAATGCACCATAGTTTCTGTGCGTTAACCACGTACTAAATCAATGCACAGTAACTTGCACTATGGCACAGTATTACCAGAGCACATTTATTTAGGGAGGCTACTGTTCAGTTAGCATCTTGTGTAGATGTGCCCACTGTCTGCTTGGCTCAGGTCCTGGGCTTCTATACTTCTTAAGCCTTGCCCCTTCCAGTCAGGTGGTCGTCCAGTCACTCACAGGGGTTTAAAATTAAGACCTGATGGCTAGCTCCTGAGCAGCTTGCAACTGTTGCTCTGACTGCTTTAGCAATACCCTGGCTCCCTGTAACAGGGATCTGCACTACTGTGCTATTGCAGAGCAACTAACCTTGCAATAGGCACTCTGGGCATCTATAATTGTGCTCCAGGGTGAGGCGGATGGGACGCTTTAATTAGAGTGTCTCTGAGATCTTCTCTAAGTAAAGTGCCCACAACATCACCTGTATTCACACACCCACAGCATCACCTGTATTCACACGCCCACAGCATTACCTGTATTCATGTGTTCGATAAGTTTCAGTAAAAGCACCCCTACTGCCATTTTTAAACAGGGGATGCTGAATACATGTGACACAGAGGCTGCTGGAGCACACTAATTAACATGGTCCAGTAGGCTCACAGAAGGCTCAATTAATCAAGGTCTGCCACATATATAGGTGTCCTCATTGCATCTGGTTTCCCCCCTGGCTGCCCATCCCCCTGCAGCCAGCTCATCAAGGGTCATGTTTCTCCCACCAAGGGAAACCTTCTTGCTGCAGCTTCTCACCTTACAATAACAGAAGCCTCCAGCCCCCTTTTACAGTTGATTATAAGGTGCTGATTTAATAGACTGAAGAAATTACTGACACATCTGAAGACACAATTTAGAGAGAGGGGTATAGGTACATTGTGACAGAATGTATGCTTTCTGGAAATTAAAATACAACCTGATGTGGCTGTTGTGTGAGAGAGAACACTGGCAATAACTTCTCTCCTACCGCTACTAAGATGCAATGTGACTATTACTATTTACAAAAGAAACTGATAAACCAGGAGCAACATCCTAATTCACTGAAGTCAATTTTCTCATTGACAAATGGGGCTCAACTTCTCTGGGGTTGAGTAACAAAACAGTGGTTCTGTTATGGTGATTGTATCAGGTGACGACTGAGATGTGTGGAGGGATCATGGAAAAATGCAGTGAATCCAGGACAGAAAGATGCAGGGTTAAAGAATACTCTCCAAATAGTAGTCAAAATGTTTTTGTATATTTTACTCAAACCGTACTGTTCTGTCCCACACTACATATTTTCTCTTGGCACTTGATTTGCAACTAAGCAGAACTAACAGACTGGAACTTTCCCAGTGGGCTGAGTGACATCATTCACCACTAACACGTGTGTTTGTGATGAATACGAACAGGAGACCACTCTGCTTAGGTTGCTCTCTGAGGCTTTATTAAAAGCCTTCCTCAGCAGAACAATTGAGTGAATAGAAGAATTGTTCAAGAGAAGATGGTTTGTGGGGAGCCCAGTGAAATAGCCACATTGAGTCACAGACCAGAACTGTGCTGATCTCATTCCAGAGTCTGTAGATGGATGATTTCCTGCATGTACTTACTTGCATTGTACAGCTACCTTTCTATGCAATGCTACTTGTCTTGGAACAGAATCCTTATGTTGCACAATGGTTTCATATGGTCTTTACAATCATTCATGTTTTTAGACTTAGAAATAATTCTGAGCATAAACTAGGATAAGAAACAACTAGTGTGAAAAGTCAGCAAGGAACAACTCCCTTTGGATCTAGTTCAGTGATTCTCAACCTAGGTGCTCTGGATCCTGGGGTGTTGTGAGATACTTTTAAGATTGTTTCACCTACATATGATTCACAAGATAAAGCCAGAAATTTCTGGTTTGAATTTTCTCCTTAGGAAAATCTACCCTAGTGGTTCCCAATGTTTTTAGACTCAAGGCACCCCTGAGAAGCTTGAAGCACTCCTTGGTAAGTGGGAGGCCCTCCTGGAAAATGTCTCTTAGTTTTCACTCACTTTTTGGCTACAGAAATGTAATACAGCAATTCATCTGTTTCAAGAACTCAGATGACAAGAAGTCTGAATGCTTTGGACCCTGGACCCTTGGCTGAAAACTCTGGGCTTATCTTGTGAATTATGTTTGCACTCCTAACACAGCTAACATTGTATGGCAACCTGTAGCACCCTTGAAAGGATCTCAAGACACCCCAGGGTACTGTAGCATTCTGGCTGAGAATCACTGATCTAGCTGATAGTCCCCACTGAATTCATGATGGATACCTGTGGAGTACCACATGGCTCAGTAAAGTAATGGTGGCAGATTCTAGGTAAAATAAACAAAAACATATTTATTACTCTCACATTTTTGGAAACAAAGTTGGTTAAGTAGAGGAATAAATATTTGCCAAAGGAAAAGAAAGAAATGGTTAGAAAAGGGTTTCATTTTCAATCAATACAAGATTTTATTAGTAAATACTTTTTGTTGTTTCTTTAATAGAAAAATGTGTTAAATGCATGTCTTAACCAATTTGTTTTACAGGAGTGTTGGCTGCATCTATGAAAACTGTTTGAAAATAAGATGCCAAATTATTTTCTTTATTAACTAATCTACTGTATTTCATGGTGTATAAGTCAACCCTATTTTTCTGATCCAAAAAGTTAGGCATTTCATAGATCCAGGGTATGATTCAACCTAACATTTGGATAAGAAATATGGTGTTGACTTATACTAACCCCTGTGTGCCTTAACTGTGGGCTGGGCACAGGCTCAGCACTCAGCTGGCATGGCCTCATCCCCCATGAGTGACACTGCCTAGGCTGTGCCAACCAAGTGCCAAACCTATCCCTGTTCCTTGCAAATGGCATTGCTAAGTGCCAAGCCTGGCTGCGCAAGTTGAGCACCGAGCCTAGTACACCTCACAGGGGACGAGGCTGGGCTCGGTGGCCTGGCATCCGTTAATTAGCCACTTCCACTCAAGCTGGGTTGCAGGTGAAGAGATCAGGGCAACCATAGTTTCACACATATATCATGGTATCCTGAGTGCACTCATGCATGTAGCGAAGCCCACCTGTGAAACTGGAAGGCAAGATGACCAATTGGCCAACATTGGCAGCATCTCCATCATCGTTCATGGCATCCCTGAGGTGAACATAGTTTTCAACTCTGAGTTTCTTTTGGTTCATTCAAATGAATCTCAACCTTTCTGCTTCAATTTTGGCATACATGTCCACAGCAAATTGGTGGAAGAGATCTTTGCATCACAAGATGAGACTGAAACTTCTAGCTCACAGCATCATCCTGTAGGCATAAAAATCCACAACAAAAATCTTCTTTTGAGTTGACATCCCCTTTGCTGGGTTTGTTTGTTGCAGTTCAAAATGGTAGCCATCATCACCCTGCCAGAAAATTAGTGGATACTGAAGTGCATCATATGATCGGTGTGTCTCAGCAATTCTCTGGAGGGAGTTGCTCCTGAGTTGCAACACGATGACTTGATTGCCATGTCGTTCACCAGCCAGCATGACACTCACTTCTGATGTTGTGGGTGCATTCAAGCGCTGCTCATGCTCACCAGCTGGAGTTTTGTCTGCATGAATGACAACAGTATAATATATATAATATCCCTGGAGCTTCTCCTTTCCATCTCATTGCAAGGCAGTGGCTGCAAGAAGTCGCCATTGAGCCAATTGCAACTAATGTATCAGAACCGTAATCCAAGGTTGGGTTGTAGAAGAATGCAGAGTTTTCTTTTTCCCTCCAGAGCCAGTTCCTGGCTGCAGCCATTGCTGCTCTGTTTGCAACTTGCTGTTCAGGAATTTCAGTTGCTCTGGATGCAGCCATTGCTGCTCTGTGTGTTTGTCATCTTGCAACTTGCTGCTCTGGAGTCTCAGCTGCTCTGCCTGCAGCTTTTGCAAATTTTTGGCAAGTTTTCTTCTTGTAGATTGCCTTACAGGGAATGCCTCTCACAACCACCTAATCAGTCCCTGAGAAGGCCCAGTATGGTTTTGTCCCTGGACCTTCCTTAAGCCCTCACTCCACCTGCGGGTGCTCCCAGGTCCCGTTAACCAGTCCCAACCACAGCCCTTAGGGGAATACTCCTAAACGCAGAGTCTTCAGCAACTGTACTGGTTGACCTTGGCCAGGAGCTTTGAGCTTTGCTAAAGAATGTTTTGCACATGCAAATTCATACTGTTTCCTGGGTCTGACCTGTCACAGGGGGTTATGCAGTATAGACCAAAAAATCAGTGACATTTTTTTTTGCCAAATCAAAAAAATAGCACCCGGGTGCATGCCCCCAGGGTTCCCTTAGTATGCATGCAAAGTTTCAGGTCTCTATGTATCATGGTTTTGAAGCTATGGTACTGACAGACGCACACACACACAGGCCCTTTTATTGATATAGATTTACTCAAATACAAGACAACCCCCCCCCCCCCCAGTAATTGGATTCTATATATGGAAAATTTACAAATTTGTTATAATTTTCCAGGTATAGAATCTAATTATTGTAGGTTTGCCTTGAATTTGTCCCCTTCCCACTCCTACAGCATGGAAAAAAAGAGGAGGAGATGAGGTCAGAAGAGAGAAATGATAAAGAAAATAGTGATTGATGGGAAGAAAACTAGTGGGAGGAATAAGCCAGACACACGAAGAGAAAGGGGATGGGAAGAAGCAAAAGATGGAGTGGCAGATAATCTGTGCCTGAGAGTATGAGCAGTAGTAAAAGGGGAAGGAGGATAGAGAAGTTGGACTGTGATTACATGTGAATTTATAGAGAAAATGTAGTTTGACGTTTTAGATATTAAAGTGGAATATTTGAATAGCCTGCTTGCCTCTCCTAATTAGAAGTCTTGAGAAATTTTGTATTAGAGCCAAGAAGGTTATGTACTGCATCCCATTCTAGGCTCCACACTTTAGAAAGGATGTAGAGAAGCTTGAAAGAGTCCAGAGGAGAACCATGCACATGATTAGAGGTCAAGAGAATAGGCCTTATGAGGAGAGGCTGAGAGTCATGGGACTGTTCAGCCTGGAGAAGCTAAGGCTCTGGTGTGATGGCTCAGGGGTGACTTGGTGGCAGCTTATAAGTATATAAGGGGTACACATCAGGAACTGGGAGAACATCTGTTCACCAGGGTGCCCCAAGGGAAGACAAGGTCTAATGGTTACAAACTTCTGGAAGACCATTTTAGACTGGACATAAGGAAAACATTCTTTACCATCCGAGTCTTCAGAGTCTGGAATAGACTCCCCCCAGAAGTGGTGCAAGCACCTACTCTGGATATCTTTAAGAAATGCTTGGATGCTTATCTTGCTGCGATGATTTGACCCCAGCTGACTTCCTGCCCCTTGGGCAGAGTGCTGGACCCAGTGATCTCGTGAGGTCCAGCCCTAATGTCTATGAAATTTATGAAGTCTATGTAGGCAGCAAATTCTGGCAGGGGATTTCCATTGTGTTATTGAGGAAGGGGACAGGAGTAGAGATAAAGAAGAATGGGAGCTAGACAGCTCATCAAAAGTACTGATTAATATAATATGAGAAAGAAGCATAGAAGTTGGATGGGCTGGTGAGAAGGTGATTATGAGGATGGAACCAAGTGGGAGACAGGTGTTGAGGATTTATTTTTTATTAACATTAAATAGGCTAGGGTTTGGGAAGAAGGAGATCATATAGGTGACCTCCAACAATCACCAGATGCTGAGAATAAAAGTGAGTTTAGAAAAAAGTGAAGGTGGGGAAAGATGTATGGAAGTTAAATGTTCAATTATTATAAGGTAAGAAGACCAGTCAAGAATATGTGGAATTGTATAAAGAATGGAAGATGCTGAACAGATACCACAAAAGGATCTGGGAGTGCTGGACAATGGTCAAGGGAACAACAAGAGAATTTTTCAGAAATAGTGGTTGAAGAAAAGCAAAGAAGAGGGTGGAAGAGCTAGAAGCACTACAGGAAATGAAGCAGGAATTATTAAATACAGGGGTGAGAGGAGTATGAGTGAAAGAACTGGAAGACATAAAATGATTGTTGAAAAGGAAAACGGATGAGAAAATCTTTCTGACCAGAGCACCTTGGATGGAAAAGGTGGAAGGATGGTGTAATTGAGGAAAAGAAGAAAGTAACCGAAAACACTGACAACTGAACAAGGAATCCAAGTAGAAAAGAGGGTGAAGGTGTTGGATGTGGCTGCAGAGTTTTATTAAGATCTGTACAAAAGAAGAGGAGTGGATGGAAGAAAAATGAAGGTGTTCCTTGAGGGGATAAAGGAAGGAATAGCAGATGGAAAGTACCAAAAATGGCAAAAGTTAAGTATGAGAGAGGTGGAGGACTGCTTAAAAGCTTGCAAGAGTGGCAAGGTGCCAGGAAGAGATGGATTTTCAGTGGATCTATGAAAAAAATTGGCAATGGGGGCAGTTATAATAGAGACATAAAGAGAAATATTAGAGGGTAAGGAGATAGGGAAGGATTTTTCAGAATGTGTGGTAATTTTGATATTCAAGAAGGGGAAGGAAGATGTATTAGACAACTGGAGGCCAATAACTCTTTTAGACATAAATTACAAATTGATGGCAAAAGTACTGGCCAAAAGAATGTGGGACTGTTTAGCAGATGTGATACAAGTAGAACAAACATGTGCTGTTTCTGGGAGGAGGATATACCAGACCTTATGGTTAATGAGGGATGTCATATTGGATGCACAAGAGAGGAAAAGAAACACAGAAATTATTAATTTAGACCTGGAAAAAGCTTATCGTATGGGTGAACATAATTTGATGTTTGAAGTATTGTGGAGGATGGGATTTCCTGTGAAGATGATCAGATGGTTTAAAGTGTTATACAGTAAAGTGGAAAGTTGAGTACTGGTAAATGGTTGCCTGAGAAAAGCATTCCTCATAAAAACAGCGGTAAGACAGGAATGCCCACTGTCCCCCTATCTTTTTGTGTGAAAGACGGAGCCATTGACGCGGAGAATTCATGATGATAAGCTGGTAAACAGTGTGAAGATACCAGGAGAAGTTAAATGTACATTATATATGGATGATGTGAACATAGTGGCTCAGGACAACATATCAATCAAGAGGGTATTGAAGCATGCTGAGCACTATGGTGAAGTGTCAGGGGAAAAATTAAATAAGATGAAAAGTACATTGATGGGCGTGGGGCACTGACAGAATTTACAGAAGTTGAGGCTGCGAGTGGTAAAGGCTGGGATCCCAGTGGACACCAAAAAGGAAGGAACAAAGGCATGGGAGAAGTTAGAGGTAAGAGTGAGGCAGATCCTGGGATTGTGAAGTGATAAAACATTATTGTTCAAGTGTAAAGTGGCTATGGTGAAAACAGTACTCTTGCTAATCATCCTTTACACGGGAGTGGTATATTCATCATCACGGCAGCATATTAAAGAGAGTAGAGAGGCAGATATGTGTTTTGTTTTGTTTGTGGGGGAGCGTTGCGGGGGAGAGTAAAATAGGGTAGCCAGAACAGAGCTATAAAAAGCCAGAGAAATAGGTAGCTGGGGAATGCCAAATCTGGAAAGCTTTGTGTATACTTACTTACTTTATAATTATGTCCTGTAATGAAATGGAGACAGCTGGGGGGGGGGCAGGGATTGGCAGTGGTGAAGAATATGTTTCCGCTGTTACCAGGCAGGAAGAAAGTAAAAAAGATGGGGCATGTATAGGGGGGATTGAAAAAAAAAACATGGGCATGGCAGCCACTGGCTCACTATGTGAAAATAGAGAGTTGCTCAAGGGTAAATAAACTAGAGGGAATGGGATTAGAGTGCTTGAAAGACCGTAAGAAGGTGAATAATATGATAAGAAAGAAAGTTGAGATTACAATATTTGGGCATTTGATGGAAGGACAGATGCCAAAACAATGGGAAGAAGTGACAGATAATAGACTAAAAGGAGAATATATAAATATATCATATGGATGATGATATGAAATATTTTTCCTGTGAGAGGCATTCAGCATAACCAGGATTGGGTAAAATCAGCAACATGTATAAGAGAGGGAAGTGGGGATGAAAAATCTGTATTGCATGTATTTTGGGGTTGCCCTTTTATGCAAGAGGTATGGGAGGGGTGCGTCATTTTTTGAGGGTGATTGATATGAACTGTGACATAACTTATGAAATGGTGTTGTATGGGTTAATGCCCAAAGGACTGGAGATACAGAAATTGAGAACCATATTACTTTGTGCTACCGTAGCGATATGGAAGGTAAGAAACCTACTGTTGGTCAAGGGACTGGCTTTCTCCAGAAGAGAATGTTTAGAGTTGGCAATTTATGAATTGATATAATATGTGGATCAAGATGCAGATAAGACGGGAAAGGAGAAGGGAAAAAAGAGATGGAGGAAAGAAGAATGATGATATTTCTTTCAAAAGGAGAAAAGGACAGAGTGAAATGTGTTGCTTCCTCCTGCATTGGGGGCGGTTCATGAGAGGTTAGTATGTTTATGGTGGAAAGGAGTGTAAGAAGAACAAGGTATTGATGTAGGGGAGGTTGTCAAGTTTTGTGTTGATGTAGTTTATTTTAGTTGTTTTGTAATAAAAAATAAGAAATAAGATTCCTATCAGCATGTTTGCTCAATATGGGCCACATGTTTTATAGTCATGCTCAGTGTTGGCTGCATTCAATCAGCTTTGTAATTAGTTTCCATTAGTGAGCACATGCTGCTTTTGGCGGCAGTTCAATGATAGGCATTGTATTTAATGAAGTGTTTTTGCAAATATAAACTGAGGGGCTTTTTGTCCCCTATGCTGATTGGAGAAAAATAAAACCCTCTTGGTTTAAGTGTTCTAGTTTCATATCTTATATTGACCTAACTGGTTCTGGTTTCTCTCCTTAGTGATGGGCATTGTCTCCATCTATATCTTCAGCAGTTATTCTGAATTTAGGCTACCAGTAGATTTAGGGAGGATGATCCTGCAATGGGAACCTTCTTTGTTGAACTCCATGGAGAAATTCCCTTTTGATGTTTCACAGGAGGAGATGCTATCTGTACTCAGATTGCAGTCTAAGGCTTTGATTTTGACCTCACCTGTAACAGTATAAATAAGAAATGACTTGACTGATGTCACTGTGTGCTTCAAATATTTGGCTTGTATGTTCAAGGGTGCACCTTTGTTATAGTGGTAGGCTAAATGCTTAATGATGAGGGTAAATGCTTAATGCAGAAGCCTACAATGAGATGGAGTGTTAAGCAAATTGAATTTATGGTAAAGCATTTACTGCTCAGTTACCCGATCATTACTGAGGTCTACTGAGACATCAGCTGTTAATAGGTATATAAGCACTCTGTTTTCACAGGTGAGATATTGAAAACACATTATCCAAACAATGTATACTCTTTCTTACAAAAATGTTTCCCTGGATTTAGCAGCTAATAATACAGAAAACCACAGAGAGAAGAGCAAACAGAAATGCACTGCAGTCTGGAGGGATCAATTATGAACATTCCAGTCAACCACTTCATGACATTTATTTGTCAACTGTATGATCAAACTTCTGGATGAAAACACATTCTGGCATTCTCAAAGAGAAACTGCAGTTGAAACAAGCAGAGTACACAATGTATGGCAGTTTGGTATGGGAGAAAATCTGGCATATGGACAGCTAATTCTGAAATTTTATTTAAAAAATGTGCAGTTCCTCATGTCGATTGATCAAAGAGGCTAAGACACTGTGAGAGTCATGTCATGGATGAATTACGCTTTCTAAAGTAGCTTTTAGTCTATCAATAGGTCCACTGAAGGACAAACTCTGCTCTTGGAGATCTCAGAGTCAATATTCACTTGCTTTACTAGAGCATGTAGGGGCTCATTGTGTGACAGGATCAGACCCTAGGGGTGGCCACACAGCTCCTGCCCCACTCCAACCCCTTGGGGTACCCTCCCATTTCCTTTCACTGTCCATGCCTTTGATGAAAATATCTTATTGTAAAAAGGGAGGCTGCCCCAGGGTCCCAGAGTGAGCCCCAGCCTGTTGTGGCCAGCGGCCCCTCCCATACCCAGCTGACCCCAATTGTGCCCCTCAAGTACTAAGTGGGTGCTCTCCTGGCCCTATCAGTGCCACAATAGTACCATGCCCATACTTTAAATTGTTCACTGGGCTTGGTGCCCCCCACTGTTAACCAACCAATTTACCTAGCCTGCTGACCCCCTGGCCCTGGCAAGGATCTCTTCTCCCTGGGTCACTGGCCCTAATCTGGCTTCCACCTGTCTTACACTTCAGCCCATTTCCAGGCATTAGCTCCCACTTGACTTAAGCCTGATCTGGCTTTGTTCTCCCTTTGGCTCTAGCTTCCCTATTGTGGCCTTAGCCTTCTGCTCTCTGGGCCTCTGTATGGCTGCCGTGCCTTTATCCCATCCCTCAGCCCCCTGGATTCTTGATCCCAGACTGGACAGCACCCCCGGTGCAAGTCTTCTGCCCTTGGGATCTTTGAACCCAAGTCAGACTACTACTATTGGCCTTGGCTTTCCCAGCCTCAGCTTATGCCAGGCTCAGCCCCCTGGTCCCAAGCTAGGCCACTTCTGCTAGCCTTGGCTCTCCCCACTTTGGCTTGCACCAACTCACAGCCCCTGGGTTCCTGACTCCAGGCTAGTCTGCCTGACAGTGAATGCCCCACCAGGAACCCCTCCATGGCCTCTATACTTCCCCTGTGGCCACACCTCAGTCCTCCAGTTCCTTAAACAAGCCATAAACATAAGCAAGCTGCTTTGCAGTTTAAAAGTTTTTTCCAGTCTGGGTCAGTGTGGTCTTGGATGATAGGGCTCCGAGGGATACCTCCCTCAGAGCCCTATCATCCAAGTTCTCTTGGGTGGCTTCAGTACCTGCCAGGCTGCTTCTTGCAGCCTTTCTCTCTCAGGAGCTCCTCTCATTGCAGCATGCAGGAACACACTGACTACTTGGTGTCACCACTAGTCTTTTGTGCCTCCAAAGCCCCACCTCTTCCTGTTAGGTGGCTCTCCAGCCATGCAGAAGGATTTCCATTTTTGCCTGATGACCAGCCTGCCTTACTTTGCTGCAGCCTAGACCTGCTGCCTGTAGCTTCTACTTCTGGACTGCCTCAATGTCTGGTCCTTAGCTGTTTATCTTTCAGCACCTGACCTTTGCCCAGCTGCCTACCCTATGCAGCATGCTCCTGGGATAATCCCTTTCCCCAGCGTAACCCCTATCCCAGCTATTACTGGCCTGTGTACTTCCCAGCTATACCTTGCTTAGCTGCTGTTTCCACCCAGCAAGCTTAGTATGCTGCAGCATCCTCTTTAAGTAACAGGAGCCTCTGGCTCCCTGTTGCATATTGTCTTCATTGTGATAATCAACTTAGTTATTATGCAGGGTATCCATTACAATATGCAATTATATCATTTGGATGTTTTAATGTGGATTTTTGTATTTCTGTGTGTAATGTATAAACCACGTGGACATCCTTTCTGAAGAATGGAGCCATGTAGACATAAATTATTGGTGGCTTAAGGGCTCTGAAGAGATTGCCAGAGAATAATAACAACTGATTTTGAGTTGAGCTCAATGTATGCATGGTTGCTAACATAAAATAGAAAGCACCTGGCTAAATCTTTGTATAGTGCACTATTTTTCCATTCTGAACACTTAACTTGGTGATAAAATCAACAATTCAGGCCCCAATTCAGTGATCCATCTCTATTCAACAAGGCAGTTAAACTTGTGTTAAACTAACAAAACATTAACAGAACTGGGGATTAAGTATAAGTGCTTTGCTGAATAAAGATGTATTTAAACATGAGCTTAAATTCTTTAGTGATTTGAGGCCTCTTATTTCTGATACGTATGTTTCCTATGATCTCTTTTTTCCAAATAGTCACTTTAATAACAATACAGTTCTTTAAAAGCAAAGTAAATAAGTCAAACAAGCATTTGAATACAGAATTGCAAAACATTTTTTTCTTTTTTCTGGTTCTTGTAATCACTTCTATAATGTCATGTGACATTGGATAATGATAGTGCTGACCCTTTATTTATCTTTCAGAAGTTAGCAAAACTGGAACCACAGATTATAAATTATTCTCCACAATTTCAGGCAATTTGAGAGAGAATTACAAGGCAATGTTTGTAGTACCACAGAAATGGTTCTGGTTAGGGTTGCCTCAGGTTTCACTTGAGTATATTAACTATTTCTGAGTGAGCATGAACAAATCTACTGACTCAGTAGTGAGTGTGATAGGGGGTGGCAGTGATGGTGGGATATGAAAGAACAATCATTCAATCCAAAATGAATTCAGGTAATAGCCAGCTTCAGGAGAAATACCTTCCTGGCATCCTAAGAAGTCAGATATTTTTTATTCAGTGTTGTCCTGAAATCATCACTCCTTGGAATAGTCCAATTGTCACCTTTTGTCTTGTACACTTTGCTTCACTGTCCTTTCTTGTCCACGTTTGCTCTGAAGTTGGAAGTCAGTGATCTGAAAATTGCAGGAATCATGCAGTTTCCTCCCTAACCATCTTGTGGATTTCAAAAGCGAAGGCAGCCCAGACTTATGACAAGTGTATACATTGTTTTTTTTTTTTTATTTAAAGCCATTAATATCTGTTCATTAGTGAAACCAAACAATGAAATGTTTGATGTGAATACATGTTTTGGTTTATTGAGTCTGTAATCAGAACTGTGTAGTGAATCATCCTGATCATTGTCCTCATCGTCATAGGTGTAATAAGCAGTTTTTGCACCCTGGGCATTGACAGCAGTGACAGCCAGGCCAACAGTAATGGTGGCTGCTAATCTTACACTTCTGCTGCATCAGCACCTGGGGCTCATGTCCTGTTCACACACACCTAATTTCACTACTGATAATAAAAATAGCAACAACAACAATAATCTGTACTTCTTTAGCACTTTTCAGCTGAGGATCTCAAACCACATGAGAGATCAGGATGAAACTATTTTTGCCACACATATGAGAATTTGGTGATATGAAGTGGTATTTTTGCCATTGTACAGGTGGGAGCAGTGAATCAAAGCAACCCTGGCTTATGTGGGAGAATCTCCTACTGAGGTCAAGGGGAGTTGGTCTCACAGTCAGGCTGAATTTCACCCAGGGAGTTGATGTGACCAGTCCAGAATCACACATTTGTGGTAGAGCTGGGAAAAGATTTCAGAGCCCCCAAATCCTTGACTCATCCTGTGACCCCCACGAAAATGTTTTCCTTGTATATAACCTGGTACAACAGTCTCATTCAAATGAAAATACTTGGGGGAATAAAAAAGAAATTCGTATAAAACACTTAACCATTCTGTGTATATTCTCAAGTAATTGATGAGGTACAGGCAAAATAAACAAATCAATCATGATGTAACTGTAGGACTGGCTAAGCCTCTCTCTAATCAAGTATTAATATCCCTTTATTTAAAAAAATGCTTGTTCCCTAATGGGAAGAAACATCATTTACCATTTTTATGGAGCCTGAGCCAGTCCACATTACTCCAGTACAGGACAATGCTGAAAAAAATCTTTTCTTTTGTGCTGGAAGCCAACCTATGACAATTAATGGGAAATGGCAAAATAGCACAGAATTATTTCAATACAATGAATTCTTGAAGCTTCAGAAATGCAGAAGGTGAACCCTCTATTTCCAAGGGATAAAATCAGAATTATCAAGTGACCACATTCTGCAGAGTTCTAAGAACTGATATAAATTCATTGTTTTGTGGTGTTTCGGATGAAACAGGATAGTAATTCTTTCCTTCCAGTCAAATACTCTATTCTTGACACTCATCGGGAGTTTTGCCTAAAAATAGACTGTGGGGTTGGTCTTCTGTTACTATGTAACCTGTATTCCAAAAACCTTAATGAAAAAGATATGATTTAGCCACTTGTATTATGCAGAGAGCAGTTTTAGCTAATTTAAAAGTGGGAGGTAGTTTTAGATACATATTGGATGCCAATCGTCTGAAGATATGAAACACCTGCTGTATGACCATCCTGCAGCACACAGACAGTCATACAAGAGCTTCCTCACCAGCACCCAACCTCTCAATGCCACACCCAAGGCATGGGCAACTGGTGCCTCCCGAGTCTGGGGGGGCGCCAGATTGCTTACGGGGTGGAGTCCCCCCAGTGGCGAGCCCAGAACCAGCAGTGGCTATACTGGCAAAACTAGAAGTGCACTTTAGCTGGCATTTCTGGTTTTGTGGCTGGCACTTCCAGAGTGTACACTGCCAATCTTAGGAGGTGAACATGCACCCGCGTGTACCCCCTATGCATTGTCAATGACCCAACGAGACATGACTACATAGATGTGGAATGGAAGTCTGAAGAAAATACCTGACAGTGAAAAAACATACGTTCCAGCAGCCGAGTCCTTGCCACCAGGGACTTTCGAGACATGACAAAAGTGGCATTGTCTCAATCGCCTACGTACTAGCATCAGATTTTCCAAGAAATTAATGAAGAAGTGGGGCTATACCATTGGTTCAACCACCTGTGACTGTGGCAAAGAGCCTTAGACTATGCAACACCTGCTGCAATGTCCAGCACTCAAAGGCACATGTATAATGAAAGATCTTGCAAAGTACAATAAAGGAACACAAGCATGTGTAACAAAATGGTCAAACGTAGTGTAGAGACATAAAAAAGAAAAAGAACTGTATGTTGGTTGCCTATGTGCTCTCCTTATGTGTAGAGGAATTAAAGTTGCAGGCCACAAGAATTTTCTGACCCTAGACTGATTTTCCATCAAAACATAAGTGCCATACTGTTATATGTTGTGGGGTGGGTGGGTTATAAGGCAGCATATTCTGTAAGGCCTCAGGTTTGCTTCGTTCACAAATTTGCTCCCACCCCATGATGGGTATAGAGGAATTTATGGGTCATTTCTTTAGCAGATGAGTCCAATGTGATTAACTGGTATTGATTCCATTGGTACAGAATAGTTTACTAAATATAAATCCATTTTAATACTACCAATATGTATAGGCTTACCTGCAAACTCAAAATCAGTGGGACTGGTCATAAGAGTTCTATTCTGTTTTGGCCTTGTCACGTTTCTGTTGTCCTTAAGGTTCTCTCACGCAAGATAGTATGTGTAGGATCATTGTGAATTATCTACCATTGTTTAATTTATATATAACTCCTGCTTCCTACCTTTGAAAAACCAAAAGCATACAAATTTGAAATATGTTAATTCACATTTTGATGTGACAAAAATGAAAAATAAACAAAGCTCAGAGCAGAAAGGTACTGAGCCCCAAAGCAATTTAATTATCTTAAGACTGTGTTCTCACAAATTTTCTCTGCCCGTTGTCATTATCCATAGAAAAGGCATAAATCCTCATAGGCAGAAGGAAGATTATAATCTGTGGTTAACCATTGATACAGAGAATGATATATCTTGTCACAAGACTTCTGCTAAGCAAGTTATTCATAACTTGGCAAAAATGCACTGTTTAAAAATATTGTTTGTTTTTCCTGAAAAAGATTTTATATGCAATAACAGTTTAGAAAATAGCAAAATAGTACCCTATAAACAATCTTGAAAATATAAGATCATACATCTATATTTACATGGAAGTTTGACAACTAATTCTTTGTAAATTGAGATGTTGTAAAGAGGCTGTGACAGACTTTAAAAGCCAGGTGACAGCCACTGTGTAGAGGGTCACTTTTCTTTTAGGAAGATAGGCCTAGCAGGTTAATCTCTGTTTTGTCTTCTGAGGTATCTACCTTTAACCATGATGTTTAGAAGTTTGTGCATTAGAAAAAATTGATACATGGAACAAAGTGATATATAAAAGAGACATTAGTGAAATCATTTCTAACACCCTGCATGCTCTATGAATATTTGGAGATGATTGCTATGCTAAAACCCCTGGATTCTTCAGAACAAGTGTGGCACATTGGAAATTCTACATAAGCTTAATTTGCCTTTTGTAAAGGAACCTCTGAGACGCATGTAACACCAGGGCTCTTCAGGCTGCACTGGCTGCTGATTGGCTTCTGGATGGAGATCCAAATGATAGTGTTTACCTATAATGATAGGGTATTAAAAAGTGCTTATTTTTGGCTTAAGCCTGTTCCCATGAAATCAATGCTGGTTTTTTTGGAAACCCCTAAAGTCTGTAACACTAAATGATTTGCTTCTCTTCTTTAGCTGAGATATAGAAGAGATGCCTCTGCTGATGAACCATTTCTGTGAGGAACTGTTAACTTCTGAATGGTCGTTCCCTGATCTGTTAGGCTAGGGACGGACATTACACAAACTGGTAAGTGATCAGAAACTGGTTTAAACTTGTACTAGAACATAAGTTCAGTGCACATAAACAAGTTTCAAAATGGCTGAAACTGGTTTAAGATAAATTTGGTTAAATGTAGTACCAGACTTAACTGATTTGGGTCAAACCAGTTTATGAAACTTCTGTCCAAGACCCCTTCCTAATTTAAGTTAAACCAGAGTCCCCCAGCATCCCTGATGCTTTGCAGCTCTGAGTGGGGCTGTCTGCTCCAGAGAGCAGGGTTGGCCCTGCTCCCCTGCTCCCTGAACAGAGCTTTGGCAGAGACTGCAGCCAGGGTCAGCCTGGCTTTCTCCTGCCCCACCTTCCCCTCGCTGCTCAAACAGGGATCCCCCCTCCCTTCCTCCCTCCCATTTCCCACAGCATGGACCCCAGCCCCACAGACGCTAGGCATGTGGTATGCTAGCTAATGCTGAGAGGTGTCCCCTTAGGGGTTTTGGAGCTAATCAACAGATAGTTGGTGATGTCCCTCCATTCCGTCCTTAGAAAAATCTGTTTAAGAAGAGCTTAAACTAACGAGAGAGGCTTTTGTTTTGTTGATGGGCTGATAAACACTGATAAACCCTGCTGGCTTGCTTGCCTGTCAGTTTCCTGCAGGCAGTATGAAATAGGAGGGAGAGGAAGATTGGAAAGCTCTCTATCATCAACAGATGCATGCAGTGCACACACCACCCCTTTTGCCACAGAGTGCTAGCCCAGGGCTGGCAACACTCCTGCCCCTTGAGAAGTGAGTGGGGAAGAGCCTGGGACAGTGGTCTAATCAGAGCATCCTGTCAGGGCCTGGCCACTCCCCCACCTCAGCTCAGCACTGGGATGGAAGGGATGGCTGCTCTAGTGCCCCCCAGCTTCTAGCCTGAGCCACTGTAGGTATGTGCCTGCATTTCTTCAGTTCAGAGGGGATGTCTGTGTAGTTACAAACTGGTTCAGCCTAGCCAGGTTAGACTAATCTGCAAAGATTGAATCAATTCAGGCTCAGGCTTTTTGAATGTCTGTCCCAGAGTTGGAATGTGTTAAATTTCTAGAAATTTGGCAAGGCTTGTGTTACGTTAAAGGCTGTTTGTGGAGATTGGGATGATAGTTGATTAGGAGAGATACTATACTTTTGTTGTGGAGTTAAAGGGGAAGAAATGGATTTTCATTGTGTAAATGATTAGCAATGGATTTATGTTTGAGTATAAATGGTGATTACTTTGTTCTTTTAAATATTGGAAGAGGCACAGAAAGCATAGGATGGGACTTTCTGATATGTGTGTTTTAAAAAATATCAAAATAGTCTCTGTCAATGGCCTTTTTCCATCTGTGAATAAGAAAACCATATATCCTTGTCCTTGTTAGGCAGCCACTGTCACACAGCCCTCAACACATCACTGTTATCCCTCTAAGGGAAATTCTACCTTCACAGTCCAATCTTTATCCTCCAAGCTGAGGAAGTACAGTCCAGCCAGACAATGAGAACAATGAGATATCTCTGTGGTCATTGAGTGTTGTTTTGAAGAACAATGTAAAAATAGGAAAAAAATAGAAGGTATTACTTTTTTGACTGTTTTTAACTGTCTTAAAAACAAACAAACAAGAAATAATACAATCAATACAATAGTTCCTGAATTATCATTTTAATATTCAAATCAATGTATTGTGCCATTTTCAATTTTAGTATGTGAAACATTTTAATAATGACAAGGCACAAAGTATTTGTGGGGAAGATGTTGGAAGTTTGGCTAACTACATAGTATGAGACATGGCTTTGCATTGCTAGATAAACAATATTGAATGAGTCTGCCAAAACAAAAGGCACTGAGATATTAATGCTGATATTTAAATTTTCCTTTATAGCCTCCAGGTGTTAACAAGAAAAATGGGTCTGTTCATGTGTCTCACAGCTAGAGGGTATGGTTCTTCTTTGTGTTATTATTTATACCTGTACTGAGTGTAGAAAAAATGGGTGTAAAGTGCAACACCTCTGATTAGGCCTCAGTTCCATTCATAATTTAAGCTTTCATTTAATTTTATTAGCAAAACATTTAAGCCCTTGCTTAAATACTTTAGTGAAGAGAGGTGGGTTGATGAATTGACTGTCCATGAAGTGGCTGTCCATAGAGCAAGGCAAAGAAGCATTAGATGTAAAAACTATAGTTGCAGTGCTCTGCAATATGTGTATGGTAAGTAATAAAGCATTTAATGCACATGATGCAAAGACATTCAATGAATTATTTCTATCTGTGTTCTTTAGGTGCTTAAGCAGCTGAAAGATTGTTGAATTTTTTTTCCCCTTTGGCCACTTCTTGCTTATTGCAGCTATTTAGATGCCAAGTTAAAAATAAGAGGCAACCAGTTACTGGGAAAGCTTCCATTACAAGTTTATATGTGGCATAATGGTATCCCTGGTCTCTCTTCCCTGCTCCTTTCCAAGACAGACTTGACAGCATTCTGTTAAATATTTTTTTTGTCAAGATTTAGCTTTCAAGCAGCAAATGTAGCATTAGTTTTAAGAATTTGGCAGGATTTAATTACATACATAGAAGAAAGAGAAAGAAGAGAGCATGAAGCAGATGGGAGAAGATCCACAAGAAAAACCACTGAGCCACATCATTACACCCCACAGAAAATGTAGGTGTCAAATTTCAAGAGCAATGAAGGGAAAAAAATAAACCTTTGGGCATCTCCTCAGTTGCTGTAAACAGGCTAAGCTCCATTGACTTTGATTATGCCAGCTGAAGAGCAAGGCTTGCACATGCTATGAGTAACCGCTCTAGGAATTGTTTTAATTTTATGTACTATAGGTTATTTTTATCCTTTGGATTATGGTAACAGGTAGAGGTCCAAGTAAGGATCTGAACCAAACTGTGCTGGGATCTATGTATACACTAATTAGTAAGGGAGGGCATGTCTACACATGCATTAATGTGCTTTCCCTAATGGATATTAAATGGAGTACATCCAATATGAGGTACTACATAAATGCTTCACTAATGTGCAATAGTACAAGCACACACTTTTTAGGTGACACTTAATATGCAGTAGCCTATTCTACTGCACATTAGAGTATTAGCATGTTTTTTTACATGCTCCTTTAATGTGCAGTAGACTAGGCTACTGCACATAAGAGTGCATGTGTAGACGTGCCCAGAATGTTCTACAAATGGCCAAAATTCTAAATAGACCATCCAGAAAGAGATTAGCATGTTTTTTTATATGCTCCTTTAATGTGCAGTAGAATAGATTCCCTAGTCTCTTTCTGGATGGTCTATTTAGAATTTTGGCCATTTGCCCAGTATCATGTAGGAGGTCATAGGCAGGGCCAAGTAAACCTAGGATTCTTGAGTCCCAGGACATATCACTGATCAAAATATAGAGACTATGGTACAGACTACATCCAGTAAAGGACAGAGGTTCCTGAAGTGGGACTTAGGGGCTAAAGATCAAAACTTCAGCCCAAACCCCTGACCCACTCATTTCCGGCACCTAAGGCCCAGAGTTACCTTATTTTTATTATTTTAAAGCTCCTCTACTACCAAAAATCGCACCAAGAATAGTTTGCAGGCAGTTTACTGGGAGCAAGAGGAGGAAGAAGGGAAAGGAGAAGAGAAGCCAGGCACCAGATCCTGCCCAGGGAAGGTAAATGATCCAGAGCTGCCTGTGTCTTCGGTTTTCTGAGTGTTTGTTTGTTTGGTGGGCTGTGTGTGTTTGGGGCATATGGTCTGAGAAGCTGGGAGTGTTGCTAACTGAGTGATTGCTTATTGTTGGGCGATTGCTGCCTGTGCCTGGCAGAAGCCCTGAGGGGGTGGAGCCAGTCTAGATCTAGCAGGGTATAAAAGGAGACTCCCCACATGACCAAGGAGCCAGCGAACAGGGTCAGCAAAAGGGCAAGCAGTTTTCAGGTAGTTCACTAGTCAGTTTGCTGCCCCGCTTTGAGGGGAGAGCTTTTTAGCTTTGTGTAAGAAAGCAGGGGAAAAAGAACCTTTTGGAGCTAAGGAGCAATAGACAGGTCAGCTTCCAGGCAAGTTCACTAGGCAAGGCATGCTTGGAAGAAGGGCAGGAAGAGAGAAGAGGCAGATTAAGTGACCCATGGACATGACTGGAGGACATTGCAATGTCAGAGCCACTGCCACTGTCTCTGCTTGTACCTGTGAGGTTTCTGTCCAGAGAAGAAAGCTCACCATCGAGGCTTCCACCCAGGTCCGAGTTTGGCACTGTGGGGACTGCGGCTTGTAGGTTCCTTCCAGTGATGGCCAGGTAGGGGAGTGCCTGCAGTGTGAGCAGTGCTTCCTAGTGGTATCTCTCAGGGAATAGGCAAGAGAGCTACAGGAGGAGGTGGTGAGACTCCGAAGCATCTTCTGCCATGAGGAGTTTGTTGATTGAATGCTAGAGGAGATCTGTGGGACTGTGGAGAAATAACTGCCAGAGGCAGTGCTAGAGAAGGGAGAGGACGTGTACTCCCAGAAGGGGGAATCTGGAAGCTTGTGACCTCTGCCAGCAGGCAGAAATTTTCATTTCCACCTTCAGCAGTTCATCTGGAGAACAGGTATGGAGCCCTAGGAACAGAGGGTGATGAGCATGTTTCATTGGTGGAGAAGGAGTTATCAGGCCTCCCCAAAGTGGTAAGGATAGAGATGACTACCACCAAGAAGAATCAATGGGTGATGGTGGTTGGAGACTCCCTTCTGTGGGGGACAGAGGGATCCATCTGCTGACCTGACCTGCTGTCTCAGGAAGTCTGCTGCTTGCCTGGACCCTGGATCCAAGATGTCACAAAAGGATTACCGAGACTCGCCCAGCCCTCTGACTACTACTCCATACTGCTCATCCACATTGGCACCAATGATACTGCCAAGGGGAGACCCTGAGCAGATCAAAAGTGACTACAGGGCTCTGGGTACAAAACTGAAAGGAACAGGGGCTCAGGTCGTGTTCTCTTTGATCCTTCCAGTCAATGGACAGAGCCTGGGAAGGAGTGGATGCATCCTGCAGATCAATGCCTGGCTGCATAGGTGGTATCGCAGGGCTGTGGCTTCTTTGATCATGGGATGATGTTTCAAGAAGGATTGCTGGGAAGAGATGGGATCCACTTGATGAAGAGAGGGAAAAGCATCTTTAAAGACAGGCTCGGCAACATAATGAGGAGGGCTTTAAACTAGGTTTGCAGGGGATGGAGACCAAAGCCCTGGGGTGAGTTAGGAAGTGGGTGACCTGGGGGAAAAGCAAGCAGGAAAGGGCAAAAGGAAAGGTGCTTTCATTCTTCCAGAGAAATCAGGGCAATCAGCTAGTTACCTTAAGTGTCTGTACATGAATGCATGGAGCCTGGGAAACAAGCAAGATGAATTGGAAGTCCTTGCACACTCATGGAACTGTGATGTGATAGGAATAACAGAGACTTGGGATAGCTTACATGACTGGAACACTATCGTGGATGAGTATAAAATGTTCAGGAAGGACAGGCAGGGGAGAAGAGGAGGAGGAGTTGCACTTTATGTAAAAAAAGCCATATGATTGTTCAGATCTCTGGTATGAAACTGGAAATAGGCCCATCGAAAGTCTCTGGGTTAGGGTCAGAGGAGAAAGCAACAAGGGTGATGTCATGCAGGGGTCTGCTATAGAACACCAGATGAGGAGGAAGTAGTGGATGAGGCTTTTTTAAAGCAGCTAGTTGAGTTTCCTGATTACAGGCCATTGTTCTCATGGGAGACTTCAAATCACCTTCACTTCTGCTGCGAGGGCAATACAGCAGTGTACAGGCAATCCAGGAAGCTTTTGAGAGTGTTGAGGACAACTTCCTGGTGCAAGTGCTAGAGCAGCCAACTAGGGGCCATGCTATTCGTGTCCTGCTGCTCACAAACAGGGAAGAATTGGTGGGAAATGTACTTGTAAATGGCAACTTGGGCAGTACTGACCACGAGATGATTGAGTTCAGGATCCTGAGGAAAGGGAGGATGGAGAGCAGCAGGGCATGGACCCTGGACTTCAGAAAAACAGACTATGACTTGCTCAGGGAACTCATGGGCAGAATCCCTTGGGAAGTCAGTCTGAGGGGGAGAGGAGTCCAGGAGAGCTCGCTGTACCTTAAAGAAGCCTTACTGGGAGTGCAGGAATAAACCATCCTGATGTACAAGAAGACTAGCAAGTATGGCGAAAGACCAGGTTGGCTAAGCAGGGAACTCTTCAGTAAAGTAAATCACAAGAAGGGAACTTATAAAAAAGTGGAAACTTGGCCAAACAACTAGGTAGAAGAATGGGAGTATTGCTCAGCTATGCAGGGATGAAGTCAGGATGGCCAAAGTATAATTGGAGCTATGGCTTGTAAGTGATGCAATGAGAAGGGTTTCTACAAATATGTCAGTAACAAGAGGGGGATCAAGGAACATGTGGGTCCCTTACTGAATGGGGGCTGCAACCTAGTGACAGAGGATGCAGAAAAGGCTGAAGTGGTGCCTTCTTCACCAGTTAGGGACTGAAGGCTAGAAAAATGATTTGTAGAGGTTTGCTTTTAGGAATTGGCTCATAGGTAAAATAGATATTGTATTAGAACAATGGTCCAGGGCAACAGCAAGGGTTAACTGATTTTTAAAAGCCTGTTTTGTCACACCGTTTCACAGCCTTCAGGGAAGACACGGCGTCTGCAGCCAAGATATACACATCCTGGGAAATGGAAAACATCCAAACTTTATTTTCATAATAGAGATAGGCTTGGCTCCAGGGCTACAGTACCCACTTTGGAAAACTCAAGGGCTTTTGCAGTTTTAGGTGAAACAGACCAAATTAGGAGGACACCAGTAAAGCCCAAATTACGATGTGTGCATGTGATAGGTTTATGAAAATAGGATTTTGGCTGACAAAACAGAACATGGACAGTATGACAACCACAGGAAGACCAACTAACAATGCCCAAAGATGAAGAGTTATTGGAGAAGAAAAATACAAAAGGAGGGGTTTTCAAAACAGCAAGTGGGCAGTTGGCATTGGCCCCTGACCTCCAAGGTTGCTGATGTCGGAGATTCAAACAAAGAACCTGAAGGTGGCATTTACATTCCGGCCAGATGGATTGCATACCTTGTGTACATTTTGGGCTCTGGGGTATTTGGGTAAGGTATGTTGTAATCAACTTGCTTGCTTTGCCTGCATTGCTCTTATTTCCTATCACTGTGTATTATTAACTGGAAGAGTTGTGGTCGGTCTGAAGGTTGTGCTTGCTCAGAGCAAGGTATCAGAGCTGGATTGTGAATCCAGTGCCAAAAAAAGACTATTTAGAAAAGCTGGGCACATACAAGTCCATAGGGACAGATGGTATGGACCTGAGAGTGCTGAGGGAGTTGACTGGTGTGATTGCAGAGCCACTGGCTATCATTTTTGAAAACTCGTGGCTATCAGGAGAGGTCCCAGATGATTGGAAAAGGGCAAACATAGTGCACATATTTAAGAAAGGGAAAAGGGAGGATCCAGAAAAGTACAGACCAGTCAACTTCAATTCACTCCCCAGAAAAAACCATGAAGCAGATTCCTCAAGGAATCCATTTCCAAGCACATGGAGTAGAAGGTGATTAGGAACAGTCAGCATGGATTCACCAAGGGCAAGTCATGTTTGACTAACCTGATTGTTGTGGGAGACTGTATCAAAAGCCTTGCTAAAATCAAGGTATACCACATCTACTAGTCTCCCTGCATCCACAGAGCCAGTCATCTCATCATAGAAGACATTCTCACAGGCAAGCTAAGGAAGTATGGGATGGATGAGTGGACTGTAAGGTGGATTGAAAACTGGCTGGATTATTGGGCTCAAAGGGTAATAATCAATGGCTTGATGTCTAGTTGACAGCTGCTATCAAGTGGCCCAGAGTGCCCCAGAGGTCAGTCCTGGGGCTGGCTTTGTTCAATATATTCATCAACATCCTGGAAGATGGCATAGGGTGCACCCTCAGCAAGTTTGCAGATGAAACCAAGTCTGGAGGAGCAGTAGATACGCTGGAGGGTAGGACTATGGTTCAGAGTAACCTAGACAAATTGGAGGATTGGGCCAAAAGGAATCTCATGAGGTTCAACAAGGACAAATGCAAAGTCCTGCACTTAGGACAGAAGAATCCCATGCACCAGTTCAGGCTGGGGGATGACTGTCTGGGCAGCAGCTCTGTAGAGAGGGACCTGGGGGTTACAGTGGACAATAAGCTGAATATGAGCCAACCGTGTGTCCTTGTTGCTAAGAAGGCTAAGAGCATACTGGGCTGCATTGGTAGGTGTGTTGCCAGCAGGTCAAAGGCAGTCAGCAAGTCAAGATTGGGGGGGCCAGAGGATGGGGTGGGTTGGGGCAGGGGGCGGGGCAGGCCAGAAGGGGAGATCCTGGGGTGCCAAAAAGTCATCTTTACCATAAAAAGGTTGGAGACCACTGATCTAGTCCAAAAACCTCACTCTGCCTGCTCAAATCAGGACCATCCCCAACTATAAATTCCGAACCAAGGCTTTATCTACCCAGGTCTTAAAAACCTCTGAGGATGGAGATTCCATGATCTCTCTGGGAAGCCTGTTCCAGTGCTTTACTACCCTCCTAGTGAATTTTTTTTTCGTAATATCTAACCTAAACTTCCCTTGCTGGAACTTGAGACCGTTGCTCCTTGTTCTGTCATCTGCCACCACTGTGAACAGTCTACCTCTTTTGAATCACCCTTCAGCTAGTGAAGGCTGCTATTAAATCCCCCCTCAGTCTCTTCTTCTCCAGGCTATATAAGCCCAGTTCCCTCAGACTGTCCTCAGAAGTCAGATTCCCCAGCCCATGAACCATTTTCGTTGCCCTCTGCTGGACTTCACCTTGTCCATATCCTTTCTGTAGTGGGGGGGCCCAAAACTGGACACAGTACTCCAGATGTGGCCTCATTAGTGCCAAATAAAAGGAAGTAATTGTCAGAACCCAGTAGTTGAGTGCCCTTGTCACAGTGGAATGTTTCATTGATTTGACACAGTGGAATTTCTCGCCACAGTGGAATTTTCCGCTACGATAGAAAACCCCGGTGTAGTAAAAGTTCCTGCCAACTTTATGCAAATACGTGCACCACCATTGGTCAGTTATAATTATTCATATTTGGTGACTAGTGATTGGCTTGTTAGTCATATAAAGGTTGAAGCAGTTTCCGCCCAAGTCGGAGAACTCCGCGCACATCTCGGAGCGAACTTGGCGGACTGATCACCCACCAACAACTCCCCGTTGCCGACCGTCCCGACGTACCCCCGTGCCCTGCCAGCCCGATAAGCCGTTCATGTCATTTTGTCTGACTTGGAGAGCTCATGTTTGCAACTGTAACCTAGGTCAGTTCTTCTTCCTGCGCTGTGTACACCGACGGCGTAAGTAAATAATCTCTTCGTTCAACCTATACGCTTCAGTGCCTAATTCCACTCCATCGGTCAAAAGTACCCGCCTGCCGTTTTGGGGCTACTAGCCACAGCCCGGCCTACCACTTGACCGCCACAGTAATCACTTCCATTAATCTGATGGCCATACTCCTATTAATGTAGTCTAGTATGTTGTTAGCCTTCTTTGCAACAAGGACACGCTGTTGGCTCATATTCAGTTTATTGTCCACTGTAACCCCCAAGTCACTTAAGCCAGTCACTCTCTATTCTGTACCATTGTTAAATATGTTCTTTATTTCCTCAGTGAAATGACTTGAAAGCAAGTTTCTTTTCACCAAATATTTAACCAAATATGGTCCTCTTATAGACCAGAAATTTCATTAAAATGGAATCTATTTGGAAATCATAATTAAATATCTTCATGGTCAAATTCCAAGCCTTTCAAATTTCTTTATAAGTATATCTTGCATATAAATACACTATCTCAGTTTCATAAGAATAAAGAAACAGTTACTTCATATAGTTACTTTCTGATCTAACGTTACTCAAATGATGCTTCCAATTTACTTTTCACAAGGCTTCTTAACGTCATTTTAATTTATTTAGTAGTAGCTTGAATTAATTTCTAGGTGTCTACTGAACTTTGACATTGACTTTTATTTTCACAATTTGATGTTATGAAACTTTTTGATGAAATTTTTGGGTGCATCTATACAAGATACTTTACTGCACGGTAGCTTTGATGACCCTAGCTGCCCCCGGCTTGCTCTGCGCACCCCCCCCCCAACTCCCCCCAAGCAAACTGGGCAAAAAATAATCAAAAGATGATGTTTCATACATTTTGTGGTCATTAGAGTTAAATGCACATCTCTTCTTCAGATTCATAAAAAGTCTAGTCTTCTTGAGCATTTTGGCAGTGTACCCAGTGCTTCACTTAAAGTTATTTCTGCATCTGAGTTTATATTTTTAGCTACAGTTAAAAAACAGTCTGCAACCCTGTTAAATAGGAGCTACATTACCAGGAGCAGCTAATAGCAGAATTGCTGAAGAAAGGACAGCTTGATTAACTGAACATCGAAGACCATTGAAAAGGAGGGAGGATTGTTAACACTTGTGGAGCAATGTGTTTAGAAGTAATCAGGAAGACTACCATGATATATATGAAGTCAACTGAGTGTCTCCCTGCTGCCTCACTATAAGTGCTACTGCTTCTGCCAGACAGTTGGTTTTAAACTTTGGGTGGAGCAGGAATCAAAGCAAGATGCAACTCTACCACTGCACCTCACCCAGATTTGTCCTTGGCTGTGTGTGATACTGAACAACATGTGCAATTAATTTGAAGCAATATACTCCAGAATTAATTGTGCTGGAGTTTTCTGCTCCTGGGTGTGCCATTTGAACGTGTGCCTTGGAGTGCAGCACATTGAGCCTTGTCAGAGGAGCCCCACCTGGCAGGGGGTCAGGCTGCCAGCCTGGGGCTGCTCTGACCTGGCTCAGTGGGCTGTGGAGCACAAGGGTGCTCCAGTGTGGGGATAGCTTGGAGGCAGCCCCTACATGGAAGCACTCTCATGCCCCCGCTAGCTTGGTCAATATCTACACATGTGCTGCTGTGCAAGAAAAAACTCCATAGCAGGGTAGTACTTGTATTTACAGATCCTGCCCTGCTTCAGAGTTTATTAGTTTCCTGTGGCCTAATAGGGCCAAATGTGTAGGAGCTGAGCCATTTATTGTGGAGCTAATGAGGCACCTCCACAGTAAACATCTTGTGTAGATGCACCCAGGGAGATGTAGAGCTCAGTCTCTGCTCTAAGGACTGATTATTTTATGTTAAACAGACCCTGCATTCAATATATAAATAGGCCTTTGATCAGATATAAAACCCAGACTCCTCTCCTGATATGAAAGCCCTAATCATTAGAGCAGAGAATTAAAATCTCTCTCTCTATCTGACCCAGTGAATCTTTTATGTTCTGTAGAGCCAGTTCAAAACAGGAGGCAAAGTGTCTCCTCCCATTTTAGCCTTGTTATTAGGACATCCTTCTAGGAGGTCTGGATGTGTGGGCATCAATTGCCTCAGGTAAAGGAGGGAACTGAGCTCAGGTCTTTCAGATTTTGGGTAAGTGCTATAAATTAGCCTACTGTGCCCTACTTGCCATGCCTGTGTAGATGGAGGGGCTTTACAGTGCAGCAAATTAGTTTCCTGTGCAGTAAATCATCTCATGTAAATGCACCCAGTGTCTCTAAGGGAAAATATGTAGAGCTATGTACCAAGCTACTAACCCCTATCAAATACAAAAGTGTTTCTGAGCATTTGCAGAAGTGGAGCTTTAGGATTCTGGGGCTATGCCGTGCAACAAAACTTCTGTAGAATTTGGTACCTCTATAGGAATAAGTGGCAATTGACCGGGGGTTTGAAGATTACAGTTTTGGATTTAGGTGGAATTTAGGCACATAAATTCTACTTTCGGCACCAAAGTTCCTTTCAAGGATGTGGGCCCAATTCACTAAATTTCCTGATATAGGTGTTGTAACTGGCTACTCCTAAACAGGAATAATTTACTAATTCAAGAAATATTATGTCTGACAAAGGAATGAAAATTAGAATTCTGAGATAATGTCACAAAGTTCCGATTTATAGTGCAGTAGGAAGCCAATTTGAATGAATCATGAATGATTACATTCAATACACTAATTTAGCTGGAAAAAGAAGAGTGAGTCTAGCTTTATCCAGTAATCCAAGAGCTGTCCCCTTTAGCATTTGGGGAAAAAATTTACAAAAAAGCTCAGTAAATTCAGAAATGCAGCAAGGCAACAAAGCATAGATGAAATTCCAGTTAACAGATTTTGACTTTAGAATTGTTCAAGAATAAGAAAAAAAAAATGCTACACTGGACAAAAAATGGGCACAGCATAAAAGCCAGTATCTACTGAATATTCTTTGGGATCTAACAGCCTCATTTACTTAAAGGAAACAACCATAAAAGCTCATGCACCGTGTTTTTATCTACTTTGGGGCTTCACTGCCTGAGCATCCCATGTGACTTTAAATGATGAAAACTAATTACATGTATTGGACAGTTCGTGCGGTGTGCTTAGTTGTGCAGGTACTGTGGGAACAATTCAGCTACACCCTAGATATTGACTTCACTGGATTGTGTCCAGGTATGCAATAGTGCAACTGAGCATGGAGTTTGGCCTTGTGCCTAGTCCCTATTACAGCTGTCTGAAAAAAACAACTGGCATCACTAGCAAACACTGATATTTTGTAGTTTGCTTTTTCACACTTGGGGGCTGATTCTATCACACTGACATTGGCTTTGCTCTGGAGTTTCTCACTGGCATAAAAAAAAGTTATAGTTGTAAATGAGATCAGAATCTGGCCCTAAATGGAAAAATGTTTTGAGGATGAAAAAAGCCCTGCCTATTTTAACTTTTTTTCACTATAGAAAGAATAAGAATTGCTGGATAATATGTTGTATTCTGAATATAAGGCATACTGTATCTGAGTATAAGGCACACTTTTTAAAACTATTTCTTCTAAAAACAGTTTGTTTCTTAAATTTTAATAAAAAACCCCAAATGGTCTTATATCTGCCATACAGCTAGCATTCTTGAAACATGTCTTCATCTCATTATTTTGCTTTCTTAAGTTGAGAGTCATAAAATGTGAGTGCATCTTAAATTCAAGCATGTAATATATTTGAAGGAATACAAAGGATTAGTAGTAGCACTGCTGTACTAGAGCAATGATTCACAGAAGTGCCTTAAATCTTTAAAAGGGTGTTGTAAGGTGTGAGGAGATAAACAGATAAGTGCAGCCTCTGGATGAGTCTCTAACTGGTCATTTCGCTGCCCCCATTACCTGACCCCTCTGCATGAACATAAGTACAGTAACAAACGTTAGTTTTTTAAACAGTGTGCCCCTCAATTCACAAAAGTCTATGGAGAGATTCCTTGAGCCTAAGAAGGTTGAGAACCACTGACCTAGATGCTCTGAAGGGGTCAGGACCCTGTTGTGTTAGGTGCAAACACATAGTACAAAAGTACCCCTCCTCCAAAGAACTTACTATTTAAATTGGTTAGGTATGCAAAGGGAAAACAATTACAAAAAGATGAAGTATTTTTCCAATATCCCTTGCAAGGTAGTTCAGTGGACAAAGGTACTTCAGCTAGGAACAAAACCACTGCTTCAGAAAGTGAGAGACAATGAGACACACACCCTTTGGCTTGCTCTCTTCATCTCTGTCCCACATAACTGGGCCGGCTACAAAAGGAATACGGGGAGAAGTTGCTGAATAAAACCTGACCTACAGTGTGATAATTAGGAGTACTGTGGAAGGAAGTGGGAGAAATCATGGTTCAAACTCGCTCTTGGTAAGGAAGGGACCTAGAACTTTTGACTTTCCAGATGAGTGCTATAGTCACTGTACTACTAGAGGTTAAGATGTGAACCTGAGACTCACACTGTTGTTCATGCTCATCTCCAGTCTGTCCATACACTCTCTTCTATATGTACAGGGCTACTTGCCCAGAACTAGAATTCCAACCCATGAATAAGTGATATTTTTTAGACTTATATCAATGATCAAATCTAAACACTTAGGTGACCAGGATAGAACAGATTGCCATCCTAAATTTCTTTGGAAATAAGAAGTCGTATCTGCATTCTGCCTCTTCTTAAGCAGTTCTGGGCAACAAAAGTATAGTGGCTCCAGAACTTGGCTTAGAAAAATCTAAGTCTCACACATACTTAAGATTCTTTATCTGGTTTTGATGATTCAGACTGAGAGGTGATTGGAAAGGTGATTGGAATAATTTAGCTTTAACAATGTGGCTGAATCCTCGATTTTCAGATCTCAGGCAAGCCTTTACTCAAATGTCTAGTCCTGTTAGTGACTATTGGATGTCTTAGGCAAATAAGAGCTATTGCATGGGTTTACAAGGTTGGCTTGTAAAGTTAGTATATAGTCCCTAAATTATTTGTAATAGATAATGCAAGTAAATGATCCAGACTCTAGAGTTGGTAAGAGAGTCCTTGTATCATTTTTCTTAAAAGTTATGCAGTTCTACACTGCTGAGGCTGTAACAAGGTTACACCCTGTGCTGTAACAAGGTTGAACATGCATGGAGTAGGGAATATAAAATCGCTGACTATTCCAGCACCTTGAAAACTACACTGTTTTAAATCATCATTCTGAAATAAGCTTGGACCGGCTTCTCTGAGACAGAAACAAAAGGTTAAAAGCAAATTCCTCTTGAAGTTACCAGGCCTCTTAATGCCTGTGTTTCGGTGGAGGTGCCAAGGATTTTCTATCCACTACTGAAATAGTCTTTACAAAGCTGACATTTCAAAGCTGATTTTAAAGAGGATATAGATGTACGTTTTAAAAAAGATATGGATCTAAGTACATTTAAAGTGAGGTCTTTGACAATGGTTCTGCAGAACTTAAACAGTTTCCACTTATATTAAAGGATCTTTGTCAGACTTTTTATGAAATGTGTTTATGCTTGCTAAACGTTCAGGTTTTGAATTTAAGCAGTGTCTTCTACTTCATGCATGCTTGCTGGTGGGTAAAAATATTCCACTGGAATTTTAAATGCAATCAAAGTTGCATTTAAATAGTTATTAGTTCTGGTTGACTTAATACTTGTTATGCTAGTTGGCTACATGAATCAAATTTAGAATGAAAGAAAACCATTAAGAAAGAGTTTACATTATTGTGTAATATGACAATAAGATGAATCATAAGTATGTTCTAATGTCCTAAAACAGCAGATACTAAACCTATGAGAAATGTCCCATTTGAAATTTCTATTTGTTTACTTCCCACTTCTACCTTCTTGATCATTAGTTTCCCAATTCATTTTATGATTTAAGATATGGAACATCCCCTGAGAAATGAAATAATATATGCAGAAATCTCTAAATTTAAATTTGAGTAATGATTGCCACCCTCAGAAGTTGAATTTCACATTAGAAATTAAAGCATATCCCTTTGCAAGGTATAGTATATTATTCATTTCTCATCTTACAATTTCCACCATTTCCTCAGTTTGTTGATCATTTACAAGACAATTTGTAATTTCTCTCACGTCAATGCAAAACTTGATAGGAATTTAATTTGTAATCAGGTTGATACATTTTTATTATTTTGGCCATGAATTATCTTTAAATGTGGGTAACTTTGCAATCTATTTGAAACATCATCACAGTAGCTTGTAACTAGAGGCATAGAGTTATAACACTAATACTTCTGGAGAAGTTGGGACTCTGAACATGTGATCCATGCAAGTCTCACAGTCATCATTGTACTGATTTACAGCTCTGGGGGTCAGATTCTGCACTGTATTTGTATGAACACTGAGCTCAGTGCCTGGGGAGAGGCAGGATGTGACTACAAGTGTCTGTAAGCCATCTTTGTGCCATTCTGCTCCTGAGCTATTTCAGGAGTAAGAAGCATTTCTGGCATAATTTAAACAGCCTGAGGGGTCTACATAAATTATGACAGTTCTTTTGGGTTGAACTGTGGCTGCAGGATTTCCTGGAATATATCTACATGTTGAAGCCCTGCACATTATTTGCCTTTTCTGACACCAAATTCTATAGGTGTGTCCTCTAACATAGCATGCAGAAGAATTTGGAAGTGAACTACTGGATAAATAAATGAGGCAGAGGGTTTCCATTTTGTTGATATTAAAGTTATTAGTTATAATCTATATAGGAAGAGTCAAGTGGCCAAAAAAAGGAAAAGAAGTGGAATGCTGTCAAAAATGACATTACCTGTTTCCCAGTCACAGGCACCTTGGAAACAAATGGTGTTGACGGCTTATGGATTTTATATAGTAGAAGAAAATTGAAGTTGATAGCAATGAATATAGCTCAGAAGTTAGGAATGGCAGAAAATTAGTAAGAGACCAAAAGTACAAAATGGGAAATCTCTGACTAGCAGATTCAAATAGAGACCAAACTGAAGCAACCCTTTGCATCATCTTATGTAAAATGTAGGTGTGAGCATCGTCATCAGTGGCAGTCCCTCAATACAAGGATGACGGTCTTCCAGGAAGTAGGGTAGTCATCAGTACGTCCATAAATGGCTAAGGACACCAATCTGAGATCCACATATTTGACTGAAGATGTGGCAAATAATTTCAGGAGGAAGGAGTAGATCCTTGTGATGTTGGGTCACAATTTTTTTCCTTTATCTCTCTTATCTATTCATCTCTTGTGAACACCCGGCCATTTAGATTGAAAGCCAAAACCAATTTACAGGGGTTTAGGTATTTTTGGTCTCCTTGAATAGAGAGACTTAAATACTTTGAGTCTGAGAAATGTGATAGAAGAAGGGTCTTTTATCTACCAAAAATATATAAAGATCCAGTGGCTATAAGTTGAAGCTAGAAACATTTAGCCTAGAAGTGGAGCTGAGGGATATTTAATAGGTGTAATTAACCACTGAAACAACTTAACAAGGTTGTCATGGATTCTTTATCAATGCAAATTTTTAAATTTGCATTGATACTGGATATTGTTCTAAAAGGTGTGCTCTGCTTCAGAGATGCATTGCATTCAAAGAAGCTCTACTGCTTGTGTTAGGAAGAGTGTCAGTGTCATTGTGGTCTCACCTGGCTTGAATCTGTCCTGGGGCTTGTGAAGATATCCTCAAAAGGCAGTCATAGTTTCATAGGAAACTAGTTTCATAGTTTCATAGTCTTATAGTTATAACTGACGTTCATGGAACTTGTGCCAGGAATCCCCTGCATATTGGTTAAGGAGCTTTAACAGCCCCTTTTGTCAACCCTGAAGTAAGTGGGATAGTCTCATCCAGTCATAATTTTCTTCACACAATGCATCAATGGCTCAGATAACCTCAGTTTGGAGACATTTTTTCAACAAGAGCAAGGTAGCACTTTCAAATGTTTATTTTCTTGGAATTTTTATAAGAAATATTTTCAAGCACTTTATAATTGTTTAATCAATCTTTGACAAAACAGAAAAAAGGAAATATTTGGCTTCTAGGGCTATTTTTAGGTTCTTGAATTTTAACTTTGTGCCTTTCCCCCTTACTTCTGTAGCAAGATGGGAAAAAAAGAAAGGGGCAAGAAGAAGAAAAAAAGAGAGAAAGAGGGAAAACCTGAAAAACATCCAAAAGATTAACATTTACCAAAAACAAAATATTGGGAAAACTCAAATAAATAGTGTGTTCTTGATACTTACAGAAGGGAAATTATATTTAAAACTTCCATGAAAAAATTTTACTGTTTTACTAACTCTAACAGAATGACTACAAATAAAAGCACCCAACAGGTTGCCTAAAGAAATAGGTGTATGAATTAGTATTAAATTTTCATTGTTACTTCTTTAGTATATTAAACTGGTAACAAATTATATATTTGTACATATCAGTTTTTAGGATCCTTGTTAAGCTATGTTTATTCTCAAGGTTTGTTTAATAATCAGAGGCAGTAGAAGAGTTCCATTGAATTCAAAGTCTTCAAACAGATTTTCACTTTATAGGTTCTGTCCTTCTCTATTTTATAGCATATTATTACTCATCCTGGCAGCCTGCCTTGATCATGAGTTGGTCCAGATGGGCCAGTTATACAAAAAAGCTTCAGTAGTCACTAATAGCTGCACAGGAGAACTTTGGGCTATATACTTTTCAGCTGTTTTGGCATTATTGGACTGACTACTGTGTTTTTATGATGCAAAAGTCAACCACAAGATGAGTACTTCATACCTATAGCATTCCAAGTTGCCATTATTTTGTATAATGATATATCATTTAGTCTACATACAGATTTCTCGGTCTATTTTATCACGGATTCACAGCCTTATTTAGAAATGAGTTGAACATCAGGTCTTGTAATTTTTTTAAGCCTCTGTTTAGAATCTTTTCTTTGTGAATATGCAATGTGAATTTCATCCATCACACATGGGATTGTTTATTTGCTACATTCCCTGTCTGTGAGACTCCCAGCAGGAGTGACATATGAAATTGCATAAAAATGACTGGGGTGGTGCATATTATAATTACATGCATGAATACAGTGATAATAAAGTAAAATGACTGCCATGATAATCAGCTTAATTATCTTTCCAACTTCTGGTTTCTAATTGTCTAGTAGGAGTCAAGCATCCAACTCATTACAAGCAGCTATTTGGCAACATCCATCCCCCCCTTTAAAAATTAACATGACAGTTACTATTTTTGTTTGCTGTTTATGAAAAACATTTTTTATTTCTCCCTAACAAGCCAAATGCTGTTCAGTGGAATTGATGGAGTTTTAGCGTACATTTGTTGTTAATCATGTTGCTGTCATTTTCATTAGTATATTGCAAATATTGCTTTAATGAAAATGAGCTAGTAACAAGAGTAACGAATTAGCACAGTACAGACCTTGGAGGGAAACACTATAGGACAAAATAAAGCCATTAATGAGCTATGAAAATGCTACAAAAATCAGGGTTGCCTCAGCCTTTTACATGCTTGGAGGCACCTTTAACTCTTCATTAAATCAGCATGCCAATGAAATCTGAGATAATGATAATACCTTGGATTCTGTGGGGGCCTTACTAAAGAGTAATTTTGGGCAGCTCCTGGAGTTCTTAACCCCTGGATAGTCCACACATTAACACCTTCAAGTGGTTTAAAGCACTCATTATGGAGCTCAAATCCAGGTCAGGATTTTCTCTTAATCTGCATAACCCAGCTTCCAGTTCCATTAAGGTCTGGCCACTCCATACAGCTGTGCCGCTCAGGTTGAAGGTGTGACTTCTCCAAACTCCCAACTAGCACTACTTCATCAGTATTTCTGCAGGTCACGGTAAGGTGGAACAAGGCCCTGAGACTATCACGTTTTCAGAGCTTCCAGGGTGAGATTATATTTTAGAATTGGACCAAATTAAGGGCACTTAAACTTGGATAATCACACATTAAGGCTCACTAACACATTGATTGTTTTCTAGGTATCTTAAAGTTATGCCACATTGGTTGAGGATTATTTTTGACCTATGCTACCTAGCTCAAATTAAGATAATTTCTGGCTATGCACCTGAGATAAAACCACTAATTTGCAGTCTCTAAGTATCCCAGGAGGTGCTGCTTTCAGGTGGAGTAACTATCATCCAGGACTCTGCAGACTTGGACTGATAGCTGGGCAGCAGGTGAGTGGGGAGGGATGAGTGGGGAAGGAGGGAGAGAAGGGGAAATGGGTAAAAGGACAGAGAAGAGGGCCAATGTCACCTGAATCTTTAAGAAGGGGAGGAAGGAGGATCCAGGGAACAATAGACCCTTACCTCTATCCCTGGGAAAATCCTAGAAAAAATTATCAAGGAACACATCTATGGAAACCTGCTGGCTAATGTGATGTGGAGGGGTAACCAATATGCGTTTATAGCAGGCAGGTCCTGCCTGACTAACCTAGTTTCTTTTTACAACGAGGCCACCAAATGTTTATATGCAGGAGTTGAAGTGGATGCTTCTATCTGGACTTCAAGAAGGCCTTTGACACGGTATCCCATACCATCTTTATAAATAAACTAAGGCGATTTGCCTTGAATGATTATACGGTAGACTGGGTAGCAAACTGGCTCAAGGGTTGCACTCAGAGAGTGGTGGTGGATGGGTCAGTGTCAACCTGGTAAGATGTGTGTAGCGGAGTCCCTCAGGGCTCAGTTCTGGGGCTAATGCTGTTCAACATTTTCATCAGTGATCTGGATGAGGGGGTGGGAAGCACCCTGTCCAAATTCGCAAATGACACAAAAATATGGGGAGAAGCTAACACCCTGGAGAGGAAGAACCAGATCCAAGCTAACCCAAACATATTGGGGAAGTGGGCAGAGAGCAACAGGATGCAGTTCAATAAGGATAAGTGCAAGGTGCTGCATCTGGGGAGAAAGAACTGCCATCATATGTATAGGCTGGGGGGTGACCTTTTAGGCACCACTGAGGCAGAAAGAGATCTTGGAGTCACTGTTGACTCCAGGATGAATGTGAGTCATCAATGTGATGAAGTAATCAGTAGATCCAATTGCACCTTGTCGTGCATCCGTAGGTGCTTCACAAACAGGTCCTGGAAGGTGATTCTCCCTCTTTATGCAGCACTGGTCAGGCCGCAGCTGGAGTACTGTGTCCAGTTCTGGATGCTGCAGTTCAAGCAGGATGCAGACAACCTGGAGAGGGTCCAAAGACAAGCCACTCATCTGATTGGAGGCCTGCAGGGAAGGCCTTATGAGGAAAGGCTAAGGGACCTCAACCTTCTCAGCCGCTCCAAGAGAAAGCTGAGAGGGGACCTTGTGGCGGTGTACAAATTTATAAGGAGAGAGCAACATGAGGTAGGCGACGATCCATTTACCAGGGCACCCCTTGGAACAACAAGGAACAATGGCCATAAGCTACTGGAGAGAAGTTTTAGACTGGACATTAGAAAAAAGTTCTTCATGGTCAGGGTTGCCTGGATCGGGAATGGGCTTCCAAGGGAAGTGGTGCTCACCTCATCCTTGGGGGTCTTCAAGAGGACACTGGAAAGTCACCTGGCTGAGATCACATGACCCCAGGTTTGGTGATCTTTTTCTTGCCTGCCAGGAGTAGGGGGTCAGACTAGATGGCCCACTGAGGTCCCTTCTCACCCTAGAATCTATAAATCTATTATTGTAAATGCATCTACAAGATCAATCGTTGTCATCTCAAACTCAAAATAATCTTCACAAAAATTATTTTGATATGAAAACTGCACACTTTGCACATCTCTGATAAAGATGAAGAACAACGCAGCTAGCTGGGAAAGATCCAGTCCACTTTGTGTTCCCCTCTAACTTTTATTTGACTGGGGAGCTGTTTGAGTATTGCAGCAACTGTTGCCAAGTAAGAAGCTGATGAGAGAGAAAGAAGTATAACACTAAATTAGTTTAGTTTAGCTTAGACTTTACAAACTACTTTGCAGCTGTGCTGCTCCAAGAGAAGACAAAGGAATCAACTGTGTCTCAGAGTCTTTTGTATTCCCACTTTCCTCCATTTCTATTGACCTGAAATACTATACTCACAATGTATTCCACCAGTGGGTCATTTCCAGTATATTGGGATAGTAGAACTGAACACTGCCCATCCACCTCCTTCTTGCCTATGGTGGAAATGTCAGAACCATTTCCTTCCTTCCTGGAACATTTTGGTCACTGAGTAAATGCATGGTAGTAAAGACTCTTATTAAAGAACATGGATGTGCATGTAGCAAGAAGCCCTAACAGTAAACTCTCTGAGATTTAAAGTCCAGTTATCTTCCAGGGGATTGGTTACGTCTGGCACAATGAACAAATCAAAATGAAAAAGGGTCTGTCCTGAATGTTTTTATGTAAGGATTATTTTCTTCTTCCCTTTGAATATGTTTGGAAGTACATCTCTGTCAGAATTATTGCTGTAAGGAAGTCTGGGGTGGTCTTTGTTTTCCTATTTCCTATAATTTAAATAGAAACAACTAGAGGGTAGGGAGATGAAGGAAGAGAGCTAATAATGATATAACAGACTATTTTTTCCCTGGGGAAGACAAATAAAAGTTACCACAGTGAATGGAAACTTTGTTTTACTTAGACTCAGAGTAATATCTAGTTTCTATAGTTTGATTTTCAAAATGAATAGTTTGTTTCCAAATTACAAGTTGGTATAGAATGCACTTAATCTGATCGCATTATATTTCTAGCAAGAGGTAATTTAAGGGACTCATGTTTGCTGTAATTACTAAACTTATATTTTATTATAGTTAATCAGAGCTGCTTGGAAAGGTAGATAACTTTTTTATTTTGCTAAGAACAGCTATTTCAACCATAGTTTTCACACAGCTTCAGTGGAGTCATTACCATATTTACTCAAATCCAAAATGAGGTGCACCCGCTCCATTCAACATGAGGGGGAGAAGCCTCATCTTGAATTTGAATATGGAGTCATGCCTGGGCCACAGCTGCCACCAGTACTGTTGTCTGGGCAGGTTGGGATAGCTTGTGTGACAGGGTAGACAACATGGTGAGAGGAGTGCAGGAGAGACTATGGTGTTGGGAGGCAAGGCCTGCAGGGGAGACCATGTGGTGTGGTGTGGTGTGGGGGGGGCAGCACATGGGGGAGACTGTGCATGCACAGGGAAGACTGCAGTGTCAGGGGAGCTGCTGTGGCTCTGGCTTCAACCCTGATTCCACACAGCTACTACCAGGCCCTAGCTCGAGCCAGAACCACCATGTGCTTCAGGCCCTTGGCTGGAGTTGGAGCTAGAAGCACTGCATAGGGTAAGTGGTGGTGGGAGAGGGAGGAGGCACCGGAGGAAGAAGAGGGCTGGGGCCAGGTAACATTATGGGTAATTGGCAGGGAGGACATGCAGTGGGGGTCAAGTGCTGGGGGGGGAGGGACAGGTGGCATAGGGGGTCAGCACTGGGTGGGGGGAGGTGTGGGAAGCAAGTGATGGGATGAACAGGCACCCAGGAGGAGCAAAGGGCATGGGCCAGGTTGCCTGCCCCCCTCTTTCTGCTGCTTTTCCTGGCACTTATCCCCACTACTGCTCTTTCTCTGTTGCAGAAGTAGGGAGGATGAATTTCAGATGACCCTCATATAATTAGGTTCTATACATGGGAAAATTATAGAAATGTATAAATTCCATGCATAGAATCTAATTATTGGGGAGGGCTGTCTTAAAATAGAAATCTTCTTGGAATTGGGTAAATACAGTAATTACTGAAGCGTTAGGGCACAAAAGCCTCCAAACTCAGGCAAACCGCAGGATTTCTTTCTGCAGAGTTTTCAGTCAGCTAAATAACCTTGAATGGAAACTCAATCCCTGCTAGTTTCCACTTATAAGAGATTCAAATGTTATGGGGTTTATGAACCAGGTTTTAATGAACACTTTCCTTCCCTTGTCTTGGTATACATACAACTGCCACACATACCTACATACACAGAAAGTAACTTAAGCTCCCTATATAATGCATCAGGAGAATCAGGTACTTCAGTGAGTTCCACAAAAACCAGTATGCTGATCAGGGAGTTGATGTATTTTAAATTCCACTCCTCTCCAGGGTTTAGATGCAAATGTCATAGTGCTTCCAGGAGGCATATTCCACCAATCAGCATTCAGAGTCCAGAACTTTTCCTGAATGTAGGTACCTACATCCTTCCAAAACCAGAATACATATTGCTCTTGACTCCGTAACATGATGGGGAGGGGAAGGGGAAGGCACCCTCCCTTTATCCAATAACTCAGTAGGTTAGCGCATTAACCCAAGATGTAGCAGATCTGAATTAAATTCTCTCCTCTATTTGAGGGAATTCAAACCCTCATCTGTCACCTCTCTAACCACTAGGCTATAAGCTGCTGTAAGAAGGTGCAGGGTGCAGTCTCAGCATCTCTTGTTGAAGTTGTTTAACTTTGTATGGAATACTTAAAAGTTAATTAGCTCAGAAAGAAGTAGTAAGAGTAAGCATGGCCCTTTGGCCTAGTGGAGAAGGAAAAGATGGGATCCAATCCACAAAATGTTCATATATTTTGCATTAAAAACTCATTGTATAAAATACAATTGATAATTGTAGGTCTTTAAGCATGGTAGGGCTGCAAGACATACTTTTTAGATTTGACTTTTCTATATGTAGAAACACTGCTACTAGCACAGGCCTGAAACTTCGCTATCATAAGCAAGAATTAATTTCTAGGTGAGAGGGAGGGAAAACATTTTTGTAAATTAATTTAACAAAAAGAATAGCAGTCAGTGCTGATCATAAGATTGGAATTTTAGAATAAGTCCAAGAGCAGAGGATGTCAAAGATGCATGCTAAATTCATTATTAAATGGTCTTACAATTCATTACTTGGGTAACATACCAGAATATGGTGTGGTGTCATAAAATCATTGAAAATGCAATCACTATTGAGTCCTTAAACCTCCTACATAATTTTAAATTTTCTAACAAGAAGTACTATCTTACATAGGCTTACATAGTTTTCACTGGACATACTATAAGTTTTTCAAGAAGGCAATAAGAACATCTAAAAACTTATAAAATCAGATATGGGGATTTTAATTTCCCTAATGTCTGCTAGAAGAATAATACAGATGTAGAGGCATCTTTCTGTTCCAGAAAGTTGAGGATACAATTGAGGATCATCTATTGTGGATCCTGACCTGCCTATTAAGGAAGAATTGATTGCAAACATGGAAGTAGAAGAAGGGAGAAAAACAGAGCAGAAGGTAATCATTATATGATAACATTTATGACTGTAAGAAAGGGAAGACATGAAAACAGTAAAGCAAGGACATAGGACCGTAAAAGGGCATATTTCAGACAAATCAGAAAAGTACTGGATAAGGTCCCATGGGTAGATGGACTGAAGGATAAAGGAATCCAGAAGGGCTGGTAGTTCATAAAGCACATCACATGGAAGGCTCAACAAGAAGCTATTCCAGCATAGTGGAAAGATAAGAAGAACTATAGAAAATGGATGTGGCTACAGAAGGAGATTTTCAGTTACCTCAAAATCAAGAGAAAATGGGGAGTATACCAAAAAATAACAAGAATGTGTAGTTGAACACAAAATCAGAGAAGCAAAGACAAAAAACAAGATGCATATTGCAGTGGATGTTAAGAGCAACAAGAAAGGGTTCCATAAAAGTCAGAAAGAAAAAAAGACCAAAGAAATTGTGCGTCCATAGTGATGGTCACAAAGATGGCACAGCTTCTCAGTGATTATATTACAAACAAAAGCATAAATACAGAATGGGCGATACTTGACTATGCAGTAACATTCCTAAGAAAGATGTAAGGGTTTTGATTGGATCACAATCTGTGATGCTGCACAGCTGGACAATGTGATGCAACTGAAAAACAAGCAAAGATAATTTGGAGTCGCATAAACCCAGGTATCATATGGAAGACATAGGAAGTGATACTACCAGTCTACTCAGTGCTGATTATGCCTCAGCTGGAGTAGTGTGTGTATAGTTCAGAGGTAGGCAAAATCTAGCCTACAGGCCAGATCTGGCCTGCCAAACCATGCTATCCAGGCTGTGGGGCCCTTCCAAAAGACATTTATAACCAGCCCCTGGCTGCCTCTCTGAAATCCAGTGGGAGACACAGGCTTTCAGAGGTCATCTGCCTTCAGACTGGGCAGACTCTGTACTTCCACCTCAGACCCCACCAGGGTCCCAGCACTCCAGCTGGGAGCCCCATGTGAAGGCACAGAGATGGCCTGGCCCAATAGCACATGACTCCCTGTGGGTCCTACCAGTCCAGCCAGGAGCTACAGGGAGCCACAAGCCATCAGGCTAGGCAAGATCCTTGCCACCACATGTATCCCTTGGCACTTCTTCCAGGAGCTACACACCATTGGGTTGGTTAGGCTGGTTCTGTGCCAGCATGTGGGGCTCCTGGCGCTGCAGCCGGAAGCCATGTGCCTTCCAGCTCAGATGGGTTGACTCTGTGCCTTCACATGTGGCTCCCTGCTGGGGTGCTGGAAACCCCATGTGGAAGCATGGAGCCAGCCTAGCCTGGCTTGATGGCATGTGGCTTCTACCTGCAGTGCTAGGAGCCCACTGTACCACCACGTGCAGCTACTAGGACTCAACTAGAGCCTCACACCACTGGGGGACTCTGACTGCCATGGGCCATGAGTGCCCCGAGGGTCTGTTGCCTGCTGCTGCTGCCAGTGGTGGAGGCCCACACCCACATGTGCCATGGAGGTAATATGGCAGGGGGCCCACACCCACATAAAAGCCCCATGCCCACCCCCCCCACACCCCTTCACAACCCCCTCTCACACTTCCTCCACAAACCCTATAGCCACTCACATAAACCCCCACACCTTCCACATGCACCCACACACACTTGCCCCCCCAAACCTCACACCCACCCTCCCACATGTCATCATAAACCCCACATACACACGCCCCCCACAAATCCCACACACATACTCCATAACCACATCCACAGCCACACCACACAAAAATATATATTTTTAATAAAATTAAAATATGTTATAATAGATGTCTAATTCTTAGTATATGATTTCTTTTTTTTTACCAGTTCCAAGATGCCAAACCCCCATCTCTAAAGGAGTACTTCTGGGATGGACTTACAGTGGCAAAGGCCAGGGACGGGACTTTCAGTCCCAAGATGGTGATCTGGGGGCAGGGCACCTGTCAAGGGTCAAGGCTACTGTTGTGGCCCTCAACAGCTCACCAAAAGTCATTAAATGGCTGAAATAATTGCCCACCCTTGGTATACTTTAAGAAGAATGTGGAGAAAATGGAGAGGATCCAAAAGTAACAAAAATGATAAGGGTGTTGGGATGCAAGCCATACCAGGAAAGGTTTGGAAAACTAGGTAAATTTAGTCTGAAGAAAAGAAGAGTAAGGGGACACGTGATGGCAGTTTTCAAATATTTGAAATACTGACATAAAGAAGAAGCCATAACATGAAACATGAAATATTTGGTTTAAATTGCAGAAAATCAACTGTAAGATCAGTAAAACAATAGAACAGGCTGCCCAGGAAAGTAGTGGCTTTCAAGAAGAGACTGTGTAAGCATTTGGCTCAGGAATAGCATCTCCCACCTTTTTGCAAGTGACTGGATGAAATGGCCTTTGAGGTCCCTTCCAACCCTATGATACTCTGATTCTTATGGAATTATACAAAAGTTTTTCTTTTTTATTCATTAAAGTCTTGATGTGAAGCCCATTCAAATCAAAGATAATTTTTTGCTTTCAGGCAATGTATGAATTAATTGTTTATTCTATTACTAATGTCATTATCAATATTATCCACCCACTCTATCAACAACCAGACTCCATCTTAGATACTTTCCAACCTGGTGATACTAATAACCAGACGATTTGTCTCCTTGCTTTCTCACTGACGATGCATCTGCTTAAAGAGATGCTTTCTATTCATTAGTTCAACCATTCATTCATGCTACAACTGGATAAACCCTACTATACTAGAATATACATGGTTTGAGCTGCAGAACAAGGATAAAAAGGAAGAAAAAATCAGTAGAAGTTGCAAACTGAGGGTGTGAAAAAGCATTCAAATGACCTGACTCAGGTTACATGGCTTGCTTTGAACTTCCTAAACCAGGATTGGGTTCTGCTGCATGCAGGCATTCATGTGGGCAGCCAGAGAAAAGTAAGTTGGGGAGGAGGAGGAAGAGGCTGGATAGAATGGGAGGACTAGAGGGTTTGGAGGGAGGGGCTGATTGCTATGGAGATATGCTGTTTGTGGGGGTAAAAATAATGTAATCAGGGTCAGGAAGGGTTAAAACCATACAGCCCTGGGGCTGTGGAGAGTGGCTGAGCTTTCCCAACCCTAGGGCTGTGTTATAAAGGCATTTGTTAGATTGGTGTAACAGGGAATGAGGGGCACTTGTTACTTTAAGGGAGAAATTGTAGCACAATAAGCCCACAGGCAGGTGAAGGCAGGTGATTCTGAGCTAGCTGCAGGGGAAATCTCTCCCATCTGGGGAGAAATAATCTGCAACATACTTACAGGTTCAGCAGTGCTATGCTTGCCAGCACCACAACTGAAAAAGACCTGGGTGTTGTGATAGAGCACAAAATGAACATGAGCCACCAATGCAATGCCATAGCTGGCAAAGCAAGTCAAACACTGGCATGCATCTACTGAGGCATCTTGAGCAAGGCTAAGGATGTTATCCTCCCTCTTTACCTGAGATCACAGCTAGAGTACTGCATCCAGTTCTGGGCATCGCACTTCAGGAAAGATATGGAGAATCTTGAGAGAGTCCAAAGGAGGGCCACACACATGATTAGAGGCCTAGAGAACATGTCATATAAGAATAGGCTGAAAGACTTGGGACTGTTCAGCCTGGAAAAGAGAAGACTCAGAGGGGACTTGGTGGCAGACTATAAGTATATTAGGGGTGTACATCAGGGCCGGGGGGAGCATCAGTTCACCAAGCCCCCCCAGGGGAGGACAAGAAACAATAGGCACAAACTGATTGAAGATTGCTTCAGACTGAACATGAGGAAAACCTTCTTTACAAGTCAAGTGCTGAGGGTTTGGAACAGGCTCCCCCCAGAGGTAGTCCAGTCACCCACCCTGGTGATCTTCAAAAAGCACCTAGATGCTCACTGTGCTGGAATCATCTGACCCCAGTAGTCTTTCCTGCCCAAGTGAAGGGGAGCTGGACCTGGTGATCTGTAAGGTCCCTTCCATCCCCTAACATCTATGAAGTATAAATAAGCAGCCAGGGACCCATATGCTGCAAGTGCTTATTGCATGGCTAACTGCCTAGCAATAGGATAATAGGGAACAACCCTACTTAGGCAGCAAGGGTACTACTGCAGCTTGGCCATAGAAACAGCAGTAGGCTGCTCTAAAAGCTGAGAGGACACACCCATGGCCAGTCAGGAGATCACCTGACAGGAGGGGGAGATGCCCAGGAGATAAAAGCCTGGGTTCCTGAGGCAGAGGAGACAATACAGCCCTGAACTCTATAAGGGAAGGAGCTCCTGCCAGCTCAGGCTGACAAGGAGTGGGACCTGCAGGCCATGGCAGGTACTCTCAGGGCTAAGCGAGCCAGCGAGTGGGGATGAAGCTGCTGCAATGGCATGATGACCCAGGGGGTGCTTTGAGTATTTGAGTTTAAAGCAGATGCTTGTGTCTGTGGTGCTTGCATTCTTGTTTTAATTTATAGTGGAGGACCAGATGTCACTAATAGGGATGGATAGGAGGTCACACAATGGTATGTGAGGGGGACATGATAGCAGGCATGGTTAGTGAACTTGAACTGGTGGGGCAGGTGGAGCAGCACATGGGAGGGGAGGGGGTTTTGCAGCTGGCAAGGCACTCTGGCTGGGAGTGGGGAGGCTGCAAACCCCTCCAGCTCCTCCCTGCTTCTGGCCGGCTGCAACCCCACCCCCTGCACCCAGCCGGCTGCAAACCCCACCTCACCCCCCCCGAGTGCCACTTCACCCACCCCACCTGTCCCAGCCGCCTGCGGAGGGTTCGGGATTGAGAGTATGGTCGAGGGTAGAAAGGTAAGAAAGATTTATTGACTTAACAAAAACACAACTACGCGTAGTAACAAGACAAACAATGACAGACCAAAGCAATCCACGTCGGCAACTTATCGGCAGTCCCCTCTGATGCCTGATACACAGCAAGCTTCTTTTCCTCAAAGTTCAGTGAAGTCAGGCATCCCTGAACGACACTGTCCAAAGGGGTACCGGGAAGGACCCCGGAATGCAGTGCTTGGGCTCCTCAAGGTCCAGTCCACGGGCCCACTGATCCCAGGCAACAGCTAACTAATCCTTTTCACAGAGCTGTATCTCCCTTCTGAATGGTTTCCAGATATTCCAGCCAATTTAAAGCTTCTGAATGGTTCTGATAATGTACAACCACTCAGATTCCTTTTACTTCAACTGTACTTAGACTGACCAATTAGCAGTACAAGCCTTGCATTTCTTTGATAAGGTAATTTTAACTATGCCACAAGGCCTTACCACTTCAAGGCTTTGCTAAATTTATTTGCCTTACTTTATACAAGGCCTCACTACATCTTAAATTTAATTAGGCTCCAACGACATACAGCTCAATATCTAAACAAATATAGAAAAACACTTGGTCTAATCTTCATAGGGCCTTCAGCAAGCACCTGTATTACACAGACATAATTTCAGCTGTCACACCACCAGTCTGAGTTCACTAGCCATGCCTGCATGATAGTTGGGCCCTGCCAGGGCAGAGTCTCACCACAGGGAAACAAAGGCAAATTGAGGCTGAGGGAATCAGGGCCTGAGTCCTGAGGGTGTGACAGAGGCAGCTGGAAGCTGAGATGGCCAGAGCCTGCACCCAAAGTGCACCCAGGCACAGGCAGACTGTGGCAGACAAGAGGCTGCAACTGAAAGGTCAAAGTAAGTAGTTCCAAGGTAGAAGTTCACCAAGGCTAAGAGGGATGAAGCTTATACAGGAAGGCAAGTGACAATGGAGTGACATCCATGAGGCATGGACATGGCTATGGGGCAGGCTGGAGACCATGATTAAGAGCCCTAAGGCTTAATTAGGGTCAATAGAGCAACGCATGGTGACCCCTAGCTCAGCGTAGTGTCAGTTAGGCACCAGTAAACCTGCTGGGGCACAAGAAACACCATGGAGAACTGTGGAGTTTTGTTTAGTTGGCAGAGGGCTCAGAGACCATGAGAGGTCAGTTAGACATCTGTGAGAGTACTCCAGGACTAAGGGATAGTTTCCCAATCTATCAAAAGAACATCTAGCTCTGGCAGGTGAGATAAACAGGGGAGGCTATATTGAGGACTGCGAATGCAGGAAGGATTAGGGTGGCCCTTGAGGGGGGGTGCCATGGCTACCCCAGGGTCCATCTTCTGACAGTCAGGTCAACTTTAGATTGTGTGTGCCAATTTAGGGCTACTTAAGCCTCATGAATACTTGCATGCTCAGCCATTTAGATTGCCCTAAGCTTGGTCAAGGTGCTCTAAATGTAGCACTTGTACATATTCTGATTTGAGATCTAGAAACGTGTACATATTCTGATTTGAGATCTGACATGGCAGTGCAGTAATAGTCTACACAAGTAACCCTGCTGTGTAATAAATCAACTATCAAGTATTCACACATTTCAATACTTTTATTCTTGGATAGTTTTCAGTTTGCCTGTAATTGTACTAGCAGCTAACTTGCCACTTGGCAGTTAAGGGTGAGTTAATAATTCAGATATACTTATAAACTGCCAGAAATAGCATTTTTTGGCATTTGGAGATGTTGGCAGAAGGAATCACTTGATACAATTGTAAATCAGGACACGTGGAAATAGGGTCTTCCGACAGTCTGTGGCTCTCCAGATGAACATTAGAAACAGAGCTCTGCACCCCTTATGCAAGCAACCATGCCAGAACTTCAGTGTTCTCCTTAAGATAAAGGTGGGGAAAACTGGGGAGGAGATCAATGGAAAAACTAGATGAATTTTTAAAAATATTTCTATTTGTAATAGAGTTTTGTTGGCATTGATTATTTAGAATTTGCATAAGAGTAAAAGAGAATTCCAGTCATCTAATCTTTTTTATTATGAAACACTTGCATTAGAGGCAGGTTTACTTTTGGATCTGCTTTAATTTTTTACGCAGATTGAAATTACATTAGGGGCATACATGGTAGCCAAAATACAGCCTCATTCATGTCTGGCATATATCTGGACTGAATAACAAATCTGCAGGCAAACACTTAGAGTTTTGCTTTCAAGTATTAGAAAAATGACTGACTGGATGAAAAGGGAAAAAAAAAAAATTTAACACAGAGCAATCAAACAGCACAGATGGATTTCCATGCAGAAATTCCTTTGGACAAAGCATGATCCTCATGACAGCCAGCAGGATGAAGGAACATCTGTGTCCAAGAGAGCAAAAGAAAGAATATAGTACTTATGCTAGTACCCAAAATCGTTTCTAGTCTATTCTTTTCTGGTATTTTTACTATTTCCCACCACTGTGTTATCCCTTGGCCCATATATACTTATTTGTTGGAAGATACACAATGCATTTTCTGAAGCAAATACCATTCTGCACAAACATTTGCCATTCTACACAAACATTTCTTCTACTGAGCCTTTCCTTTCCTGTATGTGTGTGTATGTAATTACATCTCTCTCTCTCTCTAGATATAGATATATATCTTTTCAGTTGCTTTTACTAGGGCTGCTGCTTCTGCTTCATTCTTCCCTATTCTTCATTGAATTCACCTCAAAAGATGCATATATCTACTGACCCAACAGAATTCATTTAGGATACAGGCATATGAACAATGTGGTATGGGGCAAAAAAGGGGTGGGTATTTGCAGTGCATCAGCAGCTTTGCTGTTACTGCTCTTGTATATACTCTTACCCCAGAGTAAATTAAACGAAACTATAATAGTTTACTTCTCAGTGAAAGAAAGTCAAAATGCATGGAGGAGAGTAACCTGGAGGAATTGTTGCATAATGAATTCCTGACCCCTTTGTACATGGGAAGTAATTGTTACATCCGTACTCTTAGGCTAGGAACAGAAATTATACATAAACTGGTAGTGATCAAACAGGTTTAAATCTCTAACACAATAAAATGGCTGAAACCAGTTTAAGATAAACCTAGATGGATGTAATATCAGATTTAACTGATTTACGTTAAATCAGTTTATAGAACTTCTGTCCCAGATCCCCTCCAGATTCAAGTTATCTCACAGACCTTCAGCATCCTAGGATGCTTTGCACCTTCCCAACAACCCCCCTCCCTCACGGGTCCAAGCCATCAGATCCAGCAGAGCAAGGAGGCATGTTCTACTGCCCCCCAGCTGCTGGCCTGGGCCACTGCAAGCATGTGGCTGTGTTTCTGGAATCAAAAGTGAATGCCTGGTCACTTACTTATTGGTTTAATCTATGCAGTTTAGACTAACCTGCATAGATTGAATAAATTCAGCCTCAGGCTTCTTGACTGTCAGTACTTGGCCCTGTTTTTTGGCATAGAGTGGCATTGGTACTAGAAAAGGATGGCTTGTTTTACTTTTTGTGTTTCATGCTTTCCCATGGCATTTGGTACCATGTGTGGACAAATTTAATTGTTGCTCAGTAATGTTAGATCGGGGCAGACAATTATTTCGGGTGGAGGGCTGCTTATCGGGTTTGGGCAAGCTGTCGAGGGCTGCATGGGTAGCCCCTCCCCTTGACAGATGCCCTGCCTCCTGGTTGCTATGTTGTGACCTGAAGTCCTGCCCCCTAACCCCTGAACTTTGCCACCAGAAGCCCCCCCCCCCCCTTGCCCCCAGAAGTACTCCTTTCAGCTAGGGGTTTTGCCATCTCAGAACCAGAAACATACCAAATTATATTCTAAAAGAAAGCATCTACAGCATTCATTAATTTGATTAAAAAATATATTTTTGTCCTGATTTACATGCGTTTGTGTAGTGTACATAGAGGTGATTACACAATAGTTTAAATTGAAGTCTTACTCTTGTATGTTGTGGGGCTGGGTACAGGTTTGTGGGGGCTGTGGGTGTGTAGGTATGTGGCATTTGGGGAAAGGAGTGGGGGTGGATAGGTGTGAGGTGAGGGAGCATGTGGTCGTGTAAGGTTGGGTAAGGGTGGCTGGGGTGTGTGAGGGGGTATGGGTGTGGGGGTCTGCGTGTATGGCAGTGCAAGGTGGGGTATGGGTGCATGTGTATGGTGGGGTGTACGTGTAGGACTCACCCTACAACCACACACACATGCACACCCTCTCCCCCTGCCTACACACACACACACACACACACACACACCCCTCATCCCACTCCTGATCCCAGAATGCTTTGTACCTCCCCCGCAAACCCCTTCTTGCAGGGTGGGCAGACTAGCCTTAGCTTTCTGGCCTGGGTCACTGCAGGCATGTGGCTGTATTTCCAGAATCAAAACTGAATGTCTGTTCACTTGCTTATTGGTTCAGTTTATACAGTTTAGACTAACCTGAGAAGATTGAATCGATTCAGCCTCAGCCTTTTTGACTGTCTGTACTTAGGCTTAGTGTATTAATACAGACTTAACATGTCTTTGGCTGGGTACAAAGAGTCAAAAAGCCAGAGGCTGAATTGATTCAGTCTTTTCAGGTTAGTCTAAACTGCACAGATTAAATTGAAACAGAAGTGAACAGACATCTATCTTTGATTGAGGAAATGCAGCTGCATGCCTGCAGTGGCTCAGGCCAGAAGCCGGTGGACACTAGAGCATGGCTCTCTGGCTCTGTATTCACTTCCTCTTCCTGCTGCCCCTGAGGTCTCTGGGACTTGAAGTCCAGAATCACAGAAGCAGGACTTCTGCAGTGTTGCTTATCACTTCCTCTTTCTGCTTTCAGGTGCCTCTGGGATTTAAAGTCCGCAGTCACAGCCAGCAGTAAGTTTAAGTGGGGGAAGGGGTGTTTAACCCCTCCCTGGTCCCAAAACCCAGCCATGGTTCACGTGGGTGGGGGGTATTCTCCCCTCTGTAGACTGGGCTGCATCCCCAGCTGGGCTTTGCCCACCCGCCCCCTTGTCAGCCAGCCCTCACCACTTCAACTAGGGAACAGAGAGGTGGGGCCAGCCTTGCTTTCTGGACCAGACAGCACAGTTGGGTCCAGGGATGTAAAGCATGCTGGGATGCTGGGGGACTGTGATTTAACTTGAACCAGGAAGGGGTCTGGAACAGAAGTTACATAAGCTGGTTTGACCCAAATCAGTTAAGTCTGATACTACATTCAACCAGGTTTATATTAAACCAGTTTCAGCCATTTTGAAACTGGTTTATGTGCACCGAACCTCTGTTCTGTTACAGGTTTAAACCAGTTTCTAATCACTTAAACCTGTTTATGTGTAACTTCTGTCCCTAGCCTTTTAGTTAAGAGGCCATGTTGTCACTTCAGTAAAGCAACTTCTCTTAACAACACCAGCCAAAGGCCTGGCCCAGTGACTACAAACATACTGTATTACTGTAAACAAGAAAAAACAATTCCTCCCAAGACTGCTTGTTTAAAGTCTTCACTGTAAAACTGCACCAAAAAAGAAAAAAAGAGAAAAAAGAAGGCGGCAAATTCAAATGACAGGACACCTGGCCAGAATAAAACACTATCTGTTTCAGTATTGGCATTAAATAGCTTTCTGGATCAAGTCAGAATTTCAGTAGTGCTAAAGTATTCTTAGACCATAGTCTTTCAGAAGAAAATTCTGCCTGCAGGTTTATTGTGTGATTCTCTATACTTTGCATACCTAATATATTTGGAAAATGTGCTTCATTCCTTTTCAGCAGTCTGCTTTCAGGTTTTTTAAATGTCCTTGGAATCTTCATGAATTATATGTTTGATCCCACTTCCCTTCACCTATTTTCATATTTCTGGTCTGGACCAAAATATAATTTATGCTTAACCTGGGAAGTTGGGAGCAGCACAAAAATCTGAAAAATGCAACAACGTCTTCACCAGGTTGAAACTAACTTCCACAGAGTGATCATAAATCATTACAGAGCTCTGTGTTTTCTAGTTACTAGAATGATTTTCTACAGAGCAACTATTGCCAGTAAATTGCTGCAGAAAAGAAGTTTTGGCTGATGGGAATAACAAGTTCTGTACTTGAAAAATTCAGTGTGCCTTTAAACATTGTCACTTCTTTACTATGGTATATTTAAAGACAAAATCCCTATTCACAATATAATATTCAGGGTCATTATACTGTGTTCAGGTCTCAAAGCAAAAAGGATTTAGTTTATTTTTCTAAGGACATTTTTAAAAAGTCTGGGTATTTGGAGCTAACTCTGGCCATGCCATAGAAGTGCTGAATCTATGTAACTACCTTCTGTATCAATGATAGGTGGGAAAAGCAGAACTGTGACGGATGCATAACATCTTACTCAAACCCTTTAAAAACATCTGCCAAAAAAGTAATAGAATCTGAAGCAGAAAAGCCATTCAGTCCAAGGGCCCAAGCAGTGGACAGAGACAATAGGGAGCTTGCCTATAGGGAGACAATAAGGACAGTCCTTGCCTCTAGCACATCTGTGAAGTCTGAATGCTCTATGTACGCACCCTTGTGCTTCTAACATGTAGAGTGTGAGTAATACGGAAGCATTCATGCTGTTCTGACAGTTCTTTAGGGAAGGACGAAGATCAAGGTATTGTACAATGATACCACACCCAAATATACAATATGCTTCCCTCTTACAAAATACATCAAGGAAAATGAAAGTTACCCCAGAGCAGACAGAACTTCTGTTATTTTATGGATTCTGTAGGATGCTTAAGAATCATATGCTTAATCAAGAAACACACTGGCAAATATGCATTAGAAATAGTCTGAGTCACCTTATAATATCCCAAGAACATGAATAAAGATCAAGGAAACTGTCCCACACTCTCAGCAGTTTATTATTAGGTAACCCAGTTTCTCAGTCACGCACCAACACTTTGTTTTCTCACACCAGTATTCCCTATATACCTGAGGTAAAAGAAGAGAGTCCTGCAACACTGAATAATTTACCAGTGCAAACAGTAGTGGGTCATATTGGGGAAATCACTCCAAAATCAAGGGGTCTTCATGGAAAATGATTTTTTGTAGTTCTCTATATTTATACTAGATGCTCCATATCAAGTGTCTCCAAAGACAGGCAGTGTGACAGTAACCCTCTATAGGAAAGATGGCATGTCAAGGTCCCAAAAGGTTTTGAAAGAATTTTTAAAGGGATTTGTCTAAAATACATCCCACATTTAAACTTCCTTGAGGATGAAGGGGAGGAGTGAACTCTGCCTTGATTTCCATTTAGGCCTCCTGATATCTAAATATAGCTACTCCTTACTTAACATCGTAGTTAGTTCTTGAAAAATGCAACTTTAAGCGAAACAATGTCAAGCAAATCCAGTTATGTCACAGTAGTTACCTACTAGCAGGCAGTGGCCAAACAACATTATAAACGAACAGTGCACGACTTTAAACGACTATGTTGTCTAATAGATCAGTGATGTAATAATGAAACAACATTAACCGGGATGACGTTAAGTGAGGGTTACCTGTGGTATAGTTCTTTGTGAAATTTTTCTCATTCTTTTGTGGAAATTCTATTAAATTATCATCATCATCATTGCTACTATTAATTAATTAATTAATTAATTAGTATCATAGCAGTGTCTAGAGACCCTCTTTCAAGTGAGACATTCACAAAGTTTTAGACAAAAGAAGTATTATTACACCTGTACAAAAGGAAATACAGCAAAGAGAGAACAAATTATTTCTCTAAGGTCAGACTCATGATGTGTGGAGGAAGCAGGTGTGCAGACTTGATCCCATGAGTCTCAGTCCTGCATGTCAATAAAAAGTAATACTTCCTCTCCCTCCAGAAAACATTTTTGACATCTATTTCTGTTATTGTTGTGAACTGAGTGACTTTCAGGGAATCATCTCCTTTTCTGCTTGGCTTTTAGGAAACAGAAAGGAACTGCCCTCAGTAGATTCAAGCTTTCTGAACTGCATACTACAAAAAAAAGCAAAAAAAACCCCAAACCCCCCACTATAATGGCAATTACAGAATGCAGGGTTTAAAGCAGCACCATGGTAATGGCATGCATGGTAAGGGAAATAAGAGACTTTTTGGAAGGACGAGTGGATGGACGGAATTCCTTCTTGGCAAATTGAATTTTTTAAGATTTATTTTTTGTTGGCTTTGATGAAAGATACCAAAACAAAACAAAACAAAAATGCTGCCACATTTTTAAGGCACTTTTAACTAAAGAAAAACAATGAAACCAAAGTGTTAGATCTAGGTATCATTACAAAAGCAGGGATGAGAGGAGCAAGTGGTACTTTTTTACCCAATAGCCTTATAAACAAGACATATCACCTTCAGCATGGCCCATAATGTAGGAGGGTAAAATGCAGTTTTCTCCTATGCTGAAGATTATTTAAACCCATCTGTGGTGAGTTGTTCTCATGCTACTGTTTTATTTTATTAAATATCTATTCATCAAGTCAGAGGTTTTTTCTTCATGGTATGTCACAAAACATTTTTTTTCTTCTGTGCATTTTCACAGATATTGGTCCATGGAAAACTCATAGGCTAGGTAAAGACATTCAAAAAGCCCAAGAAGGGAGCAATCTAAGTTTACATGGTTTTCTGTAACCAGTGTAGTTTAGACTAGTAGGAAACAGGACACACATTCAACCTTTGGTAGGGGAAGGCAAATCTTAGACTGAATTCTTGCATTTTTAAAGCAGTCTATGTGTACTGAACTTCTGTTATGGTTATAGACCAGTTTTGTGTGCCAAACCTCTGTCCTGTTATGGGTATAGTCCAGTTTCTGATCATATATACTAGTAAAATTATAATGTCTGTACATGGCCATAAGTTGAATAGGCCATAAATTGAATAGGCTCTGCATTCAAATTCTACTCCTTGATGGAGCATCTTACATCCCATTAACTTCAGACAAACAAATGCACACAACTATTTGCTGAATTGGGGATCTAACTGATAAACCATCACAATGGTGTCTCCTAAGTAAGGTTTTCTGTATCTCTCTTCATTGCAGAGGCCTATTATTCCTGCACCTTATTTTGATGCACAGGGTAAGGAGGTTTCAAAGAGCCTCCTCACCCTGTGCAGGAGGGTGTTTTCATCTTTGTACACAAAAGTACCATCGTACACAAATGGTGTCACTATTCGCTGTTCTCATCTTTGTACACAAACTGCACCTTGAAATTCAGAGATTGATCTCCTGTGTTTCTCTTTTAAAGAGGTAGAAAAAAAAGGTCTGACTAAAGAGGAACCAAAGCTATTACATGCTTAACTTATCAAATACTTAATTACAGAATAAATACTCACCCTGTGTGCCAGAAGTTTTAGGAGACATTTTTTTTCCACCCAATGCATTATATTCACAGCATCCCCTTTTGGGTATTGCTGCGCTGTTCTGCCCCCTACCAACTGTAGTTGCCCTGATACGTTTGACAACCAGGTTCTAAGAAATGGAGATCCCTTGACTTGTTAATGCAAAGCTGAGTTCTTTTCTGGCTGTGTGTATATAACATAGAAGCAAGTGCTGCAGAAGTTTCAGCAGGCAGGTCCAAAAACATGAAGATAAATGACTACAGCAAAAGGCTTTTTTATGAAGTCTGGCAAGAAAAGGAAAGATTTCATATACAAAGGTGTAAAAGGTCATATCTCAAAGTGAAAAAATAGTAGTACTTATCTGGGTCTTTGGGCTGGGTGGGAGGGCAATCAATTGAAGTGTACGGCTGTTCAACTCTAGGACTTTGTATGCCTTTTCTTCAGTCTTTTAATAAAAGCAAATAGCAGCTTGCAGTTGCCCAGGCAGGATCAGTGAGTGCTCTAGCTCCCTGTCCAGTTCCCCACAAATCCTTCATACCCCTGTTCCTGATTACGATGTCCAAGAGTCACACCCTGAACCATTATGGCTCCTGATGCCACGTACACTGCACACATGTCCATGGAGGGTGGAAGGTTTCTCTCTCTAAACATTTCCCCTACTGTTTCTGACTTTCCATAATGCTGCTGCTTTCAACACTCATCATGTCCTTTACCAAGGTCTTTTCATGAGACCCCATTCTCATTAAAAAGTAGGCGACTGTCGTGTCGATGTCTACACAGTCAGATGGGTTGCAAATTGGCTGGAGGGCCGCATCCAGAAAGTGGTGGTGGATGGGTCTTTTATGACCTGGAGAGATGTGGGCAGTGGGGTCCCCCAGGGCTCAGTCCTCGGGCCTGGATTGTTCAACATCTTCATCAGCGACTTGGATGAGGGGGCGAGAAGCACCTTGTTCAAATTCGTGGATGACATTAAGATATGGGGAGAAGTGGGCACACTGGTGGAGAGGGACAGGCTGCAACTAGATCTGGACAGGTTACCGGGGTGGGCGGATAAGAATAGAATGGGTTTCAATACAGACAAGTGCAAGGTATTGAACCTGGGGAGGAAGAACCAGCAGCATACCTACAGGCTGGGGAACTCCCTTCTCATTAGCACAGAGGCAGAAAAGGATCTTGGTGTTATTATTGATTCCAAAATGAACATGGGTTGCCAATGTGGGGATGCGGTCAGGAAGGCCAACCGTACCTTGTCATGCATCCACAGATGCATCACGAGCAGGTCCAAGGAGGTGATCCTCCCCCTCTGTGCGACACTGGTCAGGCCGCAGTTGGAGTACTGCATCCAGTTCTGGGCGCCGCACTTCAGGAGAGATGTGGCCAGCATCAAGAGGGTCCAGAGGAGGGCCACTCACATGATCAGGGGGCAGCAAGGCCGGCCCTATGGGAAGAGGCTACGGGACCTGAACCTGTTCAGCCTTCACAAGAGAAGGCTGAGAGGGGAGCTGGTGGCTGTCTACAACCTGGCCAAGGGGGACCAGCAGGCTTTGGGAAAGCCCTTGTTGCCCTGAGTACTACCGGGAGTAACGAAGAAGAATGGCCATAAGTTGACTCAGAGTAGATTCAGGCTAGATATCAGGAGGCACTATTTCACAGTCAGGGTGGCTAGGATCTGGAACCAGCTTCCAAGGGAAGTGGTGCTCACTCCTACCCTGGGGTTCTTCAAAAGGTGGCTTGATAATCACCTAGCTGGAGTTGTTTGACCCTAGCATCCTTTCCTGCCTATGTGAAGCCCCATATGATGGAGCCATCTGTCTTTGCTGCTCCTTGCAGTGCAGGTCCCTGGACTCCACCAGAAGTAGAGGGGAGTCCCACCCCCTGCTTCCTGGTGGAGTCCTGGGCCCTGCTCTGCAAGGAGCTGCAAAGGCAGACAGCTCCATCACCAGGGGTCTCCACAGTGGTGCATGAGTGTAGGGAGCTGTACATGCACCATAGGAAGCCCTGCATGGTAGAGGTGGGCCAGCCTGCCTGCACTCCTTGCCACCACATGCAATACTGCCTGGAGCCATGCACCTCCAGGCTACAGTGCCTGTGTGGGACACAAGTGCCCCGAGCATCTGCTGCCTGCTGCTGCTGTTGCTGGCAGGGGCTGTGCACCATCAGGGGAATCTGTGGGGGGTCTCCATACTCCCCACCCTCCCTCACAGCCCAGAAATGCCACACACCTACACCTTGCTCCCACAACCCCCCCATATACACACACCCCTCAGCATATACTATTGCGCCCCCACACACAGCCACACCCCCTCAAAAGCCCCTGCACACACCCCACACCCTGCTACACCCCCCAAATACACCCCACCCTCCCACAATATACAAGAGTAAGACTTTAATTTTGAATTACTTTATTCAATCACCTCTATATATAGTTCACAAACACAACTCATGACAAAAATATTTTTGTGATAAAATTGAAATATGTTATAGTAGGTGTTTAACTTTTAGATTATGTTATGGTTTTCTTCTGGTTTCAAGACTGCAAGCTCCCATCCCAAAAGGAGTATTTCTGGGGTGCAGGGGAGGGAGACAAGGGGAGGGACTTTTGGCAGTGAAGGTGAGGGGCTAGGGGTGGGACTTTCAGTCCCAAGATGGTGACCAGGGCAGGTCACCTGTCAAGAGGCAGGGCTACCCTTGCAGCCCTCGTTAGCTCACCAAAAAATTATTAAGTGGCCCTCCAGCTGAAATAATTGTCCAACCCTGAGATAACCTTCACAAAATTTCAGTCAAATGTAGTTATTTTGGGAAAAGTAAAAGATGGGATAAATTTAAGCTGGTAATGGAAAGCTAGCTTCTTTATTAACTATGGAAAGAAAATGAACATAGAAGGTTACCAATGTAAGCTATGAATATTTAACTGCAAATTGAATGATTATTTTCTGAATTGGATTTCTGGTGCCATTATGATTGCCTGTCAGGTCATAAAGGCTTCCCTTTAAGGCATGCCACAGCATTCTGTACTTACTGACCATGCAACACAGACTTTCAAAGATAAGATAATATTGTGTCATCAGTGTTACTAAAAGAGTTACAAATCTGAGGTCTGCAGTCATGTGATGTTTGTCTATTATGGCCATAGATATTTCCTGTTCTATAATTCATATAATGCCCTCCAGTGGCCAGCCATTTTGCATAAGCAAAGTGGCCTGCAGTACCAGTGAGGATTACTGTGAGCAAAGATATAAACAGTTAGAAAGTCCAGTGAGTGATTAATCATATTTTAAGGGATGAAGATGGCCATAAATAACAGAAAAGCACAGTAGTGCAGGGACACATTATCTTCTTTATGGCTTTATGACTCAGTTCCATGGACTTCAGTGAGACTTTGCTAATTGACACCAGGAGAGAAAGTATGTAAATATTTCCATCTTTAGATTTCAATATAGCTTGAGAGAATAACCACCATTCATATGTCCCTCCCATTAAATAGCACCCATAATTTATCTGCAGACAGGAAGCTCAAGGTCTATAGCCTCCTTTGAAATAGATGCCCTATGATGACAATTTTTATACATGCAACATATGCCAATATACATAGCCAAGCTGTTCAAGATTAAGTAATGACATAATAAGAAAACAACTATGAATCCCCTCCAAAACAACTGTAGAAATACATGCATTGACTTTATGGTATAAGAACAGTTTGTATATTAAAGTGTTGTGGTTTTGGAGGTTTACATACAGACAGTATTCAAGACATGAACATCTGTCATGCAGACAAATTAGACAGCTTGCCTTTCCTTTCACTTAGCTTCAAACCTTCTAGTGGTTTCTCTTAGCATTGGGAAAAAATTGGTTATTAGTATTTTAACCACCACTAAAGCTGGATGTCACATTTAGTCACACACCAGTACAATTTTCTCTCCATCTCTGAAGACATATAGTGGATAACATTGCATTAACAGAGTTGCTTTGCTCTTAGCTTTACTGTCCTTCTAGGAGTATTGTCTCCCAAGCTATAAGAAATAGTCTACAAAAGCCTGGAGGACATTTTGCAACAGAATTAGAAGTTTTGGGGCATGTCTACATGTGCATTTATGTGTGCCTAAATTTAATTCACATAAGCTTAATGCACATTAAGCAGGTTTAGGCAGGTGTCTATACATGCAGGCATTAAAGCACATTAACATTGCGTGTAGACTGGCTTGGGACTAAAGTTAATCCCAAGTCAGTCCACATGCACAGCGTTAATTCACTTTAATGTGTCTACATGCTCATTAATACGCTTTAACTATTTACACCTAAATTTGATACCTGCATCTGCACAAATAGCCTAAATTCACCATTTTTAAAGTGCATTAAGAGTGTGCACTTGTAGACGCATGCCCTAATGCACCTTAAATTTAGGCTGATGTGCCTTAAAACATCTCATGTAGATGTGCCCTTTGTAACTGTATCTTTGCAATTCGGATTTGTTTTGGTAGTGGGGCACACACACTTCTGATAGGTTTGAAAAACTTTGTTACCAGGGTTTGATCCAAAGTCCTTTGAAATAAGTAGGTTTCTTTCCAATGATTTCAATAAGTGTGCAATCAGACCTATGAGCATCTGGACTTAATTTGTTCAAAAGTACCTGCTTTACTCTACTTCTGTTCCAGGATCCCTTTATTCAGCCTTAACTGATATTCCCCAGTTTCATTAATGTATCCTAGAAATGGTATTGATAAGTGACTTTCCTGCCTATTGTTATTGTAATTTAAAATATTCTCTCTAATGGCGCATAATCGTTTCCTAGTGCATGTAATGGATTAATCCCAAATAATATGTAATCATTTATCATAAATACATATGTGGCATCTTTTTAAAAGATATGCTCCCTAACATCGCACTGTTTTCTTGATGTGCTAGCTGATGATATCATTTATTTCTCTATTGCATTTATGGAACAGACTGAATTAATTGCAAATTATATAGATCTGTCTGTCTGTCCGTATGCATGTATCTATCTATCAGTATGTATATATGGATGGATGGATAGATATGAAAAAATGATCCTCTAGGTTTAATTGTTGTAGATATTTTATACAACAGGTTTATCCTTAGTGAATAAAAACATCAAACCAGAATTTAAACTAAATTGGCAACATCCAATGCACCATTTCTTGCTGATTTTTTCCAGTTGTGTAGGTTTGGGTTTGCATAGTATAGATTAACAACTGCGTATTTAAAAGGTTTGGCACTAAAAACAGCTCATGCTACAAAGTTTCATTCTTACTGATGTATAGTTATAGCTGAGAATACGAGCAGAAGAGCAATCTATTTGCTTCCGGTGGTTGGATATTTTGCAGTTTTGAAAGATAGAATTACTTAGGAGTGGTAACTCAACTGTACCAGGGAAGAGATAGTAACTTCACTGTTCTGCCTTAAACATTGGCCCATAACTAATGCAAAAGCTCATTTAATGGGTTGAAATGTAGCTGGATTTTTTGTAATAATTAATGTAAGTTGAGAAGAAATGTGTTTGTTTCAGAAGCTATGCAAGTCTATTTTACAGGTACAGAAACTGGCTTGGAATACGTCTTAAAATAAGCTACAATTACATTTATATGCCGTAGATTTTAACAACACATGCATGGAACTCAAGTCATATTTTTATATTTAAAATTCAGTATTTACATATTTTTAAATCCAGATAATACATGTAATTTTGCATTATCCTATTTGATGAGAGTACGTGCTAGTAAAGTATTTTCAAGAGCACATAGACTTGGCATGCAGAGAAAGAATAGCAAGATTATGATTACTATGGGCTGGAAAGAATTCAGATCATGAGGATTTTCTATTTTTTCAATCAGAAATTGGCAATGATATTCATAACGATGTTGAATTGGACATTTGAGGAAGTCTACCTGCAAAAAATCTGTATATTCTTGTTAATTCCTAGCTATTGTTCTGGAACAACTGAAGAACAGAATACTACTGCATATTCTATTTCAGTTTTTTTCCTGGAACTTGTTATATGATGTGAACATGTCAAGTAAATCTGAGCACTACTTAGTTTTAATGCTGTCAAAAGAACAGAAACTCCACTTTGTAAATCTGGCTGCTTCTGCACCAAAGTAAAAGAAAAATCAGCAAAAGATAATGCTGAAAGAATACAGTATTCTTTTTTTGGGTGACTGAAGCACTTGGTTCTGACAAATGGCTTTTTTGTTGTTTTTTTTAATACAAAATTATGACTATGCAATATGGGTAATACATTTTTTTAATAATTCCAAAAGGAAGATGTAAAAATATTTCATTTCAGAAATTGAATTGTAGCCATTTGCCTGGTTTTCTTCAGAAAGAATTTTCCATCAAAATCACCCCAGTATTATGAAATTTTCCAATTTGTATGGAGATGCATGCTTCATCATGTATGGATCTGTTGAAATACCTTGGAACAACTCTCCTTTTTTTGGAATTTTTCAGAAGGTTTTCAGTAGAAACAAAGCGACTACATTTTGGATAAGTCATATTTAAAGGCTGTTGGGACAGCCCTTGTTACAGGACAGAAAAGTGAAGTTCAAGTTCAAGTTTGATGACAGTCACTGAAAATGTAAGAAATAAGTAGAAAGGAAGGGGCACAAAAGTGATTCTTCTATGCTTCTTTTTGTATCGTCCAATCTGTCTTCCATATTAATGAAAGCCTATGTCTGGCTAGTCTAATCTTTATAATCCTGTTCATAGGTCCTCTTTGCCTCTTGGTCATGTTCATACTCTGAAATTCTCTAATCTTTTCTATCATTTGAGTAAAGATTCACAGATGCATTGAACTAGTCAACCTACAGCCTGTGGGCCAGATCCAGTTTCATTTAGTTAAAATTCAGTATTAATATAATTTTAAATCCAAATAATTCATGGACATCAAGGGTGGTGGGAGCATACAGTGACATTTGGTGACAGGGTTGCAATGGCACTGGCAGCAAGTCACAAGCATGGTGCTGGCAAGGGAAGCAGCGGCGGAGGTTGGGTCACATACAACAGCAGTCCGCCTTGGACAGAGCTGCATTATTTCAGTCCAACACTCCTGAAAAGTTGCTGACCCTTAGTCAGCACAGGACAACAAACACTGTAGTCAAAACAACAAAGATTCAAGTACAGCAATTGCCAGACTATGGTCTGTGTAACCTTTGCTGGTGCTCTGCAGATTTCTGGCTGGTTGATGGTGCTGGCTCTGTCTTCCTTCCAGCTGTTAGGTTCTTTCAAAAGACAGCTAACTGAATTTAGCCCCTGGTTCCGGGCTCCTGCAGATGGAGCCCCCGGCTCTCGGCTGCGGGGGCTGCCTGTCCCTTTTTCAGGCTCTGGGGCCTGGGAGCATGGTGACCTCCCCTTGTGGGGTCTGCTCCCTTCTGGGGTCTCTGGCACGCCAGCTGGAGGAGTTCCAGGCCACAGTCCAGAAACTGCGTGCCATCAGGGACTGCGAGCAGGAGATAGACTCTTACTACCAGGCCCTTCTCCCCCGGGAGGCGGAGGGTAGACTACAGTCTTCCTCCACACCAAAGGAGGACTCTGGAACCTCTCACTCTGTCCAGGCAGGGGCATGGACCACGGTGGTCAAGGGCCCTAAGGCCCGCCGCACCAAGGCCCCTGCCCCCCCGGAGCTGAGCAACAGGTATGCACCTCTTGCCACTCCAGCAGAGCCGGCTGAGTTGCCGGCTCCCGCAGGCAACATAGACCCAACTGCAGCTCCCACCCCTTCTCTCCCCAAGAGAAAACATAGGGTGTTTGTTGTGGGAGACTCTCTCCTGAGGGGGACTGAGGGGGAAATCTGCCACTCCGACCCCTTAGCCTGGGAAGTCTGCTGCTTCCCAGGGGCCCGCATCTGGGACATTGCGGAGAGGATCCCAGAGCTCCTCAAACCCACAGACCACTATCCCATGCTCCTAATTCATGTGGGCACCAATGACATGGCTCAGAGCGCTCCCAGTCAGGTCATGAGGTGCTACAGGGATTTGGGGGTGGGGCTAAAGGGTCTGGGGGGCACAGGTGGTGTTCTCATCGATCCTGCCAGTCTCAGGCTATGGGCCGAGGAGGGAGAGGAGGATCCACGTGGTCAACCAAAGACTGTGGCGCTGGTGTCATCGGGAAGGCTTTGGCTTTCATGACCACAGCCCGCTCTTTGGCGAGAGAGGCAGCGAGCTGCTGGGAAGAGATGGCCTCCACCTCTCTCCCCTAGGGAGGAGGCTCTTCTCAGCCAGACTGGCTGACCTGCTCCACCGGGCTTTAAACTAAGCCCGCTGGGGGATGGGGGCACTACTGCCACTGCTGGCCCACTGAGCAATCCTTGCAAAGCCAGCAGGTCAAGGCACTTAAGGGAGCCCACCCCTGCCCCAGCCCTGGCAAAATCTGTGGGCAAGGAAGGAGCCCCCCAGGGGGCACTTGCTTGTCTGTACACAAATGCCAGGAGCTTGGGGAATAAGCAGGAGGAACTCATCCTCCTGCTCAATGCAAATAATTATGATGTCATAGGGATAACAGAGACCTGGTGGGACTCCACCCATGACTGGACCATGGGTATAGATGGCTATACCCTGTACAGGAGGGATCGTGTAGAGAAAAGGGGCGGGGGTGTAGCTCTCTATGTTTAGGAAAGCTACACGTCCCTGCAAGTCGATATTGGTGACCAGGGTGGATGGCTGGAGACCCTCTGGGTTAAAATCCATGGGGAACAGGGCACAGGGGACACAATGGTGGGAGTCTACTACAGACCTCCCACCCAAAGTCCTGAGCTTGACCAGGAGTTTGCCCGGGACCTGGCTGAGGCTGCATGCTCCAGGACCATGGTTGTCATGGGTGACTTCAATTACCCGGACATCTCGTGGGAGGATCGCTCAGCAAAATCTGAGCTGTCGCAAAGCTTCCTCTTGTGCGTGGATGACCTCTACCTGACTCAAGAAGTCTCTGGGCCAACGAGAGGCAAAGCGCTGCTTGACCTGGTGCTGGCTACTGGGAATGACCTAGTCGGCGACCTAGTGATCGATGGGAAGCTGGGTGACAGTGACCACAAGCTGATCACCTTCACCATCCGCCGAAAAGCTGGCAAGTCAGTCAGCAACATGGAAGTCCTTGACTTCAGGAAAGCCAACTTTGACAAGCTCAGGAGGCTTGTCAGTGAGGCCCTAAGGGACCATGACCACGGGGAGAGGGGAGTTCAAGAAGAGTGGTTGCTCCTCAAGGGAGCGATCCTCAATGCACAAACTAAGTCTATTCCATCTCGGAGGAAAGGCAGCAAGAGGGCACAGCAGCCCCCCTGGCTCTCCAGGGACCTAGCAGACCTCCTGAGGCTAAAAAGAAAGGCCTACAAAGGATGGAGGATGGGAGTCACCTCCAAGGAGGATTATTCTGCACTGGTCCGGTCCTGTAGGGAGCAGACCAGGAAAGCCAAGGCTGCAACTGAACTCCAACTAGCTTTGAGCATAAAGGACAATAAAAAGTCCTTTTTCAGATATGTGGGGAGCCGGAGGAAAAGCAGGGGCAACATTGGACCCCTGCTGAACCAGATGGGGCAACTGACAACTGACGCCCAGGAAAAAGCCAACCTATTAAATAGGTACTTTGCGTCGGTCTTTCATCAGTCCCATGGGATGCCCATGCCCGCTACGGGACAGGGAAGTCCAGGTGAGGGTGATCCCCTGCCCTCCATTGATGCTGACTTTGTGAAGGAACATCTTGAGAAGCTGGATACCTTCAAGTCAGCCGGCCCTGACAATCTTCACCCCAGGGTACTCAAGGAGCTGGCGAGCATCATAGCCCAGCCTCTAGCGCAGATCTTTGAAAACTCTTGGCGCTCTGGTGTAGTGCCCGAAGACTGGAAGAAGGCCAATGTGGTGCCTATCTTCAAGAAAGGGAGGAAAGTGGATCCGGCTAACTATAGGCCCATTAGCCTGAGTTCTATCCCGGGGAAGATCTTAGAAAAGTTTATCAAAGAGGCCATCCTTAATGGACTGGCTGATGCCAACATCTTAAGGGATAGCCAGCACGGGTTTGTTGCGGGTAGGTCTTGCTTGACCAATCTCATTTCCTTCTACGACCAGGTGACCTATCACCTGGACAAGGGAGAAGAGATTGATGTCATATATCTTGACTCCAAAAAAGCCTTTGACCTGGTTTCCCATAATCACCTCTTAGAGAAACTGGCCAATTGTTGCCTTGGGTCCTCCACGATCCACTGGCTGGAAAACTGGCTCTGGGGTTGGACCCAGAGGGTAGTAATTGATGGAAGTCACTCATCATGGTGTCCTGTGACCAGAGGGGTCCCCCAAGGCTCTGTCCTTGGACCCATACTGTTCAACATCTTCATTAATGATGTGGACACTGGAGTCAGAAGTGGACTGGCCAAGTTCGCTGATGACACCAAACTTTGGGGAAAAGCATCCACACCAGAAGACAGGCAGGTGATCCAGGCTGACCTGGGCAGGCTCAGCAAGTGGGCGGACGAGAATCTGATGGTGTTCAACGCCGATAAATGCAAGGTTCTCCACCTTGGGAAGAAAAACCTGCAGCATCCTTATAGGCTCGGCAGTGCTATGTTGGCCAACACTATGCAAGAAAGAGACTTGGGGGTCATCATTGACCACAAGATGAACATGAGCCTGCAGTGCGATGCTGCGGCTAGTAAAGCGACCAAAACACTGACTTGCATCCATAGATGCTTCTCAAGCAAATCCTGGGACGTCATTCTCCCCTTGTACTCGGCCTTAGTGAGGCCGGAGCTGGAGTACTGCATCCAGTTTTGGGCTCCACAATTCAAAAAGGATGCGGAGAAGCTTGAGAGAGTCCAGAGAAGAGCCACACGCATGATCAGAGATCAGGGAAGCAGACCCTACGATGACAGGCTGAGAGCCCTGGGGCTCTTTAGCCTGGAAAAGCATAGGCTCAGGGGTGATCTGATGGCCACCTATAACTTTATCAGGGGTGACCACCAGTATCTGGGGGAACGTTTGTTCACCAGAGCACCCCAAGGGATGACGACTAGATCGAATGGTCATAAACTACTACAAAACCATTTCAGGCTGGACATAAGGAAGAATTTCTTTGCTGTCCGAGCCCCCAAGGCCTGGAACAGCCTGCCACCGGAGGTGGTTCAAGCGCCCACATTGAACACCTTCAAGAGCAAACCGGATGCTCATCTTGCTGGGATCCTATGAACCCGGCTGACTTCCTGCCCTTTGGGCAGGGGGCTGGACTCGATGATCTTCTGAGGTCCCTTCCAGCCCTAATGTCTATGAAATCTATGAAATTTGCACTATCAATATAATCTTTCTTACAAAGAGGGACAGTTACCATAAGGATATCATGGAACTGGAAACGAATAGGGAGTTGCTCCATAGGAATGGGCCTCGGCCGAGCAGACTAAAGTAGAAGATATTGTACAGGAAGTTTTCAATGCTTACAAGATGAATCATTGCACCTTACAGTTAGTTATTGCTGTAAAATGAAGAAGCCTGGGGGGGACTCTTGGGGTGGAATTTGTGGGAGCTTGGTAGGTCTCGCATGTTTGGAAGCAGTGTGGGCTGGCTGTGTTAAGCTGGGGTTTTGGCGCACCTTCTTATGTGTTACCCGTGTTCTGCGTGAACTTTCAGTCTGGCTAAGCTAGCTCGACTGATCTTGTCTCCTTTGCTTCTCTGCTTTGACATGTCTACTTTGCAGTTAACTTCTGCTCCCACTGAAGATTCAGCCCAACCCTTCTGCCATCTATACAGGAAAACATTTGAGTCAGGCATAGAGGGGCTGTAACCACAGGCGTTCTTGCCTGGCTATGAGTATGGGCCAGAGTCTAGACTCTGATCTGTCTGGAACAGATTCCCCTTGGAGGTGATATAGTCACCTTCCCTGGAGATTTACAAGAGATGGCTGGATGCACACCACTCTGGGCTCATCTGACCTCAGCAGACTTTCCTTCCTTGAGCAGGGGGGTTGGACCTGACTATCTCTGAGGTCCCTTCCAGCCTCTAACTTCTATGAATCTATGAAATCGGACATGTAGTAGCCCAGTCAGCCCATAAGGAAGGTTGGTAGGGACGTGTTCCACTGGACAGCCTCCCGACCTATCCCCTGCCCCAGCAATGCTCCTTCAAGTCAGAGCAGTGAAAAAGTGGATTGTACCCTGCAAGAAGTGGTTCATCCCATGGAAAAAGTTTGGAAGCCCATGGGGTATGTCTATACTACTCAATTACAACTCCATGCAAGACAGAAATGAGAGCACCGCTCTGCATTCCTTCATCAGTGCTACCTCTCCAACTTGAAATAATGCAACAGCCACAGTATATTGCTATACATGCACCAATAAGTGCTGCAGAGACAGAAGTGGGGTAATGCGCATGCGGCACTGTGAGATGTCTCAGTACAGTATTCCATAGCAACCTAACTGAGCAGTGTAGATGAACCATCAGTGTAAATTAAGAAAATACCACCAACAACAAAATAAATGATGTAATGATACTGATTTTAAAGTCAGGATCTTAAACAGCTGACAGCTAAGTCAGCTGCCCTGAGCAATTTCATCTAAACAAAAGGGCAGGCCTTTACTCACATTTGCACAGCTGAATTTGCTGTAGAGTGTGTTGTTTTGGGTGACCTCTGTGTGTGTTGTCAGTTGCTTTAATATCCCACAGCTTCAGAGAACAGATGAAACAGTGTTTGGAAAGTTAACTTGTGTTAAATACACTAAGGAATCGTAGCTTATTAGTAAGGAAATTAAACATTGTAAAAAAGCAAAAAAACAAACAAAAAAAAAGTGCAAGTGTTCAGCATGCCAGCAACTTAAGCAGCTACTCAGTCTTGGTATTATGAATGGTACCAAAGAATACTATTTGAAAATGTAATACTATTATTTCAGACATTTTATTGGCCTGGATTGTCATATAAAATAGTCCCTGATGCTTTCTAAATCTTAATTAAAGCCATTATAATGGCTTGATTCATAATAAAAACCAGCAGCGCTGAAAATGTTTTGTGTGAAAAAGGCACCCTGTGATAGTCTCAGGGCAATCAGATTTAGAATGCGAATATGTGACCTCCTGTAATAGGTTCAACTTAATAAGCATCTTTGAAAGGCCAAGTGCAGGGCTAAATTTCTTACCCTGCAATATCACATCTGCATTGAGAGAATATACAGCTGTATTATTTTAAAATTAGGAACCTCATCAGCCTAATAACTTAGCTACAGGCAACACAGAGGGGTGCAAAAGCTAATATAGCAATGTCTGCAGAGCTAATTGCATACTGTGCAACTCTGGATGGCAGAAGCATTTTCAAAAATATACTAGGTTTAGACAATGCAGTAACAAATGTAGCAAAACTGGGCACAGTGTGAAGCACAAAGTGCAGTCAGAAGCAACTTGCTGTTTGTTGGCGTCCATTGTGGAGCACCTGGCCGCACTGGTTACAGGCAGGAAACAACTCTGTCACCATGAATAGGAAGGAAGGACTCCTAAGGGATTGCAGCCAGATGTGAGGAAAACTAGGAAGAAAAGATGAGGAAAAGGCAGCTGCTCACTATGCAACTACAGAGGTAAGAAATATATGATATGTGCTGAAAAAGGAGACATCCTTGAAAAAAGCAAGTCAAGTATTCAGTAAGGCCAAGTTTACACTATGAATTTTTAGCAACGTATCTAGGTGGATCAGAGATATGAAGCAGTAGGATCCTAAGACAACACAGGTGTACTGGTTCAAACCCCTAATATGCTGCATTTTTACCAGTATGGCTAGCTTTACCTGTGGAAGGTAGTTTTATTGTACTGGTATAAAAAAATTGCTTTGCTGATATTGTCACATTTTCATCAGGAGCACTGATTCCTAGTATAGCATACTGATATTCCTATATAGGATTACCCTGAGAAATATGCAGATGTCTCTCTATTGCTATAGTTGGTTATACCAGCATCCAAACAGTTTTGGAGGCTGCAACATTTCACCTTTAGCCACCCCAAAACACTTTCTACATCTATCCAACAGCTGTAGGACCACAATTCAATGCTCCTCCTCCCTATCCTCACCCCACCCCCTATTCTCTCAGATCAGATTACAGTTTCATAAGCCTTGGCAAGTCATAGTATGTCAGTAAATATTGTACCCTACGGTAACAAAGCACAGACACCCCGCTTACAATTATGTCATCTGGCAGAAATAAGATCCCTGCTTGTCCACAGAGGTAAATGCCACATTTTGAATCACGCACCTTTTTGGCAAATCCTCCATCAGTATTCATGAACCCTCCTTCATGATCAGCTAAGGCCCCCAGAATAATATAGGAGTCATCATTTTGATTACAAGATTCATCTGCTAGTATTAATGTCCTCAGTGCAACTTGGAAAGCCCATTCTTTGAAAGCCATCTATTATTTCACTTGCAGGTTACCCACAGTATTAATCACTTAACAAACCTCCAATAATAGTGCCCAAAGGACTGAACTGCCAACACCAAGCTTGTTTTCTCTGAGTCTTTAGCAGTCTGTGGTAGCCAGCTTCCAGATGACAATAGCTATGGGCTGCAAGACGTATATGTATATCTCTCTCACAGGAATGTTATGGCAGGAGGAGGATGGGACTAGCTCTTCATATGCTCCAGGAAGGTCTGTTTCCTTATACAGACACTCGGCTGCCTTCCCTGGCCATCCCAAGTCTATATGATATCATCCCTTCCAGCTGTGCTTGCCACGCACTAGAAATTCTGGTCCACATATAGGAAATCTGCAGTGATGTCAGTAACTGTGCCTCGGCAGCCTCTGAAGGGCTAATACCCAGCTACAAGTAGAAAAGTGATTTTGTAATAGAAATAGATTAAGGAAAGAGTAGCAGAGAATTATTTTGGCTGGAAAGAGATGAATATGAAGGACATAGCTGACCTCTCTTGCAAATATATGGAAGTTAATTTTAAAAGACTGTAGCTTTATATATTACAACAATGAGGTAACACAGAAGCTTACATGTGTTGCCAATATGACAGTCAATGGAAACCAAAAAAAGGAGAAGAAAAAGCTATCAGGGAAATAGAAAGAACCCATTAATGCTGCTGGCTGCTCTTACTGCTTCTTTAACTAAATTTCATGTAGAGACTTTCCTGGTCTATTTCTGTCATTTCCTTGTAAGCATCATCAGTTTAAAACCTTCTTATGGGTTAAAACATTACCTGCTTCATTTGTGTCAAATGAACAACTCATATGGCATACTGCATCTGCTTTACAACACCATCCTAGGGAGCACAGCATTTGGAAGAGCTGTGCTTTTATTAGGATAATTACTACTGGTTGTAGTATGCTTGGGAAGGAAGGTCATATGCAGTAGCTGTGGGGTTTACAGTAAATGATTTTGGTGCAGCTCATATTTTTATATCATTATTCTTAATTTCAAGGCTCTTTCTAGGTGAAAAGGGCCATAAAAATCTAACAAGGTTTTAGGTTCTAAACTTGCCATTGATTGAACAAATAATATGAAGGTAAATATTTACATTATTTTGCCTAGAATAGACACCAATTCCTGTCCAGCTAACAATAGCAGTATGTCTAATCTGCTGTACACAGTACTGAAAATTTACCAAGTATGTCAAGATTACGATTTTGAATGTTACTAATAAATAACTGAAACCAAACTAACATCACAGGAAATTAGACTTGGTGCTGTAGTTAAATGTAATTTCCATGTGTGCTTGAAAATTTCTTGAGACAGTTGAAAGGAGTTCTTCTCACCATTGATCTTTGCTTAACCATACTGTTATATAGGTATTTTGCATAATCTTAGTTATGGGAATATGCATAAATCCGTACATTTTGAGGAGTCAGTTATGGGTTCATGGTTTACAGGGCAAAGATGTAACAAGGCCTTTTATTTTCCTCACCAGTGATGTCTTTGGATTTACCACAGTAAACTATGCCTTCAGCACAAGAAGTAGAAGAGGCAGTATGCTATATTTTCCAGGCTGTACCAGGTAATGTTCCAAACAGAACTGGACTTTTAATATCAGTAACCTTGAAGCACTCCAACAGCAAGGCGATTAACCTGGTATCATCTCTTGGTTGTATAAGCAGCTGATATTATGTTACCCATTGGCTATTCAGAAATGGCCACACCAACATAAGAGATTTAACAGTGACTAGTCTGGCCACACTCCACATTGCTTTATAGTCTCTCCCTATCCTTTTTTGCTTCCTAGAATGGAAATGATGGAGCAGAAAATGTTGCACTTAGTTCTTTTAGAGTCTGGAGTAGCTCCCATGCACCACAGCTAATGGGATAAGAAAACCTTTCTGCCCATTGTTGGCTGACAGCCCATTGTTGGCTGACATAAGTTGTTAGTGATTTGCTCAAAGTAAGCTTTGTGTTCTTATTTGGCTGTGTCTAGACTGTTGAATACTTTGCTACTTTCCAAGGAATGTGCAGCTAATGTCAATGACGTATTCAAGGAAGAAGGATTGGTCCTTATTCCACTCATTGGAGAAATGAGGTTGTGGACAGTTGCTGGAAAAGGTACATGGCTTGATGACTAAGGAACCTACCCATCTCACTCCAACAGAATATAAAACAATGCAAAACATGATTCTCAACAAACAAAGGAATGGTTAATATTCAATATGAAGGTCACAGAGGAGATTTAGTATGGATAAATTTGAGATGTATAAATACACATGAAACACTTAAGCACTGCAGTAACTATAGGCAAAACAACAGATCTACCTCTATTCTGCACTGGGAAAAGACTGTTCTTGGGTAGAGAGATTTATGAACTGCCTTGTGTAGCTCTGGCAACAGCTAGCATATGTTTAGAAAATATAACAGTGCCAACCCATAAGTTTAGCATGAAAAAATGGCATTGTTAAATGAAAGAAAGAACTACCCAGGCAGACCCCCACGTTGTGTGAAACTCAATGGAACTATGCCACTTTATGATAGCTGGGTCCAGAGCAGGCATGTGTTGGTATATCTTGACTGATACCCAAGAGAGGGAATTCAGTACTATATATACATTTTATATTATATGTAGTATATGTAACAAATACCTGTAGATATAGGCCATCTTTCCACAAGGAAGTGTAGACTTCTTTACAGTTATGAATGACTTAAGCCTGATGACATGCACAGTAAAATAGGTATTATTCCTATTTCTCAGATGCTCAACTGAGGCACAGAGAAACTGACTGACTTATCCAAGAACACATTACAACTAGGTCAAATATGGCTCTATGTTTTCCAAGTTAAGTTTAGATACTAAAAACAGCATATGAAATCCTCGATGTTAGAAGCTGTTATAATGGCACAGTAGCTTTGCTTTTACTCAGCAATGCAGTTGGCCTATTGTCTATCCTATACATCAAACGCAGGAAGACAACATGAACCCTAACATGAGCTTCTAACTCTACCTCATAAACTTCCTTAAGCAGACTCTGGAGTTACAATAACATCTTTGTTGGCAAACATTTCTAGGCACTGTAAATCTTTCTGACTCTTCAGGAGAGATGGTTGATGTGCAAATCTCCAAGTCACTGTTGTTAAAAAACAGAGCCCTGTTCATCCATCTTGGATCTTATTTTACAGATCATCATATAAATGGGGGACTTAAAATAGTTCTTTATCCTTGCAGAGTTCACAGTCACTGGAAAGGATAGCACAGCAAGCTTGCCCTTAGTAATCTGAATATGCTGAGAGATGAGGAATTGTTGGACACGCATATATATTCAGAGGGCCTGTCTGCCTGCTTACCCTAATTTTGCAATAGATTGTGCAACCCTTACATGTAATGGGGACTACAAATAAAAGCACTCCTATCTTTGTTTACTAATATGCATGTTCACCATCCTGAGTTGTTAGGCTTACAATCTAGCTATTAAAAATGTACAAAAAAATTCCACAAAAAATATCCCCAAAGAAAGCAGAAACATGAGCTGGAATGATCTGGCTCCTTATTTCAGGATCTTGTAGTATCTTTAAAGTTATGAATGCTCAGAACATATCCAGACCCAGTTTAGCTTAGGAAGACATTTATTAGTCTCTTTGTTATCATGACAGTAAGTATACTATCACCTTTGTGCTTGAGTTTCCTTCAGTGAAGACTGCACAAGTTAAGATTCCATTCTATGGAAAAATTCAGATTCTGAAAAAAAGAAAGAGAAAGTCATACATCAGAATAAATACTAACCTATGGCTTAAGGCTTCATGTGCTTTATGGGAGACCCAGGTTTTAGTCTGTATTCTGAATTAGGGCTATTGTCTCTTACAGGGACTCTGTATTCTCCAATCCTACACCCCTTCTCCTCCCTGAAATTTCCTCACACACCTGAGAAAATTTCATGAGAAAATTTCCTTCATAATAAAAATATTTTGATAAAATAGCAATTTCAACGGAGAAAACTTTCAGCCATTTTTTCCAACCAGCCCTACTGCAAAGCCTTATTTAGAAAGTGTTCATTTAAAGGTGTTTGGATTTGGCACCAAGTGTTTCTGAAGAACCGCCTTCAGGGTCTGGGAAAAAGACTGGATGCAAAAGATAGCTTTCAAAAAGTAGCTTCTAGAGACACCATGTAATTATAGAGGCTGACCATGGAAGACATGCCAGTCCCCAGAGAATCCCTTTCTATTTCTGCTTCATGGTGTAATTCTAAACTTTACAGTCAATACTTCCATGGCTTCATGAAAAAAACCTCAGTTAGTGTTGGGTGAAACAGTTTGCATTGTTTTTCTTTTTCAAAAAGAGAAATTAAAAGTTTTATAGTGCTGCAGATCTAACCTCTTCTTCTTCAAAAGCAAGATTCAAGAAGTGGGGGAGGAGGTGAGGCTAGTGAAATAGCTGTTTCTACTTCTCAGCCCTTGATCTTTCCTTTTAAGGCCATAGGTTCTGCCACAGAAATGAAATGCCCATAGTTTTAATTATTATGAATTATTAATAAGAATAATTATAATTATCTTACATTTTGAACAATTTTCATTCCAAACTATTGGTGTAGATATAGGACACCTACACCCCGGAGCACTGTGCTTTTAAAAGCCCACAGATAGGGCCACCTGACGAAATTCCTGAGAAACATAATGTTCCTAGAAAATTTTTAAAAAAACAATACTCAGCTTCTCACAACGAATGTGTTTTGCTAAACATGTTTTGTTAGCTAGTGGCAAAATATTATCTATCCTTGCAGTAGTAGACCCTCATCCCCCTGCTTTCCGTAAGGCAAGTTAAACACTTTTTCTTATGCTTTGGGCCTTATGCCTGCTAATTGTGTGGGAAGGTTTGTTTTTAAAGTTTTTCAGAACAGATTAGACAGACATTGTCTAGGATGGTCCTGCTTGGAGACTGGGTTAGATTAGATGACCTCTTTGTGTGCATCCAGATGAGCTCGCATGTGCCACTTGCCATGTCTCAAAGCAGTTTGAGACATAGCAAGAGGCATGCTGGGAACAAAAAAAGTTCCCCACATTGCATATTTCCACCACGGGCTCAAAATGTGATACCTAGATATCCAGGGATCAGACCCCTCCCCCCCCCAAAGTGGGGCAGGGGGCAACCGGAGGCTCGGGTCCTCCAAGAGATGCTCTGGTAGCCTACCCCTTGCCCTGATGCCTTGCTGTGCAGGGCAAACAGTGATGCAGGCTGCAGTGACCTGGATACAGACTCCTTTCCAGGTAAGTAGGGAGTGGAGGGGGAGAGGGGCTGTGGGGGTGCAGTTCAGGAGGGGTGGGTTTCCTGCCTGCCCCCCCATCACGGCCCAAGCGCCCCCCCCCACATGGCCCACAGCTCACCAGTGGCAGCCATCAGGGCACTTGGGGATCCCTGGCACAGCCCACCCACATGGTGGGGGGCAGCACAGCTTGTCCCCAGCTGCGTGGCACCTGGCGCTGCCTGTGCCACATTATGCGGGCCTTGCCCAGCTTGCCACAAGGATATGAGGTATCAGGCAGCTCCAGGCCACTCTGGCTTTCACCTAGGGCCCTGCACTGCTCACAGGGACCACCTGTCACGTCAGACTGGGTCCTACATGCATGGGCCCTGCACACCATCATGCCGGGCCTCTCCCATGCATGCAGGACCTGGTCCAGTGCAGCAAACAATCCTTGCAAGCGGTGCAGGGCCCCAGGCAACCATCTGAGTGGCCCAGAGCTGCCCAAAGGTGCATGGCACCATGCCTAGCTGGTCCAGGCCTGCACAATGTGGCACAGGCATCGCCAGGTGCCAGGTGGCGAGGGTCAAGCTGCAGTGCCCCCCGCTGCCCCATAACATGCGGAGGGGCTATGCCAGGAATCTCTGAGCTCCCCAATGGCCACTGCTGCTGGTAAACTGTGGGCTGTGCAGAAGGGGAGGACTTGGGGCATGTGAGGCAGCATGTGGGCCCTGTGGGGTGTTGGGGTCCTGTGGGGAGTGGGGCTTGGGCCCTGCACGTGGGCAGGTGGGCAGTCCATGTGCTGTGGGGGTGGAGGGGCTGTGCCCTGTGGGGGAACAAGGGAATCACCCATCCTGAGCAGCCCCCCCTACCCATAGTCTCCCCACAATCCCCCCACACCTACCCACACACCCCATGCTCTCCAACTCCCTCCACACCCACCCACATCCCCCCCAGACTCCTTCCTACCCCTTCCTGCAAACTCCACATTCCCCCATCACACACCCATTGTGCCCAGCTGCCAGACAGGATGAGACCTGCTGGCAGGAGCTGTGGCTGTAGGGACAGCTGTCCCCACATCCCTGTTAGTGAAGGGGTCAGGGAGAGCTCTATAGTAAGAAAACCAAAAGAAAACATCAAAACATATAGATATTTAGAATTTATTTTATTATGATCATAGAGGCACTGGTAGGCTTCCAAATTGTTTTAACTTATAAATATATCAATAAAACATTGCCCAGCTGGTGTCTCTCTCTCTCATATATATATAACCCTTATATAATGCTTTGCAAACACATAAAAGCTCAGCTCTCAGTTGACCTGCTGGAAAACTGGAGTAATTCCTGAGACTTTAAGGGTGCCTCTGCATGAGATGCTACATTGTTGTAACATGAACTACTGTGATGCTGCTGCTACTGCACAGTAGCTCATTGGGTCAGAAATGACCCAGGCAGTGCCGGGACTGTGCAGTGTCAACAGTTACTGCTCAGTCATTTAATACTTGATTTAGCAGTTGGGTGCACTTGTACATATGCCCTAAGGGTCTTCAGATTTAAACTGCCATATTTGAGAGCTACATCTATTCCTTGTTCTGCAAAATGTACTAATTCTCCATAAAACTGTATTAAAACTGAATCCCAAAATTAATGTCTTCAGTCCACTCTGGAATGAGCTGGTAAATGGATTCCCAAAATCTAGCCCATAATAGTTCCACTGTGATAAATTGCGTTGTGATTTCTTTTAGAAAACAAGAAATCAAGGAAAAAGAATGGAGGCAGGGAGATGTAAAGAAAAGGGAGAGCAAAAGATGAAAAATGTCTCATTTTTTTTTAACATGATTTTCTAATTCTTTTCATTTCCAATTTAAATCATTTGCTGCTGTTTAGAAAAAATGTAAGTTGCTAAGTGCCTACCAGTTATGCAAGGCAAGGATTTATATGGGTGATATCTTTGTGGGTGACCTAGAGAAAAAGCTTGTCTAAGGGTAAAAACAGCCATTACCAAATGAAGCTAATCAAGCTGTGGTGGAATGCATCCCTCTTTATTGGGCACAACATGTGTCACCCATTGTCCCACTTTGAGTAGTGGCTTAATGTGAGACAATTGCAATGTTTCCCTTTACCCAGGTTTCCCCCACGTCCTTTCACTGCCCCACACCTTCTTCCCAGGACCTGGGTCCTGTGCTATATCATGCCTCATGTGGAGGCACAGGTTGGAGTGGGTCCCAGCATACAGACACAAGCCACCAGGGATTCCCCAGAGTCTGGTGTCTCTGCACCAGGACTTGTATGAGCTTTTTCTACTCACACCCCTGGAGATTCCAGAGCATATCTCCGTAAACCAGGAATCCTGGCTTTCCCTGCTCACAGACAAGTACCCTGAGATTCCCTGTGGCATGTCTCTGTAAGCAGGGAAAACTGGGAAGGTGCTCCCAGGATGTCAGGGTCTGATCTTTTGTGGGAATTACCAGGGTCTGGAAGACCAGGCCGCTCAAGCCCCTGGAGCACCTGCCTGGGGTGGCTGGAAACGTTGGGGTGCCCACACTCTCCTGCCACAGAGCAAAAAGACATCTGCCTCAATAAAGAAGCACTGATTTACACTACCTTTTGTCACACCACTAATATGGCATGACAAAGGGTAGGGATGTCTATTTCCTCACTACTTGTGTCACCATTAAATTTTTCATGGCAGCACAGATGTGATATCAAGTTGTATCTGTTTCTACCTTAGGACTATCCCAATCATACAGTTAGCCCATTAGAAGATATCATAGATTTCATAGACATTAGGGCTGGAAGGGGCCTCGGAAGATCATCGAGTCCAGCCCCCTGCCCGAAGGACAGGAAGTCAGCTGGGGTCACAGGATCCCAGCAAGATAAGCATCCAATTTACTCTTGAAGATTTTCAATGTAGGTGCATGAACTACCTCTGATGGCAGGCTATTCCAGACCTTAGGGGCTTGGACAGTAAAGAAATTCTTCCTTATAACCAGCCTGAAACGGTCTTGCAGTAGTTTATAACCGTTCGACCTCATCATCCCTTGGGGCGCTCTGGTGAACAAACGTTCCCCCAGATACTGGTGGTCACCCCTGATAAACTTATACGTGGCCATCAGATCATCCCTGAGCCTGCGCTTTTCCAGGCTAAAGAGCCCTATAGCTCTCAGCCTGTTGTCGTAAGGTCTGTTTTCCTGACCTTTGATCATGCGCGTGGCTCTTCTCTGGACTCTCTCAAGCTTCTCCACATCCTTTTTGAATTGTGGAGCCCAAAACTGGATGCAGTACTCCAGCTCCGGCCTCAGCAAGGCCGAGTACAGGGGGAGAATGACGTCCCAGGATTTGCTTGAGAAGCATCTATGGATGCAAGCCAGCATTTTGCTTGCTTTACTAGCCGCAGCATCACATTGAAAGCTTATGTTCATCTTGTGGTGAACTTTGCATTTTTCAGTGTTAAGTATCACACACAAAAACCTTGCTTTGCTTATTTACTGGACTATTATAGTTATAACATCATTCCAGTATTACCAGTTCTGTATGCATTTTTAGATACAGTGACAGTGACAGATACAGTGACACTTATGGTCAGTTCTGATGGTTGATTTTGGATATCACTCTCCATGATGAGGAACACTCCAAAACCATTTAACTTTGGTTCATAAAGTCTATCTTGTTCACAGAATGCTCCATCATTACATCCAGAATTTAACTGCATTCCACTTGAATATAACTACAGTTGAATGAAATTCAAGAAACATTTTTTCTAGGTCTCAGGTTCATAAGGCAAAGCAGAGCTTATGCTGCTGTTAGGATAATTTCACTTCTGGAGGTTTTGTAAAGGTTGTGCTCTGTGAGCTTCTTGGGCAGGAGATGAAAGCAAATATGACAGGACTGTTAAATCTCACAGTTTGTCTGGATCAGGCCAAGGCACTGTGGTTGCTGCTTGAGGACCTGATTCTGCCATCTCAATTATCAGTGTGCTAGATTGTCACAGCCCATTTTTGGCCCTATAGGGAAGTAAGAAGAAGTAGAAACAACTCACCTGAAATTTCTCACTGCAAGCAAATGGGGAAGTAGTGCATGGGGAAGTAGTGCAGAGGATCCCTGGGCCAGTTCACTTTGCTTCCTGTGCAGAGAAGCTAAGTCAGCATGCAGGATAAGACGAGCTTTCCTGCAAGGTGGAGTCATTTAACTTGGACAGCAAGGTGAGCAAAAGAAGCTAGGATTGTGGGCCACAGTTTGTTCGCTGTTCCACTTCTGGGAACACAGTATGCCACATCCTCCACCGTGCTCTAAATCTATGGTAAAGTTAGATTCTAACCTACCAAACAGTAGCTTTCTGTGTGGCATAGTTTTGCTTAATTAAAGAAATAGCAACATGGATAATAATTTATTAAGACAACTAGGCAAGAAGTGAACTCAGGACAGAACCATAAAAACAAAAATACTGAACACGATTAAATCTTCATCTATCTGTGGAAACATTTATTTGAAGATCAGTATTTTTAGGCTAAAACTTGCAGCAAAGTAAAATTATCTCACTATAAATGACTTGTGAAATATAATTGTAATACTTCACATCCATGTACTCCAACATAATATAAAGTAGTTTTTAAACAGAACTTTTCAAGTTTTGCTACATTCAAAGTTCAGAACAGCATTTTATTAGACTACATTAATTGCAGGAAGGAAGATATGTTACATTTGCTTAGATCACATCCATTTTTATATGAGTTAGAACTAATAATGCAGCTCTTTAAAAAAAGGATCTCGAATTTATGCTTCACAACATAAGTCAGCCTTCAATCGGTGTAGATTAAGGAAAAGAATTCTCCTAGAGAGTATGCTGAAGACCCTTCCAGAATTTTTAGATCAACTAGGACTTCTTCAAAAAGGGACAGTGTACAAAATCCCACAATAAATAGAAAAATTCTATGGTCCTAGGATATTTATGGAGATAGCTTTAGACTTATAGTTAATGGTGGCTCAGATCCATCGTCAGACCCTTCACTCCTCCAGAGACCCATCCAAGTTCAGTAATACCAGCAAAAGGACAACTGTAGGATTCAAGGAAGGAGTTGCTGATATAATAAAAGTTGTCAATGTATGTACAAACACTTCTTTTGCCCTTGTAAGCAGTGACTTGGATTGATATTTCTATAATCTATGAGTAATCACAGCAAAATATAGTAGGTGTTTATAAATTTGATAAATGATCTAACATTTGTATATGAAGTAAGCAGGAAAAAGGGGCAACTTTGAATCTAATAGATTAGCGCCTCTTTAATACAATTTCCATATGTGCAGGCAGTCACGCTGGGTAGACGTGAGCTTGTACATCAATCCCAGCATGTCTCTGCTATAAACTCTCCCACTAAAATGCTGCTGAATCATGCAATTTAACTTGTAGCAAACAAGCAATCAAGCATTCCTTTTATCATCATGGGTGAGGTGCCCATGAATTAATTGTAGGAGATTACAACATGACTACAATAAGACCAAAAGCCAACTATTAAAAATAAATAGCATTGTGTATTTAGTTTTTTTGGCTCTATTTCGTTTAAACAATTTACCAGCAGTTTCACTGGCATAATAAATGCAGCACATCAATGTGACTAAGACTTAATAAAGAGCAGTTTAAGCTGAGTTTAATCATATTGACTCTGGTGTGTCCCTGTAATTATTGTGAATGTCTCTTTGGAATCAATTCTTCAACATCTAAGACTTGGTGTGATATTTTAGCACTTGAATTGACCTAAAAATAAGCCCTTTAAAAAAGTATATTTAAAAGACTTTTTAAGACACTTGCAGGTCTGAACAAAAACACTAACATATCTCATAGACTCTCTTGATAGAAAACACAGTGATTTGATTTGGAAGAAGAAAGTTAAAAGAATAACTACATGGAGCTAGAAGATGAAAATAGAATTGATATGGGTGGAGGAGTGAAATAAGGACAGGATAACTATCAGGTATCTAAATTTAGGATCATTGAATTGCTTAGCACTGTTTTCATTGGCTTTTATACGGCCTTTTATAGAGTTGTTTAAATGGAAGTAAAGGCCGTATATCTACCTTACTTGTTCTCACAGAATTAAGAAAAGGTGGAATTCATCTCAAATTTTCCTTAAATCTGGCAAAGGGAGACAATGTGGTGTTCATTTAGGCTTGTGAATAGTTTTCATAAAGGACTAAGTCATGAAAGTGAAGCAGATGCCAAATGGTGACATTAAAGGCTCGGTAATTAAAATAAAATCTTTTTAGTTGTATCTGCCTATTTTGTGTTCACACGTCACCTCTTAATGCTGAATGTATTACTTTTACAGAATTATTTGATGTATACATTTTTAGGGCGCATCCAGACGAGCGCGGTCGTGTGGTACGTAGCACTGCAAACACGTTTGCAACACCACATACCACACAGTCCGGTGGTCTCTGTGCTGCAAGAGCTCTCTGCCCAAGCACGCGCTGAGCCAGGGTTTTTTTGACCCCTGGATATACAGGGCTCAAAAAGACCCACGGAAAAAACCCCAAACAAACAGCAATGCATACTTGGCCAGCGCATGCTGCTGAAAGATGGAGCCGGCCTGCCCAGAGCCAGAGTCCAATGCTAGCCAGGCTCCGCATGGGAAAATTACTGTTGCTGCAGCCTCAGGAGGCCCCCAGGATCCTGGGTAAGGCTGCTGGGCCCAGCACAGTGTTGGCCTCAGCTTCCCCTACCCCACCTGGGGTAACTTTCTGTGCGCCAAAGCGCGTGTGGCTCAGGCGTTCCTTGGGGTGAGCTGCCATTACTTGTCTCCAGGGAACCATGCGTCCATGCACATCTGGACGTGCCCGTGGTGTGTAGTCTATCACAAGACATTCCTTGCAAAAGTTCAATGTTGTAACTTCAGACTATTTGGACTTAGCATGAGTAATCCCTGCTGACTGGAGCATTACAAATCAGAAGCTCTCTGGTGAGGTAAATCTGAGCTCATTTCCACTAGCCACTCTCAAGCCTGCAGGAACCTGAGGGCTTGAGAAACACTATAGAGGAATAAGTCTGTATCAGCTGGCTTTGGAGCATATTTTGGAGTTTTGAACATGCTTGTAGATGCAGGTGGGCAGGGTTTCTTTCATCCTGTCTTGCCAGAACCTGCTTCCATGATAGTACAGGCAGGTCTTACGTGTTTCTGTGCCTTGACTGAGCTAGGTCTTGAGTCAACAATTGCTCCCTAAAATGTGTAAGGGCAAAATTCTTCACCAAGAAAATCTTCTAAGACTGTAGTAGTCCTACTTTTCACAAAATACTGACAAATTGATTGTAGTGTTTAGTCTGTAGCATATTTAATGGATCAGGAAATAATCCAGGACTGCTGATATTCCAACTTGAGGTGTCTACAATAGTAGGTTTGTATGCCTGCTTCTTATTATTTAGATACCTCCCAGTTAGAGATGAGTTTGTTCACAGTGGTGGATATTCACCTTTTTGCCAAGGCTAGCAAACAACTATCCATATTCGTAGCACTACAGGCCCCCTGAAAATACTTCTCCCTTGACCAAGAAGTCTCGGCTCCTGGAACAAAAATAGAGAAGTGTTACTGCCATCTGTTTCACCTCTGCTTTCCTAGACAGTTCTATCTTATTCAATTTGAAGTAACCTTTAAAATTCCTTTTGCTCAGATCAGAAGAGTCAGATTTTGGAAGAAATGTGGAAGAAAAAAACATCAGAGGATACAGGTGAAATTGCATACATGTGGAAAACTTATCTAAATTTAAAACTATTTTAAGTTTTGCTTGACACAGGTTTTTGTCCCTGCATTACTGTTTTCAGGAGATACAGTCAAATAACGTTTTCAAAACATATTTGAACTGCCTTGTGATTATAAAAGAAAAAAAAAGTTTGTTCTTTGCTTTGTCTAAAGCTTGTATGATGTTTGTTATTCAGATGTTCTAGAAACAACAAGACATAAGTTCTAAGCAATTTTATTTTATTTTTTCCTTGCTTTGTGTTGGTTGGTTATACTGAGATATCCAAAGAGAAATTTGACATGAGCAGATGTCCCATCACAAATTCAAGCAAGAGAATTTTTTTGCAAATGGTGGATTTGCATTTTAACTTGGTATCTGTGCTGCAATTTGCAATTAATTCTCGTTTAACCATTCTAAAAGGATGGCAGGATATATGAAAGTGCACAGAGTTGTAGAAGGGAGAAAAAATTCTAATGGCTTTAATAACCTCTTTAAAAAAAAAAATCTTGAACATTGAGCAAATGAACCACACTTCTCAGGAGGACTGAAATCAAATCTCAGCAGGAAGGTAGAGATCAAAACATTTAACTTCTGCTTAGTTTCTTAAAAGGCACTTTAAGCATTTTTAAAATGAAGGATTTTATTACAAAATGTGGAACTTTGTGAAAGGCAGGGCTTTGCCCTGTTTGAAATATTATTTTATATAAAAATAGCAAACCCAAGAAAGGAATGTTCATATAGAACAACTGCACACAGAAAGGTAATCTATTACAAGCAATAAGGCAAGGCAAATAAAGACATTTAATCATATTCAAAACATGCCTATCAAATGCTTTTCCTGCTTGCATCATATTACATGTTATTTCCACTAACATCACAACTTTGTTATTTTTAACTGACATTACTAATTAGCTTTTTAAAAAATAGGATATATTTTGCATGTAGCTTTATTTATCAGCTCATATCAGTTGTGAGCAATCAGATATGACCCTTCCATAAGTTTTGCTGCCCCTCTATATTAATAAATGTATAGGTTTTTATTGCAAAGTTTTGTTGGTGTCAACCTTAACTGGATAATAACATTAACTTCAAGGTAAATTTAAGGTTAATTTCATTTGTAAAAATCATGTTTAGGAGCTCTCCATTTTCATTGTAGCTATTGCTTTCTTTCTTCTTCCTATTTAAATAAGCTTTGACGATCACACTTGCCTGCAATATAGACCTTATGAACTTGGGAGAGTTCCTGCCTCTATCCAATACTGCCCTTAAGAACTACAAAGCCTCCTGCAAGGATCTGAGGTTCCTTTCTTTTCTTCACTATTCCTTCCTTGTTTAGAATTTACACAAAGCAGATAGGACTCAACAAAATGGCTTGGTGACTAGGCAAAAAAATGCCATAGAAATTCTATAAAGCAAGCTTCTCTAGAAAAGTAGTATATTCGATGTTTGTGAATAAAATTCTATCAGATATTTAAATAGGATTCTGCTAGATTCCAGTGTTATTTAATTAATAGTTTAAGGTGTTACACTCAAGCCTCCCTTTTTTTATATTGGACAGACTTGCATAATATAGACATCAAGTACACTTAAAAAAAATCACTTTAAGCACTCATCATTTGAAATCACTCTGACTAATTGCCCTTCAAGTTTTAAACAAATAGACAAAATGTTTGCATTTTCTGAATTACTCAGAGGCCTTTAATTTTACAAACTGTGTTTCATATGAGGCCATGTTTAGATGTTTTTATGCTAGGGGCAGGCCAAGAACAAACTGTAACTTAATTCTTAACTATTTCTCCTTTGCCTAGAGCCAACTCCTAGTGAAGTCAATGGAGATCCTTCCTTTGTCCTCAGTTTCAGCTAAGCCAACTCCAAAATGATGAGAATGTTAAAACACGACCGAATTAAATCCTAGTCACATAATATCTTATTTATAGTGCAGCAATAGATGTGGATAATATCTGTAAGTCGTTAGGCAAATTTGATATCATGTTTTGATTGGGATCATTATTAAGTTCCATCTATTTTCTTTTTGATGTCTTTCTAAGATTTGTACAGACCACTGAAAACATGAGAAAGAGCATGTAACCTGGCTCTACTGCACTATCCTTTTCCAGATGGAAGGACAGAGAAATAACTTTTATATTTAAGAAAACAAATACACCTGTGCAAGAAAAAAAACTCCATATTTATTTACAAGTCCTGCTCCGCTATAGAGTTTATTAGTTTCCTGTGGCCTAATAGGGCCACATGTGTAGATGCCAATTATGATGAGCCATTTATTGTGGAGCTAATGAGGCAACTCCACAGTAAACATCTTGTGTAGATGCACCCAGGGAGACGTAGAGCTCAGTCTCTGCTCTAAGGACTTTATTTTATGTTAAACAGACCCTGCATTCAATATATAAATAGGCCTTCTGATCAAATATAAAACCCAGCCTCCTCTCCTGATATGAAAGCCCTAATCATTAGAACAGAGAATTAAAATCTCTCTCTCTCTCTCTCTCTATCTGACCCAGTGAATCTTTTATGTTCTGTAGAGCCAGTTCAAAACAGGAGGCAAAGTGTCTCCTCCCATTTTAGCCTTGTTATTAGGACATCCTTCTAGGAGGTTTGGATGTGTGGGAATCAATCGCCTCAGGTAAAGGAGGGAACTTAGCTCAGGTCTTTCAGATTTTGGGTAAGTGCTATAAATTAACCTAATGTGTCCTACTTGCCATGCCTGTGTAGATGGAGGGGCTTTACAGTGCAGCAAATTAGTTTCCTGTGCAGTAAATCATCTCATGTAAATGCACCCAGTGTCCCTGAGGCTAAATATGTAGAGCTATGTACCAAGTTATTCACCCCTATCAAATAGTTTCATAGTTTTATAGTTTCATAGTTGGTAGGGTCAGAAGGGACCTGAGCAGATCATCAAGTCCAACCCCCTGCCACGGCAGGAAAAAGTACTGGGGTCAAATGACCCCAGCAAGGTGTTCATCTAACCTCCTCTTAAAGACCCCTGGGTAGGAGCCAGCACCACTTCGCTTGGAAGTTGGTTCCAGGTCCTAGCCGCCCTGACTGTGAAGTAGCGCCTCCTGATGTCTAGTCTGAATCTACCCTCTGCCAGGTTGTGACAGTTATTTCTAGTTACTCCTGGTAGTGCTCGGGGGAACAGGGACTCCCCCAATGCCTGTTGGTCCCCCCTGACTAGTTTGTAAATGGCCAGTAAATCCCACCTCAGCCTTCTCTTATGGAGGCTGAACAGGTTCAGGTCCCTTAGCCTCTCTTCGTAGGGCCTGCCTGACTCCTGATCATGCGGGTGGCCCTCCTCTGGATCCGTTCCATGTTGTCCACATCCCTCCTGAAGGCGCCCAGAACTCCAACTGCGGCCTAACCAGTGTTGCATAGAGGGGGAGGATCACCACCTTGGACCAGCTTGAGATGCATCTGTGGATGCATGACAAGGTGTGGTTAGCCTTCCTGAATGCTTCCTCACACTGTTGGCCCATGTTCATTTTGGCATCAATAATGACTCCAAGATCCTTTTCTGCCTCTGCACTGACGAGAAGGGAGTTCCCCAGCCTGTAGGTTTGCTGCTGGTTCTTCCTCCCCAGGTGCAGCACCTTGCACTTGTCAGTGTTGAAACCCATCCTGTTCTCATCCGCCCACCCCTGTAACCTGTCTCTGAATGTTTGCAGAAGTGGAGCTTTAGGATTCTGGGGCTATGCCGTGCAACAAAACTTCTGTGGAATTTGGTACTTCCCTAGGATTAAGTGGCAATTGACCAGGGGTTTGAAGATTACAGTTTTGGATTTAGGTGGAAATTTTGACACATAAATTCTACTTTCAGCACCAAAGTTCCTTTCAAGGATGTGTGCCTAATTTACTAAATTTCCTGATATAGGTGTTGTAACTGGCTACTCCTAAACAAGAATAACTTACTAATACTAGAAATATTATGCCTGGCAAAGGAATGGAAATTAAAATCTGAGATAATGCCACAAAGTTCCGATTTATAGTGCAGCAGGAAGCCAATTTGTATGAATCATGAATGATAACGTTCAATACACTAATTTAGCTGGAAAAAGAAGATTGAGTCTAGCTTTATCCAGTAATCCAAGAGCTGTCCCTTTTAGCATTTGGGGAAAAAAAATTACAATAAAGCTCAGTAAATTCAGAAATGCATCAAGGCAACAAAGCATAGATGAAATTCCAGTTAACAGATTTTGACTTTAGAATTGTTCGAGTATAAGAAAAGAAAAAATGCTACACTGGACAAAAAATGGGCACAGCATAAAAGCCATGGGTGATTTGTCTGAGGGAGGGGGAGGGCCACTGCCCTACATGCAGGTGAGGAGACCCCCACGTGGATCTCTGATCCCTGTCATGCTGGACAGTGGGCCAGGAAAGAAGTGCAGAGCAGGAAGCAAGCCTGCTGGTCCCTGCCAAGTGACTTGGCTCTGCAAGGAGCAGAGATCCATGACAGGAGTCTCCTTGCTGCCACTGCCTGCCCTGCACTGCCCCAGCAATGTGGGGTTGCGCAGGGCAGGCAGTGGCAGTGAGGACACCCCAGCATGGATCTCTGCTTCCTGCAGAGCTCCCTGCAGAGCTGGTCCCTGTCACATGACAGGGACCAGCACAGTCCTGCCACACAACCTGGCTCTGCAGGGAGCAGAGATCCACACCGGGATCTCCTCGCCATCACTGCCCGCCCCATGCAACCCCATGTTGCCGGGGTGGACAGTGGCAACAAGGAGATCCCTACTGCGGACCTCTGCTCCTTGTGGAGCTGAGTCGTGTGGCAGGGCAGCAGCATACAGTTGTTTCCCTGCAAGCTCGGCTCTGAAACTGCAATTTTCTGAAACATTTCCAAAACATTTTTGGATGCCTCATTTCATGTCAGAGATGTTCCTGAGTCTTCCACTTCGATTTGGATTTGGTGTTTTGGGCACCAAATCGGTCCAAAACACCTCTGAAACAAAACGGCTGCCAAAATTTCGCACAGCCCTAATCTATACCCAAAACAGAACACAAGCTCAGTGCACAGACTGGTTTAAAAATGGCTGAACCTGGTTTAAGACTTGCTTTCCCTCCCCACAAAAGGGTGAATGTGTGTTCCGTTTGCTACTGATCTAAATTACGCAGCTTACAGAAACCCGCATAACTTAGATCAATTCAGCCTCGGACTTTTTGAATATCTGTACCTAGCCTAGAGAACTTTAAATGGAAATGCTTGAAACAGTAATGGAATTAGCCATAGAAGAAAAATATTTACCATAGCAGAAACAAAATGTAAGATTCAGAGCATGCTTTGGAAGGTTGTAAAGTCATTTAGGTACTGCAAGCCTTACAATGTGTGTATATGTGACCACACAATCTGGACAAAGGAATCTTCTCTTTCGCAAAGGTCTTTCATTTTTGAGTGGATAATATTGAATTAATGCATTTTGAAATATTTTTCATATGCTTCTAAACACCTATTATGAATAATGCAATTTGAAGACACAAAATATAGACAGTGCTTACCATGAACAGCTTAATACTATGAACAAGAAAATAGAAAATGCACTGGGAAGCCCCAAGAAAGTATATGGGCTCCTGTACACAGCTCTAGCCATGGTGAAGTCAATGCACCTATGCCCACTAATACTAGCTGAAGATGTGTCCTATATCTTTTTTTGCTCATTTACTATGAGTACTATGTCTCTTACCTCCAGTCTTCCCACCCCTACATTCCCCCTTTCCACTTAGAACACACACACCAGAAAGAGACATGTCAGAGGAAAGGAGAACAACTCTGGTCAGTAAATACTTCTGCCTTGATCCCCAAGATAGAATTGAGAATTTCTCAGTTTCCTTTACCACAGATTGAGAAAACTACATATTCTGCCCAGAATTCCCTTCAAAGAAGCTCAATAGTGCCAGAAGTAATTGCTTGTCTTTCTAGTATGTAGGACAGATAGAATCAGGTGACTTTTTATTCCATATCTGTACTGCACCTGTCACAATGGGGTCCCAGACCATGACTTTAGGGGACATGGCAATATCAATAAATTAAAAATAACAGGGTTTTTTTCCCCTCTCGGGAAGTCTGAAGTGTTTCTTTTCTCTCCCTTCAATGAGCTAGAGGGAGGCATGGGAAGGAAAGAGGTGATATGGTAGTAGTTGAATTACAATGAGATGCATAATGCCTTGAGCAGGACCTTTAATTTTCTTCCCTGCTAGAAAACTAGGAAGGTTACAACGAGAATGCCAGATTACAAATATTGCTAACATTGGCCTTATGTGCTTATGTATACAAGTACCTGGTTGCCTCATGACCCAGTCTTGACCTCCTAAGTATCCAAGACTGCACATGATATATCTGGTTTTCAGTGCAGTTTCCTACTCTGATAAGTTTTCCAGCTGGTTGAATGAGATAAAAGAAATCAACAGACTAACCAAATAACTAATAAAGATTAAGTGGCTTATTTGAACTAATATCCAAGACAGCTTTTAGCTGAAATTGCTAGACAACATTGCCTCAAACTTCATAAACTATACAGAATAATACTCTTCTTAAAAGTAAATGATTTATTTAAAAAGACATGACAGATTAACATCCAGTTTTAAATCCCGGGCACGCATTTTCTATTTGTTAGAACTCCCGACTTCCATGACTTAACAAAGGCAGGGAAGGCAAGGAACATGTCAGAAATATAATCATATCAGTTATGGTTTCATTTCAGATTCTATATGTGCTTTCATGAGTCCACTTCATTAATTACCATTCCTTCAGCACAGAGATGATAATTGCCATCATGAGCTCAGCATTAAATGGGATCTGGAAATGTCTCATTGGGCATCAAGGCTTCTTAGACTTGCTGTATTTGATCTACCCTGCTTGTTGCAGAGTTTGTAAGAGCTCTCTTCCTCCCCCTCTTCCCCCAGCTACGGTTCCCGATGCGGCAAAAAGCCTGTCCCTGCAGTCCCTGCTGCAGCCTTTGCCTGCAACTGTCGGGGGGGGGGGGGGGCAGAGAGAAGGTGCCACATGGACCTGGCCTGGTGTCCCAAGACTCCAGCCAGCAAGTTGTGGGGGGAAGAGGGGAGGGCTTATGGCAGGGGGGACTTCTTTCCCCCAACCCTGTGCTCCTGAGCTTCCTGACAATGGCAGTCAAAAGCTGTAGTGTGGGGCTGTCCTGCATGGCTTTTTGGTGCACTGTGAACTGTAAACAGGGAGGAAAGGGACCCCCTTTACCATGCAGATCAGGCCTTCCCCCCAAAAGACCCTAGCCAGCAAGTTGGGAGCAGGGGGGCTTGTGATGGTGGTTCCTCCGTTCCTTCTGCCCTCCACCTGGCCAAACAAGGAGGAGAGAGCCTTTTCTATCTCTTTTCTGTGACAGCCCAGGGGTAGTCCTGGGCTGGTGTTTGCCAGGAGAAGAGGAGCATCAACCAAGGCCAGCAAGCCACCTATTATGGGACCCTTAGGATGCTGGTGGCATGCAACCTACTTTAACTCAGGGCAGGATCTGGTACAGGTGTTTGCTGAAGCACTCTAAATAATTCACTTTAGTCTGATACCACTTCCATCCAGGGTTAACTTAGAGCAGGATCTTCCATTTTTAAAGCACTTTGTGTGCTGTGAATGTCTGTTTTGTTACAGTTGTAAAGTGGTTTCTGCATGCTTAATGCACATTAATTGTAACTTCTGTACCTAGCCTTAATGTATACATAGAAGAGGGGCTGAATTAAAACTAAAACCTACAAACTTCTGGCTTTTCCTAATTTTTCAGTGATTTGTTTTGAAAAATAAATAGCATTCCTTCAACATAGTTTTTGCAAGTAATAAATAAATCACATTAAGTATTACAAAACTATGCAGCATGTGAGACATTGAACTGACTGTAGGATCTTATTGTTGTTTCTCTCCTCTCTTCTCATTCCCTTCCTGAGTCTACCGTTTCAGCACTTTCAATACAGCAATATTTCTTTCAAGCACCCAAAATACTTGACCCCTCACATTGATGTTCTAAGAAGGGTGGAGTACGTAATTTGTATACTTAGCAGAACTTAAACATAAGGGTAACTATGTTCACTGATATTGAAGCATAAGAACCATCTTCAAGGAGAATACTTATGCTATTTGTTTGTACATGGGTATAATTTTCTATGAAAATGTAACCATGTTGCGTGTTGGCAAATATACAATGAAATTATTAGCCAGTTATTAAAAAAAAAAGATAAGCATGGATTTTATATTTTTACAGCACAGATCTTCCATGAATTTGCATAAACACAAGAACTGAGTCACTTTTTGGCATGTGGTATTTGGATATGTTATTTTAAAACAAAAAATACCTCCCCCCCACTGAAAACATTTATCTTTTCCAGGCTCAGCTATCTTTTGTTATTGAAGGGAGAGGCAGTGGCCTAGCAATGTGAGGTACAAAATTCTATGAAAAAATGCTAAAAATGGTAAAGCCAATATAATTCCAGTATTTCTGAGATATCACTATGGAATCTCACAACTGAAACACTAGAAGTAGCATTAATCAACTGTCTCTAGTTCTCAGGATCCTGAACTTATTTATTTTATTCTTTCGCTTCCTTCTCCTGTTGTAACCCATTTCCTTCCTCCTTCCGTAATATACTCAGTAACATGCGGGGGTGGTGAATGGGGCACCAGAGGGGTGCCAGTATGGCCCCCTCCCCCCATAATTCTTTGCATAGCCCTGAGCAGCCCACCCACAGGACCTGGGCAGAAGCAGTCCCATGCCCAGTAGTGTATCTGGAAGGTCAGAGAGGTTTGAATGGAACCCCCCAGCAGGGCTTTGCCATTGGAGGCACATCCCTGTGTTGGGGTGGGAGGGGTTATGAAAGGAACACCAGAAGCATCATCTCTGGAGCCCGTACTGCTGCCCCAAGTGGCAGCAGCCTAGTCTGTGCTGCTAGAGCAGCAGCCACAACAATAGCATCTCCCACCAAGTGAAGAGAACCAGGACAAGTCCCATCCCAGGAAGCCTCCTCCCTGGAAGTGCTGATCGTGGCTGTAGAATCCAAAGCCCTCCTGAAGACACCATCTCTGTAGCCGCTGATTGACTACCCTTATGCAGGCATCCCGGTGCCGCCGGCTTCTTCCAACTGGAAGGATGGAAGGGAATACCACCTGTGCCACCAACTTCCTAAGCTCGGCCCCCAGCTCATGGAAGTCCTTCATGATGTCATCAGGACTACTCCCAGCTGCATCATTTGTGCCCACATGGACAAGGACCATGGGGTAGTAGTCGAAGGGCTGGATGAGATCAGGAATCTTTTTGGTGATGTCGCTGATCTTAGCTCTGTGCACTCAGGAGACATCTCTTGCCATACGATCCAGTTGGCAGATTGGCCCTCCGTGCCTCGTCCGAATGAGTCGCCCACCACAATAACCTGGCATTTCTTCTTCTGACTGGGCAATGGTCCACCAGTCTGTCCAGTGGGGGTTGCAGGGATTACTTCCTCTGTGGCCTCCTCTGCTGCATCCTCCACCAAAGCTGCCAGGGCATCGTACCTGTTCCCCAGCCGCAGGTCCCTACCAGGCCACGTCCACAGACAGGTGGGTAGGGCTTTTTGATAGAGAACTGTTCTCTATATACTAGTGCAATGTTTCTTGATTTCTTTGACCCTTGTAAGCTTTGAGATTCATCAGTGTGTTGCTGCAAAGAGTTCTTCAGGCTAATTAAAAACTAGGTTACAGAAGGAATCCTAGACTCAGTTAAGACAGAAAATGGGTAGTTACATTTGCTGGAAAAGGAGCTATGCTACCTCAAAATGAAGTGATTGTGTGTTGAAATAAAAGGAAGGAAATAAAAAGTGTGAAGGTTACTGAAACTGATTACATTGTACCTACCTCAGGGTCAAAACCCTTTTGTTAACTCAGCAACCATTATACAATAACATCAAGAGGTTGTTTATCTGGGTTTCTTGTGAATTACCTAGGGGCTTCCCATAGCTGCAAAACCTCAAGGGAGCTTGAATTACCTTTTTTGGATTCTGGCTTTTAATTACCAGACACAATCATTCAGTTAAAATAACTGGTTACTTCCTCAGCAGAAGTATACAGAAATGAATATACCTGTTTCTGCCATCCAGACTGTCAAATACATTCTCACAAAACAAAATGCTCAGCAGTTCTGTAAATGTCTCTCCAAACAAAAAGTCTACTCATTTGAAGTAGTGCTTGAAATGTTGATGATTCCTTGAATGCTATAACATTCACACCTGACAGAACAAAGCAAAGTGACGCAAAATATCACTTGCTAATGTGCCAACATTATTAATTGAGGGTGCTTTGCCAGTCTCGAGTTTACATTTCTGTTCCTGTATTACAGATGAACTGGGTATCCACAGAAACATGAACACAGAGGACTGAGAAGCACTGAAATTCCAAAGATGTGCAGCATGTAATTTTATCACCTCTTTTTTGTGGAGACAATATTGACATGAAAAGATGCATGTGTGTCTGTTCCAAATGGATGCCAGCAAATAAGTAAATAAATAAAATTAATAGATTTTAACCACAGATCATTCTTTTGTCTCTACAGTCTCTTTTCTCGTGGATTCTGCTTCTAACTGAAGAATCATTTTGGAGAGGACTGGAAATTACACTCTAATTCTGTTCATTTTTTTTTAAATGTGATTCTATGCTATAACTTGAAAATGAATTTAGCTTCCTAGTTTACAGTTTGCCTTTAGGGCTTATTGCAACTTTAGTCTTTTTACATGTCTGATCTGCTTTTGAACTTCTTTTTGTGCTGGGAGTATAAGTGTTATTCAGCAGCATTTTGCTGTATCCATTGAAGACATTCAGAAGAGAACAATAAGTAGTGTACAAAACTGAGGCTGTTGCTGCTGCTATCTTGCCTAAAAAAGAAAATACAAAGGAGAAGTGCTGCTAGACATATACACCCCAAAGCACTGAAAATCATTGGCAACAGAGGGCCCTTAAGTATTCTGAATCGAGAAATAGAAATCCTCAAGTTTAAAAAATATTTGGCAAAAATACAGCTGTTTTAAAAATAATATTTTAAGGTCAACTCCTGTCCCTGACTTATCACTCTCATCACAGAAACATCCTGGTTTGCTTCCCCTGCACAGAGGAGGGGGAGGACTTGCAAAGCCTGTACAGAAAATTGTCTCCAGCTTCAACTCCCCAAGCAATCTATGCAGTGGAGACTGAGGGTAGTGGAGTCAGTTCCCTGCTCCGTAGCACGCCCCCTGCAAGCTGCAACAGGTGGATGCACAGCAGTGTTCAAGGTTAAGTTACAGCAATAGAAAGTCACTTTATGTCTGAATAAGTTCATTCGCACAACCACTGAATTTGCTTTTTAACTCATGCATTAAATTTCACAATTTTAGTCAATTTGTTTCAACCTGTCTGTGCGTTCCCATATATTTAAGTCCTCAGACATCAAAAATTACTGCCTCCATCTCCAGTGAACACTGGGCATTATTTCAGCATTAATGAGGTCCAGAGTGCAGATTGAATCCATTAAGTTCTGATTTATTATCCTGATACCATTTCTTTTCTGTCTCTGTGCAAAGTCATCCATTAAATATCTGTATGGAAAGCAAAGAATATACTTTATAGAGGTAGGTTTAGCTAAAAAACATAGTAACAAAATATGAATCTAAAATCTGGGCCTTTTTTCCTCTTTTTAATGAGCTGGCTGCTCATGAAAAGTGCCAGGTTTATAGAGTTGAAGACTCAAAAGCATGGGTACCAGCCCTACAACCTTATTGTGCCTAAACCTTAAGCAGACCTCAGCCACAAAGGATGAGGAACGTAGTCTCAAGGACCACTTGGTGTTTGGCTTTTCTACTGATATTGCCAGGCAGGGTTTCAATTAACAGCATTGGTGATGGCTTAGTACATATTCTAAAATCAGCCCTCAAATTAATACAAGCAGGTATTCTCCCTATGGAAATTTTAACTTTAGAGACTATCAGTGGAGAAGACAAACAGCTAACAGCACATTTACAGATGGAACCAAGGGGGAATGTTTTGTCAATACCATTTCCTTCTTGAGTAATGAGCCTGAATGCCTGGAGTACTTTAATGTCTGACACATCAAAAAGGTGATGACCAATTGTTAACAATCCTGTGAGAGAATTCTCCCAGCCGTTCTCAGAACAAAAGTGTTATGATGACGGAAAAGCACAGGATGTTCAAGATCCATGTATGGCTCTGGAGATGTGGGAAGCACAGTGTGCTCTGCTTTATGGGGGATATGTAGCTGTAAACAGGAAGTTCTCTAGGGCACAGCTGAGTCCTTGGGTGTGTCTGGGGCAGATCGGGAATTTTGCTGAGACAGGTAGTTGCTGCTGTCAATATTTGCTTATATAAACGTACTTGAGGCACTTGTTAGGATTTTGTTTAACCTCCTCATTGTGGGTCCTCCTGGCCAACTCTAGTAAAACTTTAGAATGCCATACACACACATGCACACATGCGCACACACACACGCATCCTCCCTACTCTTTCTTTTGTTATGAGGATGTTTTGAGCTAACAGTGATATGGTGAAACATTATACATAATTACTGTTGATCTTTTGTCATTACATCAATTTATCTTCAGCTGAGATCATTATAACCACCCACCACCACCCCGCAATACCCAAATCAGAGCAGCTTGACAGTCTGCAGTAAGGTTGCATAGGAAATGTGGGGAAAGGATTTTGTCAGTAGAGCTGCTGTATCTACTGCAGGGACCCTAAAATGACAACAGTCAGCCATGGGCTCCTGAGCTTTTGCTGCGCAGGGAAGAATAGACAGTCCATGCACATAGGGGAAGCTCCATCATCCTCAGCCCAACCTCTCCTCCTTTCTTTGCTCATCCCACTTTGAAGAATATATAGCTAAGATAACTCTAATTTTTGTTGGGGCTGGAATGTGTTACCATGATGGTATGACACCTGAATTTCCAGTCCAGAACAGACCAGTGGTGCAACTAGTCTAGTATTGTGTCTCCAGCAATGGCTACTATTAGATGCTTCAAACAAAAATTCAAGAACCCCACAGTGGGCAATTGTATGCTATCCTGCACTTAGAACAAGCTCTTCTTAACTCCCAGCAGTGAACCCCATATCAGATGCCCTGGAGCGTTCCTTGGATACCTACCCTATCACATGTCAGTTGTCAATATTAACTTCTAGCACTTTTCCAAATGCTGCAAGCTCTACCCCTCAGCATATCTTGTGGCATTAAGTTCCAAAAAGAAAATAGTTCATGGTACAGAAAGTTTCAAATCTGCTATATTATAATGTCAGTGAAATTCCTCATATTCTTATGAGAGAGTAAATAGGCATAAGTAATTCACTTTCCTTAATTCCAGTCATTATTTTCTAACTCAACATGGTGTCCTCTTATTAATCTCCTCTGTAAATTAAACAGCTTTAACTTCTCTCCATATGAAAGGGTTTTCTGTGCTCTAATAATTTTCAGTGCCTGTTTTTAAATCTCCTCCATTTTTGCTATAACTTGGGAGACAGAACAACTGAACTGAGCACAGTGTATTGAGGAGGCTGTACTTGAGATTTATGTAATCATATATTTGCATTAATATTTTCTGTCCCATATCTTGTGTGCCTTAAAGCTTTGATTGCTTTTTTGACTGACACTGGACCTAATAATGTTGTGCTCAGTGAAACTACCCAGTAGGACTATGTACACAACTGTATAGAAAAAGCACTCACACAGGACCCTGTATTTTGATCATTTTCACCACAAAAGAAACACCACATGTGTGTTTCATCAGTCACCTCATCCCATTTGGACCTGACAGCATCGCTCTGGAGGGCATCTTATAATCCATTTCATTCTGATATTACAAAATATTTGGAGAAGAAAGGCTTTCAAAACTAAAAAGTAGATTTTTTTTCTTGGTGTGCCTGCTAGTTATTTGCTGGGAACTATATACTTGTATTATATATTTGTGTTGAGCACAGTCTGAATGGGGGGAGGAAATAACCAAGCACCTAGGAAAAGTCCTGGCTATTTTCAAGAACTAAATAGACAAAGGTACTGTCTTACTCATGCAACAGATATTTAGCAAAGGGAAAAGCGTTTGTTTGAGGAGAGTCTGCTCTTGGGCAGCTCTCCATCTTAAAAATTACCAGATCACTTGGCAGAGTCAGGTATCCAGCAGGTTTATTTAAAAACAAATCCCCAGGAAGGTATATAATGAAGAGGACCTGGGATTAGGGCATGATCCCACAGCATCCTTTCTTTCTTGCTTTTAAAGATAATAAACCAGGGCACTTGCTTCAGAACTTAATATATGATCTAATCCCCCCAGCTCCCACCAGGCATCTCTCACACATCTTAGTGATCCTCTCTGTATCAGGGGTTTAGTGGCTTCAGGCGCTAGCAGAATCTCATCCCCTCCAGGTACAAATGGAGAGTAACTTGTTTATCAAAGTAGGCCGTAAATCTCCTCTCTCTACAAGACTTCAGTCAAACATGTGGCTTAGCTTCCCACCGGCTCCCCAGTCCTGACATTTCTTACTTAGTCTCTCTTGTAAATAAACTCCACAACCTCCACACTTCTTCTTTGATGATTACCTCTTCTTTGATGATTTGAGGATAGTTTCATTGACAGCATAGGTCCATTCTTCCTACTGTTGAATTAACGTCTTCTGTGTCTCCTGCGCATTTAATGAGTGGGGTTATATCATCCCATGACAAAAGGAAAGTTAGGCAGGAATTTTCAGGGAGAATACTACATGACATGAGTGGAAAGTGTCTGAAGATCAGCTATATTATACGTGATTACTGTTCTCAATATGTTGTCAAAATGGATTTTTTTCATAGACAGTGTTGTCCAGTGGGTAGAACACTGGACTGGAACTCAGAAACCTTGGTTGAACCCCCAAATCTGCAAATGGGCTGCTCGGTGACTCTGGGGACAAGTCACTTCACCTTTCTGTGCCTCCATTCCCCTGTTTTTAAAGTGGAGATAATGCTACCTTCTTCATAAAATTGTTGAGCGCTACTGATGAAAAACAAGGTAGAGAGAGGTAGTTAGCCATGTTAGTCTGTAGTCAGGCAGAGGGCAAGTCATGGTGGCACCTAGGTGCTAACTTGGTTGGAAAGGCATAAGAAAGGTATAGGTGGTACTGATATTCTTATTGTTGTGATGTTGTTGGTCATTTTCCTCCCTGGGAATCTCTCAGTCTTTTTGTAAGATAAAATTTCTGACATTAGCTGTCTCCTGCCTCTCTGAATGAGTTAATCTCTAAGGTGACATCCTACCCTCTCTTCTATCTCCCATGAGCTACATCATTCTGTCCTCATGTCCTGCCCTGACAACAAGTGGTGGGACACCCTAGGTGAGAGCGGAGGTGAGAGTCCCCAGTGGACAAGTCTGTATTCTACCCTGATCCCATGAGCCACCAGGGACTTCAGCTGGTACGTCTTCCATAGAGCTGTCTCCATGGACCTGTATCTGGTGCACTTTATGAACACCCCCAACACCTTCCCTTTTTGCCAACAAAGAGAGATCCTGGTGCACGCCTACCTTGAGTGTGCCAGGTTGCAATCCCTCTTCCACCTCCTCCAGAGCCTCTTGCTGAGGTTTTGGATGCACTTTTCCCTGACCCAGCCCCCGGGGGAGCCTGCAATGACCTTCAGGGAAGGTAAACATCCACCTGATCATGTGCTGTGCAGCTGGATGGGAGAGTGCCTGCCCATATACGTGCCTGGCATGCACCTGAGAGACTTATGGCCCCTGCAGGGTGTAGCCTGTGAGGGGTGAAGATCCCAGTTGCTAAGAAATTGGACGGCTCTGCTCTAGAGCACTATCTACTGCTGTTGATGTCTATGGAGGAGACTGCCTAAGTGCAAACGCACAGGCAGCGCTGTAGCCAGAATGCTAAAAAGGAGATGAAATAAAAATAATCCTCAAAGAGACTGGATGAAGCATATACCTTTAAAGTCAGACTATTTGAACAACAGCAACATATATCATCCAGAAAGTGCTTGTCAAGTAGAAGAATCCCTTATTATTCCTCCAGTTTAATCACCTCTGAAAGATGTGTGCTCAGATGATGCGAACATCTGAGCACAGGTTCTGGGTGTCAGGTGGAACTCTTTATACTGTGTTTTTTAAGCAGCCAGTTTGGTCTTTTTCATATTTGAACCAGATGACATCTGACTTCCCTCTGTGTCCTATATAGATCACACCTCATATAATAACTTGGATGAACAGAACAAGAGCATAAACTATTGTCTTATGTGTTTCTGGGTCCATCTGTTGGTTTTCATTACCACTGATATTGATGTTAACATGAACCAGGCTTCATCAAAGGGATACATCGTGCACATCCACTCCTTTTACTCATTGCCTCTACTTAATTTCCTTTTTCTGGGGAAAGAAAGACATTTTTTTTTTCATCCAGAACAGACACAAACAAAATCTGTTTTCATATGAAAGCAATGAGAATCAATACAACCAATGATCACAGCATCATAAAACAATCAAACCAGAAAAAAGGAAATCTTTATTAAACAAGGAAAATCCAAAAATTAGTTACATAGAGATTACTTGGGTTACAAAAACATGAAAGGTTTATTTTTTAATCTGTTAAATCAATCCAAATGAAATGGTGATGTGATTTTTCCATATATATATATATATATATATATACGTGTGTGTGTGTGTGTGTGTACTATATGTGGTGTGTGTGTTCTAGCTATATTTAGCTTTATTCACAGATGCCAAACCTTTCTGAAAAAAAACTCTTGATGATCTCTAATTTGATATGTAACATGAATCAATGAAACACAAAAGACCATCATTTTTTTTATATTATATCAAGAATGGAACAGTTATCCAATAACTGATTTTTCATGTTCTTGTTTCTGAGTGACTCTCACTCTTTTAAAATTATGATTAGTCCCACTTATTTTAAGTTAGTCACTTGATTTTCATGGATGTCACTTTGTTTCCAAATTAAGGTCAATGTGAAAGAAAGGACACATTGCTCTCTTCCTACCCACAGACACCAAAACTATGGGCTTCATGCACCAAGCATTTTATGGTTCTTGACAAATAGATGCTGAATACCTTTAACTAGCATTTGTTTCAATGAGAATTGAGGATATTGGGTGCATCTGCATGTGCAATTAATGCTATATGGGTTTACTGCACAGTAATTTACTGTGCAATAAACCTGTGCTGGGGAAGCATCTACACATGCCACCATTTGGGAGCAGATTTGCTCCTTATACCACTAACCTCCTCCAGACCGTCCCCGGACTTGTGCTGCCCCTCCCACCCCCCACTAGAGCATCCAGGGGGAGCTGGAGGTTCCAGCCACAGCTGCCTGGGGCCAGAAGCCCTGGTTAAAAGGCAGCCCCACACAGTGTTTCTTGGCCACCTGCGTTTCTGGCCTGAAGCAGTATGCAGCATGCTGGCACAGCCTACCTCAAGGTCACAGAGGCCAACATCCTCCAGGTCATCAATGCAGCCTGCATGCTAAACAACATCAGTGAGAGCCAGGGGGAACTCTTCCGTGAGCCTTTGGAGGAGGAGGAGGCACAGCAGGTGGAGGATGCCTGGCACTGACAGTACTAGCTGTGATGGCACCGACAGGGATGGGCTCCTACCACTGAGGCCCTGGGAGAGCCACACACCCAGAAGTGGGGGCCAGGGCACTGGGTGTGAGAGGTGTAGGCTACCTGGACAGCCAGCCACAGACCCCAGCCCCACTGTGCACCCCCAGCAACACATTCACTGTGAACAGTTTTCTGGAAAACACTTTATTCCCTTCCACAAACACAGAACCCATTGCCCCCCCCACCCCAAACAACAGACCCCATTCCTCCATCCCTCAGGGTTGCGGTGCCTGGCTGGCCAGGCAGGGTCCCCCTCTGAGGAAGAGCTGAAACTCACCAGGACGAGTGGTGCCATCCCTGAGCTGGTCTCCCAGGTGGAGCTGCACAACCAGAGCTGGTGGGGCAGGCACTGGCCTGAATTGTCTGAGCTGCTGGACAGTGTTGCTGGACTGCAGTGGGACATGCTGTTGGTGCCCCAAAGGGCCCTCCTCCACTGATGGCTTGTCACTGCTGCCAGCCCATGGCATAGGCTCTGGCAAGCCTCCCATACTGCAATACACAGCGTGGCTCTGTCCAGGATCCCGGTGTGTGAAGATGTGGTTGAACAGGATGAACAGGCTCTGGACCTCAGCCTCACCCCACAGTACAAGAAGGTCTGTTGTCTTGTCCTGGGACCAGTTAGGCCCCTGTGATTTAGTGTGTGGCATCAGAGATGATGCCAACATGACTCACTTGAGAGCCCTCTGGGAAAATCTGGGTCTGCTGGGCCTAGGCATGTTCCCTCAGTACAAAATGCAGGGACATTGCACAAGACAAGCAAGTAGGAAGTGCAGCTGGGCCACAGGCCAGCACTGGGGTCCAGACAGGCTGTTGCGGCTGGCCCGAAGCCACTGCTGCAGGACCTGGTTGCCAGAGGCAGGCAGCAGGTATCATAGGCTCTGGGGTCACTGCAGAGTTTTACAGGCCAAGCTAGGGCAGGCAAAGAGCTGCATCAGCCCCAGGCCTGGAGAAGCTCCAAGCCCTGTGACCTTGGGGCTAGCCTGAGGGTGGCCCCCTGGTTGGAAGCGGGGCTGACCAGGAGCATATTAGCTTCCGGTTGGCATCTACACATGCACTACTGCACAGCAACTTTGGTGCAGTGAATTTGCTACCTGCATTTGCAGATAGCAAATTAACCACACAGTAGACTAATTTACTGCGCAGTAAGCACCTGCACATGTAGATGGTACCACTTTACCACGTAGTCAGTTAGTCTACTCCACAGTAAAGTGTCTTGTGTAGATGTGCCCTCTGACAACCTTGTAGAATTTAGACCAGTGTGAGGCCAGGGTCTCATAGATCCCAAAGAAAACAATAAATATGTGAATTAGAACAAGCAAGACGCTTATTAAAAGTGATCTGCAGATGTATGAAACCTTTTGTTCTAGTGGTAGGATTATGTTGCTAAATGCCCAACACTGCAAAATAAAAGGGATATCCAGGACAGAAGTGGTTTTAATTCCAATTTCTCCATTTTGATTTTTAGTATCCAAAAAGTCCCAAAGTATATGTTTCCATATAGAATATCTCCAAAGTATGCCCCAGTATGCAAGTTGTTGATGAGATCACAGTTAAAGCAGAACCTTACTGGAGCATAAAGTCTCTTTTGAGGATGTGGGGGGTGATCTGTGAGACATATGGCATATTTTAACTGTTGATTATATGATTCTGCAACGTTTTAAAAATAATATTTTATCTAATTTATATTTAAAAATTCCTTTGTGAACCTACAAAAATATAATGCAAGAAATGCCACTTATCTAGCTACTCATGTAAAAATCCTTTACAAGACCATGAGGCACAGTAAATTAAACTGAGCTACATCCGACACTTATTCAGAAAATAAAGGTAGTGCAGAATGTATAAAATCTGTTAAGTGGTACTTCCTGCTCTGTGTACATGGCACCAGGCTTTGGGGATCAGGAGTAAAGTTTAAGGTATTGATTCTGACATACAAAACTCCATGCGATCTCAGAACTGTTCAATGATCCTCTGTCCCTGTATGATATCGTTGTAATTGTGGTCAGCTCAGGTACAGAGGCTTGGAGCTGTCTCAAATGAGGAAGGATCTGTTGAAAGCACACCCTATATTATGGATTCTGCCACACTAGGCTTGAAATAACCTACATCTACTGACCTTTACAGAACTGCCAAACTCACCTTCTTTTCCATAGATGTAGGATGGAGAGTGAGGGGAATAGAAATTGTTTTGGTCAGATTTTTGGTTGATTATATTTTAATACAGGGGATGACTGTAAAATTTGGAGATTTCTGCTTTACAGTATTTAAATATTTCACAAGGTCTCCTGTAGCTTGAAATAAATGCCTTTCTATTATTTTGAATTATTGGGGGTGGGTGGGGAGGGAGGGGAAGAAAGCACAAATTATTTTACTCTTAGTGTCCTTGCTGTTTGCCAAAGGTACAAATAATATAGCCATACTAGGAAGTTCCCAGGATTTTAAGGGAACAAATAAAGGAAACAATATCAGAAGCTGCTTAAATAAAACAGCAATGCAGGACCTTAATTATTAATGACAATTTCTTTGACGGACAGAGCTACTCTGTGTCTATAAGCACAGCCCCAAGTGAGGGAATTATGCTTAAATTACCCATGAATATAGTACCAGGAGATATGATTTCTCAGGAACAAAAACTGGACTAGTTTTTTGCCTGCTTTCTTCTTGCTCTGGTGGGGTTCCACTAACAATGAATTAAAACACCCTGCACCCCGACTAACATCAGAGATCTTCTGGCTGGTTTTGTTAGTTGGCTGGGCCCAAATCATTACCCGCTAATTCTCTGCCAGTCTGCATCCTGACCCAACCCAATCACCGCTTCATGCTAGGACCCAGTGTCCAGGTACCCTGAATATGAATGAAAATGGGGGACTTTTACTCCCACTAACTCCCCTGCGGGGACACACAGTCAAAGTCATATATTATTATAAAGATCTAATGATGCAGTCTCATGGTTATGATTAAAACTTGAGGTTAGAAGTATGGCCAGTCTTCAAGGTTAATTGATTCCATACTGAACACTGAGTCTCCCGACTGATCAGAGACCAAATGGCACAACATGAAAAAAAAATGACATAATACATTTTAAATTATAATTCATTCCTAAATGACAATAGCTGTTTAACAAACTATTTGCCTCTGTGTGTGGTTAAAGGAAGCAGGATTTATGTGTTCTTGGATAACCTTTATTAACGAGTTCCATATATTTCTTCCAAAAGGTTCACTGTTCCAAAAAAGGTTGAAAAGAGGTTAAATCTAACAAACTATTTTGGTTCCCTATTTATAACAGATACATATCTAGACTGCATCTCATTATTGGACCCTGTCCCAAGGTATAACCAACATGCCAGATTGATTTTGAAAATATAGGAAAGTTAAAAACAGGAATAGCGGTAAAGTGCACAGCAGAATTGTTTTTAACCAGGGATGTCAAATTTACCCCTCCCCGTAGGCTGGATCTGGCCCGAGTGGTGGCAGTGTGAAGGTTAACACAGCCATCATTTGTCTCCTGCCATCCATATGCATTTCCAGTGGAGCTCTGTACTTTCATTTCATCAGTGGACCCCATCCCCACTTGCCCCATCCCCAAATTCCAGGCCTTTCTGAGAGCCCCACACACTAGATAACATGACTCTGTGGACTGCAGCCAGTCCACAGGTCAGACATTTGACACCCCTGCCTTACAGTCCCTGCTCGCCACCCCCGCCGCTGGTGTGTGCAAGCAGTCCCTGCTCCCCACCAACTACAAATGGTGCCCCCCCAATCTTGGGAGGCACCAGTTGTTCATAGCAAGGACCATTTTGGGCCCTACAAATTCTCAGAGACTTGAAGAGGGAGAGGCGGGCAGGTTGAAAAAGTGAACCTGTTCTTCCCACGCACAGTAAGCTCTGCTGTCGTGCACATGTGGTTCTTAAACAACACATTTCTGTTTCCTTCACTGTTTTGGAAAGTACAGTCTGTGATTATCTCTCAGCCCCCTTTATTAGCTCAGTCACACAGTTTTTATAAGTGAGAGTCTAATAAACTCTGATAGAAAGCTACAAGAACATATGTCATTTTCTGTACACTCTAAAAGTTTGATCAATGAGCTGCTGTATCAGCAAAAGTGTTTGAGTCAGTAAAAGAAAAAGAGAAAAAGGTGGAAAAGCCCAACAAAACTTATCCTGATGAATGAAAGCAGTAATTTCTCTTTTCACTTACGGACTCATTAGTGGTTCTGAATAGTCTGTAATACTAAGAAGACACCAGAATTGCTTCTGTAGTTAATTTTTTTTCAAAATAAACCTTTGAAATCATCAAGTGTTGAGCCATAGGAAATGTGCTTGAAAGGAAAGGGAAATGCAACAGGCTCAGAGAACCCAGATGAAAACAAATTTCTGTGAGGCACTGACAAAGTAATTGCAAACACCTTTCTCTCTATAGCTTGAGTGAAATGACTTCATGATTCAAATGTTTTAGAATAGACAAAATAATGCCTGAGTACCAATGATTTTGTAAGAGCTCTTTAATGCACTTGATGCCAAGGTTTACAGAAGCTGACATACCTGTAGAGCAGAGTTGACATTTTTCATAGATTCATAGATTCATAGATGCTAGGGTCGGAAGGGACCTCAATAGATCATCGAGTCCAACCCCCTGCATAGGCAGGAAAGAGTGCTGGGTCTAGATGACCCCAGCTAGATGCTTATCTAACCTCCTCTTGAAGACCCCCAGGGTAGGGGAGAGCACCACCTCCCTTGGGAGCCCGTTCCAGACCTTGGCCACTCGAACTGTGAAGAAGTTCTTCCTAATGTCCAATCTAAATCTGCTCTCTGCTAGCTAGTGGCCATTATTTCTTGTAATTTCAAGCACCTCCATTCCTGAATGGTGAATTGTCAGGAGAATCAGCATTTGAACTGACTGAGAAACTATGAAGCATTCCATCAAAAGTGAAACAGGGTACAGAACCCAGAAAGAAGCAGACTCTTTACACTGGGATGGATGCTAAAATTGGTTGGAGAATAGGAAACATTTTTGTGAAAATGTTCATGAACAATGTTCATCTCTGTCCATAAAAATGTAGGAATTGGAACATTTTTAAACAGCTCTATTAGAAGCATTTGAATAGTCTTGGAGTTGCATTCATTTTGACTGCATCATATAATCAGGATTCAGCTGCTTTCCACATTGTGGAGATGGCTGCTATTCAATATTTTTTCACATATGTCAACTGCTCCTGTCTTCCACATCCCTAGATATGTTATTCTTGACCTAAATTAATCCATAATTGGTCCAGACCACAGCACCCTGTCAGCCCAGCAATATGAGCTTCAGAAAGTACTCAGTATTCTGTTCTCTTTGCTGATGTCCTATTGACAGTTTTGTCAAATTCAAGTCTTCATCATTTTCCTGCAATGTTCTGTGTAGGCATGGCTGAAATTTTCTGGGGGGAGCATGTCACATCACATTGTATGATCTCCTGCAGCATTGACATCCTATTGGAACAATAGGGCGATGTCAACCTTAAGAAGAGGATGTGAGCACAGACAGGAGATCCCCTTTAGCGGTTGATCCATGACCCTGGAACTCAATCCCTGAAGAGAGGAAGAGGATGAGGAACCTCAGCATCTTCAGAGCAAAATACAAAAGTATTTTCTAACTGGTCTGTCCTACAATAATGCAGGCATACAAAAAAAGAGCAACAAAATAAGTAAATAAGCAATGTACAGCCCCTGCTCACTTGAAAGAAGAGAGGGAAGAAACATTTTTTATGCTTTTATGTAATAAATTTGGAAGAGGCAAGGATTTGTTAGAGTTATATCTTTTATTGGGCCAAGTATGTAGTTGGAATGAATTCAAACAAGCTTTTAAATACAAAACATTCTTCATTGGGTCTCTCATCACAGGAAGCCAGGAACACCATAGATCTGTCTACCTGTGACCAGAGACCTAACAAAGAAAGCCTTGCATTCAAAAGTTGTCTAACTTTATCCCAAATACATAGTGGGTCCAATAAAAGATAGCACTATAAGAAAATATTGCCTCCCACATCATTTCTAGACCACCATGGCTACAACATCACTATCACAAATTTGAGAGGTACTCGAGTAGCACAGGAGCACCGTATAGAACTCTAAGTAGATAATATATGATATTTGTCCAGAAAATGGACTGTTTTTAGACAATGCACTATTCCTAGACAATCATATACCTGCAGTTAAGTACACCCTTACAGTCTTTGCTGGATTGGATCCAGGGAACACTTTATATGATCAAGCATATTTATGTCTTCTCTGTTCGGCTGAGATCATAATTACCAGCCTCTCCTTCACTTTTTAGTTGCACAACTACCTACTTGTAACAAAGCTTTCTTGTTCCTTTAATCATTAATAGCCCTGAGGGATGGGTGAGCTTTTGTAAACTGTAACTTATTTTCACAATAACAAGTAGGCAATTTTTTTTTACACCTTTTTACCTTGGATTGTATCATTTTTTAATACTGATTATTTTACATATTTCAGTATTACATTCTGACTGGTAAGATTTTAGTGACATGTTGATCTTAATACTGTATTAACATTATTTATGTTCATGAAGCTGGGTTAGAGCCCAAAAGAAAACAGGGTATTCTGATAGAAAGTTGCCACAATTGTTTTACCACTTGACATTATTTCTACTCTTTTCTACTTTAAGATTTAAGATTTCTCCCACTCATGGAAAAGAAAAGGTTGTCTAACTTTATCCCAAATACATAGTCGGTCCAATAAAATATATCACTATAAGAAAATATTGCCTCCCATATCATTGGATTTTAAGAGTATCATATCATATCATATCATATCATATCATATCATATCATTGTAATTCATTGGATTTTAAGAGTGAAATCTTGTTCTGCTCTATGCATTCACGAAAGGCCCTAGAAAGAGGAGATATGTGGGCAAGCGGTCTGCAAAGAGTATAAGTAAAAGGGAAAGAAGAGGGATCAGAAGGGAACTGTGGAGCAAGCAGAGCTACATGTATCCATTAACCACAAATATTGAAGAAGGGAATGGGTTCTGGATGCAATCACAGGTCTCCAAAGAATGATCACAGTGTTGTTCCGCTTGCTCCATGTCCTTAGTATGATGACAAGACCTCAACTTCTATGGAACACTTCTATGGAAAGTCCCATAATTCAGGCTTCAAAAAAAGTCAAGAATGGCCATATCTCTTTCCTGAGCCGCATCCATCTTGTTTGAAGAAGAGAATACGGTCATGAATATATGTGTATGAGTATCAATATAATAGTAAAATAATGCAGAAACTCTTAATTGAAATGTTTTCTGCAAGATAATATATTGCAAACATATATTCTCTGATACTGGGAATCATTTTGTAGGAAATAGTTTTTCACATAAGAATTTCGCTACTGGCCAACATTTACTCTAAGTAAAAATGAGATTTGCAATACAAGGCAATTTAGGACTTTCACTCTTATTCAGTTTATATGGAGTGTCTCTATATTTGAGTGCAATAAGAAGCTCAGGTGCATACAAACTATAAATATTTGTGAATCCCTAATCCACAATGACAGTAAGGTCAATGACTTCAATGTACTATTTAGGGGGAAAAGAAAGCATTTGGCAGCTTAGGGAAAGTTCCAAACCTTGGCCCATTATTGTGCTACCCATAATATTTTCACAATATTATCACATTTATTTATGTCTTAAAATAACTTGTCAGAGACATGCATGTATATCACCTAGACAATCTATTAAAATAATAATTTAGAAAAATATTTTGATGTGTAATTTTTTCTCCTGAAAACATACATTCTAGTAATACAGTATGATAGCTAAGTACAACATGTAAATTAGGTATAATAAACATTGACATTAAGAATTTCACTTTTTAAAGCCAAGTAAATGCCGTGTTAAATGTAAAATGTTGATTATAGCTTGCTCTTTCATGAGAAAAAAATGGATGGGGAAACATAGATTGAATGCCTATACTTTTCATCTTAATTTTGAATGTTCTTATCTTATCCATTTAAGTGAGACTCCTAATATGGGCTCTCAGGAGGACAGGGAGGAGGAGGAGGAAGAAGAAGAAGATTTATCTTGTTATTGGCAAATCTGTAGGATGATATAACCACAATACTAACACCTGTATGCTAGACTGTGCTTTTTGAGGTAGTCTGGAGTAGTGGAGCAGCACGTAGCTACACCACTCTAGAAAAAATTCTAAATCCAGCACAGAATCCTATTTCGCTTTACGTACCCAAATATAAGTTGCCCAGCTATGCAAGATCCTGCTCCATGTCTACAGTGGACACGCAAGCATCCACATGGCTACTGAGCATGTGCCATGAGCTGTACACTGGCCAGGCAGGTATGCTGGGTCAGAGTAAATCATGAAATTCTACCTTGCAAGACCCCATGACTAGAGGATGGGAGAATAAGGAAGACCTTCTAAAGTTTTAGCCCAGTACTTGAGTGTTTAGGGCACCTGTCTAGAAAGTAAGAGACTCAGTTCTAGAAACTGCCTTTGACCCAGGGAGTGTTGGTACCTATATTTCTTTGACTTGCTGGTATAGTGCCTTAACCACAGATGATTAGATATTAGCTAGGCCTTTCTCCAGCCTGCTTTCTGAAGCTGACCCCATGGGCATCCAAGAGAGGGAAATACATTCTGGCAGAAGGAAGCAGGGAACCTAGAGGATGTATGGCAGGCTCTATATTTGAGCGTGTGGAAGGGAGCAAGCTCTGGATTCAAGCCTGGACCATTGCTCCCAATAGGACAGAAACTTTTCCACTCCTCTCCATTCATTTATCTGGTGAATAGTAAGTGCATGGCTCAGGTTTTGGAGGAGGAGCCAAAGCACTGTACTGGGATGTCAAAGCTGAAGGTTTGAACCTCTCAGTGTGAACCTTAGAACCACTTTTTTTTGTTCCCTGGGTCAGTACCTACCCACTCAGCTATGTGTCAAAGGCACTGGAGGGTCTTCCTTGTCCTCCCACCTGCTAATCATGTGTTTTCCCTGAGTGGAATTTTATGATTTATTCTTTCCCAGTATACACAGTGCTGAATACCTGCCTGCCCAGAATGTAGCTTGATTGCTTACTAGTTTAAAACATAGGAGGACTCTCCTCCTGGCTTTTACCAGGGCATGTCTTCAGGGCTTACACACATGTTGGATCTGTGTATCTTCCCAGACACAGATTAGGCAATTGAGCATAGTCAGTAGCTGTGTGGGCACTTACGTTGCAAATGACTACAATCGCAAAGATAAAGTAAGTGCCAAAAATAGCTTACACAATCTAGACTTTAATTTTTATGTTTAAAAGGGACTCAGTCAAATTTATTTTAAAGTGATCACAGCAATGGACAACATCTGTAAGACAAGTTTGTGGCAGTGTCCATTACAGACTGAGATTTGGTTTGCTATTATGAAAAATGTTTGGATAAGTTATTTACAATGATTAAAGCAAGGCATCTAGTAGGAGAAGCATGAAGCCTTGCATTCTTCTGTGAGCAATAAAGCCAATATCCTTCCATTTTTACATTCCTTTGTTGTAAAGACTAATCACAATAAATCTATGTCTGAAAGCTGTCATTTTTATGCCATTCTTGATTTAGCAATGACTAGTTCATCCATGACTTAGAAATAGTAGGTCAGCAATTGCTGTCAGCTTTTTTTTAAACAAATGAAAATCCAAGTTCTGTCTAGCTTGTTTGGGCAGCCATTCTCCTATGAATGATTAATGGTAGTGGATTCTTATGTTTGCATACCTGTGGTTGATGCCTTCTATAGTGTATGACATCAAAGGGAGGAAAAAGGCAGTTGGCATCATTTTTCAGGGATCATGCTCTGTTTGTTTGATTAGCCAGGGTGTGTTGCATCGGGTGAATTATTTTCCTGAAAATATTATGTGAATAGTGTGTGAACCCAGACTCCCCCAGCACCAAGCCATATATAAAATGGTATGTAGTGCTTAATGTGCTCTTTTTCTTTCATCTAGTGGTCTCCCAAACCTGAAATCTTTTGGTTGGCAGGCTGTTAATTCTCTGGGTTTTTAACTGTACACAGTATGTTTCTTTGGGAGTGGGGTTAATGTGAGGAGTAAATATCTGAGGTCAGTTCAAAAACACAGATCATGTTACAATAACTAAATATGTCAGGTTATGACCAATTCAGATTTTAATCTGATATAATAGGTTTGGATTTTTTGTTGCCTGGCTGTTTAGCCCACCTTACTTTAAAATATTACAATAAGGGGGGGGGGGGAGGAGGGGGTTTATTTGCATTTTAGTAGAGCCTTAGACCTCCTACCAAGATAAGGACCTTAAGTTAGGCTGTAAGAACACACATTTTAAAGAAACAACCCCAGTCATTTTTAAAATGTAAATATAAGAGAGAAACCATGGGGAAAAATTGATTTATTATTATTCTAATTATATATGTTGAAAAATAAGACACTGAGTGGTCAAAAAACTAACTAAGGGTATTCTTACACATTATGCTTAGCCTATATTAAGAGTTCTTAATATTGGAGTATCCACACATTATAGTGTGAAATCTAATGCAAAGGAATTTTGGACATCTTAAAATTATGCCACTTTGGGTAAGGAGTATCTTTGAGCTGTTTTATCTAGTTCATGTTACACTAATGTGTGGCCATTCTGCAGTGATAAAAGGACCAATTTCCAGTTCTCCAGCATCCCAAGATGCACCCTTGCCGCCATGTCCTGCTCTTTGTGGTCAAATTTTCCACCTCCTGAACTCTACTGTCCAGGGAGTGGTACTGACACCAAGTCAACTCCCCTTTCCACCTCCAGGGGATGAGCTCACTCCCCAGCAAGCAGTACAAGCAGTGGAAGCAGACAGCTATTACCTACCTACCTGCATCAACCAGAGGCAACCAGAGCAGAGAATGAGCCAAAGGGTGTCCCCCCTGGACCCTATCAGGCAGGCATCAAACTGGAGTCATGGTGAGGTGCTAGACCTCATCGTAATCTGGGGTGAGGAGAGAACCATTGCCACCACTACTGAAAACATGAAGGGCAATAGGCAGAAGTCACTGTATACTTGCAGGCCTAGTTCAGTGCAATGACAACAATGAAGGAGACAGCAACAGTGACAAAGTAGTCTGCCAATAGCAGCCTGCTGATACACAGAATCAGGAAGATATCTCGTCTGTGGACTTGTTTCCTGGCCAGACCCTGACCCGAAACCTGACCCCAGTGATTCAAACCCAAACTCAGACCCAGGGCAACACAGAAGATAGTGGCAACTCCCACAACATCCTCATCTAACTGAGGGACACAGACAACCCAGTACACATTGTTGGTAAGTCTCAATGTCCCCGGGTCAGAAGAAAAGGTGGCTAGTGGTGAGTCTGGAAGCCTGGGGGTAGGGGAAAGTCACATGGCTTGGAGTTCTGGGGTATCTCATAGGCTTGGGATTGCCTCTAGGTTCTAGATTTTGGGGTGTCTCATGGCTTGGGGGTGCCTTTAGACACTAGGCTAGGCACTGATTCACAGCTGATGCCCCGCTCCCCTGCCAACCCCTGCAATTAACAAGGAAGGTGAGGGCTCTTAGTCATGCCCCTGCTTGCCATCCCTCTAATGACAAATCATATTTCTGGCAGTCAGAGATGGCATTAAGCCTTAATGAGCTACTGCTTAAAGTTCATTCTAACATTAACACCACTTAACATTACCCAGCACGTAGCATAGCCTAAAGATAATGTCTAACAACACCCAGAGTTTCACTGTAATAGAAGTAGGTATTGCATGCAAATCAGAAATTGCATGAAAGTGTTCCATTCCAGCACTTTAACCACAAGACTACTCTTCCTTGCAAAATAACACTTCCCACAGGCTCAGTCAAATTCAAAGCCCATTGTGTTTTACATTTTCAGCAGTTCATTCAGCATATTAATTATAGTGTCAATTGAAAAGATTCTAAGTTTCATTACAAAAACTTTAAAGTGGGTTCACAATTTGCAGTTGAGAGTGTAGTTTCAACTCGAAGCAGACTTGGGAATCATTGTTGATGTCTGATATTCTGTGATATTGCAGACAAAAACAAGGGAATCTGAGGACAGTGGATAAATATATGATCTTCCTCCTTTTGTCTCTTTTCACTAGGGAGTTTTAGGTTTTGGATAGCATGGTATCAGGTTTGGATAGGAAATCAGTGAGGTTTTCTGAGTTGTGACTGGGCAGACCTTGGTCTAGTTTTTATTTTTTCTGTAATATATATATTTTAATAGAAATCATTCCAAAGTGAAAATATGTCCTGCGGGATTGGACCGCCTAAATGACCACTAATGGGATATGAAACCTTTCAGTTTGTGGCCATCTATTCAAATCTGACTCATAAAAGGGTGATTGAAAGTCATTAATGTCTACTAATGTCTGTTTGTTCCTATGTGAAAGGAGTTAGTAGATTTCAGTTATGCTCCTAGTGGACAAATATTCACAGCACTGTATCTGGCAGCTTTACTGCTAGCCTCAGCAGGAAAGTCAGGCATGGCAAAGGATGAAGACCGAACTGCCCATTCACTCTTATAGGTAGTCCTTCAAAGTCACAGCATGGAGAAGCTTTCCCTCCTGCTGCCCTTGCTATACTTGTTCTGGGATAAACAGAGCACTTCTGGCTTCCAGGACTTCATTCATAAACATAAAATTCATTTTAGGCTTCATTAAAATACAGAAAGAAAACACATCCAGAAAAGCCATACAGAGAAACACAGAGAGCATGACACCAAAAGGAAAATATAGTCTCTCCCCATGAATATTGGTCTTGGCAGTGCAATGCAGTATAGATAATTTTGTTAAAACATGACTATACCATCAGTATTATTACCTGCAGGAGAGAGGAGAGAGAAAAAAAGGAGGAAAAGCAAGCAACATGTTTCAGAAAGATGGACTGTCATGAATAGCATAAATTTTGCCCAAGTACCATTAGGTGCCTAGTTTACTAATCAAGGTCTAGTCCTTAGTCATTTGGAAGTCTTTTACACTTGTCAAATGTATCATTCCTAAACTGCAAAAAAATAAAGCACAATAACCCTGCTTCAGCAGTTGTAAAACCCCTTTGACACATTTGCTACTTACATTTTGGCCTGAAAAGTTTGTTATGTTCTTAAATTTCTAAGCTTCAGAGCATGCACAGAAATACCTCAGTCAACCTCAAGGCATCTTAACTCTCACCGAAGCCTCATTGCAATCCAGAGTGGAACTTGATGGGGGCATAAACTTTATTTAAATTCAGTCTATATGTTCCAAACTTGGCTATCTCAAATTGACAAGTACAACAAAACACAATATTGCCCCATGGAGTTCTAGGTTCTGATCCCTGCTCACAGCACAGTTTTGCATTTTACTTTAGATATTGGTTGAAACACAGAAATGTAGGGCTGAAAAGAACCCCCAGAAGTAATCTAGTCCAACTCCGGACCAGATGCAGGACTATATGTATCCAAACCATCCTATGCATCCTATGTATCCAAATCCATTGTCCAACCTGTGCGCAACCTACACAGTCAGCCCTGACCGCCACAAAACATAACACCTTAACTTGTCATAGTTAAAGCAAGGGGAACTATAGTGAAATAGGAGGAAGATAGCTAGGTATCTCAACCCAGAGTTTCTCTAGTCCTACAATAATGTCCTAACCCAGGGGTCAGCAATCCCCAGCACACGTGCCGAGCATGGCACGCAAGGTCATTTTGCTCGGCATGCCATGGCCAGCCTGGGCTCTAAGCAGCTGCTGCCAGCCACGGAGCCCAGGTTGCTCCCAGCAGGTAGCTGGGAGGCAACAAGCCCTGCTGCAAGCAGACTGGGCTCTGTGGGCTGGCTGCAGTTGGGAAGCTGCAAACAGCTGCTCTGAGTGCATATCGGCACTCCGGCACCTTCCAAGGTAGACATTGTGGTTTTTTCAGCTCTCTGGCCAAAAAACATTGCCTACCCTGGCCCTAATCACTAAGCTCTTGAGTCAAACTCCTACTTGCTGCTGCTTCTTCTGCATCATGACTCTTTTATTCTTGACTTCATAGTGATTCAGCAGGTGAACAGCAGGGGTAGAGGGTGTTACCATACACCTAAGACTTTTTTATAGTCTGGGGACTAAGACTTTTTTTTCCTGAGAAGTAATAGAAATGGGGTTGAATATGTTTTGTTTATGGAGGGCCTACAACCCAGGTCCACCACCTAGACAAGTCCTTTGACCCCATTATGACTGTGACTGTGATGTTGTGCTTTGTACAGTATTCGGTGATATCAAGTGTATTTTAGACACCTCATCCTGAGTGCTCCAGATCCTGAGTGGATGGAGGCACCTAAGCTCCAATGAACAAGAAGTCAGGTCCACACGCCCATGCCTAGCCTCACCAACTGGCTAACTCTAGGTGCCTTACTGATCAGCAGTAAGGAGTTGTGGATTGTCGCCTGACTGTACAGGGATCTCAGATGCTTAACCCTGTTAATTTGTCTCACAGTCATGGGTCAAGGTGCCTATTTCATAGGCATGCTGAAGCCTAAGGTATAAGAACCTTTAAGAAAATCTGGATCTGACCCTTGGTGTTCCTTGATAGACAGAAATGAAACATGCATTCCCAATGTGATGCTGTAGCTAAGGTGGTAAAAATAATTCTTATCTGCATAAGCAAACAAATCTCAAGTAGAAACAGGGAGATAGCATTATCTCTGTATATAATGTTTGAGATACTGTTACTGGCATAATGATTCCCATGGGCGACTGGTGCCACCTTAGTCACGGGCGGCACGTGCCCCAATCTCACTGACCGGGGCAGGGGGAGGGGGGTTTCCCCGTGGCCAGTCTCGCTGGCTGAGAGAGAGAGGGTCTCCCTTGGCTGATCGAACTGACTGGGAAGCGGTTGCGGCACTCCCGAAGTGGCCACGGCACTTCACCCAGCACTCCCACACCCCAGCCAGCACTCACAGGGTGGGTACCGGTGCTCAGACCTGCTCCCCCCTGCCCATCTCCTAAGTAGGGAGTGTGGCCTGTCAGGAGGTGCACCTGCACTCTCAGAAGGTGCACATGCACCCCCGTGCACCCTCTACGCATCGCCACTGATGGTTCCAGTGCTAGCAGGGGAACAATATAACAGAACCCCCTTAAAACATTACAAAAATGGGAAAGGGATTATGCAAAGACTGACAATAATGAGCAGATATCTGAAAAACATCCTGCAAATTGACAGACTGAAGAGGCTCAATTTATTCAATCTATCTATGAGAAAGTCAGGAATTGATATGATCATGGTCTACAACTACTTACATGGTGAAGAGACTTCTCATAGCAGAAGGGCCTTTAATTGGGGGAAAGAAAGAAGACACAATGAAACCCAATAATTGAAAGCTGAAATTAGATAAATTCATACAGAAAAAGGAACATTTTGAGAGAAAAATTAATTGCCCATTGTAACAACTGACTAATGATATGGTGTATTCTCTATCTACATCAGTCTTCATGTTAGAACAGACGTGACTAAACTGTTATGACAAGGTAGATCATATTAAAGGAAAACGGGGAAAAATATTTCAAATTCTGGCCTAGGAATGAACAAATCTGTTAAAAAAACACACACATGCTTTAACCATTTTGTAGTTACAGAAAACTGTTCTGCTATCATTGTTAAGTTCCTACCCTCAAAAAAAAAGACACTGTACTTTTGACCTCAAATAGATCTAGCTGTCAGATGTGTAGCCCAGAATCAGGCCTGTAACACTGAAACACCCTGTGCCTGAATTTTCTTAGCAAGCTCCAGGTAGCTTCCCATTCAGTGTCTTAGCCCTCTGAATTATCCACCAATAACACTTAGCTCTCCCTATTAGTTATACAGAGAGCTCATGCACACAACATTGTTTCTCTGAATCACCATTCTAGGATTAGGGTGCCTAATATTTAAGCATGCCAAGGCTTAACTGGAGTCATGCAAGAGTTTATTCTGGACTTTGCTCTAAGGCTAGGGACAGAAGTTACACATAAACTGGTTTAAGTGATCGGAAACTGGTTTAAACCTGTAACAGAACACAAGTTCAGTGCACATAACCCAGTTCCAATATGGCTAAAACTGGTTTAAGATAAACCTGGTTGAATGTAAAATGAAGTGTAGACTTAACTGATTTAGGTCAAACTGATTTATGAAACTTCTGTACCAGACCCCTTCCTGATTCAAGTTAATCAGAGTCCCCCAGCATCCCAGCATGCTTTATAGCCCTGGGCTGGGTTAGACAGTGCTGTCTGCTCCAGACAGCAGGGCTGGTCTTCCCTTCTGCTCCCTAGCCAGAGCACTAAGGGCTAGCTCACTGGCCTCACTGGCTGGCTCACTGACCTGCCTCCCTCCCCATCAGGCAAACCCCAGCTGGGGGCTGGGGCCAGGGAGGGGGAAGGGAAAGGGGTTAAATTCACCTTCTCCCAGGTACAGAGCTGCCCTGCCCTGCCGGTTTACTTAGTGCTGGCTACGACTGTAGACTAGAAATCCCAGAGGCACTTGGAAGTAGGAAGTAGTGACAAACAACCCTGCAGATTCCTGATGCTCTGATTCTGGACTGCAAATCCCAGAGAACTTGAGGGCAGCAGGAAAAGGAAGTGAACACACAGTTCATGCTGTGTTTATAGTTCTTCAGTTTATAGTTTTGCAGAGAAATAATTATTCTTGTTCAAGCTTTTATGAATTCAGTGCCACTACTTTTCCCACCTGTCCCTCCCCCCCAGCAGAGCATAGGCTGGAGCCTAGCCACACCCCCTCTGCTCCAGCAGGGAGAGTGGGGGAAAGGCCTTGGAGGGCTTCTGTCTTCCTTCCCCTTTGGCAGTGCCTGGCAGGCAAGCTCTAGCACCCCCCTGGCATCTGACTTGAGCCACTGCAGGCATGTGACTGCATTTCCTGAATCAAAAATGAATGTATGTTCATTTGCTTATTGGTTCAATCTGCACAGTTTAGACTAGCCTGCAAAGACTAAATCAATTCAGCCTCTGTTTTTTTGACTGTCTGTACTTAGCCCAAATATCTATCCCAGGTCCCTAGAAGTCTTTTACCACAGGCAAAAAGCAGGTTGCATATTTCTACTATACAAACAAAAATCTTCACATACAGATTTTGCTATTTCCAAAATACAGGACAATGCCATGGCATTGAGAAGCCCATTGTTCAGTTTTGTCACTGAGCTGATGCCAAAAAGCACTCTGCCCACCTTCACCATAATCCTTCCTTTATTCCTCTCACTTGAACAGCTTGCACATCTGGCGGAAGTGTTCATTTCCAGAAGGGTTACAGCAATTTTTTATGATGCACAAAATGAAAGAGCAACTACATGCATTGATATGGGTTCCCCATAGCAGATGAACAGATGGAACATGTGTGTGTGTGTGTGTGTGTGTGTGTGTGTGTGAATGGCAATAAAAATCTCAGATGCTGATCATCCTTATCTATCTAGTATGTCATAGGACACAAGATTTGTGGTTTTTTAAAGGATGAGAATAAAAGCATTCACTCTGAATTTTTAAGCTTATCTCATAACAGATATACTAATGCAACACTTTAGCTATTTGTCCAGGCTCATACACACATATAAGTATACACATTTAAAGCATGTTAGTAGCTGAATTGAATGAAATCACTCACTTGATTAAAATTAAGCACATACCCACATACTAGGTTATTGTAGCTCACTCTAAGCTTTTCTGGATAGAGTGAGATATAAATCTAAATAATAACAATACACTGATGAATCAAGGGCCATACTATGCTTTATTAAATTGCTTAAGCTTTTTTTTCTTAAGTGCCATGAGTTGCTTACAAACACTATTATTTTCTTACAAATACTGTGACAAAGATACTGTAGGCTTGTGCTGTCCAGCTTCAAAGCAGTAAGGGCCTGCTCGCTACATGGACCACATCAGTGGAGGTTGTATGCCCTGGAGATTCACAGATTCACAAAGATTAGGGCTGGAGGGGCCCTCATGAGACCATTGGGTCCAGCCCCCCTGCTCTGGGCAGGAAAGACTGCTGGGGCCAAATAACCCCAGCAAGGTCACACTACTGTGTAGTGGTGATAAGTAGGGGGTGCACCGGGGTGCACGTGCACCCCCTGAGAGCACCGGTGCACCCTCTGACTGGCCGCACTCACCACTTAGGTGATGGGCAGGGGAGACAGGCAGGAGTGCCAGTGCCCCCCTGCAAGCACCAACCGATCGCTGCAGCTGCTCCCAGAAGTGGCCACAGCCACTCCTGGAAGTGGCGATCAGCCATTGAGGGACTGGCTGTGGGGGTCCCCCCAGGCAGTGAGATTGGCCATGGGGGGACCCTCCCCCTCAGTCAGCAGGATTGGCCATGCGGGACTGGTTGCAGGGGTGGCATGTGTCCCCCCTGACTAAGGTGGCACCACCTTACTGTGAGCCATAGGCTCCTGGGCCACACACACAGCTACACTGTGTAGTTTCCATCTCCACTATACTGCATGCATGGGCAGTGTGCCCACTTGGGCTCCCTGGCAGCGGGCTCCCCCAACAACACAGGCTATGCCTCCCTATCTCTGGGGTAGGAGCAAGAAGCAAAAGCCAGGGGAGACGGGGAGCCTAGAAAACCCAAATGTAGCAAAAGCCATAGTGATGAGGGAGTGTAGGCCAGGTGTCAGTCCAGGGGCCTCATATTAACACTTTGCAGCCTGCATGCAGTCCATGGGCCACCAAGTAGATAGTCCTGCCATAGGCAAAAACAACTGCAGGGAATTCTGATAATCTTTTAAAGCCCAGTGTTGGTTTTTTTTTGGTTCAAAATAACATTTTTAAGGCTATCCTCCACCTTCACAAATGGCACACTTTGTACATTCACAGTTAAAGATTCAAAACAAAAAGTTTTCTTTATTCTACACGCTTAAGCTTTCTCATAGCCATTTACAAGCCAAAGGATATATGTCTCAGCCTGGTGAGATGCAAAAGATTACAGCTATATAGTTACTGCCATATGGGATCAGACAAGTGATCCGTCTAGCTACTATCCTGTCACTCATGTGGCCAGCAGATGTTTAAGTTGAAGGTGCCAGAATCCCTGACTAGGGAGTGAGGGGATATCCTCTCCCTAGGGAAAGTGACCTCCTGACCCCTGTAATCAGGTATTCACTTAAACCATGAAGCATGAGGGCATGCATGTGATCTTGTTGAGCTGCTTCACTCTTAAATTAGGTAACTACTTCCAGGCTTTGTTTCTATATACAGTGTGCATTAGGATTTTATGTGGTGCTTCTGAATCTTCCTGAAGGTGTCAAAGAGATACTTTAAACCTTCTTCTAAATATCTTTACCCTGCATTAAACAATATTGGGTGATAGCTAAAGACTGAGGAGTGAGGGGCAGGGAGAGAGAAATGAGAAATGTAGAGAAGTCCTAATATACTATAGGAATTATACATTACAGTTTTATTTGTTTATGTGTGTTTAAGGCTTAACACTTTGGGGCTAAGGACTCAATTCATTTCCTATTCAGGAGTCTTTCTGTTGGTCTCAGTGAGAGTTGGATCATAATTAAAATCTTCACTGTGGTTACACTGTATTTTTCTTCTCTTAGTAACATTTATTTCTGATTTAGGTCCCAAATTAACCCAGCCATTAAAAATAGACCAGGATGTGATTTGCTAAGGTCATTGACAATAATTTACACATCCCTTCTGTAGAGAAGGATTGTCAGAGCTTTCTGTGTGTTGGAAATACTGACTCAGGACACAGGCAGTGAACGCATAGCAGCTCAGTTTCCCATGCGCAGTGTCAGCTATTGTTATAAACACAATTAGCTGGCAAAATGAATCTCTGGAATAAAACAAGCTGGACTCACTAAATGATGGCAGAGACATGAGACATGAAATGTTTCACTTTGCAAGGAAAATATTGTCAAGTGCCACTTGTGTAAAACCCGTCTCATAGTGATCTCTGGTGCAAGATCCTTATTATTTGGCTCCCTTATCTTACAAAACAAAGTTTACAGCCCATTTTTTCACTCAGGCTTTTCTATTTTCTAGTAGCCTCTTCCCACGTTATCTACCAAGGACAGATAAGGCAAACATGTCATCACTGCAGTGTTATTGGTATTGACAGTGATTAGCCAGACTCTCTCTCTAAGCTAGAGACAGAGTGGAGAGTCATTCATTTAAAAAAGATCCATTATGAGGTGAAGTCCTTTTCACCAGGAAATTAGGAGACTCTTTTGGGGATATTAGCTCTCAAGACAATGCACAATTTTATTAGTCACGCAGTTTACTTACACAATAGCTGGAGACAAATGACTTTCAGACAAATTCTTTATTGGTGTAAACTGCTGTGAATTCACTGAAACCAACAGAGCAAGCCAATGGAGAATTGGGTCTTTGATTTTTACAACAGACACTGTAATGAAAACAAATGTATATTTTCAGGTAAACTTAAGCTCACATATAGCCGTACAATACAGGAAAACATCAGGATTAGATAAAAATTTCCCAGCAACTTGTACAAAAATCATCCTGTTTTTTGAGGTTTGAGAAAGGTATTTGTTATGATTCTCCCCCTTCCTGTTTAAGGTCAAGACAAGAAGTGGAAATACTACAAAAATAGCTTCTTGTAAGGTATTTCCAGCACAGCCTGAGCCTGTTTTCACAATATTTCCAGCCTCATTTCCTCATCAACAGGTTTAGATAAATAGCACCCAAACCCTACCTTGCTAATTCAGATCAAACAAAGCTTGCTGACCTTTTAACATCTTCTCTGATAGTGCCAAACAAAGGTAAAATTGAACTCTAAAGAATGAACAACTTGATTATCCCCAAGCAAAAGGCAAGCTGCATGCAAATAATTCTTACAGGTGTCATTCTGATAGGTGTAATTTATTAAATAAGACAAAAAATGTTATTTAAGTTCCATTAGTCATTACAGGCTTAACCTTGACGTATTTGTTGTATTCATTTTCTCTTATTCTGCCCTGGGTGCTATGGCTGACTGTGCTAGGTAGTACATGGGATCACATGCTTCTAGACTCCCTCCAGTTTCATAACTTTGCACTGGGGCTTTTTTAATGCTCTGCTTCATTCCTTGTAACTATGCAATATGGGATGACTGCAGCTTTAAGATGATTCTTACAAGAAATACAGTGCAAGTACATAGAAAAAATATTCTCAATTCTAATATTTCTCAAGCAGATAACCTAACTCACATTTATTGTATGAGATGTGATAAATCTCTCATATGGGTGAATCACTAGAGATTAAATAAAATGGTCGAGGACTATAGGCCATTCTTGAATAGTTTCTGAGTTGCAAACCAAATTGCATTTTAATTGTTAGAATTGATTTCCCTCTTGTGAATGTCTTAGAGAAGATTCATATGAATATTGGTGTGAGTATTTATTATTGCTGCTGTTGTGTAGACGTGTATCCCACCTATCTGAAAGGCTTAGAGAAGAGCAAAACTTGAGGGAACATATTGAAAGAAAAACTGCCCTAAATTTCTCTGGTTAAACTTGTCTTGTATGCTGGTAATACTCACCATGGGCATACATTTGGGTAGGGGAAGATTGCTGGGCCATAATTATGGGACTTGTATTCAAGTGTGTTTACCTGGCCAGCACACAGTCTGTTGAACATGTGCAGTACCCATGTGGACCCTTATCATATTGCCTAAAAATTGCACCCAGGCAGCTGGAAAACTACAATTTTGGCCTGTAATTTGGGCCTATAGGATTCTGCTTAGTCTACCATGTGAGCAAACACATACTGGAGGATATAGCACTAACCCCCAAAAGCTTGCAATCTGAAAAAGACGACAAGTTCCAGATTCCCTTTCTTAATTCAGGCCACCCTTCTGTCTCACCTGACAGACTCTTCTTTCTTTTCCATTTGTCTCATTTATTCTCTGCTTTCCCCACACCAGATCATTTTGGGGGTTTTGAGTTCTGTGGTCAAAGTTTCATGGTCCTTGTGGCATAAACTAAGTCTGGCAGCTGTCTTAGTATTCAATCAACTTGTTTTCTTTTTCTCCAGAGAGCCTGAGGGGAAGGGAAAAGAAAAAAAAACAAAACACAAAAACCCTAACAGTCTGAAATGAAATCTTTTGGCAGGAGTACTTTAACCAGCATTTGTTTTGTGCAGTTTTGATGCTCAACCAGGCATAGTAGTCACTAGGGTGACTTTGGAGGATTAAAGTCTTAAGGCCCAGTGGATTAGTATGTTCAAACTTATATCTTCCAGCTGTCAAATACTGGAGAGTTTGGGAATTGGGTCCCTTCAGAAGTAGAGGTTTTATGTAATTGCTTGTAAGCATAAGGACCAATTTGTCATTTTATCCAAACACCTTCCAAGCATTAATGCATTCACTTTCCCAACACCCTTGAGAGGCAGTGAAGCATTAGCCCAATTTTAAGAAGGAGAACTGAGCACAGAAAGATTAAGTGACTTGCCAGAGGTCACACACAGGGTAAGCTGTAGTGTTGCTTGTTAATTTGGAAAAGGAGCACAAAGGGCATAGGATTCTCAGGACCTCTGGGAGTTTCCCTGGTTTGTGTTGCTAGTCTTCATGTGGACAGGGAGGCTTCAGGACCCAGTATAACAAAATCATCCCTTTGGGAGCATCCCCATATGCAGAGGTGTGCATTTCCAGGGGCACAAAAAACTGCACCACACATTTGTGCCTCTGTTTTGTGCCCCAGGGCATGCCCCTGCTTGTGAGCTCCAGCTCATGCCAAATTGTCCCAGGTGGGATAGGGGAGGATGAGGCCAGCACCTGTGCTGGTCCTGGCAGCCATGGCTGGGGTTCTGGGGGCCTTCTGGGGCAGTAGCAGCACTGTGGATAGTGAAGAAATTAGAAATATGAATTCATTTTTTTTCATTGTGTTTGTCTTATTTTCCATAAGATTTTAACTGCCTCTTTTTTGCTGTTGATGCCAAATACTGATAAGAAAGTGTTTGTTCCTAACCCAGAAGTGGGAGCTTTTGGCTTTGTTTTTGTTTATTCCTGTTGGTTTTGGTGCAGAGCATCCTGGGTGGAGTAAGTAGCTTGTTTATTAAACTGTCAGCTACTGTCTTAGGTAACTGGAGTTATTCCCAGAGGTAACTTGGGGAATAGAGAAAACTTATGTCTTCAGAGTTTGTTGCTCATTGCTGACACTTCCCACAAAAGAAATGAGAAAGTCGATACCAAACACAGTTCCTGCAGGAAGTTACAACAGTTCTCTCTAGACCTAGAATTCATAAAGACTTCCAGTGCAGCTCTATCAGTGTTGAAATAAATGTAAGACACTATGCACTAAAAACCAAAAGAAAATGCTGTGTGTTGAACATAAATATTTCACCAAACGTCTCTGATGGGGGGAGGGGAACCATTATCACCCAAAGGCTAGAGACAGACATTCAAAAAGCCTGAACCAGAATCAATTCAATCTTTACAGGTTAGTCTAGCCTGCAAAGCTTGAACTGATTTAGAACTAAATAGACTCAGACTAGAAGCTGGGACATGCTACAGTGACCCTCCCTTCCTTCCACAGTACTGAGATGAGGGCAGGTGGCCAGGCCCCAATAAGCCCAGCAGGAAACTGATAACAGTGCTTATCACCCCTAACTCAGTGTTTATCACCCCATTAAGAAAACAACAGCGGGTCATTACCAGCTACCTGTTGATTCTGCCTTTGTCACAGCACTGACCTTAGCCAGCATGTGGTTTGCTAGCTAATACACAGATACCTCTCCACAAAGCAGAAGGGAGGGGGAAATTCCTGCTTAGCAGGAGTGATGGGGGGAGGGAGGGAGCAGCCTGCAAGTCTCTGCTCCAGCTGTAGACAGGGAGCAGACGGGAGGGGCCAGCCCTGCTGTACAGCAGAAAGACCCACCCAGCCCAGAGAGCATGCCAGGATGCTGGGGGTGTCTGGTTTAATTTAAACCAGCAAGGGATCTGGGACAGACATTGCATAAACTGGTTTAAACCAAATCAGTTAAGTCTGATACCACATTCAACCAGGTTTATCTCAAACCAGTTTCAGCCATTTTCAAACTGATTTATGTGCAATAAACATCTTTTTTACAGGTTTAAACCAGTTTCTGATCACTTAAAATGGTTTATGGGTAATGTTTGTCCCTAGTCAAAGACTTCTGTGCAGGTGCACGCATATAGCACAGTTGACCTTGCAGTGCTTCCTATCATGCCTTTCCATGATACTGCCAAATAGGAAACAAGAATGTCTGAACAATCTCTAAGCCAAGGGCCTTGAAACTTCTCTCTTTTAATATTCATTTACAACTTGATAACACCTAGAGACAACTGTCGTTTTTCAAGGGTGTCTTGGTAGCAGAAACACAAATCACAAACATTTTATTTCAGCTTCTGCAGATAATTCAAAGATGTAAATAACAACATCTTGAGTAATTTAGCTCATAAAAATTATTCCTAAATACAGTTTTTCAATTCCTACAGTTCCATTCATTCACTTTGATAGCAACATTTAATTTGGCTGCACTGGCATCAAATCTCATACCTAGATATATATTTTTTCCGAAAATGAACTCAGGATTTTCTCCTTTTGAATCTTAATCCTTTAGGCAGACACAGAAAATCCTAGACTCCTTTCTTCATGCAGGCTGGGATGTACAAGTTATTCTTGCTGAATGATTATCTTGTATTTTATTCATACTATATATGATTTAATTGGCATAGCTTTGTCTCCCCTGCTTACCTATAGCAGGCTTAGGCTGTTCTAGATGTTTCAAGTGTTGTTCCTTGTAGCTGTGGCTAACAGTTTGAAGTGGCAAACTAGGGGACTCTTTGGGTTAATGATTGCCTGCAAATGGTGCAGGAAACCCTTTCCAATCCTATATTACTAGATATAAAGTAAACTACAGAAGCATGCATTGGTGACCTTCTTCCAGTATTCTAAGTACCAGAAAAATATCTGAAGACTGGGCTAAATAATAGAAAATCTTAACTACAATTTGTATGATTACAAACTCATGCCACATTGCTTGCTTAATTTGTGTGTGTATCTCATTTCTAAATATCTAATAATAGTGATGAGGTTGCAACTGAAGCTCATATTATATTCTGAGGGAACTGTGTTGCATGCAGTATTGTTGAATGCATGTTTTTTTCTCAGGCATAGTCCTAGTGATGATGCAAAAGAAGGCGATACAATGGACAAGGGGAAATTTCCTTTTTATGATGATCTGTGTCAGTAGAATCCTGCCTCATGGACATTTGAATACAGTTAAGATATTCTCCACATGTTACTTCCTTGCTTTTAAGGGACTGAATTTGCCTGAATTGAATTTGCCGGAATTAACCAGCCTTACTACTCTTTATGCGAGGCTGTGAATGGAATTTAACAGGACTGGATAGAAATTGGAACTTTCTGAGTTACTGTGCTACTTATAGTCACAATTCCCTAAATCTTTTTGCCTGATGGTTCCTTTATTCAAGTGAGTAGTCCCATAAAAACAATCTACATGTCTGAGTAAAATTAGTGGCTTGTATAAGTGTTCACAAGATTGCATCCCATTCTGCATAACCTTTTGGCTTTTCTCAGTTCACTGTACATCTACAGTAAATGAAATAAGAATAGCTATAGAGCATGAAAGAACTCAGTGTTACAGTCATCAAGAATTCCTGATGGCATAAAACAAAACAGGAGGTAAATGTATTTCAGTGTAATCTTTCGGAGTGATTTTCCAAGTCAGGGCAGTTTTCAAACATAAAATATGCATGTGCCAATTTTTTCACATTTGTACATCATTTTTGGTCTCCCTATGCAAAATTCCTATAAATCACTGAGAACTTAGAAATATTTTCATTAAATATTTGAGGTTTAAAGGTATTCTTCTTTCTCTCTACATTTTTCAGAAGGTTTCAGAATACCATGCAACTTTCTATTTGAAAAGTGAAATAAATTTACCTTCAAATGTGCCTTCAGGGTATTATTGTACTTTGCTATGTATTAAAGATACATGGATTCTGCATGGAACTTACTATTGCAATTGCCTTGCCAACATGATGTGCCCTGAAGGTTGATAAATGGTAGTTTCCTTTTCACTCCTCTCTTTTGAGAAGCCCTGTTACCCCAGCTTACATATTAGGCAGTGACCTCTCCCCAGAAGTCATGTTTTAAATTTGTAGAGTGCTGAGGAAGGATGTTGTCATAGCATTATGTAATGGAATAGGAGTAAGTTTGGAGGTTAATGCAACAGTCTAATATACAAAATAGTGTTAAATTGAGCCCACTAAAATTAAACAACTTTCCTAGATTTATTTTCCTACTTATGGTGATTTAGGCTACATAATACTTAATCACTGTGCAAACATTAATTACCAGGGTTTTACAACTTCCCAGCCTTTAGATAGTGTTATGAAAGTTGCTGTCACACGGCTGTTCATTAAGCTTCACAGGCAACTTCAGCCAAATAATGGGCTTTAGCATTTGATATTTACTTACTGGAGAAGAAAAAAATAGAGAACTGAATTGTCAGCAAAACCAAACTGTTTGGTAACCAGCCTGCAGGAGGCCCTTATGATATGAAAATGTTTGTATAGCACAGGCACTTGCTTAAAGCCAAATCCCGGCAATTACATGCAAAAGATCTGATCTCATAAAGAGGACTGTGTTGGCATACCTCCTCCTTTGTTTCAGAGGGCATATCCTTGTACTGCATTGATGTTAGAGCAGGGGTCAGCCCAGGTAGCTCTTTTTTTAGGATCAGTAGTGTACCTTGCAGCAGGCTGTTGTTGTTGTTGTTGTTAGTGTGGCATTCAGAAACCCCAAGAAAGATGAAGATCAGTATGCCATGCACAAAGCTATGCAAACTTATCTTTATTCCAAATACCTCACAGTCTAATAAAATGAGACATATGAAAGGTAGGAAGAAGGTAGCCTGAAAGGGTGTGCACACATACTTTTCTCCCTGTGCCTTTTGCAGACCTGAGTTCTCCCTCTATTTTGATTCATTTTGCAGCAGAGGGGAACAGCATGTGGTTATATAACTGTCCAGCAACTGAGAACTGTCAGAACAATTCATTTCCAGAGCACCTAAGGGAAAATACAAACAGAAACCATCTACTGATTCCAAACAGATCAAACTTTCTAAGGAATCTTTCCAGATTTTGGCAGCCCCACTAAAGGAAGGACTTAATGTTGAGACGAGCACAAACCTTACATCCAAACTTTTCCCAACTTGATGTGTGTCTGGCGCTGCAGTTTTGATCTGGATATAGCTTGACAACAAAATAATTGGTGAGACTGAATGGAGGTAAGGGGGAGTACTGCTTGCGCAACAGTGCAAGGATATGCCCCCCAAAACCCAGTTTAGGTGGGCCCATTAGTTCTACTGACATGTAAATGTGAAATGACAATAATAAATGGAATGGGAATTTTTGAAAAGGGAACAATTATCTTTACAGTTTCAGGCAAAATAGCTAAAATGTCATATCTTTTGAAAAAGTAGGAAAAAGACCACTCCTACAGTATTACAACACAGCTACATCATAATACATGTTATTTGATTTCTCTTTAACCTGTGTTAACTAACATAATTGAAAATGGTAATATACATACTTCACGAACATTTGTTCCAAGATACAAACATTAGTTTCTGATCATGGTCAACTCTACATGTGAACTATGACCAGAATGAGCATATAAACCCTGGGTCAACCATCTGTCCCAAGCCAAGATGACTCAGATGAATTTAGGTAAGGCACACCCCTGTCAGTAGCCAATAGTATACAAGGATGAAATCAGCAATATGTCTAGTCACCTTTGACTTCCCAGTCGAATAAGCAGTTACCCAGAAAATGAGTTGACTGGGGACAGCCTTGGCATGCATCCAGAGTAAGGCTTAAATTCATACCTCTGGATCCATGGACAAATACCTGACCCTTGAAATGAGGCACAGAAAGTTTACATGAATAGCCTGAGGACTATGGTGCACCAGGAACTGAACGCAGAAGCACAGGGCAATACCTTAACTGCAAAGTTCATCCTCCCTTGCTTATCACCACCACATGTTTAGTAGCTCTAAACTATCTTCCCTCTTTTTATCCTACCATCATTTACCATTTTGACTCCCACTAGTCAGGTTTCTCTGTGTTACTTTCCCACTGCCAGGAGTTACTGAAGTCATTTCTGAACATTTATAAGCACTGGCATTTTGCATTATAACACACTTTGGTTGACTAAAATTAATATGCCAAATTATCCTCTATAAAGGTAACTGTCACTGAATAAAACTAGTTGTTTCCACGTAACTTGGACTTGTAAGTGTAGAAGATTTGGTGGAATAAATAGATTTAGAAATTGTATTTCACTTTATTGCATGCACAGAGCTCACAAGTGAGACATGAAGCAGAGATACAAAGTGTAAAACAAAACTTCAGAATGACAGTCAACGCAGAATGGGTATCAAGGGTGAGGGGGCAAAAACTAGTACCCCCCTTAAGGAAGGGTATTCAGCATTGAAAAGAATTACAGGGTGAAGAAAATAGAATAAACCAACATAAGGATAGGTATAGAAGAAGTTGAAGTGAAGTAGAACAAAGGAAAGAGTGAAATCTTACGAAGTCATAAGTAGCAAAGGAAAAGGAGAACAGAATATTCAGACTCAGCAGACTAGTTTGGATAATATGAACTACTATATATAAGCTTATAATGAATCTGAATAAAATGTGATGAAAATTAATCTTTTCTAACGTCTGAAAATATTCCATAAACTTTTTTTTTCCCCACACCACTCTTCGCTTCCTAACCTGCTTCAGAACTGGGAGTGAAAGCATGGAAATATAATAAGAAATGGTATACTCACAAATTTTACAAGCTACCAGGAAGGATTAGAACTGTCATAAGAAATCTTGTACTTACAAGAATTCCAGATTAAATAGATTTGGATATACATGTACACGCTTTGAACTTGTCCACGCTTGTCCAAAAGCTTTTGTTGGGGTAAACAATACATTTTGGAATAAGAAAGATGGAGAGACTTTCTAGAGGGGAAAAATGAGAAGAAGCATAACATAGGACAGTGAGAGCTGAAGGTGAAAGTAATAACATAAATACTCCACAGAAATATAGTATTTTGATATCTGCTTCAACACCATATATAAATATAACACCATTTCGTAATTAACTAAGAATCCAAAATAAACTTTCTGTTCTTAACATTCGGTTAGTATAGATTTTCTCTGTCAGGTATACAAATGAACAGTAAAAAATACACCAACGTAAAAGCAATCAGAATAAAGAAAGAAAAGTATCCTAAGGGCAGAATTTTATTTCACTTGATATGCCCAAATAGCACTTACCCAGTCATTTAACTGCCATCCACATGGCTCCTGCAAATGCACAGAAGGCTGCACCTTGGATAGGCAGGTATATAGCTCCTTGAGTGTATACTTGAGGTCAAATCCCCAAATTTTAGCTAGGGATGTTGAGGAAAACTCTCTTGTGTTTTAGCCCAAGAGCATAGCATTTGGGGCATTGCCCAGAAAGCATTTAATTTTCATTGGATAAAATGAACAGAGAGCAGTGAGGAAGAGCTCTGTCCCAATGAGACCCAGGGTACAAGTTGAGACTCAGGGTCCTCACCCTTCCATAGCAAAATCCATCTCACTGAGTCACACACCTTCTTCCATGTTCTTTTCTTCCTGGCCATACATAGCTCCCCTTCTCGGGTGCCCAGGGGACCCAGCATCAAGAGGGTTTCACCCATATACAATTTTGAGGCTCAGTCTCACTCAGGTATATAGCGTGACCTGCCTGGACAATGTGTAGGCTTTTGCACATTCTCAGTAACTTGCATGACCATTCTGTAAATGGAATAGGATTATAAATTGTACATAAGCACAACAAATGAGAGCTGCATAACTGCTATGTGGATGCATAAAGTTAAATCATATTCTGCTGTAAGTCACAAATGCAAAATGCAAATTCTACCCTAAATCATGGGTGTAAAAACAAGATGATTTCCTACTATCAGATACCCAATTCGGTAGCCATAAACTGGAAACAAACCTGACACAATGGCTCAAGGAGATGGTCCATATAAAATATAGCTCATAATTTCAGGATAGTTCGTAGAATAATTGAGAAGTAGTAGGGCTGGACGAGACCTTCATAGGTTAGCTAGTCCAACCTCCCTGCCTGAGGCTGGATCATCCGTATCCAAACCATCCTATAGAAATCCATTTTGTGCCATAGTGCTGAAAAATGTTAAATGTAGCAAGCTAAGGAACATCCTGTTGAACAGACAACTTTTTAAAAAGATGTATATTGAAGACTTAAATATCTGATAGGATGTTGTTATAAACAATTATAAATTAACCTTTCTCCAAGGATAACCTAAGCCTGAGGAATAAAACAGATATGTAAGAAAAGCCAGCCAAGGAATCATATTAATCATAAAGAATTCTTTGTAGTGCCCAAAACACAAATCATGAGAAGACAGGGTCAGATTCTTTGGTTCTTAATTGGTGCTTCAATTGTGAACTCTGTGATCAGTCATGAAACAAATACAAGAGGCAATTACTGTTTAATGATGCAAAACCTGTCTCTGGATACACTGGAGCTCTGAGCTATAATACTTGAAGACCTCATCATTTCTTTCAAGGAAGTGTTTAAGACAGCCTCCAGGTTGTCAAGGCTGGATGTCTGATATATAGAACCACTGGAAAATAAGCACCCATTCATGTCAAATCATTAATATTTAACATGCAAGAAAAGCTTTGCTGGAAAAAGAAAAGTTTGTCCGTGTGAAGGTTGTTGTATGCGTGCTCTTGGAAGACATCTAGAGACATAGAATCCCTGCTTCCCTTGAGAATTTGTCCCAGTGGCTTACCCAGCTCCACTGAGTGTTTTAACATTAACTAAATACATTTAATTCACATCTCTTATTTAGTTATTTTAGTTCAAATGTCTATATGCTTCAATGAGACATGATGTTGTAGGGGATATTCAATGTAAACATAAGGCAATGTGACTGAATAGTCTGCCTCTGATAAAGCAACAGTTAAGATATTCTACCATAAGGGTTACTCAACTTTCTCAATCATTATGTGGGAAGGACAGAACATAAACAATTTTGTTTAATTTCACAAATAATATAAAAAGGTCAATTTTTTAAAATTATATTGATTTCTATGATTCTGCAATCCATTATCAGCTGGCTACACTACTCACAACTCACCCGATATTGCAATTATAAATAGCTTTAGGACCCGTATAATCACTAATAATGATACACTTCCTCTGAAAGACAACAGTTTGCTCTGGCAGAGACCTCATGCTGACACAAACCTCTGTAATACCAGAGAAAACAGTGGTGTGGTATTTCCGAAAGCACTTCTAAAAAAGGCTGATAAAAATGAATGTGTGCAATGCACTGTTCACCCTGGGATTCATGCTAAAACTCTTTGGAGGAAGGATGAATCTCCTGCCAACTTTCTGTAACTTCTCTTACTAGTAATTCATTTCCTTTTTGGCTTCTTTGCATTACTGTAGAAAGTAAATGAAAACGATTATAAATCAGTTGCTCCAAACTAAAAAGTACCTTTTATAAATCAGTTGCTTCAAACTGAAAAGTACCTTTAATATCATTTCTCAGCAAAGAGTTGCCTCATTTCAGGAATTTCACATCCCATCTTTGAACTTCCAGGAAGATGGAAGCATTTTTCCACTGAACACTATAAAGGCAACATGTGCTGAAGCAGCTTCCCATAATTGTTCTGAGAACAGTACGCTGCACTTCCAGGCCCCATTTCTTGAAGAAGTTAACAATATTTCCTCTGTCGTTGAGATTCCCACTGGAAACAAAAAAGAAAGATCCTGTTTTTTATGTACAGAGGTCAGAGCTCTATGTGAGTAAGTATAGAAAAAAAACAACCTCCTTCTCAAAACAATATTGTGAGTACCTTATACCTGTCACCCTTAGATTCGGGAATATAAGATGTGAAAGTAGGCTCTATATAGCACCCAAAACCAAGCACCCACTCCATAAGCCTGAATTTCCTTGCATATCTAGCAGAAATATTTTGGGTTCCATAAACACATATATTATAACTATATGCTATAATTATGTTAAGTTGTTCCTCATTGGCCATGTCTACACATGCGCCCGACTGCCCAGTTGTTACTGTGCAGTCATTTAGTACCACGCAGTTCTAGCACCACACTGGTCATTTCTGACCCTACTGCACCTCATTTAGGCTATCTTATGTAGACATGCCCAATGTCATTAATTTTAGATCCCCATTGACATGTGTTGAGGCCCAGCCCCCCAGAGAGAGACTAGTGTAAGGTACTCATCGGCCCCTCTCAGGTGGGGCAGGGTCTCCTAAATCTCGGGTAGGGTCCCCATAGCCTGGAAACAGTGCATCTCCGATGGCGGGCCCACTGTGCATGCGTGTAGTTTAAAAGGGCCCACCAACAGTAAAAAAATCTCAGTCAGGCTCCGGGAGTGGTGAGAGATAGTTAAAGTCTGCTGCGCTCCTGCTACCCCAAAGCCCACCCAGAAGCGGCGGAGCACCCTGCCGACCCTCAGCAGAGCTGGAGGTAAGCGGGGGCCCGTGGTGGAAGGGGGTTAACCCCAGACAGTGGGAGGAGGTGGCTAAGTTAGCCGAGGAGGTTCTTGCCTCACGCCGGCCCCTACTTCGCCCAGCCCCCCAGGGAGCTGCACAAACAGGCTGTGCAAACAGGCACACTTGTCTGCCCGGCGCATGAGTTAGTGCAGAGTTTGCACCGGAGAGCGAGCAGGAGGGCCTGAGGCCTTGCCTGTGAGCCCCCTAGGGTAGGGAGTTCCAGCCACAGCTAGCCTACCAGCGGCATAATACAGATGGGCAAGCACCACACTCTGAGGGTCCCCGAGGGACCTGCGCCCCCCCCAACCCTCTGGCATCTCAGAGGCCTCCACCCAGATGGAGCCCATGGTTCCAGGCTCCACACAGATGCAGCCTCTGGCTCTTGGCTGCAGTGGCTGTCTGTAGTTTTTTTAGGCTCTGGGGCCCGGGAGCATGGTCACCTCCCCTTGTGAGTTTTGCTCCCTAGTGGGGTCTCTGGCACACCAGCTGGAAGAGCTCCAGGCCACAGTCCAGAGACTGAGTGCCATCAGGGACTGTGAGCAGGAGATAGACTCCTACTGATGGCCCTTCTCCCCTGGGAGCCGGAGGGTAGACCATGGTGTCCCTCTAGGACAAGGGAGGACTTGGGGACCTCCCATTCTGTCCAGCCAAGGGGATGGACCAAGGTGGTCCAGGGCCCCAAGGCCCGCTGCACCAAGGCTCCTGCCCCACTGGAGTTCAGCAACAGGTACGCACCTCTTGCAGCCCCAGCAGAGCCTGCTAAGTTGCCAGCTCCCACAGGCAACATGGCCTCTACTGTAGCTACCAGCCCTACTCTCCCCAAGACAAAAGTGTTTGTCACAGGAGACTCCATCTCGAGGGGGACTGAGGAGGTAATCTGCCGCCCTGACCCCTTAGCCCAAGAAGTCTGATGTTTCCTAGGAGCCCACATCCAAGACATTGCAGAGAAGATCCCTAAGCTCCTACAGCCCCCTGACCACTATCCCGTGCTCCTTATCCATGTGGGCACCAATGACATGACTCAGAGTGCTCCAGGCTGGGTTATGAGGTGCTACAGGGATTTGAGAATGGGGCTGAAGGGTTGCAGGTGGTGTTTTCTTTGATCCTCCAGTCTTGGGCTATGGGCTGATGAGGGAGAGGAGGATCCAGGTAGTGAACCAAAGACTGCAGCACTGGTGTCATCAGGAAGGCTTTGGCTTCCATGACCACAGTCTACTCTTTGGTGAGAGAGGCAGTGAGCTGCTGGGAAGGGATGGCCTCCACCTCTCTTCGCTGGTGGGGAGGCTCTTCTCAGCCACATTGGCTGACCTGCTCCACTGGGCTTTAAGCTAAGCCTGCTGCGGAATGGGGGGACTACCGCCACTGCTGGCCTGCTGAGCAACCCTTGCAAAGCCAGTGGGCCAAGGCACTTAAGGGAGCCCACCCCTGCCCCAGCCCTGGAACAATCTGTAGGCAAGGCAAGGGCCCCCAAGAGGACACTTGCCTGCCTGTACACAAATGCCAGGAGTTTGGGGAATAAGAAGGAGAAACTTGTCCTCCTGCTTAACACAAATAATTATGATGTCATAGGGATAACAGAAACCTGGTGGGACTCCACCCATGACTGGACCACAGGTATAGATGGCTATACTCTGTACAGGAGAGATCGAGTAGACAAAAGGGGCGGGGGTGTAGCTCTGCATGTCAAGGTGAGCTATGCATCCCTGCAAGCCAATATTGGCAACCAGGGTGGATGACTGGAGACCCTCTGGGTTAAAATCCATGGGGAACATGGCACAGGGGACACAACAGTGGGAGTCTACTACAGACCACCCAAAGTCAAGAGCTTGACCAGGAGTTCATCAGGGAATAGGCTGAGACCTCATGCTCCTGGTCCATGGTTGTCATGGGAAACTTCAGCTACCCTGACATCTCGTGGGAAGAGCACTTGGCTAAATCTGAGCAGTCGCAAAGCTTCCTCTCATGCATGGATGACCTCTACCTGACTCAAGAAGTCTATAGGCCAAAGAGAGGTAAAGCGCTGCTCAACCTGGTATTGGCAACCGGAGGCGATCTAATGATCAATAGGAAGCTGGGTGACAGTGACCATGAACTGATCACCTTCACCATCCACCATCCACCATAAAGCTGGCAAGTAATACAGAAGTCCTTGACTTTAGGAAAGCTGACATTGCAAGCTCAGGAGACTTGTGAGTGAGGCCTTAAGGGACCATGACCCTTAGGGAAGGGGAGTTCAGGAAGAGTGGTTGCTCCTCAAGGAAGCGATCCTTGATGCACAAGCTCAGGCTATTCTGTCTCAGAGGAAAGGCAGCAAAAGGACACAGCAGCCCCCCTGGCTCTCCAGGGAACTAGAAGACCTCCTGCAGCTAACTAGAAAGGCCTACAAAGGAAGGAGGATGGGATCCACCTCCAGGGAGAAATATTCCTCACTGGTCCAATACTGCAGGGAGTGAACCAGGAAAGCCAAGGTTGCGATGGAACTCCAACTGGCTACAAGTATCAAGGACAATAAAAAGTCCTTTTTTCAGATATGTGGGGAGCCAGAGGAAAAGCAAGGGCAACATTGGACCCCTGCTAAACCAGATGGGACAACTGACAACTGATGCCCAGGAAAAAGCCAACCTATTAAATGGGTACTTTGAGTGGGTCTTTCATCAGTCCCATGGGATGCCCACGCCCATTACAGGACAGGGAGGCCTGGGTGAGGGAGATTCCCTGTCCTCCATCAATGCTGACCTCATGAAGGAACACCTTGAGAGGCTGGACACCTTCAAGTCAGCCGGATCTGACAATCTACACCCCAGGGTACTCAAGGCGCTGGCTAGCATCATAGCCCAGCCCCTGGCATGGATCTTTGAAAACTCCTGGTGCTCTGGTGAAGTGCCCAAAGATTGGAAGAAGGGCAACATGGTGCCTATCTTCAAGAAAGGGAGGAAAGTGGATCTGGCAAACTACAGGCCCATCAGCCTGACCTCTATCCTGGGGAACGTCTTAGAAAAGATTATTAAAGAGGCCATTCTTAATGGACTGGCCAACGGCAGCATCCTGAGGGATAGCCAGCATGGTATTGTTGTGGGTAGGTCTTGCTTTACCAATCTTATTTTCTTTTACATCCAGGTGACCTATCACCTGGACAAGGGAGAGGAGATTGATATCGTATATTTTGACTTCAAAAAAGTCTTCTATCTGGTATCCCATGATCACCTCTTGGCAAACCTGGCCAACTGCAGCCTTGGCTTCTCTACGATCTGCTGGCTGGGTAATTGGCTATGTGGTCAGACCCAGAGCGTGGTGGTTGATGGAAGTCAATCATCATGGTGCCCTGTGACCAGTGGGGTCCCCCAAGGCTCTGTCCTTGGACCTGTGCTGTTCAACATCTTCATTAATGATGTGGACATTGGCATCAGAAGCGGATTGGCCAAGTTTGCCGATGATACTGAACTCTGAGGTAAGGCATCCACACCTGAGGACAGGAGAGCAATCCAGGATGACCTTGACGGGCTCAGGAAATGGGCAGATCAGAACTTGATGGTGTTTAACACTGAAAAATGCAAGGTTCTCCACCTTGGGAGGAAAAACCTGCAGCATCCTTATAGGTTTGACAGTGCTACGCTGGCTAGCACTATGGATGAAAGGGACTTGTTGGTCATGATTGACCACAAGATGAACATGAGCCTTCAATGTGATGCTGCAGCTAGTAAAGCAAGCAAAACACTGGCTTGCATTCATAGATGCTTCTCAAGCAAATCCCGGGACGTCATTCTCCCCTTGTACTTGGCCTTGGTGAGGCCGCAGCTGGAATACTGCATCCAGTTTTGGGCTCCATAATTCAAAAAGGTTGTGAAGAAGCTTGACAGAGTCCAGAGAAGAGCCATGTGCATGATCAGAGGTCAGGAAAACAGACCTTACAATGACAGGCTGAGAGCTATGGGGCTCTTTAGCCTGGAAAAGCTCAGGCTCAGGGGCGATCTGATGGCCACCTATACATTTATCAGGTGTGTTCTCTAGGATCTGGGGGAAAGATTTTTCACCAGAGCCCCCCCAAGGGATGACAAGGTCGAACAGTTATAAACTACTGCAAGACCTTTTCAGGCTGGACATAAGGAAGAATTTATTTACTGTCCAAGCCCCCAAGGTCTGGAATAGCCTATCATCAGAGCTGGTTCAAGCACCTACATTGAATGCCTTCAAGAGAAATTTGGTTGCTTACCTTGCTGGGATCCTATGACCCCAGCTGACTTCCTGCCCCTCAGGCAGGGGGCTGGACTTGATGATCTTCCGAGGTCCCTTCTATCCCTAATGTCTATGAAATCTATGAAACATGGGCTATTGGTATATTAAATAAGTGTGTTTAGGGGTGAATGAGTCCTATGCACTTGCTTATTCTCTTCATAAAGCAAGTGATTGGGGAATCAGTGGGGATAGGGCAAGAAATAGAGTGGCCTTTCCTTGTACCCCAGATATTTTCAGGTCAACATGTAGTGTCATAGCTTGTGCTAGTTTAGGCCAGCAGCAAAGTCCATCATCCTTGAAACACGGGACACATTGTGAGTCAAAGAGTTTTCTTTCCTACTCCAGACTTGGTACAGTTTGCAGATTATCTAAGGGCTGTGCAAAGTCTAGCCTAAAAATGAGTAATCAATGACATTTACACCCCTACCACAGCAATCTCACTTATGGATCTATCCGAAACCTCTCTGAAGCATGCATTGCCGAATCTAGTGTAGGGTGCAATGACAAAGGATATCCATATATATACAGATTCTCCCCCTAATATTGTGGTTCTCAATCTCGTTAGACTCAAGGCACCCCTTGGAAAATGCCATTTCTTATTTTCACAAGATTTTTGACTACTGAAAAATAATAGAACAATTTTGTAGCAAAGAACTCAGGAAGATCATAACAGGTCAGAATGGTTTTGACACTCTGGATTCCTATATGAAATCTCTGGCTTTACCTCATAAATTATGTTTGCACACCTAATAGTGCTAGGATTGGTTGGGATCCCACAGCACCCTTGAAAGGCTTTCAAGGCACCAGGGTGGCAAAGCACTCTTGTTGAGAATCACAGTTCTAACCACATTCTCCAGTACCATTTAGCAAGTTTCATTCCACTTCTCCAGAATAGCTTCTCTTGAATCTAAAATGATAAGAGGTTTATTTCATATTCATAGCCAAGTGTCTCTTCAATATCTTCATCAGTTACTTGGATGTGGGTATGAAGTGTACTCTGTCCAAGTTTGAGGACAATACTAAATTGTGGGGTGAAGTGCACACTCTGGAAGGTAGGGAATGATTACAGGCAGACCTGGACAGGTTAGAAAAGTGGGCAGAACACAATAGGATGCAGTACAACAAGGACAAATGCAAAGTGCTGCACCTAGGGCACAAAAATATCCAGCACACCCACTGGCTGGGAAGTGACCCTCTCAGCAGCAAAGAAGCGGAAAGGGATCTCAGAGTGGTGAAATCATCAGGAAAGCTAACCGCACTTTATCATGCATCAGCAGATACATGACAAATAGATCCAAGGAGGTGATACTTCCCCTTTATGTGGCACTGGTCAGACCACAGTTGGAAGTACCACGTCCAGCTTTGGGTGCTGTACTTCAAGAAGGATGTTAATAGACTCAAGAGGGTCCAAAGGAGAACCGCTCGTATGGTCAGGGACTTACAGAACAAGCCCTATGAGGAGAAACTGAGGGACCAAAAGAAGGCTGAGAGGTGATCTTGTGGCTGCCTACAAATTCATTAGGGGATGCAGCAAGGGATCAGAGATGGTCGGTCCATCAAGGCACCTCTTGGGGTAACAATGGTCACAAACTGACAGAGTGCAGATTTAGGCTAGATATCAGGAAAAACATCTTCATGGTAAGGGTGACCAAAATTTGGAATGGGGTTCCAAGGAGGTGGTGCACTCCCCTACCTTGGGGGTCTTTAAAAGAAGGCTGGATAGGCATCTGGCTGGGGTCATCTGACCCCAGCACTCTTTCCTGCCTAGGCAGGGGGTCGGACTTGATGATCTGTTGATGTCCCTTCCAACCCTAGCATCTATGAATCTATGTCATCCCTTAAGGCAGAACTGTCCAGTTGGCAGTCGCCTACAGCACATGAGGGGTTAATCTGTGGCCCCCAGGCTTGCAGCAAGTCACTGCTCTCTCTATCACTCTGCCTGCAGCATTAGCCAGGTCTCTGGGCTTTTCCTTCAGCTGCAGCAACAAGGTCTCCAGGCTTCCTGGACCTGCCACAGGGGTGGCATGGTACAGCAGGAGAGAGTGCAGCTGGTGAAGAGAGGAGGCGACAACCCACACATGTATGCAGGGAAGTGGTTATGGGGGTCCTGTGTTCATGAGAAGGAGTGGAAGTTGAAGCCATCTGTGCATGCAGTGAAGCAGGGGGAAGATACACCCAATGAAGGCGGGGACGAGGGAGCCTTTGGCTTTCACTACTGCAGTCAGTGCAGTGTGTAGCCCCTGTTGGTGTGGTTGGTGTGGATTGTGGCCCCAGCCATATAGAAGTTGGATAGCCCTGCCTTAGGAGGAGAGGATGAATAGTACAGTTGATCTGTCTTCTACGCATGATGCAATGGCATAAAAGATAGCAAATTAGTCTCTGCCTATGTTTTTTTTACCAGGTATAACAAAGCCTGAATGGAATCTTTGACTGGCTGTCCTAGAACAAAGATCATGTCTAATGTAAGGCAAACAGTATGGGGCTTCTTGTTGGTTTTTTGATTTTTTTTTTTTTAAAGCTGTGCTATCATTAGACTTAGATGGGTAGTTGGGGACAAAAGGTATCATTGTGAGGGGAGAGTTTCACAGTTTCAAAATTTCTTCTGTGGCAGAATGGAAAAAAAGAGCACATTCACCGCCCTTTGTAAAAATACTTATTTTGAGTTGCTTAAAACATTTCCCCCCATCAAATAGAGGCATTTATTCTGATTTTGACCTTTTTCAATATTATATTATATTAGATGGCAACCAGGAGAGGAGAAGGCTCAGTGTGGAGCACCGGGCATGGGGAGGGAGGCAGTTAGGGCACAAGGGGATGTTCCAGCCCACCATTTGCCAGATGGTGTGTGGGTGTTCTAGGCAAGAGGAACTTCTAGAACCTGCAGCCCAGGCCCTGCTCCCTGCTGTGCCAGGGGATGAGGGTCTGGGCAGGATAAGCTGTCTTGCAGGGATTGCAGAGGAGGAGCCACCATCTGCCACACCAAGACCCCTGAAGCTTGTTCAGAAGGACAATAGCAGCTGGGACCTGCCCACGGCACCCATGAGAGGGAGACAGAAGTGGTCCTGCTCCTTCAGACACCAAGCCTAGGGGGCAATGTACATATGGTCATCATAGTTACCATTGTACATAAAAGTTATCAACTAAGTGTTTAAATAAGTTCCTGACAGGTTATTAGTCAAGTATCAATCTATTTATTTATCAATTGATCATTTAGTCTGCGTAATTTATATGCTTTCCCCTGGTATAAGGTGTATCAGAGAAGCCACTGATCTTTAAGCCACTGTCACTGGGTTTACATTGTATAGCATTATTTGTTTTATTATATTGGTTATATTTTATCCTGTAAATAATTAAATTATGTAAATAGTTTTATAATGGTCTGCAAGGTTGTTTGTTTGTCAAGGGAGGCTCTCCTCTTGAGGAACCTGCAGCAGCTACCCAGGGAGCTGGGCAGGGCCATTGGCTACTGGGCACCCCACGATCCCCCTATTCAGCTGAGGGTGTGGGTCACATTGTGCCCCAGGGTTACAGATCCAATATTGCACCAAGCTTCTTTAATATAGAAAATCAAAACTTTCCATGGCAAAAATATTTAAGCAGAAAATTCCAGCCTTATCAAAGCCTTATCAATTTTTATTTCAAAGCAAATTTCTGAAGGTGGCATATTTCTATAAACAATTTATCTTTTAATGAATTAGCATTTTCTGATAGAACTTTTTTTTTTTCAATGGAACATTTCTAGCCAATTCTACTTTCAGTCTTGGTATACTTGCCAGGTTCCCACCCAATCACTGTTTGTTATTTTCTATCACCATCACAGGACTCAAAAATCTGTAGCTTTTATGGAGGAACCTACTGAATTCAGACCATCTGCCAATCTCCAGGGAGAGGTGGGACTTCTGTGATCCTTCAGCCAACCAGAGATGTGTGTGTGGGGCGGGGGGCACCACACTCCACCATGAAAATCCCGCCCCCCTTCCTGCCACCAATGAGCCAGGCCAGGGCTCTGAACCCTGGACCCTGTTGCAGCTGCTTGCAGCCTCACAGATGCCTTCTGTGACCAGCCTGGGCTCTGGGCAGGCTCCTGCTGCCCACCATAGAGCCCAGATTGCTTGGAACAGGCAGTGGGCAGACTGCAAGCAGCTGCACTGCGGCCCAGAGCCCCAACCCAGTTCACTGTGGGCAGCAGCTTCACACACACCTCAGGGAGCACAGCGGGGAGGAGCAGCATACAACATGGGCAGTGAAGCCCGAGCCCCTTCCCCACCATGCATCCCGAGGTGTGTGTGCAGCCACTATTGGCCACAGAGTTCTAGACCCTGGTGCAGATGCTCGCAGCCTGCCCATTGCCTGCTGTGTGCAGCCTGGGCTCCATGGCAGGTGGCAGCTGCCCAGAGCCTGGGCCAGCTGTGGCATGCCAGGCAAAATGGCCTCACATGCCACTCTCTGGCATGTGTGTTGGGGGTTTCTGACAGCTGTCATAGAATGATAACTAAATGAAATGCAGCTCCTCATTTTCATGGCAAGACAGAGCAGGAGAAAAAAAGGGGGGGGGTGTAGCAGTCTATGTCAAAGAGCAATACACATCCTTGATGATCAGGATGGGGTCAGAGTAGGGTCAAACTGAGGCACTCTGGGTAAGAATGCAAAGAGGTTGTGGGGAAAGGGACTTGATAGTGGGCATCTACTGCAGACCACCTCACCAGGGGGACGAGCTGAACCTTGAATTCTCAGGTCAGCTCACGGAGGCTGTGAAGTCAAGTTTAGGTCATCGGTGACCTAAACTACCCAGACATCTGCTGGGAGGAGCAGTCAGCTAGGTCCAACCACTCACATAGGTTCCTAGCAGGGATACAGGACCTCTACCTAACCCAGGAGGTGCATAGTCCCACCAGGGGAAATGCCTTGCTGGACTCAGTCCTTGCCACAGGTGACAGCATGGTGAGGGGTCTGCACAGGTACTCGATCACCTGGGCAACAATGATCATCACCTGCTGTAATTTACTATCCGGCTCAGGGTGCTGAAAGCAAGCAGTAAGACAAAAGTCCTCAACTTCACAAGGGCCAACTTCAATGAACTAAGAAGATTAGTAGGAGAGGCATTGGGGTCTTGGAGCTTCAATGAGATGGGAGTCCAAGACAGATGGTTGTTCTTCAAGGAGACGATCCTCCAGGCTCAAAGGGAGTCAGTCCCAATGTGCACCAAGGGGGGCAGGAGTGCTAAAAAAAAACAACCCTGGCCCAGCAAAGGCATCCAGGAATGCTTGAGGGCAAAAAAGGAGGCATACAAACAGTGGAAGCAAGGGGCTATCACCAAGGAGAATTACACCTCCATTGCTTGTGATTGTAGGGAGGCTGTTTGGAAGGCCAAGGCAGAGATGGAGCTAGGGCTAGTGACCAGAATTAGGGATAACAAAAAGTCCTTTTTCAAATACATAGGAAGTAAGAAGAAGGCACTGGGTAATGTGGGGCCCCACAGTGCAGGTTTAGCAATCTGGTGACTGCAGCAAATGAAAAAGCTGATCTCTTTAATGAATTCTTAGCCTCCATATTCCTGAGCAGGGACCAGGACATCTCCCCCACTAGGATTACGGATGGATCCAGGGGAGGCATCACCATGCCTAGGGTCAGGGATGACCTAGTTAGGGAACTTTTGGAGGGGATGGATATATTTAAATCAGTATGTCCAGATGCTCTTCACCTGAGGGTACTGAGGCAATTGCTGGGAGTCATAGTGGGGCCCCTGGCACAGCTGTATGAGCACTCATGGGGCACTGGCCAGGTACCAGAGGATTGGAAAAGGGCCAATGTGGTCCCCATTTACAAGAAGGAGAGAAAGGAGAACCCCAGCATTATAGGCCAGTTAGTCTTACCTCAGTCCTTGGAAAAACCTTTGAGAAAATTATCAAGGAGCACATCTGCAAGGGATCAGCAGGGGAGGTGAAGCCCAGGGGCAACTAACATGGGTTCATTGAGGGCAGGTCCTGCCTGACTAACCTAGTTTTCTTTTATGATCAGGTCACAAAGTCCCTGGATGAGGGTGTTGAGGTGGATGTCATCTTCCTGAACTTTAAGAAGACCTTTGACACTGTTTCCCATCACATTCTCTTAAAAAACTAGGTGGCTGTGGCATTGATGCTTACACAGTCAGATGGGTGGCAAATTGGCTAGATGGTCACACCCATAGAGTGGTGGTGGATGGGTCGTTTTTGACCTGTAGTAATGTGGGAAGTGGAGTCCCCCAGGGCTTGGGCCTGGGGCCTGTACTGTTCAACATCTTTATCAGCAATCTGGATGTGGGTGTGGAAAGCACACTGTCCAAATTCGCTGACAACACCAAGTTGTGGGGTGAGGTGGGCATGCTGGAAGGGAGGAACGGAATCCAGCTAGATCTAGACAGGTTACATAGGTGGGTGGATGAGAATAGGATGGAATTCAATGAAGACAAGTGCAGGGTACTGCATCTAGGGAGAAGGAACCAGCAACACACCTATAGGCTGGGGAACAACCATCTTGTGAAAAGTGGTAGAAAGGGATCTTGGAGTCATTGTTGACTCCAGGATGAATATGAGCCACCAATGTGAGGAAGTGGTCAGTAAGGCTAACTGCACCTTGTTGTGCATCTACAGATGCATCACAAGCAGGTCCATGGAGGTGATCCTTCCCCTCTATGTGGCATTGGCCAGGCCACAGTTGGAGTACTGCATCCAGTTCTTGATGCCACACTTCAAAAGGGATGTGGCTAGCATTGAGAGGGTCCAGAGGAGGACCACTTGCATGGTCAAGGGGCAGTGGGTCAGGCCCTATGAAGAGAGGCTAAAGGGCCTAAATCTATTCAGCCTCCACAAGAGAAGGCTGATAGGGGATCTGGTGACCATTTACAAACTCACCAGGGGGGACCAGTGGAAATTGGGGGAGGCTCTGTTCCCCCGGGCGCCACTAGGGGTTACTAGGAAAAATGGCCACAAATTGTTAGAGAGAAGGTTCAGGCTGGACATCAGGAGACATTACTTTACAGTTAGGGCTGCCAGGCTCTGGAGTGGGCTCCCAAGTGAGGTGGTACTCTCTCCTACCTTGGGGGTCTTCAAGAGGAGGCTGGACAGATATTTGGCTGGGGTGTTATGAGACCGGCACTCATTCCTGTCTGGGACAGGGGGTCAGACCTGATGATCTTTTTAGGTCTCTTCTGACCCTAAGTACTATGAAACTATTATTTCTACCACTCAGCCACAAGAATGCTTTTGCATGCAGAGCAAATAAGTCACAGGCATATCTGTACAGCACCTTCTGCTTTCCTTTCTTGCTATGAGACTAAATTATATTATCCTCTGCTCACCTTTGATGGCACAGGTTTTCCTCTTAATGCCAAAAATCTTACTTCATACTGAAATAGAATTTAAAAAGCATATTTAATAAAAGCAAGATTCTACATGTTGACGTTAGGAACCCAGCAGTAAAACAAAGAGCTCTCATACAACCTGTCATAGCTAGAGCTATAGTGATGGAGGTGACCTGTACCAGAAGAAGGCTGGAACCCTATAGCTTAGTAAAGGCTGAGGAAGGCAGAATAGCTCCACATACGAATGGGACTACAGTTCTTATACTGCCCTTTCAAGAGGTGGCCTGCTTTTCCACAGTCTCTTGTGTACCAAGATGTCATGCCTGAATACACAATCTTATTCCCTTTCTCTCAGGCAGAACATAAACTGGGACTTCTGGTTCTTTGTGCAAGGGCACAAGTTAAAGTGATGTCCCCCCTGCACCTTCTCAACTTGGTTCTCTACAACAAGAATCTAGCCCTAAATCAGTCAAAATGTGTTCAAGAAACCAGGGGATCCAGCCAAAGGACTGTGTTTATCTTGGAGCTTTCCTTGGCTGTGCATTTCACAATCTCTTCTGAGGAAATTATGAACCTGAGGACCCTGAAGCCAAGCACCCCACATAGTAATATTGCTTTCCTACACTCCTACTGGGCAAAAAGAGAAATGGAAATAAGACACATTCCTTTGGCATGTTTATTTTTGGAGGGAGGGATGCACAACTTTTAACATCTGAGAATTTTTGTATAATGTTTCAAAATTGCAACAACCACTCTCCAGGAAAGCTTGGTGTAATACCAAGAATTTTTCTTTAAATTCCATTGAGAGTCATCTTAACAGATGTTAGCCAGAGGTTAACAAGGTTAACAAATGTGCAGATGTTGAAGATAAAAAACAAGCAACAACATGAGAAAACACACAACAAGACCTATGTTCATTACCATGAGTGCTGGTTTATAAAGTACTTGGGACTCTGAACTTGGCAAGACATACGTGAACAAACTTTAGAAGCGGTGAGCTGTGAGCATGTGTGGTTTACAAAGCTTAGTAACTGGAAGTGCTGACTATTTAGAAATAATATTTCTAATGAGCGCATGCCTAGAAGCAGAGGGCAGGGGTGGTGAGGGTCTTCTCTCTTGCTAGGACCTTGGTGGTCCCATGGTCACCCCTCAAAGTCCCCCCAGTACCCCAGTGTTGTGTGCTTCCCCCAACAGTGTCCTAAAGGGGTGAGCTGTGAGTGTGTATGGTTTACAAAGCAGTAATTGGAAGTGTGGACAATTTAGAAATAGTATTTTCAATGAACGCATACCTAGAAGCTGGGGTGGGAAGGGGGAGGGTCTTCTCTCCTGCTGGGACTTTGGTGGTCCCCTGGCCACCCCTTAAAGTCCTCCCAGTGCCCCAGTAAAAAGTTTCAGTCCAACAAAAATTAATTGTAATTAACCTGATTCTTCATTCAGGAGACAAATTGCCCGACACGTAGTAAGAACAATTTTGATCCTTACTACCTGCTGCGTTATGGCTACATTAAAACAGAAATTACATGGATTTCTCAGTGAACCCGAGCGGCACCTGGTGGACAAACCATGTCAGAACTGGGAAAATGGCGATTTTAGCTGTGTGAGAGAATACGTCACAAAAGTTTCACAGTAAAAATAATCCTGCTGGAACAACTGGCCATGCTAAAAATAAAACATGTGAGAGGTGGTTTAATTTACCACAATAAATCAAAATCTACCACGATAAAAAGACATCAACTTGTATTTTCAGATGTGACTAACCTAGCGAAATGACAATTTTTAGCACCATTTTGTGACATATAACTAAACAACAAAACAACACATCATTTGTAAAAGTGCCCATAGCTCTCTCAGATGCAAGACAAGGGAGCAGTGGTCCCAAACACGCCTCCCCCTAAGAGAACTCTATGACAGGTCCCTCAAAAGAGCCTGTAGGCAACTAGATAGAAGTGGGTCTGGGCCCCCTTCCCACCCCAGAGCTTAGGTGTCTGAATCAAGTTATGTCTTAGACTCCTCTGGCCGCTCAGAATCCAGAATGCCTCCAGCTTTTACTTGTGATAGCTACCTAATTGACTGGTGGTGATGCTATCTACATTTTGCCAAGTGGTTAGAGAGGAGCCATAACTGGATATTGAGTTTTTAGGTGATCCTTCTCTGCAGAGCTGCTGCCCAGCCAGTCAGTGCCAAGTCTGTAACAGTTCATGGGACTGGTCCATCTGAAGTGCAAGACTTTGCACTAGTCCTTATTGAACCTCATGAGATTACTTTTGGCCCAGTCCTCCAATTTGTTGAGGTTTCTCTGAATCTTAGTCCTACCTCCCAGCATATCTACTACTGCACCCAGCTTGATATCACCCATAAACTTATTGAGGGTTTACTCTATCTCATCTTCCAGATAGTTGATGAAAATATTGAACCAGCACCAGGACCGACCCCTGGGGCACTCCAATTGATACCAGCTGCCAATTGGACATTAAGCCATTGATTACTACCCTTTGAGCCTGATGATCCAGCTAGTTTTCTATCCTTGTGGTCCATTCATCCAACCTGTACTTCCTTAGCTTGCTTGTGAGAATGTTGTGGGAAACCATATCAAAAGCTTTGCTAAACACAAGGTATTTCACAGCCACTGGTCTCTCCACATCCACAGAGCAAGTCATCTTCTCATAGAAGGCAATCACTTTAGTCAGGTATGACTTGCCCTTGGAGATTCCATGCTGACTGTTCCTAACCACTTTCTTCTACTCCAAGTGCCTAGGCCTTGATGTGGGCTTTGGGCAAGATGTCTTCAGTGCTGACAATGAAAATTTCCCATTTTTCTTTAACTGCCAGGTTGGCCTAGGTGGGGGGGGGGGGGGGGTCGTTCTCCATTTTCCTATAGAAACCCAAAGACCTCATGGGTAGGTTTGATTTTCATTTGTTTTGTCAGTGTGTGGCAGGTGCCTTGTACAAAGAACAATTTGATAGCTTGACTTTGTTAAAGACTAGGATGTCAGTAGGGCCAGGTTCTCAGAAAGTCCTGGGCCAGGTTGTCAGCAGAGGGCAACAAAAATGGTTTGAGGACTGGGGAACATGACTTCTGAGAAGAGGCTGAGGGAACCAAGCTTATTTCATCTGGAGATAAGAAGAAGGCTAGGGGGGAGGGATTAATAACAGCCTGAAGGGTGGTTACAAAGAAGATGAAGCTTGACTCTTCTGTGGTGGCAGATAACAGAACAAGGAACAAAGGTCTCAACTTGCAGCAAGGGGAGTTTAAGTTAAATATTAGGACATTTTTTCTCACTAGGAGGGTACAGGTTACCTAGAGAGGTTGCAGAACTCCATCCTTAGAGTTTTTTTAAGACCTAGATAGACAAGGCCTTGGCTGGGATGATCTAATTGGGTTTGGTCCTGCTTTGAGCAAAGTGTTGGACTAGATGTCCTCCTAACGTCCCTTACAACCCTAATTTTCTCTGATTTCTATGAATTTGCAGGCTTAGTCTAATCTGAAGCTGGAGAGGAGAAGGGGATTTTATCATGATGGCACAGAAAAACAAACTCCAGATACAATTTAAGTCCAAAGAGGAAGCAAACTACTCTTGCCCACAAGAGTGAAGGTGGGGGGGGGGCAGGTCTATATAGATGTTGCACTCATTAAAGGGGAAAGAGATGTGTTTTCTCTGCTTTCCCACACATTCATCCCCTCCTCTGAGACTCTGGAGACCAGGGGAATTTTTGTGGGACTTCAGGCCTGACCAGGTTAAACAAGAACTAGAAGTCTTACGAGAAAGACTGGCCTGTGCAACTGCCAAGCTAGTTTTACAGACCCAGGTGCTTCCAATGTGTCTTCAGAAGGAGGTAGGACACCTATTCAAACCAAACTGTGAATGCTTTGGTTACCTTTAAGAGCAAAATTTCAAAGAAAGAACACATGGAATTGTGTATGCCCACCTATGTATACCAAACATGCACAAACAACTGATTTGCTTGAGTAAATAGCTATTGGAGCATTCTTGGCATCCTCCACTTCTGTTTGACTATTATGTTTGTTCATGCTATATGAGTGTACTAGTTAAATGTATTGAATTGTGTGTGCTAAAGTGAACCATACTTTTGCTGACACTCAGCTATCTGAGTATACAGGTTAGAGACATAAACATGTGTGCACTAAAGCAAAATGCATTTTTGCCATCCAGTGAAAGTTTTAAAGAAACTGGGTGTGTACAAATATTCACCACACCTGGTCTATGATTGCACAGCTTACTGTAAATTGTGTGATCATAGACTGGGAGCAGCATGTACAGGCGTTCACTGGTGCTGAGAGCTGTGCAGGGAACCTGATGTAAGTAAATTGGAGTAGGAGGGGCAGACAGAAGCAAGGGAACTAGTGGGTTCACTGGGTGTGTTGGCAGGTCTGGGAGGATTGTGGGGGTTGGTGTGTCCACAGATAGAACTGGTGAGTCCAGGAAGTGTTTGGAAGGATCAGAGGAGGGTTCACAGAGGGGCTTGTCTATCTAGGGGTTTAAGTGTTGGGAGGGGATTAAAAATAGTTGAGTCAGGGGCAGGGGGTAGGAAGAGCACAGCTCCTGTGTGAGGGGTTGAGCTTTTTCAGCCCCAGGGCTGTATGCTGAACCTGTGCAGATGTCTGCTGGATTGGGTTGACTTGTGCCTGATCTAGGTTACTTCACCTCCTCAGGTAAACTAATTTAGATCAGGCCTGTCATTTTTGGCTCAATTTAAACCCTCTGGATGGGCATTTAGATCAACCTAACCTTCTTTAGGTTGATTTAAATGTAGCCTCTATAGCTACCTTATGTTAGTTTGGTTCTGCCTCAGACTGGACCCATGACTTCTGGACATGTTTCATGAAAAAAGAAAGAAACAGACACTTCAGGAACCCCAGAATAACCCAGTGTTTAGAGCAGTTCCCCCCCCCAAAAGTTCCTCCAAGCTCCCCAAAAATGTCACCACAACCAAAGGTGGTCATAGTTTGTGATGTCCTAAATGAGAGGATGTCTGTTTATTGTATGTGTAACAGGGGCTTGGGCAGAAGCCCCAGTACTAGAATAGCCTCGGGGGCAGGAAACCACATGGAGCACACTACACAGGTGAAGGTGCTTCACATACCTAGGGAAGATCAGGGTAATTAAACCCCCCACTGCCTACATAAGCCCGGCTGCTAGGGACCATACTTTGTCCTTGGGCACCGGAGGAGGAGAGAGATGAAGGGGAGGAGGCCTGAGACCCCTAAGGGACTTGGGGACCAGTGACAGGAGTAGCCACGATCCGCTATTAGGGAGTGGGAGTACCAACCCAAGGCCTGTAGATGGCATAGGCAACAAAGGGAGGATCCAGGGGACCCTGCAGAGCTGAGCAGGAAAAGGAACACCAAGGCAGAAGACCCCGAGGCAGTGCACGGAGGGGAGAGCTTTGCAAAGCCATTTGCCCCACCAGACAGCCAGGGCATGCAGTGGGTATGGAGGGATCACGGCAGAGACGCCTCTCCACCAGAGAGCTGATCGAGATAGCTGAGACACGTCCCCATTAATGAGGTAACTGATGGTGAGAATGCTGTGCAAGCCAAAATTGACTAAAGCAGCCAGGAGACTCACCAGCTTAGGTGTTAATTAGAATGGCCGCATCGCTCCATTTGCTAATGAAACAACAATGTGACACTAATACGAATAAATTTAGCACCGGTGGTCTGTGGTGTGTTCTCACCCTCAGGGATAAACATTGAACATCTTTTCCTTTCAGTTAAAGTCGTGGCAGGTGGGCTCTGAGAGGAACTGGGAAGGACACAGCCACCTTCCTATAGTATGCTATGAGAATTCCCCTGCAGATCATTCCTACCAGTACCCTGATTTGGGGTGTGCATGTGCAATCAGAGGAACCCCCATGCAGTTTCTTGCCTTTGGGGATGTGCACCTTGGGTCCGGGCATGGCATGCAAAGCTGTTGTCCTACAGTACATAGCTCCTGAAGTCCCGGGAGTGGCAAGGGCCCAAACCACAAATTTTAATACAGCTGATCACTCTCCAAAGATGACGTCTTTTTATAACCTTGGTCATTTTCTTCTATAGCCGTCTTCAGACAAGAGACTTGTTTCCCCATTTCCCACATGAATGGGCCACTGTCTCTAACCTAGTGGCCAAGAATTTTTTTCTAGTAGTGGGCTGAAAAGGCCCAGCTTGGATTGGAGGTGGGCCAGTGCTTGGACCAGGCTGCTGCTGCTACTTCTCTCCACTGCTGTGGTGCAGCTAAAGTTCCAACTGTAAAGGGGCTCCCCAAAACAGATGCACCCTGCTGGCCATAGGTCATCAACCTCTGCTTAAACCCCTACTTTATTGCGTATGTTGAGGCAGGAATCTCACTGAGTCTACTATTGCCTTTATCCTACTTTATATAAATAATAAAATATTTACTGGAATAAGGATTACAATCTGCTATCTCCACATCCCAAGTGAGTACCATAACCAGAAAACTATAGAGTCAGATCCCCTCTTTCTTTCTCCCTAATCCAAGGAACATTTATTTATGCAAGGTGGAAAAGCTCCGCAGAAGAAATTGAGGAAAAAGAACAGCAGCCTTATGGTTATGGCATTCACTTGGTGTGAGGGAGCACCACATTAAAGTTCTTGTCCCATGAATAGTTAAGTTTTTCTGCAAGATGAAGATTTCCAACAGGGAGATTTGAGGGAGTTCTTTGCCCACCTTGGAACATCTGTTAGCTTAGGCTCACTTGAGATATAGGAGACAAATGTTCAAGCCCCAAGCATTAATCAGGTAGAACAGACCTGAGAGCCTTGGTTATGTCTCCTATATTCTAGAAGAGCTATTGGCTATTCCCAGACACGTCCTTTCTCCCTCTCTCTCTCTGTCTTCCAGAAATTGCAAATTAGTCAACACATCCTGGTAGAAAACTGGTTTAACAACTCAACATTTTCTAGCAAAAAACTGCCTTGTAAGAAAAGTCCCAGCCAGCTTTACTGTGTGTACAATTGTGCAAGGTCACTTTAAAGATCTGGCTCTTTATTTTGTCTCTGTTAAGACTCACCTTCTCAACAATCAGTCATCCTTGACAGTAGGGACTTTTATTTCATTTAATTTCTCTACAGCAAACAGATTGTATTGCCGTGAACTAAGCATATTTTCCTTTCTACCACAAGCAGTATAGAATAGTGGCTCCTCCATTATTATTTGGTCGCAGTGCTTTTCTTCACATAAATGAAGTAAAACATGTTAAATTTCTTCTTCACAGCTCCTGGATTATAAATGAGAGACAGATTTCAAGTACAAGAGAGAATCAGGGTCCTAAAGTGTTGTACCCAGACCTTTACACAATTTTAAAATCTCCCTAATGACTTTGGCTTATTTTTAGGAATTTCTTCTCAGAGGTTTGCATAAATTTTAGCTTCTTTCCATGCTAAATACTATCATGTGGCCCTGAGGTTTACTTTTTCTACCAATGGATTATGGCATAATAAATTAATCAGATGACCTGTGCCCTGTGGTCTAGACGTAGCCCAAAAGACTGAACATTTCCATGGGTTTATGTTTTTTCCCCCTGCTATCTCCCATTGTGTTTGTGGATTTTTACTTCCATAATATTTTATTTTCCATAAAATATATCCAAAAACACTGGTTTTCAATTTAACGCCATGTTGGATTTGCTAAGGAATCGGTCCTTAAAGATACCTACCCTTTAATAAACATTTAATATAAGAATTTAATAACACTGGGATAGGAGTGAAGAATATACAGGTTTATATTACTAGATTGTTCACATTAAGCCAGTCTGCCTGCTGTCTTGGTGCTTCCTGTACAACTCTAGTATAAATCTTTGTACTCTTTATTTCAATCCCTTACACAATTGCCTTAAATTTAAGAGTACTGAATGAGTACTGCCTGGTAGAACAAGAACACCCTGTCCTCAGTTTATTGAATGAGAGCTCTAGAAATATTCCAGTAGGTGCATAACTGCATGGCAAAACATTGTCAGCTTTTTGAGAAAAGAAATCACTGGGCTTGCAACTGCATGCTGATTCCTGCCCACTAGATCACTAAAATTTACATGTTTTCTTACACAGATAATATAAAAGGTTTTTAAATAAAACAATAACCTCTGTAACCAAATAGAATATAAACTGCAAGCAAACCCTTATCTTAACTGATGTCAAGCAAAAGAAAATGAATCATCTTCAAAATACTTTTCATAAATGCTCTTAACATCCTACCAGTACTATGCCTGGTTTGTAGTGGTACCTATTGAATCCCTGTGTCTCTGAAGAATGAATAAATCATTTCTTTGTTTACACACCATTTATGCAGGATAAACTGCTTGCCTCATTTTTTTCTTACATATGAAGGAGGCCTATGGAACTTCTGGGGCAAGTGTAAATTTGGCAGTCAAATATTTACTTGGACTATCATTTCAGTGTGGGGCTCTCAGTAAGAATAAATACATATTTTTACTGGATCAGCCATGGATCAGATGTGTGTACTATGTCTGTCTTAGGCGTGATTTATATTGTTCTATATTGTCTTGTACTGTTTTTCATTTTTAAACAAAATACTTAAAAGCCAACTTCCACCCTTCCATGTCTGCATGCAGTTTCTAAAGAAGCCAATGTAAATCATGGGTGTGCATTTTTAGAATGACTTTGGGCCTAAAATTGGTTTCAGAGGGATTTTGGGTGGGGAGGATGAACTTTTATGCTGATACAGTTGTTTGTGATATTTATGCTTCTGCTTTTTATTGTGAGAACATTTCTTAAAAGTTAAACCCCAGAAATGAAAGAGTTTAAGATGTATTTCAAATAAATATTTCTTTTGCTTTAATATTCAGGTACTGGGAAATAAAACATCACAAATAATGCTAGCACCACCTGCCTTGCTAAAGCAAACTCCCATAGGAGTTTTATCATTTTAATAGGACATGAGAATCAGACTCAGAGGGTTCCCCAATATAAGAATAATAATAACAATAATAATAATAATTGCATTAAAATGTATCTGCTAAATTTGAACATGGACTAGGCTTTATGTGCTTAAATGTAATTCCCATTCATGCCAGTGGAAAGTGTCCTGTTGATTGGATTTGAAACATGTCTTTTCTGAATGCTTGAATACATCAACATGCTTTCTGATGCCCTTCTGTTCAGATTCTGTGTTCTCAGTTAAAAGCATGATTTCCATTTCTCTGCCCAAAAATACCACATGCAGTGGAAAATATTTACATGATTTTTTTTTCTTCAAACACAGGTTTAATTTTGCAAACAGAGGCCACCATGTCATCTTATATACTTTTTCTCCTCTTCTGTGGTTAAGCAATTACTTTGGGTGTAATCACACTTCCACTTAGCATTCTTGTACTAAGCCAAATTCCACACCGGCTTATAAGCTATGAAGCCTCATAGTACAAGAAATAAGGTGGGGTTGAATGAGGTAGAAAGGGCAGAATTAGGCCATCAATGTTTAAGAAAAAAACAGAATTCTTTGACTTTATGGCCTTTATTTTATTTTTAAGATAAAGTTAATATTTAGCCTAAGTTATGATAATATAAATAATGTTCAAGCAAGTGTTATAAGAATCTCATAATTATAAAATATTAAACTGAAAAAGAAAAACATTTTGCCAATTATATGAGAACCAAAAGAAGGAGAGGAAACCCACAGTAATTCAAAGATGAGATCAAAAGTTAATCATGTATTGATATTTAAATTAACACATTCAATTATTTGCTATTAAAATGTCAACTTTTCATACTTAGTTCACAAACTAACTTATCAAAATGTGAGGAGATGATTATCTTTATTTAGAAGAGCTTCTTTTTGGCCCAAACCTTGTATTCATATTATGACATTTTATATTGTTCTGGTTATTGTTCCTTGTAGTTGTAGGTGACGTGAAGTTGTGGTTTTACGGTCTTCTCCTGGGCCTTTGAGTTTAGTTCCTTTAATTAAACAAAAGGGACTAGACTTGAAGGCCCAGATGGCTCTTTCCTGTTCTATGTTAATGTCTTATATAAGCTCCATTTCTTTTCTGGTACAGCAAAGACAGTGACAAGTAAGGGCACTAATAACAAGAACAATGGCCACAAAGTGATGGAGAGCAGATTTAGGTTGGACATTAGGAAAAAACATCTTCACAGTAAAGGTTGCCAGAACCTGAAATGGGCTTCCAAGGGAGGTGGTGCCCTCCCCTACCTTGGGGATCTTCAAGAGGTGGCTGGACAAGCACCTAGCTGGGGTCATCTGACCCCAGTGCTCTTTCCTGCCCAAGGCAAGGGGTCGGACTCAATGACCTACTGAGGTCCCTTCTAACCCTAATATCTATGAATCTATAATGACTCAAGCCATTAGCCTATAATTCAATGTGCATGGTTGGATGTCTGTGCCTATGCAGACAGCCCCATGGAATACAGGTTCTAACTAACGAATCAAGCAGTGACACTATTTTTTTCACATAAATAAGGCATTTCTCCATGCTGTGTTCATAATACAATCCTTATCTCATTACCACTATAATCATAGAATCATAGGAAATTAGGGTTGGAAGAGACACCAGAAGATCATCTAGTCCAACCCCCTCTGAAAGCAGGACCATCTCTCCAACTAGATTATCCCACCCAAGGCTTTGTCTAGCTGGGTCTCAAAAACCTCCAAGGATGGAGAGTCCGTAACCTTTCAACATAACCTGTTCCAGTGTTTTCCTACCTTGCTAGTGAGAAATTTCTTCCTAATACCAAACCTAAACTTCTCTCACTGCAACTTGAGACCATTGCTCCTTGTTCTGTCGTGTGTCACCACTGAGAACAGTCTAGCTTCATCCTTTTTCAACCCTCCCCCTTCAGGTAGCTCAGTGCTGCTATTAAATCCTCTCTCAGTCTTCTCTTCTCTAGACTAAATAAGCCCAGTTTCCTCAGCCTCTCTTAATAAGTTATGTGCCCCAGCCCCCTCACCATTTCCGTTGCCCTCCAATGGACTCTCTCCAATTTGTCCACATCCTTTATGTAGTGGGGTGCCCAAAACTAAACACAGTACTCCAGATGTGGACTCACCCCACTGTGCTGTTAGCCTTCTTGGCAACAAAGGCACACAGCTGGCTCATATTCAGCTTATTGTCCACTGTAACCTCCAGGTCCTTTTGTGCAGAGCTGCTGCCCAGCCAGTTAGCCCCCAGTCTGTACTGGTGCATGGGATTCTTCTCTCTTAAGTGCAGGACTTTGCACTTGTCCTTATTGAACCCCATCAGATTTCTTTTGGCCCAATCCTCCAATTTGTCTAGGTCACTTGAATGCTATCTATACTCTCCAGCATATCTACTACTCTCTCTAGCTTCATGTTATCTGCAAACTTGCTGAGGGTGCACTCTATGCTATTTTCCAAGTGGTTGATGAAGATATTGAACTAAACCGGCCCCAGGACTGACCCCTGGAGCACTCTGATTGATATTGGCTGCCAACTAGGCATCGACCCATTGCTTACTACCCTCTGAGCCTGATGCTCCAGCCAGTTTTCTATCCACCTTACAGTCCATTCATCTAACCTGTACATCCTTAGCTTGCCTGTGAGAATGATGCGGGAGACCATTCAAAATCTTTGCTAAAATCAAGGTACACCACATCCACTGCTCTACTCACATCCACAGAGCCAGTCATCTCAGCAAAGAAGTCTGGTTGGTCAGTCATGACTTGCCCTTGGCAAATCCATGCTGACTATTCCTAATCACCTTCTCCTCCAAGTGCTTACAAATGGATTCCTTGAGGATCTGCTCCATGATTTTTCCAGGGACTGAAGTGAGGCTGCAGTAATCTGTAGTTCCCTGAATACTCCTTTTTCCCTTTCTTAAATATGGGCAGTATCCTTGCCGCTTTTCAATCATTTGGGGTCTCTGCCAATTGTCATGAGTTTTCAAAGATGATGGCCAGAAGCTCTGCAATCACATGAGCACAGATGGTCATAGGTGGTATGTTCAACAATTTAAGCAGAGACACTTGAGAAACATGGATCTTTATAAAATGTATAATCAGGAATCAATAACCAAGAAATAGGTTGTTCCTTTCTAAATTTTCTGGAATAAATATTCATATATTAGTGGATTTCATAATAAATCTCTGATGCTGGAATTATTTCAGCAGCAAATCCAAGATAGACTTTTTTCTGCATGTGGAGTTCAAAACTGGGACAGCAGGCTGTCAATCTCCCTCTTATTATGATTTTGCAATATTTTCCTTTCAAAACTTAGTCTGCAGGTTGAAATTTTTCATACTTTTTAGCCCAGGGGAAACAGTTTTTCATGTGTGGAAAATTTGGTACAAATCCATTGGGCTGGTTTTAATGATTTGAACACGAAAATATGGTGTAAAAATGTTTTAAAAGTTTTTTTTTTAATACTCAAATTACTCATAAATTTGTTTTTAAAACTTTGGAACCTTAGTTCTCAGTGAGAATTAATGCCTTTTAAATTGTTGTAGATACTAAGTTTAGAAATAATGAAGCGTTAAGTTTCCCTGTGACAGGTGGTACAATTATTTATATGTACAATCAGCCATTGTTTTCTATATTCCCTTTATTTTTGGTGTATTACATACAAACAAACAAAAACTAAGTGAAATGCTATGGATATTCATTTTAACTCCCTAAAGTCAAAAGGTAATGTCTACTTCATCTTCAGAAACTTGAGTATTAGTGCATTAAACCAATAAAACATAATCCGTATGTGGAAAGGCTCTATAGCTTTAACCGTTATTTAGTGCCTTTAAACTCTCAGCCATAATGCCACCATAAGAAAAGCAGCTGTTGTTCTCTTATTTTCCACTGAATGCAGATCTGTATTTAACTTATTTGCTATCAGATTCTTTCCTTCCCCTCCACCCTCAATGGTTTATTAAAGAAAAATTTGTTTTGCTCTTTATATATCTGCTGAACATAGTCCTCATGAAAGACACCAATGTCAGGCCATAATAATTAACATAAATTCAAATGGGGACATATATGGTCAGCTATTATCATGGAATACAAATATGATTGAGTAACATGAACTTCACTGAAAAAATATTTCCTGGTGCACCTGTTTAATCTATAGCCAGATCATAAACTGTCCCCATCAGGAAGACCTGTCCCTGTGCCTAATGTATTCCTTTAACCACACTTCCAGTTTGACAGATTCCAAGATGCTTCCTTGTTCTTCAGAACATATCAAAGAATATGTTTATTTGTTTATTCGCTTCTTGGCCTCTTGAAGGCTCAGATCAAGTGTAGAGACCTCTGCGACATCGCAGTGGTCACCCACGCCTTCTGCCTCCTGGCCTGCCTGGATGCAATGGTAAGTACCATCGTTGCCAGCACCCTTGAGGAGACCGGCCGCAAGAGGATCGGGAGGCAGCCAACCAGACATGACTTGGCCACTTTCCTCAGCAGCTCGCTGGAGGGCAAGTTTAGCAGAGACAGCGGGGACTTTGCCTCGCTGTGGAGCCGAGCCAGCAACACCACGCGCCACCTTGGGAAACGCATCGGCTGTGCCTGGACCTGGACCGAGGAGCGCTGGGAGCTGGGAGTCTCCCTACAGCCAGCTCCGCATGCCGATCATGTCACCGTGACACCCCACATGAGGACCTTCCTGGAGAGGTTCCTGAAGGACACTGTCTGAAACAAGTACACTGGCAACCTGAGGGCCAAACCCGACCAGGGCAAGGTCTTCAACGTGACCTCAAAGTGGGACTCCAGCAACCACTTCATGCCCAGTGGGAGCTTCATGCACTTTCCAGACTGGTGATTCCTCCACCGTGCCTGCCTCAACTGCCTGCCTCTGAACGGGGCCGTCCTCTTCAGCCATCGTGACAAGAGGTACCGATGGTGTGGCTACATGGCAGAGACCCTCCCCTACATGTTGTGCAGCTGTGAGCTGCATGCCAGAGCCTGGCAGCTCCACCACAACGCTGTCCAAGACCGTCTGGTGAAGGCCATCCCGGTCACAGTGGGGGAGATCTCCTATGAACCACACTGTCCTGGGCTGCGAGAGCCACATGCGACCGGACATCATCATCACTAACAAGGAGGCCAAGAAGGTCATGATCATGGACATAACCATCCCCTTCGAGAACCAGTGCCAAGCCTTCACTGACACTCAGGCTCGCAAGTGGGAGAAGTACGTCCTGCTAGCTGACATCCCGAGGGGCCGTGGCTATGACGTGACGGTCAACATGCTCATCGTGGGAACGCTCTGAGCCTAGGACCCCAGCAACGAGAGCGGCCTTCACACCTGCCATGTCTTCTGCCACTACGCCAAGCTGATGCGCTGCCTCATGTTGTCCAACACCATCCGTTGGTCCCGCGACATCTACGTGGAACACATCATGGCCACCGCCAGTACTCCGACCCCACCAGACGAACCGCCACTGGACTGGACCCAGAGGGGGCCACCTGAACCCCCACTCTGCACCAGATGGAGCTTCACATCGAGAGGATTCTTCAACAATGGATGAACCTGCCCCACCCGAAGAGGACCCCTGTGATGAGACCCAGAAGTCTGGGTGAGGGTGATCCCCTGCCCTCCATTAATGCTGACTTTGTGAAGGAACATCTTGAGAAGCTGGATACCTTCAAGTCAGCCGGCCCTGACAATCTTCACCCCAGGGTACTCAAGGAGCTGGCGAGCATCATAGCCCAGCCTCTAGCGCGGATCTTTGAAAACTCTTGGCGCTCTGGTGTAGTGCCCGAAGACTGGAAGAAGGCCAATGTGGTGCCTATCTTCAAGAAAGGGAGGAAAGTGGATCCGGCTAACTATAGGCCCATCAGCCTGACTTCTATCCCAGGGAAGATCTTAGAAAAGTTTATTAAAGAGGCCATCCTTAATGGACTGGCCGACGCCAACATCTTAAGGGATAGCCAGCACGGGTTTGTTGCGGGTAGGTCTTGCTTGACCAATCTCATTTCCTTCTACAACCAGGTGACCTATCACCTGGACAAGGGAGATGAGATTGATGTCATATATCTTGACTTCAAAAAAGCCTTCGATCTGGTGTCCCATGATCGTCTCTTGGAGAAACTGGCCAATTGTCGCCTTGGGTCCTCCACGATCCACTGGCCGGAAAATTGGCTCCGGGATCGGACCCAGAGGGTAGTAATTGATGGAAGTCACTCATCGTGGTGTCCTGTGACCAGTGGGGTCCCCCAGGGCTCTGTCCTTGGACCCATACTGTTCAACATCTTCATTAATGATGTGGACACTGGAGTCAGAAGCGGACTGGCCAAGTTCGCAGATGACACCAAACTTTGGGGCAAAGCAGCCACACCAGAAGACAGGCGGATGATCCAGGCTGACCTGGACAGGCTCAGCAAGTGGGCGGACGAGAATCTGATGGTGTTCAACGCTGATAAATTCAAGGTTCTCCACCTTGGGAAGAAAAACCTGCAGCATCCTTATAGGCTCGGCAGTGCTATGTTGGCTAGCACTATGGAAGAAAGAGACTTGGGGGTCATCATTGACCACAAGATGAACATGAGCCTGCAATGCGATGCTGCGGCTAGTAAAGCGACCAAAACGCTGGCTTGCATCCATAGATGCTTCTCAAGCAAATCCCGGGACGTCATTGTCCCCCTGTACTCAGCCTTAGTGAGGCCGGAGCTGGAGTACTGTGTCCAGTTTTGGGCTCCACAATTCAAAAAGGATGTGGAGAAGCTTGAGAGAGTCCAGAGAAGAGCCACGCACATGATCAGAGGTCAGGGAAGCAGACCCTACGATGACAGGCTGAGAGCCCTGGGGCTCTTTAGCCTGGAAAAGCGCAGGCTCAGGGGTGATCTGATGGCCACCTACAAGTTTATCAGGGGTGACCACCAGTATCTGGGGGAACGTTTGTTCACCAGAGCGCCCCAAGGGATGACAAGGTCGAATGGTCACAAACTACTACAAGATCGTTTCAGGCTGGACATAAGGAAGAACTTCTTTACTGTCCAAGCCTCCAAGGTCTGGAACAGCCTGCCACCGGAGGTGGTTCAAGCGCCTTCATTGAACACCTTCAAGAGCAAACTGGATGCTTATCTTGCTGGGATCCTATGACCCCAGACCTATTTGGGCAGGGGGCTGGACTTGGTGATCTTCCGAGGTCCCTTCCAGCCCTAATGTCTATGAAATCTATGAAATCTATATGGACTGAGACACTTTTTCTTTGAACCACTTCTTCCACCATTGAAAGGGGACCATTGTAACGGGTTTGTATCTATCTTCTTTTTCTCCAAGCGTCATGAACTCCCTCCCTCCCTGATTCTTGGTTTTCATACATTACAGTTGCCTTCATGCCATCATATAAGCATTTTACAAGGTTTAGTAGTATATATGGACAACCAAGTTTCTTCAGAACAACATAAAGCCCCAACTGATTAACTAACTATGTCAAAGGCTTTTGTTAAATCTATCAAAGTCATGTACAGTGAGATACATTTTTCTCTGTATTTTTCCTGCAGAGGTCTTAGAGAGAAGATCATATCTAAGGTGGACCTTTCTGAGTGGAAGCCACACTGGCTCTCAGGATAGATTCTCTCAGCTAATGTTTGAAGTCTAGGTAAAAAAAATATGGCTTAAGATTTTTCCCACAATGTTGAAAAGAGATATACCTCTGTGATTATTACAATCACTTCTGTCTCCTTTGTTTTTATGGAGTTGAATGAGATGAGTGACCTTGAAATCTTGCAGAACAGTTTCTTCTATCAGTACCTCATATGATCTTTGCAGCAAGTCTTTGTTTGCACATTTGTCAGCTCCAGCAGCTAAACAGTCAGATCCTGAAGCTTTGTTATTGGGAATCTTTTTGATGCATTGTTCAAGTTCTTATAGTGTAGGTTTGGCATCCAGCAAAGTCACAACTTCAAACCAATGCAATTAATCTAGCACATGTTGGTCTACTATAGACTCCCTTGAATATCATTCCACAGTGCCCTATCCACCTCTCCAGTTGCTTCCCCTTATCAGTTATGATATTACCATCCAGGTCTTTTAATGGAGCTGTCTTGTACTTTCTCAGCCCAATGGCCTTGCTAATACCCTCATACAACCATCTACTGTCACCTGCAACAGACACCTGTTGGATGCTGGCTCAGAGACCAAGCCAGAATTCTTGAGCACACCTCCTGGAAGCTGTTTGAACAGTCTTATCAGTGTCTCTAATGTTGTTGAGCAAATCAATAGTAGGAGTAGACTTTTCGGTGGTTAGGGCAATTCTTTTTCTCTCAAAGAGTGGCAGCAGTACCTCCAAATGGTTTACAAAACAGTCAATGTTTTTCTTAGTACTCTTTCCAAAATTCTTGATTGCTACATTGTACATACTTGCATTCAGGACTTCCCATGCATCTTATGCAGATTCATTTGTTCCAGATTACTTTATTATTTCTTCATTGAAAAACCATTTCTTGACAGGATCATCGATTTGGCACAAGTCAATATGAGGTTCCCTGGCAGGTTTATTGCAGTGAGTAGTATATGGCTCTCCGCCCTTCAATGCAAATGTGACAGGTGGGCGGGACCGGAAGTCCCGCCCCCTCCGCTCCACCCCCTTTCCCCTTTTATGGTGTGTGACGTCATCAGCCACACCCCCTGACCCCGGTCACGTGGTGCATGACATCAGCAACTCCACCCCTGACCCCGGTCACGTGGTGCATGACATCAGCAACTCCACCCCTGACCCCGGTCACATGGTGCGTGACATCAGCAACTCCTCCCCTGACCCCGGTCACATGGTGCATGACATCAGCAACTCCGCCCCTGACCCCAATCACATGGTGCGTGACATCAGCAACTCCACCCTGACCCCAAACACGTGGTGTGTGACACCAACACCACATGGTTCATGATATCAGAAGGACAACCCAGACAGACCCTCAAAGCCCAACCCCTCATGCTGCAAGATCCACCCTAGATCACATGGTGCTGTTATGGCCTATGAGGTTCTGACCACTAAACAGAAGTTGAGAATTTGGAAGATGGTGTCTTTGTGCTGTGGTTTAAATTTGTCCACAAGTGTTTGAATGCACCACACGGGTGTTAGCGTGGGGGTAAGTGTAGGGGGAACGATCAACAGACATGTCTACACAGGAGGCTATGTTAAAGGAAGTTTATTACTCTCCTGGTGAAGCTGGCAGTTTTGGTGGGGTGAACGCGTTTTTTGAAGCTACCAAAAGGCAGAAAAAGTTCCTGAACAGAAGTGGGGTGGCCTCCTGGCTTTCAGACCAGGATGCTTATACCCTGCACAAACCGGCAAGAAAACATTTTAAAAGAAACAAGACTGTTGTTTCAGATATTGATGCACAATGGCAGGCAGATTTGGTGGATATACAGCAGTTTTCTAAACACAACAGCGGGGTTAAGTTCATCTTAACAGCGATAGACATATTATCAAAGTATGCGTGGGCCATGGGTCTAAAAGACAAGTCAGGTGGTGAAATAGCTCGAGCCTTTAAAACCGTTTTTACAGAGGGCCGTGTACCTCAAAAATTACAGACTGATCGGGGAAAAGAATTTTTAAATAAATCTTTAAGTAAGCTGTTAAAACAGTATAATGTTCACCATTTTGTGACAAATAGTGAAGTGAAAGCTGCGGTGGTAGAGAGGTTTAACAGAACATTAAAATCAAAGATGTAGAGGTATTTTACAGCCCGCAACACCTTTCGCTACATTGATGTGTTACCAGAGTTTATAAAGAGCTACAACCACAGTTTTCACAGAACTATTCGCACCAGGCCTGTTGATGTGAACTTCTCAAACTCTCCACGGGTGTGGAAAGCCGTGTACGGGGACTATTTCAAAATAAAACCAGCAGCACCTGTGTTTAGAAAAGGAGACCACGTGAGGGTGTCTAGAGCCAAAGGGCGGTTTGAAAAAGGTTATGAACAAACATTCACCGATGAGATTTTCATAGTGGATGAAGTCCTTAGACATGTGCAGACGCCTGTATACCGCCTAAAAGATTACGAAGATGAACCTATTGAGGGTTCTTTCTACCCTGAAGAGCTACAAAAAGTGAATCCCAAACAAGACAGAGTTTTACAGGGTTGAAAAAGTTCTAGCAATGAAAGGAAAAGGAAGAAAGAAGCAGTTGTTGGTAAAATGGTTGGGGTGGCCATCTAAATTTAACAGTTGGGTGGAAGCCTCCCAAGTTTGTAACATACAGGGGTACCTCAGTCAAAAGGTCGAGATGTGTGATGGTGACTTTTACATTACTTTACCCAGCAACGCTTGCTCCAGCATTTTTCCGCAGAACACCAGCTCAAACTTTACCATACAACTGGTTAAACCTCTGGATCTGTTGGGGAACTGGGAGATAGGGTTAGCAGAAATACAATAGCCACACAGCTGGAACAACATCAACGAAGACACCCCTTTCAAAATTATTTCTGGGACTAAAAAATGGGGGTACAGCCTGTCTCGGGGGTATCATACATCCATCACAGAGTTACTGGATCTTATAAACAATACAATCACCAACAACCCTACTCCGCCCGAATTAGTTATGCACTATGACCAAGCGTTCGGGAAAGTGAGACTTAAAGCCAAAGATAACTCTAATGGTTTTTATACGCATGGTGAGCTAGCCTATATTTTGGGAATGCTACCCAGTGTCTCTGTTAAAAAAACACCCTTCCCAGCTGATATTACCGGAGGATTCAATTCGCTGTATGTCTACACAGACATTGTGGAACATCAGCTTGTCAGGGAGTTTTCGGTACCTTTGCTACGTTGTGTCCCGGTCTGTGGAAGCAACAACGAGTTTGTCACCATCACGTATGACAACCCGCATTATGTTCCCATCAGTCAACGTCACATCGACACAATCAGCATTGAAATAAAGACGGATCAGAACAAACACGTCTCATTTCACTTTGGTAAGGTGATCGTTAAGCTTCATCTACGCCCCCGGAAGACTTTGAGATTTTAAAATAAGTAAAAGTACAATGGTAATGGTAAAAAACTATGGGGACCCTAATTTGTACAGAAATTATTATAAAGCCCAGGCTGGGTATGGCCTTCCCGGATATCATGGGGTACCCGTGATGTATGGGGCTGGTGTGGGAGGTATATTTCGCAGCCTCTTTAGAAAAGCCATTCCACTTTTGAGAAGGGGTCTGGAGATTATTAAACCCCACGCTAAAAATGCGGCACAAAACATAGCCAAAGATGTGATTGGTCATGTCTCCCGAGCTGTCCTAGATAAAGTGGTCAAGCCGGCAAAGCAGGAGGGGTCTGGTCTCATGTATATTCAAAGAAAGAGCCTTAAAAGAAAGAGAGACATACCGGACTCTGGACGTGCAGGACCTCCACAACCCCTTAAAAAGAAAAACGTAAGTCGACGGGGAAGCCAGACACAAAAAACCAAGAAGCAGCCTGGGAAAAAGAAGGGGCGCTCTCCTGGAGGAAACAGAAATATATTTTAACCGCCATGGCCTTTGTTCACTGTGGGTCTGAAGAATGTGCCAAATCTGAACTGGATGTGTTTCAAATAGCCCCAATGCAGACCTGCATTGAGAAAAGCCTGTATGTTGAGATCCCCCCACTCTCGGCTATTACCGAGTCCAGCCCCCTTGACTTTTTCATAGCTGGGAATGGTGAAGATTACATGGATTTGAACAACACGCTGCTGTACCTTTGCTGCAAGATTGTAAAAGGTGATGGAACGGATCTTGATGCTGGGGCTGCAGTGGGTCTGGTGAATTACCCACTAGCCTCTGTCTTCATTCAGCTGGATGTCACTCTGGGAGACCGTCTCATAAGCCAGAGCAACAACTGTTACCCTTACCGAGCCTTCATCGAATCAGTTCTCAACTACAGCGATGACACCCTCGCCACCCAGTTTTCTGCCGGCCTGTTTTACAAAGATACCCCCGGTCATCATGAATCAGTTGCAAGGGATGGCCATAATCAGGGGTTTCGAAGACGGGCAAATCTGACAGACCGGAGCAAAAAGATAGAGTTGCTTGGTCATCTCCATAGCGATTTGTTTTTTCAAGAAAAACTGTTGCTGAACGGCGTGGATGTGAAAATTAAGCTGACATGTAGCAAAGATGCCTTCTGCTTGATGGGCAATGTAGCAGCTGGCCAATGTAAACTAAAAATAACATCTGCCTCACTTTTTGTGAAAAAAGTGAAGGTAGCTCTGGGTGTCCGATTGGGCCACGCGGAGGTCTTACTTACGGCCAACGCTAAATACCCTGTAGACCGCGTAGGTATGAAAGTGTTTAGCATTCCTGCCGGCAGCCGAGTCAGCAACCAGGAGAATCTGTTTCTGGGACAGTTACCCAAACTCATCGTCATCGGGTTCGTGGATAAAGATACCTTTAGTGGGAATTATGCTAAGAACCCCTTTAATTTTAAACATTACAATATTAATTTTGTGGCCCTCTACGTTGATGGAGAACAAACCCCAACAAAACCCCTACGACCAGATTTTGAAAACGGTAACTGCGTGAGAGAATACATGCAGCTGGTACACCTTATTTGCCTTTGACCTGTCTCCTGACCAGGAGTGTGCTGATCATTATTCACTGATTAAAACCGGGAATCTGAGAGCAGAAATACGCTTTGCTGCAGCTTTGCCCACCACGGTTAACATGATAGTGTATGGGGTCTTTGACAACGTCATAGAAATAAATCAGAGAAGAAACGTCCTGTTTGACTATATGTGAAGATGGACACTGAACAGATCATCAGGGTTTTATCCTCAGACCCTTATGCCAAAGACACTTTCTTAGATGTTTTCCCCAGCGACTGGCTTCCTAAGACTCAGCAGTCTAAAAGGCCCCTGAGCTTAGTAGTCAACACGCACCCGCATAACCAACCTGGAGAACACTGGTTGGCTGTTTACTTGGAGGATCGGAACAGCGGAGAATTTTTCGACTCGTACGGTCACCCCCCAAACAGCGCTCTCTTTCCTCAAAGCATTATGTTGTTTTTAAACAAGAACGTCACCGGCACTGTTTTTCAAATGAAACAGTTACAAGACCCCCAGTCTGTCGCCTGCGGATACCATTGTGTGTTTTTCCTACACCACCGTAGCAAGGGGCTGTCGTTTGAACAGATTTTAAAATTGTATTATTCTGACGATTTAGCACAAAATGATAGGGTGGTGATGCATTTTGTAAAAAGTAAATCTGAAAATTTTCTTGTGGCCAGGCCTGCTCAAAACATGTTTCAACATACCCAGACATGTATTTCTTGCAATGACTTTCACGAATGCTTTGTCTAAATAAGACACTCAGCTGATGCTGTGTAAATAAAGCTGTTGTTGTTTAAATGTGCGTGTGTGTGTGTGTGCTTTCATTCAAAAAAATCCTCTATAGACAAAAATTTATAGCAGTAGAGAATAGTTTATTTCAAAGTGTAAAACTTTACAGGGAGAGCCAGTGGGTTTTAGAGACCATTTTTCATTTCATAGGTGGCATTGTTGGTGTTTCTTGGTCTGAGGCAGATGCTTTCAGACGTTCCAGATGATCATGATTCACAACGTTGCCCATAACAGAAAATGGTACTTTCAGCTAGGCCATGGCTTGCATAAAGATGTCCCAGCCTTTAGGCGGATGTTTAGTAGCCCCGGTGTGAGTCTGAAGGGTTCTCCGGACCAAGTCGAGCATGTTAGAACCCTTGACGAGCATCCCTTTGTAGACGAAACCCCCTTGATCATCCCAAGAAGAAATATCCTTGTGCTGGCTCAGCTTAGTGAGCAGTACTTTAGCATTTTTCCTGTATCGGGCATGCACATTATCCAGTACTTCCTGAACGATTGTGTCAGGGTTCGTGGGGGTTTCTAGGGGGTATCCGGCTTCTAGGGGTGTCTGTTCCAGCAGAAACAGGGTTAATTTCCCTCTGTCCAGATCACCCTGCTTTACATAGGTCAGGTATTTCTGAAGCACTGTGGCATACAGTTTAGCCTTATCATATTCTTCTAATCCCGGTCTTTGGAGAATATTCCTCATTTCAGCATCCAATAAGCGGGTTGCCTCGGTTCTGATATTTTCCTGAGGCGGTTGGGTAGCCCTTAATTGTTCCAGTTTGTGTTTGGGCACCAGGTACATTTTTTCTGCATGCTCCATCACCGGGTAGCCAAAAGCCCCGTAACCAAAGGAAGAGCAAAACTTAACAGAGGTCCGATAAATCCCCCAGACTGTTTCACCAGCTGTTTCTTTTTTTTAAGAGGTAGTCTTTTGTTACTTAGGTTTTTTATGATCCCGCGTCTCTTTTTTAGCACGCGAATTTGATGCGGTGTCAAAGGGATGTTTCCTTTTAAGGTGTTCAGAGCAATTTCTGAAATGGCTGCTATTAAATCATCAGAGGCGGAGCAGAGTATAGCTTTTCTCTGCTGTGGGGAGGATTGAAGAAGTAGTTTTAAGAGAGCCAGATTTCTTTTTACGCGGTTAGACATGTTTCCCTTCCACCGTCCCGAGAGCTAAGAAGAGGCTGCCACTACATCATCTCTTTTTATTCCCACCTGCTGTTTTTTTAAAAGTGTAAGCAGCTGGCTGGTCGGGAGGAAAAAGCCCGGTTCTTAATCTAAAAGCATCTGGGGTAGAAGCATTTAGATCAACCACCAGATACCCGTAAGGTGTTTTAGTGGCATCCTCAAAAGCTTCTAGAAAGAACTGGGTCTTACCCGGGTACATCTGCCGTGCCAGGGACACTATCTGTAGCTTATCCCTGGGGTTTTTAAACAAAACCATGTATTTTGTGTTAAGAGCAATGGTGCAGCTCCTTTTCCCTTGACAGAAAACATTTTGAACTATATACATAATGCTCAGATTCCGATGATGCACGTACTTGGTAAAGGCTTTCTCGATTTCGCCGCTGTCACAGGCAGAGTCCATCAAATCATCTACCACAACCATATTTATTTTATTAGGAGGAAACAAACAGTTGTCATTAAGACTGTCCGGTAGACCCTCCACAAACTTGATAAAAGGATATTTACAAAGCAGTTCTTCATACAAAGGCTGCCAACAGCTATAGCACCACACGATATTCTCAGGCATAACAGACACCATTTTATCAGCGTGATCCAAAAGGTTTTTTATAAAGTAACTTTTACCACAGTTGCTAGGGCCTGCCAAAATCACAGAAAAGGGATGCTTCCAACGCATCTCCATCTTTAAAAACCATAGGGGAGGCTGTTAAAGTTTTTTGTGAGGACCCTTTTGTCATAAACGACTTTCTGCGTTTTTCTCAAGGTTTTGGTTTCTATCGTCCACTTGCTTTTGTTCCTGACGATAGAGCACTGTTGTATCACAATTGTTTTAGGGGTGTCCCCAGTGGGGTTTGCCCCATAATCTAGAACAAGATCTCTCAAGGTTTCAAAGTTGACTTTTTCACTGTTGGCCACATTCAGGGTAATCCCTTTCACCTTCAAGCAAACCTTTCCCCCAGACAGCTTGTACCCGTAGGTTTTTGGACCGGCCAACACAAACTCTGTGATGTGTTCATCTGGCAGGATTTCGCTGGTGAGCTCACCTAAATAATCACCTAGCAGGGGATTCCAATCTCCCTCGCAGCTCACAAATATCACAGAATCTGTGTCATGGTACAGACAACGTTCTTGCAAGCTGTCTAACAGCGAGTACAACTCTAAGCGTGCATAAGCGGTGGTGAAACAGGCTATAAAGATGTTTGTGTTACCAGAGACCGTGTAACGCTCTTTGGCATGTTTCCAAGACACGCAGGCTGCCTCATCATCAATAAAGTCGCAAGATGAAATTTCATAGGCAGGAGAAAAGAGGTAGCCAAAGAGTTCTTCGGGGTCTCTAACGATACTGGTGTTGGGCAAGTTGGTTCTCTAACCAAATTTACCCCACAAAGAATTTAGAAACAATTTTGCTATTTGGCGCTTGGCAGGATTGGGTTTGATGTGCTCAGGGCGTAAGGTCACGCCTTCTTTTTGCAAGAAATTGGCCACGTATCTCTCTTTTTTTTAAGGGTCAGTACACCAGGCGGGGTAGCCCGAAGCTTCCTGCTTCTGACGGAGGTGCATTTTTATGTACTCTGAAAAAAGGGTGCTAGACTTCTCAGCAAAATGCCAAACTTCATAGATTTGAGCTACTCTGTACCCCTTGGCGATAGCTTTATTCAATTCTGGTGTGCACCACATGCCCAGGAGGGCCCTCTCTTCATCTGTGTGGTCACACTTTTGCTGTCTTGTTTCCGCGCAGAGGCGGCACAGAGTGAACATAAGTTTCCCGTTCATCCTAGTGGGTAGCACAGGGAAAAAAAGACTTCGCGGTTGGTACAGTCTCACCCTGGCTATTCCAAAATAGCTCGAAAGGGGTTGGAAATTGTCATGAATGATTTCAGGGTGTCCGATTGGGTATTCCTTCATTTTGTTTATAAAGGGGTAAAGACTGGTAAAATCGTAATAGTGTATTTGTTCGCCAGGTTTAGTTTGGTAATATAGACAGATGGCATTAGTTCTGCCACCCAAAAGAGCATCTGTGATTTTCCCATAACACTGTTTGCACTGTCGCCCTTTGCACTTCTGCTTTTTGTCCACATAAGATTTACACTCATCGCACAAAGTTTTAGTCAGACATTCAATCCTATTTTCAGAGGCCAGGGCCACGTGCTTTTCTAAGTACTCTTTGGAACGACAGAACAGTTTACAGTTAGGGCACCACTGTGTCCTACCCATGTTTTCAGAGCAGTTTGGGCTCAGGCAAAGACGACTTCGGAACCTGCACGTGTGGCTATGGCTGTACAACGTCTGACAAGGATCACAATCATTTCTCATGCCAAACACATTTCTCACATCTAAAACACCATAATAATGTTCACCATGTAGCAGAAGAAAACAGGTGTCGGGGTATCTGGGCGTGTCCTGTGTTTTAAATAAACTCCACCCAGTTTTTTCCTTATGCATCACTATGTGAAAGTTAACCTGCTCAAGGTCTTCAAACAAAGGTACTTGATGGAGCATAACCTTTTGATATATAGACAGTCCTAATTTCCTATGCAGTTCTTTGGCACCATCTAGCAGTTCGACATCTCTGGCCCCTCTACGTTTTGTAACAGCCAATAGACTGCCTGCAAAGCACAGGTTAGTATCATAGGTATTCAAGTCTATTAAATACTTCCTCTTTTTAGTAATGATCTGGAAATAGGGGATAGAGCTTATAACTCTACAGCTCCCACCTCCCCGGCCTTTCACAACAATCACAACCAGCTGAAATGTTGAATCAAGCAATATTTCTCTCTGGCTTTGTAACAGCTTACTGAGCCACTCTAAAAACAGCTCAGGGGTCATCTTGTTTAAATTAATAGCTCGAGAGTATAAGCATTTTGACAAACTATCTGCCTGAATACGTAACTGGGCATAATCGTTGCCTGTGAATCTCTGGCGGAGTTCTGCTACAATTTCTTCCACCCCATGGGTTATGGCTTCGTATGCCACGTGTAATGGTACATGCTCCAGATTCACAAAACGGAACTCCTCAGTGTACCTCATGCCTCCAAACCTGGCTACAGACCACTCTTGCCTTCTCACCCGCACCATATGTACATCCGGTAAAACATCCTCTGATGACTCAGGAGACCGGGGGGTGCTTAAGGGGTCCTCTAAACTGTCTTCTACAACAGATTCATTATTCCAACCCTCTGACCCCTCAGGTCTTGGTGATGGGGAAGGTCTGGGAACATTTGAGGGACCCTCTAAGGGGCTTCCTAAACCATAGTCACCATCTCCCCTCTCTGGCTCTGTGGGTTCTGGTAAAAGGTCCGATCTGGGTGTCTGGGGTACATTTGAGGGACCCTCTAAAGGGGTTCCTAAACCATGTTCTCCATCCCCTCTCTCTGGCTCCGGGGGTTCTGGTGAAGGGTCAGGACTGATAGGAGGAGAAGTGTTTGAGGGATCCCTAGGGGATCTCTTTTTTTTTTTTTTTTTCCTCAAACGGTGTTTAGCCTTCCCCACGCTCTTCTTTAACCAGGCCCTTACTTTTTTCCCCGCAAGCCACTTGCTGGTTGGCCAACCATTTTTACCCCCATGTTTACCATGACTCCCCCTCTTATGATACAGACTACGCCTGCTGTCCGAATTACACAGACTACCTCCTGAGTAAAATTTATCCTTTTGCGCTGGTAGTAATCATGATCTTTCATAGCTCTCTGCACACTCTTTCTGAGATGTATACACTTGCGTGTACCACTCCAAACCCCCTTCTTTTTTTCACAATAATCATGATCTTTCAAGACAGGGTGTTTATACCCACCTCGAAAACCCACCCTCTTTTTTTTTTTTTTCACAATAATTATGATCTTTCAAAAAAGGAGAAAGACTCTCCTCTTTTTGTAAATTGTGCAAGCAATCAGTCCTGGGTTTCTTATTCACAGGGTTCAGATCACCTGTTTTGGGGGGTGTGAATCCTAGTCTTTTTACATGTGAGTTTCTCAGAGGTATGTGGCTTGTTTTCCTCCGAGGAATTGTACCCTTCTGTTCTGTCCCGTCCGTCTTCTGATCCTTGGGTGTTATGATCTGCAGGCTGTGCTTTTAGAGGTCTCTGCCCAGGTCCCTGCTCTTGTTTGGGTGTGGTGCGTGTGATCACTTAGGAAATATAAAATTTATATCTCAGCATTGAGAATTCACTTTCCTCACACACTGTAAATTTAAAATTTGCTTAACCCCTACACACAGATTCTCCTCCCACAGGAAACACACAGTTTCAGAAAAATTACCTTTTACTACTGGGTAAAAACATGACTGTATGTGCTTGTTCTGCTTTTCTATTTTAGAAGAAGAGGTTCTGTTTGAAAACAAACAGTTGTTATAACTTAGTGTGATTATAGCAACACTGCCACAAATAACCCAATCCTTTTAAAATAATTTTTACCTTATTGTGGTAAAATGGCCTAGGGCTTCCCCACCTGATAAGCTCTCTGTAATATAAATGAAATGATACAATAAGTAAGTCCTCTGTATTAAACATTAAATAATAGATTAAGGAAAATAGTGCATGTATAAAGTAAAATATAACTGTATTAAAATAGTCAGCACTAAAAGACAACCCACCCCCTTTAGTCTTAAAAAATGTGGTGATCTGGACACACCAGGCCTCTTTTTTATCTTTATAACACACACCCCATCACCCCTATACCATAACACAATCTGTGAGAATATATCTTTTTAAATTCAGTCTTTATTTCCCTTAAAAACTTTTATATTTTATTAGTTTATTTTGTTAATCCTTCTTCTAAGAAGTGTTTCTTATCATATCCAGTGACCATTATGCATTGTCAACCGGAAAATAGTGTATGTATAAAGTAAAATATAACTGTATTAAAATAGTCAGCACTAAAAGACACCTCCACTCCCTTTTAGTCTTAAAACATGTGGCAATCTGGACACACCAGGCCGCTTGTTTTTTTATCTTTATGATACACACCCCCGCCACCCCTATACCATACACAATCTGTGAGAATATATATTTTTAAATTCAGTCTTTATTTCCCTTAAAAACTTTTATAATATTTATTAGTTTATTTTGTTAAACTTTCTTCTAAGAAGTGTTTCTTATCATATCCAGTGACCATTATGCCTTGTCGGCCTTATCTTTACAGCAGGCCTTTTGGTAAGAGATAACTTATGGTCATCTTTTTTTTTTTTTTTGAGGTCTGTTTTATCTTTATAACAAGACCCCCACCCCACCCCACCTATACCATACAAAAGCTGTGAGAATATATGTTTTTAAATTCAGTCTTTATTTCCATTAAAACTTTTACAATATTTTACTAGTTTATTTTGTTACCCCTTCTCCTAAGAAGGATTTTTATCATTTCTAATGACCATTAAGTATCATTGTTTTATCTTTACAAAAAAAACCCTATATGTATGTGATTAGATATCCAAGACACTAAAGCAAATGCTAAAATACATTAGATGTAGAAAACTGTTGTTGTGTTTTACAGCCTCACATTCCCCAGTCTCCCACCCAGAACAGCAACAGAAGTACGCCCCAAACTCGTTTTGCTAATCCCTTCTCTTAAGCAGGGTTTTATAATCTCTAGCACCAATTAAGCGTTCAATATGGGGTATGAGTGTTTCATCTTCCTCAGTGATCAAATCATGAAGGGCAGCCTTAGGATCTTCTGCAGAATACACAGTGTTTAGAAGCTGTCTAACCTGAATTAAGTGTTTCTCAGTAATTCTGAGACTGTTCCTGGCAAACCCTATGATTATAACAGCATTGAAAATGCTATCAAGACATAGTTCCTGGCAAAGATCCTGAATTATTTTTTTTATGTCTTCATCTAACCAAGTAATACATTCGTGGGCTTCTTGACCCCCTAAGTCAAATGTGCACCCCCAGCATAGGTCAAAAAGTCTCTGCCTCAAGCAGTATTTCATTATGCCATAAAAGGAAACGCGAACAAGAGACTTCATGAAAACTTTACGTTCACGTGATGTAAGAGCTTGTGTAGATTCGATGCCGAGCTGACTTCTTAACTCTTCAGCCTCATTAGGTCTTTATTCTCTGCAGAAGCATACACTTCCTTCTGGTGTACTGGTGAGGAGGTTTTCTGGTGTCATTAAAAAGGCTTCATCTAGCTGCAAAGGAATTCAAATAAAGGACTAAGTTAGCTACTTCCAAACACACATGTGCCATGAAGTGAACCCCACCACTACCGTCACAACCCAAAGACCCCCACATTCATGCTCCAAGTCTCTCACTGGTCTCTCCTCTGCAGTGACCTCTATTTCGCACGCAGGCTCAGGCACAAAGATACCATCTTCCAAAGTCTCAACATCTGCTTCAAGGTCCTGGGTCTCCTCCAATTGCCTGTTCACAGGCTCTTCCCCAACAGGGTCAGGCGTCTCAAAGAGTCTTTGGGCAAGGAGTCAGGTCTCCTCCTCAAAACTATTTCTACGGTAACGCTTTCTATAAGTCCGTCTTGGTGGTGTAGTGAGTGGGCCTACAGGCATTGTGAAAGAATCCATATCTGCCCTTGCTTGCCTTAGCATGGTCTCAGATAAACAGAGGGGTCGTTTGGGAAAGCAGATAGACCTAGTGGGTTTGCTGCCTAAACCCCACCCCCCACTGTACTCATTCCAATTGGTTCAGGATTGTTCTTGGGAGGTCTGAGGCCTCTGAAACCCCTGCCAATTGGTTGGGGGTGTTGGGGCGGGTTGTTAGAGGGGTCACATCACCACCCTACCACCCCATAGGCCACGCCTGTGCTCCGGCGTAGGGGGGTTAGAGTGGTCAGGGACCTGATAGGCCATAACAGCACCATGTGATCTAGGGCGGATCTTGCAGCATGAGGGGTTGGGCTTTGAGGGTCTGCCTGGGTTGTCCTTCTGATGTCATGAATCATGTGGTGTTGGTGTCACACACCACGTGTTTGGGGTCAGGGGCGGAGTTGCTGATGTCATGCACCATGTGACCGGGGTCAGGGGCGGAGTTGCTGATGTCATGCACCACGTGACCGGGGTCAGGGAGTGTGGCTGATGATGTCACACACCATAAAAGGGGAAAGGGGGTGGAGCGAAGGGGGCGGGACTTCCAGTCCCGCCCACCTGTCACATTTGCTTTGAAGGGCAGAGAGCCATATACTACTGCAGTGGATCTTCTTAGCTTGAAATTTCACTTTGCAGCAGACAAGGGAGTGGTCTGTGTCACAGTCCACACTTTGAAAGAATCGTGTATGCAGCATATCTTTCAAGTGTGCAGGCCTTGTCAGTACCAGTTCCAACTGATGCCAGTGCTTGGATCTTGCATGTCTCCATGATGTTCTTTTGATGTTACCAGCAAAGAAGGTCTTGGTCACTAACATGCCTTAACTGGCACATAGCTCAAGAATGCTCTGACCATTATCGTTCATATATCCAATGCCATGCCTACCCAGAATCCTAGGCCACATCTCAGCATTGGACCCAACTCTTGCAATGAAGTCTCCGAGTACTAGAATGGGTTCCTGCTGTGAAATCCTGCCAGTCAGTTCTTCCAGCTGCTGATAGAAGCTGTCCTTCTCCTCATCACTAGCCTGTGGATTTGGAACACAGACACTGTCAAAGTTGATGAATCCCTTTTGTAGTCTAACTCGAAGTGTCATGGTAGGTATGGACACCACAATTGGAGCTTCACACCATGACATAAATTCATTTCTGATAGCAAAACCTACACCATGCTCTCTCCTTACTCCTTTAGATTTACTATGCCAGTAAATGCTGTAGATCTTCTCCTTTATGAAGTGTATGTCTGAGAGCTGATTTTCTGAAAGAACTGCAATATAAATTCTGAAACGTGCAAGCTTGTTACTCAACACAGCCATTTTCCTCAGATCCGAATCCAGATCAAACTATCTAGGGGTCAAAGTCCTAATATTTCAGCAAGCAATGCTGTTTATAAAATCAGTTGAGCCAGGATGTAAGTAATGAGGCAAGACGTGTTTAACTCGCCTTTTCTAGGGTCACCCTCATGCAAGGCAAGCAGGCTACCCTGAAACAGGGCTGCTTGGAAATCTTGGTAGCTGCCTCAAGGGCTCTTATACCTCTCTCAAAGCCCTGTGACCATCTTGCCAAGACCTTTAGTGTATACACCTGGGCAGAGTTATGGAGAAGTGGAGACTGCCATAGACCTGATGTCCCCTCTTTAAACCACCGAGCTAAAATCTGAAGGCCAGAATGAGTCTAGACATTTAGTAACACAGAAGTTGTAGCTTCTGCCAGAGAGAAACCTGAACAGAGCTGCTATCTGCTTGCCACTTCAGTGTGAGGACCTTTTCTGTTCGGGTGAGGTCCCTTAGCCTTTCTTCAATAAAAATGTGCCCACAAGACAGCACAAGATGCAGTTAAACACCAATCTCAAGATGAGAGCATTCTGAGTAAAACTATGATTAGAGCACTTCACTAGGGTGCAGGAGATCCACATTTAAATGTCTTCTGAGTGAGGGGAGCCTAGAACCTAGATCTCCTATTTCAGAGCCAAATGCCCTGATCAATAGTCTATTGGCCGAAAAGGTAGTTTACCTGTCTACCCTTCCTTTGGGTTTTTTTCTATGATGAGTGTTTCAGGCCTTACATGGTATTACACACATGACAGGGCAATTCTATTCTGACCTCTGAGCTTGTGCAGTCATAGTGCAGCCTTTTATGTCTGCTGTATAAGTGTAAATAGAACCCACATTCTGTGTAAGTGCCAAAAATTGCATTTATTTGGCTACGCAGGTGCTACTTAGGCATGTAAAGGTGAAGTGGGATTTAGCCCTTTAAGCCTTGCTGCTAATGTATCTGTCAGTTTGTAAAAATGTAGTGGAGATTTAACAAATGTTAGGGATCACCATTGTCTTTAGTGTCCAAATGATTACTGGTGGCGTCTTTTTACAGTAAGGATTAACCAAATTACAATAATATGCAGTCAGCCATGAATATGAAATTCTTCATGAGAATCTGCCTATTGAGAAAATCTAATACCTGAGGAAGCTAATGGAAGGTCTCGTTACAAAAACAAGTGGCTAGTGAAGAAAACAGAATTTCGAATGATTATGAGATTGATCCTTGACACTGCACATTTTTACTCTGTTAGGACTTCTTGAGATACTGTATGCTCTAATGGCTAACCAATTTGAATTGTCAGGAAATGTTGTGTTTAAGGAATCTTATTCATTATTTATCTTTAAAAGATACATGAAGCATATTTATATTTACAGTACTGTACAGTGCATTCATTGGAAACAGCAGCTGCCCCTGCAAAAGTTTGTTAATAATCATTATAAATGTTTTGAATTAAACTCCATGGCACCTAGGGAAACAAAGCATACTAGCACCTTTTATTATTAAAATGTAAACCATGCAGAGATAACAAAGACCTTGGCAACTCTCTCTCCATATAAATTATCACCATTTATATAGCCAGATCTTCTGGTCATTTTATTCTTGTGCACGGCCTTGTGCAGTGGACCCAATGTCTGACTGGTGTGTCTAATTGCTACCACAATTCTAGTATTCCTAGTTCTTCTGAAGATGATGATAATCCAATTAGTTATACAAAGGTAATGAATTGCACTGTTCCTCTGATGAGCACACAGAATAAAGGACTTTGGATCCTCTTTCACAAAGAAACTGGCTTAGTTTCAGTAGAAACAATTAACCTGGTTCTTTACTGGCTTGCACCTTGACTAGGCATTTATTTCACTGCCATATGAATGTAAAATATGCTTAGGTCACGCTGGCAGTACTTTTACACAACATCACTCCAAGACACAGTGTTTTTAAATTTATGTTGCCCTGCTATACATGCCTGCAGAAGATTCAGAGCAACAGAAAATCAAGTATAAAGTTTTCAAAGATTCAGAAACAGATATGAAGCTATTGAATGACATTCTACATGTAATAAAAAACTTCTCCCCATTTTTGGTAACTCTTGCCATATGGTTTCCATGACATTATCCACATTTATTTAAAAAAATTATATATCTTCAAAGTATGAGGCAATTCAAGAAACTATTTTTGTTCATTTTCATATTAGGGCTGCTCTGAAAAATGAGAGGTCTCATATATTTTTATATCATTTTCACATGCATTATTTTTGAAAATGGTAATTCAAGTAGTCAATCTCACTATGGTGATGGGCCACTGCTGACAGACACATGTAAAAAAGTGTGAGCTACAAAGGACAGGCAACGATATGACATAAAGCAGTATGAATACATCTGAATGACCTGGTACCCAATCATGTAAATACTTGGACGCCTTTGAATTTTCTCTTTTGAATGATCTGGTACCCAATCATCTAAATACTTGGATACCTTTGAATTTCCCCTTCATTGTGTCTTCCACTAGCACTCTATTTTTCTCTCTATATTCTAATAATTCTTTCACACTGTTTCCTGGTGGTTGCTTTCCATCTGGGATAGTTGTCTGTACACAGTAAATTTCTTCCAGCGATAGTCTTTCCTCCTTGTCTTGCCATGCACATGTCAACAATTATTTCCCCTGAGGTACTTCCTGTCCACCTCCAAAAATAGTTACTATTTTCTAAGAAAAAAGGAAAAGAGAATAAAATTGAAACTATTGCAATGCCACTATATAAGTGGCTGATTTATGGTGACTGTGAATACTGAACTCTGATCACTGCCTCTCAAACAGAATAAAGCACAAATAGAAAAATATAAATTTAATTTTACACTGAAGGATAAAAATAATTGATTTCTATGTGAGAAGAGGCTGAAAACATTAGGACTTTTAAATGCTAACATTGTCGATACTTTTACTATTAGGACCATTCTAAATACAGGATGGATAAACATTTGTCTGGGATGATTTACACAGGGAAAATCATGCCTCTAGGAAGGAGTTGGGCTTGATAAATTCTAGAGGTTCCTTCCAGACCAAATTTTCTATCCTCATCTCCATTAGATAAGGTGAAATATTCAGAGAAGAACACATCCCGTAATGTTCCTCAGTAAATAACGTCTGAAATATTATCCCTTAGCCCTGGATTGAGTGTATTTTAATCACTGCTTCCAGGACCAGATCCAAAGGGAATGCAGTGACACAGATGAATCCTCCTTTCAACTGACACCATAGGAGCAGCAGTTGGAAACTTCCTAAGTCACTGGAGGAAGGAAGAATTCCTCCCTCCTTCTTTCCCCTCTATGGCAGGTCCTATCCCTTCCAGTCCTCCCACCCCTACCTCCCACTGCAGCTGTCCCTGCTGACTCAGGGGTGGGGCAGGGTGGGGTGAGGGAGGCACCACCGCTGCCCCTGCCCATTTCCAGATGGTCTATGTAGATGTAGGAATCTGGGCTCAGCTGGGAACAGCAGCAGTGGCAGGAAGGTTTCTCCTGCCTGATCACTGGAGTAGGTGTGGGTAAAGGGAACCCACACACTGCCCACCACTGCTCCTATCTGTGGCTGGCCCTGGTACTATGTGCAGCCCAAATGGCATTCATAGGTAGAGCAGGAGTGGCTCTGGGGCCTCCCCACACTGCCTCTGGAGCAGTCAGGAACAGTGAGGTCAGTGGCAGTACCAGGCGGGGAGGAGAGGAATGGAGGTAAGGGGACATGCCACCGAACACAGAGGAAAGGAGGGGGAACAGGGAGAGGAGAGATAAATTCTTACCTGACTGTGGAACTTTAAAAAGTCCCTTATTGCTGCTCCTCTTGTGCCAGCCTGTGGGCTTGGGGAAGCATTGTGGGGAAGGGGCCTGAAAGCAGGGGGTGCAGCCACCCCTGCACTACCTATGAATGAGTAGCCTTTGCTGCTGGACCTGTGATAGAAACATAGTATTTGCTGCTCTTGGTGACATGCTTCACTCTGATTAGATGACCCCAGTAGCTGCAGGAGCAAGTCTGTTATGTGAATCACACAAAAGTATGCTGCACCCCTATTGCAAGGGTTCTGAAGAGCCACAAAGAAGAGAACCATGTTATATTCATGTTCAAGTAATAGCTATAAATATATAAGTATTACAGAACAGAGAACAGCAAAGAAATCAGATTAATTTAGGAAAGCATATGAGCTGTAGATATATATTTTATGCTTATTCATTAGCAAAAACATCTGATATATATCATATTATATGTATATGAACCCCCTTTATCATTACTTTTTAAATGATCATTGTTGCAACTGTGCACATTCTTCCTTTTCTCATATGGCAGGATAATATTATGTCAAAAGGAATCATTCCTTAAAGTAGACAGCTTCAGTTTCACAACAAACATTAGAAAGAGCTCAAAGCCCAGCACAGCATGTTCTGGAGGAGGAAAAGTCTGTTACAGCTATATGTAAAAATGTAAGGGCAAGGCCCATTACCTCTAAATTCAAAGCCTACACTGCATGTTGAAGATGTTGAGAAAGGGAGTTGTTTGCTTTTTGTAACTCCTGTTTTCTTTTGCCTTTTTTAACTCCCACCAACTTTATCCCCCTGGAATGTGCTGATAGGCTAGATTGAGTAATAACATGTCCAGAAACAGATTCTTCCCACCCAGAGATCAAGAAAAATGCAATTAGTATGCATTAGAGAAACTGGAGTATGCTGTCATGAGGACGGCGCTCACTCTTAAACAAGTCAAAACTCACAGACACCATGACCCAAGGTCTACTGTTTTGCAGGGTTAAGAATGAGGCTGGATGAAGTGATAAATAACAAGCATATCCACAGGGACCTGATAATGAACTTGCCCCACAGGATATTAAATACATTAAACTTCTGAGGTGTGAACTGTTGCTTTCATTTTTAACTCAAATTCTGTTTCCATCATCACATATTAGCTTCTTGATAGCCATATAATACGAAGTTTGGTCACACCATAGAAACAACTGTTTTCAGGATGACTTCCTATAGTTAGTCAAATAACAAGGGTATATAGCTCAGATCTGGGAATGTTGAGATTTTGCTGTCATTTACATTAAGAGAAATTTTAAAAAATGTATCTGAAGTGGCCTTCCTTATATACAAACATGGACGCAAATAATTTACAGTATTTCTTCTGACATTTTTGGAAGTCTCTAGACCTGTCCTCTTTATTTCCCCACTCAGTTCTCAAAATATAGGTTTATGTTTTGTACTTTATGTCTGTTGACTTAATGGACATATATTTTTTTACCCTTTCAGACTACTGCTTCCATAAAGGAAAGATGTGGAGCATTTCACTCCCCCTCTTTCACACTAGTGCACTGCTCTCATAAATTGTAATATTTGTCAAAATCACTTAGCTAGCCAGAAGAGAAAGTGTTTAGTGCAGGTATGGTATACACATAATATAACCAGGGATCTGGGTTTTCTCTGATTTAAAAAAAAAAATCCCCAATTTTCAGTTAAAAAAAAAGTAACCCCAAATCCACATTTTCCATGATTTAAATGAAACACTGCTTTTATATCTATCTATCTATCTATCTATCTATCTATCTATCTATCTATCTATCTATCGGTCTGTTGTAGCACACAAGCCTTTCCATCATATCATAGTTATAACCAGGGATCCTGGTTTTCTCTGATTAAAAAAAAAATCCCCCCTTTTTTTTAAATCAGAGAAAACCAGGATCCCTGATAATAACTTTGATATGGTGGAGAGACTTGTGTGCTACCAAAGACGTAAAGACCAATGCCATTTGGAGTCTTGTACTTCTGATAGAGGCACTCATGGTAGCACAATCATGATTGAGTTTTCCAGACCAACAGCAATCCAAAAATAAAAATAAAGTCCTGCACAGTTGAGAAGGCAGATGAAGAAGGCATACTTCACAATGACTGCAAAGTAGATGAGGGATGCAGTGGAATAGAAACCTTCAGTCATGTGGGTTTTACTTGGCATCGAATTAAGGTTTCTTCCCACAAAGTATTGTGTGGTTACTGATGCACAACAGGATCCCCATGTTAAAAGACATGCACAGGTATCACTGTCATCCTAATATAAAGGGACTGATGTTAACAGTATAGGAAATCTGCAGACCACCATCTGAATGCCATCTCACAAGCCCTGGCATTGGGGACATGTTGGAGATCTGAGAATAGTCCATGTAGTTTACACATATACAGACATGCTCAGAAGATAAAGACTGCAGAACAGTCCCTATGAAGTTTAGGGGTTAGGTAGGGACTTAGAGCCTTAGCGCTTCTAGATGCTCTAATTTAGATCAAGGACTCCACCCTACCCTGTAGCAGCCCAGAAACAATGGGTGCTTAGAGCCTACTTTTACAATCTGCTCCCATAGACTGAGCCTTTTTGTGCCATAAGGCAGGATCTCCGTCAGCATTTTTACCTTTGTTTTCAATAAGAGAAGGATCAGTTTCTTCAACTAACCCTCTATTCAAGGGAGCTGTAGAATTCCAGGGCCATAAAATATGATATACTGTGAAATGTTTTTATTGAACACATTTCTCATTAAGTTTGCTAGTTTGTTTGGTCTACTTTTATTCCTCGCATCTTGGATTCCTTACATCCATTTTATGGTCTCATGCAATGCTTTCTATCTTTGAAGAAGTGTCAGAAGAGAAGTGCATGTAACAAAATCGAGCAAGCAAATATTTTGCCATACAGTTAGCTCAGTAGAATGTTTCCCTTTTTTTTAAATAAGTAGTTAAGTAAACTGTATAGAAACATAAATAGGATGGGGATCAGTTATAAGCTGAAGAATTAGAACTGAGAAATATCTGAAAATAAAAAAAAGCCAGTTTCCACTGTTAAAGATATGCTGTGCATTAGCATGTATATGGAACTAATCTTGGTACAAGCTAGCCTTATATTATTTCCTTATTAGTTAGTGCTGGAAAACCAGTCAAAACAAGTGTGTTATTAGCCAATCAGATAAAACAGATGCAGGACAAGTTATTGAAAAAGCAAGACAAGTTGTCCTGGATCAGAGTTTTCTTTGCATGGAAAGTCCATCGGTCAATTGTTTTCGTTCACCCATGTTAACACATCTTTACCATCTTTAATTAGCCTTGCACAAATTATATCTCAGTGCAGTGGCTCTGGAAACCTAAGGAAGATTTCTTTTTGTGGCATGTCTAGAAAATTGCCAAAATCAGCCTATTTGTGGACCATGGGAAAGCAAGTGCCAGAGCTCTGCAGTCCTGAGGTGAAAAAATGTCCTATAGGAAGATGATTTTTTTTCCCCTAACAAGGAAACCCGATTCAGCTGTCTCTGCTGACCATAGCTATAGTATTATAGCAGTGGGAGAGGGAGGCATTCCCAGACCATTTAAGACTTTTGAAGACACACTAATACCTTGAACTCCACCCAGAGACCAATGGCAGTTCAGTTCCCAAGAGAAGTGGGGTCACATGCTTCCAGATGTCTGTTTAAAGACCACACTTTGCATCTCTGTCCATCTCCAAATGGCTTTCAGAGCAGCTTGAATGATGATAATATGGTAACAGTCTAATCTGGAGGTGAACAAGGACTTACATAACATGGCCAGGTCTATATGTGGAAAGAATGGCCACAAGTGCCTGCACAGGCACAAAAGGTAAAAGGTGGTTGGGTTACTGCCATGCTATGATCATCACACAGCAGCTGGTGATTCTAGATCCCCGGCAGCAGACACAGGACTGAATTCTAAGCAAGTGGATATCCAATGCGGAGCTTGTAACCAACTCTGAATTACCCAACTAAAGTGTAAAGGTGTGTCTAGTACCTGCTCTGGGCACATGAGAGAGATGGCTTTGTGTTTCTGGAGAGTGAACCTATTTGTATAAAGGGAGCACTTACATTCCCTATCATAGGGAAGGTAGAATCACTCCTACACTTTAGGCAATTCAGAGTTATGCCCATTCTCCTTCATTCAGTGGGGGTGAAGTTACCTCCACTATCCCTCCCACCTGCCTTTCCCAATCCATCATCACTACTTACATCTTATCGCCTCCTTAAGTTTGGTTCTGAATTATAAAACAATCTAGGCCCAAACCAAAGTTTATTGAAGGACATAACCTTCTGCTCTAACATGAAAGGATAATAAGCAGTCTCTTTTAAGAGTATCACAAACTTTTACATCAACATGGCATTCTACTGAAGATGTCCTGCCAGGTACAAAGCTCCATTTGAGATTAACTGTCTGGGAAAACAAAATAAAAGCTTCTTGTCCATGGAAGAGCCATGTCATATGTTTTTGATAAAATGCACAACAGATTAAGCTGAATCCAAAAAGGATAAAAGGTTTTATAAAGTACAATGTAATTATATTTATAGAAACTACTGAAATCATTAACATTATATAATTCTTATAAAAAAGTAAAATAATGTAGGGAAAGAACCATTTGTCCCTCTGGATCCTTTGTAACCTTGGTGGGGCACTCAGCTATTTATTTTCAAATGGAAAACACACATGCTATCAAAGATCTAGTGCCAGACAAGTTGGCTTACAAAGTCTTGCAGCATTTCAAATGCTGATGTTTATCATAAACATAGTGCTCATTCACTAGGGAATCTATCCAGACATGCAACTGCCACGAACAACAGATCTAGTCCGATTGTCATTTGCCATTCTTGAAAAAAAAAAAAAAAAAACCTGAAAGGAATAAAAAAAACCAAGCTTAACAGAAAAAGGTATCTTTGAAGATGATGATGGTAGGAGTCTGTGTGGTTCAAGCCCACAGACATGAGCCAAGGTACTTCTAGTTAGGGGTCTCTTCAATAATTTTCTGAATCTCCATGGTTTGTGTTGGTCACTTAGAAGGGGATACATAACATATCGTAGCCTACATGTCTGCTACATAATCTTATTGAAATCAGAGGCTGAAGAATGCCTAAGTGTTACCACCGTTTAGCAGCATCTGGCCTGAATAGCATGGAAAAACTGATACTTAACTGTCATCTCCCTCATGTCTTCTTTTTTCTCAGCTATGAATTAGGAGTATCTGCCAGTTTCTATTAGTTTGTTTTTTTTTATTAAAAGCTGTCTTGTTATTGACTATAAGGCCATAGCAAGATGTAATAGGAATAAGGGTGCTGGAATGGAAATTAATACCACCAAAATGGAAGCAAAATCAAAGAGCACTCACAGTGGGAGGAAAGAGATAATCTCCATCCCAGGGTTCTGAAATAAATACAATGTGACATTGCAAAACCAGTAGCAAGTATTTTTAGTAAATTTACCAATTCAGGCTGGTGCCCTATGATTTAAGGTACAAACATAGTATCTCTAAGTAAGAAGTGGAAAAAACTGATCTGGGCCTGTTAGGCCTTATGTTAGTACTGTTGTCTTATCTCAAATGCTACTGAACACACCATCTCTCCATTCCCCCATGTACTCTAAACCTGGACCTACACTGGAAAAAATGCTCAGGGGCATTCCTCTGAAGCTATCTTTGAGACCTCAGCCTTTGAGGAAAAAACACTGGTGATGATCCCAGAGAGGCATCACCAACATACCTTTATTTTTAGAGAATGCGGGTGGGTATTGGTTGGTCAAGCTTAGTAGTACACTGGCCAGGACACACCCCTTCCAGATCAAAACTTAGTCTGATCTCAATAGTGTGTAATGTGTTTAAATGCATTGTGAAAGAAGGAATAAATAAAGACATGAAGGTCAGTGGAAAACGGGCTACCATGCAACATGGCTTTACTGTAGTTGGATTTGTGCTAGACTAAATTGATCATTTTAGGGTAACTGGTTTTCTAGAGAATGGAAATGCAGTATAGTACACATAATTTATCTGAACTTCAATACCACATAGGAAATTATAAGTGAATCTGTAGCTGGGTAAGGAACTGCACAAAGAGAAGATGACAATCGGTAGTGTTGACAGACAAATATCAGGCTGGAGGGAAATTGCTAGTGGAGTTCTTAAGGATCAGTTGTGGGGCGAGTATTGTTTAATATTTTTGTTAATATCCCTGGTACAAAAGATAGGAATGTGTTGATAAAATTTGCTGCTGCAGCAAAAGTGGTAGGCATTGTCATTACTGTGTAGGATCAGAATATCATACAGTAACGAATGACCTAGTAGACTGGAAGCATTGAGATGGGATGATATTTAAAGATGGGATAATATACAAAACAAGAATTTGTATTTAGATACTAGTGACAAAACATTCAGCCATAAACTAGTAGCTTGTCAGTTGGAAGCAACTGAGAAAAAAGACTTTGGTATACTAGTTTATCACAGGATGACTATGAAACATTATATTAAGCATTGATTACAAATAGCACATACTCTGTGCTACATAGTTTTCAAAGATCTAGTTCTGCTGCTGAGACTGCTCTCTTTCTAGCAAAACTGAGATCTTGAAAACTTTTTTATGTGAATTGTGTTTTATAACCTCATATAACATGGCCCTTGAAAGTGCCAGACATCTCTTAGCTGCTTGTATTTGAGAGTTAGGGGTGTTTTTCAGTGTGGTACACTTTGAACTAGCTGTACTTTATTATTAACGAGAAGTACATTTTTTACGTATGTTCTCTCTCCAGTGCACACCACATATCTCTTCATGGGCTGCCACATTGACAGGGTGGAGAGGCTTGCATGTACCGATGACCCTAAGAGTCTTGTACTCCTGGTAGGTTCACCCATAGCAGTAAGGTCAAAGGTGAGATATGCAGCATATCATAAAGACCTCAGTGGTGGAGCAGGTGAATAAAGAAAGTATATACTTCTCAATGACTGTGAAGGTGGATGAAGACTGTAGTGGAAGAGTTACCCCAGTCATGTTGGATCTCCTTACCACTAGGCACAGGTTTCTCTTCCACCAAGATCCATGTAGTTGTAGATGCACAACAGCCTTCTCACATAAAAGAAGTCAAGTCACACACACCACATTAAACAATCACTTCCAAAACCCTTCAGAGAAGATAAGCAATGTAACTTGGCCTTGGCAATTTCATCTATATTCTTAAAGACATATTTGTATATTACTTGTGAAAAAAAGTAAATATTAAATTGAAAGGAATATTTACATATGACTTTCCAGAAAAGAACCCCTGAAATTTTGGGCATGACATTCTGGTTATTGCTGGAAAAGTGAAATGACAAGCAAGCTTTTTTGGCATAGGATCTGAGTGGGAAGAAGAAAGCTAAAGGCAGTTGATACAAAACCATCAGCTTTTTTTATCCATACCATATTGTCCACTGAAGGAGACAATTGGTTTTGCTTTGATTAAAAGCAGATGCTTAAAGCAGATGTATAGAATTCAAGAGAATAGAGCACATGCTGATGAAATACTTCCCTTTGAGGCTATTGGGGCAATCAAAATAGGTAAAGAATGCATTCAGGTCCAGATTTTAAATATTTTGTACAGAGAAAAATATTAGAACATACCTAGTATGATGATCCCTGATAGCTGTAAGAAACAGCTTTCCATTCTTTGAGTCTGGCTGTATAGTCAGACATCACTAAGAAATAACCCTGGGCCATTCAGAAGAGAAATAACCAGGCTTTTGGCTTATGATATCAATTAGATATTTCAGTTACCATGGATGCATCTATATAAGACACTTTACTGCACAGTAGCATAGTTTACTGCACAGTAAGCATATGCATCTGCACATGCACACGCTTCTTGCACAGTAAACTTTACTACTCATGAGTAAATTTACTACCTGCAAATGCAAGAAGCAAATTTATTTGTGAGTAGTAACTGCACAGTAATGCATGTGTAGACACCAACCAGGAGCAAATTTGCTCCTGGTCTTCTATGCCACTAGGGGCCCAGCCTGAGCGCAGCACCAGAGCCCCAGGGCTGGGAGCCTCTCATGCCCCAGGGCTGGCCTGGCTCTTTGGCAGATTTTAAAGCCTGCCAGCCACCAGCAATACCAGCTTCTTCCCAGGAGCTGCCCAGGTGCTCACATGCTGCACCCCTCCAACTGAGGAATCTTCTGGGAGCCACCATCAATGCCGGCCAGAACTGACCAGAGCCACCAGGCATGCCAGCTCTGCCCATGTGGTAAGCCCCACAGTGGCAGGGAGAGCCCACCCTGCCTGGCCCCTGGTCCTGGCCCTGGCCTCAGCCCCTGCCCAGGCCCCACTCCCCGCCTGGCCCAGCCATTCTCCCTTGGCCTTTGGGTTCTCCCTGCTACAGCATGCAGGGAGGCAGGAGACAATGCAAAACTTTATTGAGCAGCTCGTGCCCCCACAGCTAGGTGGGCACAGGACTCTTATATGCCGAGGAATGTGTTGATGCTGAGGAATGCATTGATGCCAGTGGCAATGTCCTCCTTGGCTGCAGGGGAGAGGGACATGTAGCACAGCCACAGGTAACCCTCGAGGCAGTGGTGGAAGTTGTGGGGCAGCCTGGGCTTGTCCCCCACAGTGTTGAAGCTTAAAGTCCTGTGCCAGATACACAGGTGTGCCCAGGACACCATGGACATTACCAGCAGCAGGGTGTAGTGGTTCGGGCACCCCTTGGTCAGTGCAAACAGCTCTTCACAGCACCCAGGACACAAGAATCAGGGGCATGCTTGGGGTGCAAAGCAGCCATGGGAAGGGCTTCTGCAGGGAGAGCAGGGACATGGGTAGCTCCATGTCCCAGTTGTCTGGGAGTCCTGCACCCCACAAGCCTGGGCACCATGGGCTTGGTGGCAGCATAGAAGACAGCCTAGGCCAAAGGTGCACTCCATAGGGCATGGGTCTGGCCCAGGCACTGGTTAAAGTGGGCCTGGTGGGGATCCATCTGGCCAGTGTAGAGCCGCATGAGACATGGGAGGAGTGGAATGGGTAGGTGGGGTCCCTGATGAGCAGGGACAGGGCCACCATGGTGCCCAGCTGGAGGTCCGGCTCCATCAAAATGAAGTGCTTGCTCTGCAGCAGGGCTGGCAGGGCAGAGTTCTGAAACATGTGGGCATCGTGGGCACTGCCCACCCAGCCAGCACTCACAATTGTGAAGGCACATGGTGATTGACAATTGCTTGGAGCACAGTGGAGTGAACGCCACTCCAGCTGTAGTAGGGGTGGTTGCTGTGGAGCAGGTAGGTGATCAGGATGTGGGTCCCATCCAGGGCCCCGATACACTTGGGGAATCCCAAGTCATGTAACCTCACTACCACTGCCACGGCGTCATGCACCCAGAGCACCATGTGCCCCAGAATATCCTAGAGGGCACCGCACACTTCCAGTCTCCCTGCCTCCCTCCAGCCTCCCTGCAGTGGCCTTGCCCATGCAAAAGAGATGGCCCACATAGTGAAGGCTGGCCAGCTTAATCAAGGTAAGGGCTGGCCACGTGTCTGCAGGGCGGGGTGGCTGCATGGTAGTGTCCTGCCACTCCAGAGGCAGGTGGAGCTGCTCCTGGAGGTCCAGTAAGATGGCCTGGGACATCCTGAATACCTCCAGCCACTGATTGTCATCCCAGGTCTGCTGGACAACCATCCTAGTGGGCTCACAGGTGGTGGGGCTGGAGGCCCAGGAGGGCATGGATGGCACCAGCGGTGGCATCCAGCAGCATTTCATCAGCATCCCTGCCAGGGTCTGGCCAGCAGGATGGGGTTCAGGTGGCAGCTACTCAGTGGTGGCGGTTCTCCAATGGCATGGTGTGGCTGAGCAGTTGGTTGCTGCACATAGGAGAGCTGGTAGGGCCCAGATGGCAACCCAGCAATCAGTGCAGCAGGCCAGCAGGGCCAGTGTGGTGGCCAGCAGGAGCCCACAGCACTGGGCATTGCTGCCAGGGGAAGGGGCTGGAGCAGCCATGGCACAGGGAGGCAGAGGTGGTCACGAGACAGCTGCTGGGTGCTGCCCCTGTGCTTTGAACATTGCTCTTAGCCAGGGAAATGGCTGGTCAGGGAAAAGGGAGTGGGGCTGCTTTTCCAATATGGTTGTTGGCTGCTGGCAGCTGTAGCCAGAGCTTTGAGCTCCCCCTGGTGGCAGCAGGAGCTCATTGTAGGGCCACAGGAAGTGGTAGCAGTTTGCTGCTAGGAGCAACAAATCTGCTTCTCGTCCCTGCATGTGTAGACATTTGCCCAGGAGCATTTATACATGAGATGTTTACTCACCAGTAAACTGGTCCCAGATCAAATACATGTGATTCCTCCAATGTTTATGATAACTCCAAAAAAAGGGATATATGTACAATGAGTATTTGGCTATCCACCATGGGCCATGAAAAGAAGGGAGCTATTCACTAAGTTTGAACAAGGGGACTAATCTATTCATTTCAACACTTGAAATGAATTGTTATAAAAAATGTGGGTATTCCAAACTATACCAATGCATTGCAATCAATATAGAACCATTCTCTTTTAAAGAAAAATTCTGCTTACAGTTTAGTTACTCTTTGGAAAATCATGACTTCACCATGGGTGAAATTTGTCCCTGTAACGAAGAGCAAAACAATGTTCAGTTAAGTCATTTTTAATTTTAATGTGAAAGTTTAACTGAGGAGTCAAGTAGTGCACTGATCTTGTTCTGTTTCTTAGCAAGGGGATTCCATTGTGTGAATCTCCTGGCATAGAACATGGACAGAAGAGCAATAATACCATTTTACAGGAGTTGGAGTTTACTACAGTTCAGCTGAATTCACAGTAACTCTTTCATGTCTCTACTCTTGCAGTAACTAGAAGTTAAGTCGGATAGGTTAGTACTTGTAAACACAAGTACTATCCTATGGCAGCATTCTTTAAGGTACAACAACATATGTATAGAAGCTGATGGGGCTGGCTGGGGCTCTGAAGCCCCCTCCTGTCCCAGCCTGCCCCAACACATCATGTTGAGCTGGGTCAGAGCAGCCCCAGGCTGGCAGGCTGAGCCCCCACAGATTTCATGCCAGCTGGGGCTGCTCCAGCCCAGCTCAGTGTGCTGTGGATCCCGGTGCACATATAAATGTGGTGCCGAGGAGCAATAAACTGGCATTATATATGTCAGAGTTTATTGTGTTGCATTAATTTTACATGTTGATGTGCCCACAGACAATAAATACCACCCCACCCCAAAATGGTATAAATGTTTATCCGTCTTAACTCTTTGTAGTTTTCAGATGGCACCTCACATGCTTCTTTAATGTATAATATTTTATATTACAGGCACAAAGGTCCCTATACAGGTTTTTGGAAATGCCTAAATAGGGCTTAAATGGAAGTCACAAAGAAACAATTGAGATAGACCCTATTTCAGCAGCTGCAAAACTACTTAGGACTCATTGTGTTCCTAGACTTGTTCTACAACACATGCTCGGAAACAACCTAGATCAACCACTTAAATCCGTAAACTGGTATGGGAGATGCCTACCAACCACAAACATGAGGAAGCCTGATTCTTTAGCCCAAGGATGAGAACATCTTCCTGTTGGGGTGGAGTCCTAGGTTCTGGCTTCTGTTGTTAAGGTTATTTTTGTTTCTTAGCTAACTATTGAGTGTAAAATTTATATGCAAGAGGAAGGTAATTCTGTAGCTTAGTAGTTAGTAGGGCATTCTCCTGGGAGGGAAAAATCCTGGTTTCCAGTCCCTTCTGCCAGGGCAGTTTATGCATTTTATATTAGAATAGGGTGCTCAACCTCTGACCTATGGGTCAGATCTGGTCCTCAGTGCAATTTCTTCTGGTCTATGGGACTCCCATGGATCCAGAAATTTGGTGATGGGAGAGCAGTAGCACTGCTTCCCTGCTGCCAAATCTCCAGTCCTATGGACAGCCCCAGGCATGCAAACAATGACACTGACACCCTGCACACTAGTTCCAGCACCGGATCCCAGCACACAGGACTGGGCAAGGGTGGTGCTGGGCCCCAGTGACCAATCTCAGTATGAGGCTCTGGGAAGGGGATAATTCTGCACCCCCCCCCGGACCCAATCCCAGTGTGCAGGGGCTGGGGGCTGGGGGGGACATGCTGGATTCCTAGGGTCCAGTCCTGGCATGCAAGGCAGGGAGAGAGTGGTGCTGGGCTCCAGGGTCTGATCTGGCCTGAAGATAGACCGATCCAGCCTGTAGTCAGGCTCCAGGCCACTCACCTGGAAGGGCCGAAAGGTTGAACACTCTATTCAACAGTTACGTATTAAAAAAGAGAAATTTCCCTGTAGTATGGCCTAGAGCTCAGGACTCTGTCCTCTCAGGGAACAACCTGGGTTCTTTCCTGCTTTTTTCTGGTCCCTTGCCTCTTGAATTATTGGATGTCCAGTGTCCTGATTTCTACAGGAAGGATAAGTGACTACTCTTCCCAGATTAGCAAGTAGGATACTTCTGAGAAGTGAGAAATGCTGGTCTGCGTCCCCTCAGAGGGATAAGGGCCTAGAACCCTACCTGTCTCTTGCTTCCTGAGTGAGTACCCACTTTGAAAAAAAGATAAGACAATTGTCAAGATGGAGCAAGGCATTCCATGCTTTACATCAAAACTGATAGCCAGGACCCTCCCTTTGAATGTTCTGGGGCATGTGTAGACAAAATGGGGGCCCTAAATTGTAGAGGTGGGTTTTTAAAAACACCAAATCAATTTAGGGCTGATTAAACCCCCATGTCGTGCACACATCCTGCTGATTTACCTGCCTCTCTGGTGGGGAGGGGAGGTTGAGCTGCTGGCACGCAGAGCAGTCCCTGGGCTGCATGAGGTGGGGTGAGCTCGTGCTTCCATCTGTGGCAGCGGTGGCCCTCTGCCAGGCGGCACTCACCTGCAGGCGCCTGTTTCAGGCAGTCCCGGGGGGGCACCGCAGCTGTGGAAGGAAGCACTGGGCCCCCATGCAGCTCAGGCAGGCAGGATCCAGGGGTGTGGAACAAAAAAATCAGGTTGCTGCTTTTTTTGGGCAGTGCCTGCTTTTCCGGGCTGCTGCCAGGCTGCCTGCAGGGCTTCCTGCAGAGCTGCACGGAGCCCGGTGCTTCGCTCTATGACTGTAGGGGCAGCAAACTAAAACGCCTTGGAGGAGTTTTAGTTTGCTGCACCCCAAGTCGTTTGAGGCACATTACGCTGCTAAATTTCCTACAGCATCTGGAATTAACACGTAATACACTGCCGAGGCATGCAAACACTGACACCATTAAAGCGGTACAAAAGCATTTAGCTTGCTTTAAAGCGTCATGCACACACACCCCTTGTTTCGTCTACACACAGCTCTGGAGCCTGAGTTAAAAGGCACTTAATATGCAGCCCTGATTCACATGCCTAAACATCTGAGGAGGAGTGAGGTTTCAGAGATACTGAAGGACTAGTATTTTCTATTGGCTAGATATAGGCCTTACCTTGTTCTGCAGGTAAAGCATTCTGAATCACCCTTGGGAGGCACTTAAGTCTCCCCCTTCAGTCTGTAGGGATACTATATAACCAATTCAGTCCAATTGTGTCATCCTTCTTGGATGAAGCACCTAAGTTGCAATGCCTATGTGGAGACACTGACAGTGTTGATTTGGAACTGGCCAAAAATGCTCACATGCATCTAGAGCTCTAAATTGAAGTGACTGCTACTAACTGGGTGCATCTACATAAGACACTTTGAGCACAGTAGAATAATTCTACAGCACATTAGCATGGTGGGCAAAACCCATGCAAATGCACTAATGAGCAATAGAATTAGTCTACTACGCAGTAGCATCACCTGTGTGTGCCAACGCTGCTGTGCAGTAGCACCAGTTACTGAGGATTTAGTACCTGCTATTACAGGTACTAACTAAATGTACAGTAACCACTATGCATTAATGCACATGTAGTCGTGCCCAATATCACCTGACTAATAAGCAGGTAAGACACTGTACTGGGAGCTACACAAGAATCTACACTGTACACAAGAGGTTACTGCACAGTGATTATTGCACATTTATTCAGTGCTTGTATAATCAAGTACTTGTATAATCAAGTACTAAATGAAGGTGCAGTAACTGGAGTTACTGTGCAGTAGTGCTGGTGCCTGTTGTGCCTTTTAAGTGACGCTACTGTGCAGTAGCCTAATAATACTGTGCAGTAGCGTATTAGCACTTTTGGTGCTGTGATGTGCTACCATGCAGGATTATTTGGCTACTGTGCAGTCAGCATCTCACATAGACGTGCCCACTGAATAGATTTTTTACAAGTTAGACAGTACATTTGATTATTTAATGTTATTTTGGGATTTTTTTAAAGTAGCCACTTATTTGCATGTAAAAAGCAATTATCTCACTGAGGGCCTTGTAGTGGTAACATGAGCGAGAAGGGGGAAATACTGCAACAGAAAGGAAACATAGTATAGGCTGCTATATGGAAATCTGATCTTTCTCAGTACTTAAACTGAAAAAGTACGTTAGGAGGTCATAAACACAGTCTCTTGTTCTTTGATACTACAACCTTTGTAGAACGCACATGCACTCACACACACAGACTTTTTTCATCTGCTATCTATAGGATGTTCTGACATCTCTAGAGCTTGTTATTTGCTCTGCCATCTATTTTTGGGGGGCTAATATATTTTGTTTCTTGCTTGATTTTACTGTTCTGTAAGAAAAGACCCCTCTTTTGCCATGAACTACACACCGTAAATTAAAAAGAAAATTTCCCACAAGGTTTAAGTCATAGAATCATAAAATCATAGAAAATTAGGGTTGGAAGGGACCTCAGGAGATCATCTAGTTAAGCCCCTTGCTCAAAGCAGGACCTTCCCCAACTAGATCATCCCAGGCAAGGTTTTTTTCTAGTTGGGTCTTAAAAACTGCTAAAGATGGAGATTCCACAACCTTGCTGGGTGACCTGTTCCAGTGTTTTACTACCCTCTTAGTGAGAAAGATTTTTTCCTGATATCTAACCTAAACTTCCCTCACTGCAACATGAGACTGTTGTTCCTTGTTTTGTCATCTGCCAACACTGAAAACAGTATAGCTCCATGCTCTCTGGAACCACTCTTCCAAAGGCTCCTATTAAATCTCCTCTCAAATCTCCTCTTTTCCAGATAAAATAAGCCCAGTTCTCTCAGCTTCCACTCGTAAATCATATGCCCCAGCCCTCAAACCATTTTCATTACTCTCTTTTGGATTCTCTCCAATTTGACTACCTCCTTTCTGTAGCGGGGGCCAAAATGGGACACAGTACTCTAGATGTGGCCTCACCAGTACCAAATAAAGAGAAGTAATCACTTTCCTCAATCTGCTAGAAACGCTACTACTAATGCAGCCCAATACATCACTAGTCTTCTTTGCAACAAGGGTACTCTGTTGGGTTATATTCAGCTTATTGTCCACTGTAACCTGCAGGTCCTTATTTGCTGCTGCCCAACCAGTCAGTCCCCAGCCTGTACCAGTGCATGGGATTGTTCCATCCTAAATACAGGACTTTGCACTTCTCCTTATTGAACCTCATGAGATTTATTTTGGTCCAATACTCCAATTTGTCTAGGTCTCTCTGAATCCTAACCCTACCCTCCAGTGTATCTACTACTCCCCACAGCTTGGTTTCATCTGCAGACTTGCTGAGGGTGCACTCCATCCCATCTTCCAGATCATTGATGAAGATATTGAGCAAAACTGGCACCAGGACTGAACCTTGGGATACGCCACTTGATACTGGCTGCCAACTAGATATTGAGCCATTGATTACTACACTATGACTCCAATGATCCAGCCAGTTTTCTTTCCACCATACTTCCTTAGCTTGCCTGTGAGAAAGTTGTGGGAGACTATATCAAAAGCCTTCCTAAAGTCAAGGTATATCATATCCACTGCTTTCCCTGCTTCCACAGAGCCAGTCATCTTGTCATAGAAGGCAATCAAGTTGGTCAGACATGACTTTTCCTTGGTGAATCCATGCTGACTGTTCCTAATCACCTTATTTTCCTCCAAGTGCTTAGAAACTAATTATTTGAGGACCTGCTTCATGATTTTTCCAGGGACTGAGGTGAGGCTGACTAATCTGTAGTTCTCCAGATGCTCCTCCTTGCCTTTTTCACTATATTTGTCCTTTTCTAATCATCTGGAACCTCTCCCAGTTGATATGAGTTTTCAAAGATAATAGCCAACAGCTCTGTAAGCACATCAGCCAACACCCTCAGCACCCTCAGGTGTATTGTTTCCAGCCCCATGGACTTGTACACATCCAGCTTTTTAAAATAGTCCCTAACCTATTCTTTCACCACTGAGGGCTGCTCTCCTTCTCCCCAAACTGTGCTTCCTGGTGCAGTAGTCTGGGAGCTGACCTTGCCTGTGAAGACTGACATAACAAGGCATTGAGCACTTCAGCTTTTTCCACATCATCTGTCACTACATTGGCCCTCCATTTAGTAAAGGACCCAAACTTTCACTGATCTTCCTCTTGTTGCTGACATACTTGTAGAAACCCTTTTTTTGTTACCCTTCACGTCCCTTCCTATACAACTCCAATTGCACTTTAACTGTCCTGATTTCATCCCTGCATGGCCAAGTAATTTTCTTATACTCCTCCCAAGTCGTTTGTCCAAGTTTCCACTTCTTGTAAGCTTCCTCTTTGTGTTTTATCTTACTGAGGAGTTCCCTGCTAAGCCAAGCTGGTCTTCTGCCATACTTGCTGTTCTTCCAATGCATTGGGATGGTTTGACCCTGCGCCTTCAGTAAGGTTTCTTTAAAATACAACCAGCTGTCCTGGACTCCTTTCCCCACTCAGACTGGCTTCACGGGGGTGGGGGTCCTGTCCATTAGTTCCCTCAGTGAAACAAAGTCTGCATTTCTGAAGTCCTTAACCATGATGGTGCCTCTCTGCATCTAGTTACCTCTAACAGTTTGTTTTTGCAATAAGATGATTTCTGTTCTTTAGAAGGAAAGAAATATAAGTGTTAGGTATGATTTGTTGCTATGAGACTGTTCTCATGATGAAGTGGTCTTAGACACATAGAAAATTAGGGCTAGAAGGGACATCTGGAGGTCATCTAGTCCAACTCCCTGCTGAAAGAAGGACCATCCCTAACTAGATTATCTCCAACTACATCAGCCGAAGCTTTGTTTTGCCAGGTCATAAACACCTCCAAGATTGGAGATTCTACCACCTCTCTGTGTAACCTGTTCCAGTGTTTTACTACTCTCCTAGTGAGGAAATTCTTCCTAATATCTAACCTAAACTTCCCTGCTGCAACTTGAGACCATTGCTCCTTGTTCTGTCATCTGCCACCACTGAGAACAGTATAGCACCATCCTCATTCAAACCTCCCTTCAGGTAATTGAAGGCTGCTAATAAATCCTTTTCAGTCTTGTCTTCTGTATACTAAATACAAGCAGTTCCCTCAGCCTCTCCTCAGAAGTCATGTCCCCTAGCTCCCAAACCATTTTTTGCGCTCCACTGGACTCTCTCCAATAGGTCCACATCCTTTCTGTAGTGGGGGACCCAAAACTGAACACAGTACTCCATATGTGGCCTCACCAGTGCTGAATAGAGGAGAATAATCACTTCCCTGGACCTACTAGCAACATACCCACCAATGAAGCCCAGTATCCTGTTACCCTTCATGGCAACAAGGGCACACTGCTGGCTCATATTCAGCTTATTGTCTTCTGTAACCTCCAGGTCCTTTTGTGCAGAGCTGCTGTCGAGACAGTCAGCCCCCAGCCTGTACTGGTGCATGGGATTGTTCCGTCTTAAGTGCAGGGCTTTGCATTTGTTCTTGTTGAACCTCATGAAATTCCTTTTGGCCCAATCCTCCAATTGTCTAAGTCACTCTGAATCCTAGCCCTACCCTCCACCATATCTACTACTCCCCCCAGCTTGGTGTCATCTGCAAAATTGCTGAGGGTGTACTCTATGCCATCTTCCAGGTTAGGTTGCTGATTGAACAAAACCAGCCCCAGGACTGACCCTTGGACCATTCCACTTGATGCAGGCTGCCAACTAGACATCCATCCATCCTTGATTACTACTCTCTGAGCCTGATGCTCCAGTCAGATTTCCATTCACCTTACAGTCCATTCATCCAACCCATACTTCCTTAGCTTGCCTGCGAGAATGTTGTGGCAGGACATGTTGAAAGCCTTGCTAAAATCGAGGTATACCACATCCCCTGGTCTCTCTGCATCCACAGAGCCAGCCATCTCACCATAGAAGGCATTCAGGGTGGGCAGGCATAACTTGCGCTTGGTGAATCAATGCTGGCTGTTTCTCATCTCCTTCTTGGAACTTAAATCCAAAGCTCACTAAAGTCAGTTAAAATATTCCTTTTAACATAAATGTACTTCAAAAAATATTTGGTGAAATCCTGGGTTCACTGAAGTCAGTTTTGACTTTGCACTCAATAAAGGCAGGATTACACTCTAAATTGTTTTACCAAGTTTTTAGTAAGTGGTTGCTGATTGTCTAATGGAATCTTGTAGAGGTGCAGAGAATTTTCTTTTCTGTAATTCAGTTCAGGTTACCTCTTAATAAACCAGCTATATTTTTCATTTGCTTAATGACTGCTAATTATGGTTGCTTCTGCACACAACAACTTTTAGTTCATCTTAATGGATTAGATAATCAGGACGCAGAAAAATCAGTCATTTTTCAGATGCATTTGACATCTCCCACAGCTCTTGTGTTATTTCATGTTCTCACTGTTTTGTGATTCACCTTCAGCTCTTATATAGTCGTTTATCTGTAATGTGCTGGAATTTATTAACCCTCCTACAATACTGACTTTGTGTGCCTTTTTGAAGAGGTAATGCTGAGAAGACTGCTGTTATTTAGGAATGACCTAGCAATGTTGGCTGTGGAATATAATAGAAAAAGGAATTTGTTTCCTCCTTTTTCCTTTTCTGAATGTATTGCTATAGTTTGAAAACACAAAACTATTTCAACCAGGCCTGTTTGAGAACCTGACAGTGTCAAGAGATGATAAAGGAATCACCAACATTTTGCAAAGTGAAAAAAAATCCATTCAAAGTTATCCCCCTCTTATTCTGCAAAGGGGGACTGCCCTTATGGATGATCTATAGAAGTTTATGGAAACAGCTATTTTTAAGTACGTATTTATTCTATGGCATAATATGCATGTTTTGGAATAATTTCTACAAAAATGCTTTTGAGCCATATTGGTTTCATCTTTCTTCAGATCTGGTCTTTAAAATTTCAATAAACATCTGATCTTTGGAAAATAAGCTGACATGTTCCAGGGATTTCAGTGATATATCTGTCATCCAGATCTGCTTGCTGCAAAGAAGCTGAGTGGAATTTTAATCACTGGGCTTTTCAGAAGAGTATCAAGGAATGTCACAGTGGTGCGTGGGTCATTTATTACAGCAACCCAGAAGTTGCTTTAACTCAGTGGTGGCCAACCTTTTTTGGCAGATATTCCAGAAATTTGCTGTGTAACTTCACTGGTGCTACTCCGATCCCCTTCACCTGCCTAATCTGCTGCCCTGCTTTCTGCTGCCTGCCCTATCAGCTGCTGTGATGCCTGTCCATTCCCTGATCTCCTGTGTGTCACACACAATGGCTACCCATGTCAATTGTGGCATAAGTGCCACAGGTTGGCCACCTCTGCTTTAACTTATACTTGGACTGCAACTGCACAGGGATCAAGCAGGTCCCTTACAGCCATTTTCTTCAGCTCACCCCAACATTCCCGTACTAAGCAGTAGCATGAGGGAATTTGGATTGAGACTGATTTTTATTTTGAATGTATTTCCTGAGAACTAATAGTTCAAGGCAATCAATAGACCTGATTCTGATTCATTTAGCTCAGCAAAGGCAACTCCATTAAGGTCAAAAGATTTATCCTGATACAAGTGATAAGAAAAGCAGGCCCAACAGATATAGGGTGGCTGCCATAAAGTTTTACCTAATACAAGGAAAAATGCACATCAGAAATCTTCCTATCTTATTATAAGTATGCATTTGGATAAGGAGCATGGTTTTATACACAACTCCCTGGAAATCACAGAAAATGAAGATCAATGGAGTTTTTTCAAGTACAATTATTTTTTATACAGCCACTCTGGGCACAATTCTTTTCTCCTGCCTCTACTAAATGGAAAATTGGTGACACGAACTAGGTTTGTTATCAAGAGACAGTATTTGAGATATTAATATTTTATGGCAAAGACTGCCCAGACACAATTTCCAAATAAAGGAGTACAGATGAATACAAATGTATTCTCTTTTCCAGCTGTAATTTTTACTGGGCTTTGAAGAAAATCCAAGTCCAGATGCGCTGAACAATAATGATCATAGCAGAGAAGGATAAAATGCTTTCTTGGCAGCTAAACTCTGGTTACATTTTTCCTGTTTCTTCTTCTTCTTGCATTGCATCATGTTGGCATCATATCACAGAAAGAGACAACATGAAGCACCCTCACCCTGGCATACAGCAGTGAATTCTGAATGTCCACAGGAAATATTGCAATGGGTTGAATTTGTTCACCTCTCCTTCTGCCACTTCATTTTTAACCCCCTATATTAAGAACTTAAAAGGTTACTAAGGTTATTACTTTGCATATAATCTAGCAAATTACTCTATAATCCCAAATCTGTTGTTTTTTTCTATACTCTTAAATTCTATTTGCCATGAAATCATGTTGAATCCTCCCTGCTCTGCCCTCTTGCTGTCTGTGGTGTGACTGGCTGCCACTTTTCTTCCCCTCTGTTTCAAACTAAGGGATGGAACAAACTACCAAACTAAGTTAAAACAGAAAAGATGGGGTAAAACCTTTCTCTTTTAGATGAAACATTTGCTATTCATTTGGATAAAGACCACGCAGTGGGCATTTTTGGGGAATTGTCTGTGATCAGACATGAAAGCAGCTGTGCTTAGGCTATGTGTATATTAGGAATAATGAAAACATTGTATACAGTCAAAGAGTTGGATGAATGGCAAAGGCATTGTGGGCAATGCTGCCATCAAGCTGATGTGTCCTATCACAGGTGAACCATTTTCATGTCACGCCCTCATCTCAAAAAAGGAAAATATTCTCTTTGTTGTTGTAATAATATAGAGCCCACAAATGTGTTAGAAGCATCACACAATACACAAAAAATGTATTTTCTTTCACACAGAGCTTATGGTATAAGTGATAGGCAGAAAGAAAAAAGGGGGGAGAGAGAGAGAGAATGGAAAAAAAAATCATGTTCAATTTTTTGGAATTCCTTTCACCCTTTCTTCTTTCCTCTCTTTTCTCCAAGATGGGGAAAAATCAAAGAAAAATCAAGACAAAACTATTTGAAAATGTTTAAATGAAACAGTTATGGGGAGAAGTGGACACGCCGAAGGGCAAGGGAACAGCTGCAGGCAGACCTGGATAGGTTGGACAAGTGGGCAGAAAACAACAGGATGCAGTTCAACAAGGAGAAATGCAAAGTGCTGCACCTAGGGAGGAAAAATGTCAAACACACCTACAGCCTAGGGAATGACCTGCTGGGTGGCACAGAGGTGGAAAGGGATCTTGGAGTCCTAGTGGACTCCAAGATGAACATGAGCCAGCAGTGTGACAAAGCCATCAAAAAAGCCAATGGCACTTTATCGTGCATCAGCAGATGCATGACAAATAGGTCCAAGGAGGTGATACTTCCCCTCTATCGGGCACCGGTCAGACCGCAGTTGGAGTACTGCGTGCAATTCTGGGCGCCACACTTCAAGAAGGATGCGGATAACCTGGAGAGGGTCCAGAGAAGGGCAACTCATATGGTCAAGGGCCTGCAGACCAAGCCCTACGAGGAGAGACTAGAGAAACTGGACCTTTTCAGCCTCCGCAAGAGAAGGTTGAGAGGCGACCTTGTGGCTGCTTTTAAGTTCATCACGGGGGCACAGAAGGGAATTGGTGAGTATTTATTCACCAAGGCGCCCCCGGGGGTCACAAGAAACAATGGCCACAAGCTAGCAGAGAGCAGATTTAGACTGGACATTAGGAAGAACTTCTTCACAGTTAGAGTGGCCAAGGTCTGGAACGGGCTCCCAAGGGAGGTGGTGCTCTCCCCTACCCTGGGGGTCTTCAAGAGGAGGTTAGATAAGTATCTAGCTGGGGTCATCTAGACCCAGCACTCTTTCCTGCTTATGCAGGGGGTCGGACTCGATGATCTATTGAGGTCCCTTCCGACCCTAACGTCTATGAATCTATGAATCTATGAGTTCTAGTTGCATTAATTTTTTTTGACAAAGAGTAAAGGTTATTTATTAATTGGCTCAACGAAAGTGGATGTTATATACACCACATAGGCAGTACTGAGGAAAACTACAGTTTACTGATAAATTGTATTCTTTGACATTTAGTAAAGTGTTTTGTGTAGATGGGTGCACAAACTGAATAATTTAAACAGGAAATGAGCCCTTTTTTCTGTTTCTTCTTCATGCACAACACCTCTGATTTTTACAAATATGTTCACTTGATAACTTTGACTGACAGCCATTCTTGGACAGGGGGCCAACAAACATCTGTTTATCACTTGTGTCCCATTTACATGCTTCAGAACAAAATGTACACAGGCCTTAGTCATCACATAGTCATTCACAATCAGTTATCCCCATCCCAAACTGCAAACTGTTTTGTTTTTTTTGCTTACTAAGTGGGTGGCTGAGAGATTATTATAAAGTAGGAATTTGGAGATTTTAAGATGGCCAGGGGAGATCTCTAAGGCATACAATTTCCCAAACACATATCTCTATGAGCTTTCATTAAAATTTTGCACTGTGCAAATCTATGCTCAAGCAAAAGATCACAAATGTTTCTAGAAGAAAAGATGGCTCTGGATACCATGTGGATGAAAATGAACTCAGTGCTCAAATAAATATGTGTAAATACTTCGCAGAATTCACTCTCGCTAATACAGCTCACCATAAGTATAGGTATTACATCATAACGCTGTACACAAAAATAACATAAAAAAGGATTCTCAGTTTATTATGAAATATATCTAGTCAGTGTGATTCAGACATTGGAGACATGCTGCTTACATTTATAATGCACAGACCAGGTTTTACCTATGTATGCATCTCTGCTCAACTAATATCTACTCTCTTTCAACTTGACAGATGGACTTGGATGCAAAACATACTTTAACTTGCAATGACTCAAAATTATGTCTTCTGCAAAAACATGTCTGAAGTACTGATTTCTGAATCAAAGCTTCTGGGTATATATTATTTCAAAGTGGTTCATAGGATATAGGTTTTCAAAGAGTTGTATTAAAACCATACACTTCTGATTAATATCAGTGAGGAACTATTATATGGCTGCTTTGAACCTTTTGGTTGGTCTTTTATATCATGGCCAGTGACATGTGGTCCTCCCATTCCAAACAGATGGTATCTTATAAGTTGCAGGAGAGTCCTACTGCAGTCAACGGGCACCAGGTTGGATGGTTCTCTGAATCTGCACAACACTTCATTGTAATCTCTGTAAGATAATGTTCAATCTCTGTACAATATCGTTTTCTAATGAATATGTAAGCTCACTACGGCTTACAAAATATACAGATCGGTTATCTTTTAACACACGCAATTTTCTCAGGCATAATGAAAATTGCACTCCCATGTTACAGTAGCTCTGTTGTGAACCACTGCACCCTCTAAACAAGAAAGGCTCTTTTGAGAATTGTGAAGCATCTCTTTAGCATGTCGGATAAAAGTAAAACCAAACAAAATGCAAGAACACAGCCAAAAACTTTCTTTTTTTTAGCATTTTTAGAAGTGCTTGCTATTTAACTGTGCCCTAGGTTATACCATTCTCACATAATTACTAAAGGTGGGACTTAGAAAAGCTATAAGAAAGTCCCCAGCAAAAGTAGAAATGGAATGATGGGGACAGGATACAAGACAGCGTAATGATAGACAAAATGGGGAATGTAATAATACAGCTCACATATAATCTTGTACGACTAAGGTTCAAATCTCATTACTTTTTTACATGCCCTAGTGGCAGTTTTTCAGTCATGCACATCACATATTTGACACACACAGTTTTTAATTCCATTACCTATGCACTGTGGCTGAGCAGCTATGTGGCTACATAGGCACATACACTGGATGTGTATATAAGTCTAAATTTTACATGGCTAAATCCCATAACCAGTGGATGTTAGAGACCAGAGGACAAAGCTAGTACCTAATCTGTGGCCTGTTGGTTAAAGCACTGTTCTGGGAAGTCACAGTAAGATAAGTTTAAACCTCCTCTGGATAAAGGAGGGGAAGAGGGATAGAAACAGTGTGAGTTCCCTAACTACTCAGCTATTGGAGCTAAAGCATGAAAGGACTATCCTCCTTCTCTTTTTTTTTCCTCAGGACTTATACAGTACATAACTGAATACTTGCCCAATCAATCAAGCATCTGCTCATGCTGCCATTTTGGCTCTGTAACATGGGGCCCTAACCCATGTTCCTGAGTGCAAGATGAAGGCTTCAATGAGGTGAACTGCAGAGCTGTAAACCTGCTAGTAGAGTGCAGGCTGCAGGGGCAGACCACAAGGAGCAGACCACTAAGCCTGCCAATTAGGAAGGTGTGGAGCTAGGCAGGAGATTTAATAAGAGCTCCTATATTAAGTCAGTTATGAGCCAGGCTAGGCTCAGAAAAGTAGTTCTTCAGGACAAGAAAGAGACACAGGAAAATAATTTTTCTTATGTTTTGGTTTCAGGGTTTGTGTAAGCCATGAGACATGGGGTGGCCTTCAGGGAGATGGGAGGCCACTGAAGATGCCCAGAGGGAGGGTACTGGTTTCACAGTTTCAGGACCAGGGCATGCCTGGTTGGGGACAGTCACTTGACAAATATGCAAAATCCAGGAGCTGAGTTTCCAGGGAGCCAAGAGTCAGGATGTGCCAGACATCAGAACTGGAATACCTTCTCTTCTCTGTCTCAGACCTTAAAAAAAAGAGGATGGAGCTAGACTGATCTCAGTGGTGGCAGATGACAGAACAAGGAGCAGTGTTTTCAAGTCGCAGCAGGGAAGGTTTACTTTGGTTATTAGGAAAAACATTCTCGCTAGGAGGGTGATGAAGCACTGGAACAGATTACCTAATGAGGTGGTAGAATCTCCATCCTTGGAGGTTTTTAAGGCCTGGCTAGAAAATGCCCTGGCTGGAATGATCTAGTTGATCTAGTTTGCTTTGAGCAGGGGGTTGGACTTGATGACTTCCTGAGGTCCCTTCATTTTCTATGATTCTACGAATCAAGATGCACAGCCAGAGACAGCATTTGCCAGGAGTCAACCTGAGATCAGGGTATGCCAAAAATCAGGACCAGAATCAGAAGCCAAGAGTTGAATCCAGAGGTCCAACAAGAGAAAGCAGGGAAGCACACACTTTGCCCCAAACAGAGTACTGCCTTTAAAAGCTAAAGTGAGTGGAACCTTAGGGCATTAGCCTCCTTGATTGTACCCCAGGGCCAGCTGGGCAGGGCCAGGGCACTGATCCAGGCTTGCTGGAGGTGGTGCCTGTTTCCTGCAGCCTCAGGGGAGGAATTGTCCAGATTCTATGATTGGGACCAGCTCTGCTCTGGATTCATTACACCCATGTATGGAAGAGAGCAAATCATAGGGCTTCCCAGTCTAGGACTCTATAGGGGCAGGGGCAGATCCTAGAGGGCTGAACCTGACTGTGGAACAAGCAGGCCCCTACAGAGACAAATTGGGTCAGTGGAGCCCATTGATGTGCTGGGCAGAGTGAAGCAATCCTAATGGGTCACTCTGATGGTCTGAGGGCAGCCTTGCAAACTTATCAAAAGCATGGCAGATGAGAGCAAGGGTAATGACTGATAAACCGGAGTGCAGAATGGACCTAAAGGGGTTGCCGTGGGGTGCCACAGCTGCCTTCAGAGGTGTAGTCCCATTACAGTCTTAAAGAGGGTAACAGGATTTGGCCCTAAATGTTTATAATGAAATTACATATTTGACTATCTATTATAATTCTATCATCATTATAATAATGTGATCATTAATTGCCTTGTATTTAGTTGTTTGTAATATAATTGCTTAAGTTTAAGCAATAATTTTGGCCCTTTATTGTCTTTTTGAGAAAATCAGAGTGCAATATTTTGTTTCTTATAAAGCATAGAAATGGCACTTGTGCTTACCGCTCAAATAATTAGTATTAGAATTAGCATCACAAGGATTCTAAAGGCTGTTTCTGCAAACACTCGGCAAACCTCCCCACTTCTCACATCTCTGCAGGTGCTCAGTGAGTTTAGCTTGTCCGATTCCAGACGTTGGTTTTGCCAGCTAATTGTGTTTATAACAATAGCTGATGTTGAGCGTGGGAAACTATGTTCATATGTTTTCACTGCCTGTGTCCTGATTCAGGATGTCTACACACACAGCTATGATATGATAGCACACTGGTATCATAATAAGAGATGGGGTCAACCAAAACTCCAGATCTGAAAGTCCTTGAACTTTAAGATGGTTCAGAAGCCTAGCTGTGATTTAGATGTTAATTCTGTGGCCTATATCTTTCTTATTGTGAACAAGGGTGCTTTGGGAGTCATCTCTTAGGGACAAGCGAAGGGGGGAAATAGGGTGGGCAGGGAACAGGGGAAAAGATTAACTCTTTAAAAGGCACATTTCTGTTGATGACTTTTTCTCTGATCACCTTAGGCTTTGTCTTCATGGGGAAAGTTATTCTGCATTAAAACAGGATGACATTTTTAATTGCAATTTTAGAATACCTACCGCAAAAGAGTTATTCTAATAAATTTCCATCAGTGGGATTCTCTTACAGACAATCAGGACACAGCAAAGTCAACCTAGTATACAATAATAAAGATATAGGCCATGAAATTCAGATCCAGTTCAGAGCTAGGATTCTGAATTACCTTGAAGTTCAAGGATTTTCAGACCTGGAGTTTTGGTTGAACACACAGTTTGTTATGAAACCAATGTGCTCTGATTTCATGGCTCTCTAAGCAGACATCTTGAATCAGGACACAGATAGTGAAATGAAATCACTGCAGCAATAAAGAGATCATTTGAAGATGATCTTGGCATGCATATTGAAAAGGGAGTTTACCAAAATGAAAAATTGACAGAAATTAATATGAGTTCTGCTGGACATTTGACCACCAACATTTGGCTGAACTGCAGTTAGATATTACAAGTACCACAGTAAGTTAGCTTCTTAGCCTCTTGTTGCTTTGCAGAAACATTTACACTCAACAGGGAAGAATGCTTGACATTACAGAGGTAAAAATAAAATTGACCATAGGCAGAATGCTGTGAAGTACACAAAATCAGGAAACTAGAGAAAGTTCAAATTTTCCAAATTCTTTCCATTACAATAAATGTAGTTGCTAGTTATACAACTAGCTGGCAAAACATTTTCAGACAGGAATATGATTTGTAAATTGCCTGTTTTCTTTCCTGTCTAATGTAAAATGTAATTACAATGTGAAGAGCTAGCAGACATTAATAAAATCTATTTTTTCTACAAGATTTATGGCAATAACTGTTACAAAATGTTACTCCAATATAACAACCAGCCTTGTCCCTAATGTAGACTACAACAGCAGTCAGCCACAGATTTAGTACATTTTTATATTCACAAGTCATTTACAAAAGTTCTGAATGTTTCTTAAACCAAGATAATGCTGCTTCCCAATGAGATGAACCTCCCAACTTATCCCTGCTGCCTGGAGATAAACTGCAAAAACCTGCTTCCCAAAGTCGGTTTTAGCTATTGGCACTTGAACAGGCTGCTTTGAGTGAAGACAGTATTTTCAATCTGCATTGAAAAAAATGAACAAGATGCTGCTAGTGTCAAATGCTGAATACATTTATTCAGAACAGAAGCCAGAGTTGTAAATTTACTTGGAAACACTTGGCCAATTATGTTGATTAAAACATCTCTCAAGTAACCAATGTCAACCACATACAAAGGTCTTTGCTTCTTTGGGAGTATCTTCTTGTCAGATAAATGGCACAAGTTGATAAAATTCCCAATTATTTCTCTAACTGATATTCATATTCTAACCTCTTCTCCTTCCATGACAGAACTTTTCTAATTATTTCCCACAGTTCTGCTATTGTTCTTTAGTCAATCAAACATCATTCCCCCATTGTTCATGAATATGCATTTCCTCAGACAAAAAGACATATCCTGCACAGAGTACATATCTGATTTGTTGGACAGGGCATGGGTAAAGTGCAGTGTAAATAAATATTTAAAAACTGGAATAGCTAAGATGCTGTTAGGACCCTGGCTTTGTTGGCATTAGTGAAAAGAAACAACTTCACCTTTAGAACAACCTATGCATCCCATATATAACACAGGCAAACCAGTATAAAACAATCCCTTCCTTCCCATGCAACCCCTCAGTACTTAAAATTAGATCAAGCATTAGATCAGTGATTCAACTTTATCTTCTCTGCTTAAATATTAAAATCTAGATTATTCACTTGAGGAAGAGGGATGGAGGGGGGGGGGGGAGAATTCCTCCTCTGATTCACCCTGAAAGCTCAGTGATACAAAAAACCTTTTCTCCATTTGCAAGCCACTTAGAGGTAATTTATGCAAGGAAAATTAATTATGCTCCACTCTCACTCAATCCCTTTATATGAATGGTGTATAGGTTAATGATGAATTGAAAGCAGTGTTTGAAATGACAATGAAACCTCTCTTTAGTTTGATAGTTTTTATGATTTTTAAATTTTTATGTCAAATGTGACCTTAGCTTTGATTATTATAGTCAGACCGTTTCCTGTAATACAGAACATAAGTATTCCAATACAGCTACTTAAGAATGTGCTGCTAGCAAAAGAAACTATATGAGTGAATTATTAAGGAACAAGGTCTCAGTTAACATGTTCAAAACTCTGTGAAGTTATCACCAAAAATCATGTTATAATTTGAAACTCTAAATGCAATTTAAAGAACTGCTCTCAAAGTTTGAGATTCCCCTTGCAATTTTGTAGAACAGACATATTAAAACACATGCATATGGAAATATTTTCATTATTGGTTTAAAAAAAAGTTAAATGAAAATATTGTGGCTTCTTAAATCAAGCAGTCTCCAGCAGAGTGATGAAACCAAACATAACATTTATTTAATGGTGAGAAGCAGGAAGTGAAAATCAACACTTAACAGAAAGGGAACCACATTAGTCTAGCTTTACTGTCTGAGACAAACACAAAGAAGGAAAGAAATTGGATAAGTAGTGCAAAGTAAATGAAATATTAGGATTTTTTAAAATAGTATAAATGATTTTAAAAATTAGTAAACATAAGATGTTTTAAGATATATATGTGTTTTACTTTTTACCATCAATATTTCAAAGTAAAAACATCCTTTCTGTAAATGTCAGCCCTATGATACAGAAATTGATGGATTAAACAGTTATTCAAAAATGTTCGCTCCTGTTTTATTGAACAATGATGCTGTTCTTTAGGAAATCCTCAACAGGCAGTTGTACTGGCCTCAGCCCCAACCCTTCCCCTCTCCCCAAAGGTTTGTGCTTTGGGGAGGGGGGAAGGCTGCAAACAAATGTTGACTTTGTACCACATTGAAGATTTTTCTGGCAGTGCAAAGCCCAAGCAAACAGTCGTCCATGCCCCTTGTCACACCATATATGCCCAAAATCATCGCCATGCCACAGCAAGAGGCTTTTTTACAATGTGTGTCTGTTTTCTCTCCAACTGCCCCAGGCAGGCACTATCAGGGCTTCAAGGGCCTGATTCTGCATGCCTTGGCTTCCTGTGGAGGATCAGGCCCCTGATGCCCAAGGCACTCCAGTTTTCCTGCTTGCAGAAACATGCCCCAGGAATCTCCATGCAGGTGTATCACACTCTTGCACCCCAGCTCAAGACAATGGGCAACATCTGTGTTGTCTATGAAACATCAGCTGTGCCAGGACACATGCTGGCACAGCTGATCCTGCTCCAAGGATGATATATGTTTATATCCTCAGAGACATAAATGCTCAGTTTCCCTGATGGGTAGATGAAAAACAGTGTGGCATAAAGAAGTGCTATACTGAAACAAACCAATACTATCCTAATGGCATCTGTCTCCAACAATGGCAGGATCAAATGCTTTAGAGGAAGAGCATATAAACAGGACAGACCCCCACCATAACCTTCCTGGCATTCACCTTCACTGGTTTAGAGATATACTCCTGACTGTTCTGTTTAATAGCAACTATTGGATCTGCCATGCATGAATTTGCCTAGTTCCTTGAACCTGGCTGTACCATCCGCCTCTACTGCTTCCTGTGATAAGGAGTTCCGCAAGTTAACTATGTGCTGCATAAAGAAGTATTTTCTCTTGTTAGTTTTAAACCTGTCTCCTGCTAATTCCAGTGGGTGTGCCCTAGTTCTAGTACTCTAGAACTTGGTGAATAACAGTTCACATTGTCTGCACCCTTCATGATTTTATAGACCTCTGTGATATCCATCCCATACCACCTCAGCATTTTCCTTTCCAAAACGAAGTGTCCTAGCCCTTTAAATCTCTCTTAGCATGGCAGCTGCTCCAAACCCTTGATCATATTCATTGTCCTTCTCTGTTGCCATGTGATATTGCAACACAAAGCCAAACAAGTTACTTTTAAAGGTCTGTGCAATATTTTTTTATTTAGTCATACAAGGCAAAACCCCTCCATATTCTGCAATAAAAAGTAAAATACTATGGTTCCACCAACATTTTCCCCCATTTTCTATGCTACCTAAAGAAAGAATGTAGCTTATGAAATCTGCTCATTATCTTACCACTTGTTGCTGTTCTGCCACACCAGGAAGTCCCTTCTGCCTTACCTAGACTGTCCCCTGGGATGTCACTGTTCATGAACACTCTATTTTTCCAGGAGAACTTATTCTGTCTCTCAGTCCACCGGGACTCTGGAAAAACCTTTTTTTTCCCTCCTACATTCTGCTTTCCAAAAAAAAGAGGTGCATGTTTTATTTGGGGTATGTGGTATGTGAGAAAATATAGTAATCATTCCATACACTTTACTAATGCCCCTCCACCTGTCTATCTATATTGCTCTACATATTCAATTCACAGCGCATTGCTCCATCTCTGCCTCTGCCTTCAGTTAAGCATACATAACACCTCCCTATAACATACTCAGGAAAACAAATCAATTAACATTGTTTGTATGTATGTGATTTTTTAAGTTAAAATCTCAGTCATGTACTCCATATATCACTGGCCTTTTGTTTCATATAGCCCTGAACATGTCTATTACTTATACCATTACTTAAACAGACATTTCTCCAACTTGTCTTATTCCAACTCTGTTATTTCAAGCTTATGTTCAAAATGCACCACGAAGATGAAATCAGCATAAGGACAGTGTTGTGGTTTGTATTCTTGAGCAGGGCTCTGGAGATCTCAGTTCAAATCTTGGCTCAGCCACAAGCTTCCTGTATGATAGTAGACACTTCTCATTACTCTCTTTCCACCTCCCTTTCCAATATCTAAGTGGGGATCATAAAGTATTCTTTGTTTCCTGAGGCTCTTTGGTTCAGGGACTGCCTCTCATTACGTGCATGTACAGCATTTAGCTGTGTGTGTCTTTAATACGAGTAATAAATGTTGCTCAGAAGTTCCTGACTTGTCTTTCATGGTTCCTCTCAGCCACAGCAAGGTGAGTGCAAGGTAGATGAATAGCAAGTTGTTATTTTTGCAAGTAAACTCAAACAGGAAGCAATTTCTCTGAGCCTGTAACAGGAAATACAAGTGGCGTAGAAGCAAAATGCATGATTATGCCTTGAGATACTTAAATAGCCTTAAGGTGGCTATTTTAAAATGGGGACATCCTGGATTTGTAGAAATGTTGTCCTGTGGGGCCAGGCCAACTCTCAGGATCTCAAATTGCACTTTTAGACGGGAAGCTGTGACACAATTACATGTATACACACCTCAAAATCAATCAGGTGCATAGATTCCCACCAGGCGCGTATACCCACACTATCAACTCAGGCACACACACATCCAAAATTACCAGCCTAGGCACATGCATACCTATCACGAATTCAAGCACATACACACTACACACACCAAAAATTAGACAAAATCAGTTACCAACACCCAATACACATACATGGATCACTAATTCATATATCACACACACAATGACATATATATGTATATTCACCAGTTCACACATGTACCACCCACCTACACATACACACAGGTGAGTTCCTAACTCGGATGGTACGGTGTGTATGTATGTGCTTGGGATACCTGGGGGAAGGTTAAGGTGAGAGAGTGAGTGTAGGCAGTGAAAGTTGCTGGGAGTGAAAGTTGCCAGGACTGGGATTAGAACCACTAGACTAGAGAAAAGCTGGGCTGAGGAACTGAGGCTTGGGGCTGCTTAAGGTCAAGTGGCCCCAGGGTTACTTGAGGTCACTGCTGCTGGGGTGGACAGAAGGGAAAAAGCTTGGTGGCAAGAAGGAGACAGCCAGGAAAGAGAGAGGCAGAAGGCTGGGAGATTGGGGCTGGAAACTGAGGCAGAAACATGGGAGATCAGGGGGGCTGGAAACTAAGGCAGAAAGCTGAAAGATTGAGGAGGAGGGTTGGGAGGTCAATAAGACAAAAACCCAACTCGGGGTTTCAAAATAACAGGTTTATTAAACAGACAACACATTACACAGCCCCATGAAGTTATTGGTTCCTACACACACACACACACACACACACACACAATGGTAGCAAGAGAGAAAAAGGCTTGGTGGAGGGATAGAAGTCAAGGTATGTAGGGACAGAGTCCAGGTCCTTTGCTTGGGGAAGGAAAACACACAAGGCTCACATATGCGAGAGCACGGCAGGACAAATTGTGCTGAGGGGAAACCAGCACGGGTTCATAGCAGGCAGATCGTGCCTGACTAATCTAGTCTCTTTTTATGACCAGGTTACGAAACGCCTGGACACAGGAGGGGAGTGGATGTCGTATACTTAGACTTCAGGAAGGCCTTTGATACGGAATCCCACCCCATACTGGTGAACAAGTTAAGAGGCTGTGACTTGGATGACTACACAGTCCAGTGGGTGGCAAATTGGCTAGAGGGTCGCACCCAGAGAGTCGTGGTGGATGGGTCGGTTTTGACGTGGAAGGGTGTGGGCAGTGGGGTCCCGCAGGGCTCAGTCCTTGGACCGATACTCTTTAATGTCTTCATCAGCGACGTGGATGAGGGAGTGAAGTGTACTCTGTCCAAGTTTGCAGATGACACAAAGCTATGGGGAGAGGTGGACATGCTGGAGGGCAGGGAACAGCTGCAAGTAGACCTGGACAGGTTGGACAAGTGGGCAGAAAACAACAGAATGCAGTTCAACAAGGAGAAATGCAAAGTGCTGCACCTAGGGAGGAAAAATGTCCAGCACACCTACTGCCTAGGAAATGACCTGCTGGGTGGCACGGAAGTGGAAAGGGATCTTGGAGTCCTAGTGGACTCCAAGATGAACATGACTCGTCAGTGTGACGAAGCCATCAGAAAAGCTAATGGCACTTTATCATGCATCAGCAGATGCATGACGAATAGATCCAAAGAGGTGATACTTCCCCTGTATCGGGCGCTGGTCAGACCGCAGTTGGAGTACTGCGTGCAACTCTGGGCACCGCACTTCAAGAGAGATGCGGATAACCTGGAGAGGGTCCAGAGAAGGGCCACTTTTATGGTTAAGGGCTTGCAGGCCAAGCCCTATGAGGAGAGACTAGGGCACCTGGACCTCTTCAGCCTTCGCAAGAGAAGGTTGAGAGGTGAACTTGTGGCTGCCTATAAGTTCATCACAGGGGCACAGAAGGGAATTGGTGAGGTTTTATTCACCAAGGCGCCCCTGGGGGGTCACAAGAAATAATGGTTACAACTAGCAGAGAGCAGATTTAGACTGGACATTAGGAAGAACTTCTTCACAGTTCTAGTGGCCAAGGTCTGGAACGGGCTCCCAAGGGAGGTGGTGCTCTCCCCTACCCTGGGGGTCTTCAAGAGGAGGTTGGATATGCATCTAGCTGGGGTCATCTAAACCCAGCACTCTTTCCTGCCTATGCAGGGGGTCGGACTCGATGATCTATTGAGGTCCCTTCTGACCCTAGCATCTATGAATCTATGAATCTTTTGTTTCTTGAGTGCTGAGGGTGGTTCCAATGGCTGGGTCATTGGTCCAGGTATTGGTTTTGATGGTGGGGTGATTTACTGGGGGGTCCTGCTATCATTGTATTTCACTCATCCATTCACTCTTTTGCTTCAGGCATTCAAGGAAAACCAATCTACATGGGAGAGGTTACAGACTTAAATCTGAGTCATAATTGCAACATACTTATACAACAGGGCATGGGGACAAGATGGGGACAAGATGGGAACCTGACACACACAAAATGGATACTTGACATCACTCATGCCAACCCGCATTGCAGGCCTAAATACATAGAGACACTTAAGACACAATAACCGTACCATGTAATACATTACAGTAATCCAACACATACAGCAAAACACTATTACAATGGCTCATGGTTATTTATAAAAGGGGATTTATGTACACAGGGTTTCTACTTAACTCATAACTACTTATATATATACCCATAGGCAGTAGAGGAGGGGAGAGAAAAAGGCAGAAATGATGGGGTAAAAGGGGATGTTATATTTCTAAGTAAAAAAAAAGAAAAACCTGGGGGTTTTGCTACAGAATTTGCAGCCCAAAGATTCTTGACAGCTCTTCAAGACATCTTTTCTTGAAGCAGAATTAGACCCAATGTAATCTATTCCATTAATTCTGTACCCTCTGAGTCCCTTACATGACCAACTCTGAATCATTGCAGCACATAGTGACAACACTTTGTCTTCCCGAAATGCAAAAGAATGGATTGCATACCAAGCAGCCAATAGCTGCTTTAGAAACAAGGGCTATGTCCAGAAAAGTGTGGATATTTGGTTCCTCATGGAGAAGTCATGGCGGTACACCTTGCACCGTGGCTACTTGTCCCCAGGAAACACTTGTACCATGCTTGCCTTGGCATGCAGCAAGTTACCCCAGGTGGGGTAGGAGAGGCCAGGGCCAGCTCTGGCCTGGCCCCAACAGCCTTACCTGGGGTCCTGGGAGACTCCTGGGGCTGCAGCAGCAGAAATTCTGCCATGCAGAGCCTGGCCAGCAGCCAAAGCATGGCTCAGCTCCAGTTTTGAGCGGTGCACGCTGCCTGTGCATGTGCTGCTTCAAGGGGATATCCGGGGGGTTAAAAAAACCCACAGAAAAAAATCAGAGCAGTGCATACATGGGCAGCATGCCCTTGCAGTGCAGAGAACATCTAAATGTGCAATATGTGGTGCCACAGACATGTTTGCGGTGCCACATATCGCACAGCCACACTCGTCTGGATGCGGCCAAGAAGGGTAATCCCAAAGAAACTGTGTAGTTTTAAAGTTAGGCTCACTTCAATTACATCACTATGAACTTCAGATGAAAGAAAAAATTAGTGATGTAAAAAATCAGAGCCAGATGACCAGAAACATAGAACTAAATTGCCTGCCTTGCATCAGTGTGTGTAAGGTGGGGTATGGATTAAGGGAAGACAAAGGGAATAAGTCCAAAACTGAAGGCCTGCCAGACCTCCCACAAAGGTTTGCACCCCACCCACAGGAGGCTTCAAACAAAGAACAAAACATGTCCTTTCACGTTATTGGGCAACTGCTCCCTTCCTGGAGTCTGTGCACCCATCAAGGGTCAGATAAAAAAAGAAAAGAAAAGAAACATAAGAGACTAAAGTAGGACTTGGGCAGAATTTAGGCACTTAAGTCCAAAGCTGTGATTCTGAACCTCTCCCTCTCAGCTGCTGGGTCATTCTGAGCTGTGTGTCCAGGGCAGCAGAGACACGCATACACAGCAACAACTTCTGGCTGCTGCTGTGCCACTACTGCCCCAGTTGCCTTGCCTTAGTTTTGTTAATGATTTTGAAGGTTCCTGAAATTCACAGGTACCTCCCTGTCAGACATAACATTTCCCAGGCACCTAGAGTTCCACTTCTATGCATACCTTGAATTGACCAAAACTTGTCAGGGCTGTGAGTCCCAGTGCCTGATCAAATCCAGAAGCCATGTGTCCTTCTGATTAAGTCTTCTGAGGGGCTTGCTTTAGTCAGCTTTCTTAGAGAATGCCAAATACAGTATGACGTAGTTCGGCTCCTTACAAAATGTAGTTACAGCCACTATATCCTTTAAAATACAGTGGGATAAAGTATGGTGCTGCCTATATTTTTGTAATAGCCTGGACCAGTGGTGCACAAATTTTTGGCCTCTCAGGCCAAATGACTGGTGTAAGGCTGATCTGTGAGCTGGATCAGACCCTGCAGTGAACCCACACACCCAGATCCAGATGATGCTACTCCCATCAGTATGTTGGGACTGGGGCCGCATACCCTGCACCGCCTCCACCCAATCCTGCATGCTGAGATCACGGCACTGGTGCCTTTGGAACCTGCACTGCCTTCACCCAGTTCTGCATGCAAGGATTGGGGCACTGGAAACCCATGTCACCCCTGCTGGGCCCCACATATAGGGATCAGGTTCTGGGGGCCCATGCTACTTCTATCCAGCTTCATAAGTGGGGATTGTGCTCTGGAGCTTATGCCATCTCTGCCAGGCTTCATCTACCAGCAATGAGATCCCAGGTCCCCATGCCACCTTTTCCTGGGCCTGTGTGCTGGGATCAGGCCCTGTGCCACCCCTTGCACCAGCTCTAGCAAGTGGCACCATGGCCCACAGGTTGGATGACAGAATGTTGGGGCCTGGATCTGATCCTGGCACAGAGGATACAGCAGTTGCACTGAAGTGAGAGACCTGAGTTCTATACCTTCCTCTGCCTGAGGGGGTATGAGAGTGCTGTATGACCAGGCTGCAATGCTGGTGGAGGGACAACCTTCCTCCCTCCTGTTCTGTGTCACTGCATGGAAAGTATTCAAGATTCACTAAATTTCATGGAGAGGGAGCATGAGTCTGTGCTGTAGTGCTTAGGCCATGCTCCTTGGAGGGTGAAGTTTGTCCTATCTCTAACCCAGTGTAATGTATGCATTGTGTAATGTAATGCGTTGTGTGCACTAAAAATGTGATATGAGTGGGTAATAGAAAGGGAGCAACCTTGTGGAGCCCCACTGACTGTGACCATGGACTACAAGGCCCAGAGGCACCTGGAAGCAGGAAGAGGAAGTAATAGTGATGAGAAACCTTACAGAGCTCTGCTGCTGTGATGCTGGACTGCAAAGTCCAGAGCATTTGGGGGGAACAGGAAGAGGAAGTGAATGGACATCCCTGGCTGGCTACATGCCAGGGGTCCCGGGGGGGTATGGTGATTGAGGCAGACTGAAGGAAAGGGAAACTTCTGCACAGCATAGTTGAATCACAAATTGACTGCACATGATCCCTGACCTAGAGACCTGCACAGAGCAACTTTGGAGTAAAGGCTGGTTTTTGAGGACACCTCTGGAGTGTGGAGGGGACTGCATGTGCTGAATGTATGTACCCAGCTGTATTGACCACTACCTGTTTACTTGCCCTCTAAGTGTATGTTGTTATACTACGAATGCCTATTTACCTTTACTTGTCCCTTCCCATTGGCCTCTTGGCCTGTGACCCTAATCCCTAGAACACTTTATATAAAGTGAGTAAACCCCTCATTGTTTGTAGTGATTTTGCCTGACACTGCAGGGGCCACCAGCAAAAGCAGCCACGCCACTTCCGGAAGTGGCCACGGGAGTTCTGGAAGCAGCATGGCTGCTTTTACGGTGAGTGAGATTGGCCGTGGGGAACACCACCCCCCCCCTCCGGTCAGTGCAATTGGCTGCCAGAGGGACCTCCCACCCAGTTGCTGACTGGTGTCAGGGGAGGCACATGCCCCCCCCCCGCCCCCGACTCAAGAGGCATTAGACACCCATGTGGTCTACTGTGGCCTCAGCAGTGAAACCAAGCAGGGCTATAAATGTCTAATTGAGGCCCTCAGGAAAGCTTTTGAACCAGCTACAGATCCTAGCTGGGCTAGTATAGATTTCAGTACAAGAGTAAGGGCACCCAGTGAGTCAGCCCAGGATTTCAGCCTGGTGCCCAGACAATTAGCCATAAAGGACTTGCCACAGTTTAGCTCAGATGTATATATAGGACAGATTTGCCTGGAACCATTTCATACAATGTGCCTGCAATGGAGGGGTGGAAGCTAAACTTTGGCTGGGAAGACCCCAGAGCCTGCAGGTGGCCATACACTTAGCCACTGACTTGGAGCTGGCACAGCAGATAGGAGCCCTAAGTCCCAGAGACACAGAGGCCAGAGTACATGGGCATGCCAAAGAAGATGAGCCAGCAGTGCACACCCCAACCCTAGAACCATCAGTCCTGCAGGTGGGAATGGAGACTATGCAGAAGCTTTAGGGTAGAATAGACAAACTCCACTAGGCTCTGGAAAGTCAGGGCCCAAGCAGATATGGCAGTGGGGGCCTGCCTGGACCACAGCAGCTAGAGTTACATCACAAGACTGTTGGTGGGTGCTGATCCTGTGGTGACTATAACCTTTTCCAGAGGGACTGGCCAGAGAGAAGGTGGTGTCCTAGGCAGGGAAACTGAGACAGGCAATGCAGAAGGGTCCATCCACTGCTGATACACCCTGAGGCCTACAGGAGGATGTACTAATTGTGGGTTCCACAGGATTGGGATACTACCCGGAAGGAAAGCTAAGAGAGGTCACTTACCAATTTCTCCTGGATTCAGGTTCCCAGGTATCCTTTGTATATCACCAAGTATCAGTGCAAGCTACAACCAGGACAGAAATGGACCTATGACCCTGTAGCCTACTAGTCAAGGCAGCCAGTGGGGAGGCACTCCCAATCTAGGGGGAGTGGGGTATGACCATGTACTTCTAAGACCACAGATAGCCATGTACATTTCTCACACTGAAAGATGCCAGGCAAGATGCCTTGTTGGGAACCAACTTCCTAAAACAATTCCAAGTCACTATAAACTTTGCTGACTGTTCCTATTCCTTGATGGGGTGATGTTTTCCCCTGTATACCACAGATAGTCAAACTAAAGTATGTGAAGTGGTAGTGGAGGAGAGTCAGACAGCACCTCCTATAAGTGAAAGTGATGATCACTGGCAGATTGAAGAGATAGTGCTGCAAGGATGAGGAGGGTTTGTTTGAACTGAAGTCTAATAAGCAATTGGGGCTCCTGGTGGGAACTGCAATGGGTAACAGTCACTGGGGTGAGATTCCAGTATGCATTGCCAATATGTCAGTAGAACCACAGGGTTGTTCCCCTTCTGTTATACACTCATATCACATTTTCAGTGCACGTAATGCATTACATTACACAACACATACATTACACCCTGATTGTTACATTACGTAGCCACCTGTTTTCATTCCTGTCACTCTCAGCAGGGATTTATGACATGCTTTGAAGAGCTACCCCAGCTAGCTACTGCACTTTGCAGAATTCTTTCTCCCTTTGTTGCCTTTGGTATTCTGATGTTTGGTCAGCTAGTCTCATGATCTTGGAAAAATGACTGCCCAATCTGTGGGCTGAGCCTAAACTTTTCCTAAAATCCCAGGTTCCAGGTTACCCAAAGCCAAAGATCTTAAGGGCCAGACCAAAAATGTTTAAATTTTATTTACAGAAGAAAGGGATGCTACTGAAGCAATTCAAGGGGAGGTGGATGTGATTTTAGTGATATATATAAAATAAATCAGTGGTTGTGCTTTGTAGAGATTGAAGAGGGACAACGCTGGCATGAAAGAATCATGAGAAGTATGATCGCATGACTCTTAATGAAAGTTTTAATTGTTCAGCTGTCAAGGAAAATCTAGTGTCTGAAGTGTGCGGAGGAAGAGTTGTGAGGGTCATACAGGCTAAATACAGACAGTCAAAAGGCCTGAGGCTAAATTAATCCAGTCTTTGCAGGTTAGTCTAAACTGCAGGGATTAAATTGAAACAGAAGTGAACAGACATTTACCTTTAATTCAGGAAATGCAGCCACATGTCTGCAGTGGCTTAGGCCAGAAGGCAAGGGGGTGCTAAAGCTTGGCTCTCTGGCAAGTAGCCAGCATGGGCTGTATGTTCAATTCCTCTTCCTGCTGCCCCTGAGCTCAGTGGGATTTGAAGTTCAAAATCAAAGCAGCAGGACTCTGCAGAGTTGCTTATCACTTTCTCTTCCTGCCCCCAGAAACCTCTGGGATTTCCAGTCAGCGGTAAGTTTGAGTGGCAGAAGGGGTGTTTAACTCCCTCCCTGGCCTCACACCCCAGCTGGGGTTTGCCTGGCAGCCCACAGACTGCACTGCATCCCCAGCCAGGCTTGCCCTTTGTCAGCCAACCTTCACTGCTTCAGCTAGGGAGCAGAGGGGCAGGACCAGCCTGGAGCAGACAGCACAGCCCAGCCCAGGGCTACAGAACATTCTGGGATGCTGAGGGCTTCTGATTTAACTTCAACCAGGGGTCTGGGACAGAAGTTTCATAAACCAATTTGACCCAAATCAGTTAAGTCTGATACTACATTCAAGCAGGTTTATCTTAAACCAGTTTCAGCCATTTTAAAACTGGTTCATGTGCACTAAGCTTCTGTTCTGTTACAGGTTTAAACCAGTTTCTGATCACTTAAATCTGTTTATGTGTAACTTCCAGCCCTAGCCACAAAGCCTGGCTATAAGGTTGAAGAAATTTAACCAATGTCTTGGGTGTTGGCTGAAGATTCAGGTTAATTCCCTAATTTAGCACAGACTTAATTCTGCTATTTATATAAAGAAGGAAATTATATTTCCCTACTTCACAGGGTTGTTATGAGTTTAAATGCATTAAAGATTTTTATTTTAGTTGTTCAGATACTATACTATAGATGTACATAAAGATAGCAGAAAGGGGAGATGAAGAAGATGGTAAGAGATGAGCTTGAGAGATAAGGACAATAATGATATTGTCACTGTCACAAGCCAAGGGTGTGATTTTTGTTTGTGTGTGCTTCGGCACTGCTAAATTATTTCCCGCCACTCATAGCTTTCTTTGCAGGGTGCATTTCTTAGTTGCAAAAAGAGAAATGCACGCTGCAAGGAGTTCCCGCCATTTGTATTCAAATTTGTGCCCCACTATTGGCCAGTTCTAAATTATTCCCACGTGGCGGCTAGCGATTGGCTTGCTAGCCGTATAAGAGGCTTGAGTGGTTTCCACGCAAGTTGGAGGACTCCACGACTATCAGGAGGAGGAGAACTTCATGTCTCGTGAAGATCTCTAAGCGCTGCGGAGCCTATCGGACCCAGCATGTATCTCAAGAAGGCTATAGGGGTCTGATCAACCTCTCGCCTCTCCCCGTCGCCGCCTGATCCCTCGACATACCCTTCCCTGCGCGCAAGTTCCACGGAGCCTAGCAAACTTCGTGTGAGTGAATCCAGAGCTCTACCCGGGTTCAAGTCCTGCAGGTTTATCTTCCTGTCGCCGAAACCCCATTGTGATGTACTCTCGAGGTTTTTGTTCATCTTCCCGTCACCGAAAACCCATTGCGATGTACCCTCATGTTCTGCAGGTTCGAGTTTTGTTTTGTTTTGTAACTGCAACTCAAGCAAGTTTTCCTGCCTGCACCGCGACCATCTTCGGTGTAAGTAAAATAATCTTAAATCAACCACTAAGCGTCCGTGCCTAATTCTAGCGTGCCACCTGCCTTCTCCGACCCGGTGTGTCCGGGCTGCTGGCCACAGTCTGCCACGTGGAAAAAACCCCCAAGGGCCTCGGACCGCTCCCGGCCCGCACAGTCACCAGTAATAGAGAATAGATAGAATAATCAGTTGGTATCTGATGAGATACAATTCTTTTCCTCTTCATCTGATGTAGTAAGCTGCTGCATACAAAAGCATATGCATCACTGATACAGTTAATTTAGTCTAAAAGGTGAAAGTCTACCCTGCCTTCTGCCTGACTTCAGACTAATATGAATAGTTACCTCTCTTTGCATAAAATAAAAATGACAAGCTACTTGAAATAGTTGTATTAAAAGATATGGAGAAAAATCAAAGAAAATGTGATCAGATTTCACCAAGTGTTAAGATGTTCAAAATATTCACGCTGTTAGTGAATTTTGTCTTTTCACAGGGCCCTTTTTCAGTCCCAGGGCAATACCAGAGCTTCAGTGTTTCTGAAGTCTGCACCACCTGTATTTGGAAAAGTCTGGCCTTCCAATGAAGTTGTTAAAGTAATTATTTAATCTTCATTTACAGGCCAGTCAGTCATCTGTGAAAAAGTGCATGCATATGGAGACATAGGCCAAATGCAAGGCAATGAACAGCAAGATTAATGTGGCACTCTCCCATGCTACAGAACCCCAGTGATTTTTTTCATTCCCAGTCTGGCTCTGGAGTTCATGAAAAGAAGCTTCCAAGAACAGCTGGTATTAAACCTGAAACCTAATGACCTTACCAAATATTTCAAGGGGTCTGGTGACTGGGCAAGAGACCAGGACATCTCAGCCAACAACCATCTCAATTAGCTACAGACTTATTGCCAAGTTGCTCAAACTGTTGCATATGATGTGTCTCTTACTTTAATTGATTCAATCAAAGCCCTTTGAGAACTTGACAAATGGGACCAGACATAGAATAGCTTATATTAAAAGCTGAAGACAGCAGAAGGCATTATACAGTAGTTCCTCCTTTAGAAAGGAATAGTAATTCTGTTACAGATTCAGGTCTTCCTCTCAAGCCAATATTTAGAGAAAAAATATTTTGGCAGAAGGTTAACAGTAGAGCTGACCAAAAGACTCCAGTTCCATTTCACAGCATCTTTCAAAGCTTTGGAAATTAGTTTTCATTATGCTGTAGAATGAAAAAAAAACCCAAAACTTTTACTTATTATTTTGTAAAAACAGAACTGTTTTTACAACTCTACCACCTTTGGTTGTAGTTTCTGCTCTGTCCAACTGAGACCATAACTTTTCTTTTTACAAATCATCTATAGCAAAGACTTGACTGTCAATATCCAACATCCCAGACCAATATTAATCAGTTAGCCATTATGTCTCTTCCTTATGCTTTTTCAACCAACAACATTTTTTCAACTAGCAACATTTTTTTAGTCCCAAATGGTCTTTTCAATAAAAGCTTTCAAATAAATAACCCTTTTATACACTCATTTTGTTTTGAATTAGGAAACCCTTAAAGGAAAACTGCAATTTGAAATGAAAACTCAAAATGTTTTGTTTAGAAAATATAAAAAAATAATGTATGTCCTAAACTATTTTATTTTGAAAATACTGAAATAAAATGTGTTGACATTATTACTCATCACCCTTTTTCTCAGTCAAAACTTCACCAAATTTCATATAACTTCACAAACAGTTTTGGACCTCCAAAATTTGACCGGGGGGGGGGGGGGGTGTGATTTTACCATTCATAGAAAAAAGCCCTCAACTCTAGTTGACATGTCCTTATAGTTTGAATTCGTACCATTGATAAATATTCTTTGGGCATGTCTACATGTTCATTAATACACTTTTTGCTAATGTGGATTAAATTTTGTACCTCCATTGTGGGGTACTAGAAAAAGGCACGTTATCCTATGCTAATGTGCATCAGCAAAAGCAGTTTTTGTGATGCTTAAATGCACATTAAAATAAGCTAATGCACATTAAAGTGCACATATAGATGCACCCTTTGAGTATGATTATTGAAAACCTTATATTCATTGAATTTATAATATATTTCTTCAGATTTCTTATAGTAAAGAACTCAAAATTCTTTATTATGGGACTGCATCAAAAGCTTTCCTAAAGACAAGAAGTATCACATCTAGAGCTTTTACCTTAGCCTCCATTAGGCACCCAATAAATGAATTAATTGGCACCATTGCTCTTTACAGAGCATGGTGTGTGTGTTCATGGGTTCTTTGATGGCTGCTGAGTCCAATCAATACAGCAGTTCCTCCTGCTGCGCGATCAATACAGTAATTCCACCAACATAGTCCCGCCACAGGTAGGATACACTCATGAACTAGCAATACTCTGAATCCAAGCAGCAGATTCTTTCCTTCTCTTATGCTGGTCATCACAAAACTTGATCCAGTTCGCCACGCAGTTCCTCGCTCCATCTGCAAGCTGACACTGCCAACCAGAGCGGCAATGTGCACTCCTTTCCCAATCATCCACAGAGATTCCAAAGGATGCTAAATCATCTTTGCAAGCATCCCAAAATCTGCATAGTGGTCTCCCTCTCTTTCTAGACCCTTCACGAACTTCAGATTATAGCACATTCTTTGAGATCCTGTGATCCAGCATTCACCTGTTGTGACCAAGCCACTTGGGTCTTTTCTTACTAATCAACGGGATGACATGAATGACATAATAGCACAATTTAACACGCCCACATTTGTCATCCTGTCTTGCCATTTTATTTGAATAATTTTATGCATGTATCTGATATGAAAGCAGTTTAATCTTTTGATATGTTTGGTGTAGGTCATCCATGTTTCTGAGCCATATAGAAGCATGGATAAATAAAAATGTACATCCATCATCTCCTGCATCTGATCACTTTCCATTCTTCATAGATCTAATTAGTTTCTAAGGTGCTACCCTGCTTTGTCTTCTCCTTTTCCATTTTTCAGGTAATCATCATTCTTATCCTTATTCTTTATCCTTTAAAAAAGAAAAGACAAAAGCTTGCCAAATTCCCTCTTACAAACTAACATGCAAACAACTTACAAACTGTTTTTTTCCCCATCTGTTGCTCACCCATCTTACCCCTTTTAAGCTTAAACCTCTCATTAAGGATTAGCTTGACAGTGAAATACTGTCCAAAATCAATGAGCAAAGGCAGAAAAGCCTCACACACACTCGATCAGAAGACCTCTGTCTCAAACACAACACATGACCGACAAACATATCATGCTAACTAAATAGTGCACCAATACCACCAAGCAATGGACCACTAACTAGACAACTTCACTTAAGCCCATGGAACACAAAGTCATGCTAAAATCTCCCATTTTCCACTCTCTGTTTAGTGACCCTTCTGATGACTGGACTCATACAAATATATAGCACTTACTTATACTAGGCCTGACTCCAGTATTATACCACAGTAAATCAGGAATAATTCTATTGACATTAACAAAATTGAACTGCTGTAAAAGGATAACTAAATGGAGAATCAAGTCTAAATGATAGTGGGCAAGAAGATTTTCAATCATGCAAAGATAGTAGGTCTCATACACAGTTACATAGTATAAGTCCACTATAGAACCTGCTTAGCATGAACTCAACTAACATGGCCCTTTCTGTAGCAGAAACAAGCCAAGGACACAACATTTTTATCAAGATGTAGATTCTGTTTCCCTCTGCACTTCATCAACCAAGGTTCAAGGGTATTCTAATTCATGGTCTGGGTTTAGTCCAGTTTTAGTTTACAAGAAACAGAATGAAAGTTTAAACTTTTTACTGGAACAACAAAGTACTTTAAGAGTAAGCCTCTGCCCACAGTAAATTTATTGTGTAGGAAAAAAGAAATATTTCCCTTCACAAAGGTTCCATTGTAGACCAAAATAATGTCATTATAAACACTATTGCTTATTACAAAGTAGACTTAAGAGAACATATACAGTAACCAGTGCTCATAAACGAGGCCATACTAGGTAAAACCCTTAGAGATGGTCAGTGTTTGGACTTGTTTTGACATGAGATTGATCTTTGTTCCCTGTTCCAAGTGGTCCCTCATAAGACGACATAATGGACTTGATGGTTTATTCAGTTTCTAAGGACATAAAGAGGTAAAAAAAGACATCCACACTGGAAATATAAAATACATATTGCCATATCTAGCTAGAATGCAATTATAAGACTTTTTAAATGCTCTGAAGTTGTTTGTCTTTCCATTGCCATGCACGGTCATTTATTATGTTTATGTAAATTACAGAAATTGATTAGTGCTGAAATATTAACAACCATATTCGTAGACAAGCTTTTTGGTTTTCAAATGTGTATTGTGCAAAATTGTTCCCTCTTACATAAATGCACCTGTGGTGACTAAAACCACAGTTTATAGATCCTAAAATATGCAAATGCTCTACTCTTTGATATTCTATGGAAGTCCTTTTTATCCTGTTGAATTTTCATTATGTAATGAAAATATATAGTCACAAGTGTTGAAAGACAGTTTGGCTATGCATTACAGTGTTTGTGTATGACACAACTATATATGTGTACTCATGTAATTTTGCAGAAACAATTAGAGATTAGAGGTCCTAACATTCAGACCTACGTGGTTAAGTGATATAGTGATGATCTTAGTGAAAGTCATAATGTTTGGTTAGCAAGCAAATGTCAGATTAGTTGGAAAGAAGTTCCACTTTAACATACCATACAATTAAAGTATTTAGCCTGACTTTTCACAGGCTTTTGGAAATCTCTCATTCTCACTGGGCATGCTCAGAAGCTGAACACAGGTTTTAGCAGAGTCTCATTCACCATTGCATAATCTTGTTTGCATATTCATCCTGATACTTATGCACTGATACCTATTTTTACAGGGGTCAGTAATTGGTGGTGGAGGGTGCAGAAAATGCATTCTGTCACTGAAGAAGAGAACATCATGGACAGCCTTCATCAAAGAAGCCAAATCAAAGGAAAGAGGATCCTGAAACGTGAAAAAAGCAGAGTGAAAAGAGCTGTAGGCAGAATGAGACAGGTCAGTAACTGAGAAGTAAAAAAAATGAAAATCTGGGCTAGAGAGGGAATTTTAATATGTGGAGAAAGAGGGAAATATGTGGGAAAAGGCCACATATAAGAGGACCTCATGCTTGTAAATCTCATTGGCTTTTAAACAAGGGAATTATTAACTGAAATGCTGCAAATAGAAATAGTATCTAGCCATGTGCATATAAAGACTGACTTCCCAGTGTTTCCTCCAAACACTTTCCACCTGAAACCTATATTACTTCCTCCAGGTTCCAAGTAGGTTGCTATATCTTTCCTTTCACTAATATTTGTTCTTGGTGTGTCTTTTATAAAGGCATTGTTTACTTGCTGAAACAAGTAAGACATAGCCCACCATAGGGATATAACCTTTACTGTTATCCCAGTATGGCCTATTAGACTGAATTGTCTTTCAAGTATGCTGATCTTTAAAGAATGCTAATCTTCAAATCAGTTTTCCACATCTTGATTGTGCTATTTTTGCTAGTGGGGGACTTTCCCTCACCCTGTTTGTGCCCTCATTCTTATTATAGGAACACAGGATCGTACAACAGGAAAGGTTCTTTTGGGTCACAAAAGTCCGATCTCCTACAATTGCATCATACATCATACATCGTACATCATACATCCTACAACATCATCATAGTTTCACAGTGTCATAGTTTGTAGGGTCGGAAGGGATCTGAGTAGATCATCAAGTCCGACCCCCTGCCATGGCAGGAAAGAGTACTGGGGTCAAATGACCCCAGCCAGGTGTTTATCCAGCCTCCTTTTAAAGACCCCCAGGGTAGGAGCCAGCACCACTTCTCTTGGGAATTGGTTCCAGATCCTAGCCACCCTGACAATGAAGTAGCGCCTCCTGATATCTAGTCTGAATCTACACTCTGCCAGCTTGTGACTGTTATTTCTAGTCACTCCTGGGAGTGCTCAGGGGAACAGGGACTCTTCCAATGCCTGCTGGTCCCCCCTGACTAGTTTGTAAACAGTCACTAGATCCCCCTCAGCCTTCTCTTGTGGAGGCTGAACATGTTCAGGTCCCTTAGCCTCTCCTCATAGGGCCTGCCCTACTGCCCCCTGATCATGTGGGTGACCCTCCTCTGGACCCTCTCTATGCTGTCCACATCCCTCCTGAAATGCGGCACCCAGAACTGGATGCAGTACTCCAGCTGCAGCCTGACCAGTGCCGCATAGAGGGGGAGGATCACCTCCTTGGACCTGCTTGAGATGCATCTGTGGATGTGTGACAAGGTACGGTTGGCCTTCCTGACCGTGTCCCCACACTGTCGGCCCAGATCAAATAATACCTTTCAAAAAATAATAAGACTTTTAAAACCAGCTAGCTTTTTGCCCAGACCCAAAAGCCTCTGATGGTCAGAAACTTTTAATTTCCCACCTAAATTTATTCATAGCCAGTGATACATATTTGTTCTTGTGCCTTTATTCATAGATTCATATTAATAGATTCATAGATTGTAAGGCTGGAAGGGACCTCGGAAGATCCCCTGCACCAAGCAGGAAAGACAACTGGGTTCAGGTGACCCCAGCAAGGTAACCGTCCAGTCACCTCTTGAAGATTTCCAGGGTAGGCGATTACACCACTTCTGGAGGGAGTTTATTCCGCAGTCTGGACACCCTAGTTGTGAAGTAGTTTTTTCCTAATGTTGAGTCTGAAATGGTCTTCCAGGAGTTTGTGACCATTACTCCTCGTTTTCCCCTAGGGTGCCCTGGTAAAGTTGTTCTCTGAGCCCTTGATGTATGCCTCTGATGTAGTGGTCAGCTGCTACCAAGTCCCCTCTCAGCCTTCTTTTTTTCAGACTGAAAAGTCCCAGATCCCACAGCCTTTCCTCGTATGGCTTGCCATGCAAGTCTCTGATCATATGGGTGTCCCTTTTCTGGACTCTCTCCACCTTTACCACATCTTTGTACCATGCAGTAGTCCAGCTGTGGTCTTACCAATGCTGAGTAGAGTGGGAGAATCACTTTTTTGCTGCAGATGCATTGATTGGTGTGTGCCAGGGTATTGTTAGCCCTGCAGGCTACAGCATCGCACTACCGGCTGATGTTCATACTGTGGTCTATTATTACTCCCAGGTCCCTTTCATTTGTAGTGCTGGTCAGGCTGGCATTGGCAAACTTGTAGGTGTGCAGGGGAGTGTTCATCCCCAGGTGGAGCACTTTACATTTCTCGACGTTGAACTTCATCTGGTTCTGGTCCACCCACCTTGCAAGCCTGTCTAAGTCCCCTTTAGCTTTAGGGTTTTTTTCCCCCACTAAAGAAAAGAAAGCTAAATAAGCAAGCTACTTTAGTTTCCACTTTCCTGACCATCCTATTAGCCCTTCTCTGCACTTGTTCCAATTTAAAGAGGTAGTCACTTGATTGCATTCAGCAGGGTTTTTTCATGAAAATCCTTAATAGCCTGTGTTTAGAATGCACATACATTTTGTGCCTGAACATGCAGCGATGGAAATGTTCCACTGCAAATGGTACATCCATCCACTCCTTTTCTGTCAGAGCACATCACATTTCTGTGTAAGTCAAAGCTTAGCAAATTCAAAGAGTGCAGCTCATGGCATAAGTGCTGTTCCTAAGTCTCCTTCTGAGGTATCACTCTGTAGCTGTACCTGCTTCACAAGGGGTGCATCTACATGTACTGTTAATGTAACTCAATACACTCCTGGGCAGTTTGTGCTGGAGTTTATTGCTCTTGGGCACCGTGTTTACATGTGCACCTTGGGACCACAGAACATTGAGCCAGGTTAGAGCAGCCCCAGCTGGAAGAGGGCCTGGCGGGGATGGCAGGCAGGGAGGTCAGCCTGCCAGCCCAAGGCTGCTCCACCCCAGCTCAACATGCTATAGAGGGGCTTTTGGGACATGAGGGTACTCCAGTGTGGGGCTAGCACTATAGTACCCTTGTGCCCCAGCCAGCCCTGTCAGCATCTATATGTGTGTTTCAGTACACTAAATAGTGTAAGACAGCACTTGTGTTTACAAGTACTATCCTACAGCAGCATTTATTAGTTTACTGTAGCCTAATAGGGCTGCACATGTAGATGCTGAGACTTCACTGCAGAGCTAATTAGGCAACTCCACAGTAAAAATCTTGTGTAGATGTGCCCTCAGTGTCATAGTTTAGTACTGCTAATGTTTGGTTTTTTTAATTTAGTATTTCAAGTAACTGTAGGTGGGTCTCCAAAATTGCCACTGAGCCTTGTGATGTGTTAACTGGTGCAAGAGTTCCCCACCTTTTGAAGTTTGTGCCCTGTTAGCTGTTCAGGGGAGGTTACCTGGTTAATCACTCAAAGTCCATAAACTGGGTCCATGGGGTCCCCAGCTGTCTGGCTGCAGAGTGAAGAATAATGGAACCTATATTTATGTCCCTGGAGGGAAGCCGCAGCATGCCAAACTACTTGACACCCTCCCACCATCTCTCCCACCCCAGCTCCTCTGGGCAGTGCAGTCCATGGCTGCCCCTGTAGTGCTCCACGTGGGACTCAGGACAGCCTGCACCATGCTCCAACCTGCGCCTCCTGGCCTGGTCCTCAGTGCACACAGCTTATTGTTGGGGCTGCTCCAGGTGCATTGGAGAAGACTCGATTAATCGAGTCTCCAGGAGCATAGAAACTGATGCACTCCAGCAGCCTTCTGTCATGTGTATCAGCTTCCCAGCACATCTCTGCATTGAAAAAAAGGTGGCTGGGCACTTTGAAATGAAACACATTCGATGAGCTTTAGTTCAGAGTGCTCCACCACCATTTTTTCAGCGTAGGCACATGCAGGGACACTGATACATGGGTTCTTTTAATTAGCACTGTGGTGGGCCAGTAGGGGGCGCTCCTGCGTTGAGCCGCCCACCCCTCCCTGTGCCCGACCACCTTCCAGGCTCTGAGTGCCTCCCTTGGGGTGCCTCCCGTCTGGCCAACCCCTTCCCTGGAGCACACCCACTAGCCTGGGGTTCCCGCTGCCACCATCCAAGGCTTTGGACTCAATTCTGGCTCTGCGCACCTTGGAGAACACAGGCCTGATAGTCCAATGGGTACTAGACCCAATATAAGCACTTGGGGCAATTCCCAAGTCAGGGGCTGATTAGGGAAGCCTCCCTTAGTCCGCAGACCTAAGGGGCCTCCTTGGCATAATTTAGACCCACCCCTCAATAAGTCTCCCACACGGGTCACAAGGAGAACTTTATTGATTACAGGGGGTAGGATGGAAACAGGGTAGAAGGTAGAACAATATCAGAGGAATATCAAAGGAATCCCATAGAGCAAACTAGAGTGGCTGTGGTAGCCGTTTAAACACGCATCTGAATTACTGTCAGCTAAATATCTAATCAGATCTCAGATCACTCACAACGTCCAGAGGGGTTGGAGTTTCCTCTGGAGGCAGGGCACTCTTGGAGCATGCGGTTATGACGAGAGAACCAGTTTCAGATTCACCTGGATGACCGCATGGCTAATGGCTCCCCTTGTTCCTGGCCCAGGAATTTTTATCCCCTCTCTGACCTCAGCAGCCTGGTCCAATCGAAGCTGCCAATATTGGCCACAAGCCAACCAATCTCCCAAGCATCCCTGGCTACCTGGGCCCAGGCGCAGGGCTGGGCCTTTCCCCCCCTGCCCAAGTGAGCATTCAGGCACCAGGCTTTTGTCATGTAGACAAGGTGGGAGATCCCTGCCCTGAGGGATTCAACACCAGCCTCTCAGGCTGGCAGAGTGGGGTCTCTGGAGAGGGGCACTGACGGTGGCATTTCTGCCACAAGCGCAGCCTGCTAATTAAAGCTCTCAGCGCTGCGTCACACAACACATGTAAAAATGCCCTATGATTCTATGCATAACTGAACACTAAAAGCAGAAACAGCTGAAAAGAAAGTAAGTGCATGATCATTATTAACACTTATAAAATAGTATTAATTTCTTGCACACAACAAGATGTAAGAGTTGTACATTTATAATTGCATTCTAAGTTATTTTTATTTGAAATACTTCCCTCCTAAATTCAGTAAAAAATAGTACATTTTTAATTACCTAAAATTACATACCCCCAACATCCCAAGTCTGAAAGAAAAGTTCTTGGGAAAAGAAGACTCATAAAAAGACTCAAAGGTGACTCAAAATAAGTCATTTTTACACTTGAGATAAATTATAGTGAGAGTATGGTACATTTTATTAATCTGTATGAGATCCAACATTGGGGTATAGATAGGCTGTAAATAATTAACTAAAGATGATCCACATAAAATTTCATGCTTAACAGCCTGTGAGAAATGTAATAAATATTATAAAAGTTTAAAAGGATATAAAACATAAGAGACAGAAACATACTTTCCAAAACTTTCATTGACCATGGATAGTAAAATTAAACAAGGGTGAAGATCTGATTCAGTTAAGAGCAAACGTGAACACCATAGGACTTTCCTTAACATGCTATGTAAATGAACTTCCATAAAATTAAGTTCCAGAGAGAGCTTCATCTTAAAATGGTACAGACAATTCATCATAGTACATAAAAAAAGCTTTGATTTGCTATGGTAGATTGGACTTATGGCCTTAAACTGGAAATGGTATCTGTTGAAAAGGAAGGTTTTCTGCCAAACATTATCCAAGCTCCTGAGGTCAATAAAGGTGCCAGGTTTCCTGACTGGCATCTCTCTTTTTCTGCTTTATTTGTAGGAGAACACTTCACAGGCATTGGCTAGCCTCATTTGTTTGATGCAGTTTTGACACTTGAGCTTCAAATAACTAACCAGGATAACCAAGTTATGGATATATTTCAGATCTGTAATATAAAACTTTATTTTATTATTTCTTTGCTTCCAAGCTCACGACAAATGAAGCAGATGGGTATTTATGGGATTCTGTTTCTTCCTAGAACAAGTCAAGACATCTGCTTGTAAAATTTATGATCTGCCTGTTCTTTTCTTTTCTTTTTGTTTGTTTTTGACTAGATCTTTTAAAACTATGGGGATAAAAAAGGAATGTTTATTGGATTTCAGATTAAGAGAATTCATTGCTTTGGTTAACACTGTATTAATAAAGCAAATCAAAGCAAAGGCATTTTCTGATACATGCTGTAGGGCCCAGCTTTTGTGTTCTCCTCTCTCAGTATGTGGCTTTCTGATATTCAAGTGAAATCCATGCATTGCTGGATGATTTTAAGAGCAGAATTTTGTCCTGGTGAAACTAATCAGAACAGAGAACTTGATACTTTTTCAAAACATATATTTAAAAAGGTTGATGCTTAGATTTTGCTAAGAAACTCCCCGCCCCCATAAAAAAAATGAAAGAAAACTTGATATCTAGACTTTCTTCAGAAAATGTTTTCCACATGCACTATCTCAAATTATTCCCACTGTTTTTATTCACTTACAGAAAGAGAAGTTCAATTCATGCTGTTTTCCTGAATGTGGTGTTTTGCTTCAGCTGATACTTGAGAAAACAAATGAAGAAATGTAATGAGGCATTATGAGAAAAATCTCCGTAGACTCAGAATTTAGGTTCAGTTTGGCTAAATGCTTCATGGTCCAGCTCCTACTTTGATGTAAGCTGGCATAGAGCCATATATTTCAGTGGAACTATACTGATTTACATCAGGTAAAGATCTGGCCCCACATATTAACACAAATCTCTTAAACCTCTGAAACTGAGCTTCAAATCCAGCAGAAACTTTTTTAGGCCTATGATTTTTTTTTAACCTGGATAAAGGCCCTTTGACTAGGGACAGACATTCAAAAAGCCTGAGCCTGAATTGATTCATAGATTCATAGACTTTTAGGGTCAGAAGGGACCTCAACAGATCATCGAGTCTGACCCCCTCCCCTGGGCAGGAAAGAGTGCTGGGGTCAGATGACCCCAACCAGGTGCCTGTCTAGCCTCCTGTTAAAAACCCGCAAGGTAGGGGACAGCACCACCTCCCTTGGAAGCCCATTCCAGATTCTGGCTACCCTTACCATAAAGAAGTTCTTCCTGATGTTTAATCTAAATCTGCTCTCTGTCAGTTTGTGGCCGTTGTCCCTAGTTACCACAAGGGGTGCCCTGGTAAATAGAGCATCTCCTATTCCTTGCTATTCCCACCCCCCCCCCCCGATGAATTTGTAGGCAGCCACAAGATCACCTCTCAGCCTTCTCTTGTAGACATGAACGCCGCATACCCACAGATGCTGCCGGAAGCATCAGCAGCAGCCAGCAGACATTAGGGACCACACACAAACACTGCCGGCAGTGTCAGCAGCGAGGGGTGGGTGGCAAGCGGTAACCACCCACAGGCACCACTGACAGTCAGTGTTGGTGGCATTTTTTGCAGTGGGTGCACCACCAAGTTCAGGGGGTGCACATGCACCTGCATGCACCCCCTAAGCATCGCCAGTGCTTGCAAAGGCTGAAGAGTTCCAGAGCCTTCAATCTCTCCTCATAGGTCTTTGCCTGCAGGCCCCTAATCATGTGAGTGGCCCTCCTCTGAACCCTCTCGAGGTTGTCCACATCCCTCTTGAAGTGTGGTGCCCAAAACTAGATGCAGTACTCTAGTTGTGGCCTGACCAATGCCGCATAAAGGGGAAGTATCACCTCCTTGGACCTGTTTGTCATGCACCTGCTAATGCATGATAAAATGCAGTTAGCTTTACTGATCACTCAACACATTGATGACTCATGTTCACCCTGGAGTCAACAGTGACTCCAAGATCCCTTTCCACTGCTGTGCTGCTGAGAAGGTCCTCCCCCAGTTTGTAAGCATGCTGGTGACTATTTCTTCCTAGGTGCAGCACCTTGCATTTATCCTTATTAAACTGCCTCCTATTCTTTTCCACCCACTTTTCCAAACTGTCCAGATCTGCCTGGGTTCATTCCCTACCCTCTGGTGTGTTAACTTTACCCCATAATTTGGTATCATCTGCAAATTTGGACAGAGTGCTTTCCACACCCTCATCCAAGTCACTGATGAAGACACTGAACAGCACCATTCCAAGAACCGAGCCTTGTGGGACTTAACTGCCCACATCTTTCCAGGTTGATACTGACCCACCCACCACCACTCTCTGGGTGCGACCCCTAAGCCAATTTGCCACCCACCTGACCGTGTAATCATCTACGTGACAATCGCTCAGTTTATCTTTGGGAATATAACTTGATACCGTATCGAAGGCCTTCTTAAAATCCAAGTACATAACATCCACCTTGATTCCTGTGTCTAAGCATTTTGTAACCTGGTCATAAAAAAAAAACAAACACAAGGTTAGTTGGGCAGGAACTAAGTGCTATGAATCCATGCCGGTTGCCCTTTAGCATTGCTTTCCCTGCTGGACTCCCACAAATAGGATCCTTAATAATTTTTTTCAAAGGTTTTTCTGAGGATAGAGGTGAGACCAATTGGTCTGTAGTTACCCGGACCCTCCTTCCTCCCCTTCTTGAAAATAGCGACCACATTGGCTCTTTTCCAGTCTTTTGGGACCTGACCTGAGCACCAAGAGTGCTCAAACAGCCATGCCAGTGGCTCTGCTATGACCCTGGCCAATTCCTTCAGCACCCTTGAATGAAGATCATCTGGGCCTGCTAACTTAAACACATCTAGCCCCTTCAAGTGCCTCTTCACTAAGTTGGTGCTGACAGTTGGTGGGCTGGTTTTCTCTTTATGCCTGTCTATGATCCAATTGAGAGATTTGACCTGATCTGGGTTCAGGAATACATTGGCAAAAACTCATTGAAGAGCTTAACTTTGTCCCCACTATCTGTCACTAATTGCCCTAGTTTGTCTTTCAGGGGGCCTATGCTACCCTGTATCTTCTTTTTGCTCCCTTTTTTGTCTCCTTCTGTGCCCGTAGGATTGCTCCCTTTAGGAACAACCACCCTTCCTGGACTCCTATCTCACCAATTTTCCTGTTCTTCAGTGCCTTGCTAACTAATTTCCTGAGCACACTGAAGTTAGCCTTTCTGAAGTCTAGATTCAATCTTTGCAGGTTAGTCTAACATGACTAGATTAAACCAGTTTGTAACAGGACAGACATTCTCTCTGGAATAAGGAAAATCAGGCACATGCCTGCAGTGGATCAGGTTAGAAGCCAGGGGGTGCTACAGCAGCATTCCCTCCCCTTTCATAGTGCTGAGCTGAGGTGTGTGTGGGGGGGGGGGAGGGGTTACCAGGCCCCAGCAGGACACTCTGATTAGGGAAGCATATAAAACCCCAACCTGCCTGCACCATCTTAGGATTTTCCCTGCTGGGTGCTCAAGGGGCAGGAGTGTTGCCAGACCCCAGACCCCTGCCTGCTGCTAGCACTCTGAGGCAAAGGGGGGGGGGGGTGCAGTGCATGCATCTGTTGATGATATGGAGCTTTTCAATCTTCTTACCTGCTTCTTTATACTGCCTGCAGCAAACTGACAGGCAAGCAAGCCAGCAGGGGGATGATAACAGTATTTATCATCCCATCAGCAGAATAATAGTCTCTCTCCATTAATTCAAACTCTTCTTAAACAGCTTAACAGCTGATCTGTTGAGACCTGTTAGTTAGCTCTAAAAAGCCCTAAGCGGTTATTGTTCTGTCTGCCTGTCCCAGTGAAATTGGAGACACATATAGAGATACCTCTCAGCATTAGCTAGCATACTACATGCCTTGGGTCAGCGGGGCTAGGGTCCATGCTGTGGGAGATTGGAGGGAGGAAGTGGGGGATCCCTGCTTGTCCAGGAAGCAGCAAGGGGTAGGGCATGGCAGGGGGAAGCCAAACAGACTCTGCTGTACCTGCAGTCTCTGCTAGAGCTCCAGCCAGGGAGCAGAGGGGAGGGGTCAGCCCTGCTGTGGAGCAGAAAGCACCACCCAGCCCAGAGAGCATGCTGGGATGCTGGGGGTATATGTTTTCAGCCATTTTCAAACTGGTTTATGTGTATTGAACATCTGTTCTGTTACAGATTTAAACCAGTTTCTGATCACTTAAATCAGTTTAGATGTAATGTCTGTCCCTAGCCTTTGAGTTGGCATTCATTTTTTCAGGTGGTTTTGAAGAATCATTATATAGAGACTGATCCCAAGCTGAACAATAAAATGGAAAGAGGATCTTTTTTACTTCAGCTGGGTTTGGATCAGAACCATAATGAAATTTCTTTTGCTGTGCATTTCAGTGAGATTTCAGTTCATGCACAGAGTTTGGAAACATGCCTTATTGACATAGTCATAGCCTGAGATGCATAATTTTCAGAACTACCTTGGCTGATTCTACATCTGCCTAGAAGTAACTGGACTAGAAAAGTTGACTGAATGTCTCTGAAACTCAAATAAATTAATGAATAAATAAATCAATAAATAAAAAAAATACTTTTGAGTTTAGTTTGAGTGATGAAGTATGAAAGCCTTTTTAGATTGATTTATTTAGCATATCCTAAACACTGGTAATTTGGGGGGAAATGTAACCTTGATCCAAATCACCATGGTTTTACCAACTCTAGAGACAGAACAAAAACCAGATATTTTATCCAAACCGGTTGAACTTTGATAGTCTGAATACAGGTCTGAAGCACCTTTCATTTTGCAACATCAAATTTGTAACTTGTCTCATCTTGAGCTCTAATTATATCTCAACAAAGCCACTAAACCAGAAAGAGTAGATCTAGGACATGGCTCTCAGAATGCTGTGTCAATGTGCCTTAGAAATGTTGTTTTAAGAAATGATACTATTAATCAGGGCAATAAAAAACTATTTTAAGGCCTTGTCCTGCAAGAACATCAAGAGGGTTCCATTTGGAAGTAAAGATTCTGAATCTAAGTGGTTTGTAGTATCATTGATTATTGAACTTTCTTGTACACTGAAGCACCTTCAGAAGAAAAAAAAAAACCTAGTTATTACTACTAGGAGTAAATGTTAAAGGAAAATAAGAAAACCACAAATGCAGGAAGTTCATGTTTGACATTTGTTGTCTGCCATTACATAGTAGATAATTCATTTAAAACTGAAAAGGAAAAAGAGATAGTATTGGTGTGGTTTCTTCTGGAGTTCAAGTTGGTGCAGAAAAATGGAAAAATGCCTGTTCAGCCAATATAGCTAAGCCTCTGTACTTGGACAATAGAGTATATATTCAAGAGAGAAATATAAGAGAAGTTGATTTTTTTATGGTCCAACTACTGCAATTAGTTCATTATAGCAGAGCATTTTTCAAAGATACACCAGAAGAGGAATCTTAGTGTGGAATACATAAACTTAACTCTGATCATAAAACTAATGCCTCCCATGCAGTAAAAATAAAGGATACTGCCGCAGTAAGTACACACAATTAACAAAGAAAATAAAGCAGTGATGAAAATAATTGTTTGCATCTGTCATCTAGACACCTGTAATTTGTAGATTCTTATTAAATTTAACTTTTTTTTTTCCTTTCAGTTGAAGGAAGAGCTTAAAGAGAATACTTAAATAAACAGAATGTTAAATATGTGAGCTAATTTTTACAATGGATTACAGACATCCATTTAGACTTCCAGAGAACTCATACACCAGGCAGGTACAGTCTTCAGTGTTGTAGCCAAAATGCTCCAGGAAACTTATGAGAGGCAAGGGTCTTTTTTGCAATAGATTTCATTGGACCACCTGTATAGCTTAATTTATCCAGGCTTTACATGGCTCCCATTATAACAGTATCTAAATTCCTCATGACTATCCTGTGAAATAAGAGAGGTAGTCATGTTATAATAAAAAAGCCAGATTTTTAGAGGTATTTAGTTTTCTAAAGATGAAAGATGGATATGAATGCCTACTCGAATTTTCAAAAGTACCTAAATGCCTAAGTCTCATTGAAATGTGATCCAAAGCTCTTCTGAGCAAGAACAATTTATTAGTGTTCAGCAGTGTCAAGCAGTCCTAATTCAGGTTTCTAGGCACTATTATAAAAAATAAATCTACCCAGAAAAATGAATAGGCCTCATCAGCCATCTTCAGATAAGACAGTCATGGAACACAATCATCCTTGACTGCAAGGGCGTGCCAAAGAAGAATAAGAAAATAAATAAATAATACCACCCATTTTGGACCCTTATATAAATCTGTATCCACAATGGTGGTTGAAGGGGAAAAAAAACAGAATTTTGTGACGTGGTGGTTACTAGTCTACTGTCTCTCTCTGTTTTTATACTGTGGTTTGATGTAAGTTGGCCTGATGTGGTGCAGCCCAGAGTAAGCACATATGCAGTGGAATGTGGTATGTAGCAAACAAAATATTTCAAATGAGACTTTTTGCATCACTTAAGTAGTATCTGCTATGTAGCTTGTACAAGTTGCCAAAACTGCCTGTATTTCAGGAAATTGCACTATATGCCTGCAAATCAAAGAGAAGCTGAAATTGCTTTGATTTTAGCTTTTGGAAAGTTTAATTGTTTAGTTGTTTGATTTGTTATGCATAGAACATTTCCTGTTCATTCTTCCATACATCATTGTCTGCTGAGAAGGGGGAGGATGTTTGCAAGAAACTTACTTTAGAATGGCTTACTATCAGCATAGTTGTTTGATGTCTTTTAAATAGAAATGAGGATCTCTCTCTGCTTTGGTTACAAGAGAAAGGGATTCCCTCTACTTTTATCTGTTCAATCAGATTTTACTTGACATTACAGACCAATACCTGGTATGGCTTAAGCTAGATGTAAATATTTCTCTGCAAATGATGTGCCAGTTAACGCCATATAAAATGTAAAGCGTCAAGCAGTTCACTCGTGATCTCACAAAAAAGAGAGAGAGAAAGGAAAAGACGGAAACATTTAAACAAGCTAAAGCACTTTAGATAATGCAAGAGAGTCAGTTCTAGTGAGATTGTTTGCAGTATTTTGCTGAACTAAGACATTTGGAAAATATGGGTGTATCTTCAGGTAAAATATACAAACTCTTGTACACTTGTGCCAACTTCTAGGCTTTGATGGTCCACCCATCTGAAGGAACAGCAAAATGCAGGTGAGTCTTAAAAAAAACAGCAAAAATCAATAAAGTTAAAAAAAACCCCATCAGATTCCAACCATGATCTTTGTTTTAGGGAACTCTGAGCAAACCGCATACTGCCGTTTAGAACATTTCTGGCTTATTTGTCATGCATCATGCCTGATTACATTGACAGAACCTATTTGGTGTGATGTGTCAGACACAGAAAACTGTAAAGCTCTGTGGTTCAGTAAAACCCACAGCTAAGAAGATCATGGTTTTTCAGTTAAACTAGGCTTTTATAGTTTATTTTAAAGATATCTGATTTTTTGCTGTCACTCCTCTTAACTTTGCCACTGCTTGGTCAGGAATTTTGAGTCTAATAGGCATGCTAGAAGCCAGATTCTTCAGAAGGTTAGGTGAAGATGAGGGTTTGCAATCCAGCCACAAGTCATCTAAGGCTGCAGCAAACAGCTGTATGATGAGACAGCTAAAGTGCTCCAGCTCTTTGCTGTGACTTTCATTTCAGTGTGCCAGTTCTCCAGTCAGCTGTGTAGGACCATGGCTATCCTCCAGCAAAGCAGAGAAGTGGTGTCCTGTGGAGTCAAAGCAGCAGCAAGCAACTGACTGACTCATGCTTAATTCATCAACCTGCCATATATTAAGTGTGTTGCAAGTGATCCCAATATAAGAACAAAAAACCCATCTAAGTTCTAATGTACAAGGCCTCCAGCTAGCTGGGTGAATGGATTTTCAGGTGTACAGGAGAATACTAAATTATATGCACTTATGTTGGTAGATGTGACTGCACATTTTCTAATCAGAATATTACAATGCAGGTTTGAGCTATACTGTTGACATCTTTTCATTGTCAAAAAAAACACATAATAGAACCTAAGAGGCTGTTCTGAAATGCTGTAATTCCAGCATGTCAGAGCAGACTGGATTAATCGAGTCTGCTGGAGAATGAAAATTACCATGCTCCAGCAGACTCCAGCGTCAGGTGTATCAGCATCCCTGTGCTAAAAAATGGTGGCAGGGCACTTTAAACTAAAGCTCAGTCAATGAGCTTTAGTTCAAAGTGCCTGGCTGACATTTTTCAGTGCAGGTATGCTGATATATGTGACACTCTAGCAGCTTTTAATTAGCATGGCTCTCAGAGCTGTGCTAATTAAAGTGCACCTGCCCTCCCTGACTCCTGGAGCATGTCTATAAATGCCCTAAGACATTAAGACAGACTAGTTCAGGGTAGTAATTAATGTTAGTAGATGACTAAGTAAAGATTTTCTAAGTAAAGATGGTGGCTAAGTAAAGATGTTCAAAAAGCCCGTGGCAGAAGCACTCTAACACGCCCTATCTAAAACACTGTAAGCATAAGGAAACAGAACAGACATTCGCTGTTCAGTGGGGGGGGGCTGATGGGGGTGCTCCTGCATGCCTCCCAGGAGGCTGCCAGACTGGCCTTTCTCCCCTGCCCTGCCCTCCCCACCTCTAGCTGGCGAGTATCAGCATCAGCTTTGGGGGGACAGACCCTGGAGCCCTTCCCTGTGGTCCCCATCCCTGGCTAGGCAGTGGCTCGCCACTGCCTGGCCTAGGCTGCTGCAGGGGGAGAGACCCTGGAGCCCTCCTCCTGCAGCACCCCCCACCCCACCCAGGCTGTGCTGCAGTGTGGCCTGGCAGGGGCAGTTGTGGGGGGAGAGACCCCAGAGCCCTTCCCCCATGACCTCCCCCACCAAGCAGTGGCGCACTGCTGCCTGGTCTGGGCTGCTGCAGGGGGGAGAGACCCCAGAGCCCTTCCCCTGCATCACTCCCCCCAAGCCCCAACCAAGCAGAAACATACTTCGGGAACAGAAACCCACCTTCCCCCATCCCTCTGCCCTTCCTCCTGGCAAAGCTGTATACCAGGCTGGAATCAAAGGCTGTCTCTCAGTGACAGCTGAGGAAGCAGGGCTGACCCAGGCTCAGGCAAAGCAAAGGAGCTCTGCCCAAGGGTAGAAAACAGCCCTGTGCAATGTCACCTGCAATGGCAGTAATCACACTCTAAGTTAACCCCCAGTGGTGTCTGGCACAGACATTTGATAAAACACTCTGATGTAAAGTGCTTTGGGTTAGTATACATCCATCCAGGGTTAACTCAGAGTGTAGTCCACAATTTTTAAATCACTCTAAGATCCATGAACATCTGTTCAGTTATGGTTTAGAGTGCTTTCTGCCTGCTTAATGCATGTACCTAGCCAGAATGACTATGAACTGATGTTATGATGCCATGAAAAAAGCCAATATGATCAGGCAAGATATTTGCAGGATTTAAATAAAAGTATTAATGGCATTATACCGGCACTGGTGAGACTTTGTCTAGAATACTGGGTATCATTCTGTCCACCCATCGTTCACCCATATTCAAGCAGATGAATTCACATGAACGCAGAAGTGCTAGTAGGATGATTTAAGAAAAAGAAATCCTATCTTATGAAAAGAGGCTTAAAGAGTTTGGATCATGTAGCTTTGCAAAACAAGGACTAAAAGGGGATATGACTGGTCTCTATAAATACACCTTCCAGAGGGTAAACACACTAGAGGAAAAAGTCGTTGCAGTTGTATTGCAGTAACTTTATGGATCAAGAAAGTAAAACTCTAAACTGAGGAGAGGCCTCCTTGGATTCATTTCTTACAAGCAGGAAGCAGGAGCAGATCCAAAGACGTGTGATCGCACTGCCACAGTATGGACACACAAAGGCTGCACCCTGCTTTGACTGCGCTCCATGTGCAGTGAGCAATATGAGCTCACCAGTGGTCAGCATACAGTCTCCCTTGAGTCCCTACTTTCAAGTAGGTTCAGAGCCTGCTGCTTTTTCCTCTTCCTCTCCCTCCTCGGGGGAAAGGAGACGAGAAGTGGCTAGCAGCAACATTCAGCACCTGCTTTCATGCAATTGTGAAATCTCTCTGCCACTGCTGAATTCAGGGTGGGAAAGAAAGGAGGGGAAGGCTCTGGAGCTGTTTGAAAGTTGGGATTTCAGGGAGCTCCTGCACCTAGCAGCTGATGAGCTCATTGAACTCAGAGTACCTGAAAAACTCCCATCAGGAGCTGCACTGATATGCTAGTGGACTGAGAGCTCACTGGCATCCAGGATTCCAGCAAGAGGTTGCTATACGGCACATGCACAATGAGCTCTCTTTACTATGTCTGGGGCACATAGCGGAAGGGACATGGTTGCACCCCTGACCCTGACCCCACAATCTTGACTCCATCCATGAAAGAAAGGATGAAAGAAAGGAGAAATAGAGAGAAGTTCAATTGAAGTGACCACATACTAATTGAATTCTGCACGCTGTGCACACCCTTTATGTGTGTCAATATCTCTTGTATATACGTGGCAGAAGGCCACCTCTGTTTGTCCCCAAAAACTCTGCTCTGTGACAATTTGATTAGGATAGGCCCAGCAGAGTAGACACACCTTTACCCTATCTCTTTAGGTAACTGAGCTGGATACATTCCTGAGGGAAGGGGGAAACATGCTCCCTCTGCCTATGTGACTGGTATCACATACCTGGATGAGGGGCTTCCTCCTGGTGGGCTAGAGACTGCCAGTCTGCCCGGCAAATAGTGATGTATTTCAAATTGGTTGGCTAACAGCCAACAGGTGCTGGCCTCCATTGGAGCAGGTAAATGAGGTCACAAGGGCTATGTAAGTTAAGGACTGCCCAGGAGGTGGGAGCAGCAGCAGCCATGAGGGAGACTCAGAGACAGAGAAGAGCTGAACCATCTGAAACTTGCTCTCTCTCAAAACTATTGATCAAGGAACTGCTTGCCTCCAGAGGGAATCTCCACCTTCCTCTGGATGATACTTGTGAGTAAGCTACCTGAGATCTAACTAGATATGTAGCTTGCAGTAGCTCAGATGCGTGATCAAAGGCTACCCAGCCATAGGAGTTTGCTCTATGGGATTTCTCTGATATTGCTCTACCCTTCTATTCTACCCTACCCCTTATAACCAATAAAGTTCTCCTTTGTACCTAGTGTGGGAGACTTATTGGGAGTGGGTCTAGATTATGCCATGGGGTCCCCTTGGTTCGGCTAACTAAGGGAGACCACTACTTGTGCTTCTGACTGAGGGAAGCATCCCAACTTCTTGAAGTGAATCAAGTCCCCTTGAGGGCTACTAAGCCTGTGTTTCCCAGGGTGTGCAGAGCCAGAATCAGTCCATATATATATATATATATATATATATATATATATATATATATATATATATGTGTGTGTATAAGTTTCAATGGACTCATGGGGCATGTCCAGACAACTGCACACATGCAGTTTGCAACCCTCACACCCATTTGAGAAACTGCAAATCACACATGGCGCATGCATATAACTCTTTGCTGCACTGCAAATTTGCAGGATGGTGCCAAAATTTATAGCAGGAACTCCTGGTATATATATAAAAAAAAAAAAAAAAAACTGCTGCAAAAAAAGCAGTGTGGCACAGGCTCCAGGAATGTGTGCTGACAAACACAGAGGCTTTGTCCTCCAGGGAGATGCTCTGCTTACCAGCCAAAGCGTCTTCCCTCCTCTGGTTGTTCCCCAGTTTCTCCAGCACTGTGAGAATCAGGAGGAGTAAAGAAACAGCCATTTCCCCAAAGCAGGGCATTTTGCTCCCTGCCAAACCCCACATGCAGGGGAGTGCACAGTGGCAAATTTGTGCCACTGCCATTTTTTCTGCAGCAAACTCACAGCCCTGCTTGTAGGGATGACCCTATGAGATCTTGACAGGAACTTAATGGGTATGTCACCTTTTCTATAACAATTCTACTAGGTTATGAGAGTCTTTCATAAGGTCCCATGAGCCACTTCTTCAGACAGCTGAGTTGGCCTCAGGAATTGTGGGACAGATATTCAGAGGGCAATGCTATTTGCAACTATGCTATATACTAACGGTACAGACCTGAGGCAAAACTGAACCTGGAATGCCCTAGCAAATGTAAGCTTCTTGATGTTGCATCTTGTGGTTTTATGATGATTTTATAATGTTTATTTGCTGTTTCCTTAAAGTCCTATCTTGTGAATCATAGTATCAGAGTTGGAAGGGACCTCATGTATCACTTCAAACCCCTGCATAGATAAAAGACTGCTATTCCTCAGTTATCCCATATAGATAATTGCCCAGTCCCTTCTTGAAAACCTTCAGTGAAGATTTGGCAGGTTGTTCTATTGCCCTTCTCTTCTCACAGTTCAGAAGTTTTTCCTGAGATTTGATCCAAATCTGCTTTACATGCTTTAAACCCATTGCCACATGTTCTTCCCTTTGTGGGAAGGAAGAACATGATTCTTCATCTCTATGGCAGTCTTTCAAAACTTTAAAAACTGCTGTCATGCCATTCCTTAATTTCCTTTTGTCTAAACTAAGTATTTCTCATTGTTTCCTCATATGGCTCACCTTCTAATATATTTGTCACTTGCCTCTGAATCCATGCCTGTTTTTCCAAATCCTTCTTAAAATGCAGCACCCACAACTGGAAACACTGTTCCATCAGATGCCTGATCAGCTCTAAGTGCTAGGGTGGAAGTATTACCCTGTATGTTTTGGATACAATACTTTGGTCGATGTGACCCCAAGTTGAATGTCCTTGTTCGTAACAACATCACCTTACTGACTCCTGTTGCATTTCTGCTCAACCATACCCCCCTGCCTCAATCTTTCTCATTATTGCTGTTGTTTAGTTACCCCAGCCCAGTATTTTTACTTTTTTTACCCCTTTCCAAGGTATAGAACCTTACATTTATCTTGGTTGAATTTCATTTCTCAATTCTACAGTTTATCAAGATCGCTTTGAATTTTAATCCTACTCTGCAAAATGTTTGGAACATTTCTCTCCCAGTTTTGTGTCATCTGCAGACCTATTCAGGAATGTCTATATTTCTGAATCCAAATAATTAATTAAACCTGATGACCCAAAACCAACCCTAGTAGAATTATGCATCTGTAACCACCTGCTAGTCTGACACATCCATTTGTAGTTATTCTTCTTAGTTTACTTCTGAAAATTGCTTGTGGACTGTGATTAAGGCTTAATAAAATCTAGGAATAGATTTATTTCTTTGAGTCCTGTGAATATATAGAGTAGGGTGGGGAAAGATGGAGGGGGTAAATATCTAGTCATCATTATAGAGAAAATCCTGAAAATATGGACGCAAAGACTTATAAATCGGAAAACAAAGAAATACAGCATAAAAAGCATTATTTTTAAAATGTTGTTTTAAAACAACATCATGATGGTTTAAGTTTTTCATAGTTTGAGAGCTGGATGTGGCCTTCTTACACTTTATCCCTCTCTCTCAATTCTTCTATATTTTCATTTGAGAGAAACTGGGTCTCGGAGCCTTTCTAGGCCTCACATGAGCGGTTAATGAAATACCATAGTAAAGACCCCTTTTATTACTTTTATGTAAGACAAATATTGGCTGGGGTACAATTCTTACAGGCACAAACATTTAGAAAACATTACACAGTGGTGAGCAAATATGATTCAAGACATTGAGAATCCTTAGAAATTTAGGTTGGCTTCAATTAAATGTATTTTGATTCTACAGAAACATTTACACTTAAACCACTCCCTGCAAATTAGATTGTTGCCTCTTCATGTTATTCATCGACTAGTTGAGCAACTGCATTTAGTTTGTCAAGATGTCTTTTCGCATTAGACAGTCCCAAGCTACACTTAGGAGACTGAATTAACAAATAACAATTTCCTTCCTAAAATGATCATAAAAATGCCAATCTTTCATCAAATTACTTCTGAGGAAGGGCAATGATACAAAGAGCTTAACTTTATTTATGTTTATACTTGCCTTTAGCTATGGAAGCACAAAACTCATAATTTAAAAAAAAAATGACTTCTCTTCAGCTGGTACTGTAAAATGGACTTACTATGTTGTGTTGTGTTCACCCTTCAATAAATCATTTTGGTTCTGAAGCAGGAGACCTCCACAGACTTTACCAGATACCTGAAATTAAGCATGGTATCAGCAACATAGTTTTTAAATGATGTAAGAGAAGAAAAAACAATATTTTTTCTTTATTTCCATTGTTTCCTGATTAGCACATTGAGAAAATATATGTGTTTCAATCCAAGTGCTGTTCCTTAAGGTGATATAAATATAGCTTTGGTCTAGGTCTCACAATTCTTGCATTCTTTTTTGCCAGTTTTCCCCCTGCATTGGTCTGAACCAGTTTTTGCTTGGCATTAAGTAGAGAAGAAGGTATAAGGAATCATTCAACCCATCATATGGTTCTCTTAAAGACGAGGAAAATGTGTATTTCCTGCCCTTGGGAGAACTCAAAAATGACTTGGTTCCTGCTCCTCAGGAACTGTGTAGTGGCCCCAGAAGAAGTCAAGAGAGGAAAGCAAGACCTGAAACCATGGCCCAAACTTTAATCTAGACAAGCAAGCAAGGTTTATTGGCCAGGACATTAGGAAACTAGACCTCCCAAAGGTGCATGGCATTGATGCATACACCTAGAAACAGTTCCTCCTCAAGGCAGACTGCTACTTTTCCACTATTCTACATAACCTCTGACTGTTGACTGTGCACAGAATGGGAAATACTGTTTAAAAATGCCCTCCCTGCATCAGATGATAGAAACTAACCTACTTGAAAGGGTGTTAAAGAGCTTAATTAACACATTACCTTTTGCAGTCTCTGAGTGAAAAGAAATAACTGCCAAATATTATGATCGAAAGGACCTAAACATTGACCATAAAATGATGTATTCTCTGGATTACTCATAGCAGACAGTCAAAAGATACTTATTCCTGGGTCTTGTGGGATTTTCACTGCTTGTTTTACATATCACATTTTTATTAAGAAAATAACATTAAAGCACTTGAACTTTCAGGTTTTGTTACATAAAAACTAGGCATCAGAGGGGAAATGTATTCCATTCTTCTGAATGGCATGAAAGGCACTCAGACCTAATCTTCCAAAGCACAGCACTTGCTCTCAGAAGATATTCAGGTTTAAACAATGATTAAACATTAACCCTTGACATGGTGTTGGATTTATACAGCATGACTACATTTTACACTCCAATATCTTTACTGAGCACACAGGTGGGGAAAAAAGGACATATACTTAAATCCCCTGTCTTTTCCCCTCTCTCTTTTTTTTTTTTTTCCTTGCAAGCTCACTACATTGAATAGTGTATAGAAAATTGGCATTTCAAGTGAATAAAATTAACTGGCAAACAAGTAAAGCTGAAAGCAGAGAATGCTGCTGAATGTTAAGCTTGTCTTGTCTCATTGGAAAAAGAACATGTGTGAATCAATTGGTATAAGATGGATTTTACCAAAATAGCTCACTCCTAGTCAGATTGCCTAAATTACTGATGCCAAGTTGTTAGTTGAAATGTCTGAAAATTGTTTTGTAAATTTAGATTAAAGAAAAATACAATACATGTTCCCTTTTATGCCCTAGTCCCCTTTCTTCAACAGTCAAAAAAAAATGTTCCACTTAGAGAAGCTCTTTGACTTATTTTCTCTTTGGGAAACACTTGAGAGAGAAAAGAAAACTCAAGTAGCCAGTGAAGCAGCAAAAGCATCTGAAGTCCTTTGGCTGTTTGAGAAGGTTACTAATCTGATCTTTGCAAAAGAATCTTTCCTTTAGGAAGAAAACCAAACTTTTCTCAATTTAAAATGCATGGTCTTAAATCACAGTTATTTGTTACTCTGTTAAATGTGGTTAAAGCACTTTCCAAAACTGTTTGTTATTAAACATTGCTTTCTTCACAAACATAAAAATATGCACCCTTAATGTATTCTCTAAAAACAATAAATACCAGCTGATTTCCCTGGAATCCTTTTAGGAAGTTTAAAACAGCTGTGCTGCAATATTGAGTAATAGATGCAGCAGGACACTGCTCATAGCAAATCTGGACCTATTCATAATGAAACCAAGTAAAGGACATATATATATATTTTTTTTTTTTAGGTTTTTGCCACAAGAAATAACATCTCCAGTTATTTTCTGCTAGTAGATAGTTTATTTGAGTGATCCGACAGGCCTATACAGTAAAAATGGTAGAAGAGGATGTAGTTCCATCAGATAAACATCTTCACAGTTCTCAGTAAAGAAAGGCTTCCTTAGATCACCTTGTAAATTTACTACCTTTCAGTTAAACTCACCTGCATGGTCAATGAGCCTAAACCAAATCCACCCTTAAGGTAGATGATTGCATGTTTAATTGTATATAGCTGCTTATGGCTACCCCTGACAGAAATGCTACCAAATCTAACTTGGAGATTGGATTTTAAAGATTTGCAGGTGTGCGCACTCCTAGAGCTCTTCGAAAGATCTACCTTCCTCCCCCTGCACAGCCCCCATACCCAACCTTCCCATGATCTTCCACTATCCCACTGCACCCTCACCTGCTGCCCTACAGTCCACCTCCCCCACAGCTCCCCACTCCACCAAGCCCCTACAGTTCATCTTTCCCCCAGCCCCATCTTAACAGCCTCACAAATTATCCCCACTCTTGGTCACTTGGCAAGCATGCTTCAGAGCCACCCAAGCTAGCTTTCCCATGATAACTGTAGACTACAAACAGGAAAGCCATATTCATATGACCTTGTGCCTCAGCTAATTGGATCTGCATCTCAGTAGAGCTAACAAGTGCCATACTAAGCAGGCTCTGCTGCTATCCATTCTAGGGCTAGCACATGTGGAACAGGTTGAAAACTGGCTCATCTCAGGAAAAAGGTCAAGTCGGTCTCCTTCCACCATATCTGCCTTTGAGGCTCATCCATAGCATCTCTGTGTTCTGTTAGCTGAGCACCACTTCATAATCAGATACCGAACATGCACCAGACCAGTAACCATGCATACCTAGGTATCAAGGGATCAGTCATAGTAGCAATCTAAGCAGTGGGTTGGAGCAGAATGAAGATACCTTATGATGGAAAAAGATTTCATCATAAGATTTTACTATATTGAACACAATGACTCAAGGAACATTTCTCATGTAGGTTAGTGTGTGAAAGAATATCCAATCCAAGTATTGTATTGTCACTGTGCTAGAGAATTTGAAGAGAACTCATTCCAAAAAATTGTCAAGTCATCAATGAAGTTCTTCTGCTCCATTTTAAAAACTAGGCAAATTTCCCACAAATTTATCTAAAAAAAATTTGGACTATCCCAGTTTTTATCAAATACAGTCTTAAATATAATTTCTCAAATTTGATGACAGCAATTTGACTTCTCAAAAACCCAACAATATCTCTAAAAGGCCATGATCTTTCCATAAAAAAAGTCATAAAAACAGTGCTAATTCAAACAAACCCAGGTTTTTCTTATCCAGGTTGTTCATGATATACTTCATTTGCAGCATAATCCCAATTCAAGAAAGAGCTGCTCCAGTGATTGCTATAGGTTTCACTCCAAGAGCACTGCTTCACCATTCAGCTGGAGCACAGCTGTGACCCCACACAACTGCCTGGACAGACAGTGCCCTTTGAAAAAAAAACTGCAGCAAACAGCCAGAGTAGTCCCTGCACAGCTATAAATTGATGGTAGTTCACAATCCTCCTTTTTGCCTGGGTTAAGAAATCTGATCCTCTAAAGAATCTGGGTTCCACTGCATTTTAACTCCTTTGAGGCAGTAGGAAACACATACAAATTATATTCCAGGAATTAAGTGAAAAGATGTCTGAGTCAATCTTAGTGAGAGGCAAGGATTTTTATGGTTGGTTATCTTTTATTGGACCAACTACATGGTTGGGATAGACTTAGACAAGCTTTTGAATGCAACGCATTCTTCAGTCTAGTCATTCAAAGAACCCTGGCCAAACGTTAATGGGTATTTTTCTTTAAACTTCTTAACCTCCTCCCAGAAACATTTGCATCCCTGCTGGGCTTGTGGTGGAACACCCAGTGGCAATAGTGGGATGTAAGATGATGTATCATTGTTTGCACTGAAACCAGTAGAAATTTCATCACAAGAGCTAGGAAACTTAGTTTCTTCAAACTTAGATTTCATAGTCTACTGGTACTTTGTTGCAATTATCAACAGCACTAGCCAAAATAAAATAGTGTATGCATTCTTCAGCAGAAAGACTGTCCATTTCAAGAAGTGGAACAAGAAAATGGTTGATCTTAAAAAGTCACCTCCACACAACGCCAGCTTCCATTTGTAGGGAAATGTAATGGGCTGCGTTCTCAGTTAATGTAGAATAGTGTTGTTTCACTACTGGCCATTATATTTTGTTCTTTTACTTAAAAAATGTATATTCATTAAATCAAAAGAAGTAAGAATGTAGTGAGTCCCTTAATAAAGCTTCATAACACTTTTTATACATTTACTGGATACAAAAAATCATGGACTAAATATAGACATTGGATTTATGGCACATTATAACCTGCCTAACATCTGATAACCCCAGGTAGCCTGTTTGCATTTTACCAGCTACATTCTATTACCAGTTGAATATTCCCCACTTTCCCCACCCTACCTACCTGTCTTACACCTATTGTCTCCCATTTCCTCTGACCCTCACTGCCATGCATTTGCATTTTTACAGACCCGCATTTTGCATGTTGCCTTCTGTTCTACCATGGAGAACCCATAACACCAGCAGACTCTTCCTATGCCTGAAAAAGGGTGTTTGTGCCCAAAAGCTTGCAAAGAACCATTTTTCTATTAGTTCATAGTATCATAGTACTTAGGGTTGGAAGGGACCTAAAGAGATCATCAGGTCTGACCCCCTGTCCCGAGCAGGAATTGGAGCTGGGGTCATGTCACCCAAGGCAAATATCTGTCCAGCCTCCTCTTGAAGACCCCCAAGGTAGGAGAAAGTACCACCTCACTTGGGAGCCCTTCCAGAGCCTGGCAGCCCTAAATGTAAAGTAATGTCTCCTGATGTCCAGCCTGAACCTTCTCTCTAACAATTTGTGGCCATTATCCCTAGTAACCCCAGGTGGTGCCTGGGGAAACAGAGCCTCCCCCAATTCCTGCAAGTCCCCCCTTGGGGGGTTTGTAAATGGCCACCAGATCCCCTCTCAGCCTTCTCTTGTGGAGGCTGAATAGGTTTAGGCCCTTTAGCCTATCTTTGTGGGGCCTGCCCCGCTGCCTCTTGACCATGTGAGTGACCCTTCCCTGGACCCTCTCTATTTAGTTGGTCTAATAAAAGATATCACATATACTCAAAGAACCTCATCTCCCTATGTCCTTAGACCAATAGAGCTACAACCAACAATTCTAAAGCGAGTCCCTTTAGGAATTTAATCTGAGGCATTCGTTGCAAGAAAATTGGAGGATTGTAGGCTTAACTCTGAGACAGTCAGGTGGGCTTAGAAACTAGTTGCAAGATAGGACCCAGAGAGTCATAGTGAATGGATCTGTGTCACCCTAGCGAGAAGTGGTCAGTGGTGTCCCACAGAGGTCACTGCTTGGTCCAGCACTTTTCAATATCTTTATTAATGATTTGGATGTGGGGATGAAGAGCTCACTGGCCATGTTTGCGGATGACACCATGTTATGGGGAAGTGTGGTCATGCTTGAACATAGGCTACAGTTATAGGTGGACTTAGACAGGCTAGCAAGTTGGGTGGATCAGAGCCTGATGAAGTTAACATCGAGAAAAGTAAAGTACTCCACCTCGGGATGAGCAACCCTCAACACACCTACAGACTTTGTGGCACCAAACTGACTAGCACCATGAATGAAAGGAACCTGGGAGTAATAATAGACCGCAGTATGAATATGAGCTAGCAGGGCAATGCTGTAGCCAGTAGGGCATTACTCTGGTATACATCAGTCGATGCATCTCCAGCAAAGCCCAAGGAGGTGATTCTTCCACTGTACTCAGCACTGGTGAGACCACAGCTGGAGTACTGTATCCAGTTCTGGGCACCACACAGTAACAAAGATGTGGACAAGCTAGAGAGAGCCCAAAGAAGAGCCACCTGTATGATCAGAGTCTTAAAAGGCAAGCCATATGAGGAAAGGCTGAGGGATCTGGGACTCTTCAGCCTGAGTAAAAGAAGGCTGAGAGGGGACCTGGTAGCAGTTTACCACTACACTAGGGGAGTACATCAAGGGCTCAGTGAGCAACTGTTCACCAGGGTACCTGAAGGGAAAACCAGGAGTAATGACCACAAACTCCTGGAAGATCAATTCTAGGCTCAACATTAGGAAAAACTTCTTCACAGTCAGCGTGTACAGACTGTGAAATAAGCTCATCTTTGCTGCTTGGTGCAGGGAGCTGGACCCAAAGATCTTCTGAGGTCCCTTCCAGCCTTACAGTCTATGAATCTATGAATTCCCTGATGGAAGCTTATAGTTGGATATTTCTGGGAATATATTCTCTTACCCTCTTCTATCTCATTGCACTCCTCAGGGAGTAGAAACTGACCCTACTACACTGCCTTCAAACACATTGTTTATTACTGGCCAAGGCAGCACCTATGCCTCAACCACATAAGCCCTTTTCTAGAGAACTTGTCAGGGAAGGTGGGGTATGAAGAGTGGTAGGTACAGGAATCATCCAATGTGTGATGTACTCTGAGCAATATGTTATGAGAATGAGTTCTCCAGGAGCCACAGAAATGCTCAGAAGATTCACAGAACTGGAGGGAGATCCAAGGAGCTTTACCTGACTTCCTGGTAGTGCCACTCTTTCCTTAAGGCAGTCCTTTTCAAGGAAACGTGGTGTAGGAATAAATGAGCCCATTATTTTTCAAATTGTTGGCAATATCAGGAGCTACCAAGGATATTAATAGAGATAAGGAAGGAGGCTGTAAATTGTATACAAAATTTAAATTCCTATATTACTTAATAGTCTTTGCAGTTACTGATATCAAGGATATGTTATTTTTGGCCTGGAAACAATCCACAGGATTTATCCAACCCAGAATTTTCTTAAAATGAAAATAAAATTTACAAATATATGAAATACTATGTTCCCTGACTAACTGGACACAATAATCCATGGATTTATGAATTCTAGAGTAGGTATATTTGGGTCTGCCTGTGCAAGCTGCTCAAAGACTGTAACAACTGAAAAAAGCAACAGCTTATCTTACAAGAGGGATATGGTAACATCTGTGCTTTATGATCTATATGGTTTTCTTTTGTTCAGGGTGTTCGCTCATTCTAAGAGCCTCAAATTATATAGAATTAGCAAATCTACATGAACCTTTGTTTGCCAATGTCAATGTCAAAACCCCTGATGTCTTCATCAAGGTCAGGATGTCATCCCAGTCTATCTAATTGTCAATTGAAAAGCATAATGTATTACCAGATTTGCCCATCACTTTGAGGTATGCTCATTTATTAGGGATTCATTTCTAGGGTCTTGGTAATTCTGTCAATGTGCTGCTTGTGTTACTTGTGTTTCTATACAGAGCTGTATATTTCCCTTCTGCAAGTTCTCACCCCCAATGGAGCTATCTTGCAAGACTCAGTTTCAATGGGGCTGGGTTCCTCCAGTCACCAAATCAGCCATACACATACAAACGCATACAGATTAATGTGACATGCCTGACCCGGCCGGGCTGATCAGCATGGGCAGACTGACACCCTCATATGCCCAGAATCAGTTTATCAGAGCAACAATAAACTGCAGTCAGACACACGCACACAGGTAAACAGAATACCTCTGAATCCAGCTGGGTGTCCAACTGACACCCTTGTGGGCCACCATTCAGTTCATTAGGGCACGCCTGAGCCAAACTGGGTCAATCAGCCTGTATAAGCTGATCCCCTTATGTGTTTCAAACTCAGCACGTCCCAATCTTTAGCCTCTTGATGAGCAGACCCAACAGTATTTTTGGGCTTCACAGGGATCTTTAGCTTAGGTAAAAGAAGCATTGCTGCAAAGCAAATGGGGAAGGAGAAGTAGAGAAGGAGAAATATACCCAGTTACCCAGTTACTACCAGTTTGACTATAGTTATATATTGCTAAGTATATGAAATATATAATGGTACTAGTAGTAATAGACATGCAAAGGAAAAACAAACACAAACAATTACAATACTACCCTGGTTTCATTAAGTATTTGGGGAAGCTTAGCTCAAGCTTAACTAATACAGTTCAGGTTCAGAAATCTATGCCTAGAGAGAAAAGAGAGAGAGAGCACGAGAGCTGGGATCTCACCAGTCCAAGGCACTCGGGTTGTAATGCTGACAGGTAAAATTCTTAGCACAATCTTTGAAGGGAGACGATCTGTTTCTTCCAGCTTCTCAAGAACAATAGCTGATGGTGTCAGAGAGACTTCTCCTCTTGAAGCACACACACACACTTTGCTGCTTTTCCTTACAGATTTTTATACCCTCAGTTCAGCTTCTTCAAAGCATTCTCAATCATGTAAATCATTGTCTTTTCTATTGACAAGGGGTTATCTGGTTTGGAACAGCTCAAGAAACTGATCAATAATCAGGAAAACGTAAGGCTAAGGAGTAACCAGACACTTAGGAGCCAGCTTGAAATATGGATAGCAGATATACTGATGGGATATCTCATGGTTTCTTCAGAAACAATAGATAGCTTGCAGCATCAGGGTTTTGGATTTTTATTTGTTGTGAACAAGCCTCAGCTTAGCATGACTTTCCAGATCTTACTATAGTCTTTTAACAGACTTAAGGCAATTATTGGAGTGTTCATAACTTTCTGTGGGGAGGACTTCCACCAGTCATCCCAGGAAAAGTATGACAACACTTGTGGTTAGGGTTCCAATGGGCTGGATGCTGTGATAAACCCTTTACCATTGTTCAAATGTTGCCCATACCCCCTCTGACTTGGTCTCTTTGCCTCAGCATTCCCTAACCCGGCAACCAAGTTTTAGTCAATCAAGTTTAAATAGGCCTCCCATAGTGGGACTGGGGAATGTATGGCCCAAGATGCTTGTTAAACTTTACATCTGCTTAGTTCTGGTTAGATGAGGTGTGTGTGGGGGGGTGGGGGAAGGTCCTTTGTAAATCCAAATTAGAACTAGTCTGATAAATGCTGAGCTGGGTGTGTGTAAATGTGGGTTGATTAGCATTTGGAGCACAAATTCCCCATCATGCAGTGCTCCCCTGCTACTCTGATCCCAGAATTCACTGCAGTCATTGCTTCGGGCTTTCTGTTCTCCATCTCTCATGTAAATGAATTGTCATCATGAGACCTAGGGCAGTTGTTTCACTCTTGTCACACTTATCTGGAGGATTTTAGGTGCGTCTCCCACTGCATCTTCATTGTCTTTTGTAATAAATTCTTGTTCAGGTAGAGGAGGGGCAGGGGATGGGGTGGAATTCTTTGTGAGTCAGACAGGCTGCGTCCTGTGTCAGGGTTCCCCAAGAACATGGAGCTGAGAGGTAACAATTGTTGAAACTACTTATAATCCCTCATTCCAGTCTTGAGAGAAGGAAAGCAAGAGCCAACCTCAGTTTTGAGTTTAGGCAATAACTATTTCTTCAGATGTACAGAGAAGTATATCTGCAGCATCCCTTTAGGATCAAGACTTATTACTGGCATTGCTTATATGTATTGTGTGGTGCAATCCTGGTTCTTTGCCATTGTCCTTTCATTTATTCAGCCATGTGTACATTGAAAAATAGGACTGGAAGGGGCATCAAGCCAGGTTTGCCACAATTATGGATAACTCTGTAACAGATGATGAGCCTGGTAAAATCCACGGGAACATCTGTTTGCTTCCACACACATATACCACAAACCAGAAGTGCACTTCTCCTTAAAAACCCTCTGAGAACTCTAAGACCCAGGACTAGATTTTACTCCACCTATTCGGTATCTAAAAGGTACTTAGGCACCTAAGTACAATTCTATTCCATCCTGTTCAAGCCCTGAAAATCTATTAATGTGTCTATTTTTGTAACGAGAAGTCATCTTATCGTTAAGACTGAGTCCCAAAAACTAAGCAGTGAGGACATAGGTATATCTACCCTTTGCTTTAACTGTTTTTCAGGGACTTGAGCAGAGTAGAATAGAACTGTACTTAGGCACCTAAGTCCACCTGTATGTCTGATAGGTAGACTAGAATCTGGGCCCAAAAGCCTCAACAACTATAATGCAAGGAGAGGGAAGGAAATATCAGGGAGGTCACCAATGCTTTGGTCCCCTAGAATGGCAAAGAATTCATAAGTTTAAATATGAATTTAATCTTATGATCCTAGAAAATGGACTGTGCTCCATGATATAGGGGAAGGCATAACATCCCCATATATCGTTGCTAATTGGATCCAGGGGAAATTTTTTTCTTGATCCCAAACTGGCATGCCAGTTAAGCTCCTGAAAAGTTTGCTAATATTAGCAACAACCACATGCCCATCCCAATCCCCAGTTTTAGCTGTGACCAATCGTTGATGCTTTAGATGAAGAAGAAAAAACTGTATTTCTGTCTCCTCTAGATGACTACCCTAAGCATGGGAAAAATAATTCCATAGAAGATAAATACAGTGCAATAAGTATTGTATTTATATGGGTCAAATTATTTAAGATTGAAAGCCCTTACCTCATTCACATTTCCTTTTTAAAGATAATTTAGAATTTAATGTGATATACGAGCATGCCTATGTTATGCAAAATTATGATAATTTACCAGTTAAACGTTAGGGCTGTGTGAAGCAGCACTATTCTGTTTTGACTTGCATTTCGACACAACAGCATTTTGCTTCAAATTTTGTTTCTATTTGAAACCGCTGTTCCATTTCATTTAATCAAAACAGTGATGCTGTTTCACGTTTCACCCATAGGCTATAATGGGGAAGCTAAAAACAACTTCTCTCATCCAGCAGGCAAATCAGGAGCCTGCAACCCCGGGAGGGATGCAGGGGCTGTGCCAGTCCTCCTGGGGTTGTGGGCCCCTGATCTGCCTGTCAGATGAGGGAGGAAAGCTGGATGCTGCTGCCTGGGACTGGCACCAGCATGTCACCAGTCCCAAGCAGCAGCATCCAGCTTCTCCATCCAGCAGGCAGATCAGAGTCTGTAGTCCTGGGAGGGCTGTAGGTGCTGTGCGATCGGGCTCAGTTCCCATCCCCAGTCCAACAGATCACAACACTGGGGAGGGGAACTGAGCGATTGGGCTCAGTTCCCTTCCCCAGCCTGATGGATTGCAGTACTGGGGAGGGGAATGGAGTGATCAGGCTCAGTTTCCTTCCCCAGCCTGATGGATTGCAGTACTGGGGAGGGGAATGGAGTGATCAGGCTCAGTTTCCTTCCCCAGCCCAATGGACTGCAACGCTGGGAGGGGAACTGAGCAATTGGGCCGAATTCCCTTCCCCAGCCCATCCCTAGCACTGGAGCGGGGAACTCAGCCAGGTTGTTTCGAAACTCTAAATGTTTCAAAACTTTCAAAACATTTTGACTGCCCTCATTTTGTTTCGAGGCTCTTTTGAAGCCCTTTGTTTCATTTTGATTTTGCTATTTTGAGCTCGAAATGAGTTGAAATAGTGTTGAAATGAAACAGCTGGCAAAATTTTGCACAGCCCTATTAAACACAAAGTGTTACATGCTAACTTATTCACCCAAATCAATGGCAAAAATGTCATTAATTTTAATGGGATCAGGATTTTAATCCAAGTTTACTTGCTCATACCCACTGTTGTAGCTCAGTGGTAGAATTCCTGTTCCCCATGTAGGAGACCCAGATTTGATTCCTGGATGTGCATATAGCTACAAGCCATAGAGGATTCTGTCTAAATTGGGGATGGAAGGTCTGGGCAGCCTTCACTCCTGCCTAGGCATGCATGTTAAAGGTCCTTTCATGCATACACCATGATCCAAAAGGATTGACAGTTGCCTACTACTACTTGCTCATCTTCACTAAGATGATTGATGAAAAGAGGAGGACTGGTGAAATCTTATTTGTTCATTAACCAAAACCACAGACTCCAGGCAAAAAAAGAATTAGCAAAGCTGCTTACGTGACACTGGCTTACAATCTTACTTCATTCACTGTTGTATTGAGCCTATAGAAATCAGCTGTTCATGTACTTATCTGATCATATGATTTGTGCTTTCAATTCTTATAGGATTGGCTTGTCTAACTTGTAAAAATCTGCATAATCAATATATTTAGCTCATTTTTTTCTGAGAATAAAAAATTCATTACTCTGGTGGACCTTACTCTGAGCTGAGTCAGTTAGCTCGTGCTTTTGGATTCAGTCGTAATAGAATGTGTTGGGGTTTTATCTTTTTAAATTCTTTTTGGCAGGGGAAGGGTTGTCCTTCATGGAATTCAAGGGATCGAAGCACCCTTGTCAGTGTTGCAAGCCACTTTTCAATGCTAAATCTTGTGTCTTCACTTCGGTTTTGTATTGTCCACAACTACGTGTATTATCCATTTTCTCAAAAGAAAGAAGCCCACAACCAAACCTTCTTTGAGAAAAATGTGTCATAATTTTAACTGAGACAATGCATCAGTTGACTGCTCCTTAATCTAATCATTAGGCTTGAGTGAGTATCCATTGAAGACATCTGCACTGCTGGTAACCTGGTGAGATCACTCAAAAAATGGTTAATGGAAAACAAGAGGCTAAAATGCCCACAGGAATTAGAATAGTTCTAAATTTAGCCTGTAAACTTTTTATTGATTTGCCTTTTCTTTTGTATGCCATTCAAAGGAACCTGCCAGGAAAAAAAGGAGATCTTTCTGAAAGCTGCTCTGTTCTTTCTTTGAAATGACTGTTTTGTTGTTATAATCAGCCAGTACTTCCTTTTTGTTCTCAGAATGATGATATCATTATCTCAAATAATAGCAGGCTTATAAGGAAGCTTAAAGATTAAACCTTCGTGTCCATCTTTCCTGAAACAGCTTCCAAACTGGTAAGGAGTCATTTCCACTCCTGCCCAGAAGTGAGAAGTATTGCGGGTGTGATCAGACCACTAATTATTAGATATTTCAGTAGCTGCCTTCCATGATGAAGTATTTAATTAGGGGCCCTGAATCTCTCTGGAACAAAATAGTCATTAAGCGGTATCAGGCAAACTAACCCAACTGTGCTAGTGTTCTGTATACCCCTGTCTTCAGGAAAGTAATCCCTTTATCAGTTGAAGGGAATTTGATGCATGTTGTTGTTGCCAGTTACCCCATATTCATTCTTAGAATCAAAGTGAACACCTGGATTTGTGCAGCAACTAGGATGTGGCAGAGCACTTTCACTATGATAAATATTGCTAGAAAAAGAATGAATATAACATTGAGAAAGGTAACTAATCTCATAAGAAATGAAAGACTTTCAAGATCTGTTCTATAAACAAGGATATCTTCTATACAAATTACGGGTCCCTGTACCGACGGCCAACCAACATACAATCTATTCATCATTTACTTCCCACATAAGCCTTCAAAATAAGATTTATGAGGAATTTAAATATGCGTTGTATGGACCCTGTGCAGAGGGATGAATTTCACCTTCACTGAATGTACAGAAAAAGTATTATGGAAATTCAAACTTTTTATAATGTTCCAAATTTACTTTTTAATTTCTTTCTTCAATTTTGCTTTTAGTTTCCCCAGTACTTTTACCAGTTGTGGAATCTGTAGATATAGTATATTTAATTAGTACCATAGCCTTAATAAAGAACATCAAGGATATTCAGGGTGTGAGCCCAAGTTTATCAAAGTTAACAGAAGTCTTTCCATTAACTCTAATGAGCCTTGGACCCAGCTGTTAATTTCAGATCATTGCTTAGAAAGACTGAAGAGGCCCCTTTGCTGCCATAATATACTGTCTCATCGAAAGCCTGTGTGCTTATGAATATAGTAATGAATAACTATATGTTCTGAGTTTTATATTGAATATAAATGCTTAGTTCTGCATCCCAAACATCCTTAGGAAATACATGTATTGTGAATGGAAATCTGTTATTTGGATCCTAATATTTCAGTGATTCTCTTTCTTTTGTTTTCCCTGAATGCACATGCTTTCAACATTTGCAGAAGTGTGTTTTTTAAATGCATTCAGAACTAAACAATCTAAAGGGGGGCGGGGGTGATATACATATGCATATTTCTCCAAACCATGTCTACCTCCTGCTCCTTAAACAACCAATCCAAGGTTATTCAAACTGAATTTCAAATTATCATTTCTGTGCTGAATCCTCTTTGTACTTAACTTTAGTGATTATTTTGGCAAAGTGAAAAGCTAACAGAGTTCTTTACTATTAAAAGATTCCTGTGTGCTGCTAAAATACTGTATATTCCACATACAATGAAATTTATTACCTCCAAGCTGGCAAAATGACCTTATATTGATTCTTTCTTCACTGAATCATTCAAAGGTTTTACAACAAGCCATTAAAAGAAAAGAGAAAAAAATTGTGAGAGTTCTTAACAAGTACCAACTTTTTGTTTTGCTTAAATTACCTTTTCACATAAAGGACATTTGGTTTCATGGTATACATTTAGCACATGTACTACAGCACTTGGTTTTACTTTTGCAATGTTTCACACCATTTTAAGTAAAAATTGTAGTGTTTAGTTGTATTACATTGAATGCAGTACCTATAAAGCAAGAATTAATAAACAAATAACTTCCAAGAACTGGATTATTTTTCAAAATAAAGAACTGGAAGCTGCTCCCACATGTAGCTTCAGCACTATTTAAAAAAAAAAAAAACATGTCTACTCCATGTAAATGGTTTTAACTAAATTTGTAGTCAGTTGGTGTCCATTTCACGTGGCAGTTTTTACTTTTGTTACCACTTATCATCCAGCAGAAGGATAAATTGAGCATATCACACATATAGAAGTAACCCCTCTACTGAAAGGATAGCATAGGACATTGGAGAAGTAGTGGATGAATCTACTCATAATAGGGCACTTTCTATTCCCTCTTTCACATATTCAGATGGATAACAGAAAGCAAAATGAGTGCTTTCCAGGACAATGTGGGGTCACCCTGGAAAAGGATCTTTCCCTCCTACTCACTCTGCTTTTCTTTCCTCTGATCCCTGACATAGCTACTTTGTCTTGCTGCTAAGGCCCTGCATTGCCCCTCATTTTTTTTATAATGATAAGCCTTTTCTTCACCCTGACCTTTTCAGCTCCCCCAGCATTTCCACACAACAACCTTCACTGGCCATGTTTTTCATTGCTATAAAGGACACTTTATAAGTTGTGATACATACATATCAATATTCAATATTTTCAAGCTTCCCTTGTTTACCTGTCCTCCCTACCTTGGATGAGACTGTTTAGAAAAGAGTGATCCAGCCTGGGATTGTACTAGATGGCTTCCTAGGCTAGGGACAAATGTTCAAAAAGCCAGAGACTGAATTGATTCAATCTTTGCACATTAGTTTAACCTGCAAAGCTTGAACCAGTTTGGAGGTGGATCAACATTCCTTTTTCATTCCAGACATGCAGGCACATGCCTGCAGTGGCTCAGGCTAGAAGCCAGGGAGTTTAAGAGCAGCCCTCCTTTCCCTTCCACAGGACTCAGCTGAAGGGGGCTCTGGCCAGGCCCCAGCAGGATGTTCTGATTAGCCCAGCATGGAAATGATAACAGTGTTTATTACCCCATTAAGAAAACAACAGAGGGACATTACCAGCTACCTACTGATTTTTGCCTTTGTCACAGCACTGACTGAAGCCAGCATGTGGTCTGCTAGCTAATACACAGATATCTCTCAGCAAGGCAGAGGGGAGGGGGGAATTCCTGCTTAGCAGGAAGTGGTGAGGGGGGAGGGGGAGGAGCCTGCAACTGTCTGCCAGAGCTTCAGCCGAGGAGCAGAGGGGAGGGGCCAGCTCTGCTGTGGAGCAGAGAGCCCCTCCCAGCCCAGACAACATGCCGGGATGTTGGGGGAGTCTGGTTTATCTTAAATCAGCAAGGGGTCTGGGACAGACATTACATAAACCGGTTTGAGCCGAATCAGTTAAGTCTGATACTACACTTAACCAGGTTTATCTCAAACTGGTTTCAGCCATTTTCAAACTGGTTTATGTGCTCTGAACATCTGTGCTGTTACAGATTTAAACTAGTTTCTGATTACTTAAACCAGTTTACATGTAATGTCTGTCCCTAGCCCTAAGGTTCCTTCTAGCCCTACTTTGCTATGATTCTATGATTCCCATTCCAATCAGATCTGTATATTACTTGAGTAAAGTGACAAGATATCAGAATATTGCAGTTCCTAGTCAGAGAAACACTAAACTGCATCAGCAGCAGCACTTTAAAATGGTAAAAATCAACAGTATATACCAAACCCCAGCAATTAAGCACCGCTTACCACTTAGAGCATCCCTAAGCACACTTCTCAGTAATGCTCTCAGCCTCTCTTGAGACAAAATTGCATAGAACAGCAGCAAAGCACACTCTCTGGATGGCTCCAAGCTATATATACTGACTCACTGCTGGGCTTGTGTGCATGTAGAGCAAATTGGTAGGGTTCATTTCTTCAATAGTGGTCCAAGTCTCCACAGGGAGGCAACATAGACATGAGCACAGAGAAGTAGTTAGCCCTGTTAGTCTGAAGTCAGGCAGAAGGCAGGATGGATTTGCACCTTATAGACTAACTAAGTCAAAGATGCATAAGGTTTTATGAGCCCAAGCTTACTTCATCAAATGCTGATCATCATCTAGCCTGCCTTCAGCTTAGATGTGGCCAGTGAAATACTATGTTGCCTATCTAATTAAGCTATAAAGCAGAAATTTACTTGAAGATGCTGGAAACATCCACCAGGATCAAAATGCATGTCCATTTTATTTTTGAAAGATATGCTTAAAAATGATTCTGCAATCATTTAGACTAAGCCATAAAGTATGTTTCTGTGTTCTGCCACAGATGCCTTTTAATGTGCCCTCTGTTGTTTTCCTGCCAGGCTAGAACTATAGTGTGAGCAACAGGAATTGAAGGTCACAGCAGGAATCTCTTTTTGTTCATCTTTGAATCTGACCTAAATGATCAGAGGTTAAACTGCACTATTATCCTTTACCCTGTAGAAATATCCCAATTCCCTTGAGCTGCTCAGTAGAGTTCTTGGGAACATATTGTTCAAATTTCCCAACAGCTACTCTTGGGTTTCTTTGCAAGTACACAAATTCAGTTTTTAAAGCCAAGAGGGGACTATTGTGATCATTTAGTCTAACATCCTACGTAACACAGGCCATGGAAGAATTCACCCAAGAAATTACTGTATTAGCTCCAACAGTTTGTGGCTGAACTACTGTGTATCATTTAGACATCTGATCTTAATGCAAAGATTTCAAATAACAGAGAATCTACCCTGACTCCAGGTGAGTATTCCAAAAGTTAATTGCAATTACCTTTAAAATATTTATTTCTCTTCTGAATTTGTGTCCTGTCAGATGGCAGCTATGGATCCTCCTATGGTTTTATCTGCTAGATCAAAGAGCCCTCTACTACCAGATATCTGTTCCCCAGCAGGTATTTCTAGATCATAATTAAATCACATTTAAACTTTCTAACTTCTGGCTTGCAAATCCCAATTCCTATAATTTAAAACATTTTTAAAACATAATAGAAATTGGGATTTGCAAGCCAACATTAGAAAGTTAAAATGTGATTTGTGGGCTATTCAAAATTCTGTTATGGCTTATTAAAATACCTGCATCTAAGTGCATTTTTCATTTAATAGAACTACATTTACAAAGCAAGGGATTATTTGAGGTTCAAATCCTACCTTTTCTTCCAGTTCTACAAGCTTATTGATATTTTTGCTTTATCCTGTTACTGTTACAGCATTGATGTCATTGTGCTGGTATTTACAGTGTTTGGGTTTTTTAATCTATTGTCTTCTCAGAGTTATTCACTTTTTATCCTTCTTAGTTGCTTTGATTATCAGGATGTTTAATTTATCTACAGAACATAGGGCCAAGAGAAGGCCTGGTATAGGAAAGCATGGCTCTGTTGATTTAATCTAAGTAGAGCGTGTTTATACTGGAACTGAATTTAGTTCGATTTGTCTCTAAGACTGATTTATTTTTCATGAACTGAATTCATGAACAAACTTTTCTTTTGGTTTCTTGTTCCTTCTACTTCAAGGGGCAAAGATGGTTCTTGGGCAATGTGTGAGGTTGACCACTGTAGAACAAAACAACCCACCTTTCTTATTCATGCTTTGGATTTTCTCTCTCTTCAAACTCTCCCTCAATAAATCCCATCACACATAAGCAACAGTTTTAAGAAACTTTAAATATTTAATCATTATTTCCTATATTCTCTGATTCAGAGCACAGAGCATGGTGGGGCTTGAGAAAAAGGGTTTTTTTTGTTTGTCTTCCTGAGATGGTTCAGACAGTGGTAATCCAGCCTTGAGCAGGAGGTTGGGCTAGGGGCAGAAATTACACACAAACTGGTATAAGTGATCAGAAACTGGTTCAAATTTGTAACACAGCAGAAGTTCAGTACACTTAAATTTTCAAAATTGCTGACACCAGTTTAAGATAAACCTGCATGGTAGTATCAGGCTTAACTGATTTACGTTGAGTTGATTTATTGAACTTATGTTAGAGATGCCCTCCAGATTCAAGTTAACTCAAAGTCTTCCAGAATCCCAGGATACTTTGGACCTCTCCCACAAACTTCCCACCCCCCCAAGACTTGGCCCAAGCTGTCTGCTCCAGCAGAGCAGGGAGACATGGTTTAGTGCCCCCTCAGCTTCTGGTGTGCGCCACTGCAGGCATGTGGCTGCATTTCAGGCAGACAGAAGTGACAATTTATGCCCTATCTGGCCACAGAAAGAAGTCTATAGCTATGACCAAACATAAGTGCATAGTTGCAGGTAGCTTCAAAACCATTGATTGGATGAAAGTATGAACCCTAATTACATGAGGGCTCAAATGAAGACATTTCAAAACAGAGCATCGTTTGTAACTTCTGCTTGTCCTGCTTCTTCATACTGTCTCTGTTTTCAGAATGGGAGCGGGGAAGTAAGCAGAAGGAGTTTGTTCTGGGGCTTTTCAGCCCGCACTGGAGGGTAGGGGTGGGTGTATTGGAGGCCCCCTGAGGTGGGGGGGGCTCCCATTCACCTACCCCCTCAATGCCAGCAGGGGAACCCCTAGAATAAGCTCCCTCACATCCCTTTCCCCCCTTTCCCATACTGAAAAATTTGTAGCCTTGCAGAGAAGAGGGGACATTGCTAAAGGAAACCAGTTGCAAGCTCCCAGCTATCAGCTAGATTCCCCTGCCCCCTAGAACCAACAGTGAACTTCATTTTGTCCCAGGGGATCATTGTAACTCAGAATACTTCCTGCAAAGTGCTCTCAGTTATAGTGGGGCACTGCACTTCTGCCTGCACCCTGTTCACTTGTTTATCAGTTCAACCTATACTGTTAAAACTAACCTATGAAGATTGAATCGATTCAGCCTCAGGATTTTTACTCTCTGTATTTAGCCCTGAGGTCATTTTCAGCCCTAGATTTATATGATTCAGTGGAAGCCTCATCAAACATATCCATTTAGGAGGTTCAAACTCCTTCACCTGTTATATTGTTTTATGTGGCTAGTCCAATGGATTAGAAATAGCTGCACATTTCCTAAATAAAGGCACACTCAGACATGAAAATTTAGAAAGCCAAGTCTCAGTCCATGTGAATTACCCTTTCCAGGGAATTGTCTTTATTATTCTTTTAGCCTAAGGGCAGACATTCAAAAACTGGTTTGCAAATGCAGACATTCCCTCTGGACTGAGGGAATGCAGGCACATGCCTGTAGTAGCTCAGGCTAAAAGCCAGGGGGTGCTAGAACAGCCCTCCCTTCCTTTCCATAGTGCTGAGTTTAGGTGGGATGTGGCCAGGCCCCAGCACGACCTCTGATTAGGGAGGGGTTTAAACCCCCAGCCTCCCTGTACAAGTCCCAAGCTTTTCCCTGCTCACTGCTCAAGGGGTGGGAGTGTTGGCAGGGGTGGGAGTGTTGGCAGACCCCAAACCCCAGCTAGCACACTGAAGCAAAGTGGGGAGGGGGAGGGAGGACTATTTGTGTGCAGTACATGCATCTGTTGACAATACTGAGCTTTTCAAATCTCCCTCTCCCTGTTTCTTCATACTGTTTGCAAACTTGACAGGCAAGGGAGCCAGCAGGAAGGTGATAACACAGTGTTCAGCAACCCATCAAGAAAACAAAAGCCTCTCTCATTAGTTCAGCATCTTCTTAAACAGCTTTTTCCAAGTAAGGAACAGAGGGATATTACCAACTGACCTACTGATTAGCTCCAAAAAGCCCAAAGTAGACACTGTCTTGTCTACCTTTGTCCTGTCCCAGTGAAACTGGAGATACACACACAGAGACACCTCTCAGCATTAGCTAGCATACCACATGCTGGCTAGGGTTCATGTAACTGGGGTCTGTGCTGTGGGAGATGAGAGGGAGGGATGGGGGGGATCCCTGCTTGAGGTGGGGATGCAGCGGGAAGCCAGGCAGACCCTGCTGTGCCTGTAGTTTCCACTGGAGCTCTGGCTAAAGAGCAGAGGGCCTTGGCCTGTTCTCTGGAGCAGAGAACCCAGCCCTGCCCAGGCCAGAGCTGCAAAGCATCTGGGATGCTGGGGGACTTTGGTTTAACTTAAATCAGGAAGGGGTCTGGAACAGACATTTCATAAACTGGTTTGCACCAAATCAGTGAAACCTGATACTACATTCAACCAGGTTCATCTCAAACTAGTTTCAGCCATTTTGAAACTAGTTATGTGCACTGAGCTTCTGTTCTGTTACAAGTTTAAACCAGTTTCTGATCACTTAAACTGGCTTATGTGTAATGTCTGTCCCTAGCCTTAAAAGACACAACTCTATTTATAGCTGTATAATAGCTTTAGATAGTGCTGTACTATCATGGAAAAGATAATAAAGTAGACAAATCACTTTTAGAAAAGACTCCACACTTTAAGAATGATTAGCCATGAATCTGTGCAATTTCCCTCAAATGCTTTGTGGAACAAGATGGAAAAAATGATGATAAACTAGATTAAAAAACTGTGAAATCACATTGTCACTTTTATGTGCTGTCATTATTCCTGAGACAAATAGCAATAAAGATAAGCTCCATACTGAGGACCTCTGTTCCCCCACACCCTACCACCCACATTCAAATTCTGACTCAAATTTAGACTGATTCCTGTATCTGTTCAGGAAATTGCCACCCAGAGATTTCTGCAGAATGCTCAAAATCAGAACTGCTGAAAGAATAGATAATGGTTTGTTTGGAGGGAGTGTCTTGAACTGGTCTTTTATTCAGTCCTTGAAGGATGCCTTGGCAGACTAATGTTTTCCCATAGTATCACGTACAAAATATTTTCATGTGCTTTGGTTACACTAGCTAGATACAGTTGGTCTCTACAGCTAACACATATGTATTATATCTGTTGTAGGGGGAGTACATCTGGGATAGTGAAAGTTCATTTTAATATTTATATTGGAGGTGGAGGATTAAGGCTAGTGGATAAGGCCTAGTGGGCAATAAACAATGACCTCAGGACTTTACTGATCATCATCATCATTATTATTCCACCTCCTCCTACTGCTGTTGTGAAAATGCTACAGGAAAGAGCTCTTAGTTAGAAACGGATGTCCTTAAGAGACTACCTCAAATTGCTACTATATATATAAAACATAGTACTGTTATATCCCTGCAGATCATCTTACTTAAAAAACAGCTCTTTGCCAACCCTGTAAATAGTTTCTAGGTTTGTACTGATGCCTAGAGACCAGGTACTTCTCAGAAGGATTCACAATCCACATATAGATAAAAAAAGAAAATACACTTTACAATGGTGTGGCAAACGCTGGGTTGAAGACAAAGGAGAGGATAGATGAGGATGAAAACATAAAGATTATATGGAGGTTGAGGTGAGTGAGTGATATGTTTCTTCTGGGTGGCTATTCCTTTTTATATTTGTTTATGTTAATTAGAGCTGAAGATTCAGGTAGAAAGGCCTGGAATTGACCATGAAACATGTGTTGTGTACACCAGCTATGAATGAGGCACTTTTGGTGGATCAAGGATGCTGTGTAAATGCCAGCTTCAAAGTGGCAGTGGGTACCTATCTGGGATCCCATTCTATAATAAATTAAGAAACTGGGAGCTTCTTGGTATTCTCAAAGAACAAAGAGTTTGTCACTTACACCCAAAGAATGCATCTCTGAATCTGTTAGTATTTAAAGGCCAATTTGCACTTAATTTCTAGTTTAGAGAGGGAACACTGTACTAACAACCTGCAATGGTAGGAGATGTAGTAGAATATGCTGGCCTTATATTCCTTTATTCAGGCCTTATCCCTGTATATTAACAGGGGCTGGTGTCCGATGCTCAGACAAATATAAAACTATTAACAAGTCGTCTTACTGAAAATGAATAGATCTGTGTGGCAAGCCTTTTCTTCTAAACCTCAGACAATTAGTTGCCTTTATATCTGTTGATATATAAGAACTGATAACCCTTATGTATTTCCATATTACACAAGGACTACAGAGTGTCAATAAGTGATTGGAGTTCTGGCAAATCAGGTGCTGAGACATCAGGAAGGATGACCTTGTAGAAATACTCAGCATCCATGACAGTGGAGGCCTTTGAGGGAGCCAGTGCCTTTCAAGTTCCATCTCTTGCTGCTGCTGTAGGGCTCTGAGGAAGCTGTGGGACTTCACTATTTCAGCTCCAGAAGGCACTGAGGAAAGGAAGAACCCGGGTGTCTTGCCAGGACCTAGTGTAAGAGGTCGGATAGATATGTATTATGATCCCAGCACTCGTTCCTGCCCAGGGCAGGGGGTTGGACTTGAAGGTTCAGGTCCCTTTTGACCCTAGAAACTATGAAACTATTAAACTATGAAACCACAGTGGATCCCTTTGGCTTGAAGAGCAACAGATTTCTAATGACAATAAAAATTTTAAATAATTGATTTAAATGTCAGAGACTAATAATGAACAATGAGAGACTAAAAATGGCAGAGACTAATAATGAATAATAAGGCCCTAGTGACTATATCATTAAATGTTGTATCTTCATGCACTTGTTACTATTATCTAATTAGACACTGGTGTAAATGTGTTTGGATGTGCCTATCATTTTCAACTACCTGTAAAAAGCTGCCTTTCTTGATATGGTAGCATAGGCATGGGCAAACTGTTCAAACATCCCTCTGGTCATTTACATAATAAATTATAACTTTTAATAAAGAATGATGCAGTGCTACACTATATAGGTGGATGTAGTCAGTTTTCTCTGTGTATCCACATCTAAGCCATAGTTATACTTCCAGCCTAAGTAGCTGCTGTTCATGGGAACTTCCTCATCATTCTTAACTAGCAAGGAAATATTTTACTACAATTTGTGAATGCATCTGCATAAAATAACCAAAAGGTGGCAGCACTCCATTCAACCCATATTTGGCTTGTCATGACATCTATAGAACTATTCTACAGCCTGCAATAAACACATACAGTGTTTAGGGAACAGACCAACTCAGTTTTATAGCAAGCCAGCACATAGTTCATTATCAAGTCACCCGTTCCATCTTACAAAGAGGAACTGCAAAACACAGCTGTGATGAAGCAAGCTCTTCCACGGAGCTAAGCAAGTCTGATTGCTTGGACCAATCACTTGCTTTCTAACTGTGACATTCTGTATCAATGGTGGCAATAGTCACAGAGACCCAGTTCTGCACCTCTTGCTCCCTTTGAAATCTGTTGGATAGCGGAAGGGGTCCAGCAACATGAGGAAGGTGGAGCAGCATTGTGAGTATTGCAATATTATTTTCCAGAAGGTATTGGTTGCCTATTCAGAAAACTCAGCACAGAAATATGCACTCCTCACATTCCTGGGGTTTTAGTTGGAGACATTATTCCTCTTTTCCTGTCCTAAGCTGTGTTGTAAAAATTAATGGCCCAATTCTTTACTAGGTGTTTACCTTGTGTAGTTATTTATACCAATACAGAGAGGATATAACACTGTCTCTTGTTAGCCCTTTGGCCTTCCTTTGCACAAAAAGAATGGTCTATCCAAAGTATAAGACAAGCCCCCTCTGTAAGAGATGATTTGGGATATGTGGAAATGAAAGCTGGCATGTAAAAAGCATGGTTCAAAAGCACTTTAGATCACTCTTGACTTATTCATGCTTTTCCATGATATGCATCACTTGAGGACATGTCTACAGCATAGTGGCAGCATGCCCTGGCCAGGACAGTCCTGAACACACTTCAACCGCCTGCTCTTATATTAATGTTCAAAACCCAGAAACATGCCAGAGCTGCCAGTTAGGGGTGTTACTCTGCAGTCACTTTCAAGACCCCAGCCTCTAAGCATGCTTCAGAGTGGCTGCAGAGGATATCCTGGAACAGCTCAGCCACTGTATTTTGGCATTTGGAGAATGTAAGCAGGAGTAGGGATATGGATAAGTATGGGGATGTACCATCCAGGGCATGCTATTACCATGGTTCAAGCATGCTTCTATGTCCCATGACAGTTTGGACACTGTTTTTCTACATAACGATGACTAATTTGAGGTACTGTGTGTTGCTGCAGCCTGAATTCATTTGTATAATCACATGGAGAAATTCACATCTTTAAATGGCTATACCTGTCCTATGGGGTCAGGAGGTCATTTCCACCTAAAATGGCATTTTTAGCATGTGATCATTAATGTGCAATCACTATTGTGCTGTAAAACCCAGTGGAGACAAGGCAACTTGTTTTTTACTACACTGTACCTCAGAGAGGACATCTCTATACTCTGTGCTCATGGCAACTCCTTTAGTTTACATCACTGTAAAATAGAAGCACTTGACTTCCATTAGGATTTTACAATAGGATAGGTACATTTTGAGAGACAAAAATTGCCAGATACGGTTATCCCAAACACATTAAAGATCCACTGTGTAAATGTTCACATGTAGCCACTAATCTAGGAGCCACCCCTCCTAGATGTCCACTTAGAATCACCCTCCATCTGAAACTTTTGAGATTGTCTGGCCTGCCAAAGCTTCTTTTCTATATTGCAAAAGTCTCCATATAGCTGAATGATTTTAACAATTTCCCTAACAAACAGAGCCAAAGAGATTAATCACCACTTATCACATATTTGAAAGGGCCCTGGCCTGTAAGTCAAAATGTCAAAGCCAAAGGCCAAAGGCCATTTGGTAATGAATGTTTAAGACCAGTAGAATTCCTGTTTTGTGTAGTTGAAATAGATTTTAGTTCTCTCTTATCAATGATCTACAGTTTTTGAAAATGATTCCGAACCAGAGAAGTGCCCAGAGGTCCTTTCAAAAGTGCTGTGGGGTGCCATGCAATGTTAGCACTGTTAGGTGTGCAAACATAATTCACAAACTATACCCAAAGATTTCAAATGAGAATGTAGAGTAGTGGTATAACAAGCAAAGTTGGCTTTCTGGGCAAACCTTGCAAGGATGTGGGCACACAATTCCAAGAGTGGGTGGGGAGCACCATCCAAGAGTCAGGGTAGGAGTCAGGCAGGGAGCAGCAATCTTACCCATACCAAGAACTACTACACAGTCCCAGCTGAGCTGCTGCTCCTGCTGCTGCCCTGCTCTACCTGCCCCAGATGTTGCTGTTAAAGCAGCAGCAGCCAGGCATTGCTTTGCAGTTCCTGACATGGGTATGTAGTGGGGGTGGTAGATAATTCCAACACTCCTCCTAGCTTGGAGCCCATAGCAGGGTGCCCCTCTTGCCCACCCCTCATTATGCTAATGACCCATAGCATTAAAAACATTCTGATCTGTTTTAGACTTCTTGAGTTTTTTGCAACAGAAGAATTGCTCTATTATTTTTCTGTAGTAAAAAATGTGTGGAAACTAAGACCTGACATTTTCTGAAGGGTACTGTGAGTCTAAAAAAGGTTGAGAACCACTGCTGTAGATCCTTCCTCCTCTGTTTTCTGCTATTTGCAAACAAAAATCAGCCTCTCTCTCCGCTTCTCTACAAAGGTTTCCATAGCAGAGACCACTTTCCAGAGAGGACTCATGTTACTACAAACAATGGTTTGTATGAAGCATAGCACAGTATAACTAAAAAGTTCCTTATGAAGTACTACCATAAGGCTGACAATATCTTTGATTATCACAAGTGGTTACGGGCCTGTTTTTACATGTCATCTGAGAAGCAGTCTTGCAACACTGCATTCTCAGCAGGCAACTGGATGAGAGTGCCTATCAAGCTTGCCCTTACCATGCATGTACAAGGTTTGGAGAAAGTTTAAGAAGTCTCTTCTGTTGTACCTCCTGAATGTAAGCTAAGGACAACTGTAGAGCTAGGGACAGAAGTTACACATAGACCAGTATAAGTGATTGAAAACTGGTTCAGATCTGTAACACAACAGAAGTGCACATAGACAGCTTTCAAAATGGAAGAAACCAGTTTAAGATCAACCTGGATGGATACAGTATCAGACATAACTGATTTAGGTTAAATTGATTTGTTGAACTTCTGTTACAGATCCCCTCTAGATTCAAGTTAACTCACAGCCCCCACCATCCCAGGATGCTTTGCACCTCTCCTGCAAAACCCTCCTCGCAGGGTGGGCAGGCTAGACTTGGTTCAAACTGTCTGCTCCACCTGAACAGAGAGGCATGCTCTAGCACCACCCCCTGTCCCAGCTTCTGGCCTTGGCCACTGCAGGCATGTGACTGCATTTTTGGAATCAAAAGTGAATGTCTGTTCACTTCCTTATCGGTTCAAATTACGCAGCTTAGACTAACCTGCAAAGTTTGAATCAATTCAGCCTTGGGCGTTTTGACTGTCTGTACTTAGCCCTGATGTACAAGACAGTGTACATGTCCTCTATGTGCCCCAGGGAAACACATCACATGAGAAGGGAGGGTAGGGAACAGGAGAGACTATGGCCCCACCTTCATTCTGCATTGGCTTTCAGAACTGGGTTGCTATGAAGAGAGCACACTGCTTCATATCTTGGCGCAGCACACACTGTGCACCTGAGTCTCAGCAAGCTCTGCTAGGAGTTGAGGCTCTTGAAGCACAGCTCTTCCATATGTTCCCACTGGGTCTGTCGCTATATCCCCTGTGCTGCTTTGAGTACCAGAGCACACCCTGCTTCTGAGTTTTTCTCTGTGGTTCTCACTATTAAGCTTAGTGACATCATAGTTTCATAATACATCATGGTCTGGGTGTAGATTATTTGATGTGCATTATCTTATGCCTTTGTTTATCTGCTTTGGAGTGAGGAGGAGCACATGGGGGAACCTGAAAAAATGGTTGTGCTTGTGATCTAATATAAAGGTGAAAAATGATGTCAGGCACAGTGAAAATAAATGTAGTGGGACAACAGTTACTGATGGAAGGTAGAAGAGCAGATCCATTTGGGCAGGATGGGAACACTGAAGGGATGGATTTACTAAGGGGAGTGGAAATCTGATCTGGGGGGAGGAAAGGATGGAGGAAAAGAAAGATTATTCTATTTAATATGTCAGTGTCAACTGTTGGCAGCATGCTAGTGGGAAGGAGCAATCTGCACTATCTCAGTACTTCCAGCCTGATTTCTAAACCAAAGTAGTCCAGATCAGCATCATTTACAAAGCGTCACCTTTGAGCCTTCAGAGCCTTGCACTTGCTAACACATGCTAAAGAAAATAGATTATTGATGCTGGCAAGATGAATACTTTAGAAACAGACAGGGAGGTTGCAGTTTAATTCAAATCCAAACAGGAGCCAGTAATCCAAAGCCAAATTCCTTTTCCAGGCCTTTCATATCACAACAAAATTGCTTGCTTTTAAGTTTTAGAATACATAGTATTCTAATAACCCCTAAGCCAATCCTACTAACTCTGTTTCACAGGAACAGTTCATAGATAAAGGAGGAGAGCCACTGACTTGTACAACTAACAGTATGTGAAATCTAATGAAATCTAAAAGAAATTTCACAAAAAACTTCAATGGGACCAATATTACACCTCCAGCCTTTTAGCAAAATAGGGTGCAACAGCAGAGAAGTTAAGGCATCTTGCAACAGCTCCAGGGACAGAAGAAACTTTGCTCTAGAATTATGCCAAAGGCCCTGCCCAGTTCAACCAGGTATCAGTAGTTACCTGTTCATTTGGGCCTGGGGAGTTGGATATAATGTTAATCACGTCGTTCTATGGCGTGCTGTTGGCTGTAGACTGTAGTGCCTTAACTATGCTAGCACAATAAACCACAAGGGCCCTGAACGTTGTTTAAAACCTCTGTTTGGCACTTATGTAGCTTTTAGGCATCTAAGTCAGTAGTGCGACACTACTCCACATTGATCAGCAGACACAAAGGTTGTAAGGTGCCTAGATTCATTTAGACCTGACTTGGACTACTTCATATGACCTAAAGCAATCCAGAAGAGCTAACTTGGATATCTAAACCCCATGTTAATTCTAATCCAATCCCATGGAAATTCTAAATTACAATTCTTGTTTGGGAAGTCCATAAGATTTCCCCACGTCCCCAATCTTTAGATGGCATAAAACACACAAAGGCTGCCTATAAACATGCTCTCTTGTGTTCTGATTAGAACGTGTCAGAGCAGACTTGATTAACCACTTTCTAATTAGAATGCTCCAGCATCACCTCACTGTCACATGTATTAAGCCCCCCCACTGTGTTTCAAAATGGTCTCAAGAGCACTTCACCGAAACCTCCTTGAATGACCTTTAGTTACAATGCCCCCACAGCCATTTTGAAACGCGAGGGGGGAGGGCTTACTACATGTGACGGCGAGCCATTTTAATTAGAGCAGCTGTTGGGAACCACCCTAGTTAAAATGCCCCCCACCTCCAAGCACATGTATAGGCAGCCTAAGTGACTGCCTAAAGCTTTGGTCGTGGAAAAGGAGGACCACCCACTTTTTGCCCTATACCTTAATGGGTAGGAAGTGGGATACCCGGGTTCTAGGACTCACCCAACTATAACTGTCATTCCCTAAGAAAGAAACTTTACAGACTATGAGCCTGGTGGAGCTGAAGACTTTTTCTTTTCCCCTGCTGAAGTTGGCCGCCAGGGTGGAAAGAAATTCAAGAGGCACTGGGCTAGGAAGACAGCATGCAAAGCCAGTGTGACTCTGTGGTCTAGTAAAGTCAGCATCCCCCTGAGAGGCAGGAAGGGAGACTAGATTTCTGGTTTCTGTTTCCACTTCAGTTTGTGTGTTTCATCTGATGACTAACTGTAAACAGTATGGGGAACAGTACTGGGCACAAACCCTCCATCTGTAGGGAGTGTGCTCCTAACTAGCCATCTGAGTCAGGCTTCATCTTGTATGCCCTCTTTCTGGCCTTATGAGTCTTGTACTCTTCTTCACCCTGTGGACCAGATTCAGATGGGAAGGGTGGAAGATTGTGTCAGCCCCACTCTTAGAGCACTTCCCTGTCAAGAGAGAGATGTGGATGCAACCTCCCTCATGTGGATGCAACCTGTTTCAGGCTGACCCCCTCGGGTTTTTCACTTTCTGGGCAACTGCCCTAATCACTATGCCTTTAAGTAGAAATTGGATAGGTCTTCTTCCTCTTCCATATCTTTCCTCTATGTGAGCTAGACCCTGACATGATCAAAATTAGAATGACCATATTTCCAGTTTCAAAAAAAGAGGACACCTGATGGGGGAGGGAGGGTAATATTATTGGGGGGGGGGCAGTGATGTGCTATGCCTGTGCCCTGCTCTTGCCTCTCACTCCCAAGGCACATCCTCCCCTGCCCTGCTGTTGCCCCTCACTCCCAACTAGGGTTGCCAACCTTCCAGCATTGCCCTGGAGTCTCCAGGAATTAGATATAAATCTCCAGGAGACTGCTGAGAGTCACCAGGGAGAAAAAAATTAAGGAATTAAAAGAATATTAAATGTTAAATCTGATGTATACAGTAATCTAGTGGGAGGGGTTAAATGTAATATTAATATATTTGCCTTCCTGATGTAAAGTTTATGCACTGTAATCTGTAACTGATATAGGCAAGCATGTGGGCGCATTCGTATTGCGTGCCACGGGCACGTTGGTGTTCTGGAAATCTCCCAGAATAGATTCAAACAGAATTGGCAACCCTACTCCCAACCCACAGTGCCTTGCTCCACGAACCATGCTGGTGCCCCTCACTCCCAACCTGTAGCCTCCTCTGTCCCTGCTGATGCCCCTCACTCCTGACCCACAGCCCCCTGGCACTGCCTGTTCCCTGCGTTCCCGACCCACAATTCCCGCAAGTGCTTCTCACTCCCAAACCACAGCTTGCCCAGCCCTCTCAGTGCCCCTCACTCCTAACACAGCCCTCTACCAGTAACCATCAATCCTGACCCACAGCCCCCTGCTCCCCCCAGCCCTGCAAGCATCTCCTGGCTACCCCGCTCCCATGAGTACAGGCACCAGCACGACCTGGCCACGCAGCCCCCTGCTGTTCCTCCCCTGTTCCCTCCCCATGCTGGACAAGCAGGTACCTCCCTTGCTCTGCTGCAGCCCAGCACCAGGGAAAACTTTGATGCTGAACAAAGCAAAATCCCAAATCCTGGACATTTGTTGATATTTAAAAAAAAAATCCAGATGGAGATGGAAGGATCCAAAAAGAGGACATGTCCAAAAAAACCTGGGCTTATGGTAAACCTAACATATATGCATAAGACTTTCCACCAAAAGAACTGAAGAGTTATGTGTTCTGGTGGAATAGGATGTGGCAATGTGGGTAGAAAATGATCATTCTCTTAAGATGAGACACATTTTCAGCAAGAGGTTCTTGCTAATTTCTAGGTGTCTAGAAGGTGGAATAGGATCTCAGCCTTGATCTTTAACACAGTAGAAAGGATACTCAAATACAATAATGCCAGTGTGGATTTCTTGTCATCCAATCATTAGTTCTTGTTATTTCCAAAGTCATATCAAAAGTATGAATCCTTTTTAAACTCAAAGTGCAGGTGCAAAATGCAGCTATATCCCTTTATTAAAATCCACAGAAAAGATTGTCTTCCCCATAACTAATCACTTCTCTGCATGGGAACAGCGTATGTGCATTATTTGGAAATGAAGCAGTGAACACGCACATGGCAGTGAGGCAGCTGGAGGATCAGAAAAGAAGCACTCAGAGCCCCAGCTGTTCACATGGCCCTTGCAGAGTAGATGACCAGCCTCTAATAAAGCATCTACTGGACATGCCTTTGGGACTGACATGCTAATGGAAAACAGCAGGGCCTGTGACTGCAGGCTCTTATTTTAGCATGTGGAGTGTGCCATATCATGATCAATAATGCTTCATTGAAATGTTTTTAAGTGCCCTGAGACAAATAACTATAGTGAAGGATTTGACAGCTTTTCCATAAATCCTGTTTTTGAAAGAATTTATAGCTCAGCTTGTTTTCATTACCTTAAGGTAGAAGTTGACCTATAAAATTTCTGACCAGAAGCACTGATTCTTTGCTAATGTGAAATATGATTCAAAACAAAATTGGTCTCTAGACTTGGAGAATGTGAGAAGAATCCAAGGAATTTTTTTTGTATCTTGATACTTTTGTTCAGAACCTCAGCATAAGAATCAATTCACATTACAAATAAATTGCAAGAACTTTTTATTCAAAGCTTTTCTGTTAATATCTTAACTGCTGACTAAAGAATGCTAAATGTAAGTCCACAGTACACTATGTATGGCATATCCATGGCACGCATCCATGGAATACAATAAAATTGCATAAATGCATGCATAATAATTTTTTTATGGTGAGAAAAAGAGGTTATGTATAGAAGAACACATAATGTTATCTGCCTTTTTTAATATCCAGAATTATTATTTTTTGTTTGCCTGTCTGCCTGTCTTTTTAAAGAACCAAAATTTTAGGTGACATAAATCTGTGTAGCTCTGTTCACTGCAAATTGTTGTGTTGCTCTGCTCACATGAACTGAGCAGAGCAACACAATATTTCAGGCCAGAAGTGGCTGCATTCCTATTATGCAGTGCTCCTTATCTATATGCATTTATTGGAGAAGCAAGGGATTTTTGGTGATATCTTTTATTGGACAAACTGTAGAGTTGGGAGAAGGCTTATACATGTTTTCGAGCATGGAGTGCACTTTGTGCCTCAAAGATTTTCTAAGATCTCTCCCAACTATATGCTCAGTCCACTAAAGATATCACCAAAAAACCTGGCTTTTTGTATTTTTTCTGGACCATCATGACTACAAAAATATTCCAATCCTGCCACTGTATGTATACATAGCATTTACAGAGCAAAAACTGAAGTGATGTCTCCTGGACATTTCACAATGCTGTGCGCAATTCACAATAGCTGCCTAGACAAAAAGCCTTCACAATACTTTGCTGGGAAAGAAGTCAAAGGAAAGAAATAAGACAGGGGATCTTGCAAAAAATATTTCCAAACTAAATTATAACAACAATATTAATTCCGCAGTTATTACAGAAGTTAAAAATTCACTCTTACTTCTAGAATATCACTGAGTGAAGATACATCCTGCTTCTCAGGCAAAGCTGTCACTGAAATTTCTTCTAGGTCTTTAGTGTCAGATTAACCTTGTAATCCTGGTAGAATGATGGAAAACAAACTAAATCCCACAAGTTTTAGCGGAGGCTCACTGAAAGATGTGCAAACCTGAATGTAATTTTGGCTTCTATTGCAAAAGGTTTGGCTAGCTCTGTTTCTGTACTCTACCCACTTGCCTGGTTCTTTTTCTTTGTTTCTTTTAGAACAACTCCATATGGAAAGATGTAAACCCCTTTAAGAAGTGCCTTTTCCTCACTTATTTTATTTAATGTAGAAAATAGCAGTTATTCTATCAATATACTGCCAAACCTTTGTTTGAATTAGTCTCCTGGGAAGTGAGCTACCTGAAAAAATCTTGTACACTACTTGCAAATGCCTCTCTCAGCCCTGAGGCCAGAGACCAAGTGCCTATACGTTTCTAAGCAATTGCCCAAGAAAGAGAGTTAGGCTATTTGTTTCAAAAGTTTCCAAGAAACCAAAGGGGAAAAACAAGAGTTTGTAATACACAGTTTTCAAATTTCTTTTGCATAATCCCCAATAGTCAACCTTCCCTTTATCAACTGACAACTTCATATAATGAATAGATAGTTCATTCTGGCATTTTCATAAACCATTCCCTCTCTGTGATGCATTGAGGATAGAAGAATAAGCATCCTGGTGTATTTCCAGCTTGAACTAGAAAGGTTTCAAGCTCATTGGACTTTGAAGAAAAGGGGTCAGAGTACATGCAACCTCTTTGTGCTGCATGTACTTTTATATATAGTTATCAAGACTGCACTGCCAGGGAATGAGGCAGAAGCAAAAAGCAGGCAGAGCTGAAGAGCACTGATGGAGTAGAGAGGTAAACTGTAGTCTGCATTTGGCTAGTACAATCCAAACAAACAGCAGAGTTGTATGTACCTAACCCCACCTGACTTCACATTTCAAGTATAGGAAAACCAATGTTAATAACGATAGACTAATCTGTTTTGTGTCAGCCACAGCCATCTCTAACATAGGATTTCAGATTAATGCTCTGACTGGCATGGATATTATCATTTATTTCCTTTGCTGCTACATATCCAAAGCACCACTCATGTTTGAGAATTATTGATGGAAATGTCTCTGTAAGCACTCTTCTCCTGGTGTTTCCACTGAAAATACCACAGGATTACTGTCTAGCCTGAAAAATGGAAGAGGTAGGAGGAATGAAAGTTGTGTTTTAGGTTTATCTTTCTACAGTCATTACAGAGACTTTAGGCATTAATAGCAGTTGTGCTAAGAACAGGGAAGTCACTCATTATGTAGGACCCCTGCTGCTAATGCAGCTAAGGAGAAACCTGTCTGCAGTTCAGGACTTAGCTCCAAATCCCCAGCATTAAATTCCTGCACCTTGTGAGGACTTCACTCACAAAGTAGAAGAAATGGTTTACAAGCTTATTCTATATGGCAGCAAGCCTGGACATTTTTGTTCCTGATCCACCATAAACATTTGGCTCTCAAGTCACCTACACTCAAGATTTATTTTGTTACGAGGCTAGGGGGCACATTTTGGCAGAGAGTCTGCCATGTGCCAGTACTGCGAAAATATGAGCACAGGGGATCTTTCTTAACTGTTCAATCTTGTAAAACCGTGCACACAGAATAGTCACTGAGAGGCAGGTTGTTCCTGGTCCATATAGTATGCAGCAGGGGTGGGGAGTCTTCTTCCCTCCTCTTAGTGGCTGAGAAGACACAGCATAATTGTTACAGAGTAATTTAGCCCAGATTTTACTTCATAGTAAATTAATTGGATAGTAAGGAGCAGACACACAGCCAGCTCTCTCTAGCCTGCAGTAAATACTATTACATAGCCTAGCTAAATAATTGGTGGGGCATCCGTTTGTATTGAGCATGACAACCCTCAGATAAAACTGAGTAGGGAAGCAAACACACAACATGCCCCCCCATAGTAACTTTTCCATCTAGTATAATTACTATGCAGTTTTCAAGGGGTAACTTTACCCTGGATTCAAGTGATAGGTGTCATAGCAGGACTGTGTACCATGTACCTGCCCCTCTTACACTACTCCCTAATGTCAATTTACTATGCAGTCAATGTGTTGTGTCTCCATATTCTTGCATTAGAGAGAGCAGAAGTACTGTTGTCTTTGATATCCGCATTACTCTACGTTCTCTGCTGTGTACTGACCACTGATGTCAGCTAGATTTTGTCTATTCCATCCACTAGGCATTAGATTAACCACTGAGGTGGGGGAGGTGGTTGGGGAAATAAAGGAAGAGTTATGAGTAAATTCATATTTGATGTTGCCAACCTTTTTGCTGACAAATTACCAGGGCCTAGGACTAAAGAGATACACAGAAAAAAAGAGTGCAACAGCTTAGAGTGTGATCACCAGTGAGAAAGAGTGGGAGAAGAGTTAGAAAATGTCTGACTCAATGAAGGAGGAGAAATAAAAATTAGGGTTGTCAACCTGGTCAATTGTCCAGTCAAATATTGTCACTTAGCCAGGTTATTGACTGCATACTTTTTGACCGGTCAAAGATTATAGCAATTTTACCCCCCAAAATATTTTTTGTAGTTTTTTTGACAGAAATATGATTTTTGTTTGTTTTTTGACACTTTTCTTAACAGAAAATTTGTACTTTATCTGTGTATTATTTGGACCTGTTGGCAAATGTTTACAATTTTTGACCAATATTTGACCAGTCAGTTGACTAAACTTTGACCTGTCATATACCCAACCCTAATAAAAATATATCAGTGTAGATGACCCAGTTGAAAGAGAAGACAAAAGTGTAGTGGAGACAGTTGTGTCTTGGCTATGCTTGAATGTCCACATTTGCTTCAGGCCCCACTGCAAACCTCAGATGTTGACAAATACAGAGCAGTGATTTGTACCAGCTGAATTTACTGCTGCCAGAAACTTGTGCTTTTCTTTTCCTTTAACCGTCTCTCAAATAGAGGCAAGGCCTGAGCCTGGTCAGGCACTTTCTCCAGAAGCACTCAGCAGCATGGAGACAAAAATGGAGAAAACAGTTGTACAGAAAGAACCAGGGGTCTGAGCTGATAGAACAGATGATTGACCTCTGGGGTCTGGGACAGACATTACATAACCTGGTTTAAGCCAAATCAGTTAAGTTTGATACTACATTCAACCAGGTTTACCTTAAACCAGTTTCAGCCCTTTTCAAACTGGTTTATGTGCACTGAACATCTGTTCTGTTACAGGTTTAAACCAGTTTCTGATCATTTAAACTGATTTATGTGTAATGTCTGTCCCTAGCCTGAGAAAGGGGATGCATGATAAAACAAGGCAAAGAGAAGTTAACCTTGGTATAGTTGAGAAACATACCACCTTGACCAAAAGGATGCAGAAGCATCAAAATCCAAAACAAATGGTACTTGTTCTCATCAAAGAGAGCTGCTAACTAACCCCATGCTTGGTCCTTCTACAGGATATTTCACACTCCAGCCTTGAAATACCACAAGCACTTGTAAAATGTTTACAGCCAGCTCTGTTGAACTTATCCCTTTTAACCAGCACCATGTTGGAGGCCTCCCCTGGAGGCAAATTTGCAGAAGGGATGTTGGTGAGAGGAAACAGAATGGTAAAAAAATATAAAAATGCCTGTGACCAGAAGCACAACGTCTCTTTAGTATCCAATATGGCCTAATTGTGTCCTCTAATATGCCGATGCAACTCCCTGGAGGACAGAATTGGCAGCTGTAGCTTTAAACACTGCTTCTCTCTCTCTCTTGCTCTCTCTCTTGCTCTCTCTCTCTATAGATATATTTAAATTACTAGAAAGTTTGCTGCAGCTTTTGGGCTTAGGTTATGTTTATATATATGTATGTGTATATAAGCCCAAAACATAACTTTCTATGAAATTAATGGATTAGAAGTTTGGAGGACTATAAATGAGTTCCTCAAATCATGCAAATTACTGTGCAGAGAAAGATTCATACTAGACATTGCAGCTGTAACCTCATTTTCACTTTAGAAAGTATTTTAGCACAGAAACATTGGAAAGTCCCTTTCCCTGGCTAGCCAGCCTACAAGTGTATTAATATATGGCCTCAATTCTGTGATAAGCAAGACATCAGATTTGCTGGCTCAACCAGTGAATTATAATCTGCCTGCAGTAATTCTTACCTTTAATTCTGACGTGAGTTGATTGAAGATTAAAAGCTACCTCAAGCTATCTAGAGAAATTTCACATTGTTTTCAATGCTTTATACTGTAGGGTGGGAGTATGTGGTATTAGTCTCCCCCCCCCCCCCTTTTTTTTTAATTGTTTTAGCCTCAGTTTAAATTTAAGTTATGGAGGATATATGTACATTACTCATTTGACCAAATTTTCTGCCAGTGTAATCTCTTTCTGACACACACTATTCTTGGAATGCTGGTTTTTATTGTCTTAGATGGAGTCAGCAGAGAGTTTAACCACTTATGTTAGCCTGTATTACTGTCTAATTTCAGAGTAACAAAGGCATGGATTATTGTGGTGAGGGTCACGTTCAAAAGAAAATGTAGTGCCTTTCCCACAACCCAGATGGAAAAAACAGTCTTAGCTACAGCAATGAGCTGCACATCCAGGAGTAGCCTAAGATATATGATATCACAAACTGCAAATCTGGGTCACAAGCACAGCATATGCTCCTTTATTCAAGAAGACTGATATAAACCACGCTGTATTTCCTCCACATCTGAATGTACATTCAGATTAATCTGAATCTATTTGGATACACCATTATTTAACCAAACGAGTATCTGCTGTGGACCGTTGTTTGGTTTTTAAAAGTTGCTATAGGTATACAGCATGCTATTCCTTGGTATTTGCCAACTCTCAAATATCCAGTTATAGTGCTATTAAAAAAAAAAAGAGAGATGTCCGTCAGAGGCCTTTGACCCCATTTTCAGCACACTTAGTGTCAGAGGACAACAGAAAGTAGAGGAAGTACCCCCCTGCTGGGGCTAATTAAGGAGGCTTCTGCAAAGACTGTTCTGGATGAGTAGTCCATTGGAATAATGACATAGCCCCAAACAAGGAAACTGGGGAAGGGGCAGCCTGATAGAAACAAAAAAGAAAATAAGAAGTTTCTTTGCTACTTCCTTCCAATTTGGAAAAAGGAAGGCCGTAGAAGGAGCACTTGCTAAACTCTCTCCCTCTCTCCCTAAACTGAGCGTGTATCTCTCTGAGATTCTAGGTAGACCAGCGGTTCTCAACCTTTTTAGCCTCAAGGCCCCCTTTGGAAAGTGCCAGCTCTTAGCTTTCACTCATTTCTTCACTACAGAAAAATAATAGAACAGATCTGTTGAAAAGAATTCAGAAAGTCCACAACTGATCAGAATGTCTTTGATGCTATGGATTCTGTGCCCGCCTCTGCTCTACCAGGTGTTCTTGTGCGGCCTTAGCCCAGACTATCAATCTTGCCTGTCCCGGGCTTGCGAGTGGACCCCAAAGGCTACCCCAGCTGACGTCCGGGGATCCCCTTAACTCACCTGCCACAACTTCGACTGGAACCTCAGTGGAGGGGTTCCCCTTCAAGTCAGCCTCCAGGGTCATAACACCTCTCAGCGGGCATTCACAGGGCTCCGACCTCCCCTACACCCCGGCCACTTGCCACCTTGGGTCGCAGGTCTTCTGGCCCTTTGGCATCCCTGGCTTCATTCAGTTTCTTCCCCAGACTCCCGTGGCCCTCCAGCCACGAGTCCCAGTGTCCCCGGGTCATGGCTCGAGCGTGAAGGCTTCGAGGCCCTTGGACCTGGATCCGACTAACCCGTATCCCTACTTCCCTATTCCAACCACCCTGTGACATAGCGTGCAATTCCCACCACTGTGACTGCCAAAGCTATGTGACCAGTGGACCTGGAGGCCACAAAGGAATAAAGAGTGCCCTTAACCTATGGGCCGCATGTTTTCCTTGTGCCTAGGTGCCCCAGCCCCAGTTGCTTTCCCCACTCGGGTATGGCATCTCGGCTGATTGTTCTGGGGATGTTGTGGGGCCCGTCCACCGCTTAACCGTCCCTGCTCAGGGTCTTCTGCCACACCCCGCAGCTATCCCCGTTGGGGGTTCCCGTCGGCCCCGCCCTTGTTACCTCCTCTCCGGGGCTTCCCTGCCGGCTTTCCAGCCAGTGCCTCTGCTGGTTCTGTAACCAGCTTCGCTGCCTCTGCCTCCGTTGGCCTCGTTGCTGGTGCTGCTGCCGGCTCCGTTGCCGGCTTCTCTGCCGGTACTGCTGCCGATGCCTCTGCCGGTTTCTCTGCCGGTGCTGCTGCCGGCTCCACTGCTGGTGCTGCTGCTGATTCCTCTGCCAGCTCCACTGCTGGTGCTGCTGCCGGTGCCTCCGCTGGCTTCTCTGCGGTGCTGCTGCTGGTGCTGCTGCCGGTGTCTCTGCCGGCTCTGCTGCCGGTGCTGCTGCCGGTGTCTCTGCCGGCTCCTCTGCTGGTGCTGCTGCTGGCTCTGCTGCCAGCTTCGCTGTTGGTGCCTCCCCAGGCTCCGCCCCCACCGTCCCAGGCTGCCTGACGCAGTGGCTGCGCCCCTCGGGATGTGGGCTTCCCCAACGACCCTCCACTCACCAGCCTCCTTCCTGTGCCTCCAGGGCCGCCTTTTGTTTCCTCCGGGTGATGACTCCAGCTGACGTCACCCAGCCCCAGCTGAATATGAACTTGGCTGACGAGCTGCGTGGGCAGTTTCTCACTCCTTTTGGCCCCTGCAGATGGTAAATTGGGGCTGCCTTCTATTTTGGGTTGGGGTTCTCTTGCAACCCTGGCACCCCTGGGACAGATTCCTACTTGGAATCCATAGGTTTATCTTGTGAATTGTGCAGGGCTAGGGACAGGCATTACACATAAACTGGTTTAAACCTGTAACAGAACAGAAGCAGCTTAATACACATAAACCAGTTTTAAAATGGCTGAAACTGGTTTAAGATAAATCTGGTTAAATGTAGTATCAGACTTAACTGATTTGGGTCAAACCAGTTTATGAAACATCTGTCCCAGACCCCTCCCTGGTTCAAGTTAAATCACAGTCCCTCAGCATCCCAGCATGCTTTCCAGCTCTGAACTGGGCTGTGCTGGCTGCTCCAGAAAGCAGGGCTGGCCCAGCTCAGTCTCTGCAAGGTGGGGCAGGCCACCCCCAGACAAACCCCAGCTAGGGTCTGGGGCCAGAGGGGGGGTTAAACACCCCTTCCCCCACTCAAACTTACTGATGGCTTCAACTGTGGACTACAAATCCCAAAGGCACCTGGAAGCAGGAACAGGAAATGATGAGCAACCCTGCAGAGTCCTGCTGCTTTAAGTCTGGACTGCAAATTCCAGAGACGTTAGGAGTAGCTGGAAGAGGAAGTGAACATACAGCCAGAGAGCCATGCTCTAGCACCCTCTGGCTTCTGGTCTGCACCACTGCAGGCATGTGGATGCATTTCCTGAATCAAAGGTAAATGTCTGTTCACTTCTGTTTCAATTTAATCCAGGGGCAGGCAATTATTCTGGGTGGAAGGTCACTTAACAAGGTTTGGTGAGCTGTCAAGGGCTGCATAGGTAGCCCTTCCCCTTGATAGGTGCCCTGACCCCTTGGGACTGGAAGTCGCACCTCTAACCCCAGACCTTTGCCACAAGAAGTCCCTTCCCTTGCCCCCCCACCAAATACTCCTCTAGAACCAGAAAAAAAAAAACATATACTAAAAGTCAAACACACACTATAACATATTTTAATTTTATTTCAAAAAAATATATTTGCCATGATTTGTGTTTCTGTACTGTATATAGAGGTGATTGCCTGAGTGGTGGGGTGTGAGGGGACTTTGTGAGGGGGGGTGGCTGTGTGGGAGGGGTGTAGGGTATGTTGGGGGGTTGTGGTCATTTGCGGGATGTGGTTGTGTGGTTCTGTAACATACTGATCTCTGGAACATGCTGTCCTCTCCTGCAGAGAATGCAGACAACACTGGGGGAGGGGGGGGAGTGTATCTGTGTGTGTGGTTTGTGGGGTGTGAGGGAGGGTGGGAGGGGTGTGGGGACCCCCCCACACACATACTCCCTCCATGGTGCAGCAGCAGGCAGAAGCGATGGTGTTTGGCTCTGGCCAGTGCTGCACATTGCAGCAAGAAGTGCAGCCCCCACCAGGCTGTTTGTTTCCCTGGCTCCCTGCACTCGCTGGGCACAGGAGGAAAGCCCCAGGCAATGGAGCCAGTTGCTTTCCCTTCCCCAGCCTGCTCCAGTACCTGGGGCTTCCCTCCTGTGCCCAATGAGTACTGGGAACACTGGGGAAAGAAATGGCCCAGTGGGGGCTGCACTCCTTGCAGCACTGGCCAGAGCCAGGAGCCAGGCAGCCTCACCAAGCAGTGTCACCCACCTCCCCCCAGCTGCTGTTGCTGCCCCCACCCCCACTGCCTGCCAGGGCTGTGCACCACGGGGGAAGTGTGGGAGAGGTCCTCACACGCCTCTCCTCTCACACCCACACCCTGCCCAGCTGAGCTCCAAGCTACTGCCACCCCCCTGAGTGAGGGCTCCATGCTGCAGCCAGCCATAGCCACAGCCCCATACTCTTTCTCAGCTGCAGCTCTGCCTCCGCCCCCAGGTTTCTAACCTGCTGCCCTGAGGGAGCTAAATGCCAGGGAATCCTGCAGCAGAAGCCCCACCTATTGCTAGTGGGACTGGCCCTTCCACCTGTAAGGGTGGAGCAAGACATACTAGGGTTTGTTGAGGGCAGGTGCAGGCGCCTCACTCCCACTGTTGTGGGCTGAAGGGCTGGGCAGGGCACAATTCATTGTGGGGTGCCATGGGCCAGATGAAAGTACCTAGTGGGTTGGATCCAGCCCACAGGCCTTTTTTTGCCTACCTTGATTTAATCTGTGCATTTTAGACTAACCTGCAAATACTGAATTGATTCAGCCTCAGGCTTTTTGACTCTCTGTACTTAACCCGTGTGTTTGCAACACCTAGTAGGACTCCTATTGCACAGCACTCTTAAAGGATCTCATGGCACTCCAGGCACTCTGACTTACCACTGAGCTAGAACAACATGCAGAGAATGGAAGTTACAACCTGGTACAGGCTGCCAAGAGGTCAGAGGACAGTTCAACCAACAAAACCAGTGAAGCCATTTAGGATCAGAAGAGAACTGTGTTCCCAGGATGGAAGAGAGAGAATATGGCAACACATATTTAAGTCAGTGCTTGGAAGGATGCTGAAACCTTTTCCCTCAGGATAGGCCATGTTAGCCATCCAGGTGCATCTACACGTGCGCTTTACTGTGGAATTAACTAATTAGTTCCACAGTAAAGCATCACCAGTATTAGGGTGCAGCAAATCAATTAAATCCATAGTAGTATATTTTGGTGGAGTTAAAGTGCAATGAAATGCTTGAGTGTGTAGCAGATAGCTCCTTTGTAAATCCATTCTGGACATGGATATAACAGATGCCCCCCATTGCCTGCATCCCTCCCCCATTTTGTGCATTTCTTTTCCGTCTAAGTATTGGCAGAGACCTTGCACACTCATTGCATGGGTGTGGCAAGGCTCAGAGCAAGCCTGAAAGCTGAAGTAGCTTTCTGTAGGAGAAACCTAGAGACTATATCTACATATGAATTAAGCTCAGTGTCACTAAAGAAAGCAAAGTAACTAAAATATCCACTGCAAAGACTGTAAATATATCCTGGTGCTAATAACTTACTTACTGTCCCCAGTAACCTTTGATCCTCACTACCTCACATTGCATTTTTATATATTTCTCACAGGCATTTTTATATTTCATCTGTCTCATCTTTACCATGGCATTTTGTATTTTATATCTTTTTACTTTTAACCCCTTAAGGAATGTACTCCCTGTAGAATGAAGTTATACCCTGGACCTTTGTTAAAACTGCATTGAAATTGTAATTGTAAAGTGATAAAATCTGTTATATTGGGGGGGTCTCTTGTGTGAATGTGAGTGAATGGTGATCATCAGTAGGTAACTAAGTGACAATAGCTTAGCCAAAGGAACTCCTATTTTAAGCTAATCAAGCTAAAAGAACTGATTCCTGGAACTGAGCACTCACCCTATGGACTATTCCTGTAACCCATGACAATACACCCATTAAGTCAATAAGTCAAGAGTGGACTCCCGAAACTTCAGGTACCAGCAGGCAGAGACCCCCATGACTAACAGCTGTCAGGTACTACTCCAGACCCACATGGGACAGTGACCTCTGGATTGGGCAGCCAAGATGATGCTGGGGGATCTCACAAGTCTGCCAGAAAGGGATAAAAGGCAGTGAAGCATGACCCTCAGTGGTGCCCTCTCATCCAGCATCTGACCTACCAAGACAGAAGGACAAGCAGGTGACCCTCTTCTGGAGAAAACATCGCCTTGAATCCAGAGAAGACATTGCCTTGAAGGAAGCTGACCAGAGCCTTGGATAGGTAGATATACTGACACCAGCACTCTCACAATCACTACAGCAGCTACTATACACTATACTACATGAGTTTGAATGAGTGAGTGCATGTGTGTGTGTGTGTGTGTGCATGTATGTGCTAAGGTGACCAGTACCATCCATAACTCAAAGTTTGAATTTATGATTTTACTGGTAACTTCACATCCCATCCAATAAATTAGAATTTATTATGATCCCATGAGTTGGTCCTTTGTAGTCAACCAGTGGATGGTGACAGGGGCTGACTGGAGCATGAGGGTGCTAAAGTGCGGGAGCTGCCTGCCACCTAGTTACATGGCTCCACATGTTCTGCACCCTCATGCCCAGCCAGCCCCTCTACCACTTGCCACTGCCACCCAGAGCTTGTGGCTGACCCCGTAAGCCAGCTGCCAGCCTGCAGCTGCTCTGCCCTGGCTCAAAGTGCTGCTGTCCCAGGCACACATATAGACCTTGCACCCAGGAGCAATTTACTAGTGTGAACTGCTCCAGAGTTTATTGTGTCACATTAATTTACATGTAGATGCACCCACTGGGAAGGTGCCAGGAAAGGAGGCAGGGTTTGGAGGAGTTTGTAGGAATCAGGAGATGGGGAACCAGTTTAATTCTTGATGTTAATTAATTATTAGATAACCTTAGCCCATCCCTAGTCCTGCTATTTCCAATAGAGTTCCCCTTTCTATTACATTGTTATATTTGCTATGACAAGGATTTTTTGTGGGTCATACCTTCTCCATGGTTGGGATAAACTAAGGTTTTCAGGTATAACAGCACCCTTCCACATATCTCTGGGAAATGAGCAGATATTTGGTATGCCTTTCCTACCTGGGATTTGTTCTATTTACTTTTTATCTCCAGTGTATGGTGTTCCTTACTAAATAAAGGGCTAATAATCTCATCTCTACTAACTTTAAGCCAGTTTGGGATTGTTTTTGAATTTGCAGGTTGTAAGCTCTTCAGCATATAGATTTTGTAGAAATTAGGGCTGGAAGGGACCTCAAAGATCATCAAGTCCAGCCCCCTGCCCCAGGGTCAGGAAGTCAGCTAGGGTCAAAGGACCCCAGCAAGATAAACATCCAAGCGTTTCTTAAATAAGTCCAGAGTAGGTTCTTTTACTGCGGTTTTTGTAGCGTCCATATAGTTGAATCCCAAGCCTGATTCAGTACAGTTGGATCCCAGGCCTGATTCAGGTATCTAGTCATTATCAAAAAACAAAAAATGAATAGTAATACTTAAATAATATGATTGATTTCAACTGGAGTCTCTTCTGATTTACACCAGCCCTCCACATCTGTTTTATCTGGATTGACCTTAACCCTTAAGCAGCAGTCATGATCTAATTCTCAGTTTGACACTGATGCTTATCCATCTCAGCTGGTTCATCTGTGACAGAGAGACTGAGAGAGAAAGCTCAGTGAGGAAGATACTGGTTATGGACACACATACACTTGGAGCCATTTCAAAGGGCAGCAGCTGTTATGTTCTAATTGTTACTTGTACACAAGCTGGGAACAATACAAATGTTGCAAAACCCTCCAACTTTAACACTGCTTCACCCTTTGTTAAAGTTGGGGTACCTTTGCTACATTTGTATTATTCCTGGCTTATCTACAAGTAACAATTAGGATGTAACAGCTGCTGTCCTTTTGAAATACTCCTCTTTTGAAATAGTTCCAAACCTACGTACCCATTGAGAGCACAATAGCCTACATCTCCTCGCTAACTTTTTCTAGGGACTCACAGACACTGAATAGGAGTTTGATATACTATAATTAGAGCTGAATGACATTTTCCACATAAAACTTTTTCAACCTAAAAAGCAGAGTGGGTTGCCTGGAACATGGAATGAATTTGTGTTGAATTTGCTAAACTGCTTCAACTGAAAAAAAAAACACATTGAAAAATCAAAACTTTTCATTACAAGCATTTGGAAAGTGGTCAAAACAATACCGTGTTTCAAAACCTACATTTTATTTAAATGCTAGAAAAGCTTTTTAAAAGTATTAAAACAAAACAGCAACAAAAATGAAACATGTAATTTGACCTAAAATGTTAAAAATAATTATTCTGATTAATTTAAATGACCTGAGGAAGTCCCTTCAAACCCAACTTCTCTATGATCCTAAAATGAAATTTTTCTTCTGACTTTGTCAGAAGTAGAAATAAACTGAAAAATTAAGTTTGACAGCTCTGTCATTGAAGTAAATAAGCAACTGCCCAATATTACCTTGCATCTTAAAGAAATAAACGTGAAAATCCTGCTAGTGCTTATCTATCTCTAGCTAAATAAACTGAAACGGTGTAGATGATCTAATTTTTCAATACCATGATCTGATTTTTTTTTTTAAATCCCTGTGTTCTCTTTTATGTTTCATGTTTCTTCACAGTCATGAAAAAGGATAAGTCACAAGCTGAAAATCAGAAGGTTGAAGTGGTAGTATTACTTGTTTGGTATTTCTAAATGCAAAATACTATGTCACTGTAATCGTGTTCCCTGAAAGAACTTTAGAAGTGTCCTTTTAAAACATCAAAGGATGCTAACATGTGGTCCAGTTATATTCATTTCTATAAAGATTGGGGGGGAAACATTACATTCTGTGTTGTAGAAACTGCTTCTGATTTTACCTTTTTTAGATTATACATATTACAGCAGGAAGGAAACTAATTTCTCCTAGCCAGAAGCTGTAGTAATTGCTGTAATTCAAACATTACAGCCTTCAAAAAAGGGAAACACAGAAGAGGAATTGTGTTAAAAGCAACCTATTTTGCTTTGTTCTTTCACACCACACTGTTCGTAACACAGTGGGATTTATGACTCTACTTAGAGTGAGCACTCATAATGTGCACAGTACGCTACCACTTCATTTGAATGAGCTTTCCCATTTCTTTCTTTCTGAATTCTATACATTGTGCTCAAAAAGGGGCCTTCTATTTTAAAAACAAACTAGAGACAAACATATCTGATATGGCAGAGCAGAACGAGACTTTGAGGTAACAAGGTTGGTTTGTGCAAACCACACAAACATTTCAGCTATAAATCTTTAAAAGCCTTGATCCAATGCCATTAAAGTCAGTAAAAGTCTTTACATCAATATCAATAAGCTTTGGCTCAAGCTGTATGATTTCCAGTGCTTCCTGTTTCAGATCAAGAGAGAAATGCTAACCTTCTTGTGGTATTTCAGCACTTTGATTTCCAGTTCCAGATGAAACCAGGAATGCACAGGCACACAGGAAAAAAAAAAGAATCAAAGGTTTTCAACTTTCAAAAAGGTGCACAGGAAACTAGAATCAGGTTCTTCTCAATGTGTGTATGTCAGCATTTTTGTGAAAACCACTGGAACTTTAAATAAAAACTATGAACTACAATAGACAAATAGTGTCAATAATTACATTTTTTTTTCCTTTTTGGCCTTAACCCTTCCCTAGCTGAAGATGATTAGAAGGCTCCCATATTTTTCAGTGGCTGAGGGCTATTGCCTATATTCATTAGAAAAAAGCCAAACAGCTAAATACTTACCCATTAAAACTTTGATACATTTGACCCTAAACAACAATACTTGTCTTTGTAGCTGCAAAACATTCTGTACCTAATATTACTTATTTGCATAGAACAGTTTAATCTAATTTTTCCAGGGTCTGAAAGGTTCACATACTAACTCTGTAATGCTACCTGCATTTTCCTGCAATAGGGTCATTAGAAAAATCATTTATAATGCACTGTTAGCATTTCTTTTCTTCATTCCAAATGGAGTATTGCAAAGCTGCAGAGCTTTTCAATTGTTTTCTTTTTCAATTGATAACTTTAGTTCTGTTTCACCTAAAGCATTGAAAAGTTTTGCTGCAATCCATATTATCCATATGTGATAGACTGCATGTATAGGGGTTTGGGTTGTAGCCGTGTTGGTCTAAGGACATAGGCAGACAAGGTTACTTGGGTGAATCTGATATCTTTTATTAGACCAACCCAAATGGTTGGAAAATAGTTATTAAGCAAGCTTTCGGGTTCAAAAACCCTTTGTCAGGCTAAGGAAGCTTCAGCAGTTGGTGTGTGCTCTTCCTGGATGGAATTCCATAACAGAACAGATGTTCAGTGCACATAAACCAGTTTCAAAATGGTTGAAACTGATTTAAGATAAACCTGGTTGAATGTAGTATCAGACTTAACTGATTTAAGTCAAACCAGTTAATGAAACTTCTGCCTCAGGACCCTTCCTGGTTCAAGTTAAATTACAGTCACCCTGAACTGGGCTGTACTGTTTGCTCTAGAGAGCAGAGCTACCCCCCACTCTGTGCTCCCTAGCTGAAGCAGTGAGGCCAGCTCATTGGCTGGGTCACTGCCTCCTGCCGCAGGCAAACCCCGACTGGGGCCTCAGGCCTGGGGTCAGGGAGGAGGGTTAAACTCACCTTTCCCAGAGCACAGAGCTGCCTTGCCCTGCCGGCTTACTTGCTGCTGTCTGCAACTGTTTACTACAAATCCCAGAGGCATCTGGAAGCAGGAAGAGAAAGTGACAAGCAACCCTGTGGAATTCTGCTGCTCTGATGCTGGACTGAAAATCCCAGAGACCTCAGGGGCAACAGGAGGAGGAAGCAAACATATCTCCCAGGCTGTGTTTATAATTTTCAGTTTTTCAGAGAAAGAACTTTTCTTGTTCAAGCTTTTATGAATTCACTGCTACTACCTTCTCCTCCTACCCAACTCCACGCAGAGCACAAGCTGGGGCCTGGCCACAACCCCTCCACTCCTGTATGGAGGGGAAAGAGCCTTAGGGTGGCTGACAGCCATGCTTTAGCAACCCCTGGCTTCTGGCTTGAGCCACTCCAAGCATGTGGCTGCATTTACTGAATCAAAAGTGAATGTGCTCAACTGCTTCTGAGTTCAAACTCTGCAGCTTAGACTAACCTGCAAAGACTGAATCAATTCAGCCTCAGGCATTTTACTGCCTGTACAGGAGTCTCACTGTTTCCTTTCACAAAGAGAGGCATTTTAAAAGTCATAAACTCTTATTCCATTCAGGATCTCTAGTTCCTCACCCATTCTGGAGCCACCTTGTTAGCTAAGTAAGATTTTCCAGCAATTACTTCCATTTATATAGCTAGAGACAGGATCCAGGGCTGATGTTAATTGTAGTGCATTACAACTCAAGCAAAGTCAGCATCTGAAAGAAAGCCACAAACTAGTTGGACTTCTGGGGACCTAAAAAGCAGACACTAGCATTATCTAAAGTATTTTGTCATGCACATTAAAATATTATTCAGATTTCTACTTACCATGGCCAAGATCTTGCTCACTTAATGCACTATGAACAATAAGTTCTTCAGACCTAAAAAAATCCAATCATTTTGAAGGGAATTCATTCATCTTTTACATAATGTTAATGCACTTTAAGATTTTCATTTTCTCTAATAGATTGACCAATGGAATTATAGTGGTATAACATACCGCTACAGCTATGCCATTGTAAGTCCCAGGCTAGGGACAGAAATTACACAATAATTGGTGTAAATGATCAGAAACCAGTTCAGATCTGTAACACAACAGAAGTTCAGTGCACATAAACCCCTTTCAAAATGGCTGAAACCAGTTTAAGATAAACCTGGATGGATACAGTATCAGACTCAACTGATTTAGGTTAAATCATTTTATTGAACTTCTTTCCCAGACCCCCTTCAGATTCACAGTCCTCCAGCATCCCAGGATGCTTTGCAGCTCCCCCTCAAGCTCCCCCTTCCAGGGTGGAAAGGTTAGCCTACACCTAAGTTGTTTGCTCCAGCTGAGCAGGAAGGTGTGCTCTAGCACCTCCCTCTCCTTCTCCCCAGCTTCTGGCCTGGGCCACTGCAGGCAGGTGGCTGCATTTCCAAAATAAAATATGACTATTTGTTCACTTGTTTATTGGTTCAATCTATGCAGCTTAGACTAACCTACAAACATTGAATTGATTCAGCCTCAGGCTTGTTGACTATCTGTACTTAGTCCCAATGTGGAAACACTCTTGTGGAACAAAAGCAATATAATTCCAGTTTAGTACTTTTTCCAATCAAAATAGTTACATTTTCTATCAAACCCTCCCCCCCCCCCCCAACAAACAAACCTATAAGTTCTGCCCTTTAAGAAGATGTTTGCAGTGTGGCATTTAAAATCTCACTTACTTATGTGGTCATAATTTCACAGGTTTGTGTGACTAACAATGAATTTTACCATATTTTGGTGGTAGAATGATTTTGCCAGTACAAATATGATGGTTGGAAAAGAATCAAAGATTTTATATCATAATTTTCTTGTTCAATATGAATGAAAATTATTTGCAGTGTTAACTGTTGTGATTATTTTTAACAAGATGTGAGTTACTTATCTTACTAACCTGAAGAACTTACATTACCGACCTGAAGAAGAATGCACTGTTTGAAAGCTTGTCCAAGTCTATCCCAACCATGCAGCTGGTCTGGTGAAAGATATCACCCACAAAAAAAAAACCTTGCTTCTGGCATATTTCTTGGTCATAGCTACAACATCACTCCAATATTACCAGTTACTAACATTAATATTGTCACCTTAACATAACATCTTAGGGCAATTGCCTAGAGTGGCTAGTTTAACTAAAAGTGAAGGTACATGTTACACTTAGACCATAGTCAGTCTGCAGAAAGTTAAGCTGTGTTAAAGTTAGAAAGTGCTATGAGCAGTCATATGGTAAGAGTTACTGCCATTTCTTGCCTACACAGCTTTGATATGCCAGAAGAGGGCTGGTGAGCAGGGGCATGGCTAGAAGCTATGGGGGAAGGGGAGGTTGGGTGCAGTGCATTCTGGGATGCAGGAGGACTGCAAATTGTTTATTTTATCTCTATGGGAAGACAGAATTTACCCCAACATGAACTAGGTAGCATATCCCAGCATTATATGCAGTGGTGTGATTTTGAAATGCTTGGAGGGCACTTAGCGTGAATGAAAAAGCTTTAATATGGAATGCTCATGTTTTAAATGCCCTTAGTATAACCTAAGTGTAGGATCTAACTTCACCCAGCACGTTCTGTGTAACTGACTTGTCCTTTTGATGTGAAAAGTGCTAGTATTATATAATCCAGTCAGACTTCTGATAAGATCTGCTTCACGTAAATGCTGAGAGAACTTCCCATGCTTCCTGTTAAAGCTGACCACTGGGATGAAAGGAATACAAAAGGGATTGGCAAGAAGAGCATGCAAAATGGACCATAAAATCAAAAGGTCCTTAAGGATCATGTAGGCCAACCCCCTCCAACACAAATACAGGAATTATATCCCTAAACTATCTGTATCTGGTGCCTATCTAAGCTGACTCTTTAAAACTTCCAATGAAGGAGACTCCACAACTTCCCTGAGGAGTCTATTTCAGTGCCTTATTGTTCTAATAGTAAAGAAGTTATTTTTTTTCCCTGAGATCTTGACTAAATACACGTTGTTGCAATTTAAAAATATTCATTTCTAGTTGCTCTCTGCAGCAAGGGAGAACAATTTTGATTCTTCTTCTTTATGGCAACTTTTCAAAAGTTAGAAAACTGCTCTCATGTCCCCCTTAGGGTCCTTGTCTCCAGACTAAATATACTTACCTTTTCCTTCTTCAGCTTACCTACCAATTCCTTTATCATCTTTCACACCTACTTCAGCTTCTCCAAATTCTTCTTAAAATGTGGAGCCCAGACCTGCACACAGTATTCTAGCTGAGCCCTAGCTAGACTATCATTTCTCATATTTTACACTTAATACTCCTGCTGATGCAGTCGAAAATTAGCTTTGGTTTTGTGATGGTATCACACTGTTGACTCATGAAAGCCATCAAAACCCCCAGATCCTTCCAAGTAATGCAAGTGTTCAGCCAGTTATCTCCCAGCAAGTGAATACTCAGCTCACTGATTTATGAGTATACTCCCTCTTGCTTGCTCTCCTTCTGGACTTATGACTCTTGCACTTTTGGTTGCTCATTGAGCCAGCTTCAAGAGAAGGAATAGAGGGTGCCATTAGTTCTGCCTTACAAACAGCCTGGCGTTCTTCCTGGGAAGCAGGTGATGTGAGTTCAAATGCCCTGAAGCTGAATGAATATGGAACCCTGGTCTCTCATTTTTTGGATTAGGGCTCTATTTCTTGAGTAATCAATGGGTGGATTCTGCTGCTAGCTCAGATACACCCATGTGTCTAGTAGACATTAACAGGATCTGGATCTCATTATTTTAATATTAGTGATATCTTTTCCTCCAAGGAAATAATCCACTGAAACATATCTGTAGCTTAACAATCTGACCTTACTTATCTTAAATGAGTTGTTTATTATGGTATAGGGCCATTGATAATCCCTCTGGAAATGCATATATCAGTTTGATCATAAAGATTTGCATTCCTCCTTTGTGCAGCCTTTCTTGCAAGCCAAGAGCCTTTACCCATCTCATCAAGCTGTGTGCTATTTATCTATTCTGTTTATAAAGGATGTTATTCCAGCTAACTGGTGCCATCCTGTTTATGACTGGTGAGGTGCAAAGCACTCCCAGATGGGCATGTCTGTGAGCAAAAACAGTAAGCAGTTTTGATGGCAGAGTATAGAAACTGCTCAGAAATGCTAATTTTGTTTCTATGTACGTACAAGTCCATCCAAGAATGCTTTCCACGTCTGTATTGGTGCTTGTTAGAATTTACCCCTGATGGTTTGCACAGTGGTGAAATGCAAAACTTAATTGGTCAAAGGGGGTCATGTGAATTACCAAACCGCTGTATCTATAAAGCCTGTGGAATTGAAAATGCCAGATGAAACTAACTACTGAGTTACAGTGCCAAGATCTCTAGCTGCCTCAGCCTTTCCCTTGACAATGCTGAATAGTGATTAACTAATGGCTAATAATGTTAATTCTCATCAACTCAGTTTGGCAATAATTGTAATTTTCTTCTATTTGGGTAGCTAAGAGTGTCCCTCACATTTCCCACTCTAGTGATGATGACTCAGGGTAATATAAACCAGTGTCACATGCTGGAAATCACTCGTGCATTTCCAGTAAAGACTGCATCCATGAATAGAGCTGGTTAGATGGGATTTTTGGCAAAGCAAAATTTCATTAAAAACATGTTGATTGGTCAGGCCTGAGAGGTTTTGTTCCAAGCTTCTCAGCTTCAACAACCTTTGGAAAAATGCAAGCAAATACCCAATCAACCTTGCTTGGATTTTTGGCAGGCATACCCCAGGACCAGGAATCATAGAAGCTGTAGTTCCACAGGGCCTAGGATGCCAGAAGTGCAGCTTCCCTGGCCCCCAGACAATCTGCTAGCTGGTTTTCCCCAGATTTGGGATAATTGGGAAAGAGCACTCGGCCAAATCCGAACTGTCACAAAGTATTCTCATGTGCGTGGATGACCTCTATGTGACCCAAGAAGTCTATGGGCCAACGAAAGGTAAAGCACTGCTCAACCTGGTACTGGCAATAGGAGATGACCTTATCAGTGACCTAATGATAAAAGGGAAGCCGGGTGACAGTGACCATGACCTGATCACCTTCACTATCCGCCGTACAGCTGGCAAGTCAGTCAGCAATATAGAAGTCCTTGACTTCAGGAAAGCTGACTTTGACAAGCTCAGGAGGCTTGTCAGTGAGGGAGCACAAAGGGGAGGGGCATTCAGGATGAGTGGTTGATCCTCAAGGGAGCGATCCTTGATGCACAACCAAAGTCTATCCCATCTTGGAGGAAAGGCAGCAAAAGGGCACAGCAGCCCCCTTAGCTCTCCAGGGAACTAGCAGACCTCCTGCATCTAAAAAGAAAGGCCTACAATGGATGGAGGATGAGATCCACCTCCAAGGAGGAATATTCTGCACTTGTCTGGACCTGTAGAAACTGAACCAGGAAAGCCAAGGCTGCAACTGAACTCCAACTGGCTCCAAGTATCAAGGACAATAAAAAGTCCTATTTTAGATATGTGGGGAGCTGGAGGAAAAGCAAGGGCAACATTGGACCCCTGCTAAACCAGATGGGACAGATGACAACTGACACCCATGAAAAAGCCAATTTGCTAAATGGGTACTTTGTGTCGGTCTTTCACCAGTCCCAAGGGATGCCCCTGCCCATTACAGGAGAGGAAGGCCTGGGTGAGGGTGATTCCTTACCCTTTATCAATGCTGACCTTGTGAAGAAACACCTTGTGAGGCTGGACACCTTCAAGTCAGCCAGCCCTGACACATTACACCCCAGGGTATTCAAGGAGCTGGTGAGCATCATAGCCCAGCCCCTGGCACAGATCATTGAGAACTCCTGATGCTCCAGTGAAGTGCCCAAAGACTGGAAGAAGGACAATGTGGTGCCTATCTTCAAGAAGGAGAGGAAAGGGGATCCAGCAAACTGCAGGCCCATCAGCCTGACCTCTATCCTGGGCAAGGTCCTAGAAATTATAATCAAAGAGACCATTCTCAGCAGACTGGCTGATGGCAAAATCCTGAGGGATAGCCAGCACGGGTTTGTTGCAGGTAGGTCTTGCTGACCAATCTCATTTCCTTTTATGACCAGGTGACCTATCACCTGGACAAGGGAGAGGAGATTGATGTCGTATATCTTGACTTCAGAAAAGCTTTCAATCTGGTATCCCACGATCACCTCTTGGCAAAACTGGTCAACTGCAGCCTCGGCTTCTCCACAATCTGCTGGCTAGGGAATTGGCTATGTGGTCAGACCCAGAGGGTGGTAGTTGATGGAAGTCAATCGTCGTGGTGCCCTGTGAGCAGTGGGGTCCCTCAAGGCTCTGTCTTTGGACCCATATTGTTCAACATCTTCATTAATGACGTGGACATGGCATTAGAAGCAGACTGGCCAAGTTCACCAACAACACCAAACTTTGGGGTAAAGCATCCACACCTGAGGACAGGAGGGCAATCCAGGTTGACCTCAACAGGCTCAAGAAATAGGCAGATGAGAACCTGATGGCATTTAACACTGAAAAATGGAAGGTTCTCCACCTTGGGAAGAAAAACCCGCAGCATGCTTATAGGCTCGGCAGTGCTACACTGGCTAGCACTTCAGACGAAAGGGACTTGGGGGTCATGATTGACCACAAGATGAACATGAGGCTTCAATGTGATGCTGCAGCTAGTAAATCCATAGATGCTTCTCAAGCAAATCCCAGGATGTCATTCTCCCACTGTACTCGGCCTTGGTGAGGCCGCAGCTGGAGTACTGAGTCCAGTTTTGGGCTCCACAATTCAAAAAGGACATGGAGAAGCTTGAGAGAGTCCAGAGGAGAGCCACGCACATGATCAGAGGTCAGGAAAACAGACCTTATGATAAGAGGGTGAGAGCCATGGGACTCTTCAGCCTGGAAAAGCGCAGTCTCAGGGGTGATCTGGTGGCCACTTATAAGTTTTTCAGCGGTGCTCATCAGGATCTGGGGGAACATCTGTTCACCAGAGCACCCCAAGAGATGACAAGATCGACTGGTCGCAAACTCCTCCATGACCATTTCAGGCTGGACATAAGGAAGAACTTCTTTACTGTCCGAGCCCCCAAGGTTTGGAACAGATTGCCACCGGAGGTAGTTCAAACACCTACCTTGAATGCCTTTAGGAGACATTTGGATGTCTATCTTGCTGGGATCCTATGACCCCTGCTGACTTCCTGCCCTTTGGGCAGGGGGCCGGACTTGATGATCTTCTGAGGTCCCTTCCAGCCCTAATGTCTATGAAATTAGGACCCCACCCCCTCCCAAGCTGTAATCAAATATCAGTAAATGAAAAGATTAATTTTATGGAGAAGGGGCAGCACCAAGGAATTTTTAATTGTCTGGAATTTTTTTAAAAATCCTAAAAACTAAAAGCCGTCATTCTCATCAGACTCCATCTTTGATACAGAAGCTCTTGTGTCATTTTACAAACATAACACAGCTGCTTTAAAACTATTGGTTGAATGACTAGTACATCCATGACTGTGTAGAGAGGTGAAATTTATCCTCTTCTGAGAAGGTCTTATACATTAGATAGTGGTATTTCAGCCATTGACCAAAGGTGAAATAATGAGAAATCATTGAGCCCAGTTGAAGCTCCTAAAGATGCTGGCCCTGAAATTCAAAGACACCTAACTCCTGTTTCAACAGAAGTTAGGCCCTTCTAGATCTCTGAAGATTTGATCCCTTACACCGATGGCAGGAAATGGTTCTGTGAGCTGCATGGGTAGTGCAAAAATGTGGGCCATAGCAAGGCTCTTCTATACCTATTCAAAGAATGTCCCATGTACTTCTTTGTTTTTTCCTTCCCTCCCAGGTCAGATCTTCTGACTGGCACAGAAATACAGTCCTATCCTTACCCTACCCCAGGGGAGGCAATGATACCTGATACAACAGTGGAGTAGCCCTTGCGCTTAGAGTGCACAAAGACTGAAGACTCGAGGTAGTCCACTGTGTATATCTAAGAACTAAGCACAATCCAATGCATGGTGACAATGCGTTCAAAATACTTTATTATTTACATATCCAGAAATTGTATCTTCCCCATATATATTTGTATAGCCTTTAGATCACGATCTCAACTGAAGTTGTGTATAACACTTAAATTCTATCATTTTCTAACTAGAATAGAGGTGTCACTGCTTCCCTTCCCAGTTTTGAAACATTCAGCTTCATTCAAACCATAGTAGCAGCTCTTTAACTTTCCAGTATGTTACTGAGTATAGACTATTTTGTCTTTGCAGAAACCAGAAAGACAAAACAGTAAGACAACTTAATCTCACAACTATATAAGCAGGGGTTAGATTTTTGGTCAAGGTGACTGAATGATGGTGAATAATAGTTATTGAGGCCAATGTTTTCAAATATGAAACTTAATACTGTAGTGAAGATGTGATTAGAGGTTTTGAGTACCTGTTTTTTTTAATAAGCCTGAACGTGCTTGGGTTTTTTTTTAGGAGGTACACATCTTCAGTACTGTATGACAAACAGAATTTTTTATGGTAACTCTAGCTGGCAACCAAATCTAGAGGCACCAGTCACTTTGGTAAATGTCAGCCTTAAATAAGCAGCTGGCATGAGTATGCATATAAAGATAAATCATATAAATGAGGCAAAGATCACCAGAGTTTTGGAGAAGAGTCAGACATGCAAGTAAAGGTGAGACGTTTGTGTGATTAAGCATCAGAACCCATCACACCTTATTGCTAGTGCAGGGGGAGCTCAGGATCATGATCACAATCCTGGGTTTCCCCTTTACCAGCAAGTAACAAGCTCCTACAGCTGGGAGCCCCCTCAGTTAACGGGGCTTCCAGCCACGGGGCAACTCATGTGCTCCTGCAGCTAGGAGTTCCATCAGCTCATCTCAGCTCCCAGTTGTGAGGGCTCATGGTGCTCCTCCAACGCTGGAAGCCCCATCAGCCATAGGCTGTGGGTGTGCAAGATGAGACCTAGGGCCTGGGATCTCGGATCAGCTCATGGGACTTCCAGCCCAAGAGCTCATGTTGCACACCCCATGCCTGGAAGCCCCATCAGCTGGCAGGGCTCCAAGCCAGGGAAGCACACCTGGTCATATTATTAATTGCATCATAGGAACCAGCCACGAAATTCATAGATTCATAGATTCATAGATGTTAGGGTCGGAAGGGACCTCAATAGATCATCAAGTCCGACCCCCTGCATAAGCAGGAAAGAGTGCTGGGTCTAGATGATCCCAGCTAGATACTCATCTAACCTCCTCTTGAAGACCCCCAGGGTAGGGGAGAGAACCACCTCCCTTGGGAGCCCGTTCCAGACCTTGGCCACTCTAAATGTGAAGAAGTTCTTCCTAATGTCCAATCTAAATCTGCTCTCTGCTAGCTTGTGGCCATTGTTTCTTGTAACCCCCGGGGGCACCTTGGTGAATAAATACTCACCAATTCCCTTCTGTGCCCCCGTGATGAACTTATAGGCAGCCACAAGGTCGCCTCTCAACCTTCTCTTGCGGAGGCTGAAAAGGTCCAGTTTCTCTAGTCTCTCCTCGTAGGGCTTGGTCTGCAGGCCCTTAACCATACGAGTGGCCCTTCTCTGGACCCTCTCCAGGTTATCCACATCCCTCTTGAAGTGCAGTGCCCAGAATTGCACACAGTACTCCAACTGCGGTCTGACCAGCGCCCAATAGAGGGGAAGTATCACCTCCTTGGACCTATTTGTCATGCATCTGCTGATGCACGATAAAGTGCCATTGGCTTTTTTGATGGCTTCGTCACACTGCCGACTCATGTTCATCTTGGAGTCCACTAGGACTCCAAGATCCCTTTCCACCTCTGTGCTACCCAGCAGGTCATTTCCTAGGCTGTAGGTGTGCTGGACATTTTTCCTCCCTAGGTGCAGCACTTTGCATTTCTCCTTGTTGAACTGCATTCTGTTGTTTTCTGCCCACTTGTCCAACCTATCCAGGTCTGCTTGCAGCTGTTCCCTGCCCTCCGGCGTGTCCACCTCTCCCCATAGCTTTGTGTCATCTGCAAACTTGGACAGAGTACATTTCACTCCCTCGTCCAAGTCACTGATGAAGACATTAAAGAGTATCGGTCCAAGGACCGAGCCCTGCGGGACCCCACTGCCCACACCCTTCCAGGTCGAAACCGACCTGTCTACCACGACTCTCTGGGTGCGACCCTCCAGCCAATTCGCCACCCACTGGACTGTGTAGTCATCCAAGTCACAGCCTCTTAACTTGTTCACCAGTATGGGGTGGGATACCATATGGAAGGCCTTCCTGAAGTCCAAGTATACGACATCCACCCCTCCTCATGTGTCCAAGCGTTTTGTAACCTGGTCATAAAAAGAGACTAAATTGGTCAGGCATGATCTGCCTGCCACGAACCCGTGCTGGTTTCCCCTCAGCATAATTTGTCCTGCCGGGCTCTCACAAATGTGAGCCTTGATAATTTTTTCAAAGACTTTGCCAAGGATGGAGGTGAGACTGACTGGCCTATAGTTGCCCGGGTCCTCCTTTCTCCCCTTTTTGAAAATGGGGAACACATTGGCCCTTTTCCAGTCCTCCGGGACTTGGCCCGTGCGCCATGAGCGTTCGAATATTTCCGCCAGTGGCTCTGCAGTGATGTCGGCCAGTGCGTTCAGCACCCTCGGATGGAGCTCATCCAGGCCTGCCAACTTAAAGGCATCCAGTTCTTCCAAGTGACTGTGCACCATCTCAGGTTCTATGCATGGAAGTCTGGCGCCTTGCTGCTGCCTCTCTACAACCCCAGTGAGAGACTTGTCGTGTCCCTCGCTTAGGAACACTGAGGCAAAGAACTTGTTGAGGAGTTCAGCCTTGTCCCCCCTGTCCGTCACCAATTGTTTCTGCCCATTTAGCAGGGGTCCTATTCCTCCCTGGGTCTTCCTTTTACTCCCTATATATCTAAAAAACAATTTCTTGTTGTCTTTTACTTGGGTTGCCATCCTCAGCTCCATGGTAGCTTTGGCCCATCTAACTGCCTCCCTACAAGCACAAGCAGAGGAGGTATATTCATCTTTGGTGATCTCTCCCTTTTTCCACTTTTTATGTGCTCCCCTTTTGGCCCTTAGGCTGCCCTGGATTTCTGTGGTCAGCAAGGGAAGCCTCCTGGCCCCTTTCCCTCTTTTGCCTCACTCGGGGATCGTCTTTCTTTGTGCCCGAAGGATCATTTCCTTAAGGCACAGCCACCCTTCTTGAGCTCCCATCCCTTCAAAACTCCTACTCTGCAGTGCATCCTTGACTAATCGCCTGAGTTCATTGAGATCAGCTTTCCTAAAGTCTAGCACTTTCACCCTATTAGTTACCTTACCTACTCGACGTCTTATGGTGAATTCTATTATTAGGTGATCACTGTCCCCCAGATGGCTACCGATCTGGAGGTCCCCTACCATGTCATCCCCTGTTGCCAATACCAGATCCAGTATGGCATTCCCCCTAGTGGGACCGTGTACCTCCTGTGTCAGGTGGAGGTCCTGTACATTATTCCACAAAAACTGTGGTTAACTTTGTGGTTTATTCCTTGTTTTAGGACACCATTAATTACTTTAATGTGTGGCCAGGTTACAACCTAAGACCTGATTAACTGGTTGCAGGACTAATTTGGGGCACACCTGCCATAATGTGTAGCAGGGATCATAGGTTCGGTATAGTACTATCTACCAGGATAAAAATTGTAACACTCAGTTTGACACAGCAAAAATGAGCAAGGTTCATGTGTCTAAGGTATGGCTAGTTAATTAGGTCATCATCTTGAAAGCTCTGCAGATCTGCTGTTTCAAGAGTACTCCTGCCAAAATAAGTTTGGTGGTAAATATGCTATTTTTCAAGTTCTTAGAAAGAAAGATACTACCACAGAGCAGGTGAAGTACAGAGTTTCTTTGATTGATTAATCATGACTTGGCATAACGATGGAAGTGTACTGAATGATAAAGAAGAAAATATTTCCTAGATGTGAAAGTGTTGTGTGAGAATTTAAGTGAGCTGACACGGAGATATGGTTAGGTGGTAGAAAGGTTGACTGTTTTTCTATCATTGTAAATCACATTGGTTGCTTAAAAAAGGGGGTGACCAACCTGTGGCACATGTGTCAGAAGTGGTACAGACAGATTCTGTATGTGGCACACACCAAATTGGGAAAGAGACAAAGCAGGAGGCAGAAAACAGAGTAGCAGATCAGGCAAAGGAAAGGAACTGGAGTGGCACTGGGAAACGATGTAGGACTAATGTGAGGCACACCTACCAAAAACCTACCCCTCGCTACTTTAAAAAAGGCCACACTCTGGTTAACTCCTCCATTTTTTTCCCTCAGTTCAATGGCATTAAAGCTGGGATAAAACAGTAATGAATCAGGCACTTTTTAATTAGCAAGTTTTTTTATATTACTTTCAGCATTTCATGGGAGCAGGGAGTACAGGCATTTAGCAGCCAGATAAGATTAAGAATATAGATGGTTTGTTAGACCTGTTCACACAAAAATTATTTCATGAGACTGCTGTCCTTCTTGGCAGTGTGTGGAAACCATCAGCATTCATTTTCCAGGAAGGGTTACTGCTGCTGTATAATTATAAGTCCAGGCATACTCTGAGTCTTAGTCTCCTCTGCCTTGTGTAGTCATAAACGGTAATATAATTCAGCAACCTCCCCCCACCACACACTGTCTACAGTAGTTTGCATATGCCCAGCCCCACTCCAAGCACTAAATGAGCTCACTTGCATCTGGTCATGAAGATTAGAAGGACTAAATGCTCCACAGCTTTTTACCTGTACACCTGTGCATGTGGATTATAAACAACTGCCAACTCAGATGGAGGGTGTTGTATATACAACTTATTCAGCTAACAGTGGACAAGGAACCACTCCAGCTAAACAAGACTGAAAATATTAAGTATAATGTCTATAGATATTTACTATGTGCGCTCACATGGAATAGGGTCCATAGTTCTGCTCACCCCATCTCAAAAGGAATGTAGCAGAAATAGATGGGTTCAGAGATGTTGTAACAGGGTCCTGTTCCAGGATATCCATGATTCCCCTTGAGACCCCCTCAACACTTTTATTTCTTTGCCTTCTGTGGGCATTCTCGCCTTCACCTTGCCTACCATGCCTTGATGAAATGATACTTTCAGAAAAGGGAGGCTGCCTCAGGGCTTCCTAAGTCAGATCTCTTCCTCATGAGTACAGATGACCCAACCCATTGCCTTGAGGGCTAATTATGTGGACTCTGTCCTCACCAATACCCAAACCCATGCCTCTCTGATGTTACACATGCTAATCAGTCATAACCACCCCTACAAGGTATGGACTCCTGGCTCTTTTTATCCACTACACCAGTCCCTTGCTGGGCTATGGGCACTCAGCCTCCAGCTGTGGCCCTCCTGGCCTTCAGCCCTTCTCCTTAGACCCTGGCCCCACTCCTAGGGTAGTTGAGACCCATGGGGCCTTCCAGCCTCACCAGTCTATAGATGTAGCCCTCCTGGCATTTAGCCCTTCCTGGGCCCTGGCCCCACTCCTAGGCCAATGAGACCTACAGGCTTCTTGGCCCAATCCACTGCCCAGGCTTTCTTGCCCCCTACTCTCCCTCAGGTCTCTCTGGCCTGTCTTTCCCTCTGCTTCTCAGGCAGCCTGCCTTCAATTAAAATAACAAAAGCACCAAGCCTCCTGCTACAGATGTGCAATGAGGATTTTTACAGGCAGGATAAAAATCCATGTTCAGAGAAGCTGAAATGTTTGGCATTGCCCATGTTTACTGTCATCTCTGCTCTCCTCCCGTTCCTTTTGCCCCTCTCCCATTAGGGTAACAGATGATCGTGTATTGTTAGCTAATAATTTCCCCTATGAGGGCAATAAAGATTTAGGGTAGCTTTCTGAATAAGACAGACCAAAACAATTTGAGCCAACACCACAGAATTGTTCTGAGGTGACTGTAGACATGTACCATGCTAGGGTTAAACATTACTGAATTTGTACTAGTCTTTATCAGAATTTAGCCAGATGCATAAGGAATTCCCCAACATAGGAGAATTCTTAGGCCCCCTCTACATGTTACAGGTATTGCACAATTAACTGGGTAATTGAAAAATTACCTGGAAACCAGCTACATGTGCAAAGCAGCTATCACTCAAAAGAAGCTCCAACCAGCTATAAAGTTAGACCTTGAAAATGTGTACTAACTTTATAGCTGGTTGCTATCCAGGTTTAACTTGGACATGTAGCAGGATCTCCCTTGTGGCTGGGAACTAGCAGGTTGTCCAGTTGCAGGTGTGCATCATGCCCAGGGTAAAACCCCAAAGACCTAGGGAACCCGGTAACCATGATCCCCAATGTCCAGGGATTTCCCACCCCCTGAGCCCCTACCCCCCAGATCACCATGCTTTCTCCCACTGGCCCCTGGATCCCCTCTCCACCCTCCAGTCTGCTCTCTCCACCCCTGGAATGCCCTTCCCCAGCCCCCGGATTGGTCCCTCCACCCATGGATCACTGCCCTGACACCCCAATCAGCCTGAGAGCAGTGGTGACATCAAGAGGTGGGGGTTCCCCTTTCCTATCTGCTCTGGGGCTCCCTGAAGCCCATGCTGCTCCCACACTCCTAGATCCCAACCCCTCTCCGCTCTTAATAATCCTTAGGCTCCATCATGGACTAGGCTCCTATTGTGCTAGGTACTGCACAACCACAGAACAAAGCATGTTCTTTGCTCCAAGGTGGGGCGGGGCCAGGAGCGGGTGGGGGGGCACTTTAATTCGAGTGGCTCTTGGGAGCTGCTCTAATTAAAATACCCATCGCATCTTGTGCATTCTGCAGGGGCACTTAAACTCATTCAACTCAAGCTCATTTAGTTAAAGCACCCCTGCCACCATTTTAAAGTACAGGGATGATGAATACATATGATGCCAAGGCTGCTGGAGTGTGCTAATTAGCAATTGAGTGTATTCCAACAAGTTTTAATTAGAATGCATTGAAGCAGGCGTGGGGCACAAGCCTAGGTGCCCATAATAACAACAGCTTGGGATTTGTAACTGGCCCTTAGTCCAGCATGTCCTAATTATCACTTCCTCACAGTTTCCAGGAATGCACTGGCTAAGTTAAACAGAGCCACTTGCACATACTAAGATCAGGTAGGAATGGTTGTATTTTTTTTCTTTTAAATGTCCTTTAAAATATAACCCTACCCCACACACACACACACCTTAGCTTCTCTGTCCCATTTTCCTCTCTCAAACTACTACAAGCTGTCAATATGTCTTTTGAACAAAGGGTAAAATGAAGCAAAATAAATTGTTAAATTTATTCAGAAATATACATTTTTACTTTATTTTCATTGCTCTACTGTAACTTAAGTTTTTATTGCCAACTTGCTTTCATTACTTTCCCAGAACTTTTAATGCATGGTTACAGTTTAATGCAATTGGTTACAAGAGTAAATTTTACACTGTTTCACATAACAAGTGATTCACTCCCATCCCTTTTTGACTGAATATATACTTTTCTAGGGTATTTCAAAATAAATGTGCCCCAGAAACAATTAGCTTGATTTTGCACATGACTGTGGCTCTAATAAAATACCCAGACTGTAACAGAATGTCAGGCTTGTTTTTTGTGGTTAATCATGTCAGGAGAACACATTGAAAAAGTTACAGTCCTGGATTCAGTAAGCTCACCTGGATTGTGCTATTGTCTAGTGAATACATCAAACAGATTTAGGATTACTCACAATCATCATATCGCATGCTCTTTGTGTTTTCATTTGCTGAAATTAGGAAAGAATGAAAAACATCTTTTTGCAGTGTTTTGATTATATTTTTGGTGGGTTTAGGGTTCCATTTCTGATTTCTCATATTGATGATTCTGAACAAAGAAAACACCTCCACATTTACATTTCTGACTCACAACTGAGGATAATGGCTTGGGCATCCTCCATCTTTGAATAACCACCTTTTTTATCAAATAGTTAAAAAACAGTATCAATAATAATTCAGTGATTTTGGGAGCAGATTTAGGCTTTGCAGGGCTAGCTCTGCATAAAATTTGCTTTTCCCCTTCTGATTTAAAATATTTTCCCTGAACTAAAAATCCTAGAAGTAACATTTTCAAACATGGGTATCTGAATTTAAATTCCTTAATTCAGATGTAGACAATCAAATAAAAATTGCCCTATTTTCAAAGGTGCTTAGCATCTGTCATTCCTGTTTATTTTAGTGTGAACTTTAAGCTCTAAGAGCTTCTGAAAATCAGATCATTTACATTTAGATGCCTAAATAATGGAATTAAAGCCTTACTTTAGGTAATTAAACATTTCAAAAAAGTTGGTTTCAGTCTTTCTTTTTGAAAGTTTCAACAATCATTGACCATTTTCAAAGTCCCCTTTGTTTTAAAAAGCTTTTGGAAAAACTGGTGGATTATCCAGCTGCAAAAACCTCTAGTAATACCAATAATAACATCCTGAATAGGTTTTTCTAAAATGGTGTCATAACATACGGTGTTTTTTCAACAATTTCCAGTGCTCACAGGAATTGTTGCAGTAATGGATTGGTATCTTTATTCCAGTCCCTCCTTCAGCTTTTGACCTGGTTTGGTTGAAATTGTACTTGCACATTTACTATATTTACATGGAAACATTTATATATTACTCATTAACATATGATTAAGTTAGAGTAATATTATTTCTTATAAAGTTTCTTTTCATTTTGATATTACTGAATCTTTGTGATTTCAGTGTTTTCTAATCCTGTAACATGATACAAGTAATTTCGCACGTTATTGTGTAGCAGAGTTACATACATGTATGCCTGCATATATACATATATATGTAGCACTGGAAATGGTTCATATACATATACATGTATACATGTAGGCATGTATGGGCACATCTACATATGCATATTAATGCATATGTATTATATAATGATCCTGGGTGCGTCATTTGAATGGTAAGCTGGGTCAGATCAACCCAGGCTAGCTGAGAGTCCAGGGGGTCAGCCTGCAAGCCTGGGGCTGCTCCAGCCCAGCTCAACATACTGTGAAAGGGCTGTCTGGGTCAAAAGAATGCTTCATTGTGGGGCTAGCCAGCAGGAAGCCTGCATACTAAAGCACTTTTGTGCCGCAGCCAGCCCTGTCAGCATCTACATATACACGTAAAAAATCTCCGCAGCAGGATAGTACTTGTATTTACCTACTGCAGAGTTCATTAGTTTCCTGCAGCCTAATAGAGCCTCATGTGTAGATGCCAAGATGTTTGCTGAGGAGCTAACTAGGCAACTGCGCAGTAAACGTCTCATATAGATGTACCCTGTATAAGGAATTCTGATCCTTATGATGTATTTATAGATATATTTGTTTTTATTTAAACATTTTAAAAAGTAAACAGTAATACACTATGGTTTATGGTTTTATGTACCTTCCTTCAGATTAAAAAGGATTTGTCTCGTTTATCATAAACTATTTGATTTCTGTACCAAATTTTTATTTCTTATTTTATCTACTTCAGTGTTGTTTTTTTTGCCATGTTATGGTATAAGGAAGGGAGCACAGTCTAGTGTAGTAACGTAAGACTGGGGACTCAGAGTGAACAGACCTGTGTTGTTTTCATGGCTCTGTCTCTGTGCAGATGGGTGTATGGACATACCAACTATTTATCAGAAAGTTAAAGAGGACTTTATAGCACATTAGCTGCTCCATGCTAATGTCATATGATAAATGGAAGCTAAACTACAGCAACTTAGCCATCTTTTACTAAAGGCTAACCCAAATTACCTTTCATCTACTGTGGGGTAAGAGGGTACACATGGGAACTTATCATAGATCATCTGGTATGATGATTCCCCACTCTGCTTTACACTGGAGTAAATATTTTAAATGTCCATACCCAAAGACTCCTTGCTTCACTAGGTTATCAGTTTTTGCATTTGTATAGTACTTTGAGAACATCAGATAACGTGCTAGTAAAACTGCCAAGTATAAATCGTAATGTTTTCTGCTTTGCAAGTCTTTCACAGACAGTTTGGCATACCACTTTTTGTATGAACACGAACACTACTTCTGCCCCTTTTAAAGACATCTGCAAGGTCCCTGGGACATATTCTGCTCCCATTTTCAGTATGTTATGAATCTTGGATAATTTGAGAATTGTACCCTCTTACATCTTCAATGTGTCTTTAAGGTTAATTTTTTAACTAGATTGTGGCCTGATTCAAAGCCCATTTTAGTCAATGACAGCCTTTCCACTGATTTCAGAAAGCTTTGTTCTGGACCTTAAACAGTGTGGCCCAGTGGCTTAGACTCAAGATTTGGAATTAAACATTCTTGAGATCTCATCCTTCCCTCTGTAGCCTTGAGCAAGTCCCAAATATTGCATTTGACTTTGCCTCTCTGTAAATGTGGGCCTACAAGACCTGCTAACTTGCTTTAGAGAGGGTTTCTTGGATGAATGTTTAGTTGTTTGAAATGATGCTTTTATCATCACTGCTCCTGTTTCCAGCAGTAGCTTAAAGAAGAGGGAACAACTGGGGCACCAGCCCTGGGCATTGCCCCTCGGGGTGAAGTGGGGAGGTCTCACAAAGAACACCAATATGCCCTGCTGGGATTGCTGCTGCTATGCCAGCAACAGCTCAGCCACTGATGCTGCCCCATGTGCATCTGCCAGCTAGGGCTCTTAAGTGCCCAGTTACTCCTCTGAGCAGCAGCAAGTTGGAAAGAATAGTAGGTTGCAGGGCCAGACACAGGCATGGATGAACCGGGTGGCTGTCCAGGGCCTGGACAGAAAGGGGGCCCAAAAATGGTAATTTTTATTATTATTATCATAATCTCTGGTGAAGGGGGGCCCAATAGTAAAAGTTCACCTGGGGCTGCCAGGAGTCTAGGTATGGTGCTGATTGGTTGTAATATTGTTACAGTCCTTAGGCAAGAGCCTCTATTTCAGGGAAGACTGGTAACAAGACAACCCACTGTACAAGGCAAAGTAGTAGATCTCAAGTTAAAGGTGCCGGATACTTTGTCTCTGAAAACTATATTTGACAGTATTTTTCTTCTACAGTTTGGAAGCCTTATACTTCCACATATACTGCACAAAGGGAGGGAGTTCTTATAGGAACTCAGTGTTACTGGGTGGAATTCACCCTGCAGGTCTGGAAGTCCCCTGCAGACAGATGGAATTTTAACACTCTGATATTATAAAGAAAGCCATTTCCAGTTGTCTGTATTTGGCAATGCTAATGATCATGTTTATATTTTTCCTCTCTGGAAGGGCATAAATTATGGGATGTATATTACCCAAACCCTCATCTTTGTGCAACTCTTACAAGAGGTCTGTGTTTATGAACATATAAACCATCTGTTTAGTGTTTGCAAATTAAACACCTGCTTATCTGTAGAATCCAGATTAATATCTAGTTCCATGAAGCCTGTGAGGTCCACAGTAAAAGGCATGAAGCTATATAGACTATTGCTTGACTTTCTGCAAGAAATGCAAAATACCGTGCAATTAAAGACAATGACAGCCGATACAGATTCAACTTTCCTGGTAACATTTTCTTGATAACCCCAGTTTAATTTCAATTTAAGCAATTAACTGTATGTTTCAAAGAAAAGCCTTGTGAGTACAGATTTTTGTTACTGTGTATAATTTTGCTGTATGCTGTATTTGGCATAATTGAGAAGTAATTGAAATGACTTAAAGTATAAAACTTCTATGATAGAAATGAATAGATTTATGATGTGCTGCAGGAAATAAGGCAGACTGGCATTTGTGGGGTTTTTTCCATTCAGAAGAAAAACTCTTAGGCATTGTTTATTTTAGCCAGTCTTCTGCCTTGTTAAGGTTGCAATGAGTTTTCATTACAAGGTCCTATTTTAAGTCCCCTATAATTTTGGCTTAAGAAAATAGCTTAGCCTCAAACAACAGTGAATAAAGGATTTTAAAGAAGGGGTTACAGATGATTTGGTGCATTATCACATGTAACACAATGCAATTTTTTCTCCTAATCACCATTCTGTACCACAGCATGGTGAACCTATGCCCAGGCTGTTCTGAATCTTGAGATCACCAAGATATCAGCCAAGATGCTGACACCAGCACAGCATTGTGCACAAAGTTGGTGTGAAATTTGGAGTGGAGGAGGAATCAAAAGGAGGGTGCAGCCACCCCATTGCATCCCCTCTGGATCCATCCCCTGGCCTCAGAATTGCCAGAGGTACTTAGAAGGCAAAAGAAAATGTTTCTGTATGCTTGAAAGGAAAGTGATTGCACAGTTTTTGAACCTTCAGCTCTGGCAAGTCACCTAAGCATTTTTTTAACATGCCACTGGCTGCCTAAATGCAAAATTATGTGCTGAAACCTGAGTCTACAAGGCAGATTTGTCATTCCTAATACCAATGCCCTCAGGTACATCTCCTAAACTGGAAGCAGTGAGGCACCTACATAGTGATTTGTATGGGCTAATTCAGTTAGGAAGGGGCCTCCCCAGAGAAGTACAATGTGCTGGAGGGCATCACTGCTATGGTCAGCAAATGTATTGTGCCAACATGCTCTAAATATTTTTAAAAGTTACTCCCTTGAGCAAAAACTAAGTTATAATGCAAAAGCTTTGAAGCCTTTTCTTCACAGTAGAACCTGTCCAGACAGTCTGCCGCATACCAGCACTAGATGTTTTTTTTGTTACTGTAAGTTGTATTATTTATGGTTGTTTTCAAAGGCTCTGTTGTTTTATGAAGTACATTTTTGTAAGCTTCATAGAAAATAAATGATAGAATAGAAATTTGTCAGTCTTCTGCCATATTTTGCTAGTTGATACATTGGAAATTAATTCCTTTATTGGTGAATGAACTTCAAAAATGAAAAATGTATGTTTATCCAAGCATTCAAACTCTAATTCTATTATCTTATTTTGACTTTATTCCAGAAAATATGACAAAAATAGTGTCAGCCACTCAGCCAGTCCAAGCCCTTATTAGGGTAGGCTCTAAAAACATCCTTGAGACTGTCATCAAGAAACATAATCGCCCCATGGCAATCCCACAAAAAAGGGGGTGAAGCCAGACTGAGTGGTGAATACCTGCCACCACTACTGTCAAGTATGCTTGAAGAATGATCTCCAATGCTGCAGTGAAGAGTGCCCATAGAACAGTTTTATCATTTTATTTCAGGGGTTCGCATATCTTGTGTGGGAGCTGATGGGTGAGGCAGTTAAAAAAATTACAGAGAAGTCAAATATTTTAGAGGCCATGGTGACACCTCACCTGTGTGACTGGGTCTAGTTCGGGGCAGAGTGCTTAGGAAAGATGTGCACAAACTGCAAAAAGTCAAGAGCAACAAAAATAATTAGAAGTCTAGAAAATCTGATGTACAAGGGAAGGCTGGGGAACTAGAATTATGTAGTCTGGAGAAGAGAAGACTGAGAGAAACTGGAAACAGTCTCAAAAAACAAAAAGTTTATGAAGAGGACGGTGATCAACAGTTTCATGTATCCACAGGAGAGCAGATGAGAAGAAATGGGCTTTGATTGCAACAAGGGAAATTTAGGTTGGATATTAGAAAGATTTCTCATTTTGAGAGTAATTAAGCACTTTAACATAGAAGCCAGAGAGGCTGTAGAATTTCCATCACTGGATTTTTACAAGTGCAGGTAAGAAACACGTCTGGAACAGTTCAGACATGAATGATCCTGCCTTTGGCAGTAGGTTGGACTATATGAGGACTATATGAGACTACTTGAGGTCTCTTCTAGCCCCAATTTAATATAATCCTGATTCTACAATCTTGTTTCCACAGGAGTCAATAGAAGTTTTGTTGCTGACTGCAATAGTAGCAAGATCTTATTCTCATATGAGCTCATTATATATGGGAAGTATTATTTCCATGGCATCTACTGTACCTTACTGTAATTATTTATTGATCCACCCAGTTATGGCTCCCATTAGTATGTTTATCTACAATTCTAACCTAGAGTTCACTTCTTTCGCACTGTTCAGATAATACAAAGGAACTAAAGAAGGGGGGTTCGATGCCCAGTGTAGAACTTCCTTGACAAGGAAAACTCCTAGTTTGTACTTTTTAACATGTAGAGAGAATATTAGGAAAGCTCTGGGGACTAGCAAAATGCAAATGATTTCACCTGCATTAAAGTAAAAGTAGAACCAACGTGCTAGCCTCACCCCCAGATTGAAAGTACCACTAACTTGAATGAGGGGGTTGTGTGGAGACAGGAGAGCATTTTGCCTTTGTACTTTATGCAAAACCGAGGCATAACCTCGTCCTTGAATTATCCTGAGTGCAAAGATGACCTGATACCAGCACCTCCAAACAGAGTATGAAGAGAGAAGATCATAATCCCACCATCCCCACACAAGTCAGAAGATCTATTTAGGCACAGAGAAGAGTAGGTGCTGTTTTTATAATGTGAAATGAGTACCCTGGACACTTACTGTTAAGGTGTTAGTTGCAAAATCTGGTAAAATCCCAAGCTAACTCCAGAGAATATATACCTAACAGATTCCACACTCCTTACCACATGGAACAGTTCTCTGTTTTGGAGAGATGATGGCCTATTTTGTGCAAGGGAACTTTCTCCTTTTTTTCTTCACATTGGCTGTCATAAAAAAAACCTTTGCTATATTGTTGAATGGAGGTATATTTTCCTTCCAGCAAGATTTATGAATGGGCTTCCACTATGTTTAATTGGCCACAGAGATAAGAGGAAACAAAGTAAGAATCTCAACAGCAGAAAGAACAAGGCAACCTTGGAGAGACATACCACCAAAAGGCTGCTATAATCCTGCTATTGGAGTACCAGCATATTACCAAAGGCTAGGGACAGACATTACACATAAAGCAGTTTAAGCAATTGGAAACTGGTTTAAACCTGTAACAGAACAGATATTCAGTGCACATAAACCAATTTGAAAATGACCAAAACTGGTTTGAGATAAACCTGTTTGAATATAGTATCAGACTTAACTGGTTTGGCTCAAACCGGTTTATGCAATGTCTGTCCCAGACCCCTTTGTGGTTTAAGAGACCCCCCAGCATCTTGGCATGCTCTCTGGGATGTTGGGGGGGCTCTCTGCTCCACAGCAGGGCTGGCCCCTCCCCTCTGCTCTCTAGCCAGAGCAGGGGTGGGGTGTGGCAAGACACTGACCTGCCATGGCCCCTGAGGTAAATTCCACCCTCTGTCCCCTCTCCCCTCCACTGGCAAACCCTGCAAATCACGGCTGAGGTTTGCCAGTCCCAGCCACAACTCCATGGTTTTTCTGCAGCCAGGCAGAGATGGAGTTAATTCCTCCCTCTGTCCAGCTTGCCTACAGCCAGGAAGGGAATTAATTCCACAGCAGGCCTGGTCCCAGAGCAGGGGAGAGAGGCAGGACCTGAACCTCTGAGCCCAGAGCTAAGACCTGCAGGACCAAACTGAGAGGTGGGAAGTGTTAGCAAAGACCTGACAATCATCACACATATGTGCTGGAGATGGAGTTAAGGGAAGTTGCAGACAGCTTCTGGCTAGAAGTTGTAGCCCAAAGAATGCAGAGAGCTACATTTACATTATAAAGCAAAACCTATAAAACCTAAACAAAGCCTTTCTGAATGCCTGGCTGTAGGGAGACACTCTGCCCTCAGAATTAGTAAGGCTTATGCAAGGCTTTCTCTTGTCTTACTGCTTTACATTTTAAGTTAGACTAAGTTGTGTATGCTGTGTTTTACTGGGCTGTATCTTACCTTAGGCAAAGATTTTTGGTAGTTACCTGTTGTATGCTTTGCAAATCACTGTGTTCAATACATACTTGCTAAAGAGAGAGGACTTTTTTCCCATCCCCACTCCTCAGCCTGGCAGCAGCCCCTCCCTCCCCCCACCCCCCCAAGCGGGTGGAAGGCATCCTGTGTGTCCTGCTAGCCCTGGCTAGTGCCTGGCCACATCCCCTCTGCTCCAGCAGGGAGGAGTGATAACCTTGGAGGGTGTCTCTCTTCCCTCCCCTTGGCAGTGGCTGGAAGGCATACTCTAGCACCCCCCAGCTTCTGACTTCCTGATTTAACAGAGAATGTCTGTCCAGGTATATTAATCAGTTTGAGCTGTGCAGGTTAAACTAAACTGCAAAGAATGAATCAATTCAGGCTCGGGCTTTTTCAATGTCTGCCCCTAGCCAAACTGTTTGATAGGATGCCAAGATTCTCCAATCAGTTCATAGTTCTTGACTGACACAAGTTATAAGGTTCAGCAAAGAACTGAAACTGATCAAACTAAAATGGCTATCTTAATAACTATAAAATACCCAAACTATAAACCTGCAATATTTCTATTGCATTTGCCTATGCAACTCAACTATTCCTTGGCTTTGGCTTTGCTGTGCCTTTACAGAAGCCTCCTCACACTCATGAACATATGTTCCTAATCAGAAAGCGCTTTGGGAAAGACCACCTGCCTACAAAGGGTACTTTTCCCTCGTCCCAGTGGGGGTCTTACAGGCAGGTTTTAGTATTCAGTGAAAAATGAACACAGCAAGAAGCCTGAAAGGAAAGCTTTATTTAAATGAACGGCTGCAGTGTTATCTGAGGTGTTTTCAACAACACTAGGAGAGAAGACAAGACATTTTAAATTATTATTCCTGTTGTAGATAGCATGAATAAGTAACTTCATGGGAGCAAGTAGTAATAAGAAACTTGTCCTTTGTTTGGCTTTTTTAGTTTACTTTGGCAAATCTTGCCATATTTAAAAAGGGAGAAAGTCAAAAGATTATTAAACAGGGAAATAAAAGGTCACTATGCATATTTATTTAAAAAGAGAGTTTCTGAGTTATCACTAAGTGATCAGTTAAGAATGAATGCTGTGGTTTATAGAGGCCTTTAAATACAACCACATAAACTGTGATGTGATTTATTAAGGGAGGGAAGGCAATCATATCCGTGGCATGATGCAATGCAAAAGTTACCTACCTTTTACATCAGGTCAGTCAAATGTTAAAAATCTCCAACGCGTGGCAAAGGGAAACATGGGGCAAACAGAAAACTCTTCCAAGCTTGAAGAAATGAAGGTAAGAGTGACCCGTCTTAGAGGCTTCATCTAATATATTTTGATTGCTATTAATATACAATAGGCTGTGGATCTTGCCCCGTCTGCCTACAGACCTGAGAAGTATATAAGCATATGCTGGAGACCTTTTCTTTTTTAAAAAATCTACTAAAATGCTGTAATTCAAAGAATGAAATCTCATGAATCAGACATGGTCATGATGAATAAGGGGCTCTGAGTGCCTAGACCAATGAGTATCAACACCAAAGCCATGGTGATACATGGGGAAACACCTCTCTGAGTCAGGAACATATGCAGCTTTTTTTACTCCAACAAAATCAAAAGAATTTAGGGATGAAGATTTCTTCCAACCCAAAGTGAATCCAAGTAAAATGTTGTCCAGAAAGGCAAAGAAGGTCTCTGCAGTCTGAATCTGCACAAGGCAGCTGCAAACAACATACACTAGTAGAACCAGGCAACATGCCATATGAAAGGCCAGCAAGAGACCTAGCAGCAAGCCCACATGCTGCCATTGCCAAAGTTCATCACAGAGGTTGACGTCTTTGCATCTCCCAGCTGCCACACACATTCTGCGTGTGTCCAGAGGTGATCATGGGTCATGTGCTACAGCCAAATGAGTGTAGGAGGGTGATGTAGTGACGCCATGATCAATGCCGCCAGCAGTAGGAGAGGACAGGTCCAAATTAATGTCATACACATGCACAAGCCAACTTGCTTTCTAATCTCTTTGCTATGTAGCAAAGACAAAATCTGCAACTAGGAAAAGACATCTTGTACACACATACAAGAAGTTTCTATGCTGCTACAGCCATGTTAGTATTCAAATGCTTGTTACCCATGGGACACCTCTCAGCAGTTCGGTGTCCAGGAATGCAAAATAAAGAAAACCGAACAAATTCTTATCAATACAGAATATGAAAGGAACAAGACTTTGTCTCCATTTTTCTGTATTCAGGAAAAACAGGAGCACAGCAAAGTATGTGTTGTATCTTTAAAGGGCTCCAGATGTCCACATTTCTGATCACTTCTACATTACACATATTACTGAATCTCTTTGCCTCACTGGGTAAGCACCCAACTTCTAGAAGGCCTATTCCCTACCAAATCCAAATCCCAATCCCAAATCCTGTGTACTTTATCTGAGATACCTAAACCTTCTGAATCTGAAGAATAAGATTAGAAATTTCATATTGATTTAAATGATTTTGTAAAAGAGCCACAATACATCTGCTCACAGTACTGTAGGATGGAATTAGCTGCTTTATTTAACAACAACATGAACAAAGCTGGGAAAAGACTTCCAGTGAACTCTCACTGAATAAAAGGTATCCATAGCACTATGGGTAAATTCTGTTATGGCCACTTTACTAAAGTCCTTCCCTCCTAATTTACAGAACAGAGGTAGTCTTTTAAATAAGTAGAATCCAGTTTGCTCTACAAAGATCCCAAAGTCCAGACTGGTGGCAGAATTCTACTTCTTCTTGGGCTCTTAAATACTAGAAGTTATCTAGTCAAATAAGTGTCATTTCTGGCACTTATGTGCAGATTCAGTCCTGTTACCCCTACACTATGGAACATGTAAGCATGCATGGTTCATAGATTCATAGATGCTAGGGTCGGAACAGACCTCAACAGATCATCGAGTCCGCCCCCCTGCCTGGGCAGGAAAGAGTGCTGGGGTCAGATGACCCCAGCCAGATGCCTATCCAGCCTTCTCTTAAAGACCCCCAAGGTAGGGGAGAGCACCACCACCCTTGGAAGCCCATTCCAAATTTTGGCCACCCTTACCATGAAGAAGGTTTTCCTGATG